>NC_072805.1:15230000-16480000 GCF_028583425.1 Eublepharis macularius | reverse complement strand
CACTCAGCTGGCTTCAAGTGGAGGAGTGGGGAATCAAACCTGGTTCTCCAGATTAGAGTCCCAGCACTCTTAACCACTGCACCAAACTGGCTCTAGTAAGTTGGGGGGGGGCGGTACTTGTCCTTCACCACTCTTTGGAGCATCACCCACCCACAGTTCCATCTCTACTCCATTTCTAGCAGTTGAGTCAAGAATTATTATGTTCTTATATTGTATTTTTTATTTATTGTATTTTTTTAAATTACTGTATTCTTACTTTGTCAATCACCTTAAGCAGGTGGGCATGGAAGAGGTGGCATATAGAGTTCCAACAAAACAAAGAAATCTCCCAATCTACTTCTGAAGTAGATTGGGAGATCTCTTTGTTTTGTGGCTTTGCGTTATCTCCCCTGAGCGCCTCTTCTTGCATTGCTATATACAGTTCCAAAACGAATAACAAGAGGTGGCATTTCTGCACTTCCCCTCCTCAATCTCACAGTAGGAGTTTAAAAAGCAAATATTCTTCACTTTGGGGGATTGTCGGGACCTACATACGTCTTCCTTACTCCCCTTCATACAGCTGATGCAGTAACAGTTGTGTATACCACAATAAATTAGTTCAACCTGTTGGTGGGAGGGCTATCATTTACAAACACTCGGTCAAAATCATTAAATATCTTTTAAGAGTCCCTAAAATAACTCCAGCTGCATCAGGCTTTTCCAAATCAGGGCTGTGAGTATGTTTTTGCACCAGAGCTCTTATGGGAAGTCTGTTTGGCTGTTGCCTTTAAGCCGGTGTAGGTTGGGGGCTTTTCTGCATCTGGGTTGCTTATAGAGGGGAGGGGGCTGCAGAGGTCTCTCCCTTTTGCAGATGTTGTGCTGCTCTTGAACTGCTGTGGAGCTTGTTTTTGAGGTGTCGGTGTATGGCTGTATCAGATTGCAGCTATTCAGAAGTCACTAAATAATAAATAATAATAATTACTACTACTACTACTACTACAAAATTTAGTTTATATACTGCCCTTCAGGACAACTTAATGTCCACTCAGAGCGGTTTACAAAGTGTGTCATTATTATCCTCATGACAATCACCCTGTGCGGTGGGTGAGACTGAGAGAGCTCTGAGAGAGCTGTGACTGATCCATGGTCACCCAGCTGGCTTCAAGCGGAGGAGTGGGGAATCAAACCTGGTTCTCCAGATTAGAGTCCTGCCGTTCTTAACCACTACGCCAGACACCCCTTGCCCCCCATTGTGGGTTGGCTTCTGTTTTCGCCTGGACGCATGAGCCCAAAGACAGGCTGCTGGTTGGAAGGGAGTGCAGCTAAGTTGGGGAGGAGGAAAGCGGCTAGCTCAGTGGTGTCCTTTCTGCATGCGGCTCTTGGCTTCGGGGCTGGCATCGCCTTGGCAGGGCATGCAGAGTGTGATGCCTCTATCCACTGGTGCTAACTGACCTCTTATCCCAGGCCAGAGGAGCCCCCTGTGGCCTCCGGGGACAAGCCCGTCCTGAGGCGTTTTGAGTAAGTGCAGATGTGTGTGCGCTTGGCCAGGGGCAAATTTGGAGTATTTCTGGGGAGCAGAGTCCCACCAGAAGACCTACACACGCCCATAGGCATGCTTACTTACCCCGGATCCCTAAATGGGCTTGTCCTGGGTTTCAGGCCCCAAAACTTCATTGAATGATAAACACTTCTTTGCCTGAGGGGGGACTGTTCTTATCAAGTGCTGAGTACAAAGAACCTGGACGTTCCTGCTAGGGATCTCTGTGTTGTGCTCAAGGGCTTGAACGGTACTAGATGGAGGGAGAAGGGCACCTTTGCACAGTGTTGCTTGATTGTGTGTGGCAAAGGCAGGAAAAAGATTCCCTTTCCCTCCAGATTTTTTTTTTTTTTGTGGCTTTCATCAAGCCAGCTAAGCCCTTTGCCTGTTCACTTTTCTCTACTGCTGGAGTGGCTATGTTTCCTTAGCTTGCAGTATTTTAAAGTTTTCTAAAAATTTTACTTCACTTATACTCCACATTTCTCCCCCACGGGGACCCAGAGCAGCGTGGATCATTCTTTCTTCCATTTTATCCTCACAACACCCCTGTGAGGTAGATTAAGCTGTGAAAGAATGAACGGCCCAAGGTTGTCCAACAAGTTCCCATGGCAGAGCAGGGATTTGAACCTGGCTTTCCCACATCGTGGTCCAACATTCAAACCACTACACCTCGCCTGCTTTCACGGTAATTCCTGACAAGTGTTACGAGTAACGTGGACTTGGAGTTATTAAGCCCAAAGCAGGTCAGGCCTGCCCCATGACTTATTACAGCAGTTCAGCTATCAGACTAGGAATTGGGGACAGCTAGATTCCAATTCCCACTTAAGGCCCCATTATATTTCTTGAGAGCCCATTGTTGGGTGCAGTTGACAAGCAAGGCCCGGGGGGTTCCCTGCTCAGATCTCAGCGCCCAGGAGCGCATAAGTCCAGATTGGGACTGTCTCATGCAAAGGGGAGGGGCTTCAGTCTCCCCCTCCTCCATTGTTTTTCTACCCTGAAACTGCCCTGAGAAAGTGCTCTTTGCCCCTGTGGGGGAAATTCCCTGCTCTGCCTCCGCAGCCCGTTAGGCTCAGTTACGTTTCCCTAACAGGGCAAATTTGTTTTGTGATGTCGCATGGATGGTTTTATTATAAGCTGCTTTGAGGGCGCATGATGTGGGAAAGTGGCCAGTAAATTAAATATCGGGATATTTGGAGTATTTTCATGTCATCGAGTATGTTGTGCATTTTTAAATTTAGATTTATATATTTATATTTATTGCTATTTCTACCCCACCTTTCTCCCCAAGGGGGACCCAAAGTAGGGACTCTTGTAAAGTAAGTTAAGCTGAGAGTATGCAACTGGCCCAAGGTCAGCCAGCAAGCTTCTGATTGATTGATTGGGTTTATATTCTACCCTCCCCACAAGCAAGCTCAGGGTGGGTCACAACTAGAGATGGGCATGATCCGCATTACGATCCAAAAACCCCCACGATAATAGCGATCGTGACTCAGCAGATCATGATCGGCCACGGCCAACGATCCAGTGATCGGGAGGGGGCTGAATCGTGCTTGGATCGGGAAGCCAGACACTCAGGCACCAGTAATCTATTCCCAGAGCAACGGAGCCAGGGGAATGCCTGAGTTGTGTTTCCCCTCCTTCTGTCGCCCTGGAAACCCGAATGGAAGCCCAGCTTTCCTTGATCAGCCAGCAGGGCTTCCTTCCAACCATGGAGCAGCAAAGCAGTCACCAGCTGGGAGAAGATACCCAGGGGAGGGAGGGGGAAGGGGGTGTTCTGTAGCCATGGGCACTCCAATCTCATCCCTGCAAACCCTGATAGGCAGCTCTGACGGCCAAACACAAACACAGATGCCGCCGGCATCACCCACCGTTCTTTTCTCGCCAGCGCGCTCCTTTTTGGCCTGGCGGGTGGGCACATGGGGGGTGCCGCAGGTGAGCGGCCAGACCCCCTGCGCCCTGAGGGGAGGCGGCTCATCGCCGTCTCCCCATGCCCGCCGGGCCCGGTGGCCGCCACCAACACCCACCTTTCCACATAGCTGGGTATAGCAGCGCGCCCCACTTTGGCCTCCACAATCCACGGATCGGGAACGGGAGATGATCGGTGTGGATCGTTTAGTTGGGACCGTCACCGGCGCCGATCCACGATCAGCTGGATCGGCAATTTTTTTTGGATCGTGCCCATCTCTAGTCACAACATTGTATTAACAGCAATTACAACAATATATAAATACCCTAACATATTATAAAATGTAAAAACCATATAAAATAGTAAACAGTAAAACACAGTCTTAACATTGCCTCCGTGGTGGAACCCTGGTCTTCCAGTACCCTAGGCTAACATTCTGAACACCACACCTCGTTGCCTGTGAAAGGATCTTCCGTGGAGGGATGGAGTGTGTGTCTGTGTGTCCCAGGGTGCTTTGCCTTGCCGTGTGCTCCTGCCGTGTGCTCCTCTCTCTCAACGCTGAGCTGTACCCTCAGGGTACGCTTGTGTCTGTGGAGGGCCCATCCCTTGTGTGGGTTGCTGCGATGGCAGTCTGGTCTGTCTGTGCATGATGTTATGTGCTGCGGCGTCAGAGTGAATCGCTGTCTCCCTGATCCTCACTGCGGTGGGTTTTCTTTTCTCTTGTAGAGCCCGCTTCTTGGAAAACCTCGCAGCCTCCCAGAAGGAGAAGTTGTTTGCAATGTGCAGGGGGCGAGCAGAAGTCCTGGCTGAGGCGACACCAGGCGCTGAACCTGTTGGCCAAGGTAACAAAATGCGGGGGCAAGTATCCCTCCTTAGGAGAAAAATCCCATGCCTGCATGAACCAGACCTGGATTAGGGCTCGGAACCTTTGCTGCCCTGCTGAGAATGTCCGCTCTTTGATCCCAGCTCCTTCTTGGTGCCATTTCTTCTGTAGCCCTGCCTGGGAAACTGAACCTGACCTTTCTCCTCTTTGCCCTTAGGGAGGTGGAGCACAGGGGAGAATGAAACTGCCAACAGAATGGAGCCTACCTCTGAGTCAGGCAGCTTTGACAGTGAAGAGGCCAACCTGAACACATTGGACAACAGTGCCTGCAGCCGCCGCCCCCTTGGCCTTGATTCCATCCCAAGTCCAGGTCACAGACATGTTCCGCCCTGTGAAGGCGCTGAGGCCTCCAGCAGTGTTGTTTCCGAGAAGAAGTTGATGCTTGACATGTTGTTCTCCAAGACCCCAACGGACTTGGAGAGGACACTTCTGGCCCCCACAGAAGACTACCAGGCAGAAACCAAGGACAAGCTCAGCTTGGAAGAAGGCGGGAGCTGTCCGGGCAAGAGGACAGAGGCACCCTCTGACTCACGGGCCCGACCTTTACGGGCCCAGTTCAGCATCGATGTGGAAGCCAACTTACAGAGTCTAGAGAGTACCCTTATGGCCCCCTTCAGGAAAGACTTGGAGGTCATATGTCAGGAACCAATCCCAAAGCTGCTGAAAATCAGAGATCTGGACTTCTCAGACCTAGGCAGGGAAGAAGATTTCGATGTCCTAGAGACTGAAATGGTGGAGAAGGTGTCACCACATGCACCTGTCCACCATACTGCTACCATTGTAAATGGTGTTCTGGCTCCTCCCCCTCCCCCTCCCCTCCCTCCAGGCCATGCCCCTCCTCCCCCTGCTCCCCCTCCTCCCCTCCCTGGATGTCCCCCTCCTCCTCCTCCTCCCCCACCTGGTTATCCCCTTCCTGGCAGGCTCAGCTCCTCCACTGGAGATGCTCACATGCCTGCTAAGAAGAAGACAGTTAAGCTTTTCTGGAGGGACTTGAAAAATGTGGATAGCTCAACAGGGAGAGGCAGATTTGGGCAGGCTACTTTGTGGGCATCCCTGGAGAAGGTGGAGATTGATACAGCCAAGCTGGAGCATCTGTTTGAGTCGAAGGCGAAGGATGTGCTTTCCTCTAAGGTAGGTTTGGCAAATCAGTTCAGTGCTCCTCCGAACTGCTGTTAGGGTATATTGTCTGCCTGAAAAGCTAAAGAGCTGCTGCCAGCCAGAGTGGACAATACTGTCTTTGATAATCCAAGGATCTGATGGTATAAGGCAGTTTCATGTGAGTTTTGCTGAACCGTGCTTCATAAATGCACATGAAACTGTATAGGGGGGAAAAGGAATTTCTGTAGTGTAGAAGGACTTGATGAAAACTAATTCTGTGCCAGAGGTTGTCTTGTACCGATTGGGTCAATGGTCTTCCGATCCCGACGTTTGTTCTCAACTGGCAGCAACTCTCCAGTTGCGCAGGCCCCCCACGATCCTTTAAACTGGAGCGTCTGGGCTTTGAACACCCGGGGCATGCTGTTGCAAAACGTGTGCTCTCCTCACTGGGCCACTGCTACCCTTTTCAGCAGCCAAAAGGAGTTTCTGTCTCGGCTTCTCTGATCTGCAGGGCTCTTGTTTTCCATTGTCGTCCTGCCCTCTTGCACCTGTAGTGCACATGAGCCTTGGAGACAGATTTCTCTCTCTCCCAGGTTGATTCCATTTGGGGTAATCTGCACATTGAAGCAGGAACCTCATGTGATGTGATAGAAGAGCCTGGTTCCAGGAGGCCAGAGAATCGCCACACGGGGGCGGGGGGGGGCGAAAGAGACTTTCTCTTGGGTGCGGGTCACCAGATAGTCCGATTTTGGGTTTGTGTGTATGTCCTGAAAGCCCGCATTTTTTGGCCTGTACGATGTGGGTAAAGTGTTTGGACTTGGAGCAAGGAAGATCTTTTTTTTCCTTTTCAAATTTTATTGTCGATTCTAAGATTTACAACATATCATAATGACGTTTCATATGAGTTACGACCGAACTGAGAACGAATTACAGATAACGGGTCATATTATTAGAGCCAATTAAACATATTAAATTTAAGCTAACACAACAAGCTGCAAATGATAGAGAGATGAGCAAGTAACGTTCTTTTAATGATGTCAGTAGGTACTCCACGGCTGAACATTGCACACAACGGAGAGTAAACTTTGATATCTTATACTATTTGCTAAATTTTATAGAGATAAGAGTTTCAGATAGACTGGGTTTTGGGGTAGGATATCCTTTTGGGTAATGTGCTCAAGAAATGGGAGGCATTTCTCAATAAACCCAGTTGTTTTAGGGTAAATTTCAGATTGGAGAAAGCCATCTGAAGTCTTTTCCATTACCAGATGATCCCATACTTTCAAATCCCATGTGGATATAGTCAGAGCAGATTGCGAATTCCATTTTAGAGCAATGGCTGGTTTTGCTGCCAGTAAGGACCGGGGAGGATCTTCATAGAAATCCACACTGGGTCATGATGCTTGTTGGAAAACCATGGGAAATTATCCCATCTCTCTTTGCCTATCTAAGGGAGACTAGAAGGATGAAATGGAAGAGCTTCCACATATTTTTATTCATGTATACCCCACTTTTCTTTCCAATGAAGACTCAAAAGTGGCTTGCCACATTGCTCTCCTTTCCTCCTCTTTATCCTCCTAACATCCCAGTGAAGTGTGTTAGGCTAAGACAGCCTGACCCAAGGTCACCCAGCAAGCTTAATGGCAGAGTGGGGATTCGAACCTGGGTCTCCCAGATCCTGATCCAACACGCACTGGCTCATGTATGCCATCCCAGCTCTAGTGGGAGAAGGGGGAAGTCTCAGTGTGTGTGCCTGTGGATTCCGACCTCCTTTCTTCCCACCTCAAGAAAGCTGCCGATGGGAAGAAGGTCGTTGTAGTCTTGGATCCCAAGAGGAGCAACGCCATCAACATCGGCTTGACGGTGCTGCCTCCAGCGTACATCATCAAGACCGCCATTCTCAACTTCGATGAGTTTGCAATTACTAAGGAAGGGATTGAGGTGAGGGCAGCTTGCCGGGTTTGCAAGTCAGGCATCGGGCCAGGTGGGCCAACCGTCCATCCCCTTGAAGGCAGGACTCTTGGCCCTCAAGAGTCAGAAAGCTTCAGCAAGCCCCGACATCTCCAGCCTCCTGTTTTTACAGAAAATTGTGACCATGGTTCCCACTGAGGAAGAGAAGCAGAGGATTCAGGAAGCCCAGCTGGCCAATCCTGATGTCCCGCTTGGGTCAGCGGAGCAGTTCCTCCTCACCCTTGCCTCGATCTCCGAGCTTACTGCCCGACTCCAGCTGTGGGCTTTTAAGATGGACTATGAGACCATGGAGCAGGTAAGCTCTTAAGTGCATGCCCCGTTGGCTGGGTAGGGAGGGTCTCGCGGGGCTTCGCGTGCTAAAGGGGAGGGTGTTTTAGCTAGGCAACTGTGTTGGTCTGCAGTAAAACAGCAAGATTTGAGTCCAGTGGCACCTTAGAGACCAACAAGATTTTCAGGCTTTTGCGAGTCAAAGTTCCTTTCTTCAGATACAGGGAGGAGTGGAGATACCTGGGCCTTTCTATCAAGAGGTGGGTGGGTTGAAGCAAAGAAGGGAGTCAGGATGCAAAGGTACACCGCAATTTGATCAGAGCAAAAATTAGCATCTGTTGTGAGAAAAGAATCCTGTGTCTCTATTCAGCCCATGGGAGTTCCATTGTTCTGAACTTGTGAATGAACTCAGGTTCTTCAATCTCACATTGTAATCTGCCCTTGAAGCTTCTTTGTTTGAGGACAAGCCACTTCTAGGTCACCAACAGAATGTCCTGGAAGATTAAAATGTTCTACTGTTTTTTGAGTGTTGTGGTTCTTAATGTCAGATTTATGTCCGTTTATTCTTTTGCGTAGGGACTAGAGGTGGGCACGGACCGGAAAAAATGCACAGGCTGTGCGTCTGTGGTCCGTGGTGTTTCATAGACCACGGACCACGAACTTTTCATGGTCCAGCCCCAGTTTGAGAACCAACCGGTTCATCAGTCCGGACAGCCGGGAGCGCTCTAACCTCCCCCTTGCTCCAGCTGACTGGCAGGCAGCCAATCAGCTGGAGCAAGGGGGATTTAAATGTTAAAGCATTCCCGGTGCCACTTGCCAGTGGCACTGGGAGGCTTTAATGGACCACGGACCAACAGACTGGTGAAAAGTCCGCGGGTCAGTGGAAAACGGGCATCCCACAACCCACCAGTTTGCGAAAGCCGAGCCAGTCCGGTCTGTACAAAATTTTGGTCCGTTTTCCTGTCCATGCCCACCTCTAGTAGGGACTGACCTGTTTGTCCACTGTAGAGTATGGAAGGTCATTGCTGACACTTGTTAGCATATATAGCCTTGGAAGATGAACGAATGAATGAACCTGAGATGGTATGGCTGGGGTTGTTAGGTTGTTGGAGTGAATATGGAGATCTGGGGAAGAAGCAATGCCTCAACACAGGTGGGGCAGTCATGCAAGAGAGGCTGAGCTTTCGATAGAAGGGCTTGCTGACAGTCCAGTCCTAAAACATACGTGCTCTGTGTGGAGCTATGAAGGGTGTGTGTGTTCCTTTTGCATTCCCTTCTAGCTTCAAGTCCTGCTGTGGTGTATGAATGCATTTAAGGGCCTTTGGGATGACCCAGAAAAATTCCCTTTCCACTGGCAGTATTGGGTAAATGGTTCCATATCCCAAAGTTCTGCGTTGGTGTGTTTCTGTTCAGGAAATCGCTGAACCTCTGTTTGACTTAAAGCTTGGAATGGAGCAGCTGGCCAAAAACCAGACCTTCAAGCACATTCTTGCCACTCTCCTAGCCATGGGCAACTTCTTGAATGGATCCCAGGTGAGGTGTGCAGAAAAGTAAGGGGAAATTACAGAGGGGGTTCGGGTAGGCGGCCCACTCCAGTGCCAGGGCGCAACTCCTAAAGCCTCTAAAGGAGTTTTCCTTCTTCCTTCTCCACTTAGGGCCAAGCTACACATGACAAATGACACTTGAATGGCAAGTGGATTGAGTGGAGGGCAAGTGAACAGGGAGAAATACACTTGCCGTTCAAGTGTCATTCGTCATGTGTAGCTTAGCCCTTAGTAACCATTATCAGTCAGTGTCTGGGATTGGATCCAGGGCTTCTAGATCGCACAATGTGCGTTTTACGGGCAGGCCAAAGCCTAACCGAAATACTTTGGTATGAGTAATCAAGGAAACTCTGTGGTTGGCTTGATGTCTCCCTGCGCCAGCTCTCAAAAGGCCACCTCTTCTTTATGAACTCTCAGTGGCTGGTAGATCCCCTGCCTAGCAATCAGCTTTTTTAACTTGCAACTACGAGCAGAACCACAAGTGACAAAAGGCACAGATTGGACACTTGTCAGCTTCCCTCAAGTTTTGATGGGAAATGTAGGCATCCTGGTCTTGCAGCTTGGCTCTCCGACTGCTGTCCAATGGACTTTTCAACTATCACTTGTCCAACATTCCGCCAAGCTGCCTACATTTCCCATCAAAACTTGAGCGAAGCTGACAAGTGTCCAACCTGTGCCTTTTGTCACTTGTGGTTCTGCTCTACATCTAATCTCAAGAGAAGTCACATTTCAAAAGCATGGGATGGGTGGGATGTGACATCTCCAGACTGACAGCTGCAGAACTTTTAATTTAAATTATTGACAGCCCACCTTTCTAGCTGAAACGGAAGACAGATTAGTGTAAGAGAATGCATTCAAATAGCATGACTCATCAAAAAGCAATGGAATAGGATTATATTTGCAAAAATTAGAAACATTGCAAAACATAGTATCAGACATGATGTGTCATAAACAGCGCAAAAATTGAATTCTAAAAGTAGAAAACAGTGCAGTAAGAGCAAGATGCTACATACAACAAACAGGGGAATAGGCTCCAATCCTGTTCTCGTGACCTCCGTTCCTTTATACTGCAGCCTTCTCCCCTTTATAGAACTCTCTTTTTCCCCTTGAATGGAGACCTGAGGAATATTTATTTATGTTCTTACATTCATTTATACCCCACTTCTCTGCTCCTTTGTGTGGAAAGGAACTGACTGTGTTTTCGGGTTTTAGAGTCGAGGGTTCGAGCTGAGCTACCTGGCAAAGGTTTCAGAGGTGAAAGACACAGTGCACCGACAGACCCTGCTACATCACCTGTGCCACAACGTGGTGGAGAAATTCCCGGATACGACCGACCTCTACTCTGAGATTGCCGCCATCACACGCTCGGCCAAGGTGAGGTGTAGCTTTGTCTCCTTTTGTTTCCCATGGCCGAGATTGCCTGCCAGGCCGGTGCTGTGCTCTCCTGGAACAGATTCCTGGAATCGCTAAGCAGGCTTTTTATACTGCTTCTCTCAGGTTGACTTTGACGTGCTGGCAGAAAGCCTGGTGCAGTTAGAGCAACGGTGCAAAGCATCGTGGGATAGCCTAAAGGCCATCACCAAGCATGAGACCAAGCCTGCCCTGAAGAGCAAGCTGCTGGACTTCCTACAGGCCAGCACCCAGAAGATCATCATCCTCAAAGTTGTCCACCGGCGGGTGCTGAACAGGTCTGTGCGTCTCTAGTTACGTTCTTTTCAGCCCAAGAGTTTTTCTACCCCTACCCCCATATTTTATTTCATCAGCTTTATAGCTGGAGTCAGTGAACATACATAATCTGAAAATACAATCCTGACCCAAGATAGCCTGATCTTATCAGATCTTAAAAGCTAAGCAGGGCTAAGAGCTTGATAGGTTCCCATCCAAGTACTAACTCAGAGTGATGGGAGACTATCAAGGGAAGTCCACAGTTGCTCTGCAGAGATAGGTAATGGTAAACCACCTCTGATTGTCCCTTGCCTTGAAAACTCTGGGGGGGCACTATAAATTGGCTGTGATTTGATGGCACTTTCCACCACCAATGACACAATTGGATAAGCAGTAAATGTTGACTGACAACTATAAACGCAGTGGGTTATAAATCAATATAGCTATACACTTCCCTACCAAAATTCTAGGAATTCTAGATCAACCTCTTGAGCACAATCCGCTAGAGCTTTAACTCCCTAGTGCAACCATAGTTTGTTTATATATTATGGTTTTATTCCACCCTCCCTTCAAGGAGCTAAGAGTAACGAGCATGGTCTGTCCCTCTTTTGCCCTCACAACAGCCCTGTGAGGTAGGTTAGGCTGAGAGAGACTGATGGAAAGTCCCCTGGTGAGCTTTATAGCTCAACCAGAGATATGAATCTGGTTCTCCTGCTCCCAGTAGAGCAATTTCCCGCTGTATCTCGCGGGCTGATTGGGGGGCACCTGGGTGTGAGGGACATAGCAAAACAGGTTGATGTGTGTGGAACAGCCATGCCCATAGAGCCCTTTTTCTTGTAGATTTCGCTCCTTCCTCCTCTACCTGGGTTATGACGCTCAGACAGTGCGGGATGTGAAGGTCACTGGAATCTGCCAAACTCTCCGGGAGTTTGCCCTGGAGTATCGCACGTGCCGAGAGCGAGTTCTGCAGCAGAGGAAGAAACGGGCAGCATGCCGGGAGAGGAACAAAACCCGTGGCAGGATGATCACAGAGGTAGCTGGGCATGGTGTGTCTGTCTCTTCTTCTCTTTCCCCGCTCTGGCTTGATTTTCTAAACCACAGTGAGGCCCTCTGATTTGCTGTCTAACCTGAAGTTGCTTCCTACTCCGTGGTCCTGGATCCTCCACACCAAAAGGAAAACCTGGGAACCAAACACCCTTGAGTCCTTGCAAGGGCAGCTTCCATTTACAGAATCAGTATATGGTTCCTACCCATATGCATCTGCCTTGCCAACGTAGTGGTCACTAGTAAGGGCTGGCGGGAGACTGCGGGTTGTGCATGTGCGTGAACTGGGAGAGGCAACTGTGAAAACTGCCGTCTGGGTGCTCACCTTGATACAAGTTCTCTTGCTTGCAGATGGAGAGGTTTGCCAGCATCAGCAAGTCCGAAGCGAGCCCTGCACTAACAATACCGTCGGCCGGCCCAGAGCAAAAGGATGAAGCAGGCCACGAAACTATGACCAGCGTGCTGCTGATCTCTCCCTCAGAGCCATCTGGCCGTCGCAGTCGGGCCAGCAGAAGTAAGGGGAAAGGCTTTCTGGGGAATTCAGCCTAGTTTTCCATAATAATTGGGGGCACAGATAACAGCCCACCCCCATTCAGCTCCTCGACATTTTTAGAATGTCTGCCCCTCTCTGGCCTCCCTCTTTTCTGATGGTTAGAACTGGGCTTCGTTGCTGTGTTTTGAATTCACAGTGACCATATCAGGGGACTTCAGCTTCACCTTGCTTTTGAAACCACCGTGGGAGGGTTCTGGGATGCGCCCCCGTTTTCCCTGTAGCCTCTTGGATATAGAGCCCATTGTGATCACTTTGACATCCGTTCCTGCTTCCCCTGACCCATCAGAGAGTGCAAAACAAAGGAGTATCGCAGAAATTGTAGATAACGAAAAAGAAGAAAACCCCCACAATTAACGCTTAGTAGGGAATAAACGTTTCACTTTAGCAACACTTAAAGAGCAATTAAGTGTCAAAGTTATCACAATGTCAAAGTTATCAAATGTCAAAGTGATCACAATGGGCTCTATATCCAAGAGACTACAGGAAAACTGGGGCACATCTTTAGTTGCTCTTTAAGTGTTGCTAAAGTGAAATGTTGATCTCCTACTAAGCGTTTATTGTGGGGGTTTCTTCTTCTTCTTTTTTCTCCCCCGGCCCATCCGCCTGCAAGGACCTCACTCCGTGCTTGTGTAAACAACGGAAGGGGCTTCTCCATGACCTCCCCCCACCCCTTCTCCTGGAGACTTGCTGAAGTTTGGCCCTTTCCCAAAGCCATTCCAAAATGTCTTTGAGTAATTGAGGGTGCCCCTAGTAAGGGGCCATGACAAGCTGCCATTTGGGGCTTGAAAGGGGGACAGACTGGGGGGCCAGGGGTTTACCTGACCTCCGATCTCAAGATGAACTGTAAGGTTGTTCCCCCCCCACCCCCGTCTGTGTATTCATTCTTCACTCGAGTGCGCTCCTGGGTCACGTGACTAAACCCACCTTGTCCTCCTTGAAATAAGATCTAGTATAAACAAGCCGTCAGCTTAAGGCAGGCCCCCATGTTTGGGGAGTTGAGACCAGCTGAGGGCGGGGCTGCCGCAGTCCTCCTATGGTTTGTATTTCATTCTAGGTGTCGGAAAGCACACCCCTCCTGCTGCCCTCCCTCCTCAGGATGACACATCCGGCTCCCCAGACGATGCCTCAGAGGAAATCATGGATCGCCTGGTGAAATCTGTCACGCAAAGCACTCCTCCACGACCAGGTGCTGGGAAGGAACGCAAGCGCTCCCGGGTGAACAGGAAGTCCCGTAAGTGGTTGTCCTCTAGGCCAAAGATGCTCAGGCAACGCAGGGTTCCAGTCCAAAGGAAAACTGAATTCTGCAACCAGTGGGACCAGCAAACTGGGATCGGTGCGTTTGCATCGTTCTGGTTTTGCTAGTCAAAGAGCAACAGCCCTACCAAAGTCTAGAAATCATACGCAGCTGCCCCTCTTCCTTCAGGGACTTTCCAGACATCTTGGCCATGAGGACTAGTAACTTTTTAAAAGCATGTTTTTTTATTTTATTAATAATGTTAAAAACCCAATAAAACGGGAAGAGAAAAAGGAAAGAATGGGGAAAGAAATAAAAGAGAGAAAGGAAGAGAAATACAAGCATAATTATTTGGCAACAATGTAAACTGAAAATATCCAGGCAGTCCTTAAAATTGTAGCTTGCTATAATTTACATAATATAAATACCTAAAATTCAAATTACCTTATATTATCAAATTATAACAATACTTATCTAGGATTCTGCACACTAAGCCAGGATTTCCTCCTTTTAATGACCATCCAGCCATATTTTGCCACTCGGAGCGTCGTTTCCCTATTCCTGCCTGCTAACATGATTGTAATATAATTTTTCTCTCTTTCCCCAGAAGACTATCAATTATAGGTTTTATATATATTTCCCTAATATGATCATATATTTTACACTCAAAGAAAACATGTAATAGGGGCTCGACACTCCCATCTCCACAAGGGCACAAACATTTTTCATAAGGTGTCTTCTTATATTTGCCTTCCAGGACAGCAGAGGGTAAGACATCATATCTTAATAGGGTAAAAGCTCTTCTATAATCAGGATTCCCCACGCTGTTTACATAGGGCATTGGTCCAACCCTATTCATAATACTTCTTTCCAATAAACAGTTCTCAACTCTGGTCAGGTCATGTTGCCTCTCCACGTCTAGGATTCTCTGTTTAATCAGGACCCTGGCCTGTGCCATATTCATAGATAACAATAGATATTGTTGGGAGAAACCATAATGACCTAATTTGCTCCTCAGCAATCTCAACCAGGGAGGAACAAAGTTATCTCTCAAAACTAAATGTGCCAGGCCATTTACGGTAGAAGCCAGTTTTAGCCAGTACATTATACTTGTAGTTTTGATGCCTCCAGAATTTACCTTTTCAATACTGCTCCCCTTCTATTTATTTTCCCCAACTTAAATCTTCTTAGAAATCAAAGCCACACATCATCAGTTCATTTTTTCTCATCTCATGCAGAAAGTCAATAAGGGCTTTCCAGTTTACTATTAAGGTAGACAATGTTTCATCTCTGATCAGAGCTGTAAGTTTAGCCATTTCCACTAACTCCATCATTTTCACAATCTAGTCTTCCATTGAAGGCAATACTGCACTTTTCCATTTTTGTGCATATAAAAGCCTAGCTGCCATGGTCATGTATAAAAACAGGATACCATGTTTATTTTCCAACTGTTTGTCCATTAGTAACTTGACTTTGGATTCTCATGAAAAAAGATTCTTTGCCAACACTCTATATTGCACACTCTTTTTCACATACCCTTTTCCAGCTGATTCTCCCTGTCCCTTCCCCTCAGTCTCAGTCCTTTTTTTCTGCTTTATCCATCTTTTCCTTGCCTTGCTGCACTGACGTTCTTGGCTGCTGAAGTCAGGGGTGGGAGACAGCTGCCCCAGAAAGGAAAGTCTGATGGTGCCATTACAAGGATAATGTAACATTCCTGGGGCAGGAGAATCTTCAAATCTGCATCTAACCAAATACCAGCAAGACTTAATTGCAAACATTCTGGGAGAGGAAGATATATTTGCAGACACCTTGTAGTGCGAGAAAGCTCATTTCGAATAAAGTCAAAAGCAGAGATGAAAATACTGTGCTGCCTTACTCCACAAGAGTACCTTGCTCTTACTTCTCCGATATGTCTACTCTGAGCAGAGAAACCTCTTCCCCATCGCCTTCGAACTGAGCTGGATATGCTAGAGGTTGAACTCGGGACCGTCTGCTTGCAGAGCAAGTGCTGTCTCTAGAATATTGTTTGTCCGGCACCTAGTTGGCTAAGCCCTTCATAAATATTTTTTTTCCTCCTGTGGGATTTGGGTGCACATGCACAGCTCTAGAGGTGCTGTAGTTTTAACAAGCCTCCACCAGCATGGGGGAGAGTGCTGAGAATAATATAAGCCATCTTGGTTACCTATGGGAGAAAAACAGGGTATAAATATCTAAAATCAAAAAGAGTCCAGTAGCACCTTTAAGACGAACCAACTTTATTGTAGCATAAGCTTTCGAGAGTCACAGTTCTCTTCGTCAGATGCATGGAGGGCAAGAAGAAACTGGCCAGATATAGAGGAGGGGAGGGGAGGGAGGAGTAGATGCAAACAGTAGCTTCTGATATGGAGATCAGTTTGTTTCTGTTAAGGAAGTCAGTTACTTCTGATAATAAGATAACCATTCATAGTCTCTATTCAATCCCAGCCTGACCGAGTCAAATTTACATATGAATTCCAATTATCAGAAGTAATTGACTTCCTTAACAGAAGCAAACTGATCTCCATATCAGAAGCTACTGTTTGCATCTACTCCTCCCTCCCCTCTCCACCTATATATCTGACCAGTTTCCTCTTGCCCTCCATGCATCTGACGAAGAGAACTGTGATTCTCGAAAGCTTATGCTACAATAAAGTTGGTTAGTCTTAAAGGTGCTACTCGACTCTTTTCTATTTTGCTACTACAGACTAACACGGCTAACTCCTCTGCATCTAATATCTAAAATGAGTCTTTGTTGTGCTTTAAGTTTCTCTCACCAAGAGGAAAGTTGAACTGACAATGGGATCGTCTCCCCTGTTCTCGGACTGGTGCTCTTTTCCACTTTGGCAAAGATGAGCTTGCTTCACCTGTTCACAGACAGTGCAGCACGGCTCCTCTTTGACTCTTCTCGGGTGAGAGAAGTAGGCGATGTACTTTTATCCTTACAGAATATACCAGAGGGGCGCTCACCCCCTGAGTTGCCCTGGCTGCCAAGATATGGGGGTGTCAACTCTTGTGTTGGGTGGGCAGTGGCTGATTCCCTTCTGGATCAAGAGCTGTGTCCCTTGTCTGTTAAGGATGTGGCCTCGTCAGAATATCCTGACTTGCCTTGTAAGGGTTGCCGAATCATACCTGAGTCTAGCAGTACCTGAGAGGCCAGCCTGTGTTTTGGTTCCAGGCCTGGCTTCCCTTGGACATCCCCCACAGTAGGGTCTTGTTTCCTGCTCTGTTCACCCTTCGTGTCTTGTCTCTTTCTTCAGTGAGACGGACCCTGAAGAACGGCCTAAGTGACGAACTGGTGCAAGCCTTGGGCCTGGCGCAGACGGCTGGAGTGGCTGTGTGAAGAACAGGGCACGGACCCGGGAAGCCTGGCAGAATAAGGATGCTGGCCGTAGAGGCGTAGCGGCTGGAAGGAAGGCAGGGCAGTTGCCAGGGACAACTCACCTGCCTGAACCGTGCCTTAAGGGATCCTACCAGCACATGTCACTGCTTGTGTTACTTCGCTGAAACCTGCCCCTTCTCCTTGGCCTCGTGGATCGGGATGGAACCCGGTGGACTTCCTCAAGGAAGGGATGCTGGCTGCAAGGGAGGGTGCCTGGCTTAGGGTGGCCGGGTCCCCTTACCCTCCTGGCGGGACGAGGGGAACCAATGCTCACTTTCCTGGTACTCCTGGGACACTCCTTGCGCTGGCACGATGACAGCACTTCCAGGAAGTGATGTCATTGTGCAAGGCTGGGGAATACGTGAGCTTCGCAGCAGGGCCAATTTGGGCCCCAAATGAGCCCGATTTAGCCTACTTGGTGCCAAATTGCTGCAAAGCACAGGAATGCTCTCAGGACATCATCACACCAGCCTCAGGAGCACACCTGGGAAGCCCGTTCCCCCCCTTCCCCCCCCCTGCTGGCCAGGTAAGTGGTGGCAGGGGGGGTGAAAGGTGGGAGCAGGGAATCCCCTACCCCCACCAGGGGAATAGGAACCCTAGCCTGGCTGCAAACAGTATTATATTTGTGTGTTGTGTGTGTTTGGACTGCTTCTGCCCAGCACCTGGTCTGGGTGCAAGACCCACGGCCTTCATTGCTCAGGAACTGGAGTGGTCTTTGGTTTGGGAGGTTTGGTGGCACTAAATAAATCAGATGACTTCTTTCTCTCTCGCCCTGGTCTTTTTTCCACCACGGTGGGTTAACTTATTTTCACCCTCTTTCTGACTGTTTTATGTTGTGGCCCCACACACAGCCCTGCTCAGAACCTGCCCGTTGCTTCTCCAAAAGGAGTGTTTGGGAATCTAGTTGCTTTTCCACCCTGAATTGCTGAGGACAAAGGAGTTTGTGGTTCTCACATTTGACAGGGTATCAGCATCTGCTACAGGGAGGGGCCCAAAGTAGACATGACCCAGGGAGTCAGAGCTTATTAGTTGTCTTACACCTTCTTCCCACTCCTGCTCTGGGGAGAAAAGGGGCACTGGCTATCCAGATGTGTGCCTCTTGAGTTGTGTGTTCTTGTGCAAGAGAGTCTCCAGCATGTTCAAAACGAGAAATCCAAAAGAAAAGCTGTCACCATTCAGTCTGATAGCTGCCTTGTTAGTTCTCTGAAAACGGCAAGCAAAGTTTCAGTGGAGGCTGAGAGCTGCTCATGTGGCTTCACCGGGTCCTGCCTGTAGGGGGCAATGAAAGCACAGCACCAACTTTGCCAGGACAGCCTCTTTCCCCACCGCCAGCATGCAGAGCTTGGTGCATCTGTATGGCGGCTGTAGAAAATGGGCAAATGAAACCACCCAGAAATATGGGACAATGTTCAGTGACTTCTGGTTGGTGGCAACCGGGCCCCCCCCCTTAAATTTTTGTTCACTGCCACTAGATTTTGGTATGGTGCAGTTCTTGGCTCAGCTGAAATATTGGTGCCAGTTTAAAGGGATGTCTGAAACAGCTTTCAGCAAATAAGCTGCATTTCTCAAGGGAATAGGATGGTTTATGCTTCCATATTGGAAAGTAACAATTTTATTGTAGCATATATTATGTTGGCAAAGTCCTGCTTTTATAAAAAAAAGAATTTTTTTTTAAATACAATAGAAAGTGCATAAAAAGCTTTGACAGTATACAGAACAGTAGATTTAGGCTACAACAAAAAAAGAAGCATATACAAGATATATAACAATGCAACTAAATTACAAAATGCTCCTCTTCTCCCTCTCCTTACTTATACCCAATTTTTTATACTTTACATTCTATCAACAGTCTTACACTTCACGTTTTATATTCTGCATTTTTGAGATCTTAATTTTATAATTAATGTCCATATTAACTATTCTTGATTTTTATAATAATAATAATAACAACAACAACAACATTCGATTTATATTTAATGCCCTCTCAGAGCGGTTTACAAAGTATGTCATTATTATCCCCACAACAAAACACCCTGTAAGGTGGGTGGGGATGAGAGAGCTCTGAAAGAGCTGTGACTGACCAAAGGTCACCCAGCTGGCTTCAAGTGGAGGAGTGGGGAATCAAACCCAGCTCTCCAGATTAGAGTCCCGCACTCTTAACCACTACACCAAACTAGATTTCCAACTAGATAATCAAATAAAATCTCTCAATTTTTCCTGAAACTCCAGCGTTGGTCTGTTATGCATATAAGAAGTTAGTTTAGCCATAGATGCAAGCAATGACCTACTGAAAACCATGCCCCTTCACCCCATTTACACCCCAGGTAAAGAAGGATACCATGAACTTTTTAAAAAATACCACCGATACAGAAAAAAGCTTTGTCGTTTATTAAGGAGGAGAGAGATTTACAAATCAGTTTAAAAAGTAGTTTGTAGAAATGAACAGAATCATTCCGTTGGGACAGAGTGGCTTCTTATCCTACCACTCCAATAAGTGACATTTAAAGCCTTCCGCCAACTTAAGTGGCTCTTCCTCCATCAGAAGGGGCACTTAACTTGAGCCACTTAACCTGGAGGAGGGCTCCCCAGGCTGGAGTAAGTTCCTCCCATCAAAGGAACAATACTACCCAGGATATGTTAGTAAGACACACCAAATATACTAGGTGCCTCTGAAGATAATCCTCTGTAACCAGACAATTAACACTTCTTTAGTCTTTCAAAAGACATATATTGGCATAATGACCCACAGGGAAATTGTGTCTCTCCTCCTCTTCCTCAAATGCCTCATTTCCTCTTTTCAGTAGGTCAGAACATTGGGCGGTTTCCAAAATTATACCATAACTGCAAATTAACCGGTATGTGTCACCTGGAGACAATTCATGACCTAATACACAAAAGAAACAGAACAACATTTAGGAACACATCTGGACTACAGAGCTGCTGTAGCACAGTGGTTAAGTGGTTCGGCTTCAAATCAGCAGTCTACTGGTTTGAATCCCACTACTGCCACATGAGCTCAGTAGGTGGCCTTGGGTCAGCCACTCCTCTCAGCCCCAGCTCCACAGCTGGATTGAGGGGACAACACTGATTCTGTTCACTAAGCTGTCTAAAATAGCACCATATAAGTGCACTGTTACGTGTGCTGCTGTAACAGCGGTTAAGTGGTTGGGCTGTGAATCAGCACTCTGCTGGTTCAGATTCCACCACTGCCATGAACTCAGCAGGTGGCCATGGGTCAGCCACTCCTCTCAGCCCCAGCTGTATTGTGGGGATAATAATAACACTAACTTGTTCACCACTCCAGGTGAAGCACTAATCTGTCTAGAAGAGCAGTATATAAGCATACTTGTTATTATTATTATCCTGTTTCCTTCCCCCCAGCAGTCATCTTACATACACATGAAGCTGGGTACACATGAGTCAGGCCATTAGCCTGTCCTGTCTTCTCTGACTGGCAGTCGTTTTCCAGGGGTTCAGGCTGAGTTCTTCCCCATCTCTTACATCCTTTGTACTGGAAATGGCAGGGACTGAACCTGGGACCCTGTGCATGCCTCTGATACTCTTCCTCGGAACCATCCCCTTCTTAGTTGCCTTCTAAATCAGAATATTAGTCTGCCAAGTTTTGTATTGTCTATTCTGACTGAAACTGGTTCTCAAGTGTAATAATTCCATAAGCACAGTGTGCTAGGGTTACCAAGTCTGGGTTGACAAATTCCTGGAAATTTTGGGGGGTGGAGCCTATAAAAGATGGGGTTTGGGAAGGGGAGGGACCTCAGTGGAGTATAATTCCATAGATTCCACCCTCCAAAGCAGCCATTTTCTCCAGAGGAACTGATGTCTGTCACCTGGAGATCAGTTGTAATTCTGGGAGATCTCTAGCCACTACCTGGAGCCTGGCAACCCTAAAATGTCCATGTCTGAAGTTTTGAAAGTTTTATTTGAACAAAAGCAGGGCCTTCTCCAGACTCTGCTTTAGTAGAGAACAGCCAACAACCAGAAGGAAAAGTGAAACCAAACTCCAGCACATGCTTTCCGGCCCTGAGGGATTGGGGAAAATAACAGTTCAGTAAGGGGAAACAGTTCAATACGGGAACATCACCAGATTCACAACTTGCCACGATAGAACACCAAGGTTCTGAGGTCTTTCCCATCACCGATTGCCTTTCGACTAGAGATGCCAGAGGCTGAACCTGTGACCTGCACGCAAAGCACAGGCTCTACCGCGAGCCGGGCCCCACCCCAGTGATGCCTGTGAAAGGCCTGCAGGTGTGGCTGTTTGTTCTTCTTGGGCTGGCCCATTGGAGCAATTTCATTTCCAGTGGCCTGGTAGGAAAAAAAATACTCAAGTGGAACTTCAGCTTCTGTGTGGACTAGGAACTTGTACATAGTTCAAAGGTACATAGTCCTGTGCGGCCACGGAAGCTTGTGAATTCCTTGGCTAGATCCATGTCCTGTGACTTGCTGGCCAAGTACAGATACTTTCTGTAGCCGCTGGCTGCTCTGAAGTTATTTCTTGATCTTGTCCTTGCTTGTGTTTCTCCACTTTGGGGTACATTGAGCACCTCCTCCTGGGCCATTACACAGGCACACAGCCAACAACATCTAATTTTCCTGGTCCTTAATGTTCCCATAAAAAGGCTGCTTCCACCACACACAGCCATAATTTCAAGATGTTCTCGGACAGGCTGAATGAACACAACGCAGGACAGTCCAAAGCTGTTCCCCCAGGTATCTTGTAGGTCTATGGGCAGAAAATCCGGGGGTTACCAGGAATCATAGGTAAGCACATCTCCCCTGTCAGTGTGATAGGAGGACGGTATAGCCACAAGTCCTCAGTTTTAGTCGGAAGTGGGTTGAGTTTTGAGGCATCTCAAGTATGTTTTCCGAGATCGGTGTGTAAGAAGGTCTTTGTTGCCTTCTGGCTTGAATTTCTAGGCTTTGTTATGGAGCATTATTTTTATGTAAGTAAAGTGTGCTGTCAAGTTGCAGCTGACTTACGGTGACCCCGAAGATTTTCAAGGCAAGAGACGAATAGAGGTGCTTTGCCGTTGCATACTTCTGTGTAGCAGCCCTGGACTTCCTTGGTGGTCTCCCATCCATGTACTAACCAGGGTTGACCCTGCTTAGCTTCAGAGATCTGATGACATCGAGCTACTCAGAGCCATCCAGGTCAGGACTTGTAATGCATTAAACAACAGAAAGCAGAAGGCCAGAGTTTGCAATTAAGGGAAGTGAGTGGGGGGATGCCCCAAAGGTTGGGATCAGCGGTCGTTAATTTATTTATAAGTGGTCTGAAACTGGGAGTAAGTGGTAAAATGGCCAAGTTCACAGATGACTACAGCAGGAGTCCAGTGGCCCCTTAAAAATGTATTCCAGCATAAGCTTTCCTAAAGCAGCGCTTGCACGGTCAGATGTATAGGTGTGTAAATCTAGCAAGCCAATTCACCTACAACATAGAAAGGTGCAGGAGGTGTTACTAAGAGGGTTCCAATCAAGATCAAGGAGACGTCCGCTCACTCAGAACCAGCTCAGGGCACTCCCATAACATGGAATTGAGGTAATGGGAAGTTACAGAGGTATAACTCAGGCAATTAACATCTGTAAGGGGGTAGGATGTGACAGGTGTTAATTGCTTCTGCTAAGCTGTTAACTTGCAGGGTAGGAAAAAAGAATCTGCTCAAAGGGGATTGAATGAGGTTGCTAACAACTGTTTCCAGGAGTCTAGGAAGCAGCAGTTCCCTGCTGTGCCTCACCGGCAAGTCTGCACAGGAACATGGCGTTCAGTTCTGAGCCTGCGGCTGCAAGGTGCATCCTCCGGTACAAACCAATGCAGATGATTTTCCAGCTATAGGCAAAAGGCTAAAGACCTGGCTCTGTTTGACTTAAAGCAGGGCTGCCCTGGCATCTTGCGGTGGCCAGGCCCGTGCTGGATCTATCTGGTTCCTACTGCTCCGATCGCATCTGTGCCCTCTCTTTCACATGGCACCTGTGCTTGCCTTTGGCCGTCACTGGATGGGCATCGCCAGAATATCCAGTGTGCCGTCCCTTGCTGCCTGCACTAAATGATTGAAGGGCCACCAGCCTTTGCAACGTGGCAAGGTATCTCCGCATGCCTCTCTTGGGTCACCCACTGTTCCACTGGCAGCCCCCAAAGATCGCTGCCCCGAGCAGACTGGAGTTGTTTGTTTGCCAGCCTGGTGTACTGGTTAAAGGGTCAGAGTAGGATCTGGCAGACCCAGGTTAGGACCCCCATTCTGCCAGGGAATATCACTGGATGACAGTAGGCTAGTTACTTTCAACTTCACCTGGTAGTTTTGAGGATTGAATGGAGGAGAGGCAGAAGACGTTGTACACCGTTTTGGGTCCCCGTGGAGAAAATTGGGGGGGAAGGGTGCTGTTGAGAAACAACCGGCACTTACTATGGATAAAGACAAAATGATGGCCAGAACAGACGAGGAGTTTGAGTAGGTGCAGCTATTTTATTAAATATTAATAATAACAACTATGCTACAGTAGCATAGTGGTTAAGTGGTTGGGCTGTGAATCAGCACTCTGTTGGTTTGACTCCCACTACTGCCATAAACTCAGCAGGGTGGCCTTGGGTAAGCCACTCTTCTCAGCCCCCACTCCCCAGCTGTATTGTGGGGATAATAATAGCATTGAGTGGGGCACTAATATTTCTAGAAGAGCGATATAAGAGCGCTGTTATAGTTGTTGTTTCGCTCTTTATACCCCACTTTTCTCCCTAATAGGGACCCAAAATGGCTTTGCAACGTTATTCTGTCCTCCTCCATTTCAGCCTCACAAACACCCTGAAGGGATAGGTTAATCTGCGAGTCCATGACTGGCCCAAGGTCACCCAGCAAGCACTATGGCAGAATAGAGATTTGAACCCAGGTCTCCCAGCTCCTAGTCTGATCCTCTAACCATTCTACATGCTGTCTCAGTTTTCTGCTGACTAAAGACGGGGACAGAGAGGTACAGGCAGGAGGAGGAGATGAGGGGGTTCAGTTGATCCCAGAATCAAGAGCCTATTGTTGGTAAGCTATGAGGGCCTCATTGGGGAACAGCAAGATTTATTTCTCCTTCAGGGTAAAGCTGGTGGGGGGGGGGGCAAGAATGGCAACTATGCACCACCCACCCTGCCCTGGGGGGCTTGCAGCTGAATTGGGGACAGCAGCCGCTGGAGAAGGACAGGCTGTCTGCAAAAGCTGCTGGGGGGGGGCAGGTAGGTGCTCACGGCCAGGTCCGGTTGTTACACTCCCAGGCAGGTGGAACGAAGGCCACAGGAAGGAAGACAAGAATAGGGAAAACAGGGGAAAGCCCTGGGCAGGCAGGGGGCAGCAGGTTTGCGCTGTGGGTGATGCTGCAGCTCCAGTGGAAAGCAGCCCTTTGTGCGGGGCGGCCCCGGGACAATATGCTTCCATTCCTCTCTGGTTGTTTGCTAGAATTCCTTTGGGCTTTCTTGCCCAGGCTGTGTTCAACTTTTTTTTAAAAAACTGGCAAGTATTTTCAGGTGAAATGCAGGTCAAAGCCCATAAAACAAGCATGAGACATCCGCCATTAATAAGGACACACAATTCCTGTCAGCTCACCTCTTACCGTCTGTCGACTGGAGCCATGTTCCGTTCACACCTCAGTCTTGGCACAGGGCATTCATCTTTGAATTTCACTTCCTGCTCTGCAAAATTATGTCCTGTGACTTCTGCTGTGTGCGCGCGCACGCGTGTTTTAAATATATAATTTAGTCACAATTTCTTACTTGATCTATACCAAGGCCTTCAAACAGACTCAGACAGGCCCCAGAGGTTAGCCTGAAGCCCTGGGGTAAGGGAGCTGGGAGCTGCGTGCACCTGCCTCCTGCTTCTGTATTTCTGTATCTATTTAAGACATTTTTATCCTAACTTTCTGCAGCAAAATTCCTCTGACCACAGCGTAAGGTTGCCAGCCTCCAGGTAGTGGCTGGAGATCTCCCGGAATTACAACTTGTCTCCAGGCCACAGAGATCAGTTCACTGGGAGAAAATGGCTACTTTGGGGGGTGGACTCTATGGAATTATGCCATGCCAAGGTCCTTTCCCTCCCCAAACCCCACTTTCTCCAGGTTTCTCCAGGTTTCACCACCCAGATCTCCAGGAATTTCCCAACTTGGAGCTGGCAACCCACAGCAAAAGGCAAAAAAGGTGGGCACCATTCAGCCATTCCCTGAGACTGGACAATATTCAAATTTCTGTAATGAAATGTAGGCCTTAAAAATAACATAAGGTGATAAAGAAACTAAAAAGATATAAGCTGCTTGTGTGTGTGTTATGTGCCATCAAGTTGCTTCCAACGATTCTATGAATTAAATTACTTCTAAAATGTCCTGTTTTTGACAGCCTTGCTCAGGTCTTGTAAACTGAAGACTTTGGCTTCCTTTATTGAACCAAGCCATCCCATGTTGGGCCTTCTTCTTTTCCGACCACCTTCAACTTTTCTTTGCGTTATTGTCTTCTCCGGTGAATCTTGTCTTGATGTGGCCAAAGAATGAAACCATCAGTTTATTCATTTTGGCTTCTATGGAGAATTCAGGCTTGACTTGATCTAGAACTCACTTATTAGTCTTTGGCTGATTCTGCACACATTGGATAATGCACTTTCAATGCACTTTATCAATCGTTTGAGGTGGATTTTTTGTTCCGCACATGAAAAAATCCATTCCAAATGATCTATAAAGAGGATTGGAAGTGCATTATCCAACGTGTGCGGAATCACTCTTTTTGGCAGTCTGTGGCATCTGGAATACTCTTCTCCATTTCAAATGAATCCAGTTACGTTCCTGTCAGCTTCCTTCATTGTCCAGCTTTCGCATCCATACATAGTCCCATGGTATGAATTCCTTTGACCTTGGTCTCCAGTGACACATCCTGACACTGAAGCCTCTTTTCTGTTCCTTCATGGCTACCCTTCTGGGTCTCAGTCGCCTTCTGACTTCTTGGTTGCTCTCTCCCGTTTGGCTGATGATTGTGCTAAGACATAGGAACTATTTAATAATTTCAGTATCTTCATTGTCAACCTTAAAGTTGTGTAATTCCCTGATAGTTGTTACTTGTGTCTTCTTGATGTTCAGCTATATTCCTGCTTTGGCACTTTCTGCTTTAGCCTTCATTAGTTGACCTATCAAGTCTTTACTATTTTCTGCAGTAATGTGATGTCGTCTGTGTACCTCACACTGGCCGTCGTCACACGGGCATCTCTTCTGTTAAATTTACAGCATATAGCGTCCTACCTGTTATCGGCACAGTAACGTTTCTTTGGGTCACCTAACGGCTCTTCGCGCCACCAGCTGTCCACACCGAAGCACTCTGTTCTGTTCTCTCTAACCGCGCAGAAGCAGCTCCCCCCCTTTTTTAAATTATTCTGGCGTTTAATTCCGGAATAACAGCATATAAACATTCCGTTAGAGCAAAACATTACGACCCTTTTGTTTTTCCAACTTTGAAATTATATAAATAGCCCTTTGCCCGCAGAAAACTCCCTGTCTGACGTGATCCCCATCGCTGAAGACTCTGCCATGGCGACTGAGTCATTTTTACTTCAGCAGAAAGTTTGCATTGTGTTATGTCGTTATGGCGTTATAAGGATATAATAAAATAAAAAAAGGGGAGTCGCAGGAAGAAATGGATTCTGGGATTGAAGGGAGGGCATAGGACGTTGTGAGGCGAAATACATCGATGTGAGGCATTCACACTGAGGCACAAAATAGCGCGACTATCAAGCACAAAGCAGAAGAGAGAAAATCGCTACAGTGTTGGAATAAGGTGGGTGTTTGCCGGGAAATAGCGCCATTTTAGCGCTAAATAAAAGCCCGTGTGACGACGGCCACTGTTAATGTTCCTTGCACCCATTTTCACTCCATCTTCATCTAAATCTAAACCAACTTTCCTTATGATATGCTCTGCATATATTTTGAACAGATGAGGAGATAGCATACATCCTTGTCTGATATCTTTGCCAACTGGAAAACCTTCCGTCCTAACACTAGTTCCTTGTTCAGAGCAGAAGTTGTGCATCAAAATAATCCGATATTGTAGCATACTCATTTCTTTTAAAATCATCCATAGCTTTTCATGATCCACACTAGCAAAGATTTTTGCTGTCATCTATTAAACACAAACCGATCGTCTTCTGAAATTCTCTGGTATGCTTACAATTCCAAACTGGAATTTTAAACTAATCAATAAAATGAAGACAATTTTTTCTAAAAAAAATGCAATCTCTGATATGCTCCAGTAACCATTATAAATTTGCAATATGACTACTAGTACTACAAAACTAAATTCCATTTTTGTATCTTTGTAGATATGCCTTGTAAACACATTGGCAGAGGCATACTTTTTGGAGGGAGAAGAGGTGGGAGACAGCATATCCCAAAATCATCCATCCTTCCCCTTCAGAGATGGGGGAAGATTATTTTTGCTTCCTGGTAATAAATGGAGGATAATGGGAAGGGGCTATAGGTAGTTGGTTCAAAACAAACTCTAAAAATAAAAACCATGGCATACTTTTCCTTAGAAGCAACCCAGATAAAACAGCCCAATCTGCAAGCTTTTGAGTTCTCTAGAACTCTTCATTGGCTGCAGGTTGCAAAGAAAAGGGGGGAGGAGAAAAGGCAGCTCCGGATCTTAAGACGCTGTTTCATTCATCATCCCCAATAAAATGCTGAGCTGGTATACAAATTTTAAATGGCGCTATTTAAAATGGTGCAAGCATCAGGTTGCACCCAGGCATTGCAGAAAGAAGTAGCAAATGAATTTAGAGTCCTTCCCCTGAAAAGGCAGCAGTGAGTAACTTCTTGAGATTTCAGGGCTGCCTGTGAGTAAGGAAAAGCCTGCTGCCTGGGGCCTGTAATGACCCCAGCATGAACTAGAAACACACTACTAACAACTGCTGAAGGTAAAGGATAAGTCTCCTTCCTCATAAGTTGCTCCAGCCCTCAGAAAAGTATTTGATCTTTGAGGTAATGGTTTTGGTGAGCCATGTGTCCTCCTACCCACCCATGCACTGCTCTGTGAGTAGGGTTGCCAGCCTCCAGATAGTGGCTGGAGATCTCCCGGAATTACGACTGGTCTCCAGGCCACAGAGATCAGTTCACCTGGAGAAAATGGCTACTTTGGGGAGTGGACTCTATGGAATTATGCCATGCCAAGGTCCTTTCCCTCCCCAAACCCCACTTTCTCCAGGTTTCACCTCCCAGATCTCCAGGAATTTCCCAACTTGGAGCTGGCAACCCTATCTGTGAGATCAAAAAGAGTCCAGTAGCACCTTTAAGACTAACCAACTTTATTGTAGCATAAGCTTTCGAGAATCACAGTTCTCTTCGTCAGATGCATCTGACGAAGAGAACTGTGATTCTCGAAAGCTTATGCTACAATAAAGTTGGTTAGTCTTAAAGGTGCTACTGGACTCTTTTTGAATTTGCTACTACAGACTAACACGGCTAACTCCTCTGGACCTATCTGTGAGGACCTTCTCCCCTCTTGAGGCGACGTTCATGGAGGCAGGAGGCAGGAGCAGTCTTAGGGAGGCCAACTGGCTTGGAGAAAAATGTTCTGCCTCTTTAAAGAAAGCTTATTGGGGTGTTATGTTCCAGGTGATATTATTGGCCTCTATGCCATTAAAAGCTTCAGTTGCTCATTTCCACACACAGCCTCTGTTAAAGGGACAAATCGTTTTTCTACAGGCTTGTTGGCAAAACTATTGGATCAGAATGCCAAATGCAGGGCTTTTTTTCAGCCGGAAGGCAGTGGAACGGAGTTCCAGCACCTTTTGAAAATGGTCACATGGCCGGTGGCCCCGCCTCCTGATCTTCAGACAGAGGGGAGTTGAGATTGCCCTCCGCACCACCGGCAATCTAAACTCCCCTCTGTCTGGAGATCAGGGGGCGGGGCCACCGGCCATGTGACCATTTTCGACAAGGGCAATTTAAACTTTAAAAAACTCCCCCCTTGTTCCAGCTGACCCAAAGTGATGTCATTGTGTGGTCCTGAGTTCTACCACCTCTTTTCCCAGAAAAAAATCCCTGGCTAAACGCATTTATTAGGGCAGGGGCTTTCATATGTTTAAAAATATTAGCTATTTAATAGTAGTAGGAAAGGCCACTATGGGTGGACTGGGAGCTTAAAACGGTTTTATTTGCATTATTTAGAACATTTTCACGCCGCCTCTCTAAGGAATGTGCCCAAGGTGGCTTAAACAAGAAAACATAATAAAAACAAAATCGAAAAGAGTCTAGTAGCACCTTTAAGACTAACCAACTTTACTGTAGCATAAGCTTTCGAGAAACATTTCTCTTCATCAGATGAGACGCATCTGACGAAGAGAACTGTGATTCTCGAAAGCTCATGCTACAGTAAAGTGGGTTAGTCTTAAAGGTGCTACTGGACTCTTTTCGATTTTGCTACTACAGACTAACACGGCTAACTCCTCTGGATAATAAAAAAAACCATTAAATGTTATTAATTAAAACCCAACCTGTTAGAAGATGGAAAACCACATGTGTAGGAAGGAAAAAATAAATCAAATGAAAAAGCAATGAAGGTCAAAGTGAAGGTATATATTGAATATATTAAAGAGTATAGAATTCACATTGCCTTCTAATCATACATTTACACTACATGGACCATTATAAACCAATAAACTGAAAAATCTTTGTGTGATCATTAATTATGAACAAGAAAGTTCAACTGGTACAGTAAACAACTCAAGCTGGGAAGACATCCAACAGGTAAGCTTCCATAGTATCAGGGCCGGATCGAGGGGGGCAGGGGGGTAGTCTGCCCCCGGCGCCACCAGGGAGGGGGCGCCAGGAGCAGCTGCCTGCTGCCGGAGCGCGCAGGTGGCAGCGCGGGCAGCCTCGCAGCCCCCCACACTGACTTTTGCCTGCCCCATGGGACAGGAGGCAGCTGGCTTGCCGCGCGCCCCCTGTCCTGCAGGGCAGGCAAAAGGCAGTGCGGCTGCCCGCGCCATTCGCCTGCCCCACAGGACACGGGGCAGATGGCCACCCCCTGTTCTGCGGGGCAGGCAAATGGCGCGGGCGGCCTCGCAGCCCCCCGCCCTGCCTTTTGCCTGCCCTGCAGGACAGGGGGCGCGCGGCAAGCCGGCCGCCCCCTGTCCTGCGGGGCAGGCGAAAAGCAGTGCACGGGGCTGCGAAGCCTCCCGCGCCATTCGCCTGCAGGGAGACGAATGGCGTAGGCGGCTTCCCAGCCCCGCACACTGCCTCCACCACGTCTGCCCTGCGTGATGACGTCACCGAAATGACATCATCACGCAGCGCTGGGAGCGCGCGCGCACACAGCACGCACACGAGGAGGTCAGACTAGGGTTGCCCTGGGCGCCGGCAACCCTAGATCCGGCCCTGCATAGTATAACAAAATCAAAAACAAAGTAAGTACTATATTCTTATACTTGGATGTACATGTCCTTTACAATAAATTTCTTTTGCCTTTTAAGGTGGTATCGGCGGTGTCAGGAAGACACTCCCTTGTCGCCCAACATGCATGTCCAGCAGGATACCGGATGTTTCAGTAATGTAACCTCCTCAGGGGCAAAAGCTTGATCCATCATACAAACATTACAGAAAAGAAATCTTATAGCACCACGAGACAATGAATCAAATGCAGTGTCCTAGCACCAATTAATTAAAACCCGGCATTAAAAAACCCAGCCACAGCACAAAATACTGAGCACCTTAAGATGAATCCAACAATTTTCAGGCTAAAAGCAGACTATAAAAATGATGCTAAAAGATTAACCTCAAAGCCTGCGTAAACAGGAACATGTTGACGTGGTGCTGGGTGGGCCTCAAGAAGAAGGGCATTCCTTAGGCAAGGTGCCATTATTAGGGTTGCCAACCCCTGCCTGGCAACCCCCAGCAGCAAAACTTTGAAGTCTTCAAAAATCAGCATTGTTGACACCGTGACACCACTTCCAGTTTTGAAACAGGAAGTGATGTCAGCAGGGCTTTTTTCCTGGGAAAAGAAGTGGTGGAACTCAGTGGGTTGCCCTTGGAGAAAATGGTCACATGGCTGGTGGCCCCGCCCCCTGATCTCCAGACAGAGGGGAGTTTAGATTGCCCTCTGCGCCACTGGAGCAGTTTAGATTGCTGGCGCGGAGGGCAATCTAAACTCCCCTCTGCCTGGAGAACAGGGGGCGGGGCCACCAGCCATGTGACCATTTTCAAGAGGTTCCGGAACTCCCTTCCACCGCATTCCAGCTGAAAAAAAGCCTTAGATGTCAGAGAGTTGCTGAGGACAGTTTTTGTCCTCACTGCTCAGTGGAGAGGCAGCGGGAACACAGACGTCTGGGTGAAAGATTGCAGGCAACCTGGCAGCCCTATCTATTATGGGAAAAGCCCTATTTCTGGTCACCACCCATCTCACCTCTGAAGGTGGGGGCACAGAGAATTGGCCTTGTCAGACACGTCTTAACTGGTGAGCTGGACAATGTGGGAGGAACAGTACCCTGGTACCAAGGGTACCAAGAATCAGCACTTTGAATGGTGGCTTCAATTGTCTCATGAGATGACCCTCCCACAGGAACTCCCCAAGGCAGAGTTTGCAGCCCTAGAGGAACTGCTCAGCTGCAATGGCACCAAAGCTGAGCATTGGCTCATCGTCTGTCTCCAACTGGTGGCAATGTGGGTAGAGACAACAGCTGAGATGTCTTGATTATCGCAGACCCTGAAGGGTCCAAATGGTCCCTGCAGTGTTGGCAGAGCTGGTGAAGTGGGCTCTGCTTGCCCCTGGCCACCAGTGGCCTACCGTGGAACTTTCTCTGTTTAGTTAAATGGCCAGGCTGGCCCCTGGTAAATATTCATTTTTGACAGAGGTCCTTCCATACAGAAGAGCATGCCGTTCTTAAGACGGTGTGCAAGAGGACTCGTTGCCTATGGCACGCACACCATTTTGTTTGTCCCTCTGTCGTCCCTGGTCAGACAGGGCAAGTTATGGAAGTAGTGTGACAACTTGCAAAACCCATAAACGGGTACGACAGTGTGAAAAAGAGGGAGAGTCATAATGCTTCTAGCGGCCCACCTGGAAACTTTGCTTAAAAACTGGTTTCTGACAAAGAGAGTTTTGATTCTTGAAAGCTCACACCTTGGAAATCTAGTTGGTCTTTAAGGTGCTATCGGACCTGGATCTTGCTTTTGTTTCCCTCCAGCCGCTCTTCCTTTTCTGTCCTTCCCCATTTTTGTCATGGCCTCGAAGACTGAAGTGTATGAGCCACACCCCCTTGCTTTAGTGTGGGCTGTTCTTCTCCAGCAACAGCAGCCTGTGAGTGAGGATTGCCAATGCCAACCTCCAGGTTGGGCCTGGAAAGCTCCCGGAATTACAACTGCTCTCCAGATGACAGCGATCGGTTCCCATAGAGAAAAATGGCTGCTGTGAGGGGGGAATCTATAGGGCTGGGAAACTCCTGGAGATTTGAGAGTGGATCCTAGGGAAGGCAGGGTTTGGGGTGGGCAGAGATCTCAGCAGGATATAGGGCCATACAGTCCACTCTCCAAAGCAGTCATTTTTCTCTAAGGGAACTAAGGATCTCTACACATTACACAAAATATGAGCAGACGCGAGTTTTGTTGAGGTCATGTGTGACCTGATGCTTACCCTAAAACAAGCGGGGGGGGGCACAAATCAGCTCCCCTGAGAGAAGGTGATTTGTCTTACTGCTGGTTCCACGTGTTTGCCCAGGAGTGATTCGATAATAGGGGCAGATCTGGGGCAGACGTGTGTTACAGCTACGGTTGCCAGCTCTGGGGTGTGAAATTCCTGGAGATTTTGAGGGTGATGCCCGGGAAGGGTGAGGTTTAGGCGAGGTCTCATCAGGGTATAATGCTATAGAGCTCATCCTCCAAATAAGCCATTTTCCCTTGGTCATCTGGAGATCAGTTGTAATTCTGGGAGATCTCCTGGAGGTTGGCAACCCTAGTTACAGCTGTAAGACAACTACTCCCCGATGTGTACATGGGAGCCAATTTGTGCCACCCCCCACTTTTTAAAAAGTAAGCATTGGGTCACACATGAACACAACTTGCATTTTGCATTCTGTGGAACGTGTACGGAGGCTCTAACAGGAGTAATTCCTAATTCTATGGCATTGTACTCCACTAAGGTCCCTCTCCTCTCCAAACCCCTCTCTCCACAACTCTATCCCCAAATTTCCTCCATGAAGGAGCAAAATGGCCTTTGTATAATATGCTTTAAATGATCCAGAGGAGTTAACCGTGTTAGTCTGCACTAGCAAAATTGCAGAGTCTAGTAGCACTTTTAAGACTAACCCATGTTATTGTAGCATAAGCTTTCGAGAGCCACAGCTCTCTTCGTCAGATGCGTGCATCTGACGAAGAGAGCTGTGGTTCTCAGAAGCTTATGCTTTCAATTAATTGCCTACATCCAGAGATGCCCATTTCCCAATGAGTGAGGCAGAGATACAAGCCTTCCTGAAGCAGAGTTGTATGTGGGCCTGCAAATAACACGTATGTGTGTGTACTTGCATGCACTGTGGTTCCTTTCCCTTTGTTTTCCCTGCTTGCTACAGTGCTACTAGCTTTCTTCCTTCGTGGCCATGAAGGCAAAACATTTGCTTCCAAACTAAAAATGAAACCGTGGCGCCTTCAGAATGCTAATTTTACGAAAGGTATTTGCTCCTAAGCAAAATGTTGTACGTGCAGAAGAGGAGGACACGTAGGCTGTGACCTTGAGAGACTGTTTCCAAGGAAAAATAGCCTGGTGGACTCATGCCCCCTCTCCCCCATATGGTAGTGAGACTAACTAGTTTTGGAGATAACTTTGCCCCCTCCAAGTGCAGGGAGGTGTTTTGTAAACAAGAGCTTCGGTGGGGGGTTGTGGCCAACTGAAACAAGCAGACTGGATAGCGAAAGAGGGCATTTGAAGGTGAAAGGCATGCAAATTCCAGAGGAGAGCCTTTGCCCTTTAGGTTACTGGGTCTGGCTGTTTTGCAGAGTTTGGGGGTGGGGAGAGGAATCCTCAGCTGCTACCCGGCCCGTGCATCAGCCCCATGGCAATTGCAAGACTGCATTTGGCAAGGGGGGTTGATACTCTGCACTCACTGCTACCTTCACATGGAAGCAACTCAATGGGGAGGAGGTGGGAGGGCCCTGATTTCTGCACTCTGTACAGATGACTGGCGGAAATGGTGTCATTTGCTTAAATGTCATCATTTACTCCACTTCTGTTAGTCCTAAAGAATGCCAGAAGATGAAATGAGTAGGGAAGGTCCTAGAAATACTCTTCCTCTCCGCTTTGGCTTCTCATAGGTATTGCCCATGAATGTTTCCAAGGGTACAGCGAGTCATTAAAACAGAAAATTTGCAGAGAAATGGAAGACCCAGAGGGAAGTTGCATCCCTGCCGAGCTCCTTCCCGGCCCCAGATTCTGCCCTCCCCCTACACTGCCCCCAAATCTCCAGACCATTCATTCATTCATTCATTCATTCATTCATTCATAGTCCACCTTTCTTACTGAGGGCCAAGCTACAAGTGACGAATGACACTTGAACAGCAAGTGTATTTCTCCCTGTTCACTTGCCCTCCACTCAATCCACTTGCCGTTCAAGTGTCATTCGTCACTTGTAGCTTGGCCCTGAGACTCAAGGCAAATTACACAGCGTGAGATTAGTACAGTCAATTTCAAGGACATTTCCATAAACAATGCCATAGGGTAAACAGAGGCCGTTTGCCAAGACCACGGCAATACAGCCCGGAAAACCCACAACAGCCATTGTTCTCCGGCTGTGAAAGCCTTCGACAATACATTGTCCACTACAGCTTTGCCTAGCGCCTCAGAGACTTTTTAGTCAGCTTTCTGCTGGCTGCCAGTGTCTAAACCTCAGGACCAAAGCTCATCTAGAACTTCCCAAGTATTTTAAGGGGCAGTTTGCCCGCGTGCTGCCAACTCTTTTGCTTCGCAACCCTATGAATTGGAAACCTCTATTTTGCATGTGTTGTGTGGGTAGGAAAGTTTGGCTTCTCAAGACGCGGCAAAAGAACTCTTCACCCCAGTTTTAAATCCTGCACTCACGCCTGACAGTTGTATAACACAGGCTGCTGTGCTTGAAATATTGCGAGGCAGCTGGTTTTCTCAGGCTCTCGCACTGGAAAAATGCAACAAGTACGTTTGTCTGTACAGAAACCGGGATGCTGTAGAAAGGTTTGTGCAGCCTGATCCTAAGTCTTGTTGAGTTTCACAGGATTTACTCCTTGCCAAGTATATTAGGATTGCGAGCTTAAATGGCTGAATAGTTGCACACGGTTCATGTGTGGGAAAGTTCCTTCCAAACAGATCGCGACTGGGGCATGTTGACATTCGTCTCAGTAATCAAAGTCAAGGCCTTGGGCGACTACACTGAGAGAATCTGTTAGTGTGTGGGGGGAAACGGTATTGGCCCTCACCATGGTTACCGACTGCCGCTTGATTACCAGATAAACCTGAGGTCAGGAAAGGGATTTCAGGCTTGGGCGAGGAGTCCCGGAGCCTTTGGTGCAGGCAAAGGTCTTGGGAAACCAGGGGTGAAGTCAAGGCCTGGTCTCTTGTCTGGCTCAGTGCAACTTTTTAAAGAGGAAGCCACAGAAATGTTCGAAGGGAAAGTGAAAGGCAATCATCCCATTCACAGGAACAGCTCGATGTGAGGATGGCCCAGGGGCATGGAGGGTTTTCAGGCTTTCTGCCTTCAGGGTGGCCTTTTCCACACCGAGGGGCTTGGGAGCTGGGGTTGCCAACCTCCAGGTGAAGCCTGGGGCTGGCCTGGAATTGCTCTAGAAAATAGAAATCAGTTCCTCTAAAGTGTAGATTGTCTTGCATAGTATCCCTGCTGGGTTCTCTCCACCGTTCCAGGCTCTCTGCACCCAAATCTCCGGGAATTTGGGTGGCAACGCTAGCTGGGTACCTCTGGGTGCCTACCAAAAACTGGGTTCAAACCAATATAACAGGCTATCTTGCCCCACTTTCTTCCAGGCTGAGTGTCAGGCTATCTGGGCCTTTGGAACAAGGCTTTGCTTATGTAGAAAGTCACGTATGCACGTGTGCATACCTTTAAGTGAGTCCTCAATTCCTATTTTGTTTCCCTTTCTAGATCTGTAAGGGAGGTGCCTTGCTTAGGTCTTGTTCTCTGTGTGTTGGTTGTAGTCTTCCAGCCTCGCTCTTAGCATTGTCCAGCTGCAAGTGTCCTCTCTCAGCTGGAAGTAATAGACTTGTGGAAACTGCTCGAGTCTCCTGTGTGTTGGCCATTGAGAAGGACTGAAGGGTGAGCCGGTAGGTAAGCTTACTCCCTGCGTGGTGTCAGAAGTGGCAGTTTGTGGAGGGGCTTCCAAGTTTGGAATCTTTCATTAAATAGAAAGGATGGAAGAAGTTGAACCCCCTTCTGAACTAAGCTTCACTGAGAATTTAGGGGGGAAATGGAATAAAGGGAAAACAAATTAGCTGTTGTGGGCTCTTTTAAAGGTATACACACACATATACATCACAGAATGGGCCAAAACTGTTTCAGCATTTCTTCAACTCTGTACTGGCTTCTTACTAATGCCATGTCTTTGAAAAATTTTGTGTATTTACCCTATGGCATTGTTTATGGAAACGTCCTTGAAATTGACTGTACTAATGTCACACTGTGTAATCTGCCTTGAGTATCAGTGAGAAAGGTGGACTATAAATGATATACATACATACATAAAACTAAACAGCCCGGCCCTGTATCCTTTGAGTTAGTTTGTCTCTTTTCTGAATGAGCCGGAGATACTTCCAAGAAATGCCAGCTATTATGGTTTGATTTTTTTTCTAGGAAGAGGTGGAAGGTGAAGGAGGGAGAAGCAGTTTTTTTACTGACATCTCTTTATGTCCCGGGTATGTTCTTTGTATGCCCTTCCTGTTTATATGGTATTGTGTTGTAAGGAAGTTTAAAGGACTGATATGGGGTCGGTTGTCGGGTTCTTTGGGTAATAGTTGTTCTTTTTTTATTTCTTTTATGATTGTGCATATTTTTGTATATTTACGTTAATACATTTTAATTTTAAAAAATGATATACATGCATACATAAAACTAAACAGCCATGGCCTGTATTCTTTGTATTCGTTTGCCATTTGATTTGCATTAATTAATGAATCCTTTGTACTGTCTTTTATTGTAATTATGTAATCATGTTGATTGATGAACTAAGAAGGGCTGGTTCTCTGTTCCAGCCACCCAAACAGGGTCGGCTCGACCGCTAGACAAACCTAGGCAATTGCCTAGGGCACCAGATTTTGAGGGGCCCCAAAAAGACAAGAAGAGGCCTCTCTAGGGGCTTGAAAGGAAGCCTGGCCTGAACTGGATTCTGGAATCTGGTGACTCCTGGTCTTCTACAGCTGCCAGGATTGAACATGGAGGGTTTTGTAACAGCTTGTCTGTTTTCACATTGTTCATTTTGAATGCCCAGTAAGTAGACTTCTCAATTTTCTATCTGTTAAAGGGGGACGGTGGGGTGGGGACCCAAGCGATCAGGTGGGTGGGGGTACACTACAGAAGTTTGCTTCATTCCTCTCTGTTGGTAATGCAGGAGGTGACAGGCCTTATATTACTTTGCTTGGGGCAACAAACTACCATTCACTGATCTTGGCTTGAGGATTTCATACTTTATTTATTTCTAAAGTGTATCCATCACGTCTGTAGAAAATGCCCAAAGCAGTGTGTGATGAAAAACAAAGGGTTAAAATAGACCCATTAAAAGCAAAACCACAATAACCGATTGCAAGTTTAAATGCACAGAAATAAAATGCCCATTTAAAAATCAAGCTCAGTTCAGTCTCACACAGCAGTCCAGTTTCAAGCACCTTGAATTGCTAGTAAAAGTGCAGGGATTAAACCTGACACTCCTCTGAAGGGTCTGCAATGGCTGGTTCCAGAGCCACCCTGTCTCTGTGTTGCGGAAAGTGGATGGATTCTTAATAGACATGTCAATTCAGGCCGAATCCACACTTCCTTTCTGTTTCTGCGCCTTTTTCGCAAGCGGTGCGCTATTCATGCAGATACTCACACGCTTTCCCATTCCGCGTGTTCCCCGCCATCACCGCACCACTATTGCGCCTTCCCTCAAAACCATGTGATATTGGCAGAAATCCGTTTTCTCCCTTTTTTTTCACAGTGCATAAAGGTCGGTATACTTGTAAACCAACCATAGTGAGCAGCGGTTTGCACGGGAAAAGAAACGGTCACCGGAGTCAAGATATCGGTATATCGGATAACTGGCCCTTTTTTTTAAAAAAAAAAAAGGGAAGTGATGAGCGCCGTCAATTCTGACGGCGGAGGATGGAACCGCCCACTGTGACGCTTTACTCAGTGGCGTGTGGAGAACTGATTGTGCCATAAAGACGCAATGGAATGTGAATGTGAAGATGCACAGCATGGTAGCGGAATGAACCCGATTGCCACGACAGCGCGAGATAAGCAGATGGTGAGTGAGTGTGGATTTGGCCTCAGTCATGTTTAGTTGGTCTCTTGCTCTGAATTCCGGTGCAGTTTGGCTCTTTCATTATGAAAGGGTGCAGTCCCCCACACTGTCCCTTGGTAAATGTAAATGTGTGGCACAGGGCCTCTGTAGGGAGACACAAAAAAGACGAGGCCCCCATTCTCAATGCACATGGCCCTTAGCCGCACAGCCAGGGGTGTCTTCACATGGCTTGGGCCGGACACTCGCCACAAATCTGTGAGCTTTTGGAGAGCCAAGGCCCCAATGCTGTGCCCCCCCATCTCTTCTCTGATGTTGCAAGAAAAGGGGAAGTGAGTCTTCCAAACAAAAACGCCATAAAACATTTGTGAGGCTCTCTTATGTTGCTGAATGCTAGAGACCTTGGGACCGTCTCTTGCTGCCTGACCTGCCTTGCAGGGTTGTAGTTAGGCTAAAAAGAGGGAGGGAGATCCACGTATGCCACTTAGGGCCATAATTGTGCCATGTGTGAGTGGTAGTGCCATGTAAATAGGGGCTCCCTGTGCCCATATTTGGGCTGTTGATTGACCCAGAGCTCCTGGAAAAACCATCAGTTCCTCCCATCACACCCTGGAAAAAGTACCCCACGCAGCCTGCTGTTGTTCAGAAAGGGCGCCCCTGTGGCTTTCACCGTGTGGTTGTAAAATATGTTTTTTCTCTCTCCCTCCTCCATGTTGGGTTTGTTTTTGTTACACACACAGTTGTGTGTGAGAACAGAAAAGACATTCTTCTCCTGCGATCCTTAAGTACTAGCTCCACCTGGGCAGTTCCAGCCAGTCGGGGACCCAGAAATCTTGTTTTTGTGTTGAGCACACACACTGCCCTCCTGGAAGGAAACAAGGATATGGCGAATTGGCTCTGGCCCTGGTGGCAGACGTCTGGCATGGCTCCCAGGCACCTTGTGAACAGTGGTGTTGATTCTGGCACATGGATGCTCTCTTCTAATCCCACAAAAGCACATGCCAAGGGCAAGAGAGGGTCATGTAGTGGTGCAGGTTACATTGGGAGCACGAAGCATCCGGAAGCAGGAAGTCTTGGTTGTGGATGACAAACGGAGCGCCGCTTGGCGCGGAAATGCACAAAGGTGCCCTTGCACCAGTTGGGGAAGAACGATGGAACTCTGGATTGAGTGAAGCAGGCGGAAGCAAGCCAGGGGAGAGGCCGGTATTCTGAAAACGTGATGCTGTCTTTGTTTGGGACGTTGACCTGCCAAGGTCAGCCTCGTCTACTTTGACTGCCAGCGGCTCTCCAGGATCTCAGGTTGAAGTCTGTATCGTCTCCTACCTGAACTTTTTTTTACTGGAGCTTGCTGGGATTGAACTTGGGACCTTCTGCATACAGAGCAGATACCACCCCCACACACCCCAGCGATGGCTCCACCTCAGATAGTCTTCAAGATGAACTGTGGTATGATCTAGTAATGCATTTCTCATTCCTGTGTTCTTAGAATCAGGGCTCATTTCGAGGGGGAACCCGCAGGAACGCAGTTCCGGTAGTTCCCCAAAGAGGTCACATGACAGGTGGCCCCGCCCACCTGACTCTCAGCCATTTGGGGCCCGTTTCAGCCTGGATTGGGGCCAAAATGGCCCGGATCGGGCCTCTGATGGGTGGTGGATCACTCTCCCACTCAGCAGGGGCCTAATCCTGAGCTTTTGGGGCCGCTTTTCGGACCTTTTTTGCCATTTTGAATGGCCAGGATTGGGTCCAAAACAGCCAGGATAGGTGATGTCAGGGGGTGTGGCATATGCAAATCAGTTATGCTAATGACACACTTCCGGTGATGGCAAGGGGTGCGGCATATGCTAATGAGTTATGCTAATGAGTTCCTCCAGCTCTTTTTCTACAAAATGACCCCTGCTTAGAAGAAATAACATTTGCAGCTTCTGAATCGGATCCATCCCTTAGCCAAATCCTGGCCTACTGTCTCTGCCCAGGTGCCCCAGGGGGCGACTATAAGATATCTCTGAACATTAGAGCGGACATTTTTATCGATGTGTTTATACCCTGCTTTTCTCCTCCGTGGGAACCCAAGGCAGCGTAAAACATTCTTCCCTCCAAATTTCGGTTTAAAAAAAAATCAAATGAAATTCAGATTTGACCTCGACATTTTTGACTTACAAAACTGGCCTTAGAGTTCAGCGAGGCTTCCAAGCAGTCTGCTGATTTTTTATCATTCCAGGTGGTAGCCCTGCTGGTCTGTACATTGAAACAGAACGGGAGCGTGGTTTGAAGACTAACACAGTTTGTCCAGCAGAGCCTTTCCCAAGTCCGAAGTCACTTCATCAGATGCGCTGGAGTGTAAACCCACCAGGCTGATTTATATACACAATGGAATGGGGGCACAGATGAGGAGATATTACAAAGAGGAACTGATTGAAAACAAGGGCAAATCCAAAGAGTAATCCGTGCACCGGCAATGGGCTGAGACATTCCCAATGATTGTTAAAGAGGCTGATGTAAAACTTAATGCCAGATAAAGTGACATAAGTAGATATAGTAGGAAATTACATCATAAGTATAGCTGAGGGCTAAATGAGATGTTATGTCATATGTGGGTTCATGCCATTGAGACATAACTTGGCCATTTAAAAATGCTGTCGGTATCAGGCCTGAAGTCCAACGGGACCAGGTGATCTTGTTTTCCCACTGTACAGCTTTTAAAGCACCAAAACTCCGAGCCTTGAAAAGGCATGGGAAGGAGAAACTGATCCCTGTGTGTTCCCTTGCGATATTTTTAAATGGCTGAATTTATCTGTAAAATAGGGTCAGCATCCACCAATTGGACACATGGATGCTGTAATGTTTACAGCATCCCTTAATCAGTTCCCGTCTGGGTGGCAGCAGTGCCAGCAAGGATGAGGTGGGAGGGAACTGTTGAGTCTCCCTCCTTTGCATACCCACCCCTTATAAAATAGGAGAGTCCAGTAGCATCTTTAAGAGTAACTGACTTTATTATAGCATAAGCTTTCAGAACCATAGCTCTCTTCATCAGATGCATCATCAGCTTTCAAGAACCACAACTCTCTTCATCAGATGCATCATCAACTTTCGAGAACCACAGCTCTCTTCGTCAGATCTGATGATACATCTGACAAAGAGAGCTGTGGTTCTCGAAAGCTGATGATGCATCTGACGAAGAGAGCTGTGGTTCTCGAAAGCTGACGATGCATATGACAAAGAGCTGTGGTTCTCGAAAGCTTATGCTACAATAAAGTTGGTTAGTCTTAGCTACTGGACTCTACTGTTTTGCAACTACCGACTAACATGGCTAACCCCTCTGGATCCATCCCTTATAGATATTAAGTGCCTCTTATGAGATCTGCTAATCTCATTTAATCCAGCAGTAGAATGTAAGTTCATCCTATCTGGCACATCTAATAACCGCCGGGAGTGGCCCTCACCCACTTTGCAGGAACGGGTAACTCTTTGGATTGGAATGTGTTGAACCAGCTGGTCTTTTTAACACCCCCTCCCTCATCGCCCTGTCTTTTCTGAATGTAAAACCAGCAACCTACTGGATGTACACTCCAATGCATCTGATGTAGTAAACGCTGACTCCGGAGCGCACGTGCAGGAATACATTTGGTCATCTTCCTGTTTGATTCTCTTCGTTTTTCTTTTTGGCTTTCTCGGGCGTGAGGCATGAAGTGCCCTCTGCTTTGCCTAATACCAGTACTAGAAGGCAACCTCAGGGGAAGGCCTCAGCCTGTCTGCCCTGTTTATCGGCTACCCGAGGACAACTAGTTTGGCTGCTGTGTGAAACAGAACACGGGGCTAGGCGGGCCACTCATCTGATCCAGGTGTCAGACAAGAATATCAAATATGGTTCCCATGATGGTTGCCCGGTGCCCGATATTCTCGCATACCAACAACCTGATACTGCCAACGTCAAAATCAAATGCCACTGGATGTCCAAATTGCTGTTGAACATGAAATATATATTTTTTAAATGGGGATATTCATTGGATATTTGAAGGCAGTTGAACGTGAACTCTTGAGAATCCCTTTCTACATTCCCAGGCGAGGGCGTCAAGGGCAGCTCTCCTGGGTCCCAAGATACGGGGATGAGGCACAGTCATGTTTTTTCTGCAACAGAAGGAGAAAGAAGAAGGGCAGGCAGGCAGGCGGGCAGGCAGGGCACTCCTCTTGCTGCTCATGCCCGTTGCTGTTTGTACCTACACAGGGCTTCTTTTCTGGGAAAAGAGGTGGCGGAACTCAGTGGGTTGCCCGCGGAGAAAATGGTCACATGGCCGGTGGCCGCGCCCCCTGATCTCCAGACAGAGCTCAGCGGCATGGAGGGCAATCTCAACTCCCCTCTCTCTGGAGATCAGGGGGCGAGGCCACCGGCCATGTGACCATTTTCAAGAGGTTCCGGAACTCTGTTCCCCTGCGTTCCCACTGAAAAAAAGCCCTGTACCTACACCTTCTGGTTCTTGGGTAGCTGCTTGGCAGTGGCTGCATGCACTGGCAACCTCTGGAGCTCAGACAACAGCTAACTTGGCGCTCATCCTCGCTCATTTACATGCTTCTTGCTTGAGCCTGCGATGGCCACAGATGTGGGCGGGGGGAGGTAGTAGTAGAGTGGCACCGACACTGGGCCCTATTCTGGACTTTTGCCCAAGGCTATGGAATCATTAAGGCCACCCCTGCTCCTGATCTGACTCTCTGACTCAACCGTTTCGGCCTTTCCCCTTTGTAGCATTGTGTAGCCTGTGGAACTCATTGCAAAGAGTCATTACCAGAACTGCTCTTTATTATAATGGGGAATTAGCTGCAGCAGTCTGTAACTATTAATATTAATATTAAGCGAGGATCATAACCTATGTTTACGGAGGTCCCGATCCCAGACACTCTAGTGAAAAAGAGGCAGACAAGGAGTAAGGTCCAAACACGTGTATTGAGTGTAGCGTAAGCCTAGCTTGCACAATCATACAAAGAACATACAAGGTCTAAGAAATACAGAGTAGGAAATACAGAGACGTTCGCATTAGCTGGTTCCCAACGATGATAAGGGAAATACTCACAATCCTGGAGCGAAGCAGAGACACGGCAGCGAGGGTGGCCCAATGCCAGCACTGGGACCACAGACGGACAGCAAGGAGGTCTGGATAGGGAATGGCCGAGGCACCGAGTGGTCTGAGAGACCAGCTTAAATACCCCAAAACGTACCCTGGGGCTGGTGCTTTACTTGGTGGTTCTCACAGTTTAAAACAAAGGGTCTAATGGGTCACTGAATGGCTTGGATGGGCCACTTTGGTAATCAGATTGTGATAAGTGACATCTCAGGAAGAGGGGACAAAAGAGGGAGGGGGAAATCCAAGTGGGCTGAAAGGATGTTCCAGCGGACAGGGCTTGTCCTGATGTCATCAGCTCTGGAATGCGGAGGTTTCTTTGAGATGCATTCTTTAAGTGCTTGGGATGGTCGGCACTTAGTTCCTTCTCCGGGGCGGCTCCTAAGATATGCAGAGCGGGGCGAGGGGCTCTCGCTGCGGACGTGGTGTGCCCGCTTCGCCGAAATGGCTTCTCAAAGCAGTCTTCTTCCCAGGGTCTTCTGGCTGCCTGAGAACATGGATGCCGGCTGGGCATAGCTGGGGCTGGATAGCAGGCTGCCCGGTAGCGAGGGCAAGCTCGGCGACCGGCTCGCGGGAGGCTCCAGGCGGGAACTGACCAGGGAGCGCCTAGCCAGGCTCGCTGGAGGTTTCCCCGGCAGGCGCCCGGCTGCTAGCAGCGGCTTGGGCCCATATGAGGCAGGCTTCCATGGAGGCAGGGGGAACAACACTTTAAAACACAGTCCAAAGCAGGGAACAGGCACGGTCCGTGGCAGATGGCAGTGCAGGCACGGGGCACACTTGTAACAGAGTCCAAACGCACACAGGGAATTCCAGATATAGGCCAGGGCAGGGCTTGCCCAGGAAGAGAGTCCTTTTTGTGCAGTCAACCAAACATGGAGTCAGTAAACTACACAGTCTATTGCAGCAGCAAGGTAATTGACACGCAGGCAGGAAACTGACACATGTATCAGAGCACACACGTGCAAAGCAGTCTTTGGTGCAGCAGTAAAACAGTAATGCAGGAAACTTTAACACAGTTCATAGCAGGCTTCAAAGCAGGGGAGGGGGCCTACTTGGCAACAATTCCCCCCCTCGGAGACCCCGGGACGTCAGGCGCGCGGGTCTCCGAACTTGACTTCAAAGGCGAGGTGGTCGGCAATGTCCAGTGGTCGAGCTTCGAGCGGAAAAGGAATGGGAAGGGAAGGGGGAGGAGGCGTCACTCAAAAATTTAGTTTGGAGAACCACCTAACCGAATAAGTGCAATTTAGATCAGCCAATGGGCTGCAGGTCTCTGGGTTCACACCAGGGGGTGTGCTAAGTGCAATCGTCAGAATAAATAGTAATAATTCATAGGTAATAGCAATTCATAGTAATAGGCAGCAATGATCAATTCATGCATATAAATAGCAATAATTCATAATTGGGTACATTGATTAATTCATGGATGAAGGTAATTCATATGGAATTCATGACGGGTTAAAAGCATTAAAAACCAGGAGCAATTAATATACATGGATTAATTCATGGATAGTTAAAATCATAAATAGATACATAGGATTAAAAGCAGGGACAATTAAAAGCAATTCATACAAGGTAAAGTGGAATGTGCAAGCAAGGCATAATTCATTGAGGGTAGGCTAATTCATAGATAATTAAAACCATAAATACATAAATACATAGGATTAAAAGCAATGATTCGGGAGGTTAAAACCAATAAAGCAGCAAGAGTAAAAGCAAGTGCGTGGAAACAATTCATGAGGGGTGAGCGGCGGAAGGGCTCATAGGGGGGGTCCGAAAAATAAATTCTGCAATTAAAAGACCAACTCATGCGGCCAGATTAAAATCAAATTCATAGAGCTTAAAAATCAGAAATAAAATAACCTTTAAAAGAGACCGTTCAGGAGGGGTCCCGGTTAAAACCAAATTCATAAAATAATAGATATGCTAGAATTACCTCGGCGGAGGGAGTCGGGTTAAAAAGGCAATTCCTGAGGTTAAAATCAAATTCATAGGGATAAAGTTCATGGGCGCACTTGCAATAGATAGAGAGAGGGACTAGTTCGGGGCTAAATTCATGGGAGTTAAAATTCATAAAAGCAATGAGAAGAAATGCATAAAACAATAGAGCTACAAAGATCACAGACGGCTCAGTCCGCAGTACAGCTGCTGGACTGGGTTGTATATATACAGGAACAAGCAAACTTAGTCCATGTGTCCCAAAACACACTTCCACCCCCCCTTGCTGTCTGCGTCAATCCGCAGAGCAGGGTCGGTGAGCGGCGAGAAGGGCTTCAGGCACACAGTCCTAGTCCTCATGGAGGTGGCGCTGCTGGCGGTCGTTTGGAGACGGGCCGTGGGCTGGGAGGCAGAGAAACATGTCCCCCCCTAGTCCACAAGAGGGCCTTGGAGCGGTGTCCGGCAGCAAAGCGTCCATGGGGCCGGTGCAGGATCCGTACACATAATAAAACATAATCACAGTTCATAACAACGTAAGCAAATAAACAAGGGTTAAAGGAGGGCGCCAAGAATCACCCTTAGGGCAAGAGTAGGTCTGGATTGTAATGGTCCAGACGGTGGGATAGTTGGAGTTGCTGGAGCTGTCGGCGGCTCCAACAGCCCAAATAAAGCAGTGAGGCACACAACAAAACTTGAAAGGCCAAAATAACGATGATCGGGTGCAAAGCCAAATTGTAAATCCCAGTGGCAGTGGGGCTCCAGCCAAAGAGGGTTTCCCACCACGAGTGTTCTCCGGTGGTCTTAATCCGCTGGACCAGATCCAAAATCTCCTTTCCGTTGTGGGACACAACCAAAGCAGTGGTATCCCCGTCCCTCTGGATGCTCTGGAGGGTGCGGTGGAGCTGCGGGTGGGCCAGGAGCTCGTGGATTAGTTCCAGGCCGATGCCAAGGGAGGCAGGCTTCACATAACGATAGATGGAGGGTGCCACCAGGATCTCTTCTTGGGTCCAGACCGGTACCATGTAGGTGAAGTCGCAGGCTGCCACCGAAGACAGGTTGCAAAAGCAGCGGTTGACTCCCGGGATCACGGGCTTAAGCTGGAACGAGTTCAGGATCACAAAGTCGCAGGCCGTTCGCACGCAGGCACATCCTTTTCCAATGTAGACCACCGCGGAGCTGTTCTCCCGGATGACCTCGAAAGGGCACTCATTGAGGGCGTCGACTTGCGGGGCTACACAGGGATGATGCGGTGCAAAGGCTTGATCTTGGCAAATGAAGCCGGTCTGGTCTCGATGCTGGCACCCTTGGAGGCTGACGAGCTGCCATCCGGTCGGGGTGAAGCGGGCCCAATGGTCGGGGTGTCTGGCATAGAGGACCTCGGTGTCGCTGACTTGGAGTCCCAGAGGCACGACTGGATACACGTGGAATGACTCGTGCGCACTGGCCGTTAATAAAAATAATTTAAGCTCCTGGGTGGTCGGTGAGAATGAGGAATTTACGAGAGACCACCAGGATTCAAGCTCCAGTTCTATGGGTGACAATTTGGGCATAATCAATCTTTTAATTTCCAGGGGCAAGTGCCCGTCCGTGGCTTGCCGAATTAGCCCCATGGCCACAGCCTGATTTAATTGTTGGGCTTGCATACATGCCATGGCTATTGACATGTTGCGTTCCAAAGACTGTGTCCCTTTGAGCAGCAGAGAAAAATCTCTTTCAATTTGACTCTCCCAGTTAACTAAAATGGAGCTGATCTCGTGTTGCCCATTTGAAATGGAATTTAGGGACTGCACCACCGGTTTACCTAAGTCGGAGATGCTAGTCGTGACATGGGCAAACTTATTAGCGAGAGTCTCAATGTTGACCGAATCCATGATTGCTAAGCCTCCGGCTGCAGGAGCAGTCCAGTCGGCAATGCTTCGTCTGGCACGCGAGAGAGAGGGGGAGGGATCTATCCACAGTTGTAGCCATGCATTCCAACCCTTGCTACCGGCCTCCAGATAGGGAGCGCACTGCGGCAGCCTCTGGGTTATATTTAACTCAGCTAAGTCTATGCGGATCTCTTTTAAAGACATTTGCGGGCGGACTAGAACTCTCTCTCGAATGTCAGTCTTCAAAACATGGGAGCCCACTATATGCGTGCCGCCTTGGCTTAATTGCTTATTGCTAGCAATCAAAGGGTCAATTTGGATGGTGTGGGTCTCCTGGGTCCGGATCAGCAGGGAATAATTGCCTGGTTCGTGAGTCAAATTTACAAAGAGCAGCCCAAGCCGGTGAAATTTCTCTACTAGGGGCTTGGTTTGGCATTCGGGCGTCTGTTGAACCAGAATCCAATCGGGTGGGCCATGTTTGGCTAGGTCTTCCTCTTTTACAATCCAGGTCAGGTTCTCCCAGCGTTCTATAGCAAAGGAGAGAACTGCGCCTGAAGGGGGCGTGATAGTGACCGATGCAGATTCAGTGGCAGTGGTGCCTAGTAGGATGGTCATTCTAAAGGGGTCTCCTGCCTTCCATACTGCGGCCGACACTAAAATAACTTCACAGTATGGTCCGAGAGCCTCAGTGACAAATGGCGAGGTCTCGAAGTTGGCAGGGGTGGTATATTTGTCTACCACCGGGACTGCGGTGGGGGCTGGCCTTATACGGGGAAGAAACATACAAGGAATCGGAGCAAGTGGTGAAACGGTATCCGTAGGCGAGTAACACACTAGTTCTTGGGACATAGTTTTTACTCCCACACATAAAATAACAAGCTCTGGGGGCCGGATCCACTGCTCTTCGCAACTGCGGAAGTTAGTGCGGTCCGTGGGGGTGGTCATATTGCTCTGCTGCACAACTTTGCAGACCATCATTTCATTTCCTGCCAGGGTATTGATACATCTCCAGTGGGGGTAGGGCATTAATTTGGACGGGCGTCCCTCTATTAGGGTGCCTGTCAGCACGAGCAAACACAGAGTAGCCAGGTGCCTCATCTCCTGGCCTTCCTTTTCCTTCCTGGGGAGACCTGCGGATATAAGTACAGGTTCCCTGAGTTTCTTACAGCAAAAATGAATGAAGTAAAGCAGGGAAGAAGAGGGGTGTTTTTCTGCCAGCACTCTTACTGATTGGGGCTCGAACGAGAAGTCCCAGAGCACTAAGCGAGCCTTCCAGCTTGTTGCTCTGGGGAGCTCCTGTGCGAAGGTTTCTTTCTCAGGCATGTATATTTCAGGGGGGACGTCTTTACGTCGAGCAAGGGTCGGCTGTGCGTTAGGCGGGATTATGCAAACTCGCCCCAGGGGTCCCTGGGTGCCTGGACTATGTGGCCTTCAGGTGCCCCTTGCTTGGCGGCGGGCTGCTTTTATTTTGCGGGCTGTGCGCTATCAGTCCGGCTTGGCCTGGCCTTGCCGTTTTAAAAAGAAAAAAAACTAAAGAGCGGTTTCCATTAACTATAAGGGTTGCTGCAGACGGGGGCCCTCGCTTTAATTTCCTAAAAATGGGCTTTCGTCATATGTTTGCAGGACTAGCAATTTTTGGAGGGACTCCCTCGGGAGGCCCCATTTTCTGGTTTAAAAAAAAAAAGGTACACCGGGCAAAAAGAAAAATACACTGAGCAAGAAAAGTATAAGGAGCAAGAAGCATACGGGTGTGGGGTGCTTTTGGGTTGCCCCCACTTGGAAGGCCTGGCAGGGCTTCACTATAACTTCAATATGTCTCCCCCCCTTCTTTTCCCTTATACGGTACGGGCAAGGGAAAAGATTACGTGGGGCGGGCGGCTGCTGGCGGAAAGGGCCGAAATGGGGCCGAAGGCGCTCGGCGGCGTTTATCGAAAAGCGGCGGAGGCGGCCGAGATCTGCCGGCGCCACTGGGTCTGGGTTATTCGGGGGTCATCTTGGCGCGGGGGATCCTGGCTATGTAAATGAGGTACGCTGCCCTTTGTGCGTGGCGAACGCACCCCAATAACATATTCCAGAGGGCACATATTTACAAAATACTGGCGGGTCTTTTACCTTTGCACTAAAGCGTACTGACTGGTGGCGCCGTATAGCAACTCACCATGACGAATATGAACATTAGTAAAAGAGGGATGTTGGGCTATCTGGGGGTCCTTTTCCAGGGGAGGCACGGCCCTCAAAGCCAAAGCCGACCATCATGCGAAAGCGTGGGTCTGGCAGGTGAGACCCCGAATCTACGTAGATGCGGGATCTTCACCAGCACGGCGAGTGAAATGTTTTCAAATACAGAGATCACCTTTATTGGTGTGTCTCCAATATTGGAAATGCATTCACTCTTGGGCTAAAGCCTCTCCAACCACTTTCACACACAGCAAATCTCTTTTGCCTGTGCAATTTTTTTCCGAACATGCGGCTTAAAATCCAATTAAGAATCACTTTCGGTGGTGGTCCTATTTGGCTTTGATTGCCGTGTCTTCTCCTAAGGGTCCCAACTGTGGGGCCCGCCTAATGAAGTGAAAGAATAGAACTGGAAAAACTTTTAACATTTACACCGATATCTACATATTCTATTGTTTCTTTTATTCTAAAGCTACAAAAGTCTGATCTAAGGGGACACACGGTATCTCTGGCCCAGGGTGGAGTGATATCTGGCGAATCACTGGGCAGAGGGGGGCTGGGCTGGTGGTGGTTCCCCCAGGGTCATACACAGGGGGGGGCGGTTTGCAGCGGCTTCCCTTTCCATTCTTTTAATTGAGAGGCATGAAAGTATTTTAGCCACGTTCCTCCTGTCTTTCTTTGGATGGCTACCTGATAGACAGCTGGGGAGACTCTTTTTGTGATAGGGACTGGGCCTTGCCATTTGGCTGCTAGTGAATGCGCCTTTTGCGAAAACTTCCTGTACAGAACGAGCTGTCCTTCCTCCCACTGCCTGGGGTTCCTGACCCATCCTAATTTGCGGTCCATATCTTTCTGAGCTGTGCCCAACTTCTGGGCCACTTGCATGTGGACGGCGTGTATGGATGAGAGCAGGTCTTGGACCCAAGCGTCATTAATCACTACGGGCTGCATATCGGAAGGGAGCTGCGTATCTAGCCAGAAGGCTTCCGGGAGCTGCATTCTTCGCCCTGTCATAACCATATGGGGTGTTAGCCCGTGAACTGCGGTAGTGCCTCTAATGGCCATTAGGATTATGGGGAGTTTTTCATCCCAGTCTCTCCCGGAGGAGCGAACCATTTTGCGGAGAGCCTCCTTGAGGGTCCGGTTGGTTCTTTCTATGGCGCCCGAAGCTTGAGGGTGGCCGGCTATGTGGAACCGTTGCTGGATGCCTAGTGCTTTACAAAGCTCCTGTGTAACTTCTCCGATAAAGTGTGAGCCTAAATCGGAGTCCATGACTCTCACAATGCCCCATCTTGAAAAGACATTGTTGAACAGTAGTTTGGCGGTGGTGGCTGCATTGTTGCGCTTGCACGGAAACGCTTCGACCCATTTGCTAAAGGGGTCAATGACAGTGAGACAGTAGCGATTGCCGCGAGCAGTGGGGGGAAGGGGGCCGATAAAGTCAATCTGTATGCGAGCCCAGGGTCCGTCAATTCTCTGATGCTGGAGGGGAGCTCTAGGTCCGGTGGGGTCTGCATTAACCATAGCGCAGGACAGACAGTTGTCTACCCATTGCGCTACTTCGGTGCGCATGCCAGGCCACCAACCAACCTCTTTTACCCTTTCCAGAGTCAGATCCTTGCCTCGGTGTCCCTGCTCGTGGACAAACTGAATTAAGTCAGCCCTAACTTCCAATGGCACTACCCAATGGCGTTCGCCGGCTGCATCTACTGCCCAAACTACGTCTTCCTCTTCTCTGATCATGAGTCTCCCTGTCTGATCCCTTCCTGCGGCTAGGAGGTCAGTTATTTCTGGGTCAGATAGTTGCAGTCGTGCTAGGTCTAGTGTTCCTGCGGTTCCCTGGGCTTGGCTGCGGGCTTGTGCCCGAGTGGTGACAGGGCGGAGGGGACAGTCGGTGGCTGATTCCGGTAGGGGAGCATTTTCGGTGGCGGCTGCCTTGGCTGCAAGGTCTGCCTGGTCATTCCAGTAAGCGGTCTCTGAATTTGTCTTCTGGTGTCCCTTGACATGGGTCACCTGTGTTGGGCCTGAGCGGGACTGGAGGAGTGCTGCTACCTGCTGCCATAGCTGTAGGTGGGCTACGGGTTTCCCATCGCTGGCTCTCCACCCCTGATTCTGCCACACCGGGAGCCAGACCGTGGCGGCTTTGGCCGTCCAATCCGAATCTGTGTAAATGGCAAGTGGGCTTTCTGGGGGCTCAAACTCAAGCACTGCCAGAAGCGCTTGCACCTCAGCCGCTTGGCTGGAATGGGGGCGGGCTGGACCTTTGAGGGTATGGGCGTCGCTCACTCGCACGGCGCCGTAGCCTGTCCGAGGGGAGCCTCCAACGTGAAAGGAGGAGCCGTCACAGAACCAACATGTGAAGCCGTTCTGTCGGGCTTCCTCTAGCGGGACTCCCCAAGTAACTGGCCAGACAACCTGTGGTGGCGGGTCCAGGGGGCACTCGTGCTCGGTCCCGGTTACCAATAGGCCATAGGGGGCTGGTGGCTCAGTGGTTTCCTTTTTGAATTCTACTCCGCGGTTGACCAGGGCCAGGGTCCACTGTGCTATGCGGGCGTTTGAAACTTGTCCGTCTTGTATTTTTCCCGACAGGATATATTTGAGAGGCGTGTGGGTAGTTTGAACTATTGTGCGGGAGCCTCCTATGATAAATTCCCAATGGGTCAGACTCCAAACTAGAGCAAGGCATGTCTTCTCGCAGGGGCTGAACTTAGTTTCTACTGCGGTTAGGTTGCGAGAGGCATAGGCTACTACTCTAGCGGTCCCCGCTTGCTGCTGGGTGAGCGTGGCTCCTATGCTCTTGTCTGATACTGCTAACTGGATAAAGAATGGCTGAGTTACATCTGGATGGGCTAGGGCCGGGGCTGCGGCCAGGCTGCGCTTTAGCTCGGCTAAGGCTGTCTGTTGCTCCGGTCCCCACTCCCAGGGAGTATTCTTCTTGAGGAGAGCATAAAGGGGGCGAGCTTTGTCCGCGAAGGACTCGATGAAGTCTCGGGAAAAGTTGAAAGTTCCTAGAAGGGCTCTGAGGGAGGGGACATCGGTGGGTGCAGGCAGCTTGGAAATGACCTCCATTCGCTGGGCGTCCGGGGTGCGACCCTCGGGTCCCAGGGTCAGACCCAGGTACTTGACGCTGGTCTGAACCAATTGGGCCTTTTCCCTGCTTGCCTTGAACCCAGTCTCTCGGAGGAGTTCCAGGACTTCCCTGGTGATTTGGCGGGCTAATTCTTCTGTGGGGGCGTGGACTAAAATGTCATCCACGTAGCTCAGTACATGGGGCCTCGAGGAGGGTTGGAGGCGTTCCCACATCTGAACTACATGGGCATGACAAATGCTGGGGCTGGAGTGGAATCCCTGGGGGGTCCGCTTGAATGCGTATTGCTGGCCGCGGAAAGTGAACGCGAACTTGTACCAGCAAGACTCATGCAACCGGATGGAATGGAAAGCATTGGCCAGGTCTATGACCGAGTAGAACCGTGACCCAGCGGCAATGGCCGTTAGGATCTCATTGTACTTGGCCACAACCGGGGCAACTGGAGGGGTGGTGGCATTCAGGGCACGGAAGTCGACCGTCATTCTCCAGGTCACTCCATCTGCTTTCAGAACTGGCCACAATGGGGCGTTGCAGATGGACTGCATCGGGAGTATGACGTCCCACTCAAGGAGTCCTTCTATAGTCTTGGCTATCCCTGCCTCAGCTTCCGCTGGGTACTTGTACTGTCTTTGGGGAGGGGGGTCCTTTCCTTCAATCAGGACGCAGGCGCCCTTCACTATCCCACACTCGGCCTTGTCTGTCACCCACACTTCGGGAAAGTCCTGAACCCAGGGGTCTCCTGTGATGGGGGCGAGAGGAAGGGGGGCCTTGAGGGCTGCGCATCGATGGACCGCATTAACAAAGTCTGGGCCTCCCGGGATGCGCCACAGGAGCCCGTTCGCTAAGTCAATGGTCAGTCCCTCGGCACGGAAAAATGGCATGCCCAAAAGTCCATCGTCTTCTCCCCGGTTTGCGCACGCCGAAATCCGGGTGGCCAGGCGCCCAACGGAGAGGGGGATATCCTGCCAGACTGGGGATTCCTGCATGCCGCCTCCAAAACCGGCGAGCTGCATGGTTGTGGGGGTCTGGGTGCCCTTTGCAACTAAGGTGGGCCGGAGTATATTAAGAGAAGCTCCGGTGTCTATAAGGAGAGTGGCAGGCTTCTTCTTTTCCCCGGGAGTCCCGATCCCTGCCTTCACTGTCGGTCTCCCCCATGTGTCCGGCTTTAGTTTGGCAACTATGCCCACGGAAGGAGACTGGGACTCGGGGCAACCCTATGCTGATCCTGCACCCTGATCGGTGGAAGCGGCGCTTCCTCTAAAGGGGTTGTTGGGGCTCGGGCGTTCCCGGACCGCAGCTATCGGGGGACTCGAGAAGGGAGGGTCTGGCGGCAAAGGGGGCGCCGACGGAGGTACTGGGGGCTGCTGCTGGTCTTCCCATTCCATGATCGCCTTCATTAGAACGGACGTGGGCTTTCCGTCGAAGAGCTCCATGTTCGCTCCAAGGTTTTTGAGGCGCATCCAAAGTTCCCAACGGAGGGAGTCCCTGGACTGGGGCGTGCTGCCTCGGTCCCGGTAGCCCTCGTGTTCGCCCTGCGATGCTCCCCAAGCATTAGACTGATCTGGAGGCGGGTAGACCTGATGGTGGTACGGGTGCGATGCTCGCGAGTGAGAAGGGGCTATGGGTGCATCCTGTAGTCGGGGCTCGTGGGGTCCCTGCTGGGAGGAGGAACTGTAACTCGGGGTAGGCGCAAAGGAAACTCCCGGGCGGTAGTCCCTCGGTCCTCTTCCCCGGTTAAAGCTACTGCTCCTTCCCCTCAGGATTCCTCCCCTTGCCTCCGGATACGGGCTGCGTCCCTGTGGTCGGTACTGAGAGTGGGGGCCATGATTGGCATAGGTAACCGCGCTAATCGGCTCGCTTTCCTTCCTACGAGAGGCTGGGGACTTCACATGGCGGATGGCGCCGGTCTCTCGCAACAGGCCAGCAATGCTCCTGATGCGGGATTCCAGCTCTCCCCATGTAATGCTCCCGGGCTCTACTCCTGCTAGGGCTAGGCGAGTGGTGCTGTTGAGTCCATCTATGACTGCTCTCCTGAACTCTAAGTCGTCGAAGTCCGGCATGTCACTTAAATCTAAATCTACCTCGTCTGCTAGTTCGGCTAGGAGTTGTTTCCTGGCTAAATATGCCTCTGGATCCTCTCCGGGTTTTTGAGATTCGGCAATATATAGGGCCTTTAAACTCTTGGTGGGCCACAGGAAGGCGCACAACTCTTTCATGGCACCATACTGACTGCGAGTGGCTAGTCTCCGGTTGGAAATATATGCGTTAAGAGAGGTGACTATTTCGGGGCTGGCACAATGGCGAGCCAGCTGAGCTACATCGGAGCCACTGGCAGAGGGCTGGGACATGGTCACGTGTGCAAACCATTGTATAGCTGAATCTCGGTTCAGGGGTCCCATGCGGTCCGCTATGGCTTGGAGCTCATCGGGCCTCCAATTGCGGGTTTCCTTAACTATTCGGTCTGTCTTCCGGCCATCATCGTCTGTGGTGACAATTTCTTTGGTAGCTATCGGATGGAGGGGCTGTGGAGCCTCCTCGGGCGGGGATGAAGGAGGTGACCAGCTGTCGGTACTACCTTCGGGGAGGGCCAAGAGGGCTGCGGGATGCACGGCGGAAATTACGGCCTGCTGCATTCCCAGGTGCTGTTTTAGGGCCTCTAGCTCCCTCTTACAAGCAGAGTGGTCTGCTGCGGCTATCTTTGCGACTTTCTGCTCTGCCATGAACTGGGCAGCATGGGTTAATTTTGCAATTTTCTCCTGACCTTCAATTACTGCGTGCTCAGCCATAGCAGCACGAGCGGTGGCTACTTCAGCCTTGTGCTGGGCGTCCTGGAGGGCAGCGGCTAGTCCCTGCTTCTCCAGCATGAAGTTAACGCGTTCTGAACGCCACTCGGCTGCTTTTTCCTCATGTTCCTTCTTTTCTCCCCTTAGCTTTTCTATCTCCTGTTCCTGTTCTTCCTGAGCTATCTGTAGCTTATTAATTAGGGACACGCTGTCCTGTAGGGCGGTGAAAAGTGCCCAGGCTCCATACCTATCCTTCTTACTTGACCTAGGTTTCTCTTTTTCGCAAAAATCTTGGAAGGCGCTTCTAACTATCTGGAGTGGGTCGGGTCCCTTGAAGGAACCGGCTTCCCAAGGGCAATCTCCCTTCTTCACTAGCCACTTCTCCAGGCGGGGCACGGTGGGGGCTGCCCGGTACATTTTCCTTTTTAGCTTAAGGCTGATCTCGGGGGAGGTTAAAGAGTGGATCAGCGACAACCAGGGGTGGGGCGATTAAAGCTGCTCAAGGGTTTTAACAACTTCTTCCTCTCTATGTCCCTTTTGGGAGGTTTATCCTTCCCTCAGGTCCTCAAGGGTTTTTACCAGGGGTTTTTAAGGTTCTACTTTTAGGGTTCACAAGGGTATTTTTAAGGGTTCTACACTCGGCTCTTCTCCACCGGGGGAGAAGGAAAAATTCCTATTCCCGTTTCAAGCTTGCCTACAAGCCACGGGACCAGGAAAAGTTTACTGGCTCAGAGGGTGCTCCCAAGCTCTCTAAGCCCAAGAACCAAAAACGCTCAGTGCTTCCAAGCCTCTGCTCAGAAGCTAAAGCTCAGGGGTCTCCCAAGCCTCTACTCGGAAAACCAAAGCTCAGGGGTCTCCCAAGCCTATGCGCTCAGAAAACCGAAAAGTGTTCCCAAGCCTCTGCCCGGAAACTGCAACTAATGGGGTCTCCTAAGCCTCTGCTTAGACAACCAGAAATGCTCCCAAGCCTATACTCAGGAACTGAAGTGCTTCCAAGCCTCTGCTCAGAAGCCAAAATGCTCTCAAGCTCTCTGCCCAAGAACTAAACTCAAAGTGTCCCCAGGCCTCGTGCTCAGAGACAAACGGTTAAACTGTCTCCAAGCCAAAACCAAAAGACTAAAAGCGCTCAAGGACTGCCTCTGCAAGTCCCCAAGCAAAATTGCTCAGGAGTAAAGCCCACTGTACTCCCAAGCGAGGTGCGCTCAAGAGTTCTAACAACTCCCAAGCAGAAGTGTGCCCAAGAGTCCCACTGACTCCCAAGCGAGGTGCGCCCACGAGTCTGACTTGCAACTCGCAAGCGGAAAGGCGCCCAAGAGTCTAACTTAAAACTCTTAAGCACGGTGCGGCCGGCTGCCGCGGGGCTTCAGGAACCTGGCTTTAGATTCCCAAAGCTAACTGACCAAATGGACTAACGATCCCTTCACGTTTCCTCCGGAGCGGGGATTGAAGCCTAAGTGCTGGCAGGAACGGGGGTTTGGACGGACTTAGGAGAGACGGGGGAGGGCGGAAGAGAGTTTTATATGTGCTGCTTCAGGATGTATATATAAATCTATAGAGCCTACTTCTGGGATCCCACCCACATAGACGCGTTTAGGCGGCCCGGAAGGTGGCCAGGAACTTCACCAGTTCAGAGGTCCTCACCCACAGTACACCGGTTATAACGGCTGGAGGGCCTCGCGGTGCACCACAAAAGGCAAGTAGTCCAAAGCTGGCTGAAGGAGGAAATGGGGAAAAGCCAACCCACAAGATAGAAATGCTCGCTAGAGCCACACACACTCACACTTTTAATTCCCTGAGCTAAATTGCGCTCTTTACACTGAGGTCTGGAAAATTTTCCTCTAAGTCAGTTCGCTGAAGACACGCGTGTCGACTCACGTGTATTCACACGAACCGGGTTATGCCCGCATTCTCCACCAGTAAACTGTTACCAGAACTGCTCTTTATTATAATGGGGAATTAGCTGCAGCAGTCTGTAACTATTAATATTAATATTAAGCGAGGATCATAACCTATGTTTACGGAGGTCCCGATCCCAGACACTCTAGTGAAAAAGAGGCAGACAAGGAGTAAGGTCCAAACACGTGTATTGAGTGTAGCGTAAGCCTAGCTTGCACAATCATACAAAGAACATACAAGGTCTAAGAAATACAGAGTAGGAAATACAGAGACGTTCGCATTAGCTGGTTCCCAACGATGATAAGGGAAATACTCACAATCCTGGAGCGAAGCAGAGACACGGCAGCGAGGGTGGCCCAATGCCAGCACTGGGACCACAGACGGACAGCAAGGAGGTCTGGATAGGGAATGGCCGAGGCACCGAGTGGTCTGAGAGACCAGCTTAAATACCCCAAAACGTACCCTGGGGCTGGTGCTTTACTTGGTGGTTCTCACAGTTTAAAACAAAGGGTCTAATGGGTCACTGAATGGCTTGGATGGGCCACTTTGGTAATCAGATTGTGATAAGTGACATCTCAGGAAGAGGGGACAAAAGAGGGAGGGGGAAATCCAAGTGGGCTGAAAGGATGTTCCAGCGGACAGGGCTTGTCCTGATGTCATCAGCTCTGGAATGCGGAGGTTTCTTTGAGATGCATTCTTTAAGTGCTTGGGATGGTCGGCACTTAGTTCCTTCTCCGGGGCGGCTCCTAAGATATGCAGAGCGGGGCGAGGGGCTCTCGCTGCGGACGTGGTGTGCCCGCTTCGCCGAAATGGCTTCTCAAAGCAGTCTTCTTCCCAGGGTCTTCTGGCTGCCTGAGAACATGGATGCCGGCTGGGCATAGCTGGGGCTGGATAGCAGGCTGCCCGGTAGCGAGGGCAAGCTCGGCGACCGGCTCGCGGGAGGCTCCAGGCGGGAACTGACCAGGGAGCGCCTAGCCAGGCTCGCTGGAGGTTTCCCCGGCAGGCGCCCGGCTGCTAGCAGCGGCTTGGGCCCATATGAGGCAGGCTTCCATGGAGGCAGGGGGAACAACACTTTAAAACACAGTCCAAAGCAGGGAACAGGCACGGTCCGTGGCAGATGGCAGTGCAGGCACGGGGCACACTTGTAACAGAGTCCAAACGCACACAGGGAATTCCAGATATAGGCCAGGGCAGGGCTTGCCCAGGAAGAGAGTCCTTTTTGTGCAGTCAACCAAACATGGAGTCAGTAAACTACACAGTCTATTGCAGCAGCAAGGTAATTGACACGCAGGCAGGAAACTGACACATGTATCAGAGCACACACGTGCAAAGCAGTCTTTGGTGCAGCAGTAAAACAGTAATGCAGGAAACTTTAACACAGTTCATAGCAGGCTTCAAAGCAGGGGAGGGGGCCTACTTGGCAACACTACTGTCCCTATCTGGCACCATGAATTTCTCTAGGGTTCACTGTTCTCAGAGTAATGACATACCCTTCGGAGACAATCTTAACCTCCTGCAGAAGTTCTCGCAATCCCTTACTGCAAGCTTGGAATGAAGCACAGACCTTCTCTTCGAACTCATTGTCCAGGTGCTCAATATGATAAAAGAAAAAAAATTAAGTTGTGTATCAGTGTTTTCACAAAGGATGCTCAAAAGAGAGCCAGTTTGGCGTAGTGGTTAAGAGTGGCAGGACTCGCCCCTCTCCAGTCACTGCCCCCAAATATCCAGGAATTTTCCAAACTGCTGCAATCAAATTAAAACATACATAATTAAAGTCACATTTTAAAACAAAACAAACAGCAGCAACAGTGACACATCATTAAAACAAAACTGGAGCTAAGAAGCGTACAAAGACATACAACAATGAAAACACTGGGCAGGAAGGAGGGATCATTGAGGGAATGCCGAACAAAACAAAGAAATCTTCAGCTGCTGGCAGAAGATGGCAACAGAATGGGACAAATGAATCTCCTTGGCAAGAGAGCGCAGGAGTTTGGGTGCCATGACCAAGAAGGCCCTGTCCTGGATTGCCACCCGCCTAATCTCAGAAGGCAGGGGCACCTGGAAGTGCCTTCGAAAACGACCGTAGCAGTAACCTTGGTTTCAGACTGGGTTTTCCCTGGAATTCAGACAGGAATGTTGCTTGGTTTTCCTTGAAACAAACTGCAGCTTTCTGCCACAAACACCTCTCAAGCAGAAATCTTTTTTCATGCTGTTCACTCATGTCCTACCCCCGCCCCCCCATCCACTGATGCCATAATTCCTTTCGCTGCCTCCAGTTGCATGTCAGCTTTTTACAATTAAAGAGCCAAACTACATCAAATAAAGCAATCAACAAAGAGCCAGTATAAGGGAGTGTATTTGCATAACTGAAAATATACAAATTAACATGACTGATATTTGACGTGTTGATTAAGAATCTGTAAGGTTTCTGCAGCTCAAATACTGGTTGTTGCTTGGACTTTATTAGGAAGTGGCGCACACAAGGCGTCACCATAAGTAATAAACATACACAATGCATGACTGCTTTAGCATACTAGCATAAATGTGTGCATAGTTTGCGCTTGGATTCCTGGCAACCGTTCACCTCTATCTTTTTCCTTTCTGGAAAGCATTTCTAAGAAGCCCTTTAGTCCCACATAATATTTACCTGCCATTCCTTTCACGTACTGGTTATTCCAGCTCCCTACCCGCCTCTCCAGTACCCCTTAACTTAAAAGGTTTGTTTTTCTTTTTTTTAAGAGCCATATTTGGTTCCACAATGAGCCATATTTGACTGTGGAGCCGTAAGTTGCAGACCCCTGGCTTATGATGAGTCTCTCTTTGCGACACAACTGCACAACCTGCTGGGCAGTCAAGGAATAGCTCTCTCATGGTTCCCCTTGCTTCTGTGATGGAGTAATCTGGGGGCCATTGCGCCTAATGAAGGCAGGTAGGCAGTAGAGAGACATTTAGAATGGCAGGGAAGCTCCTCTAGGTTGAGCTCTTACTCGGCTCTGTAAGTAGAGGAAGTGAAGGATCAGCAGGTCATTTCAGAATTGGGGATGTCCAGAAGTCAGGGCTGCCCACCTCCAGGTGGTAGCTGGAATGCCTCTGGAATTACAACGGCTCCCCAGGCTACAGCGATCGGTTCCCCAGGAGAAAATGGCTACTTCGGAGGGTGCATTCTGTAGTATACCACAGAGTCTAGGAGAAACTGAACTCTGTCCTCAGGTACCACCCCTAAATCTCCAGGAATTTCCTACGTCATAGTTGGCAACCCTAGTTCCAGGTGTCTCAGGAGCCCTCCGGCATCCCTTCTCCTCTGCCTCTGAGACTGTTGTGCCGTCTTTGGCCACCTTGCAGGCCCCTGCCTTTGTTTTTTCCTCTTCCTTTGGGGGGCAAACGAAACAGCCCCAGCACCAACTAGGCTGCAGATTCCTGGAGAAGGCAACTTCTCTGAGCTGAAAGCAAAGCCTGCCCTGCTCAGCCTTTCCAGGCAGCTCTTGAGCGAGAGGCTGGGGCAGTACCGGGCCTCTGCCGGTTGCCTCCCTCTCTGGCCCACCGGGGCCAGGCGAGCCGGCTGTGGCTGCCACATGAAAGAGGGAGCGAGGCCGGGGAGGAGGGGAGGCGCAGCTGGAGGCAGGCGGGGAAGGGAATGGGCCCCCAGCCCCTCGCAGGGCAGCCGGCACTTCTCTCCCGACGTGGCTCAGCAGCCACCCTGGGGCAACACAGCCTGCGAGTCTCGAATGTGTGCTTGTGCTCGAGCGTGAGTGTGTGTGTGTGTGTGGTGCGCCTCACTCCAAGTGAGCCTTGAACTTCTCCCATTGGCAGGGCAGGGGCAGCTCCTCCCCTTTTCCCACTGCCTGCTCTTTTATAAATCATGTGCCGCTTCCTTTCTCCCAGTCCCGCAGATGCACACTTTGGGCACCTCTGGCCGGGCCCTCTCCTGCCTCTCTCCCCTCTGCTCCGCACGCCCCGGCTCCCCTGGCCTGGCCCCCTCCCTCCCTCCCATGCCATGGAGCTGGGCTGGGCGTGCAGCTCCTCTCTCTGGCTGTGCCTCCTCTGCTGCCTCCTGCACAGGCTCCTGCGCTGTGACCTGTTGCTGACTCCTGCCCTGCTGCTGCCTGTGGGGCTTGCGGTCCTCCTCCAGGCTGTCAGCCACAGCTTCCTGCCCCTGCCCCTCAGCGCCGCCCTCACTGGCACCGCCTGCTGGCTCCTCTGGGGAGGGGCCGCACGCAGCAAGAGGATCCCTGCCGCGGGGAAAGCCGTGCTCATTACAGGTGAGTCCGGCCAGCAGCCAGGCAGGGCAACGCTCCGCCGCCTACCATCCCCCTGCAGTTAATATTTAATGGACTGGCAGGGCCGAGTTCTTGGAGAGCCCAACAAGGGCCAGAGAGGGAAAGCGACCCGAGAGCGCTTGCTGGGCTGCACAGCAGGAAGCAATGGGGGGGGGGGGGTTGACTTTGCACATCTGTACTTGCAAGGATTGTGTGTGGCGTGGATTCTTGGATCACTGTGTTCGGGGCCAAGGAAGTGTCCCTCTCTCCCCGTGTATCACATTAGCTGGTGGGGCAGTGGCTGGTCTCCCCTTGCGGGATGCGCTTCCGCTGTCTGTCTGGAGCCCTCTGAACGAGGCTGGGCAGGCCTGTTTTTGCAGCTCGTCTGTCTACTTGCATTTCTCTGTAGTCTGACTCTTGCAGGCCATTTGGTGGGGGGGAGTGAGGGGGGGTTGGACCCAGTGGCCTCCGGGGTCCTTTAAGGCAGAGATGAGGAATCTGGAGGCCCCTGGGTCAGATTGTTTCCTGGGGCGATTTCATCTAGCCCTTGCTAACCTGAGCACAGTTTTGCAACATCTTGTTTGAAAGTTTGCTTGCAGGTGACTGTTAAAAAAAAGTTTCCCTGCTTTTTGTCACATTTTTCCCCTGTACGTAATGCTCTTGTGTGCTCTGTAAGTGTGATGCTCTGATTGCGACAAAAGTTTATGATAGAATGTGAGTGTATATGTGTGCGTGGGGGGTCAGTTAGGGCACCAAAACAGGCTTCTGCCCCAGGCCACTGTCTGGAGAATAATGTGACCCCCCCACCCCCTACAGCCAATCACCATTCTTGTGATAAGAGCTTCACAAAGGGCTTGAGATATCATCAGCAACCACAGCCCGTGCCCAAGTTTGAGTCATCAGGGGATAACCTTTTCTTGCAGTGGTGAATCTCTGGAATTTGCACAGGTAGCAGAGGTGGGGAAACCTGTATTTCGCCTCAACGGAGAACAGCGGGCACAGCAGTCCCTCTGTCAACCTTACCCCACCCCAAAGTTCTGTGGGTGTAACTTAGGACCAGCTCTCCCAAATGCCAAAGAGGCCACTGGTTCCACACCTCCCTCCTAGGACATGGGAGATCAAAGATGAGCTGGCCTTCTGATGGATCTGCCCAGGGCTGCAGTCTTAAGCACACTGACTTGAGTGTAAATCCCTTTGTGCTTAGTGGGACTTGCTTCCCAGTAAACTTGTATAGGATTAAAGGCTTTAATGCCGCACTTCTGGTTCAGTAGCAAACGCGAAGGACTCTCCTTTCACTGATAGTAAAGAGTCCAGTAGCACCTTTAAGACTAAACAACTTTATTGTAGCATAAGGTTTTGAGAACCGCAGCTCTCTTCATCAGATGGAACTTTATTGTAGCATAAGCTTTTGAGAACCACAGCTCTCTTCGTCAGATGCATCTTCAGCTTTCGAGAATCACAGCTCTCTTCGTCAGATGCATCGATGCATAAGAGAGGTGTGGTTCTTGAAAGCTGACAATGCATCTGACAAAGAGAGCTGTGGTTTTCTAAAGCTGACGATGCATCTGATGAAGAGAACTGTGGTTCTCGAAAGCTGACGATGCATCTGACGAAGAGAGCTGTGGTTCTCGAAAGCTGACAATGCATCAGACGAAGAGAGCTGTGGTTCTCTTGGTTAATCTTACAGGTGCTACTGGACTCTACTATTTTGCAACAACAGACTAACATGGCTAACTCCTCTGTATCTTTTCACTGAGTCTCTCGACACAAGACATCTTACATGGGGACTCTCAAGTGACTTACTTTCTGTGTGGTCTTATATTCAAGTGTCCTCTGTCTCCCTAGCAATGCATGTGTATCCAAAACGGGAGAACAGGTGTAAGACCTTTCACTTGAGAGTCTCCGTGTAAGATACCTTGTGTAGGGAGAGTCATAGTTAAACTGGACAGAAGGGCTGCCCTAGGAAGGATGAGGCAGAGAAAGAGATGTGGGGAGAGCAGGGGGGCTGAGTTTTGTTGAGAAGATGTAGATATGGGAGCAGGGGAGAAGAGAACTACCTCACATCGGAACACAATTTTCGTGAAAAACAATTTTCAAATTGCTTTTCTGTTGCTACAGCTCCCAAGAATCATAACTGAAAGCAGAAAACATCTGCAGGCCTCTATTTATAAAACGACAGAATAGAAATGATATATTTTGACAACGGGGGTCCAAAGTAACACACTAACACCTGTCCCTCGCCGTAGCTAAGGGCCACAGGGGACAGAGCTCTCCTCCTTTTATACAGGGCTAGCAATGGCGAGGGCCACAGCGGAACCTCCATGTGCAGTGAAAGCCTATCTCTGAGTGCCAGCTGCAGGGGACAAACATGTCCTGCTTTTGAACTACCCGGGAAAAATGTAACATACAGTTAGGTCCAATTTAATCACTGGGGAAAGCACAGAGCTGGGAAACAGGAGGCGAGGGAGATCAAATCATGCCATAGAGAGACCTATATTCAAGCCCAAGAGGCATATAGACACTTCTTCAAACCCAAGGTTAGAGGAGAGCAATCTAAACTCCCCTCTGCCTGGAGCTCAGGGGCGGGGCCACCAGCCATGTGACCATTTTCACCGGGGGCAATTTAAACTTTAAAAAACTCCCCCCTTGTTCTAGCTGACCCAAAGTGACGTCATTGTGCAGTCCTGAGTTCCATCACCTCTTTTCCCAGAAAAAAAGCCCTGTACACCCCTGACCTGACGGGTGGTTTCCCATCGTTTTCTCGAGCTCTGTCAGTTCACATGGTCAGCAGACCAATCATCCGTCTCCTGCCGCCTGCCTGTGTGGTTTCTCACACCGGCAATGCTCAGGGGCATTGTGAGTGACCCCCTTAGGTGCCTGCCCTCTAAGCACTGCTAGAGCAGAAGACTTCCCCGGGAGGTGGTGGGCTCTCCTTCTTTGGAGGTTTTTAAGAAGAGGCTAGATGGCCACCTGACAGCAATGCTGATTCTGTGGACCTGGGCAGGTCATGAGAGGGAGGGCAGAAAGGGTTACATCAGTGCTCGGTTCTCGTGGCCCCATCTTACATGCCCAGGGTAAGGCCGATTGCCACCTTGGGGTCAGGTAGCAATTTTCTCCAGGCCAGTTTGGTTAGGAATCCAGATGGAGTTTTGCCATCTTCTGGGCATAGAGCAGGGGTCACTGGGGGTGTGGGGGGAGGTAGTTGTGAATTTCCTGCAGTGTGAAGGGGGTTGGACTAGATGACCCTAGAGGTACCTTCCAACCCTACGATTCTATGATTATGAAAAGCAACGAGATCATAGAGGACCCTTTCTCCATAGGAGCCCCATCCTAAGGAATACCAAATAAGGTTGGAGAAGGATTCCTATCTGCGTGACCCATCAGCTCACAGCAATATGGCTGAGAAACAGTCTGGACTTTTATTGCGTAGCATTAGGAATGTCGTTCTGGCAGCAAATCAGATGAATGGGGTTGTCAGCCATCTTGTTTGGGCAGGACTCCAGTACCTTTAAAAGCTGCATGGCAGGCAGCTGGGCAACAGGTAGAGCATTCATAGCATTCGAGGTGGAGGAGCAGGGTGGAGTGAAAGTAAGGTGGTAAGGCCGGAATGGATTACAGGAAAGGGAGTAGCTAAAATGGTACCTTCCATCTTCTGCATTGAGCCCCCCAAGAGCTAGTCCTGGTAAGACATTTAAAGTTGCTTTCTCCTCTGGGAGTATGCCTGGTAGACCACAACTGTTGGCCACCCACAGAAGAGCAGCTAGATGCCTTCTGGTCAAGGCCTGGCTTGGGGGGTGCTCGACACTGCGGAAAGAGGCCCATCCATGTTTCTGCACCTGTTGCAAAAAAGTAAAAAGTCCAGTAGCACCTTTAAGACTAACCAACTTTATTGAGGCATAAGCTTTCGAGAACCACAGCTCTCCTTGTCAGATGCCATCTGATTAAGAGAGCTGTGGTTCTCGAAAGCTTATACCTCAATAAAGTTGGTTAGTCTTAAGGACACTACTGGACTTTTTACTTTTTTGCAACTACAGACTAACACAGCAAACTCCTGAATCTGCACCTGTTGGAGGACTGCTGGCAAACAAGTCCCAGGTAGTGGAAGTAGGAAGTAGTGGTTAGAGCACTAAGGAGGTGAACGGTGAGCAAGGGTTGGAGGCAGTGACACCAGTTATGTATCCTTCCTCTTTAGTGTTACCCACACTTTTGGATTCACCTCTATGGGGCGATTATGTCGGCGCTGAGACATTGTCCCTCCCTCTCTTGCAGCATCGTGTCTGGATACTGCTATGTGTGATCCTGTACGGCAAAAGGGATTATGAGTGTTTGGCTAGAGGCAGCAATGGTTAGAGTGGAATGCCTGGTACTTGGCTAAAACAATGACTGCGCTTCCTGTTCTCTTCAATGATATAGGGCCAGTTCTCTGGCAAGGGCATGGCACCAGCTGCTTCGGGAAGCACGTGGAGGAGCATGCCAAAGGACCAGAAGGGTTTTGCTCACTTCCAGCCCACATTGGCTGGGCAGTGATTGGCATCCCCTCCAGGGCCCTCTCTGCTGCCCAGGACGGGATGTGTGTGTCTTGCTTGGGGTAACCCAATACTTGGAAACATCTTTGCGCTGATACTTAGCGGAAGCTGACCTGAATGTGCAGTTGCACAGCAGACAGTTTTCCCCTTTCCTGAGGCTGTGCCCGGACTGGGCAATGGCAGCAATCAAATGCTGAACTGAAACATAACCCTGGCAAAACAGAGGTGCCACTGGAGAAGGGGAAGTCTGAACCACGAACTCCCCCTAAAGGAGCACGTTTGTAGGTGGGGGATGCTGCGGGACCCGGGGTCCTTGTTGGATAAACAGGTGGCCGTGGTGGCCAGGGACATCTTTCACTAGCTCTGGCCCTTCCTGGGCAGGAAAGATCTTTCTGCTGAGATGCATGTCCTGGTAACATCTAGATTAGACTACTGCAATGCACTCTAGGCGGAGCTGACTTTGAAGACTGTCTGGAAGCTACAGCTGGTTACAGAATCGGTGACCAGAATGTTTACTGGAATGGGTTGTGGGGACCAGGGCTTTTTTTCAGCGGGAACGCGGTGGAAGGGAGTTCCGGAACCTCTTGAAAATGGTCACATGGCTGGTGGCCCCGCCCCCTGCTCTCCAGACAGAGGGGAGTTTAGATTGCCCTCTGCACTGCTCCGGCGCGGAGGGCAATCTAAACTCCCCTCTGTCTGGAAATCAGGGGGGGGGGCACCAGCCATGTAACCATTTTCACCGAGGGTGATTTAAACTTTTAAAAACTCCCCCCTTGTTGCAGCTTACCCAAAGTGATGTCATTGGACCTGGGAGCATGCGTGCGCTTTGCACGTGCACATGTGGTACCAGGGGCACCACCCCCCACCACTGGCAACCCACTGAGTTCCACCACCTCTTTTCCTAGAAAAAAAGCCCTGGTAGGGACCATATCACTCCAATCTTGGCTCAACTACCTGTACTCCCCATCAGTTTCCAGGCCCAATTCAATGTACTGGTTTGACTTTTAAAGCCCTATACAGTTTAGGGCAGTACACCTTAAGGACCGTCTTCTTCTCCCATATGATCTTACCTGTTCACTCTGGTCATCTTAGGAGGCCCTGCTTTTCAGGTTGCCCTGCCATCTGAGGTTGGCAACTAGGATTGCCAGGACCCTCTCCCCTCCCAGTGGGAGGGGGGACCTGGCACTTACCTCATTCTGCTCGCATGTGCGAGCACTCCCAATGCACGCATGATGACAGCACTTCCGGGAATGACGTCATTGTGATAACTGCACAACCGCTCCTGCTCTCTGCACAGGGCCAATTCAGCCCGTTTAGGAGCTGGAGCAACGTCACTCCTGGAAATGACGTCATTGCGTGCCATGGGAGCATGCACAGTGCACCCTAGTGGCAAACCGAGAAAGGGCTTTCTCGGTTGTGGCACCGAAACTTTAGAACTCTCTCCCTAGGGAGATTCGCCTCCCTCTATTGTTGTATTCTGCCAGCAGCGGAAGGCTTTTTTGTTCTTTTTGACATATCCCCACTCACTGTTATTAGCCTCCCTTGGTGTTATATCTGTTTTGATGTTTTTATTAAATTATTGTATATTGGTTTTAATGTTGAAATATTTTAATATTTGATGTTCGGGAACCGTATTTGGGTTGAAAGGCATAGAAATGTTTTAAATAAACAAACAAACATGGATTCCCCCTCCATGTTACCTGGAGACGATGCTTCTTTGGGGTGTTTGTGTCCAGAGGAGAGGGTGCGTGTCCGTGTTCTGCCCAACGTCCTCTGCTGTTGCTCCTTTTGGCCAGCTGCCGTTCCCCAGGAATCAGTGCTTTTTGTGAGCAGCCAGACCCTCGGGAGTAGCCTGCCTTGGCATGTCTAGGACACGCTTCATCTCTTTGCTCCTCTAGGAAAGCATGCAACATGGTTTTTTTTGGTGAAGTTTTATTGGTTAATATCAGAGAGTAATGAATATTAGTTTTGCTTGTACTGTCGAAGGCTTTCACGGCCGGAGAACGATGGTTGTTGTGGATTTTCCGGGCTGTATAGCCGTGGTCTTGGCATTGTAGTTCCTGATGTTTCGCCAGCAGCCGTGACTGGCATCTTCAGAGGTGTAGCACCAAAAGACAGAGATCTCTCAGTGTCACAATGTGGAAAAGATGTTGGCAGGTAATTTATATCTACTCAGGAAGGTGGGTTTGGGCTGAGTCATCGTGTAAGAGTTTCCCAGGGAGTGGAATGCTAATGGAGGGAGGCTTCACTGTATCCTGAGGAGGTTCTTTTGCATATGGATTGGAGCTTGATATGCTAATCTTCTCTGCAGGGCTATTGTAGGATGTAGAGTATTTTGTTAGCCTGGTGTACTGTGACACTGAGAGATCTCTGTCTTTCGGTGCTACATCTCTGAAGATGCCAGTCACAGCTGCTGGCAAAACTTCAGGAACTACAATGCCAAGACCACGGCTATACAGCCCAGAAAATCCACAACAACCATTAGTTTCGCTTCTTCGATAATGTTGGCTTTTTTTAGGGCGATGTTGTTTCTGTGAGCATTTAGAGCTTATTTTTATGGGCTTTCTGGATTGTAATCATTTCAATTTTCATTTGCCATCTCACACCCTTTGAGGATAGGTGGGCTGTATGTTTTAATATAATAACAAGTGTTACCAATATGGTCTCGCTATATTTGTTCTTAGCCTTGATGGCTTGTGCAAAGGAGTTCCTTTTAGTGTAAACAAGGGCCTGTCACCAAAAACCCTACTTGTGTGTTCCAGCTGTGAGAGCCGGTGTGGTGTAGTGATTAGAATAGGAAGCCCGGGTTCGAATCCTCACTCTGTCACGAAAGCTTGCTGGGTTACCTTGGGCCAGTCACACATGCTCAGCCGAACCTCCCTCACCAGGGGAGAATTACATGAGCCGCTTTGAGGTCGATTCCACACTACCTTACCTCCCGCTTGTTTTCCGATATCATTGCATCATGTCTGAGGTCGCAACAATCACGCGCGTGTTCACATCACCTTCCGACTTCCGTTTTTTTTGCGCAACACCTTGATCACATCCCCTCAATAAAACCCGCAATGAACGGGTGGGGGCGTGGTTCTGCTCTGAAAAGTCGGGGTTTTTTTTAAAAAAAAAAATTTGTTAGGCGGTCGGTATACCGACACGATACTATCATGTCCTGTCGAAACCACACCCCAGTACTTGGCGCTGATTGGCTCTTTCTCCTCCCGCCATCGATAGTCTGCAGTGATTGGTCCCCTGTTTGGGCGGGCAATTTTGAAATGTCACGAAGCGGTCCGTTCTAATTCCGGGTAGGTGCATGGAGGTTGACTGAGTCAAGGTGTCGGCATACCGATGAATTGCCCTTCTTTTTTTCCCCCCTTTGAGTGCATGGGCGGGGCCGCGGAGATGAGGGGTGCGTACTGATTGGGTGATGCTTTGGGGGGTGGAAGATTTAATGAGCTCATAGCGCGATGAAATCGCGGTGGTCTGCTGCGACGCCGTAGCGACACCATAACGATTTTTTTTAAAAAACGTGTGAACAGAGGAATGAGTAGCGCGGCGGCAGCGAAAAACTAGCGCTAAAACAAGGTAGTGTGGAATCGACCTGAGTCCTCATTGGGGAGAAAGTCAGAGTATAAATGAAATCAATCAACAAATGAAGCAGGTAGATGTACTGAATGATACATCTAGGGTTGCTGACTGGGGAATGGGGAATTCCTGGAGAGTTGGAGACAAAGCCTGAGGAAGGCAGAGTTTGGGGAGGGAGATCAGTAGCAATATTATACCATTAATTACAGCAACATTCGATTTATATACCGCCCTTCAGGATAACTTAACACCTACTCAGAGCAGTTGAGAGAACTCTGGAAGAGCTGTGACTGACCCAAGGTCACCCAGCTGGCTTCAAGCAGAGGAGTGAGGCATTGTCAGGGTCCACGCCGGTGACTGACCCAAGGTCATCCAGGTCACCTTCAAGCAGAGGAGTGGGGAATCAAACCCGGTTCTCCAGATTAGAGTCCTGCTGCTCTTACCCACTACACCAAACTGGCTCACCAAAAAGTCTGCCCTCCAAAGCTTCCATTGTCTCCAAGGATAAAGTTGCTAACTCTGGATTGAGAAATTGCTGCAGTTTGGAAGGTAGAGCCTAGGGAGGGATCTATGCAGGGTATAACGCCAAAGAGTCCATCCTCCCAAACATCTGTTTCCTCCAGGGGAACTGATCTCTGTCATCTGGAAATCAGTTATAATTCCAGATCTCCAGGCTCCACCTTGAGGTTGGCAACCCAAGTCCCGATAGCAATGCCTTCTATTGGTTCCAGTCCCCGAGAGACTATGAAGACTGACTGCCCATTCACAGGCCCCTTTTGGGATATGGGGTAGCTGCTCTGATGCTACTGAACAGTCTCCCAGGGGAAGATCCAAATTTTTCCTACCGTTTCAGAAGGCCAGTAAGACTGAATTTTTAGAAGGGGTTTTGCCCTGCCTGGATGAGTGTTCTTAACGCTCTAGCTTTGGCTCTGTTTGGAATTTGTTATTGCTAGCTATTTTAATGGCTTCTCTTTGATGTTTTTTGTTTAATGATACATTGATTTTATTGTTGTGACCTGCCTTGCCTTTTGGTTTTCTGGGACAAAGCAGAATCTAGAAATGTTTTCAATAAATAAGTAAATAACTAAAGTGTGTTCAAAAGAATGCCATCATAGGTACCCTGATGGGGACTGCTCAAAAATCATTTACGGACTGCCTTTACCTGTAGACAAGTAACTGGAGAAGGAGGAGGAAGACAGTTGCAAAAACGGTCAGCCTTCTGGGAAGAAAATTTAAAGAGGGAAAACTTAAGGGGTGCCTTTCCAGATGATATGTTATCCAGACATTTTTGTGGTTGTTCTACAAGCTCTTGTCTTTTTCTTATTGGGTCATCAGAAACCATTTACAGCTGTGCCGTGACTTAGAAACCAGAACAAATGCACCAAGATACTTGTTTTCACAGAGTGTGTTAGCAACTATAGCTAAGACTCATGCCATACCTAACAAAGGGGGGCAGGAATCTCATTGGAAGGGTGTTTTTTTCTCCTTCCCCATGTTCAGGCACTGGCTGCTGGTTGTCTCGGGAGTTGGGGAGAAATTTCTCACTCAAGGAAATCCAGACTGGTCAGGGGGGCGGGGGGGGGGGTGCCATTCGTGACTTGGCTCACTTGCATGAGAGATATTTACTCTGTGGCATTCCTGTTTCCCACTGTCATGAGGTCCAGAGATATGATGCAGGCTATTAAAGCCTGCCTCTCTTGGAGCGGAACTACAAGTGACAAAAGGCACAGGTTGGACACTTGTCAGCTTCCCTCAAGTTTTGATGGGAAATGTAGGCGTCCTGGTCTCGCAGCTTCGCTCTCTGACTGCTGTCCAATGGACTTTTTAACTGTCACTTGTAGGCAGCTTGGCGGAATGTTGGACATTTCCCGCCAAAACTTGAGGGAAGCTGACAAGTGTCCAACCTGTGCCTTTTGTCACTTGTAGTTCCACTCTTGGTCTCGGTGAAGTTGGTTCCAATATTCTGGCAAACGTAGCCATTGGACCGCTCCATCGGCACTGTCCTTTTAGGGCGTTTGGACTCTTTCTCATTCATGGCTCTTGCCAGAAACTTAGATGCACCTGGTTTCAAATAAGAAAAACAGGTGTTAGTAAGAAATTTGCCATCTTGATCAACATGTCTTGCCCTATAGGTGCTCTAACACTGAACATCGGTTGTGATGACGGGAGATCTCCAGGCTCCACCTGGAGATTGGCAACCTTACATGGAAAGCATATTTGTATGATAAAAATATGTTGGTTTTATCCCAGTGTAACTGTCAGGACATCACCCTGTGAATCCTTGGAGTTGTTGTTTGGTCAGAATTCTGCTGAGCAGTCTTAAGACCTGTATGTCGCAGACTTGCTTGAGAAGAAAGAATGATTATTAAACTAGCTAAAGTCTGTGATGCCAACCAGGGGTCCCCCAACCTTGCTGAGCCTGTAGGCCCTCTGAGAATTCTGAGGATGGACAGAATCGCTGCCTTGGGGGACAGTTACAGAAGGCCAGTTAGTCCCCAAGCCAAGCACCCTCCTATGATGGGGGCAATTATTTCTGAATAGGCACTCCAGGCAGGTCCAAAGGCGATGTTTCCTGAAGTCTATCTCCTGTTCCAGTGTGATGGAGGAAAGCCAGGAGGAATAGGCACCAGGAAGCACATCGGTGGACTGGGCACCCATCGTCACTATGTCGAGGAACCTGTAGTAAATACACAAAGTGACAATCAAGTAGGAGATGTTAAAGACCTTTTTTCTGCAGGGGAAAATCGAAAAGAGTCCAGTAGCACCTTTAAGACTAACCAACTTTACTGTAGCATAAGCTTTCGAGAATCACAGTTCTCTTCGTCAGATGCGTCTTCTTGAAAGCTTTATGCTACAGTAAAGTCAGTTAGTCCTAAAGGTGCTACTGGACTCTTTTCGATTTTGCCACTACAGACTAACATGGCTAACTCCTCTGGATTTCTGCAGGGGTTCTCTCTTCTAACCGTTTCCACTCCAGCCTCTCCTGTTCTATGAAAAGAGTTTCAGATGGGTGGCCATGTTGGTCTGCAGTAGAAGAACAAAATTTGAGTCTCGTAGCACCTTAAAGAGCAACAAGATTTTCAGGGTATAAAAGAGTCAAGCTCCCTTCGCACAGCTTGGGCTGGTTTCTGCTACATTGGAGTGAGCAGGTGTTCATGTACTGGTGCTTGCTTCTGTCCAAGAAATTTGAACCTGTCAGTGATAGATTGGAGTAAACCAGAGCTTTTTTTCTGGGAAAAGAGGTGGCGGAACTCAGCGGCGCAGAGGGCAATCTCAACTCCCCTCTGTCTGGAGATCAGGGGGCGGGGCTACTGGCCATGTGACCATTTTCAAGAGGTGCCAGAACTCCGTTCCACCGAGTTCCTGCTGAAAAAAAGCCCTGGAGTAAACCATGTACTCCCTGCTGTTTGAACCTGCCTGACCCTTTTCATTGGGGCTTTCAAATTCAAGTACCTTGATTGCTCACAAGCATCCTCAGAGGAGTTGGTTCTTTTGCCTCTTTTAAAACATTGTAGGCGCCTGGCTTTGAAACCTGGCACCTGGAAACGTTCTAAGCAGCTCCAACACTTTACTCTGTCACCATTTTGGCTCAGGATGGATGGGGTTGATCATTTACCAGAGCGTGGTCTGCTTTGGACTTTCAGGAATCCCTAAAATACAAAACCAAACAAAAAAGGTGGTGAGGAGGAATTCTCCTGAAAACCAGCAGTCTCTGTCTGACTGCTTTGAACCCCATGGGAAAAAACGGCCATCTCCAGCCTTGGGTGATGATGACTCAAGATGGCATCTCCTCACTGTGTTTGATTGGGGTTTTTTTCTGCATCGTCAATGTGGTGGAATGTCCAAATCTTCGTTTGCCATGGATGTTCCACATTGTATTTCTCTCTCTTGTTAGGGGGAGGGATGGAGAAGTGGGAATGGCCTTGGGAACGCTTGAAAACTGTGAATCACAGAATGATTAGCATAGCTGCCAAGGCCACAACCCACTTTGATGATGATCCCCAAAGCATTTTGCGAGATATCAAAGACGTCTTCCAACTACCAAGGGCAGTAGGAAACGAAGACAAGTTCCTGAATGACACATAGCCCGCCCAGTCCAGAATAAACAAGGGATGAGAATTGTGCAAGCCTTGAGCATTATGGGTGAATGGGGATTTGAACCTGGGTCTCCTTGGATGACGATATTGGGATGATTTCTTCAACGGACCTTGACAGAGGAACCATTTTGGCAAGCAAAGAGTCGGAAGGGAGCCTCCCCGCATGGAACTTCCAGAGCAAATGAGGCCTACAGAAAGTACAAGACCAGATTTTCCTGGTGAGTCTACCGAACAGCACACTCTATTTTCAGATATGGGGGGGGGATGAAGGGTGGGAAGTAGGGTTAGGGTTGCCAGCCTCCAGGTAGTGGCTGGAGATCTCCTGGAATTACAACTGGTCTCCAGGCCACAGAGATCAGTTCATCTGGATAAAATGGCTACTTTGAGGAGTGGACTCTATGGAATTATGCCATGCCAAGGTCCTTTCCCTCCCCAAACCCCTCTTTCTCCAGGTTTCACCCTCCACATCTCCAGGAATTTCCCAACTTGGAGCTGGCAACCCTAAGTAGGGTTGTCAGTCTCCAGGTGGTGGCTGGAAATCTCCCAGAATTACAACTGATCTCCAGGCAACAAAGATCAGTTCCCCTGGAGAAAATGGCTGCTTTGGAGGGCAGACTCTATGGCATTATACCATTCTGAGGCCCCTCCCCTCTCCAAACACTGCACTTTCCACGCTCCATTCCCCAAATCTCCAGGAATTTCCCAGCCTGGACCTGGCAACCCTAGTGGGAAGGTTCCCTTCTCCAGATTGTATCCCCAAAAACAGCTCTGGAAAAGGAAAGAGAAGTTGTTCCCAACTCCTGACACCCCAGAAATTGTAGTGTGATGCTCATGGGGAAGGAAAGGAGGAAAGAAATGGAAAAAATAAAAGTGATGAAAACACAGAGAGTACAGCTCAAAAGAGGGAAAGGGGAGTTTTAGGCTAGGGATGCCAGACTCTGGTCGGGGCTGTAGATGTCCAACAGTTACAACTGGTCTCCAGACTACAGAGATCAATTCTCCTGGGCCGATTCCAGACGACTAACCTTAAATCGCTCCATGCCGCCCTCTTCCGGATCGCGACGGGGAAAATGCGAAATATCGCGTTTCCTCGCGCGAGTTTTGCGCGTCGTCGCGCAAAACTCGCGCGAGGAAACGCGATATTTCGCATTTTCCCCGTCGCGATCCGGAAGAGGGCGGCATGGAGCGATTTAAGGTTAGTCGTCTGGAATCGGCCTTGGAGAAAAATGGCTGCATTGGAGGGTAAACTGTATGGCTTTATAATCAGTTGAGATCCCAACCCTCCTCAAACCCTCCCTCCCCAGGCCCCAACCTTAAATCTCCAGGAATTTCTCAGCTCACATCTGGCAACCCTGCTTCAGGCCCCAGATCAGTATCTTAAAAAGTGCTCTATGCACAAGTCATTTCATTGTATCTCAGTTCTATGCAGCCAATGATTACCTTTAAGATACTAACAGTCTTGGGGCTCGGGCACCTCCTCTCTTTGTGTGCCACGGACCAGATCTGAATAAAGCCTATTGCAGCTGGCTATTAACTCCCCCTACATGTATGATGGAAACGCATCCGGCAGCCTCAAGGGCTTTATAATAACATGCATATATACAGCCAGCCATCATTTGGATTTGCTTCAATTCACATTTGTAGCTTTGATGCAAATATTTATTTAGAACATTTATATGCCGCCTCCGCAGAGACCCACACAAGGCAATTCACAAAGTAAAACAATAAATAGTTTTTATTGTAAAGGAAGCATTAATAATAAATGAGCCATAAAAATGAGTCAGGGGCATAAAAATAGCACAAAACAACATTCAGCAGCCTAAAATGATATGCATTGGAAGGTCATGACCTTCCATTGTCTAACATCTAAAGGACAGTAAGGTGCCAGGCAAGCCTCAAGGGGGAAGACATTCCAGAGGTGAGGTGCCACCACAGAAAAAGCTCTGTCGTTGGTCTCTATCTACCTTTCCTCTGCATGTAACAACAACAACATTCGATTTGTATACCACCCTTCAGGACAACTTAATGCCCACTCATAGTGGTTTACGGAGTGTGTTATTATTGTCCTCGCAACAATCATTCTGTGAGGTAGGTGAGGCTGAGAGAGCTCCAAGAAGCTGTGACTGAGCCAAGGTCACCCAGCTGGCTTCTCCCCGGTGAATGCTCCGATCAGCTGGAAAACATCTGCTGGTGGTCCCTGGCCCCAGGGAGACTCGGTTGGCCTCAGCCAGGGCCAGGGCCTTTTCGGTCCTGGCCCCAACCTGGTGGAACTCTCTGTCTGAGGACACCCAGGCCCGTCAGGATCTTCTGTCATTTCGGCGAGCCTGTAAGACGGAGATGTTCCACCAGGCGTATGGTTGAGGCCAGCATGAGATCCTCACCGAGCCTCCCACCAGCCTCCCACGAAGTGTGGGGTTATAGTGTCCACCGGCCGGCTGCCCAACATATGGGTACAGCACGGGGCTAAGTAGTGCCCATTCATTTGCTGACCCACATATGGGTTGCAGTACATTATCCGCTTCCCTCCCCCTGTATGTTGATGAGCAGGAATCTGGAATTGACCCCATCTTGGGACAGTTATTATCTGCTTGTTGATTTTATGATGAACTGTTGTTTTATGAATTGTTTTAATATTTGTATTATATTTTTATAACTGCTGTACCTCGCCCTGAGCCCACTTGCGGGAAGGGCGAGTTAGAAATGTAAATAATAATAATGATAATAATAATAAGGAATCAAACCTAGTTCTCCAGATTAGAGTCCTGCCACTCTTAACCATTATACCAAACTGGCTCACAGTGTCACAGAGAGGAAAGCTTGGGGTTGTAATTAGAGGGCTGGACAGTATAGAAGACGAGGTGAACCAAGTGCCCCAGCCCTAAGCCCCTTAGGTAAAGCCCATAAAGGTCAGAATTGGCTGTATAGAACTGAGATACAATGAAATCACCTGTGCTAAGAGCACCTTCTGAGCTACTCCAGAGATGGTGACAGAAAGCAGGGGTGCGGCAGCCTCTACCATCCAAAGAAGTAGGACTGCCACAGGGAAAAGGGAGGAAAAGCTGACTCTTGTCCTGTCTCTTCCCAGGGTCTGAATATTTTCTTGAGAACCATACATTGTTTCATCCACGGGCTGCTTTTCATGCATAGAACTGCCTGCAGCTGCCCCGCCAAGGTGCTGCAAAACGTACCCAGGTGCACGCTTGGGTTGCTTGCCTGATGGTCTCAGGATATCAACAAACACAGGTTGGGAGGGAGCCCTATGGGGGTGCCGAGGCCGAGATGCTTGCGATCTTTACGGAGCCGGCCCAGCCCTTGGGGGAAAAACTAACATCAGAAGTGCAACAATTGGGGCACCTCGGAGGCGACCATGGAACAGCTGGGACCTTTGATGTCTGTGGTAAGTGGAGCATTTAGCTGCCTTTTTTGCTCTTCTAAGCCTCACCCTGCCCTTCACCTGCTATTTGGCCAGGACACTCAGGTGCCCTCTACACGTTCCAAAGTCCTCATGGGAAACAACACAAGCTGGGAGCTTTGCTGCCTCCCAGGTGGGTGACAACTCTTTTTCGTTTGCGGCCAAAACAAGCAGCGAGAAGTGGCTTAAACCTCACCTCACTCCCGTTTTCATGTCTGACGAGTGCATATGCCCAGTGGTGCCCTGGTCTCCATTGTGAAAATTGTGTTATTTACATGGCCACATGTACGTTTCACGATGGAGCCAGTAGCACCTCCACAGGGCAGTTTGCAGACCCAAAAACAGTGGTAGGGGGAGCGGCCCTCGGGGGAAGAGGGGAAGGGGCCAGAGGAAGACGGAGAGACCAATCGGCAAGGAGTGGCCTGCAGAGGTGGGGGAGAGGGCAGAACAGAGGGCGGAGGGGGGGGGAACAAAAGGAAAGTTCTGCGTTACTGAAAAAGTCGACTCAAAACCACATCAAGAAAAAACACTGGGGAATCAGGGCAAGCGGAACATTGGAAGAGAACCCTTGAAAATGCCTCACTGAAATCTGAAGTGGGAGTTAAGCATGCAGAATTTGGAAGAAAACCTCAAGCGGTATGGTTTGGTATAGTGGTTAGGAGCGGCAGGACTCTAATCTGGAGAACCAGTTGATTCCCCACTCCTCCGCTTGAAGCCAGCGGGGAAACTTTGGGTCAGTCACAGCTCTCTTAGAGCTCCCTCAGCCCCACCCACCTCACAGGGTGATTGTCGTAGGGATAATAATAACACACTTCGCGAACTGCTGCGAGTGGATATTAAGTTGTCCTGAAGGGTGGTATATAAATTGAATGTTGTTGTTGTCGCTGCTGTTGTTGTTATTAAAAATCTCCCATGCAGAAAAGGCATCAAACTGCATCTTCTGCACGTTTCAGTCATAAACAGAAAAAAGCTGATGTGTATCTGGGAGGCAGAAAACTCCCATCGCTCGTAGGATGCAAAGTCCTTGTGTAATGTGTAGGACTTTGTAATGTGTAGATGGAGACTCAAACATGGGTTGTTTCCCCTGGCTTGGATGCTATCGGGAAGTAGGTTTTTGTTTTCCCACTGGCCATTTCCACACACGTTGAATAATGCACTTTCAATGCACTTTCGTAATCCTTTAGAAGTGGATTTTTTGTTCCACACATGGAAAATCAGTTTCAAATGTTCACTAAAGAGTATTGAAAGTGGATTATCCAATGTGTGTGGAAGCAGCCACTGTTCCACAACGTGCTGCTTCCACACACCTCCCAAATTTCCTCCTCCTCTCCTGCAATATTTACCCAAACTGGTTTGCTAAAATGTTTAATGAAATATTTCAGAAAAGTAGGGGGGACACCCATTTAGCTGGGAAAGTCTGGATTTTCCCATGCCCCTCCCACTTTGGCACCATTTGCCCTCGCCACTGAAGTGCTTTTTAAAAAACACAATTGATCTATATTATAGTATTACAACAATATAAGAATCTGTCTACCAAGTTCTCTGAACTTCCATCTTTCATTTTTTTTTTAAAAAAAGTATGCCTCTAGATCTTTTTGTTATGAAGATATGCTGGAGCTAGAGACCTTTTATTATGAACGCTGGGAATTCAGAGAATAATAATAATAAATAATAATAGCATTTGATTTATATATCCCCCTTCAGGACAACTTAACGTCCACTCAGAGCAGTTTAAAAAGTGTTATTATTCTCTTCACGACAATCACCTTGTGAGGTGGGCGGGGCTGAGAGAGCTCTGAGAGAGCTGTGACTGACCCACAGTCACCCAGCTGGCTTCAAGTGGAAGAGTGGGGAATCAAACCTGGTTCTCCAGATTAGAGTCCTGCTGCTCTTAACCACTACACCAAACTGGTTCTCTGTTAGATTATTATAATGTTATAACTCTATAACAATCGGTCAGCTCCCTTTAAAAAAAAGCCACCAGTGGCAGGTGGGAAATTTTCTGCCGCAGGGAACAGTGGCGGAAAAACGTGTGGAAATGTGTCAACAGCCTCAGCAGCAGTGGAGAAACTACAGAAGCCCATCCCTTCGCGGAAAACATCCCAGTCCCATTCCAGGTCTTATGCTGGAGCTCAGCGATGGCCTGGGCATTTAAAATGTTGTCCGACTCTAAACTAAGAGGTATAATGATAGCCCATTGCAGCTCCATCTTAAGCCCAAACTCTGTGCTGGTGCAGCTCCCAGTTTCACCCTATATCCTCAGGGCTTTTTTTCAGCAGGAACACGGTGGAACAGAGTTCCGGCACCTCTTGAAAATGGTCACATGGCTGATGGCTCCGCCCCCTGATCTCCAGACAGAGGGGAGTTGAGATTGCCCTCCGTGCCGCTGAGCGGCGCGGAGGGCAATCTACACTCCCCTCTGTCTGGAGATCAGGGGGCGGGGCCACCAGCCATGTGACCATTTTCTCCGAGGGCAACCCACTGAGTTCCACCACCTCTTTTCCAAGAAAAAAAGCCTTGCCAAAGATACAATGGCATATCTGGAGATAGGCTGGTGCCATGCCCTGCTGGCACCATAGTGCTGACATGCTCATGGCAGCTCACAAAGCAGTGTTGGGGTCTGAGGATGAGGCTGCCCATAATCAAGAGAAGCATGCTGTTTTCCCACGTCTGGTTTTTTCATTTCTGTAACTGAGATGTCACACTGAGTTGTTCCTGTTGTGCAGTCCCTCCAACGAAGCTCTGGTTCGTAGGCACCATCACTAGCATAGGGCCTAGGTGTTGTGTCTCCTAGGAATCAGTTTGGGGTTCCCAATCCATTTTAGAGATAGGGGTGAGGTAGAGGAACTATCTGGGGCTCAATTTGGCTCGGGAATGTAGTCCAGGCCTGTGCCCCACTCCTGAGCTGAATTAGGTCCCAGAGCACTTGGGAATGTTAGTTCTTCAATGTCATGTCTGTAAAATGGGTTAGGAACTCTGACCTGACTCGTGGCACCTGTAATGTCTAGTTTGGCTTATAGATGTATTGATTATCTTCAAATATCACTTGCTTCTTTAGCTTCTTTTCAAACGTTAATATGATGTGTACAAAGAGCCTACCAATTGCATGTATTGGGAGTGTGCACTACTCATGCTCCTTCTGATATGTGCAGTTGCCATATTGTCTGAAAGGGGCAACACACAGATTTTGGAGGCATGCACAGGCACTGTACACACTACGTAAACCCTTGTGTTTTCAGTGTTCTGTGTCAGGAGTACTGAAACCGCAAATCCACATTTTCCTCCTTTCAGACAACATAGCTTCCACGTGCAGTCGCCATTCTCCTGGTATGCATGACTGTAACATCTGAAAGGGACCCTTAATTCCTTCCCTTTATAGGCTTATGTCCTGATCAACTGATAGAGGTGAGAAGGTTCTTGGTTGTTCCCCTGGAAGGCAGGGAGAAGCTATAAACCCGGACCCCTGCCCAAGTATTTACATAGCCAGGGCAGGTGCATCTGGAATACCGGCACACACATACGGTCTCCATGGCTGGGCCAGTACAGCTAGAGCTTTGGAAAGAAGCATCCAGCAGACAAGAAGTTGACAATCTTTGTGTGTTGTTTTCATGTCAGCTGGGTACTAATAAATTGAATAAGATCTAAGGTCTGCCTAGACCACATTTGACACTGCCTGGAAATTACATCTTTTGTCCTGGAAACCCTGTCCCTTAATCCCAGATATCAGGAAGTTAAGTGCAGCCAGTACTTAGAGAAAGGCACACTGCAAGTGATCGGAGGCATTCTCTTTTTTTCTTTCTGCATGACATGTGCCATGGCTGAGCTTGAATCCTACAGAGGTTTCTGGCCCTGGTGATCTTTGGCACAAAGCAAACCCCACTATATCTACAACATTATGCTTGATGTGGCAGGCTGAGATCGGTTGCCTTTGGCCATGCTTCAGACATTTTGTGTGTGGGGGGGTCTGTCTCACAATTGAAACTCTGCCGGGCTCGGGCACATTTCAAAATAAAATTTGGAGCTAAGGTGATTCATGCTTAGGAATGACGCACAGTGAGAACTTGCAACCAGGAAAATAGGTGTCAATACTCAATTCTCTGCATTGCCAAAGGAAGGAGCAATTCAGAGACAGAGAACAGCTTAAGCACAGGGTGTAGTTATTCCTAGAGGGAGAGTTCATGTCGGCAAATTAATGTTAGGCCTTTTCATCTTTTGGATTGTAAATTAGTTCCTTAGTAGTTGGTGTACAGTTGTGGGAAGGTTGTGGAAGCTAGGCAAATTTCATTTATTTGGGGTAGTTTCTGTGGTTCGCACTGCATTGTTCTGACTTGTGGTTTTTACTGATAACAGGACTGATCAGTCCCTTCTATGAGCTCACACCCTGGTAATCACAGAGAGTCCGTCAGATGTCATTTTTGTTCTGGTCAAACCAAAACAGAATGTGTTTGAACCTTTCTTTCATATTAGACCTTTTACTGCTTAAATTTAAGTTTAAACTTTTTGGGGTGTGAGCAGGAAGCATTGCTGCCTGCTCTTTCCATATTTTAACTCCACCCCTGCTCCCTGCTGTTTCCAAGAGTCCAGCAAGAGCAGTTTTTTAAATTCAACCTATAGAAATTACCAGGGCTTTTTTTCAGCCGGAACGCGGTAGAACGGAGTTCTGGCACCTCTTGAAAATGGTCACATGGCTGGTGGCCCCGCCCCCTGATCTCCAGACAGAGGGGAGTTGAGATTGCCCTCCGCGCCGCTGGAGCGGCACGGAGGGCAATCTCAATTCCCCTCTGTCTGGAGATCAGGGGACGGGGCCACCAGCCATGTGACCATTTTTGCCAAGGGCAACCCACTGAGTTCCACCATCTCTTTTCCCAGAAAAAAAGCCCTGGAAATTACGGTTTAACATATCTCTTCTTTCCATCTATTGAAGTTTGAGAGTTTCCTATTAGTAAAGCTCTGCTTCGTAGGGAATTTTTCTGCCTTTAGTGGCCATTCTGTAATGGTCAGTGAACATAACTGCTGGTTCTCTTCTGGATCAGACCAGTGGTCCATCTCGTCCAGTATTCTGTTTCTCACAGTTAATATAATAATAATATATGGCTCTTCTAGACAGATTAGTGCCCCACTCAAAGTGGTGAACTAGTTATTGTTGTCCCCACAATACAGTTGAGGAGCTGGGGCTGAGAGGAGGGGCAGACTCAAGGCCACTTACTGAGCTCATGGCAGTAAAGGGATTCGAACCAGCAGAGTGCTGATTTGCAGCTGAACCACTTCACTACTGTACTACAGCAGGGCACAGAGACCCTGGCATCTCCCTGATGCCTACTAGCACTGGCATTCAGAGGTTTGTGTGAGTGTAAAGTGCTGTCAAGTTGTACCCAGCTTATGGCGATGCCTCAAGGGGTTTTCAAGGCAAGAGATGTCCTGAGGGGGTTTATCATTGCCTGCCTCTGTGTAGTGAGGCTGTCTTTCCTAGGTGATCTCCCATCCAAGTATTAACCAAGGCCAACCCTACTTAGCTTTTGAGGTCTGATGTGATCAGGCCAGCCTGGGCCATCTCGGTCAGGACTTTCCGAGGTTTACTGCTTCTGAATTTGGAGGCTCCTACTGATCATTATGGCCAGTAGCCACTGATGGATGTTTCTTCCATGAATATTCTGATCCCCTCTTGAAGCCAACAGTGGTCGCATCATGACATCAACTAGCAGCGAATTCCATAATTCAGTGACATTCTTAAATTTCAGTCACGGCATTAAGGTTGTGGTGGTTACTTGGTGGCTTGGGGCTGGAAATGTACAGAATTTTGAGTCTCAGAAGTGGGATGTCTCCTCACAAACCCATCCCAGCTAAACCCATCTATGACATCCTATAGCCAGGGTAGGCCCAAACCATGTTAGTGCCTGAAGCAGAGATCCCAAATGGCCATCCTCTGTGCTGCTTATAATATTATATACTAAGAGTGCGAGCCTATGCTGAGTTACTCTTGTCTCGCTTTTAATGTGCTTAAGCTGAAGTAACTCTGCACAGGGTTGCCGTGTAAATAACATTCTGTTTCCTGATTTAAAATGCTGGCCTAAAATCGCTGACCCCTTAACGTTTCCAGATGATAAATATGTAAACAGAAAAATAGTCACCAAGCTTTGGAAACAGCAGGGACTCACGACGAGACACACAACTGCCATGCTACAGATAGATTTTATGCTAGTTTAACAGCAGTTTCCCAGGAACCTGTTCTCTACGGAGGGTAAACACAAAGAATTCTTCACCAAAATGCAGTTCCCAAGATTCCTTGGGAAAGGCCATGACAGCTCATCTGACATCAAGCTGACGAAAGTGAGCTGTGTCAGTACGCTCCAAGAGTTCCTTATCCAATTCCAGGCCTGACCTGGCGCGATTCCACACGGCTTACCTGAAGCCGGGACGTTGCGGAACATGCTGGAAAAAACACGGAAGATCACGTTTTCTCGCACGAGTTTTGCGCGATGTCGCGCAAAACTCACGCAAGAAAACGTGATCTTCCGCGTTTTTTCCGGCATGTTCCGCAATGTCCTGGCTTCAGGTAAGCCGTGTGGAATCGGCCCTGTTTGCAAAATGAAAAAATTTAATCAGAACCTGAAGTGACATGAAAACGTGGGAAGTACCCCTTGGCCACGCTGAAACACACACAGACTTGCTTCTGTCAATCTCCCAAGGGAGCAGAAAAGATGGCAGGTGCCCTCCCCCATCACCTATTGAGTGACACACCTGCTTGCCACAGTGACGCACCTGCTTGCCATTCGCCCGCCAGCAGGTAATTCCCGGCTCTCAAGAAATGGAGGAGCGGGAGAAAAACAATGGAAAGAAAATGGCCTCCACAGGAATGTTCTAGGAATTTCTCTGTGGTCTGTACCATAGAGATCAGGGGAAAATTCTTAGAGCATAGCCTGGAAATTATATCGGATCCTCCTCAAGCACTGCCCTTAAAATCTCTTGGCATTTGTTGAGGCAGTGCTAGCAAGTCTAGCAGTGGGTGAGCGGCTTGAACCAAAGCACCTGGGAGCACAAAAGTCTCAATCTCTTTTTCTCCTCTTTCATCAGAGTGTGGAAAAGCGCCCTGTCCAGGTTGTGTAGTGGCAGACTTCCTTATATCCTCTCAGGAGGTGTCCACTTTCCAGGTCAAGCGCTATCCTTCCTCTGTCAGCCCATCTCTTGTTCATTTTGCCTCCTTTGAGATTTCCAAGCCGATGTTGATGGCAATTTTAGGGAAGCCATCCAAGAGTTCAGACCTTTGGACAACGGTGTTGCGCCTTCTCCTCCTCTTTAAGCTAATTTGCAATACTTGCCGATCAGATCAGAATTCCTTGCCAGAGATTCCTTACTTTGTAAGTTCAAACTAACCCTTGTTAAATAAGACCTGCTGCATAGCTCAGATCTAGGTTTTGCAAGCAGATCTTGCAGAAGCACATTGTGTGAGGACAACGTTACTGAACTTGAATGTCAGGCTGTGGTGTATGAGCATGAAGTTCACATGGGTCCAAGGGCTGTGTATGCACTAGGTGAACTATACTTCAGTGTTGTCCCCTACAAGCAAAATGAGAAATCTAACTTTTATCTTTATTTGCTTGGCATTCAAAACAATATAAAAACATGTTTGTTTTGATTTTTTCAAACTTTTAATTAATCCTAGAAATTTGCTTTGATATTTGGGCACCCCTTAAAGCCTGACTCTCTAGGCGGCCACCTAGTTTGCCTATGTAGATGGGCCCTGGGTGAGACAAAAACTAGGAGAAAGGAGGAGATTTCCTTTTCTTTGCTAGCCCTTCCTCCCTCCCTCCGTGTGCAAGTCTTCTCCACTTCCGCACATGTTCTGCAAGCCTTCCCCTTTTTCATAAAGAGAGATCTCTATTTGTTCTTTCAGTTTTCAATGTCTACTTAGTGTTTTACTTTTTAAAAAAACCCTAGATCCCAAGCTATGGTCATTTTGCACATCAGACCATTCAACTAAAGTTAGCTCTAGCCAGTGGCATCTGTGACTTAGCTATGACAGCACCACACAAGTTTTTTGTTTGAATTTAAATACAGGTTTTTGACTGAGGAAGATGCATTAATTCTGTTCTCTGGCTTGGGAATCATGGTGTGTTAAAATGCCATGTGCTCATCGACTGTCCAAATATTGCCCACTTTGGAGAACAAATGTGTCATGTGTGCTGTTGCTACCATTCATATGCAGTATGTCTTCTGAGAGTGCCAGATGCTGGGCACAAATGGGAGAAGGATATATATAAGTTTCCCAGAGCCAACTGACTGAGGGACACTGTTTCAAACCCTTCCTTCTTCTGCAGCTATATTCCTTTCTCCACCTGAGGAGAGCAGAGCATAGGGAACATGAGGCAGGCTAGCCCCAGAGGGCAAGACACTGCTTTGACCAATCTGTTCTGGGCCGGCTGAACTGTGCTGCGGAGATATCTGGGATTAGGATCTCTCCCCATTTGTTTAAAACTTATTTGCATTGATGTGGCGGCTTTGAGGTAAAAAGTGCCAGACTCTGTCCTTTTCTTCCTGTGGAGCAAACTGCAGCCTCAGATGTGCTGTTTAAATTTTGGAAGAGGCAGGGGACTCCTACCCAGTTTTCATGCTTTGCTCATTTGTGTATAAAGTGCTGTCAAGGTGTAGCCAACTTAGGGCAACCCCCACCCCCAAAAAGAGATGAACAGAGGTGGTTTCCCATTGCCTGTCTCTGCATAGTGACCCTGGTCTTCCTTGGACGTCTCCCATCCAAGTCCTAACCAGAGCTGACCCTGCTTAGCTTCTGAGATCTGATGAGATGGGGCTAGTCTGTGCCATCCCTTGGATTGCCAGTTCTGGGTTGGGAAATTTCTGAAGATTTTGGGGGTGGAGCCTGGGGAGCGTGGGATTTGGGGTAGGGAGGGAGATCAGCAGGATATAATGCCAGAGAGTCCACCCTCCAAAGCAGCCATTTTCTCCAGGGGAACTGAACTCAATGGCCGGGGGATCAGTTGTAATTCCGGGAGATCTCCAGCCACCACCTGGAGGCTGGCAAACCTAGTCATGCATGTCAAGGCTGCATTTCTAATAATTTTCTAAGGGAACTATGTGAGATCTTAATTTCAGATCTCTCCACTCTGCCAATTCAGATCTTATAAAGTCATTGTGTCCCCCATATATCCACCATGGAAGCCCATTGACCAGATGTGCTCGAGGTAGAACTTAATTCCCAGGTGCATGGGGTCTTGATTCACATTGGATTGTTGTATGCTGGAGGAGAGGGCACCTCCATGCCATTTTCTTGCCTGGAAAGTGGCACGAGGAGCTGCTGTTTGTCCCACTGTGGAAAATTAAATGTGCTGGCAGGCTACATGCATATGGATGGGCTGCACATAAGTTTCCCTAATGGGGCAAATAGCAGCTGCCAGGCCATTTCAGGTCAGGAAAAGAAAAGGGCATGGGGGTGGGAGGGAGGCTCACCCTTCCAGTCCCAAACCATATTGAGCCTGCAGAACCCTATGAACTGAACTCCCAGAACACATCTGTCGATAGGAGGAGTAGGGGCCGTGAAGACTTTGTATCGTGAAATAGGTCTTCAGACTCTTAAAAGTTTTAACATCGAGATCAAAAGTTGCTCTGGACTCGGCACCTACAGCTTGTGCCTCCTATTGTCCAAGTGAAAAATGCAGAGATAGCAACTCCCTGTGGGCTAAAGTCTAGCCAGAAGGCCTGTCTCCCTGACCCCTACAAAATCCTGAGGCTGGAGAAGAATGGAAAGAATCCAAACTGGTATATCTGGTCTGAGGGTGACTTAAAAACATTGAGGACATCTAAATACCAGCCCGTGCTGCTCAGATTGCCTGAGGATTGGGAAGGAACCATTCTCCCAGAAGAACACACACATACGTGCCACCCAAGGTTGCTAACCTCCAGGTGGGGGCTGGAGATCTCCCAGAATTACAACTGATTGCCGGTCAGCAAAGATCAGTTCCCCTGGAGAAAATGGATGCTTTGGAGGGTAGACATTGTGGCATTATACTCTGCTGAGGTCTCTCCCTAGGATCTACTCCCAAATATCCAGGAATTTCTGAAGTCAACTTTGGCAGCCTTAATATCACACACGTGTATGCAGGGCTCATTTTGAGGGGGAACGCACAGGAACGCAGTTCTGGTAGTTCCGCAAAGAGGTCACATGTCAAGTGGCCCCACCCACCTGACTCTCGGCCATTTTGGGCCCGGATTGGGGCTGAAACGGCCCAGATCGGGCCTCTGATGTGTGGCGGATCACTCTCCCGCACAGCAGCAGCCTGATCCTGACCATTTTGGGCCCCTTTTTGGCCATTTTCAGCCCCTTTTTACCATTTTGGGCCCAATTTCAGCTCTAAATGGCCAGGATTGGGTCCAAAACAGCCAGAATAGGTGATGTCAGGGGGTGTGGCATATGCAAATCAGTTATGCTAATGACACATTTCCAGCAATGTCAAGGAGTGTGGCATATGCTAATGAGTTATGCTAATGAGTTCCTCCAGCTCTTTTTCTACGAAATGACCCGAGTGTATGCATGTGCACGCATGCACACGCACAAAGAGTTCCTGATATATAATAGCAATTTGTTTTGTCTTAAAGCAATGGTTACAGAATGCAGAGGCCAGCTCAGCGAAGCCTGGCTATGGAAGGTGACCTTGGAACGTATCCAGAGAGCACAATGTTGAGGGTTTGGACTAGCTGCGAAGTAGGCTGCCTGGCTCCACTAGGTGTAGGCATTGAGGAAGATGGTTAGCAAGTATTTGGCCCACGGTTAGGGAAAGGCTACAGTTTCTGCTATCTTCAAGAGAAGTGGGTGGACCCAAGAAATTATAAATATGACCGTTTTGTCTTTGAGTTCCCCCATATTCAGCATCTGAGCCAAAAGACTTCAAATACGACATTCAAATAGTTTTATATACCCTGGTTATTTTTGTAGACAGATCAAGATGGGCATCCATGTTTGTCTGTAGCAGTAGAAAAGAGCAAGAGTCCAATAGCGCCGATAAGACTAACAAAATTTGTGGTAGGATAGGAGCTTTCGTAAGCCACAGCTCCCTTAAGCATGCCGTTTGTGCATGCCTTTATTTTTAATCTGGTATTTCCAGCAGTTGGGGAGAATACAAGGAAAGCCAATGTGGGATCGTGGTCAGAGTGTTGGACTTGGACCAGGGAGACCCAGGCCTGAATCTCCACCCTGCCATGGAAGTTTGCTGGGCGCCCTTGGGCCAGTCACATGCTCTTAGCTTAACTTGCCTCCCGGGGTGCGGAGAAAACGGAGGAGAGAAGAACAGCACAAGTACCTGGGTCCCCCCCACTGGGGAGAAAGGTGGGGTATAAATAAAGTTAATAAAGACATATGATCCTGAGGAAGATACCAAAGTTTTCTTTATTTAGATATTTATACTCCACTTTTCTCTCCAATGGGGACCCAAGGCAGCGTACAACATCATTCTGCCTATGTTTTATTCTCACAACAACCATCCTGTGAATTTAGGCTGAGCGTGTGTGGCTGGTCCAAGATCACCTAGCGAGCCTCCATGGCAGAAACTCAGCCTGGGTTTCCCAGATCCTCGTTGGACGCTCTAACCACTAAACAATAAATACCAATGCAAATATATAGGAAGAAACCCTGTTTCAGTTCTCGTCCTTCCCACATTGGGCACATAGATAGTGTCTCTACATGAGACACCTGGGCGTATGTTCATCAAGTGCCAGGAGACGGATTGTTAGCCAGGAAGCATAGTGTTAGAGGACAATGCTGGTAGAGATCACTCTGGAGGGGACGGATTCTCTCACAGCCCTCCACCGTCTCTGGTGTCTCCCCTTCCAGAGCTTTTGCCCTGCCGAGGCTCAGTTAATTCAAAGTTTTAAGCAGCGAGGGTGGCAGGGTAAAAGCTCTGGAAGGGGAGACAGCCTGGCATGCCAGGGGCAGTTTGAGAATCCGTCTCCGAAAGGTCTTGCCCGAGGCAGCTGAGATGCTTTCAGCAATATTTATCCAGGCTCTTTATGTTCCCAGGATGATCTCCACCAGCTCTGACATTTGAAACTACTCTTCCTGGCTAACATTACATCTCTCAGCACATGAAGAACACGTGTCAGAAGTCTTGTGTAGAGAGACTCTATTTCAAAGAGCAAGCTAGAGCTGGAAAATGGCATAGAAAGAAAAGATCGTGGCAAACCAGGATGCATGCAACATTTAGATGAGCTTTATTTTTTTACTTATGTATTTTGTTTGTCTTTCCTGGAGACAGATGGCTTCCCCCAGGAGCCCTTGGCCGTCATCACACGGGCTTTTATTTAGCGCTAAAATGGCGCTATTTCCTGGCAAACACCCACCTTATTCCAACACTGTAGCGATTTTCTCTCTTCTGCTTTGTGCTTGATAGTCGCGCTATTTTGTGCCTCAGTGTGAATGCCTCACATCGATGTATTTCGCCTATGCCCTCCCTTCAATCCCAGAATCCATTTCTTCCTGCGACTCCCCTTTTTTAAATTTTATTATGTCCTTATAACGCCATAACGACATAACACAATGCAAACTTTCTGCTGAAGTAAAAATGACTCAATCGCCATGGCAGAGTCTTCAGCGACGGGGATCACGTCAGACAGGGAGTTTTCTGCGGGCAAAGGGCTATTTATATAATTTCAAAGTTGGAAAAACAAAAGGGTCGTAATGTTTATATGCTGTTATTCCGTTATAGCGGAATTAAACGCCAGAATAATAAAAAAAGGAGGGGAGGAGCTGCTTCTGCGCGGTTAGAGAGAACAGAACAGAGTGCTTCGGTGTGGACAGCTGGTGGCGCGAAGAGCCGTTAGGTGACCCAAAGAAACGTTACTGTGCCGATAACAGGTAGGATGCTATATGCTGTACATTTAACGGAAGAGATGCCCGTGTGACGACGGCCCTTGTTTGTTTGTTTGTTTGTTTGTTTGTTTGTTTGTTAGTTAAAGAAGGTGGTGGTGAAACTGGCAAAATGGAAGGCTTGTTCATTCAAGGTGGAGCAGAGGTGGAAGGCTCCCGGTATCTCCAGACACCTGCATCAGGGGCTGAGACCTACTTTTCTATGCCTATGACTTTAACTGGTGGCAGCAGCTCCTTGAATGAGAAGTGGCTGCTTCTACACAGAAGCTTTTCTTTGTCTTTGATTCCAACCTAGAATACTTTTGCGGGGGGGGGGGGCAGAGCATGCACACAATGGCTGATTCCACACACGCTGGATAATGCACTTTCAATGCACTTTATCAATCGTTTGAGGTGGATTTTTTGTTCCGCACATGAAAAAATCCGTTCCAAATGATCTATAAAGAGGATTGGAAGTGCATTATCCAACGTGTGCGAATCAGCCAATGTCATGCCGTAATCATCCTCTCTCCAAGTTTTCTCCCTCCGGGCATGTTCATGAGTCATGTGGAAGTAATGGTGCACATTTCCTGCTGTAAAAGTCTGCATACATCACCCTCATTTTCTAACGTTTAGCCCCATTACACCTGTCATTTCCCCAACTTTTTTGCCCTCTCCATCACTGCAAGGCTTAAAACACACCCGCCAATAATCACTGTTGTACTGTATTGATATAATGATCTATTGCCACTTACTTATTTCCATTTCAATGATTTTCTCTGAAATCCCTGCCCTTTTCATTATGGAGATATCTGGGCAAAGGCACAAGCATTCAATGTAACCTTTATTTTCTTTCACTTTGCAATGTTAGTGGCAGTTCTAAGGTATCATGTCAGCTGATCCGTGATAGATATTTCACTGTTGCGGTAGCAGCCTATAGCTAACCACAGAAACAGTTTTGTATGTTACAATATAGAAAATACCATATATCAGACTGGAAAGATTTCAGCAGAAAACGGATCTCTCTCATTATAGATTTCAGAAGAGGGGTGGGGTATGGGGTGAAGAGCTGACCAAGGTGTCCAATATACTCATCGTGATATTTCTTTTCCTGTGCAGGACACCCCGCAGAAGTCAACATGATGAAGCGACACTTTCAAGTACCCCAGTCTGCCTGGATTCTGCACACCTCTAGAACTGGATTGTTTTACCTTGCACATGGCAAATATAGTGCTATTTAAACTTGTTTGTGGTTTCCCTGGTTCTGTGGCTAGCGGCATGAAAGGCAAGAAGGGGGGGTCAGCAGGCCTCAAGGGAGGGGGCCTTGCTCACCTGAGGGAGGCATCCACATTGTGGCACTTTTCTGTGTTCCTTCTGCTATTGCTGCGGATCCAGAGGCATTCACAGCGGCAGCGGAGCACCCACACTCTAATTTTCCCACACTTTCCGAGTCCCGCCACAGCTGCCGTTCCTGTCAACATGGCATACGCAGTCTTTTTGAAACAATTGTACCAAATCAGGTTAGGGAAAGAAGGCAAGGAGAAGAAGGCAAAAACCTGGAAAGCGGACAATTAGAGGACAATGTCACATGGATGCTCCAAATCAAATCCACTTTGGTTTAGACACAAAACAAGAGCAAAGCCTCAGTGCGGAAGCAGCCTAACTCTCTGCCACTGGACTTCCGTGGTAGCGATGAGAGGTTCCTAAAGTTGGAGATGGCTTTCATATTACATAGGAATCTGCCTTATACTGATTCAGACCCTTGGTCCATGAGGATCAGTATCGTCTACTAGATCGACAGCGGCTCTCCAGGGTCTCAGATATAGGCCTTTCCCATCCTTTTAACTGGAGTTGCCAGAGGGCAAACTTGAGACTTTCTGCATGTGGTGGGGGAAGGGAACCTCCCTTCCTGGGGCTTGCCCTTGCTCTAGTATTAGTGCAGATGTGACCCACATGGCAAAGACTCATCCTTGTACATCACTCCCATGCCCAGCAACACTCGCTAATCTCAGATGAGAACACAGTGCTCAGGTTGTGTCATGGAACCGCTGTTGTGCTGCTGACCTGTTTGGTTAGGGGGGCCGCGTCAGCATCTGCCTTCCCCAGGCAGGGGATGGATCTTGAACACGTCTCTCTACCCAGCAAGGCAGCGTCTTTGCCGCTCACATTTTGAAGCGGTGTGCTGAAAACAAGCCTTAGTGAGTGGGAAGTCATTTCCTGTCATTGGCAACCAACACTCTAACCGAGAGCGGCTATCAGGGTCTGAAAACATCAGGCGGTCGACCCAGAAGAGTTTTTTGCTTTGTCAGGTTCACCTGTCTGTCACTGTCTACAGATTTGGAATCTGGCAGCTTGCATAGAATTTGGTTTGGCTTTTTTCTAAAGCAAACACAAAAAGTTCCCAGTCTTAATATAGAGGCCCAGCAGCCAGGAGATCAAGGTGCAATCTGACACCACTGGGCGACTGGGTGACTTGGGCGATCCATTCTTTCCTGGCCCCCCTTCTCCACTGTCTGGAATGTGGGGGTAAAAGTGCTGGCCTAATTGACAGGGATGATGTAAGGAGGATCACGACCAGAGAATGTCTGTGATGTGCTGCATAGGAGAGAGGCACCCAACGAAGCAGGAGGGCAATACGAACAGGCAGGGCTTTTTTTCTGGGAAAAGAGGTGGTGGAACTCAGTGGGTTGCCCTCGGAGAAAATGGTCACATGGCTGGTGGCCCCGCCCCCTGATCTCCAGACAGAGGGGAGTTTAGATTGCCCTCTGAGCCGCCGAGCAGCGCAGAGGGCAATCTCAACTCCCCTCTGTCTGGAGATCAGGGGGCGGGGCCACCAGCCACGTGACCATTTTCAAGAGGTTCCGGAACTCCGTTCCACCACGTTCTTGCTGAAAAAAAGCCCTGCGCACAGGACGGACAAAACAAAGCACTTTTCTACTCAATTAGTAATTAAATTGTGAAATTCCCTGCCAGTGAAGGTGGTGATGGCCACAAGCTAGACAACTATAAAACAAGATTAGATCCATGGAAGAGAAGTCCCTCATGGGGACCACAAAAAGAACCTCCGTATACAGAGGCAGAAAAGCTCTGAATATCTGTATTATAGGTATTTTATTTGTTTTATGCTACCATGTTTTATCCTATCATCAGGGCTTTTTTTCAGCTGGAACGTGGTGGAACGGAGTTCCAGAACCTCTTGAAAATGGTCACATGGCTGGTGGCCCCGCCCCCTGATCTCCAGACAGACGGGAGTTTAGATTGCCCTCCGTGCTGCTTGGTGGCATGGAGGGCAATCTAAACTCCCCTCTGTCTGGAGATGAGGGGGCGGGGCCACCAGCCATGTGACCATTTTCTCAGAGGGCAACCCACTGTATTCCACCACCTCTTTTCCCAGGAAAAAAGCCCTGCCTATCATCATGATATTTGAAGTGGTCTGCCCTGAGCCTGCTTGCGGGGAGAGTGGGTTATAAATAGAATTAATTAAATAAATAGTATCAGTGCCAGGACGGAACATCAGGGGAAGGCCTTGGACTCCATGCCACATTGTTGGCCCTCTCCAGAATAACTGGCTGGCTGCTCTGCGAAACAGGATGCTGGACAAGATGGGCTGCTGGCCTGATACAGTAGGGCCCTTATGTTTGTAGATGCTAACAGTCCTAAGCAGCGTTATGCACCTTTAAGTCCACGGGAATCAATGGGTTTAGAAGGCTGTATATCTGCTTAGAAGTAGAAAAGAGCAAGAGTCCAGTAGCACCTATAAGATTTGTGGTAGGGTATAAGTTTTCACGAGCCACAGCTCTCGTCTTCAGATCTGAAGAAGTGAGCTGTGGCTCTTGAAAGCTCATACCCTACCACAAATTTTGTTAGTCTTATAGGTACTACTGGACTCTTGCTCTTTTCTACTGCTACAGACAGACTGACTCGGTTACCCATCTTGATTTATCTGCTTAGGAGTGCACCATTAGTATTGTATAGTTAAGAAACCGGGTGGCAGACCCTTGCTCCAGAGAAGGACTTTCTATGTCAGGGGTCTCCAACCCCCAGGCTGCGGACCGGTCCCGGTCCGTGGCCTGTTAGCAACCGGGCTGCACAGGAGGTGAGTGGCGGGTGAGTGCAGAGCCAGCTCCAGGGAGCAGGCGAGGTAGGCGGTCACCATCTTGGGAGGGGCGGCCGCACCTCGCCAGCGCCTCGCCTGGCTGGCCCTACACTTTTCATTAGAAATATCACCTCGCCTGGCCAGCTGACTCCCATCATGCCTCTGGGTCTCTCCTCCCGCTCCCAGCTGGCACATGCACAGTTGCTGCCTCGTGCTGTGGTTGGTGTGGCTGTGCTTGCTGGAGCTGCTGCCGCCCTGCCCTCGCGCCTTTGTGTGCCGAGTCACTGCCAGGCCCGCCGGGCAGCCAGCCGCCCTGAGCACCGCCTAGCGCCTGCCGCCTTCCCCAGTCTGCCTCTGCCTCCTCCAGTCACCACTGGGCAGCCAGCCGCCCTGAGCATCGCCTGCCGCCTGCCCCATTCTGCCCCTGCCTGCCTCTTCCTCTTCTCTGGTGGCGTGGCCACTGCTGGAGAGTGGAGAAGCGCCACTGGCCTCCTGCCTGCACAGTTGTGCTAAAAAATATAGACCTCGTGGCGGTGCAGCTGCTGGGCGGCTCTGTGTGCTGCAGCTGCCTGCTGGCTGCTGTTGCTGCCGCCCTCTCCGATGACCGGTCTGTGAGTACTGGCCTTGTGCTGCGTCTGCTGCCGCCTGCCACCGCCCATCACCCCCAGATGGGACCATCAAGTTGCAGGAAAACAAGCTCAAGGCTCGCTCTGTTTCTGCATTGTGGTGAGTTGTGTAATTATCTCATTATATAATGTAATAATAGAAATAAAGTGCACAATTGTATCATCCCGAAACCATCCCCCTCCCCGGTCCATGGAAAAATTGTCTTCCACGAAACCGGTCCCTGGTGCCAAAAAGGTTGGGGGCCACGGTCCTATGGTGTCAGTGGTTCCTCTGCTATGGATTGTGGCCTTGGTGACAGATGGCTGCTCCTCGCCTCTGGTATCCTTTCTGCACGGCCCATCCAAGTAAGTTGCGATCTGGGCCAGTCTTTGTGGTGAGGGTGGAGGAAGAGGCTTAAGGGAAGGAGTTATCCAGGCAGGCCTCTTACTTTGGCTATCTCTGTTTCTTCCGTACATTAGCCATTCTGTCATGATTGTGTCTGGCAGAAAGGCCCTGGTGGAGCAGCTCAGCGCCACCGAACCTCCTCCCATCCAACTGGCTTGCAGCAGGTGTGCGTGTAACAGAAGGGCAGGAAGAAAAATGGTCACCTTCAGGTAGGAAATCAAGTTACTCTCTGCCAAGCAGCCGTGCTGGCAGGAGCCAGTAGACCGATGATGCTGGCCTCGGGGTACTGCCGGAGATGTGCGAGGCTGGCAGGCTAAGCGGAGGGCATTTAGAGGCATAATGGTCAATAAAAGAGCCAGGCTGGAGCGTTGGAGGATGCAGTTAATAGTGTATTTTTTTAATAAAACACATGTAACTCTTATCTTTATTGCGCTTTCTCTCTCTCTCTCATTCCCCAGGATGGGCGTGATGTACCTTATCGCTGCCCACCTGGCACAGACAGTACCCTGGGAGGAAATGGGGGAGTGAATGCCACCTTCACCCCCAGCAACCAGGCCCTGTTCTGAAGGAACGAGGCATCCTCTCTTTAAATTCAACGAATCTTAATGTATATGTGGTGACCAAACCACTGGCAAGCTATGAGAAAGGGAGGCATTAAATAATTAAGGCACCTGCAAGTCCTGGTGCCCCCCCCCAGGTATGAATCAGGTACTTGTTTGATTTTGCATTTGCCTCTGGTTTGAATACAGAAAAAAAAAACAGTGTCTCCACTGCACTATCAAAAGTTTGGGGAACACCTGAGGTTTTTTTTTAAATGAATGGGCCTCTGATAAGGAGCCTCTGTGCTATTGTCCAGGAGCCCAGAAGCACTCAAGGGAGATGCAGGCCCTGTACTGGGTCCCATTCAACTCCCCACTCCGCCATCCCAGTCTCATTTCATCTCTCTTCTTGGATCTGCCATGTGTGCCCAGACGATCTGTTGAGCAATACAGACATTTTTCTCAGGCGTCGTCATGGAGGCTGTGTATCAAGTAACCTGTCCACGTTGGGAGATCTGTGGGGTGGGCTCAGATGGCAGGACCACGTGAGTAGTGCTGTACCTAGCAGAGCTGGCAACGGTGCCAACCAGCCAGCAGCAGAGGCCCAGGTCAAGGCTGGGCTAGCACCGTTCTCTGTTCGCACAGTTTTGAGGGGCTGATGAATGATGAGTTTAACAAAGTATCTGGAGGGAGACTGTAAGTGGCTGTCTCCCCAGGTACCCTGGGAAGGTACCCCGGGAAGTTTTCAAGTGAGTTCTCTGCCACCTGGATCTCACCTTTTTAGCCATGGAGCCAGTGCTCCAAAAGAGTGAACAGAGCCAATATTTGAGTTGCCCTTTGTGAGGTGCGCCTACACCTGAGCTCTCATCACTAGAGGCAGGTTGAACTACAAATGCTTGACTTTAGGCTCCATCTACACAATACAAAACCATAAAGTAGTGTGATTGTGACAACAGAGCCGACAGGGTGAGAGCCAAGCTACAGGTGACTCCTGACAGGTTGGACACTTGTCAGCTTCCCTCAAGTTTTGATGGGAAATGTCGGCGTCCTGGTTTTACAGCCTGGCTCTCCATTACAGCTGCAAGACCAGGATGCCTACATTTCCCATCAAAACTTGAGGGAAGCTGACAAGTGTCCAACCTGTGTCAGGTGTCACTTGTAGCTTGGCTCTCGTTTGCAGCTGTGAAAACAACAGTGGGGAGAGGCGGAAGCCGCTTCTCCCAGCCTGCTTTGGTCGTAAGCAGAAAAGAGCCAGCGTGCATTCACAAAACTCCCATCGCCCGTGTGCAAGCGAGGATGTTGAAAGTGTTTGGCATGTTGTATTGCATTGTCTTTTCCACTGTGATCTTAGACATGTTTTCATTCCTCCTAATCTCCAAAAAAAAGTCCAGGTAGACAGATGAATCATGTATTTCCTGTCTGCTCTCAGGCTGTGACCCATGGATCACCAATAACATGGTCAGATTTTGTGCAGTTGATAGAGGTCTATCATCGTTCTGTATTCTGGGTTATATTTGCTTGTTTTAATAGAATTTATGTAACCATTTTTCATGTAATATATTTTTGGTAACATTTATTCTTGTGTTGGTCTTTGACTTCATTCATTCATTCATTCATTCACATCGCTCATTGGATGCAAAGTTCTTGTGCTGTGCCCCAGCAGACACAAACACTTTGTAATGTGTAGATGGAGCTTTAGACTTGAGCGGCAGAGGACCGGGAACAGATGCCAGGGAGTGAGCAACCCCCAAGGTGAATCGATGCCCTCATTCTATCAGCCCAGGCCATTTGGGTAGCTTGGCTAGAGTTTGAATTCTGAGTTTAAAAATTCCCCCCCGGGAGATTTTGAAGAGTAAATACAATGGGTATTATGCCAGGAAAAGACTGGCTTAAAGAACAGCTCTGGTAGCTCTTGCATATGTGAGATCCAATGTGGTGTAAGTGGTTAGAATGTTGGACTAGAATCTAGAAGACCCAGGTTCGAATCCCCACTCTGCCATAGAAGCTTGCTGGATGACCTTGGGCCAATCACACTCTCTCAGCCTAACCTACCTCACAGGGCTGCTGTGAGGGTGAAATGAAGGAGAGAAGAATGATTGTAAGCAGCTTTGGGTCACACAGCTGGGGAGAAAGGCAGGGCATAAATGAAGTATTTTTTAAAAAATGTGAATGTGTGTATGTGTAGATCCTTAGCAGCTGTCCAGTGTTGCTGCCTTTCTCTGCAACATTTATTTCCTTTAAAGTTGGAGAGGGGAACTTATTTTGTCAGGGAGCTGAACTCCGTTTTCAGAGAGGGACGGCTGATTTCGGGGGCATACCTTTCTCGCCCCTTTGGATGGATGGAAATGTGTTTGGCAACTTTTTGCACTGATTTATTGCAGGAGCGATGTGTCTGCGTATGTCTCAAACGGCTTTCGACTCTCTCAACTGGAAGTCCAGCAGGTGGCCTAGGGTTGCCAACTCTGGGTTGAGAAATTCCTGAAGATTTAAGAGCGGCGCCTGAGGAGGGCAGGGTTTGGAGAGGGGAGGGATCTCTGCAGAGTATAATGCCATAGAGTCGAGTCCACCCTCTTAAGCAGCCATTTTCTTCAGGGGAACTGATCACCCCCATCTGGAGATCTCTTGTAATTGTGTGAGATCTCCAGGCCCCTCCGCACGGCCCGGATTTTACTTTTCAGCACTCCCATGATCAACGGCATATAAACTTTGGACCATTTGGACACAGGACTGCTTTTGTGAATAATTTCAAGGACTCTGAGTTTTGTGTGAATACGTGTATGTTTAATAAGCACTGTTGGCAATGAATAAGATGCACAGTAAACATTGAGTATAAGTGCAAACTGTTGAATAATTTTGACTCTCCCTTGGGGATTCCTCTATTTTTGCGCTAGTCATTTACGGGAGAGGCCATTCTTTTCCTTTTTGCCCCTCCTGGAAGTTGGCAACCCTAGGCTGGCAGGAAGCTGGTTGTGATGTGGCCAGACTTCAAATGCTGCCTGAAGTTCCAGGAAGGAGGGGCTGTAATACTAAATTAATAAAAGAGGGGAGAAGATGGTGGAAAGAACCAGGAGGCAAAGAATTTGCGTTCAGTCAATCCATTTACTATCCTGCCCTTCCTCTGGGAAGGCCGTTTCCTGAGCTCATCTCTGGCCTGTTCTGTATTGACCTTTTTCTTTAAATGATATGGCCATAAAGCGAATTAAACACCTGGCAGCAATCTCCCTTCCTTCCTCTGCCCGTGTTCTGCTCCGCTTATCTCCCGCATCCTCTGTGATGCTGCAGGAAGGACCTGCTTAAATCACCTTGGCAGGATTTGTTTCTAGCGGCTGCATTTTCCCCCCACGTGAGATAAGTTTACCCCCCACGCTCCGGTTATCTGTTCAGATACTGAGCGCCACCAAATCTCGGCCCAGCAGCTGCTCTTCCCTTCCCCACGTGGGTCACATGTGCTCCACACCTGCTCCCCACTCAACTTTCTTGCAAGTGCTCTGTGGTGTTTGAATGGACGGCTGTACTTTGTTTCTCCAGAAGTATTTTTTAAATGCACAGGAGAAGACCAGGTGGATTTCTTTTCGGGTCAGCTGGCAACCTGAGCCTGCTGATGCGGGGAGGGCGGAATATAAATTGTATTAAATAAATACATTAAATAAATACATGCGGTGTATACTTTCTCCCCTGATTTCAGCAAGACCTTGTTGCAGAGGCATTTCGGGATCCTGAAGGGTTGATCATAGGGCACCTTCCAGACTCGTGATCATCTCTGCTCTCATCTTGAAAGAAAGGGAAAAACAAGGTTTCTAGTCCTCATGGCTAGAGCAGTAATGTTGCAGAAATGATTCCATTACCAGAAAGCAAACAGGAGCACTTTGCAGATGTCATTTCCAGATTTCCTGGTGGGGAAGGACCCTTTAGGTTTACCAGCAGCCAGATTGGCGGGGCTGCTGATGGGGTGGTAAATGAGGATCTGGGAAACCCGCCTATGCTGCCTTTGTGCCTTTATGCCCTTTGGAATACATTTGTGGGATGTGTGTTTGTGCCGTTTTGGTGTGCTGTATTGTTTGCCATCATCTCTGGAATGTTTCTGAGGGGTGTGGGTTTCATCTTAGATCTTTCTGTGTTTAAGACCTGGCACAAGGGTTGTAAAAAGCCTGCGGTGGAAGCCTAGCAGTGTGGATGTGTGGTAACGAAGGAATGCACCTGGCTACAGTGCTGTGTGTAGGGAGGCCATTGTTTCATGCAACTCTGCCGGTAATGCACAGACCATATAACACGTACCTCTCTGGTTGTTGGGGGGGAAATGTTCTTCTTGCTGATGTTTGCAGATCAAGCCGTCATTAAAGACACAGGAGCAGGGCAGGTTGATTTTTGGTTGGCTGGCAACCTTTGCTGAGCAGTATACCTTTCAGAGGAAAGCTCCTTAGACTGGAGGCTTCAAAATTTGCTAAGCAAGCATGCGGGATACAACTGCCCTCTACTGCCTCAAGGTTTAGCCACACTTGAAAAGCAAGCACATGGGAAACATGGATTATGCAAAGCAGAAGTTAAAATTTCAGTCATTTCACTGCCTCAGCCTGCCAAGCCAAAGAAAGCAGGCCATGACCTCTGATCTCAGCAATATTTGGGATTGATCTGTGTTAAGTTACTATGGGATGGGAGTTCCGTGGACCACAGGAACGAGGGCTACGGAGAAGGAGGCGGGGCCAGAGAAACCGAATTCAGGGGGGCGCTTTACAGGATGCAAGAGTGATCTCTGTTAATGGCGATTAAGTGAACTGTGTTTTGGTGATTAAGGTGGATGGTATGTGTGCCCCTTGAGGAAGTCTGCGAACGAAACCTGTGATGTTGCTGTAGCTGGCCCCTGGTTGGGCTAGGCAGGCGTTCTTCATCCCCGTTGTTTACATCTCCACTTAAAAAAGGAGAAAAGAAATAACCAGCATGTTTTGTGTATACCACCTACCCCATTTTGAAATACTTTCCCGGAGCCTTCTCTCCCAGCTATTTTGAAAAAGATTCAAAAGGGCTTTTATATTTTGAGTGTGGGATGTCTGTTTGACTCTTTGCGGCCGTCATTATAAAGTCTATTTTTGTATAGATATTTTAAATATGATATTTATTGTATCATCTGTATATGAATGCTATTTATTGTAAGTTAACAAGTTAGAAATTGTCCTTTGAAATTGTCTGAAATTGTCTGAGCACCTTATGATATTTTCACTTTAATAGATTTACTAGACCATAAAGTTTGATTCCAGAGAAATTGATTTGATAGTGCTTAATTTTTCTCCTGTTTGAGGTTTGACCACCTAGTTTTTGCCTGTTTGGGTCATGTGATTGGCATTCATAGCATGTTTTGGATGGGTCTGGGAGGTGAGGGGGAAGAGACAACCTTTGGAGGCCATGGCGGCTCTTGGCAACGCTGTAGAGAACCACAACCCACCTGGATTTCAGGAGCATTTGTCAATATTTGTAGGTATACCTAATAAAGCAGAGGGTGAGCCAAAAACTGAACCCTCGCATCCTCATTGCAAGGGATTCTGCAACACACTTTTTTACCCACACAGTTTCATTGCAGCTGGTTTGTTATAGCGGACTAGGAGCTGGGAGACCCAGGTTTGAATCCTGACTTTGCCAAGGAAGCTTGCTGGGTAATATTGAGCCAGTGGTAGACTTTTGGCCTAGCTTGCTTCCAATCAGTACCTCTCGGCTCAGCCTCTGAGCTCTCATGGCAGCACCTGGGAAACACCTAAAAACAAGCGAGCGGGCCGCAGTCTCGTGGTGGTGGCTTTACCTGCTGAGCTTTTGGTACCTTGGCATTCTCACTTTCTCACCTGAGCTGGTATGCCTCCTGTTACAGAGGGAGGGAGAACGCCGAAAGGGAAGTCTTTCCCCTCCCACCGGGCACACAAAGGCTGGCCAAGGTTGAACAGTGATGAGAAACATGTACAGAGGTACTCTGGTAAATAAAAGTATTATATTTATGTATTTAATATCAGTGGCTGTATCTTATTGTATGTGTTTTTGGTGGCTCACAGGTGCATGATAGCCGCGTGGGCTCTTTTGGTGGATGGTAATTGTGAATGTGGCTCTCCATGAACCACAGAGTGAGTACCACTGATCTAACCGGATGAGATGTTGAGATCTTCCTGGACTCTCCCAGGCATTTTTAAAAAATTAACATAGCAATGGAAACAGCAGTTCCTGGGAGGGGAAGATTCATACAGGGGCTATGAGGGCAGGTGGAGGTTAACTCTTTTAACCCAGTATGGTTCCACCCATCAGAATCAATCCACTCATTCTGATGTTAACCTTGGAAGAAAAAGAAGGGAAAAAGACAGAGGAGAATTGGTTCTAAGTGCTGGAAGCAAGCTATGGCAGAAGAGTCCCAGCCTTCCGTTTCCATTCCCCAGCTTTCCCAGGCTCTCATCTTGGGAGGACCTAAATGTGTCTACAAATAAGACAGCCAGGGGAGTCCCTTTGATGTCCCAGCAACATGGGGCTTGTGGGGGGGGCAGATTTGCCATTCTGAATTCTGGCGGCATGTTCTCCAGCTCTCCATAGGGAAGATGAGAAGACCAGCGGTAGGGCTGCTACAGATGCCAGCAGGGCCGGTGCCAGAGTTTCTAGTGACTGAGGCCGGGGCGGCAGCTTCAGGGCTGTTGCCACCCCTGTGCGCACGTGCATGCGTGCACATGCGCATGCACACCCAGACTGTTCAGTTGCCCTGCACCGCCCTGACCACCTGCCGTGCCTGGCCCCCAGCTGTGTGCTAGCAGTGGCGGCGGCAGCACGGGGCAACTTAGAGCTGGACCAAACGAGACGAGGGTTGCGCAAGTTTTCTTGGAGGGATGGCAACGAAGAGGTAGTACTTTGCTGCCTCCATAGCGTCTGCAAGCTCATGCCCGGCAAAATTGTTTCAAGTTGTTCGGTCTCTAGTCTCCCTCTCGCAGGGAGACTGCCAAATTAGGAACCCGGCCGTTAGCTGCGAGGCTTTGGGGAGATTCTTTGCAGATAAAATCTTGTCTCTCCGGTGTGATCTGCCAGCCACGGTGGATACAGTGAGGGAACTGGAGGCCCCTTGGCCATCTTCTGGTCTAACTTTTGATCACTTCAGCCTGGTCTTCCAGGAGGAAGTGGACAGGATCCTGTAGCTGGTTAGGCCCACCATGTGCTCCTTGCCTGCCCCTGCCTGTCGTGGCTGGTGAAAGCCAGCGTCGAGAGGCTGGGGGCCCAATTGGAGGATATTATTAATTCATCGTTAAGCTCTGGGGTCTTTCCCAGGGCGTTGAAGGAAGCCGTGGTGAGGCCTTTCTTTAAAAAGCCATCTTAGGACCCCACAGACCCGTCCAGTTACCGCCCAGTATCGAACCTCCCGTTCCTGGGAAAGGTGATTGAGCGGGTGGTGGTGGAACAGCTGCAGGCTGTCCTGGAAGATACTTCTGTCCTGGACCCATACCAGTCCGGTTGCCGTCCGGGCCATGGGACGGAGACAGTGTTGGTCGCCCTCATGGACGATCTCCGCAGACACCTGGATCGAGGCGGGTCGGCGCTGTTGATATTGCTAGATCTCTCAGCGGCGTTCGACACGGTCAACCATGAGTTGTTGGCCCACCGTCTCACCGATGTGGGGATGCGAGGGACGGTCTTGCAGTGGCTTGTCTCTTTTTTCCTTCCCCTTTGCTTTCTTCTGTCATTATTCCGTCCCATCCCCACCCGCAGTCCCTCAAAACAAACTTATCACTTTTCCTCCGCTCCTTTCCAGTTTGTGAGGTGACAGGCAGGAGATAGGGGGGAATGCTTGATGTGTGCGCATCCTCCCAGCCCTCCCATTCAGTTGCTCCCCACCCCCGCGCCCCCTTTGGCTCCTCTGCGCTGGAGGCAATTGCTGGACCTGCCTCCATTGACGCGCCGGCCCTGGCAAGTACAGCATCTCCCATGTGCCAAACCAGAGTTTTTTCAACCCCCCCTTCTGATTTAGAGCTAAAAAGCAGCAGCTTGAGCGAGACGGAAGCTCGTGTGTAAGCTTGCCACAAGAAAGCATGGAGGGCTTTGGATTTTTACCAGGCCCTTTGGCCCACATGAGGTCATTCTTTCTCTCTGGATGTGTTGGATGTTCTTCACAGTGTGCTCCAGTTGGGGACATGTTCTTGCATCTGCAGTAAAAAGGTTTCAATGAAAAAAACTTTCCAAGGGGAGGGCAAAGGCTGCCTAGCTAAAGAACACAATGTCAGAGCATTCCCGTGGTGTTCTAACTTGTAGGAACCCCTTTTTGTATAGATCTCACTGTCATGGAACACCTGCCTATTGTGAAGGTTGCTGGGTGAGATGCCCTGGTTGAACACTCAGTTCACATGGGGTGCCAAGCAGCTTGCTAGACCTCACCATAGACCTTGTGCATGGAGACCGGGCCTCCGATTGGAGATGCCGAGGGTCCTGGAAAGCCAGATTTTGCTCTCATTCTAAGCATGCCACCCAATGCACACCTGGGGGATTTAGCTTGGTTTTTTTTAAAGCTTTCATTACAAACAAAACCAAAAGATGGCTAAGGGGAAATGTGCAGGAAGTATTATGCCCAATGGTTTAGTTAGATCCAAGCCTGCATCTACCTTATTTAGAAAGTTATATTCTGATTTCTCCCCAGCGAGGCCCCAAAGTGGCTTATATCCTTCTCCCCTCCTCCATTTTTTCCCTCACAACAACCCTGTGAAGTAGGTTAGGCTGAGAGTCTCTCTACATGAGACATCTGACACGTGAAGATCTCGTGTTGGGCGATGCAATGGTAGCCAGGAAGGGTAGTTTTAAAAGATAGAGCTGGTGGCAGAGCAAAGGCTTTGCTATGCACAAGAGTTGTGTAAAGGGGTTGTGAAATGCCAGAACTTCAGCTCATTATAACCTCTCCAGGTACTCCAAGCCCGGCTCTGGAAGGCAGCTGCAGCCCACTTCCATTCCTGGCTGCCCTCTGCTTGCAATCCCACACAGGTTTAGACTAGAGAGGTGAAACTGACAGAGCCTTTGCGGAGGCGCAGATGAAATCAACAAAACTTCTGAGAAGTGATCTTCGCCGGCTCTGGTTTTTTAAACTAGGCTTCCCAGTTAACATTGCGTCTCCCTACACTTAACGAACATGTGCAAGGCGTCTTGTGTAGAGAGACTCTGAGAGAGAGTGAGTGGCCCAAGATCAACCAGTGAGCTTCCAGGGCAGAGGGACAATCTGAACCCTGGTCTCTAACCACTGCACCATATGAACTCTCTTACTGCCTTCTAATCACTGAATGGCTATCCCTATGATGTCCGACATGGGAGGGAAGTAGGGAAGAATGTGGTTCAGCTCACGTCCTGTTCACTGGTCCTCTATAGAGAGCTGATTTTTCAAAGAACTGTTGGGGTGTGTGTGGCTTTTTTTGTTTGTGGATCCATTTGTGGCTGTTTGTCAGGTTGCTTGTTCCCCCTATTCCTTCCTAATGATGTAGTATGACACAAATGAGCTTTGGGGGCATGCACCTTCTGTTCCCCCCATCCTTGCCACTCCAGTCAGCAGGAATTTTTTTAAGTAAATCAGCCACAAAACGTATTAATCAGTCATAAATTCTGTGTTTTTTTAAAAAAAATATCCCACGATTTAGTGTTTGTCAAAGTAGCCTTTAGCAACACTGATGTCTGCCAGTCTGTTTGCATCAGTAGCATTTTTGTGCATGCACAGGTTTGCATAAACCTGATGCCAAACTGTTCGGAAGGCATCAGAGAGTTGTTTGGTGCAAACCCACCCTACTGGTTGATCGGCTCTCATCTGATCATCAGAGCTGAACATGCTAAGTTTGTCTGTCAAACATGTTCACAGCAAAATTTGACACATCCCTAAGGGGAAGCAGACATATCTATTTCCTTTGCATGCATTTACTGACAGTAGTAGGATTTCAACTGCTCTCTATATCGATAGCAGCAGGTTTGGGGTCTGAGTGCTAGTTACATTGCATCTTCAAGGGCTGTACAACAGCACTTTGTGGTAAGAGCAGCTGTCCTTCAGTTAAGCTTCTGGATTTGGGTTATTTGTGCTGGTTGCTCTTTTGACAATCTTCCGCACTGTCGATGTTCTCTACAGGTGATCTGATTAGATGTGTGGGTAGGTATTTAAGGCAGGGTGTTGGACTGTACTGGTGTTCCCTTCTAAATCTATGATTCCCCATTGTGTGTTCTATAAAATATGTCCAGGGGCAGAAAGTGTGTGTGCCATGTGATTCAATTTGCACAAGCGTGCCTTCATTTCTACTAAGATTACTTGGCAGATATGGTCCACCCTCAAGTATTTTTTTCTGTGGCAAGGTTTAATATTTCTGGTGGTTTTCTTCTGCAGTGTGACATATGCTGTCTGTCCTGTAAGAAGGTGGTGCTGAAAATTTAAAAAAGGAATCAGTGCTGAGAATCTCTGTGGCCACTCATGTTCTGCCAACACCCATTGTCCTCAACAAAGGGAATGTGTCTCACTTTTGTTTTTACCACGTACACAAATAATGCCAGACTGCACAGCCTGGAAATTTTAAGTAATTCTAACTGGATTCTTGCCAAGGGTTTTTTTTTTAAACTTCGGTGCTGTGACTCTCCCTAGCTATAATCCCCAAATCTATGCATTCTTGTCTGTGCTGTGGTGTGGAATTCAGTTGGAGTATGTAGGAAGTACATTTTCCAAAGTGTTTTGCTGAAGCTTCTTTCTTTCTGCAGATCAACACCCTTGTACAGTAATCACCATTATTCCCATTTTACAGATGCACAATTGAGTCTGAGACAGCGACTAGCCCCAAGTATGCTGTGGGGAGAGAAAAATATTTAAACTGCATTGAACTCACAAACGTATTTATTTATTTATTTACATCATTTATACCAACCTTTCTTCCCAGTGAATATCCAACGTGGCTTAGGACATTGTTGTCCTCACATCCATTTTCTTGTGGGACAGGTTAGACAGTTAGACAGTTATAGTGAATGAACATCCAATCCTTGTACAGGGTACACTCGATTTTTCTTTTTATATATGTTGAGTAAATCTCATGTTACATTCAAGGCATGTACAACTGAATGTATGATTGAAACAGCAGATAAATCCAGGTATTAGTCCCCAGTTTCAATTGCAATGTAAAGGTGTGTCGGCTTTCTTACAAACAGATGTTTTTTATGTACAGGCAGGAAATGTGTGCGTTCACTGTAATGTGAGCTGGGCATGAGCATACATGTCTGGCCTGTGGTCACCCAGTGAGCTTCTGTGGCAGAGCGGGGATTCGAATTGGGGTGTGTGTCCCAGATCCTGGTCTGATACTCTAACCGCCACACAACATTGACTGTCAGAAATGTCTACTTTTGTTTCTCCTGGTGATCTCCCATTTATGGGTCTTTGGTATAAGCTGAAGGGTATCAGTACCAGTCAGGGGTCATTTCGTAGAAAAAGAGCTGGAGGAACTCATTAGCATAACTCATTAGCATATGCCACGCCCCTTGCCATCACCGGAAGTGTGTTATTAGTATAACTGATTTGCATATGCCACACCCCCTGACATCACCTATTCTGGCTGTTTTGGACCCAATCCTGGCCATTCAGGGCCAAAATTGGGCCCAAAATGGTCAGGATTGGGCCGCTGATGAGCGAGAGAGTGATCCACCACCTGTCAGAGGCCCTATCCAGGCTGAAACGGGCCCCAAATGGCTGAGAGTCAGGTGGGCGGGGCCACCTGTCATGTGACCTCTTTGGGGAACTGCCGGAACTGCGTTCCTGTGCGTTCCCCCTTGAAATGAGCCCTGGTACCAGTAAATAAATCGTCTATCATTCTAAACAGATTAAAGTCAATTGAAATCAGTGGGATTAGAAGGGTATAACTCTGTTTAGGATTGCGCTGTCACTTACTGCAAAGATGGGTGAATGGCTGTGTTATCTTGACTTGTACATTTTGGTTCACTGGAGTTTTTTGAAGTCATCCCTTAGAAATCTTTATTCCCTCTGCATCGTTTACGGCTTCTAAGCGCTGGTGGAGAAATCTCTGGTAAAAATGTGCTCAAATAAAATCCCTCATTAGCCACAAAACTTAATATTGGGGGACCATGGTTCAGCCACTCAATCTTGACCTCATCTACTTCACAGGCTTGTTACATAGATAAAAATGGAGGCAGTGTATGTCACCCTGCCTGTTTTGGAGGAACAGTGGGATAGATGTGAAATAAATAAATAAAACTATAAATAAATAATACCTGGCATGCTAGGGTTGAAGATGTTAGCAGAGGGAGGAGTTGGAGGGGAAATGCTGAGGGGAGGCACAGAGTGTGAGCAACTCTGTCATGGGCAAGAGGAAGCCATCTTTATTTTGACCACTTCTGAAAGGTTGATTCTTAGGGTTGCCAGCCTCCAGGTGGTAGCTGGAGATCTCCAAGAATTACAATTGATCTCCAGCTGACAGAGATCAGTTCCCCTGGAGAAAATGGCAACTTTTAAGGGTGGACTCTATGGCATTATACCCTGCGGAGGTCCCTCCCCTCCCCTCCCCAACCCCACCCTCTCCAAGCTCCACCCCCAAAATCTCCAGGAATTTCCCTACCTGGACTTAGCAACCCTACTGATTCCCACAACCATCTTTGAGGCATATTTTCAAAGAGCGGCTTCCCTGTGGTACACCCAGTACTGCAGCATTTGCAGTGAAAACAGAGCATCCTCGTAACAGTTCAACTTGCTTTGTTTGATCATCTCCTCACTCCTGCTGACCCACCACACTGAGGGGGGGCTTCTTTGGAACCTTTGAAAAAAATGGTCGTTGTTCTGTTGCTATAATGTCATAACGCTATATTGGCATGGCAAGTACCATATCTCCTCACAGTTTTTGTTTTTGTTTAACTTTCAGGGAACATTAAAAAATGACATTCCCAGCCCAGTCCATTCTACCCTCCTCAGGCCTCAAATGCCACCCAGGCCCCAATTTTCAGCTAGACAGTGAGGTGCAGTGGTTAGAATGCCAGACTATAGGACTCAAGACTAGAGATGGGCACGAACCTGAATACGACCCAAAAAACTCCACGAACCAGCCCGGTTCGTGGTTCGCAATTTGTGAACCAGTGGTTTGTGGAAGCTCCTTTCCACGAACTTCCATGAACTGGTTACTGGTTCGTTTGGGTCATATTGGTTTCGGAAAGGGACAGTTTAAATGGGCATTTCCCAGAGGAAACGGCCATTTAAACTTTTCTGGCCAATTGCAAGCAGGTCCCTTTAAACTATCAGCTGGCAGGTGGCAGGGGGGATCCCCCCATACCGCCTGCGGCCTTGCTGCCCCTTGCGGGAGGAGAGGGAGGACACCGCACACCGCAGAGGAAGGTAAACGTGGGGCTGGGGTTGGGGTGGGGTGGGGGCTGGGGTTGGGGCAGTTTAAAGGGCCTTCTGCTTGCAAGGCAGGAAAGGGCCCTTTAAACTGTTAAATGCCCTCTCCCCTGCCGCTGCTAAGCAGCAGGAAAGGGGCATTTAAACCCCACGAACTGGTTTGTAACTGGCCTCAGCTCCGTGCTAGTTCGTGGTTCCTGGTTCGTGAAAAAACACGAACCTCATGGTTCAGGGTTTTTTTTTGGTTTGTGCCCATGTCTACTCAAGACAGAGACCTGAATTCAAATCCTGATTCAGCCCTGAAAGTTCACAGGTGTTGATTCCGCACACGTTGGATAATGCACTTCCAATCCTCTTTAGAGATCATTTGGAACTGATTTTTTTGTATGTGAAACAAAAAATCCACTTCAAAACGATAGCTAAAGTGCATTGAAAGTGCATTATCCAATGTGTGCGGAATCAACCAGGGTGACCTTGGGCCGCTTTCCTTCTAAACATCTCACCGTGTTGTTGTGAGGATAAAATGGAAAGATGGGAACAGAGCTATCTGGTCTTGGAGTAGAAAATCCACAGGTAGGTAGATCAGGATAGTTCCTTGGTTTACTCTACAGCCACCACGTCTAATTTATTTTTTATTACTCTGTTTTCACATGTAATTTATTTTTATTATTCTAAATTTTGAAACACTTTGGCCTCCTGGCTGTAACTGTCACAGGGAGTCATTTATGGAGTGATGTTGAGGGCCGGGCCTCATCAGAAAACCTTTGCTTAGTGCTTAGGGACCGTTGAGTGAGAAGGTCTGCAACGGGATTCAGAGAAAGCAAAATCTGTTTATCAGTAACTCCTCAGCAAACATTGTAAATGCAGATTGTAGCTACAGCGGCAGGATGTATGCAGTCCAGTTTGGATTGAAAGACTCCTCCCGCCTCTGAGAAAGTCCATTTACCAAACACTTAAATTTATTACTCTTTTGCTACTGAATATTGTAGAGAGCTAATGAAAAATATGGCAGGGTTCACTGACATTGTAAAAACGTCACAGTCAAGGTCCCATGAAGGCACCTTTCTAGGGATGGGCCACGTTTACAACACTCGTGCAAAGCACAATCTGGCGTGGTTGCTGCACTGGCTCTTGGAAGGGACGAAGGAAAGGTCCCTTTCCTGGATCCCGTACTGGAAACCCATCCAAAGGTGGACTCTGTGGGTGGTTTATGGGAGGGAAGAGAAAGAAAGGAGACTAGAGGGGTCCCAACGACCAGCTGTGTGGCATCCAGGATTCTACCCAGCTGATCAAGATGGGGAGTTGTGTAGGGCTTCCAGCTCCAGGTTGGGACACAAATGAAGATTTGGGGATAGAGCCTGGTGGGAAGGATGGAGTTTGGGGAGAGGAGGGACTAAAAATGCCAGAGTCCAACATCCAAAGGAACTGGATCCATTCCTTGGGATGTTTTTCCTAAGGAACTGATTTCTGTTGTTTGAAAATCATCAATTCCGGGGGTTGTCAAATCAGATGGTGCCACTGTATGTGGGTTGCCAGCCTCCAGGTAGTGGCTGGAGATCTCCCAGAATTACAGCTGGTCTCCAGGCCACAGAGATCGGTTCACCTGGAGAAAATGGCTATTTTGGGGGGTGGATTCTATGGAATTTTGCCATGTCAAGGTGCTTTCCCTCCCCAAACCCCACTTTTTCCAGGTTTCACCCCCCCCCCCCCAGATCTCCAGGAATTTCCCAGTCTGGAGCTGGCAACCCTAAGCTTGTCACCGATGCCTTGTTGGAGCAATCCTGGTGATTTTATTTTAGAATTTTTTTTCTGCAGCTGGGCAGGCACTTAGGGCAAGGAGGCCCACGTTTGTTCCTTTTTTGTGGGGTGGGAAGGAGTGATCTTCTTTGTTTGGTCTGTACCCAGTGGGAAGTTCTCCTGCTCAAGTTTCACCAAAATGACTGGGAGAAGTTGCAGCTCTTACTTATGTCTGTGGTGCTTATGGCAGGAGAATGGCTCAGTGGATTGTGGCCAAATTTGGTGGCTTGGGCCAGTCGCTAACCCTCAGATAGCTGGCAGCCTCTTTTCACGTTGATTTCTGTCTCTTGAGGACCCGTGGTGTGGTGCCGCAAGGGATTCTGGGACTGGGACACATGCATGACTTTATTTTCTGCTTCATCGGGGTCTTCTATGAAGATCGGTTTGTATCCTGCCTAGCTAACTTTGAAGCTTTGGAAGACTACTTAGGCCAGAGTAGGGTTGCCAGCCTCCAGGTAGTGGCTGGAGATCTCCCGGAATCACAACTGGTCTCCAGGCCACAGAGATGAGTTCATCTGGAGAGAATGGCTACTTTGGGGTGTGTGTTTGTGGACTTTATGGAATAATGCCATGCCAAGGTCCTTTCCCTCCCCAAAGCCCACTTTCTCCAGGTTTCACCCCCCGCCCCAGATCTCCAGGAATTTCCCATCTTGGAGCTGGCAACCCTAGGCCAGAGACAGACTTCAAATTTAGCATAGTAGAATAGTAGGTTACAAGCCATTGCTGCTCAGGGTCAAGATGGGAAAGCCTCTCTCTGTCTGCCTATCAGATTTTTATCTTGCTGCCTTTCTCCAAAGAATTCAGAGCAATATTCAGAGCAAAGAATTCAGAGCAATACCACAAATTTTGTTTGTCTTATGGGTGCTACTGGACTCTTGCTCTTTTCTACTGCTACAGACAAACTAACATGGCTACCCATCTTGAACTGCTTTCCAGACTACAGAGATCAGTTGCTCTGAAGAAATGGCAGTTTCTGAGGGTAGACTGCATGGTATATCATAGATTGTATGTTAAATCTCCCCAAAACTGCCCTCCCAAATGTCCAGGAATTTCCCAGGCAGGAGCTAGCAACCCAACCTGTAGGGTTGAATTTTGTGGCTGACTGGGGAAATAATTGGTTATAGTTTCTCCATGGAGTTTGAACTGCAATCTGTGGATGCTCACAAATACTCTTACTATTAATATTTGTGCGTTCTTCAGATACCATTGTTGTGGTGTGTGCTATGGCATTCAGGGACAGGGACTGGAGGCTGAACCCTGCTCCAAAGAAGCCCTAAATATGGGATGTGCAATTGTGTATAGTTTGGATGGATCCAGCCAACTTTTTCACTCTGTCTCACCCAATTCCACTCTTTCTTACAGCTCCCCATATCTTACATGGAGTTTGTCTATACAGGTCCTGTGAGCTCCCCCTCCGCAGTAGCTTTTTTGCATGGTCCCTTTTTTACTGGCAGAAATGTCCATTGGCTCCAGCCCTGCGTCTGTACTTAGGACAAGCAGTTCGTGCAACTGCTGTTTAGAAACAAGATCAGAAGACCCGTGTTTATTAGTTTATTTATTTGCTGCTTTCCTACCATTTCACAATGGCTTAAAGATTAAGAACAATAAAATTTTAATCAACCATTATGCCATGTTACAAAATCAATATCATCCAGTAAAAGCTGCAGTTAAAAAGACAAGGCGTTGATTTTAAAGGTCTTTCCAAATAAAAAAATGTGTTTAAACTCTTTTGGAAAGATGAGGAAATTGAGGGCAAGGCATGGGCTCAGTGGCAGAGCACCTGCTTGGCATGTGGAAGGTCCCATGTTCAATCTGTGGCATCTCCAGATAAAAAGGCTTAGGGAATAGGTGACAGGAAAGGCCTCTTGACCCTAGGATCTTGGAAACTGGTATAAGACCAGGGCTTTTTTCCAGCTGGAACACAGTGGAATGGAGTCCCGGCACCTCTTGAAAATGGTCGCATGGCTGGTGGCCCTGCCCCCTGATCTCCAGACAGAGGGGAGTTTAGATTGCCCTCTGCGCCATGGCATGGAGGGCAATCTAAACTCCCCTCTGTCTGGAGGTCAGGGGGCAGAGCCACCGGCCATGTGACCATTTTCGCCAAGGGTGATTTATACTTTTAAAAACCACCCCCTTGTTCCAACTGACCCAAAGTGACGTCATTGTGCGATCCTGAGTTCCACCACTGAGTTCCACCTCCTCTTTTCCCAGAAAAAAAGCCCTGTATAAGACTAGACAAGAATGACCACAGTAAACCAGTGCACCTCTGACTCAGTCTAAGGCAGTTTTATGTGTCCAGTTATCTTGGACACGCCACAGCTTTGGGGGCATAACAAAAAAGAATCAGCCTTCTTGAGAAATGGCAACTAATACAGTGCCTCCTTAGGTGATCTCATAGCGTTGCCAAGTCCAGGCTGGAAAATTCCTGGAGATTTGGAAAGGATGGCAAGGGATGGTGAGGGAAGGGACCTCAGTAGGATATAATGCCAAGCGTTCCACCATCCAATGCAGTTGTTTCCTCCAGGAGAGCTGATCTCTGTAGCCTGGAGATCGGTTGGAGTTCTGGGAGAACTCCAGGCCCCTCCTGGAGGTTGGCAACATGGAAGATGGCTTCATATGGGAGCAAACTCTTCCTAAGGTACCCAGGCTCCAGAACGTTTAGGGTTTTAAATACTCAAGACAGCACCTTGAACTTGGCCTTTAAGCAGATAGCTGTTCCTGGACTGGGAGCAAATGGCCCAACCGCTCCGGTTAGATAAGGGGTTCTAATGGAGACTGCTTGCTTAGCCTAAATGTCCAACTGGCCTTTGCTATACTCTCTGTGTTAAGGATCGCTCCCACTTTTGCACTTTTAATTATCTTTCTTAGTTCCTGGATGTGCTTTCTGAGTTGTTTAAAAACTGGGCAAGGAGTCCATCAACTCTTTTTGCTTTTTAAAAAAAAAATCCAAAGTTTGACATTTGCCAAAAAAGAAAAAAAGCCTCTTAAGATCAGAGCGTTCCTTTCTCCCAACTTTCTCCCAAGCAGATTGAGAGAATCACAAAACACACCAAGACAAATTTGCCTCTTCCCTTCGCCAGTGCCAAAGCTTCCTCCAACTCTCCTCTCCTTTCTCTAGATCAGCTGTTCAGCCTTACTGAAAAAGTTCCCAATGAGTCATTGCCCTAGACGGTCATAGGCAGCCAGGAGTAAGCTGTGCCCAGCAACCCCTGTGGGGCAAGCAACAACCCACGGGCCGCAGCCATCAGAACAACGGCCGCTGGATTGCCCCTACGGGGTCCGCTTAGCACGGCTTCCTCCAGGGCTGTTTTAGCATCCCAATTCCCCCTTGTTGATTTCCATATACTTTGGAGCTTGCATGTATTTATAATTGGCTTATGCATTGCATTTGAACTGAACTTCAGAAAAAAAAACCTGAAGCTTTTTTGGCCAGATAACCTGGGGGGTGGGGGGGAATTCAAAATCAAAGGATCGGGCTGATTTAATCCAGCCCAGATGCAAATCCTGAACCAAGGCGAGATGGCAGGATCTTGGCCCACAGCTGCTGTTGGAGGTTGCGCAGGCTATGTGTGCGCGGCAGGGATATGCGTGCAGCTTGCATAGCCCGTTGTCTTCCTTCTCTGACTCTCTGTGCGTCATTGTTAATGGTTAATGTTGCCATAAACCTGCCGAGGTCTGTAATCTCTGGGAAGGGAAGCTATCAGCCAGGGCATCAGAAAGGAAGAGAACAGCCTGTACCCTTGGCTGGGGGTGGGTGGGGTGTTTGTTTTCATTCCTTTCTCTTGCTCACTCGCTCGCTCGCTCTCTCCTGCCTTGAGACATGCTACCAACCTGTCTTAGGAAGATTCACTCGGCCGCAGGGAGGCCCCTGCTCTGCTGGGGCGGAGGGAGACAAGGCAGGACAGGAGAGTGATTCCCACTGCCAAAACGGTTCACATGCTTGGCAACACTGGGGAGAGGAATCTCCTCTACCTTGCCCTGCCTTTGGCATTGAGTGCAAGTTTGAGTGGGCCAATTGAACGAGCGACTGAGCAGTCACTTAGGACTTAGAGAGGCTGCGGCAGCGTGCAATTCCCATCGTGCAAACCAAACCCTCCGATGGGTGAAAGTGAGGAGGCCACCTTTGTGTACCTGCAAGTACCTGTGTGCTCTCCCCAAGGTTCCCTGCTTGAACCCTCCCTCCCCAGTTATCGATGGCTGAAGCTTCTGTCTCTGCCTTTTGTAGTGGCTTCCAAGAGTTTGTTAGTAAACTGACCTAACAGTTGCCAATACCTACATACACTTAAGAAGGTTTAATAGAACACGATGACAGATCTGCAGCTCAAACACATTCTGCGACATTTATAATCGAGAGAAGCCCTTGTGATGGACGGAGTGTGGGAAAAGGGGAAGTAGCCAGTAAGTTTAAAGACAGGCCAGCCGCTGGAATCCAGTGCTATATTGGGGCTGGATCCACACATACCGGCATAGCGCTAAACTGTTGGAATGCCAGCATCTTCCTGGTGCGATTTCTGACCACGATGCCGCTCTCGTGGCGCGATGTCAGATTTTGCGCCAGGAAGACGCTGGCATTCTGACAGTTTAGCTCTATGCAGGTACGTGTGGAGTCAGCCATTTGTGTGTCCAGGGTCAGCGCATCCATTAGGCACACCAAGGCGAATACCTAGAACACCAGAGTTGGAGGGGCATTGAATTCAGCCCTGTTGCCCACCTGTAGTATTGGAGTCTGTACAGCAAGGGGCAGCCGGTGCCCTTGGCTCCAGTAGGCAGCCCATGGGGGTGGGGGGCAGCCCTTTTCCAGTCCCATTTTTGCCTCCCCAAGTGCCCCTGTGGGAAGTGCGGACATGGCAAGCCATAGCCAGTGAGGGCAACGTGAATGGTGGCAGCCAGTGGCTTCAGTGGCGTCTCTCTCTCCTCTCCCTCCGTTCACAGTCATGAATGATTCTTTTTCAGTGCCTCTACTGCTGATTAGGAATCAGCCTGTTTTATTTTCACCTTTTGGGGTTCCTTCCCTTCCAATAATAATAATTTAAAAACTGCAAAGGTTATGTGCTTCTTTACATAAGCATCTACATCTTCCCACCTGCACATGCAAGAATTCAAATGAAACAGGAGTCCCGTGGCACTTGAAAGACTAATGCAGTGGATTCCAGCAGAGACTTTTCAAGTGTCAGAGCTCACTTCATCAGATGTGTTGGAGTGCTCCTCTGTTAGGAAGACTCATCCATACTCAAAAGGGTTCCTGGCTGGTTGGTAAGGATAGCACAGTCCAAAATCTAGCTTCCAGATCAGAACCGTGCACACGGAGAAGCAATCAATAATTCTGCTGCCTGCATAACCTATCTGGGTCAGCTACCTTTTGTATTGTGGTTAGTCCCACCTCCTGTACTCATGCATCAGGGGCTGTTGGCTCACAGCAGTTTCCAGAACATCATGCCAGGCCTCCATGCTTCCTTACGATACTGGGTTTGTGTGCATCCACAGTGTCTGAAGAGCATGTCCCTAGCAGCAACTGTGAACCGCAGAGGAAGGTGTGGGGCCAAAGGGGGAAGCACCCCAGGCTAATCTGCTGTTTGGCAACTTGAGTTGGTTCTTTGCTAAGCCCCCAGCCCTTCCCACCTAGGAGCCTCTCGAGTGTTATGATCCAGAACGGACAAATGTGGGAGACACCGGGTTCACCAACTGACACCTGACTCAAAGTGGCAAAGTTAATGGACCAGTAACTCTGGGAGAGCCGACAGAGGCTATTTTTAAAGCAACTTTCTTTCGTGTGATGGGTTTCCAGATAAGCATGCATTTTGTTCCCCTTTCTCGAGGCATGTAATCAGTGGTGACATGACCTAGTAAACTGCAGAGACAAGGTCGTGTCCCCAGGTTGCAAGCAGAAGAGAGAAGAATAGGGGAAGTAAGGAGCAGGGGCAAGGAGAACCAGGCCTTGGCCGATTCCCACAACAGCAGTTTCTGGCCCTTCTCCCTGGGGGCAAATGCTCCGTCCTGCTCTTGCAACAGTTCCAAGCAGTTCTGAGCATGCCAACCTGAAGGCTTTCCACCTCTTTGGGAGGGAGACCGCTGTTCTTTCTGAGCAGCAGATGCTTTGCTCTCGAAAGTCGTTTCTACTCCCACTGTTCTGTTGGAACACTGGGCTCCACACCCATTCCTTTAAACAAAACGGGAGTTCATATGTAATCTTGCTTAGGAAATTGAAAATATATATGCAATAGGAACTGCCCTTGTATGACTCCTGAAGGAAGTATTTTGTAAAATCGTTACGAATGCTTGTGGACCTTGAAGGGAACTGCGGCGGCTAATCCACATTCTCTTATGAACTACCCCTGATCTTCAACAAGCACATAAGCTTTTAAGCTACGCCCCCCCCCCCAAACTTACTAGTCATCACTCTCTAATCAGCACCAGTTAGTGAGAATCACATTTTTTCCCCCTTCTAGGAGAATGTTAAGCATGAATGTGCTTAGTCTGGCCACAAAGAGCCAATGAGAAAGCCATCGTGGTGCTTGGCCTGCTGCCCTTACTAAGCCTCAAAGCAAACTTACATCTGGCTTTTCTTTTCATCTTGTTACACCAAACAAAAAATACAATTTTTTTCCTGCCCAAATCTGGATAGCCCAAGTGAGCTTGATCTCAGAAGCTAAGCAGGCTCAGCCTTGGTTAGTAATTGGATGGGAGACCTCCAATGAAGACCAGAGTTGCAGAGGCAGGCAATGGCAAATCCACTTCTGTTAGTCTCTTGCCATGAAAACTCCACCAGGGGTTGCCATAAGTCATCTATGACTTGACACTTTTCACCACTATTTTCCTAGTAACTCTTGTTCTATGACAAAGCCCTTGATGCCCATTTTGTGCTTTTGTTCAGATTGGAGGCAAGGTAAATGTCTTTACCCTGAGACAGGCCTTCCCTGCTTTTCAGGCTTTATAGCCTGCTTTCTTCTTGTGTATTTCATTCTAAGCATGTCTTGCCTGAATTCTTACACAGTTATATGCTATAGGAAAAGAATACAAGCTAGGGTTGCCAGCCTCCAGGTAGTGGCTGGAGATCTCCTGGAATTACAACTGGTCTCCAGGCCACAGAGATCAGTTCACCGGGAGAAAATGGCTACATTGGGGTGGGGGGACTCTATGGAATTATGCCATGCCAAGGTCCTTTCCCTCCCCAAAGACCACTTTCTCCAGGTTTCACCCCTCAGATCTCCAGGAATTTTACAACTTGGAGCTGGCAACCCTAATACAAGCCTATTGGATTGCTTAAAATAGGCCTATTGGATTGCTAATGTCCTGTTTTATTGTTCAGTTAATGGAAGCTCTGAGTCTTGACTCTTGGCCTAATGCTATACTACTATGAATACCTACTGAATGGACACAATATGAACCCTTGAACCGCAAAAGGATATGAATAGCAGCTTCGTTATTAACTGCTGAATTATGAATTCTTAAACATTACAATTAATAATTTGATCTTTGATACTGATGCTGGTGATGAAGAGGCTTTTCTTAAAAATTGAAATGATTTTTCTTTTTTTTTTGCAATGATACATCCAGAGCAGATTATTAAGTAAAAATTACATGGTTTTGATTTTTAAAAATGAAGTGTCCCTGCCACTGACTGAATAAAAATGGGATGCATTTAGCAGAAGCCAGAAGGCAACACAGAAATGTTAAGGTTAAAGAATCTACAGCAAATGAACATATCTGAGCAAACTTAGTTGCAAGGATAATTGAAAAAATATAGAAATTATATCTGCAAGCACACCACAGAAGCAAATAACATTATAATAACATTTGATTTATATACTGCCCTTCAGGACAACTTAATGCCCACTCAGAGTGGTTTACAAAGTATGTTATCATCCCCCCAACGAAACACCCTGTGAGGTGGATGGGGCTGAGAGAGCTCCTAGAAGCTGTGACTAACCCAAGGTCACCCAGCTGGCTTCAAGTGGAGGAGTGGGGAATCAAACCCAGCTCTCCAGATTAGAGTCCCGCACTCGTAACCACTATACCAAACTGGCTCTATAAAGGTTTGCTAGCGTTCAGAATGTATGTAACAGAAGCCAAGGGAGATTCTGATTTGCATACACCGTTTGGGCCTCAAAGTTCTAAGAAGTTTCTTGGAGCCCCCCCTTGCTGAAATGTTTTAACGGCCTGCAGGGGTTAATTCACAGAACTGTTGGACAGAAACCTGATGTTATGATTGACGGTTCCTTGGTTCCCTTATTGTGTGGCCTATCATCAGAAACATTCAAGAAACATAGATGCAGAGGAGTTAGCCGTGTTAGTCTGTGGTAGCAAAATCAAAAGGAGTCCAGTAGCACCTTTAAGACTAACCAATTTTATTGTAGCATAAGCTTTCGAGAATCACAGCTCTCTTCGTCAGTTCTCATCTGACGGAGAGAACTTGAGTCTCGAAAGCTTATGCTACAATAAAATTGGTTAGTCTTAAAGCTGCTACTGGACTCCTTTTGATTCAAGAAACAGACAGCTGAGGTTTTTTTTTAACTTCTTGATTTTTGTAGAGAAATAGACAGGCAGTCTTCTTTAAACAAGCAATTCTCTTTAAAGGTGGAACTGCTTACACGCAACTCCTGAGCAAAGAAACTTAGTTGTACAATGACTTGGGGAGTTTTGCTGATCAGGATTTTCCAGGATCCTTTCGTTTTGTTTTGGACTACTGGAACTGTGTTTAATATTTATATAATACTGAAATTATATTTAATGCTTGAACAGTGTTTTCTGATTAACAGCTCTGTGGTGAGGCTTCAATTTTACACCCTTTTTGATACTGAATATGTGTTTAATAATACCTTGGCTATAAAAAATTAAAATAAACTGAAAATTATACAACTAGAGAACCAAATTTGTAGAGCACAAAGAATCAGTGTGAGATTCTTTCTAAACTTCCGGCGCTGAAATTGAAATTCTTCTTTTATGTAATTGGCGGCAAACCCGGAATGCGCTAGGAATTGTGATGACTTTGGAGTAATAAATTTTGTGCCTCTTTTGCAACCATATATAACAGTATCTGTGGTGTTTAAATCTGTCATTTATTCCGCCTATTTACTTTGCAGTGTAACTTTTGAGTACAATCCAATCCAGCCTAAATCAAGCATCCTTTTCAAACTAGCGGGGTATAGGTACTGGATCTTGCCCTCTTCTGTTCTTATACACAAACAACAACCCTGCGTAGTAGGATTATTATGACTGCTGTTCCCAAGCTACTGAGCAGGCAGGCAGAAAGTCTGTCATCCACCCCTATCACTGCTTCCGGCTGGTTTGTCCCTTTTTCCTAAGCAGCCTCCCCTCCCCTTCTTTTATAGGGTGTGATTCTGGCTTTGGAAAAGAGGCAGCCTCTTACCTCGACTCCCTGGGACTTAAAGTGTATGCCAGCGTACTGGATATCAACAGCCCTGGAGCCCAAGAGCTGCGACGGAACTGCTCATCACAACTGACTCTGTTAGAAATGGACCTGACTAAATCTGAGGCAATCCAGAAAACTGTGCACTTTATAAAGACACAGACCTCAAGGACAGGTAACCCTCCGCTCTCACCCTGGCAGGGCTTTTTTTCTGGGGAAAGAGGTGGTGGAACTCAGTTGCCAGCACCTGGGGCAACTCCCAGCAGGAGGTGGTGACCCTGTTGCTCCTGGGACCGTGCGATGACGTCACTTCCGGGAAGTGATGTCATCGCGCAGGGCGCGTGCCCTCCCAGTTCCCCCCTCCCAGCTGAAGCTGAGGAAGCAAAAGGGGCTTTCAACTTCAGCTGGGAGGGGGATTCCCCGCTCCCAGCTGAAGCACAGGGAAGCCGGAAACACTTTAAACCCTGGCTTCAGCTTTCCGGCGGGGACTATCAGCTGTGCAGGAAGTTTGTCGGTGTGCTCCGAATCTTTACAGCAAAGAGGGTTAATAAGCCCTCCAGGGGAACTGATCTCTGTCTGGAGATTGGTGGGCGGGGCGACTAGACATGTGATCAAGAGGTGCCGGAACTCCATTCCACCACATTATGGCTGAAAAAAAGCCCTGCACCCTGGCATACTTGGAAGCAAACTAGATCAGATGGGGGGAGGATAATTTTCAAATTATCTTGAATTTGGAGGCAGAATATGGATTCCTCCATCCCCCATGTCTCAGATTATAAACATCTGCAAAGCAAAGATCTCCAAAACAGACGGGATGGCGGTGATTTACATTCGGAGTGAATTTTGCCACCTGTGGGTTGGCTTTGTGGCCTCCGGGCATCGGCAGCTCAACTCCATGTTGGGTTTTCATTCTGCAGTGCCAATTCTGATCTGTGGGCACCCTGCACAACACACGTTTATGGGTGCACTTGGATTTAGGATTTCAGTAGTGGTGCTCTGAATGTTAGACCTCGGAGGAAATTGTATAAGTGTTTTTCCTGAAATGTAAAGAGCCCTTAAATTGTGCCCTTAAATATATTAGAACGCATCAATGCAGCTGGAGCTTTAGGCAGTGTTATTATGAACAGCCATTCCAGTTCATGTTGATGGAAACCTGTGCATGCACAGACACCACAATGGAAACAGAGGCGTGCACCAGATGGCTGGAGTCTGAATGTACGCTCCCGATGCCAGTTGGTTTGACTCTCTGTGCCTACCTTCTGATCCAGCAAGGTGATCCACTTACAAACAACCTGTTTCCGCATTGATATCTCTTAGCACACAGATCTCTTTCTGTGCACGATAAGCCAAAGGAAAATATTGACTTGGCTCCTGCGGCTCCAAATACAGGCTTGCTGCCTGAGATTAACTGGAAACCAGGGTGCACAATCCATGCTCTACCACTGAGGCCTGAGCTTCTCCCCACATTTGCTTTATCTGTTTATTACCCATTAGCTCCCGACAATGCAATAATATTGCAAGAATTAATCAATATAGGACCAAGTTGGAATTGTGCTAAAAAAGGAAGGAAAAAAGGGAAAAATGTCATTATTAAATTTGGTACAATACTAATGTTATAACATAAAGATGTATTTTTCTTGCAAAAACTTATGCAGAATTACTTCCAGTTGATATCAATGACTTACGGCTGAGATATACCTAAGAGGCCTAGTTTAAGAGGTGTTATAAATATACTTGACCACTGAAAAAGGCCGTATTTTTATTTATTTATTTATTTATAGTCCGCCTTTCTCACTTGAGACTCAAAGTGGATGGTGAAAATGCATTTGGTTAGGATCACATAAGGTTCTTGTTTGAGAATTCTGTATGATTTTAATCTGAATTGAGGCTATATTGGGGCTTGTAATTTTTTTATACTATTTTGTAATGAATACATTACATGTATTTTTGGAGATTGACATATTTATGGCTAATATTCAGTAATTTTAATATTGGGCCCTTCACTTTGGACTCGTGTAACCTCCTAGGTTCTTAATTCATTGCAGGGTGGGGGTGATTAAGTTTTTGGGTTAAATTTCCCCTTCCTGCTTTTTGTCTTTTGCAAATGATGTCACGTCGTCAGAAGAGGACGTTAGGAGTTTCGCTTTGAAACGGTAGCAAAGATCTTTTCCTGGATCCACCCACAGCAAGGTGGGCACTAGCTGGCCACAGCTACCAAAGATCCTGTGCTTTGCATGTTCCTGTTGAAACCACAGGCATTTCCAGATAAAAAGATCAGATGGGAGTTGATGGGAAACTCCTCTGCCTTGAGACCCTGGAGAGCTGTTGCCGTTCAGAGTGGATAAGACAGACTTTCATAGACCAGTGGCTTGATTCAGGACAAGGCAGCCCCATGTACCCAGCCTTCGAGGGCAGCAGAGGAACTTAACATTTCCGTGTTTGCCTCCTTCTCTCCTGGAACGCAGGGCTCTGGGGCCTGGTGAATAACGCCGGATTCAACGATACCATCGCTAACGCCGACCTAACTCCGCTACGCAACTTCCGTGCTTGCATGGAGGTGAACTTCTTCGGGGCTTTGGAACTGACCAAAGGACTGTTGCCTTTGTTACGTGCATCACAAGGAAGGATAGTGACCGTCAGCAGCCCAGCAGGTAAGCCTGGGTCTCCTCAGAGGCTCTTGAACTCAACACCGAAACTGTTCCATGATGAAAATGACAGATGTGAACAAACAGGGTATCTATTTCACTGACAGGGCGGCAGGAAGAATCCCCTCCTGAATCCTACCAACAGAGGGGGGGGGGGTTCCTCAGAGCATTGGAGGCAGTTTGAAATAAGATTTTTTTTAAAAAAAGAAGTCCAGTGGCAGACTAACGGTATTACTTCTAGCATGAATTCTCTTCATCAGATGCAATGAATGAAAGAAAATCACTTTCCTAGTTTTTATGCAGAGAATTACAGAAGAGGAGGGGGGGGGACATAAAAATGAGAAGCATGATTTTCTTTCTTTCAGTGCATCTGAGGGAGCGCTGACTCATGGAAAATCATGCTGGAATAAATGATGTTGGTTTAGGAGGTGTTGCTTTTGTTTTGTTTTGCTACAATAGACCAATACAGCTAGCTCTTAGGACTTGCTTGCATTTTCCACAACACATACGACTTCCTCCTCTGAAGAAGTGAGCTATGGCTCCGGAGCTCCTACCCTACCACAAATTTTGTTAGTCTTATAGGTTGCTGGACTCTTGGTCTTTTCTACGACTTCCTGTTAGGAGCTGGCTGGATGCCCTTTGGGATATGGCACCATGTATCCCCCAGCACTCTTGTCTGATAGCAGACCCCCCACCCCACCGTCCTCTTTCCCCACAGGTAACATGCCATTTCCCTGCTTGGCTGCCTACGGGACCTCCAAAGCTGCTCTTAGCCTTCTCATGGATACCTTCCGGTGTGAACTTGCACCCTGGGGCGTTAAAGTGAGCGTCATCTTTCCTGGATATTTCAAAACAGGTAAGAGAAGGACCACACAGGCTAGGGGAGGGAGGAGGGGGGAAAGTATTTCCCTCCCCTCCCCTCCCAGTCTGCATGGTTTTTTACCTTTAACAATAGCCTCTTTGCTCTCTGCTGGGGGCTCACTCAAGTTGAGTTTCTCCTTTGCCTATTGCCCAGAAATTCATAACCCAGCTGCAGTTGTATAGTTAAATGGACAGGCAGTTGTATTGTGGGGGTAATAACAACACTTTGTTCACCCCTTTAAGTGGGCACTAATCTGTCCAGAAGGGCAGTATATAATTACACTGTTGTTGTTGTTATTTGCCCATTGAGAGAATTGCACACCCCATCCTTTCATGAGCACGATATAAAGGACGCTGCCCAGTGCCCAAACTGTGGTCCTGTTCCTATTGTCTTGTAACAATCATTACAGCAGCCATCCTCATCTGGCAAGTGAGGAAAAGAAACTTATGATAGCCTGGTGAATTTGTAACAGAGGTGAAATTCGAACCTGCAGCCTTCCAGTGCAGTCTCTCTACTCCTACGTGACACCCCCTTTTAGGACTGACCATGAGAAAAAGATACGATTAAACTCTTGAGCCACATTCCGGGTGTGTCGAATACCATCATGTGGTGAGAGCACGGTTTGGACCTTCTCCACCGGGTGGTTTACAGATCCATTTCCCAGCCTCTAGTTTATCACCCAAACTTTTGTCCTGATAACATTAGGCGAATGACTCATATCTCCTTGTTCTGCGCAAGATCTGACAGGCAGGAACAAAAGAGAGCCAGTGACACCCTCCCTCTCAGCTCGAGGCTCAAACTTTCTCCCACTATAATAAAGATTAGAAACTCGCCTAAAAACAGGACTCTGGGCTGATTCTTGCAGCAGGTGCCAAATTCCATGCCAAGCACAGCAATGAAAAAAGCTTACAGGGATGCTTCTGGCAGAGTGCTTTGTGATCGTTTTTAAGAAAGTCAAAGGATTTCTCTCTTCTCAATTCTCCTCAGGGAGTACTTGCAATCCTGAGTACTGGAAGGAAAAGAAACATCAGCTGCTAGCGGCTTTGCCTCCTCATTTGCTGGAGGAGTACGGTGAAGAATACATCGAGGAGATCAACAAGCAGTTCGTCGCTTTCATGAAGATGGCTGTGGAGGATCTTCGCTCGGTGGTGAACAGCATAGCTGACGGCCTCCTCTCCCCTCAGCCTCTGGTGAAATACTACCCTGGCAGAGGCCTGGGCCTGATGTATTTCATCCATCACTACTTGCCCCACACTGCCCGTGACTTCTTCCTCAGAGCCTTTTTTATCAACCCAAAGCTACCCAAGGCCCTGCAGCTGAAGCAGAGGAACACACCCCATGCCAAGTGACACTCCTCCTGGTACCCATGACGCTTTTAGGAGACGCCAGGATGGCCATCCCGCTATCCCTCCCAGTACCAAATCAGCCCCAAGTGGAATGTGCTTCCACTGAAAAGATCTTTTGATTGTATGGGGGTCCTACCTGGCAAGCCCTGATGGTTCACCCCCGTCATGGTTTGGAGTTATTTGGGGAGGGGGGGGGGAATGCACCGTCTCTCTCTTTCCTACAGGGCAAACACCAAAGTTCTCAGAAGACACACAGAGGAACCTACAACCAATTTCAGAGGGTTGTACAGATGGCCTGGACAAATGAGGTGGGGAAGGGCTCTCTCTTCCCCAGAGGGCACTCTGGTTTTCCTTTCACACCTCAACTTTGCAATATACCTCCATAAACTCAGACTAAAGCCAAACCAATCTTTCCTTGCTGCTTGGTGACTCACAATCTCAATTGTTGGTGGCCACCCTCCAAAGGACTACAGAAAATGTCTTTATTTGCCAACAGACCGACCATCTCTCTGCTGCTGCTGGGTGGGGTGGGCAGACTTCGCAAGCCATCCTACTCTTCCCGAGTCTCAAAGCCGTGCAGAAACTGAGCCAAGGTGGCCAAACCCGAAGGCCACATCACCTCCAGAAACAGGCAGGGACTCTTGTGCGGATGGCTTGCAAATCCACACAAGAGGAGCAAGGCCACCATTGTCACAGAAAAATAAATAAAAATAAGTTATTTGTACAAGGGTTACGTCTTTCTTGGGTAGTCTTGGTGAAGGTGCTTGGCTAGAACACCTGCCTCATTCAACGCAGGAAAAAAAACCCGTGAGAAAGCTCAGCATTTGAGTAACCGAGCTCTGCTACCTGGCACAGTTTCCGATATCAAACCAGCACCAGGATCAAAATCACACTCAGCCAGAAAGGGTGATGGATGGCGGGCAGTCAGTCTGTTTCACTAGAAAGGGCTGGTGTGACGATAAAGTAGAACACTCTTCATATAGCACTGCAAGCTGCTTGGAGGAAAGGGAGAGATGCCAAGACAAAGTAAAATATTATCTACTCTCTTGCAGCCCAAATGGATCTTTCTTTGGAATCCACAGGTGTGTGTGTGTGGGGGGGGGGATGGATGAATATTGGGCCCTTCTCTGTGTTCAGCTGAGGAAACCGAAAGGGCTGACACCCCTGGCCAGCTCCTCGCACAAACAGGCTCCTCGCACAAACCTTAGAACATGCCCCAAGCATCTTCTGCCAGATGCAGTGCTAGCCATTCTGACAGTCAATGTGGAATAAGCACCCTGCAAGGCGGGACAGAGGAACCTTGGAAAAAAATCATTCCGTTCAAGTTGAGAAGGTAGCTGCTAAAAAGCCACATAGCTGGGGAAATGGGCTGTCAAATTGGGGGGGGGTGTTATTGGATCCTTCAGTCCAGGGAGATTCTGCACTTCCCTAGTTATTCCTTCTGTCCTATTCTCCACTTGGCAAACCAAGTTCTGCAGGGGTGTGTGTTGATATTTACACAAACACGCACTCTACCTGGCACCAAAGATCCGACAGGGAAGATACGCAAAAATACGCAAAATTCCTCCAGAGATACGCAAAATTCCTCCTCCTCAGTTACCACCTGCCTCTTTCCATTTGCTGATTCATAGGTTCCAAAATATGTCCCAGTGATGGGCTCTCCTATTCAAGACTTTTCCCCCCTGCTCCTCTCACAGCTAAACGATTAATTTATTCAGGGATTCTGTGTTGGGGGCGGGGGGGACTGAAGTCTCTCCGCCTTATAGCCAAGGAGGGAAGGAGACATCTACTTTATTTACATATGTATAATTATACTCTGCTGTTCTAGCCAGCGGGGACCCAAAGCAGCTTCCAACATCTGCCCACCACTCAATTTTATCCTCACAATCACCCTATGAGGTGAGTTAGGCTGTGTGCGCGTGCCTGGCCCAAGTTCATCCAGATAGCTTCCATGGCAGAGTGGGGATTTGAACCCGGGTCTCCCACATCCTAGTCTGACACTCTACTAGTCTGACTCTAACTACTACACAAGGCTGAGGCAAGCAAGGGACTAACATATTTTAAATACAATGCTTCTGAGGAATGCTTCTAACCTTTCCTCTAGTTTTTCCTCCCAACGGTCCTGTAAGGTAGGCTTGTTGGAAAGGGTGCAACACTTCATCCAAAGATGGTTTGGAAGGTGACCAGAGACTGGAGCCGACATGCAGGATCAGCCTAGAGCCAGGGCCTGACAAGTGTCTCAAGCAACCGACTGGGAGTTGGGTAAAGGGGGAGGGCTTTGGCTGCTCTTTCTAGCAGAGATGAGCTGGGGACAGCAAGAGATGCTGCTTTTGGCAAACACGCACACACAGCACGAGCCTCCCAAATATACAGGAATCCAGGCTAGGGTAAGCAGAGGTCAACCTTCCCTTTGCTCGCTGATGGAAGTGCCACCGATCTGGACTACTTATGATTCACTTTTAATTAACATTATTACCTTTTCTCCCCATTGGGAACCAACGTAGCTGACAACATTCCCCGCGTGTGACTGGCCAAAGGTCACCCAGCAAGCTTCTATGGTAGGGTGGGTGGCTCAAGACTTAACGACTTCTCTTCCCCGGGCAAGAACTCTCCCACCCCTTTTGCTCTACACCTCGCCAGAGAACCCAGATCAAGGCCAACACATTCTCCTTCCTCAATCCACTTCCTTGGAAATTTCAGTTTTTAAAGCATGTTTTGTAGTACTCATGGGTCAGAGAGAATGTCTCCAAACCACTTTATTGCCTCAGGCCTCAGAACCGCACATCTTTGAATGCCCAAAAGATGGAAGAAAAAAGTTACATAAACTCAAAGATATAAAGAGAGCAGGCTGGAAAGAACTAAGAGTCCATCCAGCTCCCCTACTGGTGATGCCAGCTGAAGGAGAGCATCTTTTACACATGCTAGGTATGCGCTTCTCCCTCCCCCACTTTTTGGAGACAGGCGCTCAGCCTCTGCTCCTTCATTCAGAGAGCACACCCCAAGCACATGGCACATTCATGCATTTCCAGGACAACATCCCACAGCTGAGAACTGCAAAGCAGGAGGCCAGCCTCACAGCACCCTTTCCATCAGGCCACGTGACGTCTTGCACTGTGGCTATTTTCCATCCCACGGCCCCCCCCCCACGCCTAAAGATGTGTCAGACCAAGGGCACCGTGGGAAAAGGAGAACTGTTTACCGCCTTGCTTTACAGTATCTTTTATGGGGCAGAGGTGAGAGAAAGTCATCTCTATTGCCTTAGATCCAGAGGAGTTAGCCGCGTTAGTCTGTAGTTGCAAAACAGTAAAGAGTCCAGTAGCACCTTTAAGACTAACCAACTTTATTGCAGCGTAAGCTCCAATATAGCTTATGCTGCAATAAAGCTGCATCTGACAAAGAGAACTGTGGTTCTTGAAAGCTTATGCTACAATAAAGCTGGTTAGTCTTACAGATGCTACTGGACTCTTCCTTATTGCTTTGATGTGTCCTGGAAACACCTTGGCTATTTTTATATACAGATGCCAATCTGGACTACTTTGCACACAGGCTACATGCTCTGCCCCCTCTCCCAGCACACACACACACTGGATTCCTGGAGCAGTTATTTCCAGACTGCCTGCTCAGTGGCTCTCTCCCACAGGGAGTCACCTGCCGAGCATCAGGGCACATTCCAAGGTCTCCACTCCACTCTGACAGGGGGCTGGCCGCCACAACTCCCACCGGTTTTGCTTGTTAGTGTTGTGCACACAGCCCAAAGTGCTTCCCTTCCAGGCATGGAACTCACAGCAGGCCACTTACTTCTGGGGAGGACGGAGTTCTACCTTTAAGGTTTAAGAGGCGGCCAATCCTTTTGGTAAATAATTTATTGTCACAGTTGTAAGATGAAAAGCAGCAAACACAACACTCAGAGCACATCTACCGCACCAGGGCCCACGTAGAAAGAGGTGCAGACCATATTCTTTGGGGCAGGCTGAAATAAGGAATGCCCGAGCAGCCCTGCCCTACTGAGGTGGGGGGGGACACACACACACGCAGGTGAGCACTGTTTACACAAGAGAACCAGAGTGACAGCAATCTCCCCTGTCCAAAAAAGAGGCAGCCTAGGGAAATGCTGCCCCAAGAGGTGTGTGACTGAGAAGGCAGGTGGCTGGGGGTAACGGGGGCCGTTAAGGGCCACGTTCAGTTGAAGCTTTACAGATATCCCTGGCCAGATGCTGGAAAAGGGGTGGGGGAGTAAGAGACCGGAACAATGCACAGCACTGGGCCCTGAAGTGGAGAAAAGCACGTGCGCACGTGTGCGGGAAGGGGCTTTTATTCAATTCAAAGACGGGGCTCTGCGTGGCACAGCGGCCTTCTCCAGGGGCACTGGCACCATTCTGCTGGGGAGAAGAGAGAGAGAATTGCTCGTGAACGCAGCGGCTTCGTCCCCATCTTGGGCTGCTCCAAGGCCAGGCCAGGCATCCTACTGAATGCTAGATTAGACTTTGATTTTAGAGCCTGCAATACTATTATGACAACTGCCACAGCTGAGTCATCAGGTCCAGCCCTAGAACAGAGGAGCTGGCAGGGAGAGCCGACATGGCAGGGTGAGGATATCTAAGCCTTCGGGGAAAAACAGCCAGGGGCTCACCGGGCCCTTTGGTAACAGTGACTTGCCTACGGCTCCTCCCCAGCCTAGCAAGACAAGAGGAAAAAGAACGAAGCCCCAGAGAAATTCCGTGGCAGGAGAAAAACCCCTTTCCTCAAGGGGCTCCTGGAGAAGGAGCCTTGCGGGCTGCTGTTTATATGACCGCAAGTTCTGCCAGCTCCTCTTTCCACTAGCAGGCAGAATGGTCTGAAGCCATGCAACCCCAAAATGACTGTCGCCACTGCAAGCTTGAGCTTGAGGCAGTCTGGTAATGAATGCGGAAGGCCGTGCTTGCATCACCAAGAAATGGAAAAAAATAACCCCCAAACCTGGTGCTTTAAACCAGTTTAACTCTCATGGTTCCCTACAAACAGCCTCCACTCACAGCACTTCTTTGAGGGTTTGCTATACTTAGCTGGCTCTCCCAGACTTCCCAGGATGGGGAGGGAGCCAGGATAGAAAACTAGTTTTGTAATGCAGTTATTCTTGACAAGCAGTTACACAAAGTGGCCACTATACCAACTCTCCAGGCAATGATCATCTATCACAGACAGAAGACACCCTCCCGCCCCGCAGCGCCACACCAGTCCCTTCTTTGGGGCAAAAAAGGTCAGCTTTAGATACTGAATGGTTTAGTCTGATCTACAGAAGCACATACAGTGACACGGTACGACACAGAGGAGGGATCGGGACCCTCCCGGGAGAGAGCAGCCTGGGTCCTACATATTGTGATAAAGAGTCCCTCAGACCCATCCTGGCACTCCCTCCCCAAAGCCACTTTTAGATCCAGAAGACGGAATGGGTTTGGATGGGGACTTGAGCAATCAGCAGGATAATCCACGGCAGGGGAAGGGCTTAGAAGATGGGGATGTAGTTGTCGATCTTCGCCCGGTGCCGCTGGGCGATGCACTCGGCGATCCACACGATGTTGCGGCATTCCTGCTCCTTCAGTTTCACAAATGCGTAGAAGACCCCAAAGTGGAACTGGTTCAAGAAAGCCAGCTTGTTCAGCTTCACCTGTGAGTGGCAAGGCAGTAACAGAAGCCATTAATGAAGCGTCGACCCTTTTACAATTAAAGAGCCCAAGAACATCGAGATTCAGAACCGAGAGACTGACGGAAGAGCTAGTAAGAGATACCGCTTGCATCTCTGAAACTACACAACTGAACGTGACTGGTAACTGACACACGGATGAATAATCCATATTGTTTCTACAGCCCCAACACAGGTTGTCGGGTGTCCTTTCTTTGGAAGTGGCACACGTGAGGTCACCGTATAAGTAATAAATGCACACAGGAGCGCCCTGCAATTATTTCGGTGCGCTGGCATAAATCTGTGCATGCTTCACATCTGGATTATTGGCAGCTGTTCACCTCTACTCCTTTTCCTTTCTGGAAAGCAGCTCTAAGAAGCTCTTGAATCCCATAAAAATCTTTGGTCTGTGATTCCCTTCACAGACTGGTAATTCTACCCCTTAACAAAGATTTTATTGTCTTTTTTAAGGAGCTGCATTTGGTTCCACACTGGACTGTACAGCCATCGGTTGCAGATCCCTGTATCACTGTATTGTGTGCCAGCCTCCCACTCTTCCTCACCACCATTCACCCCGCTCCTCCATGACTGGACCCAAAATGTTGTGATCAGGGCTTTTTTTCAGCTGGAACGCAGGGGAACGGAGTTCCGGAACCTCTTGAAAATGGTCACATGGCTGGTGGCCCCACCCCCTGATCTCCAGACAGAGGGGAGTTGAGATTGCGCAATCTCAACTCCCCTGTCTGGAGATCAGGGGGCGGGGCCACCAGCCACGTGATCATTTTCTCCGAGGGCAACCCACTGAGTTCCACCACCTCCTTTCCCAGAAAAAAAGCCCTGGTTGTGATGTTTGACACAGAAAACTCCAGTAACAGCCAGGAAAAGAAATCCCTTTTGCTAGGTTTCTTAAGTTTTTGCATTTTGAAAGAGAATCCTGTTACTTCCATAATCCCAGTCCAAAACTGTTCCAAATACAAGAGGTTTCGGTGGCCGCAGGCACAGCGTTACAGCTCTAACTTCATGGTAAGACAAGTTTTTAAACCGAACAGCAGTGGATACCCACATGAAATGAGTTTAGGGGAAATGAGACGCAATTTAATTTATTTATGTTATTTATAGGCCACCTTTCTCGCTGACACTCAAGGCGGATTGATTACACAGTGCAATTCTATATGGCCTCCTCCAGTTCTGGCTATAGCGCCCTCGAGCTGAGTTGGTTCCCGTTGCACGGAATGGGGCGGCCAGATTTCCTTCTGGCGAATGATTCCTTCCAGCAGCAGCTTGAATATAAAAAAGCAGCGCCACCAGAACCAATGAGGCTCCTGTGAATATCTGGACGGCTCATGCTTCTATGCTCCTGCCAAAACCACAGCCATTCATGCTTGTCCTCCTTGTAATTGGCTTTTAGTCCATCTATCAATCAAGCCAAGACTGGATAAATGCCTGCTGGGCAGTTACTGATCTCAGCCCACTGAGATTTGCTGCCCTCGAGCAGGCCTGGCTACTGTGGGCCAGCACCCTGGCGCTTGCTACGCCCTGCCCCAGCTTCGTCTGCTGTAGGCACAGCAGCACAAAGACACACTGGCTGGCACGTACTGCTGACCACTTCCCTGGACAGTGGCAGCAGGCCTGTGTCAAGGTGCTCTGCCCTCTTCCCCGGGCGATCAGATTGCAGCAGTGCACAAGCTGGGAACTGAACCAGGGCACAGCTCCACTGGAGAGACACGCACAGAAAATATAAATGCAGGCTCTAAATCGGGGCTCCCCAAACTTGCCAAATATGTGGGCAACTCAAGAACTTCAAAGATGGGCGCCACTACTAAATGGCTGCCATGACAGAAAGTCAGAAGGGGCCAAGCTGAGCATCTTCTTATCAAGAAGGCGGCTGGTTCCAAATGGGTGCCTCCTGGATCTTCTTCTGGAGCACCTCCTGCTCCAAGCCGGGATCGGCTCTTTTGCTTTCACGAACGAGGAAGCTAGCACCAGAAAAAGCAGTAGTGGGCATGGTGCCCACAGGCACCACAATGGGGATTTCTGCTCTAAATAAATGAACGCCAGTCCAGAAAGCTAGAAATCCAGTTTGGTGCAAGGCTGTTGGTGCGCATTTTCAAAGCAGCCACCCTGGCTGTCTGAGGCCAGACGAAACAACAGATCTCATTCTTGTAGTTCACAGGGCGTTTTGTCCTGGCAAGTAAAACTCTTATACAGCAAGCGCCTAAACAATATACTCGGATATCTAAACTATCTAGCCAAATCTCATTCACGTCAGTAACGGCCCTGGCTGAATGATAGGTACTTGGAGATGCTGTGCACTCAGCGCAAAACCAGCCGCTCGTCATCGACTGAGCCTGTATAAAAGGGCTGCTCACCTCGTGCTCAAAGAACCGATCTTCAAGGGTCTTGTCCCCGGGGTTGCTGCCTGCGCCTTCAAACAGAAGTTTGTATTCCTGTAGGAGAGAAGAAAGACTGCAGCACATGCAGGAGAAACCCCTTTGTCCACCACAGCCTAATACCCAAATATTTTTACGACGGGCTGCATTTATTTGTTTTAACAGCCCAGCCCAGCACAGAAAGGGAGCTAAAGAGACTGAGGACAGAGGATTCTTTTTTCCTTCTCAGCGAAATGGGCATCTCAGGGGGAAGAAAACTAGAGAGAAACAAAACAGCAGAGAAGGGAGGGCAGTGTTACTTCCAAGAGCCAGTTAGGCTTAGCCGGTTAGTGTCAGACTAGTATTTTGGAGACCCAGGCTTGAATCCCCACTCTGAGTCTTTCTACCCAAGATGCCTGGGCGCGTGTTTGTCAAATGCTGGAAGACGCCATGTTTGCCGGGAAGGGTAGTTTTAAAAGACAGAGCCGGCGGAGATTGCTCTGGAGGGGACAGATTCTCTCATAGCCCTCTGCTGCCTCTGGCATGCTGGACTGCCTCCTCTTCTGGAGCCTTTGCCCTGATGCCTTTGCTGCTTAAAACTTTGAATTAACTGAGCCTTGGCAGGGCAAAGGTCTTTTAAAACTACGCTTCTCAGCTAACACTGTGTTTTCCAACGTATGAAGAACACATTTCAGAAGTCTTGTGCAGAGAGACTCTCTGGAACAGAAGCTCACTGGGGGACCGGGGGACAGCCACAACCATCCCTAGACTACTTCATAGGGTTTTTGAGGATAAAATGCAAGTTGCTTTGGGGCTCCATTGGGGACAAATGAACAAATAATCACCATGTGACAAAAACACTTGAGTGGTGCAACGGGTCGATCACAACCACAAAAGAGAAAATAAAAAGCTCACCAGATGGCACAGGGGGGTGATGGTGGAAGAGGTGCCACTCATCACTAGAGATGCCAAGAGCCACCACCCAGTGAGGGTCGGCAACATGCAGCACGTGCCTCTGCACTGGGCTCAGCCGGCTGCCACTGGCAGGTGTCACCCAGGGTGGAGGCGGGGAGGTACGTTTCCCCAGTGCAATTTAGGGGTTGGGCAGAGAAGCCTTGCTTTTAAAAGAGGCGTCAGGGGAGCCCCCACTGCAATGCAGGAGCAGCTACTGGGGCATTCGTTACGCTACAAAAGCTGATCACTGGAGATCTTGGATCACTTCTGGGAAGGTGGAACAGCGGAGTCACATCAGGAGGAAGGCAACCGCTCCAGATCCAGAGCTCAAGGACACTGCATAGCACTGCAAAAGGCAGTGCCTGCTGATGGCCAAGTATTACTCTTCCAACACCCTGACAAGTAATGATAATAATAGTAACTGCACTCACATATTAGACCCTCACTCAGAACAAAGGAGCAAAGAGTCCAGTAGCACCTTTAAGACGAACCAACTTTATTGTAGCATAAGCTCTCGAGAGCCACAGCTCTCCTCGTCAGAGGCATCGTCAGCTTTTGAGAACCACAGCTCTCTTCGTCAGAGGCATGCACTCAGAACAGTGAACAGAGTCAGTGTTGTTATCCCCAGTACAGCTGGGCTGAGAGCTGACCCAGGGCCACCTGCTGAGCTTATGGTAGTAGAGGAATCTGAACCAACAGCATGCTGATTCGCAGCTGAACTACTTAACCACTATTTTACAGCAGACCAGGTCAAGAGGCTCCGCTGCACATCCGCAGCTGAGAACGAGTCCTATAAGCCACGCCCCCGATCCAGTCTTGCGGAGTGAGTTCGCCCACTAGCCCCTCCCGTGTCCTCCTGCCCTCCACAGGAAGAACACCCAAGTCTCTTACTGGGTAGTAATCAGCCACAGCTTTGACTTGCTCGTAGTCGTCTGCTCTGGCCAGCTGAGCCAGGCCCTCTGGATACAGCTTCCCGCAGTGCGGGAACAGCTTGGCCCGGTCCTCCTTGGAGAGCTCCGTGCCGAAGGAGTTGATGGTGATGATGAAGGCTCTCCTGTCAGCTTCAAACTGGAAGAAGAGATGGGAGAGGTGAGCCTGAGGGATAAGGGGTCCGGGCTGGGAGAGGCAAGGGAGGACACAGCAGCCACAGCCAAGAGGGGTGGAGCCACCAGCTATACAAAAAGGGGCAACAGACCATGACAGGGTCAAGATGGTCCACTTTAGGTGCAAAAGTAAAAGCCAAAAAGCCAAGAACTCAATCCATGCAATATACCTTTGTTAGAACTCAATTCAATGACACGCATCAGGGTTGCGAGCTTTTGAGTTTGTCAGAATCCTTTGTCGGGCCAGATGTTACAAAATTTTAAAGAGGAAAACAGCAGATTTTTCAGGTCATGATTTTAAGACTTTGCCACGCCAGTGTATAGCAGCTGAAGCAGACTGCAGAGGGACAGCCGTGTTGTAGCAAAACAAAAAGTAAAGACAGTAGCACCTTAAAAGACTAACAACGTTCATTTCAATACGAGCTTTTGTGAGCCAGAGCTCCTACTTCTTTACAAGGCAAGATCTCCATGGGTGAAGAAGAATGGTAAATATGAGTCAAAACGAAATCCATCTGCTTTTGTCTTTTTATCCTTGCAGGTGCCTCACACGATATTCATAACGACGTTGTACAAGGAGTCCAACCACATGCAGCCCTAACTGCAGCTGGCTAAGCGGCAGATTTCGTCAGTACGACTTCCTCAGGGGCTGGTGGATCACCTGAAAGCCGACTCATTCCAGAAAACCCAAAGAGTGACGCAGAATCCCAGCTCATATTTACCGTTCTTCTTCACCCATGGAGATCTTGCCTTGTTCATAGAAGAAACGGAACGGGGCGCGCAGTTCCCTGCGGCAATTGGACTATTGGGAAATGATAAATGTATTTTGCACGTAATAAGCTAACATACTTGCACTGTTTGCACATTGGACAAATTTGTATATAACACTGCTATAACTTTGCATAAATGTTGAGACTATTTTTGTGAATATCCGGGTGGTTTTCCACTCTGTGCTTTTCTGGTTTGAACCGGATATTGGGCTTGTTGTTTTGTACCATTCAACTCCACGGCAGCAACCTCCCCCTCCCCCCCCCACACCTAATGAAGGCTTAAAGCCAGTGAATGAGAGGATCTTCCCACACTGCTCAACCAGTATTTGAAGCTCTTCTCTGAAGAGGCTCCTCAGACTGGAGAAAGGCTTTAAAGTGTGGCTGAACAGAATGGGAAGATACAAGCCTCCGAACGGGATCCAGAGGAGAATGGAAACGTCCTTAGTGCAGTCCCACTTGTGCAAGTAGCAGTGCGCCAGCTGCAGCAACATCGTAATCTTTAATGAAACAAGCATGTGCCTATGGGGCAATGCAGCATACAGTTTCCGTGGTTTTATTTTAGTTTGCTTTTGAAACCGTTTCAGAAGAAGTACCTTGCAGTGTGCCTTGCGCACATGGAGAAGAGAGCGAGGAGACAATTGCCTTCCTGAGGCACAGACAGCGAGGAGTCATTGTAGCGCTTGCGCGAGGACAGTTGTGCACGGAGAAATCCACACGATCCAGCCCACTGAAACCACTGCCCTATTCCACGTTTGGAAACCACAGCCTGCCTCTTGTGACAACTCCTGTGCTGCCCGGGCATTATTTCTACCTTAAATTTGGGGAGGGTCTGGCACGCAGCAGGTCCCAGGTTCAGCCCCCGTTATCTCCAAGGAACAGACGATCTGAAAGACTGCGAGCTCAGACCCTGGTCAGTCGCTGCCAGTCTAAGTAATCAATACTGACTGAGAGACTGATGGCCGGGTCCATTGTAAGGCAGCTTCCTATGTTCAAATCAGTGTTGCTGCGAAATTACAACTGATCTTTAGACTACAGAGATCAATTCTGCTGGAGGAAAAGGCTGCTTTGGAAGGTGGGCTCTATGGCATTATACTCTGTCTGTGGTCCCTCCCCTCCCCAAGCATCTCCCGGCCCAGAGTTGGCAACCTTAGTTTGGAACGCAGCATTTGCCTTTGGCAAATGTACTAGTGGCAGCAAGGCTCAGAAAACGCATCTGCAGAAAGCGTCCTGAACGAGATCTCTGCAATAAATTCCAGTTTCCACTCGAGAAAAACTAAATTCTGTACCCTAATGCCACTTGAATGATTTTTCCCTCAAGCGCAACACGTCCTATTCCTTAGTCTCAAGGCGAGAAACCACAGTTTGTAACATGCAACTGAACAGTATTTCTCAAACAGGGGCCAGAGGAGCTCAGCGTTCTGCAGGAGCACTCTTGGAACTATCCAGCGAATATCCAAATGGATTCAGTCTTCAAGGAATGGAAACAGGGACCCTCCTCCGCAAGGGAAGGCAACAGCAGCCACTCGCCCCTCTTTCTGAGGGTAGCAGCCCCAACAGCCCAACGCACTTGCCTTCCGGATCTTGTCTGATCACTACCCAGAAAACACATTGATTGGTTTCTGGGACTCAAAAGTTCAGCCCTAGGAACTCTAATTGGCTGAGGGACATCAAAGAGGTATAGGCCTAATGCTATTATCCTAATTACTCCGGGTATAAAACTGAACTTGTTTTCACTGTTGTCCAACCCGAAGGATTTCACTGGAGAGATACAGAAATGTCACTCTCGGTCCACGGAAGCCAGTGGCAATTTTCAACTGAATAAGGGAAATACAGGTTTTGCAACATGCTGGCTTTTTTTCTATTCCCACAAGCAGCTCTGAAAGTTCTTCCAGCTCCCATCCCACCCTTGTGGAATGGACCTCTAGCAAGAAGTTATTAACCAATAAGGAAATTCCAGTGCAAAATCCTTGCCAATCAAGGAGAGGGATTGACTAGAACTTGGGTTGTGGCCCCTACAGAATCAGTTGCCTTGAGAGCCTATTGACTTTGTAGGCCATGGCAGAGACAATGAAAACTCCCTCCCCCTCGTAAGCTTGCTTTTAAAGTGTAGCCAAAGGTCCATGCAGAGCTTAAAACACTCACTGAAAAGCCATGGAAGTGAGGGAGGAAGGAAAGGCTTACAGAACGTGGGGAATTTTCAAATTAGAATGAGGGTCTCCAGGTTGCTGAAGTCGGAGAACTGCTGCAGTGCAGGGGCGGGGGGGGGGGGGGAACGGGACACGCCAGCCGAACTCGAACATGCTCCTTGACAAAGTAAGAAGCATGTTTGTTTACAGGAAACACTTATGTTGAAACACTGGCAGACCTCCAAAAGGGACGGCGAAGCAGGGCAACAAAATGTCTTGCTTTGATTTTTTTTTCAACGGGATCACTTGGCTGAATACTGGCACTTGCAGGCCAGAAACAGACTGGCACTGGCAGCAGCCCCTGGCTTCTGCCAACCAGCCTGGCACCACTCTGGAAGACTCGAAAGCTGGCTCCTACCTCCAGGATGGGGCACATGGCATCAGCAGTCGTGCCACCCAGGATCTTGCAGAACTTATAGAAGGACTCAAGGTAAGCCTGAAAAAAAAGAACCAGAGAGGGCAAGTAAGCCTTTCATAGAGCAAGTATGTGTATCATCAGTTTCCACGATGCTCAGCAGGTTTCTGTCACCTTCAGAGTAAAGAATGCAGCCATGGGTGACCCCGCCCCCTCCATGCCCCTTTGCCCTCTACATTGTCTCCCACCCATCCCAAAGCACACCAAAGACATGACCATGCGTTAGCCAGCTGAGGCTGCTTGTCTGTCCCTTCTTCTGCCAGAAGAGGAAAGAGGGCCAAAACTGGAAGCAGTTGAAGCACATCAATGTGCATTGCCTCACCCAGGGTGGAGCACTGATCACCCAGAAGCCAGGTGCACCTGACACAGACCTAATCCTCAGGTGGCATCCAGGCCTGGTTCCTGCCTGCCACTGTATACATGAGAATGAATGGCCACAAGTTAGACACACAGGAACCAGGGGAAAACATTCCCCTGGGCATTTTTTTAAAAGACAAAAACGCAAACACCTTTTACTGAATACTGGGGGAACCTGAAACCATTCCTTGGACTGAAGACTGGTGTGAATGATTGTGGGGAAGGGTCTTGCTGATCGCGGTTGACTGAACGGTACAATCTCTGTTTCAGAAAGCATTTTACTTCTAATTTCATTTTGTGAGCTGACACCCCACCACCAGGCATCTGACAAAGTAAACACTTGCCTACAGATGCTCCTAACGTAACAGGTTCACTAAGGAAATGAGCGGCCTTACTCCCTCCTATGTTCCCACAACATAACAAGGAAAAAGTGTGGGCAAACAGCGGGCTGCTGGTTCAAGAGCTCCAAGCCTCCGTGACAAAGGGAGTCTAAGTTTGCTCCCTCGGCCTCCACCGTTCGGGAAAAAGTGTCGGATCAGCAGTTCTCTGCCCCTTCCCCTTCAAGCTTCACAAGGATTACAACGGCAGTACTAGTCTCTGCTCTCCCCCAGCCCCTGCCCCCCCCCCGCGAACTCTCTTTGGCTTCTTGGCTGAAGGATGATTGTGGAAGAGAGATATAGACTGCTTTCACACAGATCTGCCAGCCCACAGGACTACACAACCAGTGTGCCTGTGGGCAACTGCCACACGGCCTATGTACACCCCCCCCCTCCACAACGGACACTTCTGCATGTGCGTACGTAAGTTTTCCTCTTCTGACCATTAATGCATATAATGCAGCTGCAGGAATCTCAAACACTTATTGCAGAAAACAACCTCCAGCTAGTTAGGGCCGGTGGGAACCAAGAAAGCAGATACGATCGACACCCCATGACTTGCCAGACGTGAGATGGGAGCGATAGCACCACTGCCACCAACGTGCCACCCTTCCTTATTTCAGTACTTGAAAGCCAACCTATCTGCCTCAAACCAGGCACTGCCAGCCGGAGTGGGTTGTGGCTGGCTCCCCAGAGCCCAGAGGCACACCGCCACGTTTCAGATGGGGCCCCACTTTTTCCACCCATCCCTCACGTGCCCACCTCCCCCAAGGCAACGAGCACCAAGCCAGGACGGATGCAAATGCGACACCAACTAAGGCAAAGGCTCCTTCGTGTGAGACTTCGCGCTCTTGCACAGCAGTGGGGCTGTGACCCATCTTTAAAGGAGAGGGAACAAGCTAGTCAAAATGGCCTTCTTGACAGCATGACCAACTGAAACTGGCTTCCGTGCCCAAGCAACGGAGCACAAGGCCTGGCACTGAGGAGACAGAAGGGTGTCTTGAAGAGTTTTATTCTCCCAGTCTGACCCGACACCCTCTTTTGCTCACTCATCCAGTTCATCACAGCGCAGGTGAGGTAAAAAGGCCGTAGCTGCAGCCGAGAGGCACGGCTTCTCTCCCTTGGGGATTCTCTGAGCCACACAGAGGGGTTGCCCACAACGAGGGGCACATGCTGTGGGTGCTGCAGTCTTTAGAGGCCGCCCAAAGGCAGGGGCGATGGCCCACCTCTGTACTTGCTCTCGACTATGTAAATTTCTGGCTCCGAATAGGGTACATTCTTTCAAGGAGGAAATGCTTGCAAGCAGTTGGTGAAAGGTAGAAGGAAAACCTGTGCAAATGCACCTCAAAAAAAGTTATTGGTTAAGTTCTCTGGTTTTATTTGCAGCAAGAGGAGTGATTAAACCCCCTCCCCCAGACATAAGAGCAGTCACAAGCCCCTGGGACACTGTGTCCTCTCCCACCCTTTCTCCCTGGGAAAGAATAATGCAGTTAATAAGTTACTTACAGATTCACAACAGAACATGCCCAGCACGGAATTTTGGGCAGACAGTGGGGCGGGGGGGGGCAGCCCAGTCCACTCCTGTTTCTAAAACCCCCACCTCCCATTTTATAAGATGAGGCTAGCAGCTTTCCTCCTCTCTGAACGCTTACCTTGTAGAGAGTGTTTCGAATAATTTCAATGTTCATTTCATCGAGGTCCTGCTCCGAGATGCAATCCTGGAAAAAGGCAGCTGAAAGACAGAGGAAACTGTGAGGCGGAGCGGGCCAAGATTCCCTCTGCCTAAGTGCCAGGTGCCTGGGCTAGGACAAATTTCAATTCATGGGGCATGCAGGCAAATCAGAGGGAGATCCACTGACTGCACCTCCAAGGAACGATAAAATGTGAAACACTGAATTGCGTCTGAAGAATTAAAGAACTGCAGCAGTCACCACACTGGTCAGTCAATCTAATGAGAAAGCAGGGGGATTTTCTGCAATTACTGAGTTGCAGACCATGGTGATTTCATCTTTGCATGCAACTGCCAGCCAGTGTCAAGAAACCCAAGGATTCCAGATTGCTCCCCCACCCCCGCAATCATTCCCCGAGGAAGTCAACCAGGGTCTCCGTCTCACCCAAGGGTGTGTCCACCAGGATGGCATTGTACAGCTCGGCAGGAGTCTGAGCGATATTCACTGCCTCCATCTGCTCGAAGCTTCCCAGAGGGTGGCACTTGGGCACCAGCTCAGCAATGGAGCGTTGATGCAGCGTCCCAGTGATAAGCAAGATCACGTTGTCAATCATGTAGCTGTACCTGCAAGGAAGCAAGGTGGCCAGGTGCTGTGGGGCTCTGCTGTGAAGCCCACTGGGTAAATTTGGGGCCTATCCGTCCCTCCCTCACCAGCTTCACAGAGTTACTGGGATAGTTTTAGGTGGGTAGTCATGTTGGTCTGTGGTAGAAAAGCAGGACTTGAGTCCAGGGGCACCTCAGAGACCAACAAGATTTTCAGGTCTTGAGCTTCTGAGAGTCAAAACTCCCTTCTTCAGGTATCACCGGGAGGATCAAGTGAGGCAGGGGAAGAACAGACCCCAGGGAAGCCACCCTGAGCTCCCCGGAAAGAAGGGCAGGATGAGAATAAAAAAGAACTTTTTTTGTTTACGCCTTAAACCGAACTAGAGGAACAGTGCAGAGGCTGGTGAACGCTATCCAGGTAACACTGAGTGTTGTTTTTAAAAGGCTATTTATTAATTAGCAATACTTAGGGATGATAATAATAACATTAATAGGAGCAACACATTATAAAGAACATGAGCAAGACAGTTTCACTATGAACGAAGGATTAATAACAACAACCATCACCAGCAGTGATGTTCCAGAATAGACATACTTGGATCACTAAGCCAGTTTGGTATAGCGGTTAGATCTAGGAGGCCCAGGTTCAAATCCCTGCTCTGGCATGGAAGCTTACTGGATGACCTTGAGCCAGTGGCACACACTCCGTCTAAGCTACCTCACAGGGTTGTTGTAGGGATAAAAATGAAGGAGAGGAGAACTCTGTAAGCTTCTTTGGGTCTCCATTGGGGAGACAGGTGGGGTATAAAATGAAGTAAATACATATACAAATAAACATTATATAATCGTATCATACAGAATTTGGATGGATGGTAAAAAATTTAAATGCTGTATATTTGACTAGTCCATAAATCAGGATAGAGCTGCTTTTCAAAGGCCTTTTGTGGATTTGCTGCTTAGATTTTCCAACAAAATCCAAAAAAAAGGAGTAGCAAAAAATCCTACTTAACATACCCATTCGAAACTGCTTACAAATTATTTTACCGCTATCGCAACCACATCAAATAGTGCCAATCTTTAAAAAGGAACCACAAACTCAGACCAGCACTAGATTCATTAGGACACATCTCTGAAACCTTCTGAGTTGGTGGAAGTGCTTGCAGGGTCCGGCAGGCTCAGTGGAGGAAGAGCCTCCCCGCCGCCATACGGCATGCACCCAGGCAGCAGCTGAAGCCGTGCAGTGCAGTTGACAGTGGTCTTTGCAGCCTCTTCCAGATGTTTTCAGCACAGACACATAACAGATCCACTGCTGGTCAATTAAGACTTCAGCTCAGCAGTGGCCTGTAGCAAATCTCCCAAGAAAGCAAGCACTTTTGCCCAAGCCGTCTGAGAGCGCCCTGAGAGAAGGGCAAACCAAAACTGACCCGAGAGAGCAAGGAGAAAAAGCCCAGAGGCTGATCTTCTTTCCCACTTGGGTCAGCGAGAAGAAAGCCTCTGTTCCAGCCCGGAAGGCAAACGCCCGTGACCCAGTCCAGGAAATGCTTGTCGCTCTCCTGGTACACTTAATACCTATTTGTTGATGCCCTGCCCTACACCTCACTGAATCCTCCCAGCTCAGCAGTTGGGCCCTTGAGAGCGAGTTGGGAGCCTGGCAGCCCCGTTTGCACCTCCCAAAGCTGTTAGAAAAGGATGACAGGGGCACTCCCTCCAAATAGCAAGCCTTGTTTTTGCAAAGAAGGATTGCACAACATGGCAAGCGGCCCAGGTGGAGGGAGTCAGCAAAGCCTCTTCCGGCCTGTGAAGGAGCACTGCAAACATCAGCAATGGGGCGGGGGGGGGGGGATGAAAAGGGAGCACTCAACACGCAAGGCAGGGACGGCTTGGGGCAATTCTCAGAAGAACCCCAACCCACCTCTCTGTATTTGTTAGGAACAGCACAGCTCGTGCTTTGTCAACTCTACATGGCCTGCCACTTACAGTGGACCCTGTCATACTTTTTATGTATTTAATTATACTTATTTATTTACCACGCTATTCTCTCCACTAGGGGAATCCAAAGTGGCTTACATCGTCCTCCTGTCCTCCGTTTGAACCTCACCATAACCCTGCGAGGTAAGGTCAGGCTGAGAGCGTGGGGCTGGGAGGGCACGCCGGGAGCTTCCGTTGCAGAGTGGTGAGTCGAACCTGGGGCCGCCCAGATCCTCGTCTAGCCACTACCCTCATGCTCGCACCCTGCTTTTCTCCATCGTTCTCCCCTCCCCCGTTTTAGTCTCACAACAACCCGTGAGGTAATTTAGGCTGGGAAAGCGTGACAGGCCTGGTGTTAGTTCAGTTATGAAGATGGTGAGTCCAACCCACCCTCCAACCCCACCAAACTGTCGATGCCTGCCGATGAGGTGCTAAGCGTGTGTCTGGACTGTACCATACAGATGGGGGCTCACAGGACTGCATGGGCCTACCGACTTCTCTGCACACGAAAGCTGTATCAGAGTAGTGGTTCTAGTCTAGATTTTTCCCTGGCATGTTAGCTTCCTACACTGAGGTTGTGTCTGTAGCGCATTTACATACAAGCCCCACCACCGCTGAAACAGTGCAGTCCAGTTCTCACTGGCAGTTCTAATTTTAAGCTGCTGAAAAACAGAACCTGCCACCTTCGCACAGGCAGCCATCTTTGGAATGTGGGTATAGTTTTGCAAACCATTCGCTGGAAACGTGTGTAGTGGTCAGGAGCGGGGCTTCAGAATTCCCCCACGATAGCTACTGAAGCCTCTTCCGCGCCAACTACCTACTGCCACCAAGGGGCAAAACTCACCCTGCCAGGAAAGGAAGGAGCATCTTGGGTTTCTCGCAGAACACTGCGGGGGCCACATCACTACGGCCCGCCTTGCACAGTTCAGTGGCCAAGGGCCAGCTATGAGGCAAGAGAAGAGAGCTTCCCTCACTGGCACGACATTTGGGTAGCCCCTCGGCGCTTCCCCTCCACTGTGATCATAACATTATTAACTGAAGAAGTGAGCTCATTAAGTGAAGAAGTGGCTCATGAAAATTCATACCCTACTGCTAATTTTGTTAGTCAGTGATTCAGTGATCCAGTAAATGAGCTGGAGACCCCTTGGCCGTCTTCGGGGCCAATATTTGATCATTTCAGACCACTCTTTGGGGAGGAGATTGACAGGACCCTGCGATCAGTTAGGCCCGCCACGTGTCCCTTGGTCCCATGCCCATCGTGGCTGGTAAAGGCCAGTGCTGAAGGGCTGCGGTCCTCGCTGGAGGCCATTGTTAACCTATCCTTCGGCTCCGGGGATTTTCCTGGGCCATTAAAGGAAGTTGTGGTGAGGCCTCTTTTAAAGAAACCATCGCTGAACCCCACCGACCTGGTTAATTACCGCCCGGTTTCGAACCTCCCGTTTCTGGGAAAGGTGATTGAGCAGGCGGTGGTGGAACAACTGCAGGGCTTCCTGAAGGATGTCTTGGCCCCAGACCCCTTCCAGTCCAGGTTCCGTCCGGGACATGGGACGGAGACGTTGCTGGTCGCCCTCACAGACAATCTTTGTAGACATCTGGATTGAGGTGGCTCAGCGCTGCTGATATTACTGGATCTGTTGGCAGCGTTGGATACAGTCAATTACGATCTTCTGACTCACCACCTCGTCAATGTGGGGATACGAGGGACTGCCTTACAGTGGCTTGTCTCTTTTCTCCATGGTCGGGGACACAGGGTGGCACTTGGGGAGAAACTGTCATCCCACCACCCTTTGGTGTGGGGGGTCCCACAGGGAGCAATACTCTCCCCATTATTGTTTAACATCTATATGCACCCCCTTGCCCAGTTGGTACGAAGTTTCAGACTTGGGTGTCATCAATATGCAGATGACACCCAGTTGTATCTGATGATGGACGGCCAGCCCGGCTCAGCCCCAGATGTCCTGGAACGTGCTTTTGCAGCTGTGACTGGTTGGTTGAAGCAGAGTCGGCTGAAACTGAACCCAACAAAAACGGAGATCCTGTACTTGAGCCACGGGCGATTAGGTTCGGCACTCCGGCTTCCGGCCCTCGATAGGGCACCGTTAGTGCCAGTTCCGAGGGTTAAGAGCCTGGGGGTGATCTTGGATGCCTCCCTGAAAATGGAGGCACAGGTCACAGTGGTTGTCAGGTCCTCTTTTTCCCATGTGCAGCAGACCAGGCAACTTGTCCCTTACTTGTCAACCCGTGACTTAACTGCAGTGATCCAAGCAACAGTAATCTCTAGGCTAGATTACGGTAACTCGTTCTACGTGGGGCTGCCCTTGAGCCTGACCCGGAGATTACAGCTGGTACAAAATGCAGCAGCGCGTGATATTACAAGAGTGCCAAATAAGGCACATATAACACCGTTCTTATGCGAGCTGCATTGGTTGACAGTGGAGTATTGGATCAGATTCAAGGTTCTGGTATTGACCTATAAGGCCCTGTGCAGACTGGGACCAGCGTATCTATGGGACCGTCTCTCCCCATATATTCCCCAGAGGACATTCCAATCACAGGACAAACAGCTGTTGGTGGTCCCTGGCCCCAAGGAGGCCCGCCTAGCCTCGACTAGAGCCAGGGCCTTTTTGGTCCTGGCTCCCACCTGGTGGAACGCTCTGTCTGCTGAAATCAGGGCCCGGCAGGACCTACTATCTTTTTGCCAGGCCTGCAAGACAGATGCTCTGCCAGGCATATGGCTGAGGCTGGGCCTCCGCCGGCCTGAAAAAAGGGGTGTATAAAATCTTAACCCTCCGTGAAGGCTGTCCACTACCCTGTTTTAAATGTGTATGGATTTTATCGTATCTTAATATGTTGTTTTTACTGTATTTTGTATTTTAATATGTTGTTATCCGCCCTGAGCCCGCTCACGGGGAGGGCGGGATATAAATAAATAAACAGTCTTATAGGTGCTACTGGGCTCTTGCTCTTTTCCAATGTTATTAACTGACAGGGTTGCTATCTTCCTGCTAGCCGCTCCGTCAGGTCCAAGAGGCGGCACAGGTAAGTGCCCTTCCCCCAAAGAGGGGATTATGCCCTGCTGCAGCATGGAGGGCTTGTGATGTCCACCGGAAGCGACTTACGGCAGTTGTACACATGGACCCATGCCCATGCTTTATACTGACTCAGACTCAGGGTTCGTCAATGTCAGCATTGTCTACTCAGACGGGTCAGGGGTCTCAAGCAGAGGTCTTTCACATCGTCTGCGCCTGGTCCACTTAATTTAGATGTCAGAGATTGAACCTGGGACCTTCCGCGTGACAAGCAGATGTTCTGCCTCTGAGCCTCAGCCCCTCCGCAGTTGTTTGAGGGCAAAGCCCTTATTTTAAAAAACTGACTTCAAACAAGGAATGCTGCCCCCTCCCCGGACAAGCACTGCAGTAGTTTTGCTGGCAGTTAAAAAGCTGGCTCGATCAAGCCTCCGCCAGATGCACACAACAGCATAGCATCAGCCAAGGGCAACAGCACACGACGCGTCTGTGCAAAGAGGCCACCTTGGCACTTCTGCAGGAGGGAACACACACCACGACAAGCAGGGGGAGGCGCTGACCAGCAGACCGCATTAAGGGCAGGGCCAGAACGTACAGAGGGGCCCAGGGAAGGACCGGCTTGCCTGCCACTCCCAACCCACGGCACCCTTTTCTTCGGAGCGGGATGGTAATAGTTTGCAAGGCTCAGCCACGTTCTTCTCCAGACTTCTGCACAGATGTTGAGGCCACAGTGAAGAATCTCCTCTCGTCTGACCTTGTTCAGATCAGATGCTGGATTCCCTCCACTGCTGGCCTTGATCGGCCTAATCCTAACCAGTGAAAGCATTTGTAATGATTTAGAAATCTCTCTGGGATACAGGGGGCAAAAGGACAGCAGATTCCCTGGCTAGCACACTCGGCCTTGAATTTCTGATTTAACCCAGTCAGTCTTTCCTTGTTTGCCTTTGGCTCAAAGCCTCCTCCCTGGTAGCTGTAACCAAGCTAACACAGGAAGCTTTTTTTCAATCACCCAAACCAAGTTGCTGATTTAAAAGTCTCTTGATTTAGAAGTCTCTTGCCAGCCAGTGCTTGTAGTCCATGAGTCACTGTTTACCACCCCTCAACACATTTAATGCATATATTATGTTACATAATGCCCTAACGCATAAAAGAAAGGCGTTTAAGACTTCATAAAAAGCTTTATCTCTTATTTTTCAGTACAATAAATAACTATTGCCCAACGTTCCCCAAGCGTAATGTGTGCCCTGTAAATCGTTTCTTTGCATCCTTTGATAACATCTTAATTTAGTAAATAAAAATAAAACCACATCTCAAACACAATTACTTTTGGGGAGGGGCACGTGCTTCTGTTTTCTTCCAATATGCCACAATAACCATCTCAGTGGCTGAAAGCGAAGTTGAAACTGACTCAATGGAGCCAGGACCCAGCGGCTGCCTTCGCAGTATCACCAAGAGGAAGATGCCTCTCTCCAATATGGCAGCAGCATCGCTTGATTCTCATCAACATCTTTCCTTTCCAGATATAGTTTTAGAATCATAGCCAGGAGGGACTCGATGGCTGCTCTCACCCCAATCTTTGGGTGGTATTTCCCTGACCACCTCCAGGAAAGGAGTTTCTCCAGATATCTACTGCCATGCCCCAAACATTTCTGGATAGCAAGCCAAAGCCAGATTTATTGACATTCTTCAATTCCTCTCATGACCCACATCGATTCTTGTGCAAAAGCTATTTAGAAAACTTCCATAAGCAGTTGGTGTCCCCCTGCCCTCCCCATTAGGCCAGGCGTGCAAACAGCCACCTTCTTGGTTGCCTGTGGCAAGGAAGACTCTCCTCTGGGCAACCACAGGAAGCATCTCTCGTAAAAAGCCAAAAGCTTCTCCACCACTTCCAGGCTGTCGGATACCTACCATATTATATGCCAACTACGTTACCCGCAAGAATCTGGACACAGTAATGAGCTGAGTGAGGGCTGATTCAATCTACACAAGACATGCGCACGCACACACATATGAAAGCAAGTTTGCTGGTTGGCTTTCTGATCTATGCCTACAAACAGAGGCTCAGGCATTATCCCTAGCAAGCAGGGTCTTTAATTATCCTCAGCTGATACGCACACGAACTCTGGCTTTTCCTTGAAAAGTTAGGTCTGACCAGTTACCCACATGCTGATCGCACCCAAGGTAGATTACTGTGATGAGCTACAAGTGGGGCTGCCCTTGAAGACTGAACACATCATCCGATTTAAAATGCGAAGTACGCATCTTGCTAGTACTTAGAGCACTGCACTGGCTACTCATTTGTTACCAGGCACAATTCAGAATTACTTTTGAAGTCCTAAATATCCGAGGCCTGGGTATCTGAAGGACCACCTGCGTCCGTATGAGCCAGCCATTCCACAAGGTAAGTTCCTCCTCAGATATACTCTGGTCTGCATGCCCCCACTTTCGGATGCAACCTGGGTGCGTACTACAGGCAGGGCCTTTTCTGGTGTGGCACCTTATCTTCAGAACTTTCTCTCTGCAGATAACAGCACAGCATCAAGCTGACACTTAGGCTGGGAAGTCTTAGAGGCCAGGCAAAACCTATTCACCAAAACATTTGTGGATTGTTAATTGTTAGTCTAGAACGGCTTGCTAAGAGTTTTTTTAAGTGACTTTTAAAAATCTGGTCTTTAGCTGTTTTCTACATGGTTTTATTGCTCCGCTTTTAAAATCCACATATTTGTCACGGCTGCTTTATAGCTGATTTTATAATGTCACTTACAGTTGTTTAATTGTTTTGCTCTTGGCTGCAGGATAAAAAAATATTTAACAGGTACATAACTATCACCGGAATGCTGCTGTCCTTTCTTTCCCCCAGGAAAGCTGCTCCAGGAAAAAGCAAGCTGAATTCAGATAAAGGTGTGTATGTTTGCGGGGGGGAGGGGGCGGGGGGGGCTGCACATGTATGCGTGAACAGAGGTGTGTACTGGTTTAACTACAAAAGACTAGCAAGTACGTGTGAAGAGAGAGGCCAGTAAAAATTCAAATATGTCTAACCTTTGTAGACATATTTACAAAGATGTTAAGATAAAATCTGTTTGCTCCAGTCTCTTTTTCCAAAGTTACATGTGCCAAAGAGAAGGGCCATTTTCCCACAAGGAGAAAATGTCCATGCTCACTTACATCCCGGAAGCCAGAGAGGAAAGATTTTTCTGGCTGATGAACATAGGATGTCCCCTTATGCAGACTTAGTCTAACTAGCCCAATACAGGCTGCAGCCCTCCACGGATTTCTGCTGAAATCTTTTAACTAGAGATGCCAGGGATTGAACCTATGGCCTTGTGCAAGCAAGATCCGCACTCTACCACTGAACTCGCTCCTGCTATAGTAGAACTGTGGGATAATGTTTGCCCCACGCTGCAGATAAAGATCAAACAGAGCACCTGCTTGTGGATATCCCGCGTCACATCCTCAGAAGGGCAACCACCTCAGTGTAAAGAAATGCACATTATGGGGTTTTGTTACGAAGCCAAACACTCTAGAACCACAGGAGAGAAGGTGTTATTATTCAGATCACAGGCTAAGGAGATGAAAATCAGCATCTTGCTTTGTATCTTCACACAAGGGCCCTGAGGATCTTAAATACACACACACACTACCCTTGCCCACTGGCACCCATCCTGACTTGCTTGGTATGAGTTTATGATCCTGCCTTGGACAGAAAGAAACCATGGCGACAACGAGCCTCTTTTATCTCGGAGCATTTATGCTCAAACTTATAACGGTTAAAGAACAGTGAGAATTCCAAGATCGTAGGAGAGAAGTTAAATCCTACCTTGAGCTGGTCTCTTGACAGCTTGCCCGCCTGAGCAGCTGTCTTGAGCGCTCACCCGCCACATATATCGCACAGCTGGAGGAAAGACACTTCCAACAGGCAACATGGCTCCATCTCTGAGAGCAATACACCAGGCCTGCTTCCAGGCACACATGAAGATGCCTTATAATGAATCAGACCTTCAGTTCATCAAAATCAATATTGGCAGACTGGCAGCAGCCCCCCAGGGTCTCAGAAAGAGGTTTTTCACATCACCTACTGCCTGGACCTTTGAACTGGAGATGCCAGAGATTGAACCTGAGACCTCTTGCATGCAAAGCAGACGCTCTTCCACTGAAGCACAGCCCCTCCCTACCAGGAGGGGGGCTCCAAAGTCTTTGCCCCACAGCACAAGACCACAGGAAAGCCCACACTTACGTGATAAAGTCCAGAAAGCTGGCCAGGGGCTCATAGGCGTGATTCCTCATGTGGCGGAACTCGACCACCATCTTCTCCTTCAGCTTGTCATCGATGACGGACACAGTGAGGGGGGAGGCTTCGTTCGCCAGGAAGCTGCCATAGTCTGTACTCTGGAGATGGAGTTTCAAATCTGCCGGGGGGGGGGGAGGGAGGGAGACAGAAAAATTAGAGCAAAATTCCTGACTGAAGGCACCATTGTGGATCTAACAACAGCGACACCTGCTGGGGGAAGAGAGGCAGCTGAGCTTGGCTAATGTGCTGCGCCTTGCTGGGTACATGCCCGGGGATGCCAGGTCAGCCCTTGGCTTTTATGTCAGTCTTTTGGAGGCACACAGCACGCCCTTGAACTTTGCACCTTCTTTTGGGCTCATGGCTGGTGCCGCTGCTTCATCAGAGCAAAACAGGGTTGCAATACAGGGTTGCAAATGTTCCTGAAAGGCTCTTTATTAGGTCACTGGGGTGGGAGAAGAGAGACGCTGAACCGAATGCCTGGAACCTGCCGGACCGCATTTTGGGCCTAGGAGAGGCAAGCCAGACGTGGGACTGTGCTGAAATGCCATTCACACCATTCACTTCCCCTTCCCGCCAGCTAAATCAGCCACCAAACCTTTCCACCGGGATGTCCCACTGGCCTCCTGGCCTCATTCCTCCACACCCAGCTCCCTGCCTACACTGCCCGGGCAAAAAGTGGTAAACATGTAGATGCCGCCACGTTCTGACTCCACTCCACTAAAGTTAATGCATGCCCCTGCCTTCGCGATGGAACGGGCAGCTTGTTACTTCTTGACCTGGTTGCTGGAGCAGAGCGACTGCTTAACCAGTTTGAGTTGTTATGCCAACATGTAAAAAAAAAAAAAGAATTACATGCCTATTTGGTCTCTTTCACAAAAACCGTCTTGGCCGAGATGTTTTTTTAAGGAGGAAGTTGGTACCACTGGGAGCTTGGTTTCCAAGTACTGTGAATAAAGCTAGTGCTGAAATAGGCTTTTAAACTGGAAAGCAGGGCCTTGACACAGGAAACCTGGTGCTCCTGGAGATATTCTGCCAAAGAGTGAACTCTCATGGAGGAATAACTCCAGATGGGTAGCCCCATTGTCACAAAAGCAAACAGGAGACTCGTGGCACCTTAAAAGAGAACATTTTATTCCGGCATAAGCTTTTGAGGACTAGAGCTCCGTTCTTCAGAGAAGACTGATATGAAGATATCAGGAATGAGCAGATTGAATGATACACATACAAAAGCTTGGGGGGGAAAGTGTTGGGGGGAAAGGTTCTTATTTTTAAGGGCTTCCTCCCCTTGGGGTGAAATCCGGGGAAGCATAAAAAAAATCCTGTGAAATGCTCTCTTACTAAAAGAGATACTTGCATATCATTTGTATAAAATTGGAAGATGTCTGTACAGTCTCATTTCTAGAAACAAACTATAGCACCACGGATGTGTTAGTGCATTTACCCAAATGCATTATTAATCAAAATAAAAGTACCTTTCATGTGGATACTAAAAAAAAAAAAACGCTCTCTTTTGCAAAGTCTCTGATAAGTCATAGGATATGTAAAGCAAAGAACGTCTGGTCAGCCCCAAAAGAGAATTCACATTGTGTAGGGTGGGCTACAGATCACTCATTAGGCGCTGAAGAGGTCTGAGTGGGGGGCTGTAGGTGGTGATCTGCCCTGCTCTCTTTGGGGCTGGTCCTCTAGCGCTCCATCCCTGGACACCAGGCTGGCCCAGTCAATTGGTGCCTTCCCTCTGCTGGGTGGGCATTGCCCTTTTTCAGATACCCGAGACACATTCTTTAGCAGAATCCCTGCCCGAGGTCCTGGAACACGCTGCCACCTACTGGCTGTTCCCCCACTTACAGGGGCCTGCCCAGCATCAATCAATTGGGGCCAGTGGCTTTTTTCCAGTCAGCCTCCACTTTATGAGGCGGTAAGGGAAACGTTTTTGTTAGAAATCTTCAGGAGGCCCTGCAAGGTCATTTTTTTCAAGGCTTTTAATGGGAGACACTAAGCAGGCATTTTGGGGGTGGCTATCTGGGGTTTTATTCTATTGGCTTTAAATTGTAATGTTTGACTTGTAAGCCCCCTTGAGGCATAAATGAAGGTGGGATATAAATATTTAAATAAATAAATACAGGTGCAGGTTTCTGTCACAGGGCTTTGGCTGTGAATTGTGGTGTTTTGCTCTGGCTAGCAATTGAACACACGAGGCTACCTTGTACGGAATCAGACCCGTAGCCCATCAAGGTGAGCACTGTCTGCTCTGCCCGGCAACAGCTCTCTAGGGTCTCAGGTAGATACATCTCACCTAGTATACAAATCATACCCTGACCTGGATCGCCCAGGTGAGCCTGATCTTGTCAGATCTCAGAAGCTAACTGGGGTCAGCCTTGGTTAGGGATTGGATGGGAGACCTCCAAGGAAGACCAGTGTTGCAGAGGCAGGCGATGGCAAACCACCTCTGTTAGTCTCTTGCAATGAAAACCCCACCAGGGGTCGCCATAAGCCAGCTATGATTTGACAGCACTCTCCACCACATACATATCACCTATTACCTAATCCTTTCAACAGGAGATACTGGGGATTGAACCTGGGACCTTCCGCGTGTCAAGCAAATGTTCCATCTCTGAACTACAGCCCCTCCCCAACTGGAAACATGCAGATATGATATGGGGTGACAATTAAGTGGCCATTATGTAATGGCACAATCAGGATAACGAGGAATGGAAGCTTCTGGAATCCTGATGAAATCTCTCACATTTCCCCTCATGTGGACTGAAAGGATAAAGAAGCAGAGAGGAGAGGCGTTTGGGGGAGAGGAGGCACCATGTCCGCCATTAGTACAGTAGCATCCTGCGGATGGGACCACATGAGTACCCACAGCACACCTGAAGACAAGCTGTTCTCAAACCTGAAGAAATTCTGGGTGAGGATGAAGTGGCCGATCTTGGCACTAGAAACGTGGCAATATTCACAGATAATATTCCAGATGGCTTGGGGTGTGTGTGTGTTGGGATACTGCTTCATGGTAGACAGTGAGACCCTTGGAGAGATTATTGGGGTGGATCCTACCCCCCTATCCTACCACTTCGCTGCACAAAGTTCATTTGTTTATCTAAATCAAAAAGAGTCCAGTAGCACCTTTAAGACTAACCAATTTTATTGTAGCATAAGCTTTCGAGAATCACAGTTCTCTTCGTCAGTTGCATCTGACGAAGAGAACTGCGATTCTCGAAAGCTTATGCTACAATAAAATTGGTTAGTCTTAAAGGTACTACTGGACTCTTTTTGATTTTGCTACTACAGACTAACACGGCTAACTCCTCTGGATCTATTTGTTTATCTAAGTATTTATACCCCATCTTTCCTTACGGCTCCAGACTGAGGCCTTCCTCTGATCTCAGGCGCTTTCTTCCAAATGGAGGGGCTCTTCCGCTGGAGGAAGAGCCACTTAATTTGGAGGAAGGCTCCTAGGGCTGAAGGAAGGCTCTTGGGAGCACGGTCAAATCCACCCAACCGATTCCGCAAGAAGCCTGTGAACACCCTGCAAATAAACATGAGAGCGTGATGGCACAGGGGCTGAGGACAGAGCAAACCTAACCAGACATTCCTCCTGGGACATCACCTGGTGAAACAACCTGGTTAGCAGACTTCTGACAGCAGGCTCCGAGTTGGGCGAGAAAGACTGACACTGGCACGCTGGCACTGGCACGCTGCTGTCTCTGCCCGGGGAAGGGAGACTGCAGAGGCGCACCAGGGCATCGGATGAAGGGAACTCTGACTACGGAATAACTTTTGTCAGTCTCCTAAGCGGCCATTGGACCCCAGTTTCTTTCATAGGGAATATGGGCTGCACAACTGGGTCTAGTGTATTCACCACACTAGAAGTTTATTGGGAGGACTTCCATTGGCTTGTGCCAACAGGCTCCTTTTAGCCACTAGGGGGATAGAGGTGAGCAGCGGAGCCACCACCCAGCAGCCGCCGCTGGACCCCTTGCTTCCAAGCTGACTACCACGAGCCTAAACAGAAGGCATCCTGGCTCAAATACGTCTTGAGAAAACTTCCTGAGCAGCTTCTCCTAATGCTCGGCTGCTCTTGTATTTAGGACGCTCTGGCCAGTGTTCAGGCAACGCATCTTCTTTCCCCGTCTTACAAGCCCTTCACTTTTGATTCCAGATTCAACAGACAAGATCTGCCTTCCTCGGGGATCCTGGTTTTAAGTACGGCCAGCATAACCCTGTCTTAAGGTTCTCCCCACCTCCGTTTCTCCTTTGCAGGCAAAATACATCCCGTTCTTTTAGACTCTCTCTTCCAACAGCTGACTTCCAGTCTCTCGCCACCCTTGTCGATCCCTTCCAAAGCCAGACATTCCACATGTGGGGTGATCAGCTCACGCAGCTGCTCTGGCGAAACCCCCGGCGTGGACCGAAGTAAACCTCTCTCACTCGGTCCAAGTCTGTGCCCTTCCAGCTCCTAGAAAGCACCTCTAAAGGCTGCAAGCCAGGCCAAGGAAGAGAATCCCCCCTTGCCGAGTGCCATCTGTCACTCCAATGCCAAGGTTCCCCCTTGCTTCAGCTTTACAGAGAGGTCACAAGCCAGATGCATAATCCCAGGGAGTCAAGGGGCACCAGCAGAAAGCAGATGAGGCAGAGGCTGAATGGAACCAGATGGGAAATGCTCTCCAGCACTGATCTTGGTTTCTTGGAATCTGAAATTCGAGGCATTCTCGGGCCTCCAGTGTGGCAGTTAGTTGTAGGAGTACTTCCCAACTTTATAGCGAAGAGGAGGGGAAAAACCAATCACTTCCTGTATTATGGCGGGGGGGGGGGAGGACAAGACCATTATAAGTAAGCTACGCTGAATGCTTGATTTGATCCAATGCTGCCCTTCACTCAGAACCACTTGCTGTACGTGCCCAAGAGCTCAGCCGGGCGTACAAGTACGCGCGCACACAGAAACAGCCCTCTTCTCGGTTTCTGTTTAGGGTCATTTTATTTACATCATTCTAGGTTGCTCAGAGTGTATATTGTTGTTATAGCATGGCTTGCTTTAACAATATGATAAAACATGTTATTTTTAGTGACTGTGCTGTCACAGCACCGGCCTATTTCTTAAATCATTTTTGCATTATCAGCAGTAAGCCACCTCAAGTGGGTCCCTAGAGAGGCAGCACGTACGTTTTCTAAATAAATAAACAGAACCAAATATGGCTGCAGCCTACTGGACAAATTCCCAACAGCAAAAGCGCAACCCACACGTTGTGCTCGTGCCTTCACCCAAAATATTTTGTAGCTTTGTTCACCCGGCTGCAAGGTCGACAAAGGGAAATACTTCCCTGATATGGAACACCTTTGGAAAGGGACAAGGAATGGGAGCAGGAGAAGGCCAAAGGGGGACCGCAAGGACTGAGAAGATGCTTAAGGGGAGGTGAACCATCACCTCTCAAAACAAGTCCAGCGGACTAGATCTGCAGGAGGGAGGGGCTCTTCTAGGAGTTGTTTCCAACTCTGAGTTGGACCCTGACATAGCTCACCGACTACAGCTGTTACTAACTTCTAAGTTGCCCGCAGAAATAAGCACAATGGCAGGTATTGCTAGCAAATATCTCCCTGGCTACAGCAGTAAGGAGAACAAAACTCTGCTGTTTCTGGCTACAGGTTCTAATTTTCTTTTGCCATCCAACAATCGTAGAAAAAAATTCTGGCAACAATGCCTTGAGTGGGATATCAGCGAGTGGTGGTATGCTCACTTCAGGTGGACCCCCCGGGAACGATAAAAATCACTTGGCTGACCCTCTCAGAGTTGGGGCTGTCTGGAGGGGTCCCAGCGTGCAACAGAGGAGAGGCTATGGATCAGCAGCAGGGTGTCTACTTGGCATGTGGGAGGTCCCAGGACCAGTCCCCAGCACAGTAGGTGATCTGAAGATCTCGGCCTGAGACCCTGGAAAGCCACGGCCAGGCAGAGTAGAGACTGGCCTTGATGGACCAGGGTCCTGACTTCGGATAAGACCACTTCATGCATTCAACAGCTGCCCCAGCTCACCTATAACCATTCAGCTTCCCCAAAGAGGGATGACCACAAAGTGACCGCTTATCATATTTGGCTAGACGTGATCTTTGAGGATCCCACTGCAGAGAGGCTGAAGGCGTCAACACAGAAAAACCTGCCCATCTTTAACCCTTTTGGAGAAAACTGTTCACTCGGGACAAGGCATGCGCTACGAGTTCCCACGCTGGAATCTATGAAGCTGCCATTAGGAAAGTCATGGAACGCTTAGCGACGCATTGGAATCAGACACCTTTGAAGAGGAGGCTCGGTTCACAAATGCAGGGCAATAAGGTGGTAGTAGGTTTCACACAGTAGAAGAGAACATACTACTTCAGGCTGCAGGTGGTAGATTCCAGCTTTAACCACAGTAAAAGACTCCATACAAAATCAGCTCTACTGATTCTCTAATTGTAGAGAGTTCTTGACGGGTGTGTGTGTGTGTGCTGAAGTGTGATCTTGAAATGATCTCTTGCATTCTAATCTGTTTTCACAGGACTCGTTCCAGAAAATAACAGAATAAAGGACTGAGTGATGCAGAGAAGACACACACACACACACACACACACACACACACAGAGCAAGAGCCAGCCTAGCGAGAACCCACATAGAATGCTAGGCTTGAGGGGGGTGGGGGTGGGTTGAACCTGTAGAGCAACCAGCGGTGTGCAGGACAGATGTCAAATTTCCATCAAGGCCTAATGAAAGATATGCCCCACCCCCGCCCCCGGTTTCACTTCTATGTTGTTAAACATGCTTCAGTGTTGTAAGATAAGGTTCACGCTTTACTGCTTCATCTCTGGATGTCATGTCCTGGCTGAGCCAAGTTACGCATGCTTTGTAACTATGAAACCCTTATTAAGGGATAGCTTCCGCTTTATTAGAGTTCTCAACCACACACAAGGAGGACAGCCTGCATGGCAACATATGCTTCTGAAGCCTAAGCTACACAGAGCCGGGCACGCAGACGTCGGCCACCCTTGCTCCAGAAGAGAGGGGAACGGCCTCGTTTCATTCCACCGCACAGCCCCACTTTGGCTCTTCTTTGCGGCTTCTATTTGTCCACCCAGCTTATCAGACCCCAGAACTTTTCCAAAGGTTAATAAAGGTTTCAGGACGTTCCAAGGAAAAGGCCGAGTTCCAACGAGCCAGTGCTGGGGGCGGGTGAAGATGCAGCAAGATTCTCAAGTCTGCTTTCCAAGAGAGGCTCTTTCAAGGGCTGGAACAAAGTCCCCCAATGTGCCGAAGAGGCCAGCGTGTGTTGTGAAAATAGCCACAGTTGAGCAAATCAAATGGGAAACGCGGACTCTGCCAGCACTGGAAACGCCTGCAGACGGAGCGGCCAGGAGCAAACTCAGCCAAGTTCTCCGGCGAGGCTCTGCTGGGAGAGCCCAACCTCTGGCAGAAACGAGGGACATCCATTAGCCAGGAGGAGTCCGACTGCCTGGAACGCGATACCGAGGACCCAACATGGTGCCTCATCTCGGCTGCAAATGTTAAGAGGAAGCGCTGCAGCTGTGACTCTCCGGATACGAAGCTGGGATCGATCTGTGCCACCGCTCGGCGCTGCGGCGGTTTTCAGAGACAGACTTCTTGAGGAGTCAGAGTGGATGAAACTGCCCACCCCAGCAAGGACAAATGCATTTCAAGAGCACCCCCACGGGCAGCTATGATTCCAGGCGGGAAAAGGAAAGGGATTCATCCTAATTCAGAATAAAGTTTGTGGAACTCACTGCCACACGAGCTAAGTGGCAGCCACTAGCAAGGAGGGATCAAACAAACGCAAGGATAGCCGTGATGGTCAAAGGGAACCTCCACGTTCAGAGGAAGTGAACTTCCGGGCCACCCCGTATTGTACTTGTTCACTGAATGTCCTGACTGTTGATCATATTGACTTGTACGGTATAATCCGCCTTGGGTCTCAGTGAGAAAGACGGACACAAAATATAAATAAATAAATAAAATACAGGCCCTTTCAAAGGCATCCAACTGGTCACTGTGGGAAACAAAGCAGGCTGGAGTGATCTGATCCAGCAGGGATCTGCTTACACTGTTATTCCCCTTCCCGTGCGGATGCTTGATGCCCTACATATCCACGATTAGGGGAAAGGACTGCAGACTGGAAGGGGTTCTTTCCAGACACACTCAACACCCCCCCCAGCTTCTCTGTTTCTTCAAACAAGCCATTTATCTGGTTGCCAAAGCAAGCCTTGGTTCCTCCCTCATCGTAACTCCCCACCCACCCCAGCAAGAAGCTTGACTGAGCCAAGCCCCCTGGCAACCACTACATGTTCTGGGATTCTCTGCCAAATAGGTAAATGCCACCCGTTAGCCATGACAGCTCCGTGGAACCTCCACTTTCAGAGACAGTATATCACCCAAAGCCAGTCAACCAGGAGAGGATCAGGGCCTTCCTACCCTAGTAATCTGCCACATTTTTAGCCTTCCCTCCCTCCAAGGAGTTCAGAATGGCAAATGTGCTTCGCCCTTCATATTACCCTCACAACAGCCCCGTGAAGTAGATTAGGCTGTGAGAGAATGGCTGGCCCAGTCACCAAGGAAGCATCGCAGCAGAGAGAAGATTTGAACCCGGATCCTCCAAGACACTACACTGTGGAGACGTACAAGCTTCCCAGAGAAACCTAGTTGTTGGAAACAATCAAAGATTAGGTTATTTTTTGTTGCTATGCAACAGGGCTCGTTCAATGTTCTTAACTTCCTACCCCTTGTGATGAACACCAGCGCTCAGCATTATTTTATTTCTGCCTCCTCCAACTGATGCCTCTCCCAGAGGTGTTAATGCAAGCTGCTCTCCATTTGGTCCCTAGGCGAATTTAGGAGGCAAACCTAAAACAGACGGAGATCGTACCGCAGAAGACGGATCCTGATTTCTAGCCTCCCTTCATATTCTAGACAAGAGGGACAGAAGAGACCAGACCTTCACATTGTCATCCAAATAAGCACACATGTAAAATCACAGGAGTCCCGGCCTGAAACTGTGACCGCAGTGTATTGTTTCGCCAGAGGAGACTGAAATAGAAAACTCACATTGCACTCAAGGGAAAGGCCGAGAAGCGAAGCCCGGAGAGCCAGTGTGGTGTAGTGGTTAGAGTGCTGGACTAGGATCTGGGAGACCCAGGTTCAAATCCCCGCTCTGCCATGGAAGCTTGCTGAGTAACTTTGGGCCAGTCACACACTCTCGGCCTAACCTACCTCACAGGGCTGTTGTAAGGATAAAATGGAGAGGAGAATGATGTAAGCCACTTTGGCTCCTCATTCAGGAGAAAGGTGGGTTATAAATGAAGTAAATAAGGAAATAAATAATTAAGATCTCTCCTACCCAACATGGCAATCCAAACTCAAGTGACGGGACTTCGCAAGCAAACAAGGACTCAAAGGCAAACAAGGACTAAGCACTCAAAGACAGACTGAAATGGAAAGCTTTTGGACAAAGGGAGGGGTCCTATGTCAGCCAACAGGGGCACACAGACAGGGAAACTCACCCCAGCACAGCACAGCACCAGACCGCACAAATTAAAGATGCTGAGCGGAAAGCCAACATAAGGCCTGAGGTGCCATCTTGTGATGGAAGTGAGAACTACAAGTACAGAAAATTATTCCGGCAGGCCACTGCTCAAAGACAAGTGGAGGGCTGCGAAATCACACAGATGTGAAAAGGGCCCCTTTCCTCTCCCACTGCCAGAACGGCCATGGAGGCAAACAAATGTAGCTTCACTGCCAGTCAGCCGTCTGTCCCATATTTGGACTTGCTCGGATCCAGCTTTTATATACAGGACTCGTTCATTTGTTCTATACCCGTCTTAGAAAATGTCTAGATGAGCAGTCGTGTTAAGTCTGTCTGTAGCAGTAGAAAAGAGCAAGAGTCCAGTAGCCCCTATAAGACTAACAAAATTTGTGGTAGGGGATGAGCTTTCGTGAGCCACTGCTCACTTCTTCAGAATGAGAATCCATCTGTCCTTACACTAGTGGCCAAAATTTTGGAAACCTTTTGGAAAAAGTGCATTTTTGAGGTTTGATGGCTCATAACACCACTTTTTTTTAGTAATACCATAAAATTACATATCAATGGAAAGATAATTTAATCAAGAATGTAATGCAACAAAGTTTGTTCCATTATCTGTATTCTATCAAATGTTATAGCTAAATAACCAGGAAAAGGAAGCACAACTTGCTTAGGTTGATATGAAGTAGCTTTCCTTCATTTGAATGTAGCCATTCGACGTAATACAATTAAAGAAATGGCACAAAGAGTTGACTGGTCACCCAGAAAGCGATGTAAAATAGTACTATTAAGTGAACAAGGCTACAGTTATGAAGAAATTAGAAGAAAAATTGGTGGAAACTTAACCAAAGTTGGCATTTCTAAATTTCTGAAGAGGTATAAGGCAACTCAGTCACGACAAAACCAGACTGATAAAGGCAGGAAAAGGCGCACACAAGCAAGGGATGATAGAAGAATTGAGAGCCTAGGTGACAGAAGAAAATCATCAAGGTGTATACAGAACGAAATGCCGCAATTCAATGTGAAGTTGAGTGCAGGGACTGTTCGGCACAGACTGGAGGAATTTGGTCTTAATGCTAGAATTCCATGAAAAAACCATTATCATCTCTCAAACAAAGGTTGAAAAGATTAAACTGGGCTAAAACCCATGTTAACTGGACAGCGGAACAATGGGACAGTGTTATTTGGAGTGATGAGACCAAAATCTCCCTGTTTGGTAGTGATGGCATAAAATACGTGAGAAGAAGAATCGGAGAAGATTTGCATCCTGACTGCATTACACCTACCATGAAACACCCAGTTAATGTTATGATATGGGGTTGTATGACATCAAAAGGTGTGGGCAGAATTTGCGTGATAAATGGCAATATAAATGCCCAAAAATACATAAATGAAATACTTGAACCCAAACTGAAGCCTTCCACACGTGATCTTTTCCAAGATAATGAAGCATTTACATTTCAACAAGATTCAGCTCCACGTCATGTTGCTGTTGTGTGCAAAAAGTGGTTTCAAGATAATCATATCCCACTGTTGGAATGGCCTGGGAATGGGACAGACCTGAACCCCATCGAAAATCTATGGAGCCGACTAAAGAAACTGGTTAGTGAGAAGCAACCCAGCAACAAAATGCAATTAATAGAAGCAATAACTCAGTCGTGGTTTCCCATTATAACAGCTGCAGAACTAAAAAACGTGGTTCACTCTATGGGAAGGCGTTGTAAGGCCGTAATTAAAGCAAAAGGTTACCCAACTAAGTATTAACTGACATGGTGAGAATTGTTGTATAACTCATTTTTTCTGTGTGTTTCAATTTTCTTCTTTATAACTACTGTTCTAAAAAAATTTCCTTCATAAAAGTTATTGCATTACATTCTTGATTAAATTATCTTTCCATTGATATATAATTTTATGGTATTACTCCAAAAAAAACTGGTGTTATGAGCCACCAAACCTTAAAAATACACTTTTCCCAAAAGGTTTCCACAATTTTGGCCACTAGTGTCTATCTTGGAGAGTGGAGTGATTATAAAATGTCTGTTAATCTCAACATAACGAACGGTTTGTTCATCTTTCTCTTCCTGACCACCAGTGCAACAATGTTGAAAAACTAACAGCTGTACAATGAGGCAATTCTCTCCAGCATATTTGACTCACAGTTGCTTCATATACCTATTTCACACGGCCCTCAACGGTTTCAGTTCCCTTGTGATTTTTCTAAGAAAACGAAAGAACCCGTCAAGATTAGTCTTATCTGCTCTAGCTGGCAGGCACCGTCCAGGGTCGCAATTGGAGGTGGAGGTCTTCCACATCACCTGCCACCTGCTCCTTTTAACAAGAGATACTGGGGATTGAACCTGGGACCCTGAGATACTCTACCACTGAGCCATACCAACTACACATGAAGCTGCTTTATCTTGTGTCAGACCACTGGCCTCTCAATGTTAGTATTTATTTATTTACTTCATTCATACCCCACCTTTCTCCCCATGGTGGATCCAAAGCAGCTTACATAATTCTCCTCTCCTCCTTTTCATCCTCACAACAACCCTGTGAGGTAGTTTCAGGTAAGTAGCCATGCTGGTCTGCTGTAGAAGAGCAGGACTGGAGTCTAGTGGCATGTTAGAGATTTTCAGAGTATAAGCTTTCAAGACCCAAAGCTTCCTTTTTTAGATGCAGGGAGGAGAAATCCTGAGCCTCTACGTCCCAGTTAAGAGGTGGGTGGGGTGAAGTAAAGAAGGGAGTCGGGATATAAAGGTACAATGCAGCTTGAACAGGAACTAGCACCTGCAGTGAGATAAGAATCCTGTTTCTCTATCCAGTCCTGGGGATAGGGGTGGGTGCTGCCACAGTTTATAACTTGTAAATGACCTCAGGTTCGACAATCTCACTATGTAATCTTCCCTTGAAGCTTGTTTGAGGACAACCACTTTTAGGTCTGCAATGGGATGTCCCGGAAGATTAAAACGTGCTCCCGTTGGGTTTAGAGTATTTTGAGGTAGGCTAGGCTGAAAGGGTGTGACTGGCTGAAGGTCACCCAGGGAGCTTCCAGGGCACAGCAGGAATTCGAGCCTCTTTCTCCCACATCCTAACCTGACACTCTAACCACTACACCACACTGGCTCTCCCAGCGTGGTCTTCTCTGGCAATGAGTCTCCGGTGGAGGTCCTTCATTATCACCTACTATCAACTGGCAACGTGTTCCTGCACGCGCTCAGTTGGAAGCCCACCCATGTCTAAGCCCTGCTTTCTAAGCAACCACAAACAGGTTTGCAGCCCAACTAATGGACTCCCAGCAATTCTAGCGCTTTGTAAATTGCACAAATGCTACGTGACTAACCTGTGAGCAAGGGTGGTCTACTTGCTATATTTGGCGCTGTTGCTATTTCGCTACTTCCACACATTGCCTTTTATGATGGCCCTGTTCTTACAGCGCACTCTGCGTTGTGCCTCTTAAGTCTGGTTATCTCACTGCCTTCTGCACCAGAGCTAGGAATATTGTCAATGCACAAAGTTTATTGCATTTAATGCATATCCCCACCTTCCTTCCTTCAGAGAACTCAAGGATGTTTGTATAGGGTTCCCAGCAGGGTGGATTTGATTTAAATCAAACTGATTTAAATCACGATTTAAATCACTAGTCATTAAGGCTTGATTTAAATCATAGTTTTCTACATAAAAGACTAATTCTTGCTGGTATAACTTTAATATGCAAGTAGATGCCTGCCTTACTGATAGGTAAAGGAACCTCATTAAAGTATTCCCAAACTGGGTCTCTTTTACGGCCTGCTGCCATTATAGGTTTTTTCCTCCAAGGAAAGAATGTGATAAACCTCAGGCCATACACACAAAAGATCCAACGACTTGTGCAGTATTGTGCTCAAAAAGTTTCACTTTCATTTTGTACTGCTTGCCCCGCCCTCCTCACACTTAGTTTCTTCTTGTGCAGATCTATTCCACTCCAAACAATCAGAAAATTGTTTCTATTCACTGAACTTCTTGAAACTTAGCACTGGAGGGGTTGATCCTGTCTTCATAGGTTTGTAGAACAATAGGATTAAGGTCTTTTTCTCAACTCTGTTCATGTTATAACATTTTTGCTGTGAAGAAGAGGCATGTGATCTCTGCTGAGCTGACACAAATTCAGTTTTGAGAACTGCAAAACCAAGCATCTGTGATAATATCTTGTAGGCAGAGAAACTGCCCAATAATCTTACAAAAACCTCTGGAAGAGCATGACATTGTGAATGGATTAATGGAATTTATTTACCAAAAAAATTAAACATACACAGCCTTATTCTACATAATTAAAAACTAATCTTTATTTCATGATGGAATAACCTTTGGATGGTAATATATTTTCCTCAAAAAGCATTTTATTTAAAAAAATCCAATTTAAATTTAAAAAATCCGATTTTAAATTTAAAAAAATCCGATTTATATAAAAAAAATCCGATTTTTGTGATTTTTTAAAAAAAATCATTGATTTTTATCCACCCTGGTTTCCAGGCTTTCAAGAACTAAGTAGACCATCTTTGCTTAATTTCAACTAAGTTGCTGCCTCACATGCCTTCAAACGACATCCTGGGTGTATTGTCGAAGGCTTTCACGGCCGGAGAACGATGGTTGTTGTGGGTTTTCCGGGCTGTATTGCCGTGGTCTTGGCATTGTAGTTCCTGACGTTTCGCCAGCAGCTGCTGGCGAAACGTCAGGAACTACAATGCCAAGACCACGGCAATACAGCCCGGAAAACCCACGACATTCTGGGTCTTTAATTCTTCCGTGCTACCCTTACAAGCCCAATTTACAAGTTACATTGAATGCACATATGATTCATGTAAAGTGTACATTTTAATTGTAATATGTGCGTTGAGTAATGCTCACAGTTCATTACACGCATACACAGCTGAATGTGTGACACAAACCCCAGATTTATCCGGGTTCTGGGCCCTGGTTTCAGTTGCAAAGTGAAGACACTTTGGCTGTTTCTTACGAACAGATGAACAAATGTATGTACAGGATGTGTGTTCACTGTAATGTGGCAACAGGGCGCACACTCAAAATCTTGTATCGCACACAAAGTGCTCTCTACCAAGGGCTATGGATTCCATTGAGCACTCACACCCAAGGTCTGAACAAAGAGTAACAAGATGAACTGTGCCTTCAAGCAATCAAATGCAAGCGTTTGAAAAAGATCGTATTTAGTTTGAGAAGACACATAGGAGTTGGAATAGGAGATATAATATCGATGAACTCTGATTCAGGTATGTTCTGTGTACTCTGTATTTTATTGTAACAACTCTTGTAGTGCAAAATCTTAATGTTCCTCTGACCCTGTTATTCCTCCTTCTTCTTTTGTACTCCTCTTTGTTCTGAGAAGAAAAAAAATGAAAAAAAATGCAAGCCCTTGAGCCCAGTGGGTAATTCTGCCTGGCTTTTCCAGACACTCTCTTACTGCTGCACAACGCTGCCTGCTTTCTGGGGGCTCCTGATATTGGCCTCTGCCTGGGCTTGTGAAATCCTCCGCATAAGAACAGTTTGCAATCCAGTATCTACATTGTACATACAGTGTGTTAATTGTCTTGTAAAGCCACCTCAAGAGCCTCAGGTGAAGAAAGTCGGAAAAATTAAGAAAAATGTAATGTGAGAACGTGTCCCTAATTTGTACAAAGAGTGCATAATTCTTCCCTTTTTCATCTTAATTATTTTATTTTCACTTGATCGGTTATAAAAAATAATTTTGCTTTTTCTTTTCCCACTGGAATGGTGGAAAATGCACTCACATAATCTGTGAGTCCACCCTGCCAAATTTCAAATACATACACTGTCCTAGTTCTACAAGCAATTTAAATTCTCAGCGGCAAGAGAAAAAAAATCAGTTCTTTCGCAATGGCTGATTTTTAAAAGTCTGTCACTTGTTCAAGAAACAAAGAAAAGGGGAATTTTATAAGTTACCTGGCTAAAAAAAAAATTTAAGGGCTTTTGGAACGGAGGATGCACATACGTGCGCATCTCTTAAAGTCTTATATACGCATTTCCAGTCTTTAACACAGCACAGAAGTTCATGTGATTTTCTCTGCCACGTAGGGGCCCAGAGTGATATACCCACAGTGGTTCTACCGCAGAAGGGCTCTCAAAAGTAAAGTATCTCAAAGGAATCTGATATTACACAAGATGCAAACAAACTCTGGCAACAGGAAAACAACTCCATCTCATGACATGGAGAGAGAACCCAAGAAGAGTCTACCAGAAGTGAATCCCCTCCAATTGCCTATTTGCATATTCTGGGCCAAAGTAATGCCTGGAGAGCTGGACCAAGGAGAGGAGCGAAAAGGGATCTATGAGCTCACCACCATTCAAGTCAACCACAATGTGGCAGATCACACTTTGTGCTGCTCTTTTGTGCTCAGTACAACCTTCACATGACGCCCAAGGCTGCGAGAAAGTTTAATTGCTAATTTATGGACCTCTGTAAGAACAGTACCAATCAACAACTGCCCAAGGCCCACTATTATCTCAAGCAACATTCTTTGTCTTGGCAGCTCTTTCATATTTAAAGAGCATGATAAATTACTCATGAGAAAAAGTAACAAAAAGGAGGCTCTAGAACCAATGCAAACTCCCTGGTAACCAGGTGCTGAATACCAAGAAATCCTGACTGTCAACTAGTCATGCTAGGCATTTAAAGCAATTCAAAAATATTTTCTCTCCTCTGCAGATACCGCTTCAAAAGTTTGTATTTTGAAGCGCATTTATTTGGAAGTTAGTGCTACAGAAGTCAAGAGGGTTCGCTTCTAGGCAAGTAAGTTCAGAACCCAGATCACAAGGAGCATTTTGGTCCTCAAGTGCAAAAGCCATGCTTCGAAAACAAGTCAGGGCTGAATATATAAATGAGACTTCCTATGCTGCTGGTGACTGCTTGTTAGTGGTGCCCATTAAAACTTTCTACTGCATTAGTTCAAAGATACAAGAAAGAAACATGTTGTTTATTAGGGAGAGATGATGTCCTCAGCCAGAGGGATAAAATTTCCAGAAATTTTGAAGCCATGGGGGAAAACTTTAGAAGTACATTTTAGAAAAAAAGCGTGTGATATAAGCAATAATTACTTCCTTACCAGATCTTATGAACATGAAATGCATCATTTATAACTTAGCACGTAAAACTGTACTGCTGATAATACCTATGGAAAGTATAAATGCCTTCATTTTTTTCCCCAAGCAGAACTGCAATTACAGCCAAAGCAGATTGATCTGCAAACTGCAGTATGCTTTTCTACCTTAGCATGTGTCTTAGTTTTTGCCATCTGGGAAGAAAAAATAAGTTGAAAACAGAAACTGATTTTTACAGAAAACTAAAAAGAGTGTATGATGTGAACAGGAACATTCCCACATGGCCACAATAGGACTGGCACTGTATCTTGAGGTACAGCTGAACTTTATAACGCTAAACCTTTCAAACGCGTTTTGATCATGCCCACTGTAGTTAGCATGTTAAGTGTGCACAAAATCAGTCACTGCACTTATATACCACTCTTCTAGACAAAGATCCAGAGGAGTTAGCCGTGTTAGTCTGCAGTAGCAAAATCGAAAAGAGTCCAGTAGCACCTCTAAAACTAACCAACTTTACTGTAGCATGAGCTTTTGAGAATCACAGTTCTCTTCATCAGATGCATGCACGCATCTAACAAAGAGAACTGTGATTCTCGAAAGCTTATGCTACAGTAAAGTTGGTTAGTCTTAGAGGTGCTACTGGACTCTTTCCGATTTTGCTTCTAGACGAAGTGCCCCACTCAGTGCAGTGAACTAAATCAGTGTTATTATTACAACACAGCTGGGGAGCTGGGGCTGAAAGGAGTGGCTTACCCAAGGCCACCTACTGAGCTCATGGCAGCAGTGAGATGTGAACCAGCAGAGTGCTGATTCGCAGCACTCTGTCCTTGAAAATATACTTTATATGCCAAGAGACCACCATTCTCTAATGTTGTGGATTGTCTTCTATAAAAAAAAAGCTTCAAGCAACACATTTTGACTTAGACAAATCTTGCCTTTAAAAAGCATTTAAAAAATTTAAAGGAGGAGACCGAACGATTCAACTTCTTAGGAATGAATGAAGTACGGGAAGCCATAATAGTAATGTTGAGGACGAAGAACAAACTCAGCAGTACTCGTCTGAAAGAGACAAAACATTCTCAACCCCACCGCCCAATATGACAAGCCACTACACTGACCCAAATAAAACATTTCCATTCAGAAACAAAAATGTTTATATTGCTTTTCTTCTAAAAATAAAAATGATGACACTAAAGCTTTAGGGACTGCCCTACCATTCACCATAGAGCCTACGTAAGCTCTCTCTGTCGCTTAAGGTCTCCAGTGGGATGATGGAGGGTATTTCCTAAGCTTGTTATTGGGCTGGAATGCAGGCGGGGAGTCTGCCACAAGCTTCTCTAAAAGTCCAGAGTTCAACCAAGCCGACCGGGGAACACGCAGGGAGTGTAGTCCAGGGAGCCGAATTCAAAGGTCAGAGCCAAGAGAGCAGTCGGAGCAGAGCTGGGTCGCGGTAGAGCCGGGCGGGTCTGTGCGCAGGTGCTTCTGCAACGAGGGAGAGGGCGTCCCGGCTTAAGAGCAATCACCTCCAGGGCAGTGCTGCGTCCTGCTAAGACTCAAGGTCACTACGCCGCTGCTTGAGTGCCTGAAGCCTTGCACTTTGCCTCCTTTCCTGTGCAGCAAGATGCTGCCTCCCTCTGCGCTGCCTCTCAGGCTCAGGGGAGCTGGGTGGGGATGCTGCCCTGGTCTCAGGAGCTGGTGCAGGTAAGGGGACAGCCTCCGTCTCTGGGTCTGCCCTGGATTCCTCCACCTGCTCTGGCGAGGGTCCCTGCTGTTCCCCTCCCTGCTGGTCTTCCAAGCGGCTGCCTCTGGAGGGGCTTGGAATACTCTCTCCCCTGTCGTCCTCCCTGAGGTCTTCATCCTCTGAGGGCTCAGAGCCCACAACAGTTATTTCATCCAGAGCCATAGCAAGGATGGGCAGTTCTCAGGAAAGTTGTCTTCCTTGCTCTCTCCTACTCTCATTTTGCATAATCGGAAGCCAGAAGGGTTGCTAAACAACGCAGTTAACTTTTGGGGGGGTGTTTTGGAGGGGATCTCACAGACTTTATGGAAGGGAAAAGAGAAAAAAGTTCACTCCAGTCCTGTTCAAACTATCTGCCTTGGCAACAATCGTAGAGGGTCAGTGTCTTTTGTCTTCTGACCTTACATATGTTGTTAAGGTGAGGGAAACGGGGAAGACCGAGAGAGTCTCGAGTGGGTGGCTGTGCTGGCCTGTAACAGAACAAGATTCGAGATCAGTAGCCCCTTAAAGGCCAGCAAGATTTTCATGGAATAAGGTTTCGAGAGTCAAAGCTCCCTTCTTCAGCGACAAGGAGGAATGGAGACTCCTGAGCATTTACATTCCAGCCAGAAGGTGGGAGGGGTGTAGAAAAGGTGTTGGGAATGGATGCGAAGGTACAATGCGGCTTGATTAAAGCAGAAATTAGCATCTGCAGTGAGATAAGAATGTCTCTGTTTAGCCCCTCCCCAGGGGGGCATTTTTCTGAATTTTTGAATGAACTCAGTTTCAGTAATCTCACAATACAGTCTTCCCTTGAAGTTTCTCTGTCTGAGGAGAACCACTTTTTAAAAAGGAGGCGAGAACAACAAAGGACAGGACAGCTGCAGAACAAGGAATTCGGTGAAGGAAGCCACGATGCAGGGTAATGTGACCTCCTTACACAATACAGAAAGAACTAAAGGACCCTTGACTTCCTCTGCCCCATCTTCCCCCACTGCAATAGTGGGAAAACCCTTGCTGTCCACAGCTAGCAAACCGGCTTCCCTTCAACACAGCTGGAAACATCAGAAACTCCGGGGAACTTCTGCTCTCAAGAACTTCTAGATAGTTGTTGTGGATTTTCCGGGCTGTATAGCCGTGGTCTTGGCATTGTAGTTCCTTGGCATTGTAGTTCCTACAACCATCGTTCTCCGGCCATGAAAGCCTTCGACAATACGACTTCTAGATACTCCAGCAAGTGCAATGGATGAGACAGGAAAAGCAGTCCTCCTCAGACTCAAAACGCCTGTTGCCTCCTACGAAAGCTGGAAAAAAATTATCCCCCAAAGCATTAAATGCTGGGGACAGCAAAGCTGCTCAGGAATCCCAGACAGGCAACTAGATCCGACTCGAATCTCTGCTTCGACGTGGTATTTGCAGGGATGAGTTTGGGCTTATTGCTCTCTCTCTCCCAACCTGACTCCTGACATTTGTTAGGAAAGAGGGAGGACATCTCAGATCCTTGGAGGAACATGGCTATGAATAATCATGAGCAGAAGGACATGCATGAAAGAAATGAAGACAGCGCTGCCATTATAGCAGCTCCTGCAAATAAATCTGGATGCACCGACCCCACTCGTTTGTATCTCCTTGTCCGTTCTCTTCCTCTTCGAACACCTCTGTACTCTTTGTCAGAGAGATCACGACACTATGACGTTGCTGCAATCGTTTCTCTCTGCTCTTCAAAGTCAGGAGATACAGTTGCATTAGAGACGCCCCCCATTCTCCCTATCTGAAAAAGAAGTTGTTTCTCTCAAACTAAAGCAAGAGACATGCTAGGATCTCCCCCAGAAAAGGAACGCTGCTACACAGACACAACTTAAGCAGAAAGGAACATCAGTCTTTACTCAAGCACTCTTTCCAACCAAGAGATAATCCTTTGGGCAGTTAGGGTCACCCGCGGGACAAACCATCTGGATTCAAGCTGAGTTGTGAGTACTGGTGCTGGTGTTGTGAGTACTGGTGCTGGCCTGTCAGTGTAAACCAGTCCCTAGAATATCAGTCCCTAACTCTATTAATTGTCATAAAAGGATTTCCGAGTGCTGGTCTGTACACACGGTTACACTATTCATATACAGAATTACTGTCCTTGGGTTTACAAGGAGAGAAAGAAAAATCAAGGCACACAGGTCAGTCACATCTATGGGTTCACAGCAGGGTGGATTTGATTTAAATCAAACTGATTTAAATCACGATTTAAATCACGATTTAAATCACTAGTCAGTAAGGCTTGATTTAAATCATAGTTTTCTACATAAAGACTAATTCTTGCTGGTATAACTTTAATATGCAAGTAGATGAAGATTGTTCACAAACTGTCATCAGAATAGGCCAGTTCTTGATATACTGCTCAAAACAGTCCCCCACAGAGTTCCATCTAACATCTTGTGGGAGCGTTAGCTTGGTTCCACCCATCCTTTTCAGAGCTGCTGCAGCAAAAGGATTGTTGCGGAAGTATTTAGCAATTTCAACAACATTAGTCTCTATTTCTGGAACACTTAAGTCTTTGGCTAAGAGGTGCAGCAAATGAGCACTGCAGCCATGTGTTATTAGCTTTGTATTCCCTTCCTGCTCTTCTAAATTTCTTCTCATCTTGGATACGTTTGCAGCATTGTCTTTAAGGTCTTTTTCTCAACTCTGTTCATGTTATAACATTTTTGCTGTGAAGAAGAGGCGTGTGATCTCTGCTGAGCTGACACAAATTCAGTTTTGAGAACTGCAAAACCAAGCATCTGTGATAATATCTTGTAGGCAGAGAAACTGCCCAATAATCTTACAAAAACCTCTGGAAGAGCATGACATTGTGAATGGATTAATGGAATTTATTTACCAAAAAAATTAAACATACACAGCCTTATTCTACATAATTAAAAACTAATCTTTATTTCATGATGGAATAACCTTTGGATGGTAATATATTTTCCTCAAAAAGCATTTTATTTTAAAAAATCCGATTTAAATAAAAAAATCCGATTTAAATAAAAAAAATCCGATTTAAATAAAAAAAATCTGATTTTTTTGATTTTTTAAAAAAAATCATTGATTTTTATCCACCCTGGTTCACAGACTACAGGGGCAGTCAGAATTGAGGCCAGGGATGCTGCAAAGTGTGAGAAGTCAACACGGGGGAAAGAGAACAGCAATCAGCCCTTTTGCACAGGAAAGTTACATACAGATCAGAACGTGTCAAAAGCCTAAGGACAGGAAGCAGGAGCCTCAGGGCTGTGGGGAAGAGAGCCAGCCAAGACGGTCAAATCCTCTCCATGGGAAAGGCCACATAACAAGCCTGGTGGTCCTCAGAAAAATACCTCCTCTGCCAAGGAGTCTCATCACCCTACCTATAATTTAATTTAACTTATTCAATTTATAGTCCGCCCTCCCCACACCAGTGGGCTCAGGGCGGATCACGACAAAGCTTAAAAACACACTACACAATTAATCAACATTACCATTTAAAACATAAATAGTACATATCATTCATTTAAAAATATACTACATCTATATAAGTATAAATACAGAGAGCATAGCAGCACGTTAGATGCTCACCGTAACAAGTTGGATTGTACAACCATAACAGACGCTCACCATAACAAGGTGAATTGTAAATTATGCAGACACATTTCACAGATTACGATAATTTTTTTGTCATCACATAACCTGGGTCCTGACTGGGTGGAGACAAAGGCAGGAAATATAAGACAGAAAGACAGCCTACTTGGCAGGGTTGTGGTAGAGATTACAAGGGGAAAATTCACCTGAAGCACTCTATACAGCCTTAATGTAAAGACTGGGCCTGGGAAGAGATGCATGTCGAGGACTCTTCTCCCAGTCTCATAGGACTTGCTTTTGAAGCTTTCTGTAGAGACTAGGGCCAAGGAAGAGGCAGGAACATAAACTGCACCTGTCCAAGAGAGAGACAGCGAGCCCAGCAGTCCTCATAAAAATGCCACCGCTGCCAGGAGAGTCTCAGCACCCTCACCTACAGCAAGGGGAACTGTGTTTAGTTGCCTGTTTTGAAGTTATGCATTTCAAATTAAGAGATTATTTTAATATCTACTGTCACCCCCCCACCCTAGGTTCTGACTATATGCTGCAAAAGGGAAGATGATGAGAGTGACAGATGGACAGCCTACTTGGCAGGGTTGTCGTTGAGATGACAAGAGAAAATCTTCTTACTATATAATTGAGTAAGCGTGTTTCAGACAACTCACTTTATACCCCCCCTCAACCCCCACCAGAGGGTACTGCCGCAGAGGAAAGCCCAGGTAACTCACCATATTGCTCCAGAAAACATGTTGTGGTGGAAAGCCCAGGCAGGGAACAGGAGCGGAGCAGGTGGCAATGCCTTCCCCGTGCCTTAACCCAGATGGTATTAGGTGCGGAGCAGGTGGCAATGCCCACCTCCACCTTAACCCAGCTGATATTAGGAGTGGAGCAGGTGGCAATGCCCACCCCCTTCAGCCAACTGGTATTAGAAGTGGAACAGGTGGAAATGCCCACCACCACCTTAACCCAGCCGGTATTAGTACCAGAGAAGGTGGCAATGGCCCTTCAGGCAGCTGGTATTAGGAGTAGAGCAGGAGGCAATGCCCAGCCCTTGCCTTAACCCATCTGGTATTAGGAATGGAGCACGTGGCAATGCCCACCTCCCGCCTTAACACAGCCGGGATCAGTGATAGAGGAGGAGGGAATGCCTGCCTGCCCGCTCTCCCCTTTCTAGTGCCCGTTGTATTTTTCCCCACAACGGGATTTGTTTCTAGTTTCCCATGAAGCACTCTGCAGAGCCTGTATGGAACGGTCACGCCTAAGGTACACAAATAATAATAACAATAATAAATGCTTAGCTACCACTCTTCTTGATAGATTAGTGCCCACCCAGAGCGGTGAACAAGTTAGTGTTATTATCCCCACAATACAGCTGAGGAGCTGGGCTGAGAGGGGTGGCTTACCCAAGGCTCATGGCAGTTGTGGGATCTGAACCGGTAGAGTGCTGATTTGCAGGCGAACCAATTAAATTATGCATACTCATTTCACAGATTACAATAACGTTTTCACAGCTTCCAACAACGTTTGTCATCACACAACCTGGGTCCTGACTGGGTGGAGAGAAAGGCAGGGAATATGAGACAGAAAGACAGCCTACTTGGCAGGGTTGTTGTAGAGATTACAAGGGGAAAATTCACCAGAAGCCCAGCCTTAATGTAAGGGCTGGGCCTGGGAAGAGATGCACGGAGATAACTTTTCTCCCAGTCCCCTACGAGGCACTTGCTTTTGAAGCTTTCTTCAGCCTTCCTCCCAGCTCAGGCACGAGGGCCTGAGGAAAGGAAGGAGGATAGACGGCGCGTGGCCGGGGAGGCTCGCCGCCTCCCCCCTTACCTTCCAGGCTCTCGCATTGCACCAGGTTGAGGTAGTCGGCCTGAATCAGCACCCCCGCCTTGAAGCCGCGCACCAGGCCCTCCAGGTAGCCGCTGTCCACGTTGAAGTACAGCTCTGGGAAAGACGACAGCATCGTGAGGCGGACCGGGAAGCGGCGGCGGCGGCGGCGGCGACTGCAGAGGCGGAAGCGGGTCCTCGGCTGTCACGTGACGTGGCCAGGGACAACGAGCCTCCTCGCCCCGCGCTTGCGCGGCCGACAGTCGCGCGATCTAAAGGACCTGCTACGTCACGAACTCCCTCGACCATAAAGATGTGAGGCTAGAGCGACTACTTCCCCCTTTGTTTCTACCGGAAGTGCGTGGGGAAGGGGACATTCAGGGACGAGGCTTGTGCGACAAATAGAAAGGGGGGGGGGAATAGGGAGTCTAGTTTACAAGGAACTGAGCCCTGACGTCAGCAAAAGTCAGGAATCAATTTATGGGGGGAGGGCGCTAGGGTTGCCAACTCTGGGGCAGGAGATTCCTGGAGGTTTGGAAAGTGTTTAGGTAAGGTGGGGAGGGTGTCCTGCGGTGTTGTCAAATAACTTTGACAATAATCGGTATTTATAAACAATTATTACATACAGTATATGTTTTCTAAATTAGGATACATTCATTCATAAATAACATACATTTACAATTCATATACAATCATATGGCAATGCTTATATCATACTGTATTGAATATTCATCCTGTTATGTGCTATTGGATCAGCATGTGGAAGCAGATGTGTATAACTAGTAATGGAGATATAGAGGAATTATATACTTCCAATTTGCCACAGATCTAGCTCTTTCTTTTGGGGATTTCTTGTTTCATTAGGTATTCTAAGATTGGGTACCAGTTAGGTATAAAGTCTCTTGATGTCACGTGGGGGCCTATAAATGAGAGATTATGTGTAATGGCAGCCATAGTATAATTCTCCCATAATTTTTTATGTAATAGAGACAAAGATCTGGATCATTTACATTTCTCCAGCAGTGGCAATGGCTGCTTTGGCAGCTGATAACAGGATCAACGTAGTTTGTGTCTTAATCTGTATACCTCCTGTTAATGCCCATGTGTTTAAGAGCAAGGTCTCTGGCGAAATGGGAACATGCATGCCTGTGATGGTTTTGATTTCGTTTAGAACTCTTTCCCAGCATGTTGCTACTTTGGGACAGTGTAGCCAGCAGTGAAGGTAATCTCCGAACTCACCACATTGCTTTCAGCAGGTTGGACTAGCAGCTGGTATGATGTGGGTTAACTTTTTAAGTGTTGTGTACCAGTGTGAAACAAGTGTGAAACAGTTTTGAATGCTTGTAAACTTTAAATGGGGAAAGGTTCCAAATAGATATCCAACCAGCTTCTGTCAGATTTTTTGCCAGCGTGTTTGGTATCTGAGCATACGAGTTTTATTCAAGTCAGGTAATATCATCTTGCCATGGCTGCAACAGAGAGAAGGCACATATTGAGAAACGGAGACAAAGAGCATTCCAAAGATGATTCCTCTCAAAAGGTAATATGGGCACATACACCCTCTCCCCTCTTGTAAAGTTACATGACTGTGCTAACATGTAGCTCATGGTGTCCAAGCAAGGGGTCTGCAATAACCATATAAAGGCAAAAATGCAGTGTAGCAATGTGATATGCCACACAATGCTTGTAGAAGTCTCACGAGAATTAGTATGAGCAGTGGATGAAAACCAATCAGTTGGTACTTAGGTGGCCAGGTGTATGAGAAGGCCAATAGCTAAACAAAGAGTGAGTGATGCTTTAATGATGTAAACGGTAGTATAAGAGAGCATGTATTCCTTTGTTCGGTGGAACACTTAGAGGCTTGCTTTGAGCAGTGTTCCCTATTGCAATACACTTTTCCAAAGCCTTTGTTTGTCTCCTCTCTTTGTTCCTGGATTGGGTGGAAATGAAGGGCACCTTTGTGCAACAGTGGGCAAGGGTAGAAAGAACCAGTGGGTGTGAAAAATGAAAGGATTTTCTTTTCTGCCTCCCACAAGCCCTCAGACATGCCCTTCTTGCAAATTCTGCTGCCGATGGCCACTGTCCCTCTATTGCAAAAGGGAGCAGGTGATAATAATAACTGCACTTATATACCGCTCTCCTATACAGATTAGTGCCTCACCCAGAGTGGTGAACAAGTTAGTGTTATTATCCGGGAGTGGGTAAAAGTCAGATCCAGATGATTTTAAGCGGATCTTCATGAATTCATATGATGTTTATATTGAAACAAAACAAAAAGGCCATCATATTATAGTTCGTGCTCTAGTTTACAGGCAGCAATGACACAATCACGCACCCACCGATCCATGGCCAAAAAAAATGTGTAAAAAGCACGAATCCTCATGGATTTGTTTGATTTTTATATGGGGCCACCCAAAATCCACCATACAATCCCATATGTCATAATGGCCCCCCCAAAAATCAGGCAACCCACCACTTCGTGGCACTGCCACAGTGCAAAAATATGCTTTAAAAGCATGGATGCTCATGGATCCTCTGGATTTTTACATGGGGCCACCCAAAATCCACCATACAATCCCCATGCTGCTTATGCTTGGCAATAAATTCCATGGTCCCTTACTTGAAGGAGGAAGAAAGGGGTAAATGGGATCTTAGGTCAATCACTGTCTCACATCCTAACCCACCTCACAGGATTGTTGTAAGGATATTATGGTGTTAGTAGGGCTGCCCGGAGAAAAACATCCTGTCCCTTTAATAGAGGCTTAATGTGACATTATTTAACAGGTTATGTTATTTACTTCCATTACAAGAAAAACATCACATGCCCATTTCCATTTATTAAACCTCTATTAAAGCAACAGGGCATTTTTCACCAGGCAATTAGCAATCCTAGTGGTGTAGCGGTTAGGGTGTCAGTCTAGAATCTGGGAGACCCAGGTCTGAATCCCCACTGGGCCATGGAAGTTTCTGGGACCAGCCACTGTGCTGTCTGCCTAACCTACCTCACAGGGTTGTTGTGAGGATAAAATCAAGGAGAATGATGTAAGCCACTTTGGGTTTCCATTGGGGAGAAAGGCAGCATATTAATATCCAAATAAACAAATAGAGCCGGGCACAGAGATTCTCATGTAGAGGTCTGAACAACTAGTCCTGCTGCAGCTCCTGGCCAGTGCATGGTGGGGAGACCTATACTGGTCTCTTGGCAGGCAGGATTGTGCCCTAATGATGGACAAATACAACTTGGAGGAGGGTGATGGTGTAGAGAACCCTTTTGGTTGTGTTGCTCCAGTTGTGCGGAGCATGGGATGCTCTGAGGCTGCTGCCTGGATGCGCCCCTGAAAATGTCTCGAGGAGCAATTGAAATGATCTGTGGCGTTCTTTACATTTTTACACTGTCCAAATACTGGGATTCTTCTTTGACTCTAATGAGAGTGTTTATGCCTTTCCCTGAAATTCCTTGGGTACCTTTGCAACAGACTTGAGAGATAAGCCTTTTTTGTTGTTGGGATGGCCTTTGGAATGTGGCAAACTTCTGACAGAGACAAGAGGTAGAAGTGTAGCCAATGCTGCATTTGAATAACATGCTTCAAAAGCACAGATCCTCATGGATCCTCTTGACTTTTACACAGGGCAACCCAAAATCCACCGTACAATCCCATATCATGTCTATTGCCACAGGCTGCACCAAAAAAATGTGCCCACCTCTTCGTGGCACTGGCATGGTGCAAAAACATGCTTTAAAAGCATGGATCCTCTTGATTTTTACATGGGGCCACCCAAAATCCACCATGCAATCCCATACCATGTCTGTTACCACAGACTGCACCCAAGAAATCATGCACGCACCGCTTCGTGGCAACGCCATGGCACATAAACGTAATACAAAAGCATGGATCCGCTGGATTTTTTCATGGGATCACTTAAAACTCACCATACAGATCCATATCATGTCCATTGCCACAGATTCCACCCCAAACATCATGAGCCCACCACTTGGTGGCACTTCACAGCGCAAAAACTTACTTCTGAAACATGGATCCTCGTGGATCCTGTAAATGTTTACATGGGGTCACCCAGTACTCACCATACAGACCCATATCATGTCCATTGCCACAGACCGCCCTTCAGGACAACTTAATGGCCACTCAGAGGGGTTTACAAAGTATGCCATTATTATCCCCACAACAAACACCCTGTGAGGTGAGTGGGGCTGAGAGAGCTCCAGAGAGCTGTGACTTGCCCAAGGTCACCCAGCTGGCTTCAAGGGGAGGAGTGGGGAATCAAACCCGGTTCTCCAGATTAGAGTCCTGCTGCTCTTAACCACTACACCAAACTGGCTCTTAATACAGGATCTCAAATGGGGATAGTCCCAATTTCCCCCAACTCCCACTCGAATTCGAGTTAGCGCTAGGGGGAGTGCCTCCAGCCACTTAAGGGCAGTCTCAGCACAGATTTTAGTCAAGGTAGACTTATTGGTAGTTAAGCCACTTAATGCCTCCACAATGGCCGCCGCACTGAGACCATGGCTAAATGACACCACCACCCAGAACAGAACTTAGCAACAGGCAGGATACTGGGACCTGGGATTTCTCCAGGTCGTACAGACACCAGGGTAATGGTGCCTATGGAAGAACTCCTCTTCAACTACCAACAGGAGATTAGGGTGGTCCGTGTGCAAATGTACCTTTTTGGAAAATGGCAGGTTTGATACATTCCCAAATGGCTCCCGTATGTGGAGATAGGGGGTGTTGTGGGACCCTGCCATAAACTTCCGAGTCCTGGTAGTCACATAAAAATGAAACCACCTCAGGGACGGATTCCTCAAATGTTGACTGCTCCCCAGGAAATCCCACCTGGACCTGTTATTATCTGGCTGAGACAATCTCCCAGGTCAGCCCGGACACCTTCGGAATGGGTTACTATTCGGCCCAGTAGGTGGGGGCCAATAGTTCTACTAGCTCATCACCTTCCCTAGCAGGGCACTATTGGATATGTAACCCTACCTGCAAATGGGACAGGAATTTGCTACCTTGCCTTGGTGCTGCCCCCCCCCCCCCATTTGTGATCACATCACTAAGTGAGCAACCCCATATTCATAATTACCGGGATGCGGAGACGGCGCAGAAGCTTGTTCAGCAATACCCCCCCCCCCACACACACACACACACTCAATTTGGACTTTTCCGAGGCCTCATTGAGGCGGTTTGGAGATTGCAGGCAGTGGTCGAAATAGTAGCAAACAAAACAGCTGCAGACCTAAAAGCAATAGCCAAGGAACAGAGCCAAATGCAACAGGTGGCCCTGCAAAACCAGTTAGCGCTGGACTTCAGTCTAGCATCAAAAGGGGAAACTTGTGCCTTAATTAATACCACATGCTGCATCTGGATCCCAGACGATAGAAAGGATATCTTTTAGCGAAGCTGGAAGGGGCCCCGAAGGGGTCCCCCCGCCCCTTCAAGGTGATATTCAGTGTCCCTTCGGGGCCCCTTCCAGCTTCACTGCTCCACCAACCTGAAAAAGAAGAAACTACAACTACAAAAAAGATATCAATCTAATTGCATTGGGGAGACAGATGGATTTCTGTCTGCAACACGGAGAATCATCATTAAAGACTCTGGGGGGCTTACAAAGTGCACCCCTCTGGACTCTGGGACACTGAATATCACCGTGAAGGGTGTATTACAATAAGTCTTTTGAAAATATTGTATTGAGAGTTGATCATTACTTTTGTATCAAGAATAGCAATTGAGAAATATTTTTATTAAGTACATTGAAGAAATATTATTCACTTAATCTTTCCCTGGTGTGGGTTTCTTGTTGTTTGGCATTTACTTGTGGGGAAAGCCTCTTTACTTTTGGATCCCAGCTGGGTGAAGGTGAGGGTCGGGCATTGCCACCGGCTCCGCTCCTGATCCCAGCTAGGTGAAGGCAGGGGGTGGGTGGGCATTACCCCTGATCCCAGCTGGGTGAAGGCGAGGGTCGGGCATTGCCATCTGCTCCGCACCTGATCCTGGCCTGGGCGTCCCACTGTGATGCGCTCTCTGGAGGTCTGGCTGCCTCATCTGGCGTACCCTGGCGCACCAGGGTAGGAAGTGAGTGAGTTGTCATGAATACGCTTAGCATTTTATATAATAGGATACATCAGGCTTTCAGATGCCGTTCTAAGATGGAGTTAAAAATATTAGAGACAGCTTCAAACATGCAGTTCTGAATTGTCCCAACAGAAGTTTTGCACGATGGCTTCTTGCTGCCATCTGGAATGTAAACTTTAGGTAGTTGGCTGTAAAGGAAGAGTGCCCCTGTACCACTAATAGAAGAGGGAATTGTAGTTGGCACAGCATTATGCCGGAATGAAATCGATCAAGCCATTGCCTAACTCTTCCTATCCTGTATGTGTTCCATTCATCACTGTAGTGTCTCCATTTTATTAAGGAGAGGGCAGCCCCGTTGTGCTGGGTTTATCCCTACCTTTATCCTTCCCTCCCCAGTTACCTGTTGTGCACTTGCATTGGTTGGGTGTGCGTGTGTCTGTGTGTGCACACTCACTAGGAATGAACTGTGCCACTGAAATCCCCCCCCCCTTCCTTGTGAGGATTATATGATGTCCTTTGCTCCTCTGTTCAGAATGGTGGTCTTTGCTGTCTTTGTGATTTGTCTCTCCTGATCTGCAGCTGCTTCACGGCCATCAGGGATTCTATGAACCACGAGGGCCAGATTTGGCAGTGGACTTCTTGATTATATCATGTCCTTGTAGTAACTTACTGCTCTCTATTCCAGACTGAATAAGCTATATGGAGCCCACCCAGAGCCCTTGAGGTAGTCTGCACTCCATAATCTAGTTAATTCTTTTTCACAGCCTTAAGAACTCCAATGTGCTAGAACAACTCCAAGTAACTGCCTGTCTAAATGAAGGCTGCAAAGTGGTCTGCTTTGATTCGAAAGGAAACGCTTAAGACTTTTCTCCTTTACTTGGGGTATTTATTGGAACAGTGAAAGGAGTATAAGAAAGCCCAGCTTGCAAATAAGGGCAAGAGAATTTTTTTCCGGATCTCAGGCTAGTTCTTGCCACATGGAAAAGTGTTGCTGAATTTCTTGCAAAAGCAATTGGCGTTGAAAAAACGGCAGTAGCAGGTGGCGCACGGATCACAGCAAGGGAGTTTGTGGCCCAGGCAGGATTCCTGCAAGCGGACGCATCTCCTCGGGGAACGCTCCTCCCGTCCCTGCGCTTGTAAGGCGGATGACAACATCTGCAAGGAGAGCGACAGGAAGGGATGGGAAAGACGTAACCTTTTAAAGGGGGCTGTTGGGGCAGTTTGAAAGCACCTTCTGAAAACAAACATAAACGTTTAATGTCTTGGAACAAGCCCTGCTTCCCCAATGCAACAAAACCAATTTTGGTTGTTGTGGATTTTCCGGGCTGTATTGCCGGCAATACAGCCCGGAAAATCCACAACAACCATCGTTCTCCGGCCATGAAAGCCTTCGACAACATATAAAACCAATTTTATTTTAATATTTCTTTAATCTTTGTTTATACCCTGCCTTTCTCCCCAGTGGGGGCCACAGCAGCTTACATTGTTGTCCTCTCTTCCATTTTATCCTCACAACGACCCTTTGAGGTAGGTTGGACTCAGAGTACGTGACTGGCCTGTGATCATCCATTGAGTTTTCATGGCAGAGTGGGAATTCCAACCTGGATCTCCCAGATCCCAGTCCAGCATTCTAAGCACTACACCACACTGGCTTCTGCAAGTTTGTGCCCACCTTAGATTGCTCTGTTTAGACCAAAAGGTTCTCTTGCAGGTGTCAGCCTACACATGGGCAAAATCAACTGCAGCCTTCTCTGTGGTGACTCCTACTTTATGGAACAGCCTGCCTGTGGTCAGGAGAGCTCCCACGCTCTTGGCTTTCTACAAACAATGCAAAACAATTATTCAAAAAGGCTTTTTTACTCAGGAGGGCGATATTGCAGGGAGGGGGTCTCGGATGTTTCGCCAGTGAGTTGGGAACCATGGGCTTCACCATTATGTTGCTTTGCATATTATCTGTTGCTTTGAATATGTACTCGCAGGGCTTTTTTTCAGCAGGAACGCAGTGGAACGGAGTTCCGGCACCTCTTGAAAATACTCAGCAATAGTGCTTGAAAATAATATTATTTCAAAGAATCCCGTGTGTTTCTTCCCTATTTCCCTCTTGAGAGTTCCGCCACCTCTTTTCCCAGAAAAAAAAACCCTGTGTACTCGTATATACTGCTTGTGCTTCATGTTGTCTAATGTCAATCCTAGAATGCATCTGACGAAGAGAACTGTGATTCTCGAAAGCTTATGCTACAATAAAGTTGGTTAGTCTTAAAGGTGCTACTGGACTCTTTTTGATTTTGCTGCTACAGACTAACATGGCTAACTCCTCTGCATCTATAATCCTAGAATGGATTATGTTCTGTTTCAGCAATCCTTTGACCCTGTATTGGATCCTTGTAATGCTCTGTCTCTGTAAACTTGTATTCATCTACCCTATGACATTGTTTATGGACATGTCCTTGATACTGTATGGAAATGTCCTTGCTCCTGATTGTACTGATCTCACATTATGTAATCTGCCTTGAGTCTCAGTGAGAAAGACGGACTATAAATGACATAAATAAATATAAATTTTGTAAAGAAATGCCTATGTGCTGCCACAGCAGAATGTGTTGTGGAAGCATAGCAGGCAGTTTGTATTAGTGCAAGAAAATAGGTCCTTTATCTTTAAAATAATGCATGATGAGACTTGTAGTTTGATAGCCCTTTAGGGCAGATGTTCTGAGAGCCAAACTACAAGTGACGTCTTACACAGGTTGGACACTAGTCGGCTTCCCTCAAGTTTTGATGGGAAATGTAGGCATCCTGGTCTTGCATCTGTAATGGAGAGCCAAGCTGTAAAACCAGGGCGCCTACATTTCCCATCAAAACTTGAGGGAAGCTGACAAGTGTCCAACCTGTGTAAGGTGTTACTTGTAGTTTGGCTCTAAGATAGCCTTCCTTATTGGTTATACAGAAGTTCCCTTTTGTGCGCTATCAAGCCCGCCAAACTTTTACGATCCTTTGTTTTGAAATCCCTGGCAGCAAGGAGGCGCACAACTTTATCTCTTTTTCACCAAAGCCATGCAAATGGACTCTTATCACTAAGGATGGACTTTCTCCCTCGTTGTGCAGGTAAATCATGAGTTAAAGATTCTTTTGAATGGATGAGCCAAATAAACATGATTTGAGCCCAGCAGACTGGCCTTGATCACGCTCTAGCAATGGGATTCAGTTCCAGCCAGCCTTGGAGCCGGAAAAAGTGAAAAAAAGAGGTGTGTCTGTGCGTGCTCCCAGCTTCTCATTGCATGTGCATGAAAAAATGAAAAGGAATGGAGCTTCCCTCCCGGAGAATCTCCTTCCTCTGCAAACGCCCCTCCGCGCTCTGGCCAGGCTCCTTTGCGGTGCAAGGTGCAAATGCTGCCGGCCTTCCCAGCTCATTGAATTGCTAACGCGGTTGCTGTCCATGCTATGCCGCAAGCCTCTCCCCCAGTGCTTGTGTCTCCTCAGCTCAACCCTTTGCAACTGCATGAAATACACTGGAAGCAAGACCTCAGCGTAGAAGGGAATCCGCTACTGCCAGAGAGCCCGTCAGCACGAGACAGCTGGACCTGGAGGTCAAAGCAAGCAGCCCCCTCCTTACTAGAGAAGCGCTCCGCTATTCATCAGTTCATTAGAAGATTTTTAGGAGACTCACAAGCGTGCAGCACCATCTAGTGGGCATACTTAGGGCCAAGCTACACATGACGAAAGACACTTGCCTGGCAAGTGGATTGAGTGGAGGGCAAGTGAACAGGGAGAAATACACTTGCCGTTCAAGTGTCATTTGTCACTTGTAGCTTGGCCCATTGTAATTGCAGACGAAAATAATTTTTTAAAGAATTTAAAGCAGACTCTGTAACAGAAAGTAATGTTAGCCAGTAAACATAATATCGAAACCAGGGCTCATTTCGAGGGGGAAGGCGCAGGAACACGGTTCGAGCAGTTTCCCAAAGAGGTCACATGTATTTTGAAGTTGATTGCAGCGGGAAGATGGCAGCCACAGCAGACACGTAATCTGGTTTTAGCTCCACGGTTTTATCTCTATTTTATTATTTCCTGGCCTTAACTGAGCTATTCCTGGCACATGATTTTGGCTGCAGGGTATTTCAGTGAAAAGTATTGAAATTTAAGAAGTTTAAGGCCCAGAAAAGTGAATGGGACTGTTTACTGTGGGCTGTAAAATCAAAAAATGAAAAAAATGTTCTGGACTTTAATAGCAAAAGGGTTAAACACAAGGTTCCCAGCACCTTACCACATTTCTGCAGAGGTTTGGGAATCTTTTTTTACTTTTATTTTTGCAAGTAGAAATATAGATATGCTGGATGGCAGACCGAAGCTGCCACCAGGCACGAAAGAATGGCCCTCAGTAATGGCCAGTGAGGTCAGGATTTTTATCAAGAAGCAAACAAAGGAAAAGCACCTGACCCTGAGCTCATACCAATGGAATTATTTCAAATTGACCCAGATCGGTGGGCGCAGATTTTGGCTTCAGTTTTTACTGATATAAATAAGACAGGAAATATGCCTGACGTCTGCTGCAGCATGATAACCATCCCGATCTATAAAAAGGAGGATCCAATGAACCCAGCGAATTATCATCCAATAAGTCTATTATCCACTATAGGAAAACTCTTATGCTGCAATGCTTTTTGAAAAGATTAGATGCTGGGTTGAAGGAAATAATATTCTGGGATATGAACAGGCTGGTTTTAGGAAAGGAGCAAGTACCATCAATCATCGCCACATAGTCTGGTATTTGGTAGACAAATATACGAGTTCTGGAGAAGGCGTGCTGGCAACTGCCTTCATGGATCTTAAATCGGCATTTGACACAATCTCCAGGCCCCGTTTATGGGGAAAGCTGAAGAAGTATGGCATTGAATTGTGTTTTCTTTACCTAATACAACTATACAATTATCCTACTGCCCAGGTTAGATGTGGAGATTCAGGACTGCTATCTGAGCCATTTACTTTAGATAAAGGCACAAAGCAGAGATGTATTCTTACACTTCTGCTGTTTAACATATATAAATGATCTGAGAGCAGAACCACAAGTGACAAAAGGCACAGATTGGACACTTGTCAGCTTCCCTCAAGTTTTGATGGGAAATGTAGGCAGCTTGGCGGAATGTTGGACAAGTGACAGTTGAAAAGTCCATTGGACAGCAGGCGGAGAGCGAAGCTGCAAGACCAGGACGCCTACATTTCCCATCAAAACTTGAGGGAGGCTGACAAGTGTCCAACCTGTGCCTTTTGTCACTTGTGGTTCTGCTCTTAGATCCTGTCTCCTGAGGAATGCTTGCCATCTTCTGTATCTTGCTAAGTGTGAAATTCCAATCCTTTTGTATGCTGTCGATGCAGTAATAACAGGGCCAGATTGAAGGGGGCAGGGGGGTAGTCTGCCCCTGGTGCCGCCAAAGAGGGAGTGCCGGGCACAGCTGCCAGCCACTGGGAGCACGCCGGCAGCAGTGCAGGCAGCTGAGTGGCTACCTGTGCCATTCGCTTGCCCAGCAGGACACAGGGAGCGCACAGCAAGCTGGCCGCCCCCTCAGCCGGGCAGGTGAATGGCTTGGAGAGCTGGGAGGTCACTCGCACCACTCGCCTTCCCGGCTGAGGGGGCAGCCAGCTTGCCGTGCGCTCCCTGTCCTGCAGGGCAAGCAAATGGTGCGAGTGGCCTCCCAACCTTCTGCGCCATTCGTCTTCCTGGCTGAGGGGGTGGCCAGTTTGCCGCACGCTCCCTGTCCTGCTGGGCAAGCAAGTGGCATGGAGGGCTGGGAGGCCACCCCTGTCATTCGCCTGCCCCGCAGGACAGGGAGCGTGCAGCAAGCTGGCTGCCCCCTCAGCCAGGCAAGCGAGTGGTGCAGGCGGCCTCCCAGCCACCCACGCTGCTGCTGCTTTGCGTGACGACGTCACAAAGTAACATCATCACGCATCGCCAGGAGCATGTGCATGCACTGTGCACACATGCAAGGGCACCCAAGCTTCGCTTGTCCTGGGCACCGGGAACACTAGATCCAGCGCTGAGTAATAATGTCCAGTTGTGGGACTCCGCAAATTGATTAAAAAAATCAAGTTACTGTCCCCATGAAGGCTTGTCTATTAATGTAGTGAAATCCAAGGTCATCCAAGGAAAAGGAAAAGTGGGGTGGGGGGACTTCAGATGGGATATAGCAGGCCAATCTATGGAACAGGTTAACCAATTTAAATACTTGGGAATCCATTTTGAGGCATCCCTTGCATAGAAAACACATTGGGTCTTCTTGACAAGGAATACTGCCTTGAGAGTAGGGAGGACAATTGTAAGATATTTTTATACAGCGGGAGGTGAATTTGTCCCCTCGGCCTTAAAGGTATCTAATGCCTTTTGTATGGTGCAGAAATCTGGATCCAGGCCGCTTCTGAGAGAATGGATTACATCCAGTACGATTGTTTCCGACGCTTATTGGCTACTCCCAGGTGTGTTCCAGGAATAGCTCTGAGAGCTGAATTGGGCAAAATACCGACGGAAGCTAAGGCATGGATAAACGCATTTCTTTTTAAAGTAAAGATTTTAAAATCTGAGGAGGGCCCACTCTACTTGGACTCATTCCGGCAGATAAATATAATAGTCAAAGGGATCAGCTGTTGAGAAAGAAAATGAAATGCCTAGTAATAACAAAAAATATGGTCAAGAAGACTACAGAGACCAAAGATCTAAAAAACATGTCAGGAAGTTGGACATTGCTAGGACATCTGTTAGGGCACGGAGGGTATGTTCGACTCTTTACTTAGGTATTGCCCTCCCAATGCAATTTTTTTTTATCATCTGACAGAACTAAAGCTTAGATAGCTTTTACACTGGCAAGAATGAATGCCCTTCCCTTGGCAGTTTTGGAGGGTAGATACAAGAAAGTACCATATGCCAATAGAACATGCAGAGGCCCACTTGATAAAATTGAAACCATTGAACATCTTATTATAGAGCTGAGAGCTCTAGACAGATAGATAAAAACTTTCTTCCTTGGAGCAGGCCGAAGCTGAGCCTGCACTGACTTACAACCTGGACCAGAATGTTAAACCATATACATTATAGACGTGATGGCATCTTTTTCTTTACAGACAGGCTCTGGGATCCGAACTCAAACTAGCCTGCCAGAGCTGGAGGCACAAGACACATCCCAATGAGTATTGCCCTATGTGGAGCAGCAGAGGGCCTCCATCCACAACCTCGCCATGGACAAGATCAACCAGAAATTGGAGTTGCTTCAGCTCCTCGACCCTGTTGCACCAGCATTCAAACCAGAGGCGCCATCTTCAAATCAAACGGCAGAAGCCTCTGGACAGCTAGAGCACAGGATATCAGCCAAGATCGATGGAGCTCGCCCACACGCTTGCCCCAAGTTGGGTTGTACCTACAGCGTTCCAGCCAATCGCTGCAGCTCGTGTGCCAGTGCACACACCAACGGCGCCTCTTGGGAGTTACCCATGGCTACTGCCCCTGTTTGCAGTTCACCTGCTCCCCCTGCAGTTTCTGCAGCTCCTGCCTCATCACTCCCGGCACCACCACGGCCTACCCTGCCTGCGGTTCCAGAGGCAGTGTGACTGCTAGTTGGTCCATACAAGATCTGGCGGAAAGAGGTGTCCAGAAGTTTTTGAACCGCCCAGAGGACTACTTGATCTGGAAGGTGGTATTCCAGGGAGCCATCAGGGACATGAGGCTACAAGCTTATGAAGAACTTACCCTCATGATCGCATGGTTGGGACACGGTTTTGCAGCCCAGGCAAAATGCATGGATGCCACGAACGTTGCAGATCCTGGGACAGCCCTTACTGCAGTTTGGGAACTATTCGACAAACACTACAGGGGATCGTCAAAAATTGAAGTCTCGCTCATGCTGCGGCTGAGGAAGTTTCCCAAGATAAGCATCAATGATCCTTGTAAGCTATGGGACTTGGCTGACATCCTCTCGGAGCTGGAGGCAGCCAAGGAAAAACTGAAGCTACCAGGGCTGGCATGTCACTCTCGACCAATGGATATTAACAAAGATATGCTGCCTTGAAACGTTCTTTAAAAGAGCAGGCAACCTGACCTAGCATTTGATTCGCAAGACAACGTTAAGGTGGTCATGAAGCTAGCCTTAAAAAGAATGTTCAAGTGCTGCTGACCAGTTCAAAGACAATCTATTCCAACACTTTTTGACCCCATGCAGGGAGTAGCTGTCTGAGATGCATCTGAGTGCGAACATCACATTGCGTTAAACTGGGGCTGTAGAGCTGCAGAAAAGCAAGCTGTTTCAGTGGGTGAAATATGGTGCAAACACCTATCTAGAAATAAAGCTGTTTCTCAGGCATCTTGACCATGGTATTGATTTCTTTAGAAAATGGTTTGTTGGGTGACGGTTCTCCCTGTATACAAAAGGAAAAAGCGAAGACTTGGAAGTCCCTGCCCTCTGGTCAGTTCTTGTCCAGCTCCTGTCCGTTTCAATGAGGTTTGCAGAAGCTCCATTTAATTCATATGCTGCAAGGGGAAGATTTTGAAAACCACCTAATTTTCTTGGGCTAACTAGACTTACCTGCCCCACCGGTACCACTACAGCCTGTGATCTGACCCTGGCTGTTTTCACACGACTAACCTGCTTCCGTAACGTTGCGAAACATCACGCGAAAAACGTGGAAGATAATAATAATAATAACATTCGATTTATATACCGCCCTTCAGGACAACTTAATGCCCACTCAGAGCGGTTTACAAAGTGTTATTATTACCCCACAACAATCACCCTGTGAGGTGGGTGGGGCTAAGAGAGCTCAAGAGAACTGTGACTCGCCCAAGGTCACCCAGCTGGCTTCAAGTGGAGGAGTGGGGAATCAAACCCGGCTCTCCAGATTAGAGTCCCGTGCTCTTAACCACTACACCAAACTGGCTCTCAGTTTTGCGACGTCGCGCAAAACTCTCGGGAGAAGACGCTATCTTCCGCGTTTTTCGTGCGATGTTTCGCAACGTTACGGAAGCAGGATAGTCGTGTGAAAACGGCCCCAGATGAAGTGCAGTCTGAACTGTGTGAGCTGACCTGTGTGTGGTGCAGTGCAAGCAGCCCTGCTGTGCAGAAGCATTGGAGTAAATATCTTAGCAGTCCTTTCCAACTTCGTGTTCACGTGGTAGTGGGCATAGTTCAGTGGCCTCGCAGGGCTGGGAAAGATTTTTCAATTTACCTGTGCATCTATCATGCTGGCTTCCGGCACCAGATCATCTTGGGCTATGGGCATCTGCAGGGCCAGCTGTTCAAAATCTGTCAAAGAAAGTGAAGCTTTACAAATGGAAAAAGAGCGAGAGAGAGCAAAGCAAGGTAAGATCGTTCTTTTCTTTTGGAGGTGCTATTAGAATATCAGAGGCCCTTTTTTGGTTTCTGGGTGCATGCATTTTTTGCTGTGGGTTGGGTTTCCCATCACTGTTTGCCTTAACAGACTGAAGCTGTAGCCTATGACAACAGAAATCGTTCCTCTGGGGGTAGGGTAGGATAACGGTGAGGAAATAGCTTCCCAATGGCTGGAATGACTGTGAGTTGGCAGAAAATCCTGATGTAGGTTAAATTAACCAGATCGGCTTCCTCATAGGTATACCATCTGTATTCCTCTTGTATACTTTTTTAAAAAGCAAATATTTCAGTTCTCTGTTCTGAAGGATGCCTGCCAGGTCAATGCTGCCTCTGGAACTTGTCCCTCAGGAATAGGAAACAGATATTTATAAGCAGGGCTCATTTCGAGGGGGAACGCGCAGGAACGCAGTTCCAGCAGTTCTCCAAAGAGGTCATATGTCAGGTGGCCCCCACCCACCTGACTTTCGGCCATTCGGGGGCCGTTTCGGCCTGGATTGGGGCCGAAACAGCCTGGATCAGATTGGTGCCGAGCAGGGGGAAGCCTCCCCTGCTCAGCACTGACCTGATCTGGGCCGTTTCGGTCCAGAACCAGGCCCAAAATGGCCACTTTCGGTCATTTAGGGCCCCTTTTTGCCATTTTGAGCCCAATTTCGGCCCTGAATGGCCAGGATTGGGTCCAAAACAGCCAGGACAGGTGATGTCAGGGGGTGTGACATATCCAAATCAGTTATGCTAATAACAAACTTCTGGTGATGGCAAGGGGTGTGGCTTATGCTAATGAGTTCCTCCAGCTCTTTTTCTACGAAATGACCCCAGCTTATAAGTAAAATATAATGCTCTGCCAACTCAACTGGACACAATCTTATAGCAACCCACAGAAAGCATTAAAGACCCCCCAAATCAATATAAAAATAAATGATTGAATCTTCCATCATAGGATGCTAAGACCTCATCTATGCAGATCATATCTACCGTTCATAGAAGTAATTCTGTGGCAGCCAAGAAGCCTCCTTGAATAGAATAGAAATCCTGGTCACATTTCCGAAAGGAAAGGGGTGTGTGCCAGACCTATTTCCCATTGTAAATATTTCACAGGGAGAGCAGCGGCTGTAGGGCTGGGTCTAAACTTGGTAGCCTTTTACTATACTTCAGAGCCTGAGAACACCCTCCGTGGAGCATCAGCTGCTGCCTTTAACGCACGGAGTGGAGGCACATCTTCAAATAATTTGGGTCCAGGCTGTCACTCAGTCAAAATTTATTTCGATACAGAATCAGCTCTGGAGAATCGACAATAATAGAAACAAAAGAAGTACGATAAAATAGGGGAGGTACATACAGTGTGGCAAGCCCAAATTGTGGGAGACAAAGTTCCATCTGGCAAAAAGAGTAAAATGATTGGAAAACAGTAAAATGATTGACGCTCAGTCAGCCATTTACGCATCCCACCCACCCAAAGGCAAAATGTAACAACTCTATTTGTTATCTCCTGGGAAGAATTTGCAGGAAAGAGGGAGAGATAAAGTCCAGGCTGAATTTGAGCCACAATTTTGAATGATTTTTTAAAATCGACAGCAGTCAGATAACACTTCCTTTCATCCAAACAGCCTCATTCTCAGAACTAGCTGGTGTAGTTTCTCATGAATCCCCATTCTTGGGAGCAGGGGGAAGGGGTAGAAATGATAAAATAATCTTTTTAAAAAACATTTACTGTCTATGCAACATATTCAGAAATTAAAGCACTATGACCGAATTTCCAAAACATGCATGTTGAATGCTTCCTTCACGTCCTGCTTATGGGCTTTCAAGGGGCGTCTAGCTGACTGTTATGGGAAACCAGATGCTGGTCCAGCAGAGATATTTTTATGTTCTTATCGTACTGAAGGACAAATGCAGCTTCCGCAGAATTCTTACAGGAACAGTGCTTGACGGTTTTAAACAAAAAGTCAATGTCAACCTCTTTAAATGAACAGCAAAAATACTCTGGCTTGGATCCACGGGAGATTTCTGCCCACTGAAGGAACTTGGGCCTGCAAAATAGGACTTCCCTTCCTTTTGCAGCCCCAAATGCCCTCTGAAATGCTGCTTCTGGGGGAACTCCCCCCAGAAAACAGCTTGGGAAGGAGTCAGAATTCTGCAGTGGGAGGAGGGAGTCAGGAAAAATCACCTCTCGCTTCTGTTCACTGAAGACTCTCTCTCTCTCTCTCTCTCTCTCTCTCTCTCTCTCTCTCTCTCTCTCTCTCTCTCTCTCTCTCACACACACACACACACACACACACACACACACACACACACACACAGAGTAAAGAGTCCCGTAGCCACTTTAAGACCTTTATTGTAGCATAAGCTTCCGAGAGCCACAGGTCTGTTCCTCAGATGCATCTGACAAAGAGAACTGTGGCTCTCGAAAGCTTATGCTACAATAAAGTTGGTTAGTCTTAAAGGTGCTACTGGAGTCTTTACTATTTTGTGACTACAGACTAACATGGCTAACTCCTCTGGGTCTACACACACGCACACATATATATACATATACACATACGCATATCAAGAAAAAATTGTTAAAGTTTCCAACTGAAGCTGTGTGCCTGGGCTCTGCAAGTGTCCTTCGCATGTTCTGCATCTTTGCTTTGATATGAATGAGTGGACACTTGTGCTGAACCAGAGGACAAATGTGAAAAGACCCCAGGTGCACATGCCTTGTCCTCCGCCAACTCGTCATCCTCAGATCCCGCCAGGATATGTAGATGACGGGGGCGGAATACCTTGCTATCGCCTTTGTTTTCATTGATTAAAATGGGCCCTGTGAAACTTCATCATGACAAGATCGCTGGATCCAGTATCTAGTAAATCATGAATAGTACGTTGAATATATGTACTTTTATAGAACAGTGAAAACGCTACGGCAGTGTGTTTTCAAGGCAAGAGGTTAAGAGAGGTGGTTTGCCCTTGCCTGCCTCTGTATTACAACCCTGGACTTCCTTGGTGATCTCCCATCCAAGAACTAACCATGCAAGTCACACTTCGCGCCAATAGTTCCACGGGGGCGGGGGGGGGAGAGAAGAGGATTGTTGTCGGCAATAGTGGATCTATGGCAATTGCAGGCATGCGGCGCAAGCAGACGGGGGCAGTGTTGGGAAACTGACCTGGGGGTGCCTCTTTGACGAGCTGCAGAAGGCTCGGGTAGCTGACCCTTCCTGCTTCTTCCAGAAGGGACCCCACCTCATCAAGACGGTTGTGGCTGGAGCTAGAGGCAAAGACAGCCTGGATTCCCTGCAGGAGTCCTAAAGACAGCAAGAGCAGCCCCAGCATCCTGGTTCACCTGCACAGGACCGGGTGAGGGTGCTGGGATTAGAGAGTGTAACAAAGCAGGAAGCCCCCTAAACTTGGGATAAGGTGGGTTCACGCGAGCTAATTCATAGAGGGCACACCTATGCTATTTTCTCCACTGTTTCAGAGACGAAAATGTGGGAGATTGCGATGTTCCTGTGCGCACAAACCAGCTTTTGCTGCCTGAACACCCCGATTGAGATCATTGACTTTGGTAAAAGCTGTGGCTGTGTTAGTATATAACAACCTGCACCGTGAGCTGATTTCAAAACAAAGCATCTTCTTGAACTGTCCTATTACATTCTAATGAACAGTTCGAAATGGACCTTGTAAGCGGCAAGATGTGAAATGACAGGCTATGCACAAGCTGGGGTCTTCGTGCTCATGCAAATAATTCCATGTCCATGCACATGCTTTCACATCATATTCATGCACCATGCCCAAGATGGATATACGTCTCCCTAACTTGATTTGGACGTGCGGCTGAAGTAGGACGCCATTACCAAAGGTGAACAGAACTGTTTTTGACTGCTGCAGGACTCCCGGCTGCTGCAGGAGGGGGTGACCTGTTTCAAAGTTTCCCAACGTTAATATTCATGCAGGTGGCAAATTAGCACAGGCAGTAAAGGGCTAGGCTGGAACGCTTTCTCCTGGGAGAGCTCCTTTTGTATTTGCGGGGCCTTTTTACATGAGGGAGCAATAAAAATTATCTCCTAGCTGATATCTGAAGCGATACTCGGTAGACCCGAGCTGCAGCTGTCTAACTCAAAAGATTGTGGGAGAACGTGTGCACAAGCCAAGGGTTATATCCAACGGATCTATCTACAGGCAGAAAATGAAACGAGTCCCCTTTGGCCACCCCAAAAAGGCTATGCTGGGAATTATGGGACCTGCGTGGACAAAAGCCGCATGAGGCTGCAGTAAGGAGGGAAATCTGATGAGATTGAGTGAAAAAGCTGGCTGGATCCAAACCAGTGCTTAGGAAAGGCTTCTTCTCAAAAGGCAAAGCAGACAGTGCCTTGTTAGGGAGAGGAATTAAAAATGCCAATTCCAAGGTTCTCTTGCAGAGCAATTGAACCATTCAAAGCTAGATTAAGTAGGCAGCGCTCTGTCTCTAGTGGGGAGAGGTTTGTAGGGTCCTTGGCTCAAATGGGACAAGAGCTACAGGTGATACAGACCAGGTCGGGCTTGTGTTCGCCTGGACTGGATTTGCCCTGTTGTTCCTGTTTCCTGTTTGGGATTCTCTCACATCGCACACATCTGTGACTCTTTCCCTTCTAGCCTACATATGCAAGATCTAGCAAAGCTGTTTGGAGCAGTACTTTAGACAAAAGAACATTCTTTTGGGACGACAAACAAGTTTTCTGTCAACACACAGGTCAGCTGAACCATAACCTCAATTCTTCTGCCTTAAATCCGTATCTCCTGGGCTGGGTGAGCCCACTAGGGCAGGAGAAACAGTTGCTAGAAAAAGTGCAGTGTCAAATACAAGGACCATGTGAATTCGTTCTTTTTCTTCTCCAGAGGAAATGGCAAAAAGGAGTTCCCCCCCACTCCCATCGGTGCACAGCTTGACTCTCATGCTGTCAGGGAGGGAGTAGGATTGGAACTCAGGTCTCTCTGATCTATGGCCCACTGTGTCTTGTGGTGAGCCATGCAAGGCAAAAGCCAGAATTATTCTCTTGCTCCAGCCTCCAACTTCAGAAATGCCTTCTAGGACCCATCTTGAACTGCAGACTACAAGAGTTTGTGGGGTTCCCCTTTATTTCTTTATCCCTCTCTGGGAGTGCAGGATATATAAATCAATATTTTGCCTATTTTGCCAATCTTTTGTCTACCTAGTAAATCTTCTCTTTAGAAGACTGAGTGCTTATACAGTAGTATGTTTTAGGGCCTCGCGTTTTTGTAGCAGAAAGGGCTCTCTACATAATACACATTTCAAAACCTCACCGCAAACAAAGCGGGGGGGATGCTCATCCCCCCGTTCCCTTTTGTGTCATATTCCAAGGTGTTAATGCAGAAACAGTTATTCCATTTTATCCTTTCAATGGCCCTGTGAGGTAGGTTAAGCCAAGAGAGAGAATGGAAGAAGAATAAATGTCACGACTGAGTGAAATGTTCAACTCCGGAGTTTCCCTTCTGTGCCCAACACTCGATCCACTAGAGGTCTCCAAACTGATCAAACAGCAAAACACTATGCTTCCATCTAGCTTATACCCTGTAAATCTAGTTGGTCTTTAAGGTGCTCTTCTACTATAGACCAACACAGAACCCACCTGAAATTATCTTCTATCTAGCATGTTATCCTGTCCTCGTCTTCCTTCCTCCTTTTCCAAGGAACACAGGGAGCTGTGCATTGTTCTTCCTTCTCCCATTTTATTTCCACAACAACCCTATGGGGTAGGCTATGCTAGGAGTGTGTAATGCCCAAGGACACCTCGTGAGCTTCATGGCAGAGTGGAGACTTGGACCCAGTCCCAGATCCTGGTACAACCCAAGTTAGGCACACATGAGCAGCACACCTGACTATTTTGCTTGCACCCGGGGCCAGATCTCCACTCAAGCCACCGAGGCACGGGCAGCACTGCTAGGAAACCGGAAAAAGGAATAGGCATGGCTTACTAATTTCCCATTTAAGAATTCCCAAAACAATTTTCTCTTCACACCTCTGGAAAAATGAGCTCTGAGATACAAAAGCTCATGTTGAAATAAATGTCAGTCTTTTAAGGCGCCACCAGTCTTTTGCCTGGCATTGCCTGCTAGACTTGCACAGCCACCAGTAACATCCTTGAGAGCCTGGCAGGGCTTGCTCTGAGTATGTCTGGCCAGGTACAACCCTTGTCTCCCTCCCCCTGGCCGCCATTTGGTTTGCCAGCACACTGACATCTTCACAGGTAGACACTGCCCTGGTGGGGGTCCCGCCAAGTTCCCACCAACAGTGAGAAGTCTCCCAGAGACTCGATCCTCTGCCTGCTGATGGCTGGTGATCAGCAGGAGGCGGCTGGCCACTCAGAGGTTGCCCGCTATTGGTGGGAACCTGGAAAGGAAGCTGGGGGAATGCGCGTTCATGTGTCCACGTCCCCAGGTGATGCCAGCGACAGCGTCATACTTGGGCGTGATTCTTTAGGAACTGGCCCAACATGGGCTGCCCAAGAGGTAGCATCAGCAGCCGGCCCTACAGGCACAGGTACGAAAAGAAGAGAGTTGGGCGCTCCCAACAACAGCAACGAATTAAAACAGCAACTCTAGGAAGATCCAAAAAAGTTGCTTGTGCCTGCTCTAAGCATCACATCACAAATGACTCCCTTCCCATAGCTCCTCTTGAAAATGTTACATGCGCACAGTATTGTATCTGGGAACCACGCAGGGGCCTTGCATGCTTCAAATGGGAACACATGCACATGCCATATTAACCACCAGGGAATTTTTTTAGCCTACATTTGCTCTGATTGCGCTCCCTTTAACTGGAGATGTTAGAGTGTGAACTGGAACCGTTCCATGCACCCACTGAGCTATGGGATCCTACTCCACAAAGGGAATTCTGGAATTACGACTGAGCTCCAGGCTTCAGGGATCCGTCCCCCTGGAGGAAATGGCTGCTTTGGATGGTTGGATTCTGTGGCATTATAGCCCACTGTGGTTCACCCCCTCCCCAAACTCCACTCCCAGATCTCCAGGAATTTCCCTACCTAGGGTTGGCAACCCTAACTCCATGGAATTTGTTGCATGCCACGTTACAAAGTCATTCGCATGGATGATGGAAATGTACCATACCTGGACTTCTTGTTTCTTGCTCTGACAAAATGCCGTGGCTCTGCTCTGAGCTGCATGTTGGCCACAGATTTATAATAAACGCTCCTAATTAAGTGCCTGGACCACATGACTGCTCTCTGAATGATAGATTGGCTTCCATGTCAGTAGCGCTTGGTCCATTTTTCCTGCAAAGACTGATTACCTCCCCACTCCTCCTGGCTGGATAGCACTCAGACATTTCATTGGAGCAACCCAGAGAAGTCATTCATCCCTGAATGCCCCCCACCCCTGGTCAAGCTGGATTGTTCTGAAAGAGCACATCCAGTTAGGGTTACCCATGAGACCATCAAATGAAAATAACAAAAGATTCTTTGGTGCTCTGCCGTTTTGGATAAAGCACACCCTTCTTGGCTGTTCATCAAAACATGGAGCAATAGGATAGGAAACCAACATAGGAAGGAGAACATGGAAAGCATGAAGATAAGGGAAAAGTGAAAGAATAAAGGCCGGATTTTCAAGTCAAGGTGGTTTTATCAATGTCATTGAGCAACGAAGGTGTGAACGGTTGGTATTTAAGCAGCTCCAGGATGTGAAGTGCCCTAGTCAATCTTGAAGCATTCCTGGCTATTTTCCTATGGCCCTGCATACATTATTATTCTCGGCACCCCTAAATTAACTTCCAGTCTCATTGACTATCTAGGCAGATTGGCTAATGCAGCAGAAATTTAAGAATGTATGTATATGCGCACCATAAAGTTGAACTGACCTACAGAAGCCCTTCAAGAGGTTTTCAATGCAAACAGGGAACAGTTTGCCATTGACTTCCTCTGCATAACAACCCCAGGGTTTTTTTGTAGCCTCCCATCCAAGTACCAATCCTGCTTAGCGTCCAATATTTGACAATATCAGACCAACTGCACATCCGAGATTCAAGTAAGGATGTGCAATTCCTTATGAGTGAACAAAAAACAGACCTATTTGTTACTGATATTATTATAACAAAAGCTGGTCAAAAACCCTAATGTTTCCTTAATTTTAGCTTTTCTGGGTGCTCATTGTCTAGTTCTAGAGGGTGCAAAGACTGGTGATGAAACTGACAGGGATATCTTCCAGTCATTGTTGTCAAGTAGAACTTGCAACAAAGATGGTTGTGCTTAAGAGCTTTTTCTTCCCGCTAGTGTTACCCCTAAATATGTGTAGTCAGAAGCTCAATACTCACAGTGTGATTCAGACCATGTCCACTGAGGCCCTTAAATCTCCCCCTTCAGGATTCTGTTATAGACTTTAGCATTCTAATTCCTTCTTCCTTCCTTCTTTAACTTTCTTCCACTCTTCTTGACATTCCATGTTCCAGGAGCAACCTGAGAACTGCCCATATTGTATAATCATGCATTTAGATCACATGTTAAACGTGAGATGAGCTGGAATTTCCCCAATAAAATTTGAGTTTGGCACTCATGTAAAGAGCTTCATGGTTTGATTCCTTCATCCATACGATCAATTTTTGTAAAAATTTAACACACACATACACAAACACATGTTGCATGAGGGTCCCTAGAAAGTTGTTCAGAATATTTGGAATAGGAGGAGCCAGTAAGGACTGTGAACACCGACGGGTACCAGCATCAGATTTAATGATGGAAACGGGAGTGACACCATCAGTTTCAAAAGACGATGAAAAACAAAAATTGGACCACACTTCCAGCCTGCCAGCAAGAAAAGGGCTTAATTTCTAAAAAGAAAGGCAGTGGAGTTCAGGCAGGCTATCTGCTTTCCAAGCAAGCCCTGCTTTTTAATTTTGCCTCTTTTGCAGCTGTTTTGCCTTCCTCCAGACCAAAACGAGAGCTACCAGGAACAAGACATCTTGGGTAGCAGAACCTGGGCAATAGGGAGAAAGTCTCGACACAGGAGGCTGTTCCACACAGTGACAATTTCCTTCAGAAGGGGTAGCGGTGGTGGCTAGGCAACGTAAAGAATCGCCTCGAGACATGTGACTGGAAGTGATGTAACAGCACAACCATGGTGGCACCCCCATTTTTGTGCCAGTTCTGCATAGGGCAGCATTGAGAGGGCCAGCTTCCTCTATGCTGCTTGATGGGGAGCAGAGAGGTGGGGGTGCTGTGGGCCTAGTCTGTGAGCAGACAGCCCCGGGCCAAGTCCACTCCCACCTGTTTCATGGTGACGAGTGGCCCAGATTCCTCTGCGCTGCACCACTCCCTTCCCTTCTTTGTCTTCTCCTTCCTCCTCTTCTCCTCCCTCCCCCAGGCGTCTAGTATTTTGAGTACATTTCCTCCAAGTAGTCCAACAAAATACCAGACTGTCCAGGTGAAAACCAGACACCTAGCAACCCTGGAGGCTGGCAGCAGAGGGTATAATGGGAGACCTGGTACACTGAGCTGCTACGCAGGTTTGAGCAATTTCAAAGAAACTCTAGGGAAAATATGGGAGCTGTGGTGTCTGCTGAGGTGTGAGTGGAGTCTGCTTTCCCACAGCATTGAACCCAGGGAAAATAACCCATGTGGGAAAGTTCTGAGTTCAGGTTTTGGTAAAGCAGAAATTTGGGTACCAGAAGCTGTCGAGAAAAATAGTTTGGGTGAAATTTTTGGGAAACGCTACAGCTGAGAGATGTTTGCAAGGGCCTTCTCTTCCATCCCAGGAACCTCTCAGACCGGCGGAAGCCCTTCACTCCCTGTGTCTCTGCAGCTGTAGCTGAGCCCCAGCCGTTTTCTTTCCGAAACTCATTAGTGCCTGTTTGTGCAGTAGGCAGAAGAGGATTCTGGGAAGAGATTAGTCCCATAATGAGCGAAGCAGTCCCAACCTGCCCTGAAAGCTTTTCAATCTGCAGAAGCAACGTTGGCTTTACACGTCTTCCCTAACATTCATTAAAGTGCTAAATGAAAATCTCTCTGCTAGCCTGCACTGCCATTTCCAGGAAGAAAGGGGCCTAAAATAGCCAGAACGCTGCCCAGTCCCATCAACAAAGGCTGTTGATGTACAAGGGGACAGAACATGCTCTGTGAGCTGAGTGAGTACTTAGTTCTCTGTGGGACATTCCAGCACCCTTCCTTCCAAACCAGGATCTTTTTTCTCAGCAAAGGGAAATTCTGATAGAAGTGTGGAAGAATCGGCTTCCTTTCAAAAGCAAGATGTTTCTTAAGAAACAACAGATGCACGTCTTTCATTCAAGCAAGACATCGTGATCTCAGACAGAGAGACAGTCCTTGTAGGAGGGTGAGAAGTAGGGATGCCAACTCTGGGTTGAGAAATTCCTGGAAATTTGGGGGTGGAGCCTGGGGAGGATGGAGCTTGGAGAGAGGAAGGAGTTCTGCAGGATATAACCTGGAATACCAGGTCAAGGACATTTGGTCATTGTTTTCTGGAGAAAGGTGCACACACTTGCTTGTTCTTGTGGTCCTATCTGGTATCTTTTAGTTCATAATAGAAATTTGGAGAGCAAGTTTGTTCCAGAAAGGGAGATTCCTGTACACCCAGAGGGAAATGTGTAACCAGCAGTGCCCCTGGGAGGCTGGGGCTGATGGGACCGTCAAGGCCCCCCTAGAGTTCCAGTTAAGCTTCAGTCAGAATCAGGAGAGCTGGGTGGCCAGATGCCTCTCTAGGATCTCCTGCCTCGGTCTCTCTTTCTAATGAGTAGCTTTGTTCCCTATGCCATTCCCAGCGCTTGGAATTCAGATCACTCCCAGAAGACCACAAACGTCTCCAAAACTTGGGAGCTGGCAAGTTTTAGGAGCTGGTTTGATGGGGTGGAGACTGGAGAGGAAAACCTCGGTGTGTGGAGGAAATCCTCCTGTCGCTGACGGGTATGTTCTACTCTCCCAGCGGGGTAACAAGCGATGTTCTTGTCCCATAAATGGAAAAACGGGTGGAGGAACTACTTTTTTCCCACTACAGCATTACTACCTAATGCTATACCCATTTATCCATCCTCAACAGTCCTTACTAGAATTGTAGCTTTACCCTGGCAAAAACATGCCTTTGTCAGATGCATCTGACAAAGAGAGCTGTTGTTCTTGAAAGCTTATGCTACAATAAAGTTGGTTATTCTTAAAGGTGCTACTGGGCTCTTTACAATTAAACAAAGTCGGTATACGGCTTTTTCATTGACCACTGAAAATGTGTTTATTCCAAACCAAAATTTTTTAAAAATTGCACATCTCAACATGATTTTAATCGTTGTCACTATATAACTTTTTTTTAAAAAAGTTCTCTGCCTTCCCACCCTAGTTACACTGCTGCTGTGGAACATGCTTGCGAGCAACTTCAACCAGGTGACTCACCCCAAAAAAGCCACAAATGCATACACACATACCAGTCAATTCGAACCGAGAGATATGCCCTTCCTGACACGCCCATCGCCATAATGACAACAGAACCAGAAGACAAGTACTTGGTCGCATTTTCAGTCTTAGTGGTTTCCCTTGTTCTATTTATCATCTTCCTCTCTATAAAAGAGTCACCCTCTGACATCCTGTGGTGCTGTGTGGCTGGGGGGGCGGGGGGCGGCATTGTGGCTCACCCATAGCTCTGTCAATACTCATGTGGCCAGAGGAAGCCTGAATGGGAGCTGCATAAAAAGACAGCCCCTGATTAATTCAATTAATAGAGTTGCATGCAGAAAGGGCACGTTTGGATCTTTGTTCCTTCGGGGACCGAGATATCTTGGGCCAGCTGTCCCTGAGAGTAGTTGTTTTGAGCAGCTGTGGAAACACGGCTGAAGGAAACAGGGGGTTCTGGGAAGTTATTAACTTCATAACGAAGGAAGCTGCGTCTGTCCTCCACCCCCAATGTGCTCTGAAAGCTTTTTAATCTGTGGCAACCACGTCCAGCATATGTTCTGCTCCAAACCTTAACTAAAACGCAAAATGAAAGCTCTCTTCCGTTCTGAGCAGCCATTTCCAAGAAGAGATGGGCCCTCAAATAGCTCTGATGTGGTCAACAAAGCTTGTTTTTCTGAATCTGGGATGGAGGGGAGGCAGGGGGCAGAAAATCAACAGGGCAGCATGGTCCTGGCTGCCCCTAATCACAGATTTTCCCCATTCTCATGATATGTAACATTGCAATTAGAGTTGCCAACAAACAAACAACAACAACATTCAATTTATATACCGCCCTTCAGGACAACTTAATGCCCACTCAGAGCGGTTTACAAAGTATGCTATTACTATCCCCACAACAATCACCCTGTGAGGTGGGTTGGGTTGAGAGAGCTCCAGAGAGCTGTGACCAGGGGCAGTGCCAGGGTTTCTGGCACCCAAGGCTGCCCCTACGTGTGCGCACAGAGTGCGCGTGCGCCCCGGACTGCATGATGACATCACTGCGTGTGACGTCATCACACAGCAAGCTGGCCCCATTGGTGCGGCAGGTGGCTGGGACGGCACACGGAGGCTGCCCACGCTGCCAGTCGGGCGCAGTGGGTGGCTGGGGAGGTGTACGTGCGTTGTCCCAGCCCTCCCACTCCGTTGTTCCGCACGCTGTCCCAGACACCTGCCACGCCTGGCCCGCGGCTGCTGTGCCCGGCAGGGGGCGTATGTTGGCGGTGGTGGTGGCAGCGCAGGGCGGGAGAGCAGGCAGGCTGCAACAGCTGCGCACCAGGCACGGCAGGTGGCCGGGGCGGCACATGAGCGGCTTCCCATCCCTCTCAATCAGCCACCAGCGCTGCCGCTGCCAGCCCCGCGGCGCGCCCCCCTGCCCCGGTGCCCCCTCCGATGCCCCTCTGGTGCCCCCTTTGGCGCCTCAGCGCTCGAGGCAGGGGCCGGACCTGCCTCAATGGGCGTGCCAGCCCTGTGACTAGCCCAAGGTCACCCAGCTGGCTTCAAGTGGAGGAGTGGGGAATCAAACCCGGCTCTACAGATTAGAGTCCCCATGCTCTTAACCACTACACCAAACTAAAAAAAAATTCCATAGAGTTCACCCTCTGAAGTTGCCATTTTATTCAGGGTAAGTGATCTCTGGAGATCTGTTTAATGTTGGGAGAACTCAAGACCCCACCTGGAGTTTGGCAACTCTTGTTGCAGCGCTAGACAATGCTTGACAGAATCCATGTGGAGAAAGAGTCCCTTGATTAAGATCATCCCTCTAAGCCCCACTTTCGGTGCTCCTTCTCTTGGCTGACCCAAAGGGGTGGGTGGGTTTGGTACGTTAAGAAATCATGACGACTTTCGCACACTGACCCCCAATTCAAAGAAGAGAAAAGGGAGAAGTCTAGAATGAACGACTGACTTATTGGGCATTCAAAATGAACAACGTAGAAATAAAAATAGAATAGCTCTTCCATGGCCCTCTGTGTTCTATCATGGCTGCCGTAGAAGACCAGAGTCATCAGATTCTAGAAGCCAGTTAATGTCAAACTTCCCTTCAAACTGGTAGAGGAGGTTCTTCTCATCTTTTTGGGACCCCTAAAAATCTAGCGCTCTAGGCTTGGTTTTCCTAGTGATCAGGCCGGCCCTGCCACCACCTCGAGAGGTGAGGCAACCAGAGACAGGGATTTCTCAGTGGCGGCCCCCCCAATCATGGAGTGCCCTCTCGCCTGGTGCCAATCCTGTTAGCATTTTGGCATCAGGCTAAAACATCTCTCCCATATTTTTAACTGAAATGTAATTCCATCTTTTAGTTGTATTGTTATTCCTGGCTCACTTTTTCCCACCTGCTGTTTGTGTTTATGGCGCCCTTTTATGGTCTAAAGATTGTTTTACAATGTCGGTTTTATGAGCTGCTGGTTGTAGGCATAAAGACTGGGATGGTTTACTGCAGTTCTGTTTTTTGTTGATGTGTTGTTTTAAATACTTATTATCTACTCCTCTCTTTTTGTTCTCAGCTGCCTCAAGCAGAGACTTGGAGAGGCAAGATAGAAGTCCTCGACATAAATGGAATAATTTGTGTCAACAGGTTTGGGAGCTGACGCAGTGTGCACTTTAGACAACTTCACACCTGAAGGGAAAAGTCACTCCACCAATCCCATCACCCACTGCGCTACAGACTGAAGAATTTATAGGGTTGCCAACTCTGGACTGGGAAATTACTGGAGATTTGGGAACACAGCCAGGGGAGGGCAGAGTTTGAGGCGCAGAGGGGCTTCACCATGCTTTAATGCCATAGAGTCCACCCTCCAAAGCAACCCTTTTCTCCAGGAGAACTGATCTCTGTTGCCTGGAGATCAGGAGATCTCCAGGCCCCAGCTGGAGATTGGCAACCCTAAAATAAGTTTGTTCTATTTAATGATACATTTTTAGCTGGAAGCAAGAAAATGGCGCCAGCTCCCAGATCCTTGGAATGGCTCCCAAACATTAGTAGGTCAGGAAATGAGGCCAGGAATTTGCCCCCAGCTCCAGAAATCTTTCTTTTTGTCTCTTTCACTCTTCCTGCCTAAGAAATCAGTCTGGCAGTTTGGGATTTAAGTTGTTTACAGCCACATTGGCCCAAAAGTAAAAGCCAAAAACACAATCTGTGTAAGCAATACCTTTATTAGGTCTAACCCAAGGACACATAACAGTGTGCAAACTTTCGAGTTCTTCATCAGGCTGAATGTTACAAACAAAGGGAGGAAAGCAGATTTTAAGAAAGGTTTAGGTCAAGGTGTTCAGAAAACATCTTCATGCCAGCATATTGTAAATTTGCTGCTGACAAAGAATCAAGTTTCAGGCTGCTGTGGACCAGAGGCCATAAAAGCAAGAGGTGAGTGACAACCAGAATTCGAAATATACTTTCCCTACAAAATATCAGAAGTCTCTCCACAGTGCAATCCAAGTTGAAAAATCTGCATAGGATTTCACTGTAAGAGCAGCAGGACTCTAATCTGGAGAGCCAGGTTTGATTCCCCACTCCTCCGCTTGAAGCCAGCTGGGTGACTGTGGGTCAGTCACAGCTCTCTCAGAGCTCTCTCAGCCCCACCCACCTCACAGAGTGATTATTGTTGCGGGGATAATAATGACATACTTTGTAAACCGCTCTGAGTGGGTGTTAAGTTGTCCTGAAGGGCGGTATATAAATCGAAAGTTGTTGTTGTTGTTACGTTTGGGAGATAAATTTATGATGTTGCCAGATTTGACAAACAGAAGACAAAGCTGCTTATGTGACCCAAAAGAAAAAGGAATTTTGCAAGTCCTCCATGAAAGAAGGGCTGGGGGGAACCACAGGGTCTGGTGTGTTGGGAAAGAGGATCTTCTTTTCCTAGAATCGGAATGCTAGGCAAGTGTTTCTAGCTCCAAAAGACCACCACTGCCCCCATCTACAAACTAGAATTCCCAAAAGCGTATTTAAGGGCCAAATGAGGCATATTATTTAAAGAATCAGATCTCCAGGTTGCTTTCTCCACAGCCAGATGCCAGGTGCGGAGAACTAATTTTGCAGGACTGCAAGGGGACCAGTTTGGATAAGGACTGCAGCACAGAGGGGAAGGGGCTTCATCCTCCCCTGTGCCATTAGCCCGAAATGGCCTGGGGAGCATAATTTGCCTCAGTTTAACAAAAACAACAACATTCAATTTATATACCGCCCTTCAGGACAACTTAATGCCCACTTTACAAAGTATGTTATTATTATCCCCACAAAAAACACCCTGTGAGGTGGGTGGGGCTGAAAGAGCTCTGAGAGAGCTGTGACTGACCCAAGGTCACCCAGCTGGCTTCAAGTGGAGGAGTGGGGGATCAAACCCAGTTCTCCAGATTAGAGTCCTGCCACTCTTAACCACTATACCAAAAACCAAATTTGGAGTCAAACTGAATAGTCCAAAACAGCAACATCCCCTTTGGAACTCATTGCATTCTTTTTATGGCTCCTTTAGGGTTCTTCCTCCTATGAAGGCTGCATTTTTTTTAAAAAAAAATCTTCCACACCCCGAAAAGTTCCGGCTGTCAGGCGCACACTGTGGTGGCTCTCCAAGCTTTGTTACCAGGCTTGGGGAAGCTTGAAGGAAGCTTACTTATCAGGAGTACCCAAAGGACCATTTACAATCAGCACTTTTGGTCGGGCCGGAAACAAACTGGAAGCCAACCTCAATAAACTTAGTTCTCTTGAGTTTGTGCAGCTTCCTCTCAGGAAGCCAAGTTGTTGCGTTTGTACCACTCGCAGTTTCTGAACTGCCTCCAAGGGCCACCCGTTGGCGGCAGTCAAGGGGGGGGGCAGGCGCAAGCTCCTTGTTCTCCAGAAAGGCATGCGACAGCTGCATCAAGTCACAGAGATGGTGAATACAAAGGTCACACACCATTGCAGTCAGGGCTTTTTTTCTGGGGAAAGAGGTGGTAGAACTCAGTGATGGAACTCAGAACCGCACAATGATGTCACTTTGGGTCCGCTGGAACAAGGGGGGAGTTCTTAAAAGTTTAAATCACCCTAGGTGAAAATGGTCGCATGGCTGGTGGCCCTGCCCCCCTGATCTCCAGAGGGTGCCGCTGGCACGGAGGGCACCCTAAACTCCCCTCTGTCTGGAGATCAGGGGGCGGGGCCACCAGCCATGTGACCATTTTCAAAAGGTTCCGGAACTCCCCTCTGCCTGGAGATCAGGGGGCGGGGCCACCAGCCATGTGACCATTTTCAAAAGGTTCCGGAACTCCCCTCTGTCTGGAGATCAGGAGGCGGGGCCACCAGCCATGTGACCATTTTCAAGAGGTGCCAGAACTCCGTTCCACCGCGTTCCTGCTGAAAAAAAGCCCTGGCTTCTGGGAAGCAGACAAGTGGAGCATACAGGCCAACGGTCTCTTTGGCACTGGGAGACTGCCTCCGAATATGAAGGGTTAATTTGTCAAGCCCCTTTCATAATCTCATGGGTTGCCAGCTTTTTAAAAATACGTGCTTTTAAAACAACTTAGCCAAGGGTGATGTTTTTGTCATGCTTGGAAAAGCATCCCCTACCGATTTCTTTGGTTAAAGGCCCTGGACTGGAGCAGCCTTGTGGGCCCTTCCCTGGATATTTGGCGACTTTAGCGGATATCTCTCTGCACCAAGGGGCGGTGAGTTTCCAGAGCTTTACATTACAAGAGCACAATTATAAAAAGCCCCTTCTCCAACAGCCAGTGAGGTGTCCTTGTTAGGATCTGGGAGAGCCGGGTTCGAAACCGCACTAGGCTTAGGGAGGCTGGCTGGTCAGGTTCTCTCAGCCTAATCTGCCTCACAGGGTTATTGTTAGAAGGAAATGGAGAGAAGAATCAGGTAAACTGCTTAGGTTCCCCCATGGGAGAGAAAACTGGGATAAAAATATCTCAACCGGGGCACTGTTGCCACTGCCAGGGGGAAGGTGGGCTGTGGAAAGGCTAAGCAAAGGAGGCTCTTCTTGCAGCCGCATTTACTCAGAAGTAGGCGCATCTGAGCTAGGGTTGCCAGCTCCAAGTTGGGAAATTCCTGGAGATCTGGGGAGTGAAACCTGGAGAAAGTGGGGTTTGAAGAGGGAAAAGACCTTGGCATGGCATAATTCCATAGAGTAGCCACTTTCTCCCAAAGTAGCCACTTTCTCCAGGTGAAGAAGGGATCTCTGTGGCCTGGAGACCAGTTGTAATTCTGGGAGATCTCCAGCCACTACCTGGAGGCTGGCAACCCTATCGCCTGTCTCCTTCGGAGCCAGGCCGCGCAACCCCCCCCCCCGCCCCCCGAGGGCAGGAGGCGCTGCGCGCAGAGCCGCGGCCTTCGCGGGGCCCTCCCGCCCGCTGCTGGCTCGGCCCCGCGCCCGGAGCGGCTGCCTAATAACGGCGCGGCGGGGCGGAGAGGGGGCGCCGGCGCGCATCCGGGCCAGCCTCCGCTGCGCCACGCCGCGGTCCCCTTAAGGAGCTGCTTGACGTCAGCCCGCGGTGGAGCCCAGCGGCCGCTTCCCAGCGCCGCAGAGCCGAGCAGCAGCGCGCCGGGCCAGCCCCGGGTGAGTGCGGGGCCCGCCGGAGGAGGGCTGCCCGCAGAGGGGCGCCCAGCCCGCCGCAGCCCTTGCGCGCCCGGTGCGCCCTGCTGGGCCAGGCCGAGGCTGCGGCGGGGGGACGGCGGCCCTGCGCGCCCCCTCTGCGGAAGGGAGGGAGGGAGGGCGGCGAGGCGGAGGAGCCCGGATCGGGGGCAGGGAGGGCGCTGCGGGCTGCGCCGCAAGGCTGCCCTCCCCGCTGCGGCGCCGCTCGGCCTGGGCCGCCGATCTGGGCTGCGGCGAGCCGGCGCGCCCCACGGAGACAGCCCCGGCGGCTGCGGGGCTCCGCGGGCATCTTCCCAGCCGCGGCGGGGCCTGGTGGAGAGCCGCGCCGGCCGTGCTCAGGGGCGCGCTCTCCCCGCGGGGATCGCTCCGGTTGACGGACACCTGCCCGGGGAACGTGGCGGTCAAAGCGGCCGGAATCGCCGGCGAGGGGAGGGTCGCGCTGGTGGAACGTTCCCTTGGAAAGGCCCTGCAAGCAGAAAGCCAGCCCCGCACGCAAAGGGGGGGCGCTTTTTTTTGCTGCAGTGCTAATTTTCCATTTTCGGGGGTGTGTTTTTTTAACTTGAAGCTTCATTCAGAACTCGAACCCGCTGCTTGCCAAAGTGCAGTCCGGGCTGCCCTTTCCATGTTCTATCATCCCGGTCTCCTGCATGTGGAAACCAGGCCTGGCAGGGGGAAAAGAAGGCTCTCGCTTAGTGGAGATTGTACCCTGCAGTTTGCCGGAAGGAAATGAGTCTGAGACTTTTGAAGCTGCTCCACCCAGGCCCTGGTCTGTGGAGGCATGCAAGGGTCCGAGGCCTTCTCTGGAGCGTCCTTTGCCACCTGCCTCCACACTCATCCATTCCATCTTGTTCTTGTGAGGCAGGGCTGCAGGCTGAGCTTGCAATGTCCCCGGTTGGGTCAGCTTGGTTGATTTATTTATGTAACTTCATTTTTATGCAGATGTTTGTGCTGTTAGTGGCTTATGTTATTCTCCTCTACTCCTTTTTATCCAAAGAACAACCCTGTGAGGTAGGTTAGGCTGAGTGTGTGTGACTGGCCCAAGGTCACCCAGCCAGTGTCCATAACAGAGTGTGGATTTGAACCTGGTTCTCCTAGGTCCTGGTTCAGTGCTCTAACCACTACACCACACTGGCTCTTGATGTCCTAATGTGAGACATTTTAAACTCTGCTCTTGGGTCTGGGCCCAGAGCCACAGGTAGTCTTGCCTGGTGATGCCCAACCAGTTGGACTTAGACAGATGTCCAGCTTCTTGTATCATCATCGCTTTGCCGCAGGTTGCCGAACCACGTTTTCATGTGCACAAATCCAACGTTTCTTCCTTCGGGGTGGAGAGAATAAAGGAATTTCCACAACCCAACAATCCCAAGAGCTTCCTTTTCTGGGAAGAGAAATGATTCTTGCTGTGGGCTGAGGAATCTGTGACTGAGGCAGTCTTTTTGTCTCTGAGTTTATTTTTTTCTTTTCAAATGTTTTCTAAATTGTTATTGTGCGATGTAAAAAAACCCCTGCACATATTTATATAGATTCGCCGATCCATAAAATTTCTAAATAGGTCAGAGCTATCTGGAACCATATAACACCATCTTAGTATTTTAAATAATGATTCATAGTGCACCTTAATATAATTATCCATACTTTTTTTCATATATTTTCTTTCTAAGGGATGATTATGGTTAGGAGGGTGCAACATTGCCATTGTGCTGAGCTTTGTGGTTGTACGTATCTAGATAAATGCACGTTCATGTGGAGGAAATATGGGTGCCCAGTGTGGCTGGCTGGCTGGCTCCAGAAGGTGGCCCGTCTGTGCTGTTGTATTCTTAACTAGGTTTCTCGCTGCCCTCCATTCAATGAAGTGGATGCAAAACTTGTCTAGGAAAACCTCCTAGTCAGTCCAGTCGGGGATCTCTTGACTTGGCTTGCTCGATTATTCCGAGGTATTCCAGTTCTCTCCATTTACACAAATCCCACCCTGTGTATCTTTCACTGGTTGAAGAGGCCCACTGACGACAGAGAGCTAGTGGGGATAATGGTTGGGGTGTTGCGCTGGGATCTGGGAGATCCAGGCCCAAATCTCCACTCTGCTTTGGAAACCTAGGCCAGTCACTGTCTTTCAGCCTAACCTACCTTACAGGGCTGCTGTTATGATAAAAAGGAGGAGCAAAGAACAATGACGTATGCTTCTTTGAGTCCCCTCTGGGGTTGCCAAGCAGACTATAAATATCTAAATCATATTCAGCCAGTTTGGTGTAGTGGTTAAGAGCAGCAGGACTTGAATCCGGAGAGCCGGGTTTGATTCCCCACTCCTCTGCTTGAAGCCGGCTGGGTGACCTTGGGTCAGCCACAGCTCTCTCAGAGCTCTCTCAGCCCCACCCACCTCACAGGGTGATTGTTGTGTGGATAATAATGACACTGACTTTGTAAACCATTCTGAGTGTGGCATTAAGTGTCCTGAAGGGCGGTATATAAACACAGAGTTATTATTCAGCAGTTGTTGTTGTTGTTCAGCAGACATCCACTGAGCCAGACCCATCCCTTCAGAGCAGTCTTGTAGGGTGAGTAGATCCAACTGCCTCCTCTCTGACCGTTTCTTTCCCCCCATTCCAGCCCCACCAATGCCCAGGCCTCTGTGAGGCACAGCACACGGCGGAGATGGCTGGGACACGGGCCTTCTCTGAAGGGAAGATTGCCGGCCTCTACGATCTGGAGCGCACCCTGGGCAAGGGCCACTTTGCGGTGGTGAAGCTGGCACGGCACGTCTTCACGGGCGAGCGGGTGGCCGTCAAAGTGATCGACAAGACCAAGCTGGATGGCGGGGCGGCAGCCCAGCTCCTGCAGGAAGTGCGCTGCATGAAGCTGGTCCAGCACCCCAATGTGGTGCGCCTCTACGAGGTCATCGACACCCACTCCAAGCTCTACCTCATCCTGGAGCTGGGCGACGGCGGGGACATGTTTGACCACATCATGCAGCACGAAGGGGGCCTTGGAGAGGAGCGGGCCAAGCACTACTTTGCCCAGATCGTCCACGCCATCTCCTACTGCCACCACCTCCATGTGGTCCACCGCGACCTCAAGCCCGAGAATGTGGTCTTCTTCCAAGAACAGGGGGTGGTCAAGCTGACGGATTTTGGCTTCAGCAACTGCTTCCAGCCAGGCACCATGCTCACCACCAGCTGCGGCTCCTTGGCCTACTCAGCCCCCGAAATCCTGCTGGGGGATGAATACGATGCTCCCGCAGTTGGTAAGTACTGGGTGGGAACTGGCTTGAGAAGGGTTCCTTTTTTTTGTAACACACATCAGATAATGCAGTTTTAGTGCACTTTTGCAATCATTTGCAACTGTGAAACCTGGAAATCCGGTTGCAAACAATTGCTAAAGTGCTTTGAAAGTGTATTTTCCAGCATGTGTGGAAGCAGCGTAAGACTAAAGCCAGCTGGTAGCAGCCCTAATAGCCCAGACAAGCCCAATCTTGTCTGTGCTTGGAAGCTAAGCAGGGTTGTTATTTGGATGGGGGACTATCAAGGAAGATCGGAGCTGCTATGCAGAGGAAGGCAATAGCAAACCACCTCTGCTCATCTCTTGCCTTGAAAACTCCATGAGTTGGAACTTCATGGCGTTGCCATGAGTCCACCGTGACTTGATAGAACACTTTAAGGCCTGCTGGGAAAGCTCAGTGGCAAGTGGAGAAATAAATGTGGAATTTGGCACCCAAATTAAAAAAAAATTACTTCATTTATACCCTGCTTTTCTCCCTAGCGGGGGCCCAAAGCAGTTTACATCATTCTCCTCTGCTCCATTTCCCCCTCACAACCACCCTGTGAGGTAGGTTAGGCTGAGTGTGCCACTCTAGCCACTACCCCACGCTAGCTGTCGCTGAGTACCACCAAGATGTGGCACTGAGCTCTGGCTTGGAGGGATATTTTCAAAGGGGCTCAGCAAATCCAAGGAGGGTTTTGCGCATTTAAGTGTCTTCATTTATGCGCAGCTATGGAGTCCCGAAGTGGCTAACGTCGCTCTTCTCTCTTCCATTTTATCCTCACAACAACCTTGTTGAAAGTGTGTTTCTCAGCAAACTTCCCTGACAGAACAAAGATTTGAACGTGGGTCTTCCCGATCCTAGTCGGACCCTCTGGCTGCCATACCATTCTGATGTAGCTCTGTTGGCCGCAAGTTGCTAAGTAGCATCTCCACATGCAGAGGCTGCAGGTCACGGAGTAGCACAGACTGGGGGCCCGTGAAAGGGGAGGGCGATCGTCGGGCCTTTGTGCCCTGCCCTGGTGGGCTTTTTAGAGGCATCTTGCAGCCCCCTGCCAGCAAACGGCTGCTGGTCTCGTCAAGTCCTTTAGTCAGATTCAGCAAGGCTGTTTCTTTTGTTCTTAAATCAAGGTGTGAATGATCATCCGGAGCAGAACCACCGCCGTGTCAAAGCATTGTTCCGTCCTTTATAAAGAGCCGATACTTATTTGTATGAGAGGATAATATCGGCTGTCCCCAGTTCTGGAAGGGGCACTTCCTGCCACTGCATTCCCACATTAGCCATGCAGCTCTCTGGGTGACATTGGGCCAGTCTGTCTCAAACTTAGCCTTCCTCACAGGGCTGTTGTGAGGATAAAATGGAGCGCAGAGAAGGTGCGGTGAGCTCCTTGGAGAGAGAGCGGGTTAAAAATGTAATAAATAGATCCGGAGTAGTCTTTTCTGCAGCACGAGGGGTTCTCAGGGGCTCAGAGGAACTCCTAGTCTTTCCTGGGATACATGTAGGTTTCCTCAAGTGGGCCAATACCGTGCCCCACCTGGGACTGTTTCAAGCTGGCAAAGTGGTGTAAGGGGAAGGCTGACATTCCTTGCCCATGTGCATTGTGGTCCTTTTCCTAACTGGTCACGGCGTGTACAGGGATTAAGGAGAACCCACAACTCGTGTGTCACTGAGAGCCAAGCTACAAGTGACGAATTACACTTGCCTGGCAAGTGAACAGAATCACGTGCATTCCTCCCGGTTCACTTGCTATTCACTTGCTCTCCACTTGATCAAGTGGAGATCAAGTGAATGGCCAGTCAACAGGGAGGAATACACGGGAGTCTGTTCACTTGCCAGGCAAGTGTATGTAATTCGTCTCTTGTAGCTTGGCTCTGTGTCACGCATCTGACTCAGGGACTTGGCTCCCCCTGCATGCTCTGTAATGTGTGAAGAGACTTTTGAAAGCAATTCCTGGGGCTAAGCTGTGACTGCTGTTTCCACCTGGGCACTGGGCATGCCTCGTGCTGGGCACTGGCCCTCTCTGTGGGATTTGGTGGCTGTTCCCTTCATGCGAGAGAGGGGTGGAGTGGGACAGCCATAAGGAATCTTTCAGTCTTAATGGGCTGCTTGATCATCGTTGGGAGCTGCAGGGCTGCCTGGGCTGGAGAAGGCTTCTGTGCCGGTTGGATATGGTGAATGCAAGTGTGGGCGACTGTCTGTCTGTGCATGCGTGCGCTTTGCGTTTATCTGCACCTGTCATTTGCATGGGGGAAACTGGCAGATGAGAAAGCTGCGTCTTAGAGATGGGGGGCTTCCTGAGATGGGTTCTGCAGGGGGTCCCTGACGTAAAATGGTAATAACATTAATCCTTTGCGTTCGGGTGGCGTTTTCACCATTCAAAGGATTCACATATATTCAGTTGAAAGACAGAAATCCACAAGGGAAGTTGCTTGCAACCTTCAGCATCACTTTAGAGATGCCAACTCTAGGTTGGGAAATTCCTGAAGATTTTGGGGGTGGAGCCTGGAAAGGGAAGGGTTTGAGGAGGGGAGTGCCATAGAGTCCACCCTCCAAAGCTGCCATTTCTTCTAGGGGAGCTGATCTCTGTAGTCTCGAGATCTCTTGTAATTCTGGGAGATCTCCAGCCCCCCTCCCAGAGGTTGGCAACCTTAAGATCACTCAGAGGCTGCCTTAAAGCAACTAAATGGCGAGGCACGCCTGTCCGTTCTCAACTTCGTGCCGCTTGTGGTGGCTGCCACTGGTCTGTTCCCAGCTGATACTCTGTGTGCTTGTATGCTGTTACCAAGGCTTTTTTTTCTGGGAAAAGAGGTGGTGGAACTCAGTGGGTTGCCAGCACAGGGGGCAACTCTTGGCGGGAGGTGGTGCCCCTGGTACCACATGTGCGTGCACAAAGTGTACGCATGCTCCCAGGGCCAATGACATCACTTTGGGTCAGCTGGAACAAGGGGGGAATTTTTAAAAGTTTAAATCTCCCTTGGTGAAAATGGTCACATGGCTGGTGGCCCCGCCCCCTGATCTCCGGACAGAGGGGAGTTTAGATTGCCCTCCGCGCCGTGGCGTGGAGGGCAATCTAAACTCCCCTCTGTCTGGAGATCAGGGGTGGGGCCACCGGCCATGTGACCATTATCAAGAGGTGATGGAACTCCATTCCACCGCATTCCAGCTGAAAAAAAGCCCAGGCTGTTAGCATATGGAAAGCTGCTGGGCAGCTCTGGGTTCCAGCCACCCCACAAGCAATAGAGAATGGTGTTGCGGTGGGATGGAGTGGGGATGTGAAGGGAGGAGCCTTGGCTGGAAGTTCCTAATACCTGAAGTTGCCTGTGGAACACCTACTGATTAACAGAGGCTTATAACAACAACAGCAACAACAATATGCGATTTATATACCACCCTTCAGAACAACTTAAGGCCCACTCAGAGCGGTTTACAAAGTATGTCATTATTATCCCCACAGCAATAATCACCCTGTGAGGTGGGTGGAGCTGAGAGAGCTGTGACTGACCCAGGGTCACCCAGCTGGCTTCAGGCGGAGGAGTGGGGAATCAAACCTGGCTCTCCAGATTAGAGTCCTGCTGCTCTTACAGTGAAATCCTATGCAGATTTTTCAACTTGGATTGCACTGTGAAGAGACTTCTGATATTTTGTAGGGAAAGTATATTTCGAATCCCCCCATGTGACACTCTTACCTGCTCCATCAGGAACTTCGGTCTCCCCTCCCCGACTTCTGTATCCCATTTGCTCATTCTCACAAGGTCTTTCCCTATCCCCTGTCTCAGGATCTCCTGCCCTGTTCAGGTCCATTGACAGAGATTTTGTGACGAGAGAGGTCTGCAGTTACATTGCAGGAGCATCAGAAAGCAGCAAAATAATAGTCCGATATGTTCAAAGTGTCTTACACAGCCATCGTATGCTGGCTTGAAATTGCTGCGCTAAGCCGGAAGTAACTCTGTTGACAGGTTGTGCAGTTAATTCCTTAATTGAATTGGATTTTGAGAGCCAGCTCCCTGAGTAGTTATCTAGTGTGACAGAGGAAGTTATGTCCAGATTTTTGCTGTTCAGACCCATAAAGCCGCAACCTTGTTAGTGTAAGTAACAACATCTATCTTTATAGGCGCGCAGTGCTAGGAGACCGTAAAGGATGCAGAATTAAGACACTTAAAATGTAGCCTTCTACCTCCATCATGAACAGGACTGGGAAAAAATACAGACCCAAGCCTGGTAATTCAGAGAGACAGCTTGGTGTATTTCTCGGGGTGTGGCTGTAGACGTTCCTCTGTAACTACCAGTCTGCTCTGAGTTGTGATTGGCTGCTTGTTCAGCCATCCAAGAGAGAACAGCCAGTATGGAGTAGTGGTTAGAGCGTTGGGCTAGGATCTGGAAGAGTTTCGAATCCCTATTCTGCTGTGGAAGCTCGGTGGGTGACCCTGGACCACTACCTGACTTTCACCCACTTCACAGGGCGGTGGATGCGAGGAGAAAGTGGAGGAGGGGAGAACAGTGAAAGCCGTTTTAGGTCCTCGGTGGGATATATAGGAGGAATAATAAAATACAACATAAATAAATGTCTGCATCTGTCCAAACAGGCATTGCTCTGTGTGCTTGTGTGTGTGTTGGGATCAGAGACCCCACCCCGCTCCCCATGGCCCCCTGTCTTGTCACTGGTTTTGCTCATTGCTTGTAAAAATGGTTTCTCTCCACATAGAGAGACGTTTCTGCCTGCTTTCTCTAATCGGTTTAGCCAATTTGCAAGTATCGAAGTGAGGAGGACAGGGAATTCTTGTTCTCTTAAACTTCAGGCATGGAACAGAATTCATGTTAATACATTTTTGTTTAACTTTTAGAAGAAGCCTGTAAATAGAGTGGAGTCTCCATCACATTCCCTGCCCCCCCCCCCAAGATGCATTGGTACAAACAGTATTTAGGAAATGGGGCAGATCTAGTACTATTAACCCAGTATTGCAGTGGTTCTGGGGAAAGGACCGTGTATGCTCAGGCAGAGAAAACGGGGGCTTGACAGTGAGTTCGTGGCAGAGATAAAATTTGGATAAGCGCCTTTCACAAGCCCTCAGGCCAGATTCCTAACTCTGAGAATGTTTTCACTAAATAAAGATTTAGCCCTTATTTTCAAGGTCAGCTTTATAGTGATACATGGGCTGGAAGAACGGGCATTTTTTCAAATGTTGCAAAGTTTGCATAGTAAAGAGGTCACAGATCCAGAGGATTTAGCTGTGTTAGTCTGTAGTAGCAAAATAGTAAAGAGTCCTGTAGCACCTTTAAGACTAACCTTTACTGTAGCATAGGTTTTCGAGAACCGCGGACCTCTTCATCAGATGGATCCTCAGCTTTTGAGAACCACAGCTCTCTTCCTCAGATGCATCGTCAGCTTTCGAGAACCACAGCTCTCTTTGTCTGACGATGCATTTGACAAAGAGCGCTGTGGTTCTCGAAAGCTGACGATGCGTCTGACGAAGAGAACTGTGGTTCTCGAAAGCTTATGCTACAGTAAAGTTGGTTAGTCTTAAAGGTGCTGCTGGACTCTTTACTATTATAATAAAGAGGGAGAGCGTTAATGACAATGTAACTGCTTTAATTCCGTTCCATCCATGCAGACCGTGCTGGTAAGATTTTCAGTCACATGCTGGCCTTCCTAGGATGGGGAACGTGCATACTTGAGCTTTGGAGGGCTTGGTGGTGTTGGGCTGTTGCAGACTAGGGTGAGAACAGAAGGATTCTCTGTTGGGGCAGAGGTGTTAGGATGGAGATCTAAGGATGGAGCTTTTTCCATACTCTTGTGCCAGGAAGTTTGCAGCAGAAGCTATTTCCAGAGGGGGGAAAATAGCCTTTTTAACAGAGAGAGAGAAAGAACCTACCTGCTGAAAGCAGAGATCACTGGATGGATTTTCCTGAGCCCTTCCCGTCCTGTTGTGAGGCACAGTGGCAGTTTGGGCTGAGCCCATTAGTCTAATTAAGTGCAAGTGCAGGATGTAGGCTAAAGATGGTTCAAGAGGCTTGCTGCAGCAGCCAAAATTTCATCTGAGTAGCCATGCTCTTGTTTTATTGCAAACAAATCACTCATATATAGATTGAACAATAAAGGAGCCAAAACACATCCCTGAGGGACCCCTCTCCGCAAAAGAAAGGCTCTAGACAAATGGCCCAAGTTGCTACAGCGAACACATGCATAAGAGGGCTCATACAGTCTTTCAGTTAACCACAACGGTCTGCAATTGGTGGAGGTGGTTCTCAGCTTGGTCCATAGCTGGTTTCTTGGTATAGAATCAAAAGCTGCTCGTCGATTGATAAAAGCAACATATAGGGAACCATTTGAGATCATATATTTTTTCCACCGGATGGTAGTGAATTGCATGTTGGTCCAGTGTAGAGCTGCCGTCTCTTGTTTTATTAAGAGCTCCAGGACAGGGAAATATTTATCTGTTCTAGAGCTGTGGAGTACCGCTTGCCAGCTGAAGAGCCATGGAAAAGGACAGCGGCACACGTGGGGGCTCGGGGGGGCAGCGGAATTTGCAGTGGGAGCTCCAGTTATGTGTGTGTTAGTTTGTAAAATAGCAGAAGGAGATCTGCCCCCATACATGTAGGCTGAGTATAGTGGGTGCATGTCTTGAATTAAACAGGGTGTGTTAAGCACAAACAGGGTGTGTGTACATGTGTGTGCGGGTATGTTCTGCAGTGGAAAAACAAGTGCCTGTCCCTGAGTTTGCTTTTGACAAGAGAGGTGTGTAAATGTACGGATGTGCTGAAAGTGGGTGTGTATTTGCTTGAGGATCAAGAACGCTTGGAGTTGACTTCTGTAGCAGTGTGTTGTGTGTGCGTCCTGCGGCTGTGTTTTGACGTGGCTGGTTGGGTGCTGCCAAGACAGGACTCCCCTGATCAGTCCCAGCAGACTGTATTTTATTTTAAAAATCCAGGAGTATATCAAAGGTATCTTGCTTCGGCCTAGAGTAGGAAATGGGGAAGGGTATGCCCCTCTGCATAGGAGCAGCTTCCTTAAAGAGGATTATAGAGAGAGCCTCCAGTCTAGCTGCAGGACTAATGTGGCAGTTCTGCTTTTTGGTTTAGCCTTCCAACTGCTGGGTACTACAAGAACAGGAAATACATGCTCCTGTTTACCTTTAAGTCCACACCCCTTGTTCCCCAGGGTTTCATTCCTAATGGAAGCCAGAGACATGCTCAGAGCAGATACGAGAATATTTGCATTCACTCAAGTCATATTCTCAAGCTGCTTAGGAGAGCAACAAAAATTCTGCAAAGCAGCCATTTCTTCCAGGGGAGCTATTCACTGAATCCTGGATTCCAGGAGATCTCCAGGCCCCACCTGGAGGTTGGCAACCATGCTTCCAGATAAGACGTGCTGCTTTTTCCAGCTGGAACACGGTGGAACGGAGTTCCGGCACCTCTTGAAAATGGTCACATGGCTGGTGGCCCCGCCCCCTGATCTCCAGACAGAGGGGAGTTTAGAGTGCGTAGGGCAATCTCAACTCCCCTCTGTCTGGAGATCAGGGGGCGGAGCCACCAGCCATGTGACCATTTTCTCCGAGGGCAACCCACTGAGTTCCGCCACCTCTTTTCCTAGAAAAAAAGCCCTGGATAAGACCATACCCTCGGCCTATATGGTGGCATTACAGTATTGACTGTCTTATTTTCAACCCTTTTCTTAATCATTCTCAGCATGGCGTTTGCTGGTCGAACGGACTGAAAGCTTATTCCGTCTGTTTGTAAACTGTGACTTTCCTCACCTGAGCATCTAGCTTGCTGGATAATGCGTTAACTAGGCAACCGTTAATTAACTTGCACATGCGCAGCAGGCGGCTGGCAAGGGAGTGCCGGCTGTCTCACAGAGCGGTTTGTTTTGAAGTAGCCAGCTCAGCTCTGGGGAGTTTATCTTGGGGTCAGATTGTATGTTGTATCCTTGATGGGTGCTTCGGTTGTAGGAAAGCAGCTCCGGGATAGGAGGACGTTGAGCAAGGTTTTGACCCTTTTTCCTGCTTCCCGTTTTTTCTGCTGTGATTGAGCTCCCCCCAAACAGCTGGTCCTGCACGGAGTTTCAGCCGCATTTGCAATCGCATTTTCCTACAGGAAAGAAAAACCTTGGGGAGGGTAGAATTTGGATTGTAGAACCAGCCAGCAGGTAAAACACTGACCAGCCTCTCTTCTCCCTCCCTACTCCAAATCTTCCTTGTCAAGGATTAAAAAACACACCATTAGCCTGGTCCCCAGTAGCTAATCCCACTGGTCCCATTTGATTCCCAAGGAGCATTTTTAGGCACATGCTGTTGAAGTCGGTATTCTGACCTGGATGGCCCAGGCTAGCTCCGTCACAGAAACTAAGCAGGGTCAGCCCTGGTTAGTGCTTGGATGGGAGACCACCAAGGAAGCACAGGGTCACTGTGCAGAGAGTGGCAGTGGCAAATCATCTCTGTTTCTTGCCTTGAAACCCCTACAGGTTGCCATAACTCGTCTGTGACTTGATGATACTTTCCATGCACGCATGCTGAAATCAGTGGGGCAGATGTGCTCAGCATGGGCTGGGTTGCTTGACAAACTCCAGTGGGCATGAAATTAACCATAAATGGGAGGAAAATTTAATGGGGGGGGGGCAGAACAGTGGTTCTCAAGCGGGTTGCTAGCACCAGACACAGAGTGCAAATGCCCAGTTGTCTGTAGTCACCGAATGCCTTTCCTTCTGGCCTGCCCACCCATCCTCTGGAACTGGAACCAGGTTGGATGGGAGGATATCGTCCCCAAAAGCAAATAAGATTTCTCTTCCTCTTGTTCACCACTTCTTCCAAATTGATAAGAGTTTTTCCTTTTTTTCTCCTTGAAAAATAGCTTTTATCTTGAGACGTATCTTAACTTTTTACTTGAGAAGTCAGGGCTCCCCCTTCCCCAGGCACATGGCGTGGAGTTTGCTCAGCCCCCAGGACTCCTGATAGCTTCCTCCGCAGTCCAGAGCACCAGATCAACTTCCTGTTCTTTTTCTGCGCTATGCAAGTATTAAGGAAAGAGATAAGATACCGAGAAGCCAGTATTCACTCATATCAGTTAACTGATTGTCTTGTTTACTTCATTTATACCCTGTCTTTCTCCCTACAGCAGTTTCCCTGGTTCTCCTCTCCTCCATTTAATCGTCACAACAACCTTGTGAGGTAGGCTAGGCTGAGTATGTAACTGGCCAAAGGTCACCCAGTGAGCTTCCATAGGTGAGTGAGGATTCGAACCTGAGACCCCCATACTCACTACATTTTTGGCGTCTGTGTCTTCCAACTGTCAGTCCATATCTGACCGGGTATGCTGCCGGACCCTAGTTAACAGCCGGAACCCCAGAAACGTGGGTTGGCCCGGGCACACCAGCATCTCCCCCCCCCCCGCTTATGTTTGCACTGTCCAGATGTGGCTTTTGAGAAGAAGGCTGCCTTGGCTGTCAGAGAGGCGTGCAGAGGAGCGGCAGTAATCACAGGGTCTCCCCCTCCCCTTTCCGTGACAGCCGCTCAGCTCTGCAGGCCATTTCCTGTTCGCTCCGCTGCGTGCGCATCAACACAAAGCCCCGGCACGGATTCCGCTGCAGATCCGCTCCCTCTGTACCACGTGTGTGCCAAGAGTATTTATAGCTCGGGCGGAGCAGCGACTGTACTAAGAAGTGCGGAGGGGGGAGCGAGGAAGAGGTAGTTCGCCTGACCTTCCTTCCTGCAGAGCTCAGCTTGCAGAAGCAGTTAGCCTAAAAGAACCTCTGTGAGCTCTGCTTCAGAAGACTAACCAATTTTATTGTAGCACAAGCTTTCGAGAATCACGTTCTCTTCGTCAGATGCATGGAGGGCATGCATCTGACGAAGAGAACGTGATTCTCGAAAGCTTATGCTACAATAAAATTGGTTAGTCTTAAAGGTGCTACTGGACTCTTTTTGATTTTGCTACTACAGACTAACACGGCTAACTCCTCTGGATCTGCTTCAGAAGAGTTTCTGATGGAATGCATTTTGTCTTTAAGGTGTCTCAAGGCTCCTGTAATTTTGCTGCTTTTGAAATGACCTGATTTCCCTGTCTAACTAGGGTACTAAATGGAGACAGAAACAAAGTTACAAAGCAGGGGGGGGGGAGATTATGGGATGGAGAGAAGTTTTGCTGTTCTGCTGGGTGATCTCCCCCTGCAGATAGATAGAGGGGGATATGTCCCCGTCCGTTCTACTTAATCTGGTGGCTACTTTTGACGTCGCTAACATCACTAATACACATCTTGAGTTTGAAGCTGAGTTAAGGGGTCTTACGTGGTGGGTAATAGCTACAGCTTGCGTGCCAGCACATTGCCACGACTGATGCATGGCCCCAGGATAGCTAGAATACTTTTATAGAACACATTCCCTCCTTGAACGGAGATACAGAGGGAAGGAAGCAGGGCCACTCCAACCGTATCGCCCAGGTCATTCCACACTTCACTTTGCAGTGGACCTCCCTCCCCAAGTCTGGGCTTTTCTCAGAGAGAGCAGGGGGTGAAGGGAGAATATCCCAAAGAACACTTCCTCATCCCAAGCCCTGCACTTTGCCCCCCCCCCTTGGTAAAAAGGCTTTCTCAGTGGTGGCCACTCACTCATCTGAGGAATGCTCTCCTCCTGAAGTTCATCTGGCAACTATTCTTCTACTTTACTTTACTTTATTTGGTATTTAGCCCTCCCTCCCGCAAGCGGGCTTAGGACAAGGTACAACATTCAGATGGCCCATTGCACATTCCTGCCCTCCGATACAAAGAGAGACACCCGGACGGACGGAATGTCATTGGATAGGAGAAGGCGACGGGAGGCTCAATGATGGTCCTAATACTGGCCTCAACCATATGCCTGGCAGAACATCTCCGTCTTGCAGGCCCACCGAAATGATACCAGATCTTGGCGAGCCCGAGTGTCTTCAGAGAGTTCCCCCAGGTTGGGGCCAGGACCGAGAAAGCCCTGGCCCTGGTTGAGGCCAAACGAGCCTCCCTGGGGCCAGGGATCACCAGCAAGTTCGTATCTGCTGAACGAAGCGCTCTCCGGGGTACATACGGGGAGAGACGGTCCCTCAGGTATGCTGGTCCTAGTCCGTTTAGGGCTTTAAATGTCAACACCAATACCTTGAAACGGACCCGGAACTCCACGGGCAGCCAGTGAAGCTGCTGCAAAACTGGTGTAATATGTGACCTGAATGGAACGTCCATCAGCGTTTTTCCAACATTGGAAAAAAGCAATCCAGACCGCAGACATGACCTGAGCCTCCATAGATAAGGAGGAATCCAGGACTAGCCTTTGGATGCTAGGCTAAGACATTTTCCTATGTTCAGAACCTTTATCTTTTCCTTTATCATTTTCTTTTTTTGGTTAAAATGCAGTTTGCAATTCCTCATTTTTGCTAAGGTCATTGAATAGCCATTGCCTGCTATTGAGTATTTTTCTATGCCAAGAGGTAGGCTTTTTGAGAAGAAAGGTGGGCTTATAAATCATTTTACTAAATTAAAGAATTATTTTTTGGTTTTTCTCTATTTTTAACCTCTATTTAAATACATGTTATCCATTAATACTAGGTTTTCGCCTGCATTTTGAAATTTACTTCCTACCCTGTAGGAAGGCGGCGCTGAGAATGTAAAAAAAAAAGTAATGGAGATAATAATAACACTGAACTTGTTCACTGCTCTAAGTGGGGCAATGATCTGTTTGGAAGAGCAGTATATAAGCGAAGTTATTTTAATTATCAGTGCTGAAAATCGCAAGTTGTGAACACCCATTTACCTCAACAGAGGAAATGATTCTCATTTTTATTTCTACAATGAACACAAATAACGCCCGCCTTCACAGCCTTGGTATTTTAACCAGATTCTTTCCTGTGTTCATTTTTTTAAAACTTCTATGCTGTGAATCTCCTAACGTATAATCTAAAAATCGACACATTCTTTGTGTTGTGGTGGTCAACTGGAGTATGCAGGAGGTACATTTTCCAAAGTGTTTGGCTAAGCTTTAGAATCTCTCCTTTTTTCTCTGTCACAACACCCTAATGCAGTAATCGCCATTATTCCCATTTAACAGATGTGCAACTGAGGCTGAGACAGTGGCTTGCCAAAGAATGCTAGGGAATGAGGTGCGAACAGTATTTAAAATCTGTGCTGGGCTCAGAAAAGACTGCCTTTGATTCTGTTGGCAGCCCCATTTACAGCATAAGCTTTCATGGGGTTCACCAGCTATGACCCCTCCTCAAGAAACCTGGTCTATGTTGCCATCTCTTCCAGGTTAGATTATTGTAATGCACTCTCTGCGGGGCTGTCCTTGGAGACTATTTGAAAGTTTCAGTTCTCCAGAATTACAATGGCAAGATTACTACCTGGGGTGGACCTCAAGCATGTTGAAAGAGCTTCACTGGGAGTGTCTTGACATAAAGCCAGCTGAGAGCTCCTCAGAGGATCTGTCAATTTCATCTTCACCTCCATAAAGGCTCTGTCAATTTCACCTCTAGTCTAAAACTGTGTGGGATGGCAACCAGAGGGCAGCGAGGAATGGAAATGGGCTGGCGCTGCCTTCCAGAGCTGGGCTTGGACCTAGAGAGGTCATAAAGGGCTGAAGTTTCCCTCCTGGCATTGCACAGCCCCTTCACACAGCTCCAGTGTATAGCAAAGCCGTTGCCCTGCCGCCGACTCTATCTTTTAAAACTACCCTTCCCGGCTAACATTGCCTCTCCTGACACATGTTCTTCACATGTCAGATGTCTCCTGTAGAGACCTCTGGCTTCCTGCTGTACTTCAGGTCACAATTCAAGACACTGGTTTTAAGCTATGAAGCCCTGTAGAGTTGAGGACCTGGGCCACCCATCACCTATTTGTCCTGCTCACACTGCATTCCTTTTCCCAGGCCCTTCTTCATGTCCTTCTGAGGTGAGGCAGATAACTACAAGGGGCGAGGCTTTCTCATCGACTCCCCTGCCCCACTCTAGAGTTTCCTCTCCCTTTCTCTGCTTCTAGATCCTTCATCTAACAATTTTCAGCTCCTGTCGCAAACGTTTTAAAAAGAGAGTCTGTTGGCTTGAGAGTGCTATATTGCTATATTGGTTTGTATGACCTTTAGTTGGTTTTAGATTTAATTCGACCTGCTGTGCTACGGTTGTTTTAAAAGCTGGCTGAAAATTTTGTGTTTTTTTAATTCATAATCATTAACAACAACAACAACAACAACAACAACAACAACATTCAATTTATATATCGCCCTTCAGGATGACTTAACATCCACTCAGAGCAGTTTACAAAGTATGTTATTATTATCCCCACAACAAAACACCCTGTGAGGTGGATGGGGCTGAGAGAGCTCTGAGAGAGCTGTGGCTGACCCAAGGTCACCCAGCTGGCTTCAGGTGGAGGAGTGAGGAATCAAAACCGGTTCTCCAGAATAGAGTCCTGCGCTCTTAACCACTACACCAAACTGGCTTATGGTGGATGGCATTTTACCAACGATTGTACTGTATTCTATCTGCTTCTGTACTTTCTGTTTTTTGTTAATGACCTCGAGCACTTCAATGTAGAAGCAGAATAATATTACTCCCAATCAGGGCTTTTTTTCCGCTGGAACATGGTGGAACAGAGTTCTGGCACCTCTTGAAAATGGTCACATGGCCGGTGGCCCCGCCCCCTGATCTCCAGACAGAGGGGAGTTTAGATTGCCCTCTGCGCCACGGCGCAGAGGGCAGTCTAAACTCCCCTCTGTCTGGAGATCAGCGGGTGGGGCCACCGGCCATGTGACCATTTTTGCCAAGGGTGATATAAACTTTAAAAAACTCTACTCTTGTTCCAGCTGACCCAAAGTAACATCATTGTGTGGTCCTGGGAGCGTGCGCGCACTTTGCACGTGTGGTACCAGGGGCACCACCTCCCGCCAGGAGCTACCCTCTGTGCTGGCAACCCACTGAGTTCCACCACCTCTTCTCCCAGAAAAAAAGCCCTGCTCCCAATAAATAGCATATTCAAAGACTGAAAACTGCGTTGGGAAGAGAACTGTTACAGGAAGAATGAGCAGCTGCAATGGCTTGGCTTGTTGTGCAGTGTGGCTAGATGAGGTTTTTGGAGAAACATTTTAACCACCTTAATGATAGGACATTTTGGAGGTCTTTCATTCATAGGCTCACCGTAGATCGAAGGCAACTCAATGGCACATGACAGACACACAATTCCTTTTGCATTGTGTGTAGTTTCTAAGCACGGGGACAGAAAACCTCCCAATCATAATGTTCCTCTTGCTTCTCAGCAGTGCTGGGAACTAGATTCTGGGTTTTAGAGGCTGTGGTACCAAGCCTACTTGGAAGTAAACCCCATGTAAATGAATGGGACTTGGTTAGAGTTGGGCCGTGATCCGCTGGCACTGACTTCTGACTGAGGCTTTGTTTCTGGCCTGTCGTTGCCAAGGGAGACTCTGGGGGGAAAGAACAGAGCGCTCGCCCTTTCATTTGGAACTTCTAGTTCCACATTAATTGAGGAGCGGATATAAAGCTGTCCACTGTTGGAGCAGAAGCAGTAGGAAAAGAAGCAGCCAGTGAAATCTCTCCCAGTAAGCTTTGCGGCGCTTCCTAAAAAAGGTAGGCTGGTACCCAAGCACGATCGGGCAAGGTCACGCCGCTGTTGCCAGCCCTTTGCCATGGTATTTGCCAAGAGCAGGTCAAAGAACAGTTGGCAGAAAAGGTACAGTGAATGTGCTCGGTTGGCATAATTAGGAAATGCTTTGTACAATTTGCAAATTAGGTGACCCGCTTTGGGGGCCTGAGTGATGGCAAAGGTGTCAGACAAGGAGGCCTATTATCTCCCTACCTGTTCGACCTCTATGGAGAGCATATCATAAGGAAAGCTGGATTAGATCTAGAAGAAGGTGGAGTAAAAATTGGTGGAAGGAACATTAACAGTTTGAGATATGCAGATGACACCATGTTACTGGCAGAAAATAGCAAAGACTTGAAATGATTACTGATAAAAGTTAAAGGAGAAAGCGCCCATGCAGGATTACTGCTGAAGATCAAGAAGACAAAAGTAATGACTACTGAGAGAGTCTCTCTACACTCTTATACACAAGGATGCTCAAGTGTAGGGAAAGGCAATGTTAGCCAGGAGGCGTAGTCTTAAAAGACCTCTCTACACAGGAGGGTAGTTTAAAAAGAGCTGGCAGAGATCGCTCCTCAGAGGGCTTGTTAATTTCATCTTCGCCTCCCAAAGGGGAGGTGAAATTGACAGAGCCTTTTGGAGGCGAAGATGAAATTAACAAACCCTCTGAAGAGAGATCTCTGCCAGCTCTGTTTTTTTAAACTACCCTCCTGTAGAGAGGTGAAATTGGCAGAGCCTTTGGCTCCGTCTTTCTAAACTACGCTTCCCGGCTAGGAAGGCAGTAGGAAGAGAGGAAGACCTAAAACAAGATGGCTTGACTCAATAAAGGAAGCCACAGTCTCCAGTTTGCAAGATCTGAGCAAGTCTGTTAATGATAAGAAATTTTGGAAGTCTTTCATTCATAGGGTCGCCATAGGTGACTTGATGGCACATACCGCACACAAATATCTTTGCGGGGCTTTTTGTTTTGTTTAGTTTTTGCTTTCTTAGCTCTTTATCATCGTTTTTTATATGGTGATATGTTTTCAGTTCATTAATGTTAGTTTGTAAAATAAAAGCCGTGAATTTTGCTAGGTGGCCTTGGAGCAGTCACATTCTCTCAGCCTTCCTACCTCACAGGGTTGTTGTGAGGGTAAAATGGGAGGAAAGGAGAACTGAGAACCAATCAAGTGTAGGATCTTGGAGATCCAGGTTCGAATCTCCACTCTGCCATGGAAGCTCACTGGATGACTAGGCAAGTGACACGCACACAGCCAAACCCTGCCTCACAAAATTGTTGTGATGATTAAATGGAGAAAAGGAAACAATATAAGCTGCTGGGTTCCTCTTTGAGAAAGATGGAGGTATAAATGAAGTAAATAAAATAACAAATGATCTGAAGAAGTGAGCTGTAGCTCACGAAAGCTTATCCCCTACCACAAATTGTGTTAGTCTTATAGGTGCTACTGGATTCTTGCTCTTTTCTACTGCTACAGACAGTCTAACACAGCTAACCCACCTTTAAATAAAATAAATAAACAATGTATGCCTCCCTGAGCTCCTTGAAAGAAGAGGAAAGATAAAAATGCAAGAGATGGTTTGTATGACAGCTTTTGTTGTTGAGCTTTGCGTGTGCTGGTTGTTGTAGATTTTCCGGGCTGTATGGCTGTGGTCTTGGCATTGGCACAGCCAAGACCACGGCCATACATCCCAGAAAATCTACAACAACCAACGTTGTCCTGCTGGCCATGAAAGCCTTCGACAATATTTGCATGTGCTCTTGGCTGCCCTAGGAACCTGGTTGGCGAGAGTTGCATGAGTCTGCTTTCCATGTGTATGCAGAGAGAATCCCTGCTCTGCCTAGCACAGCCCCCCCCCCCCGCACCCATCTCATTCATAAAAGAACCATGACTAGTGGCAAAGGTCTGTGCCCTGAAGGAGAGAGCACAGCCACTCTTTGAGACCTGCCATCTCCTGCTTGACCTGTCTAGGACATGGCAGCATTTCAAGGGTGACCTGATAGCTGGGACATCTGAGTCGGCTTGCCTGCCTGTCTGGAGAGCTGTGTCGGTTTGGAGTGGGGTGTGGGTGACAGGCTTGGAAGGGTTCCCTGGCCCTTTGGGTCGGCAGGCACTGAGCCGGCTTTTGAAAAGAGCCCAAGCAGATTAAAGAGGCTTATCTCCTGGGCCATCTGTGCTCAGCATCCTCTGGGAAAGGAGAGAGCCTCGCTTCCACCTCACCCTCTGGGCTGCTGCCTTTCCCTCCCTTCCTTCCTTTTTAGATGGGAGAAAGAGAAGGGGTCATATCCTGTCCTGGTGACCCCCCCTTCCCAAATCATTGAGACTCAAGCTGCCTCCTGTCTGCCCACCCTCAACCCCTTTATCAACACACCCCTGTCCCTGGTTGGTTATCTTGGTCGCGCCGAGTCTTCTTTATCTGTTTCTCCCTCCCTCCTGGCACGTCTTCCTCGCCAGCCAGGAGCGCGTCCCACACACAGTCCTCTCGGGATGTGTGGTTGCCATTTGGTATGAATGGGGCAGCCCTTGTATTTTCAAGTTTCTATGTGCCTGAACATGAAGGCACAACAAACCCCGGTTTCTTTTTTCACATAGGGAAGCTAGAAAAGTATACAGTTGGCAGATTCACACAAAATGGTGACCGTGTGTCTTGAAAGGATCATGCACAGAGGAGTTCCAAAAACGGAATGACAGAAATGAGTTGTGTGACTGAAAGTTAGGAGTTGGCTTAGAGAGAGAAGGGAGAGAAGGGATAATTGTGGGTTTTCCCTGCCCAGTTTGTTCCACTGTTCCTCCCCACCTCCCTTCCGTCTTCGTTGCCGGCTCCTTCACCCAGCACAGCCCTTATCCTTACACATTCCTTACACACTGGTCGCCCCATCAGACATCCTGCCCTCTGTGAGATCTTGGAGGACCCCATGGTGGTGGAAGAGACGAAAGCAAGACGGGCAGCCCAGCCCAAGTCTGGTGGGGGGGGAACCCTCCTGGAGACATATTCCCAATGGATGGCTTGAAATACTTCCTCCCCAGGATAATTCCAGAGGGGGAGGCTGCATTAGCCTGTCTCAGCAAAATGAAAACAATTCACTCCAGGAGAAGCTTTTGTGGGTTAGAGCTCACATTATTGGGTACGTTGAGGTGTTCACCTGTTAGATACAGGCACCAGGGCCGATTCCAGACGACTAACCTGAAGGCGCTGCATGCCGCGATATTCCGGATCGCGACGGGGAAAACGCGATATTTCGCGTTTTCCCCGTCGCAATCCGGAACATGGCGGCATGCAGTGCCTTCAGGTTAGTTGTCTGGAATTGGCCCTGATGAGGGACGCTCTGTGTCCCAAAAGCCTCTCCTGGAATAAATTTCTGCTCATTCCAAAGTGCTGCTGCACTTCTACTTTATTTCCTCAACGAGGAATCTCACTGCCTGCTCCTCTAACATGGCGTTTCGGAGACCAGGCTTGACTGTGTATTGAAGCTAATGCTGGAGTGGAATTGTTCCAAGGAAGGGAGAACAAAAGGAGACCTTTATGATAGCCCCCAAGGCTTGGACAAGCTGGAGAAGATCCATTGGGAGACATCACTGTCAGGGTCACACTTTTGTCTTTCTTTCACAGGCCTGGAGTCTGGGCAGGCAGTATGGTGTAGTGGTTAAGTCTGGGCAGGCAGTTTGGTGTAGTGATTAAGAGCGGCAGGAGTGTAATCTGGAGGACCAGGTTTGATTCCCCACTCCTCCACTTTAAGCCAGCTGGGTGACCTTGGCTCAGTCACAGCTCTTCCAGAGCCCTCTCAGCACCCCCCCCCACCTCACAGGGAGATTGTTGTGGGAATAATAATAACACACTTTGTAAACTGCTCTGAGTGGGTGTTAAGTTGTCCTGAAGGGTGGTATATAAATTGAATGTTATTATTATAATGTTATTATACAGCAATAGTGTAGTGGCTAAGAGTGGCAGGAGTCCAGGAGTCTAATCTGGAGAACCAGGTTGGATTCCTCACTCCTCCACTTGAAGCCAACAGGGTGGCCTTGGGTCAGTCACAGCTCTCTCAGAGCTCTCTCGGCCTCACCCACTGCACAGGGTGATTATGGTGAGGGTAATAATAATAATGACACACGTTGTAAACCACTCTGAGTGGGCGTTAAGTTGTCTTGAAGGGTGGTATATAAATTGAATGTTGTTATTAGGATGGTCAACAAACTGAACCTCCTGTGTCAGGTAATGCTGTTACCTCAGGATCTTTTTCATTGCCCACTGCCCACAGTGCTCCACTGGATCTTAACCACAGTCCCATTTTCGTAAACTTGGAGTGTTGCAGATGGTTCAAGAGTATGGAATTCAGATCGGCTGTTAACATAAGACTTCCCACAGCGGCCAGAGATGGTGCTGCCATTCTGACTCCCGTTGCAAGCAAAGGGTGTGATAAAATGAACTGTTTGTATGGAACACGAGGAGTCTGCCCAGGCAGGGTGGTGCAGTGATTAGAAAGACCGGCTAGGATCTGGGAAACAGTAAAGAGTCCAGTAGCACCTTTAAGACTAACTCACTTTATTGTAGCATAAGCTTTCGAGAACCACAGCTCTCTTCACCTGATGCATCTGATGAAGAGAGCTGTGGCTCTCGAAAGCTTATGCTACAATAAAGTGAGTTAGTCTTAAAGGTGCTACTGGACTCTTTACTATTTTGCGACTACTGACTCACATGGCTAAGTCCTCTGATTTGGGAGATGTCGCTTGGAGTCCCCATTCTGCCGTGGAAGCAGACTGGGTTTCCTCAGGCTTGTCACTCTCTTCGCCTGACATACCTCACAGGGATGTTGTTGTTAGGGTAAAACGGAGAAGAGGAGAATCACATTATAAGCTGCTTTGGGTCCCCACTGAGGAGAAAATCCAGCAATAAATGCCTAAATAAATAACTAGAAGCCTTATAGGTGGACCGCATAAGATGGTTATGAGCATGGGGGATGTTGTCAGGCGCTTGCTTGCATTTGCCCCTCCACTTTTCACAAAAGGGTGGCGAACTGGTGGACTTCCTATCATTGGAGCGCTTGCCAATGTTCCCCCCTGTTTCAGCCCAGTTTGCCTTACCCCTCTTGCTTTTCTCTTTCTCTTCCCACAGACGTATGGAGCTTGGGCGTCATTCTTTACATGCTGGTGTGCGGGCAGCCGCCGTTCCAGGAGGCCAACGACAGTGAGACCTTGACCATGATTCTGGACTGCCGCTACACAATCCCGTCTCACGTCTCCTCACCGTGTGCAGAGTATGAGAGCAACCTCCTCCCTTATCCTCTCAGGGTCACACATTCTCCCCATATCTATTCTCCCCATATCTGTGCTCCATCCCCCTCTGGTGTAGCTGCCGAGTCCTTTCTCTGAGGGCCAAACCACAAGTGACAAAAGGCACAGGTTGGACACTTGTCAGCTTCCCTCAAGTTTTGGCGGGAAATGTAGGCAGCTTGGCGGAATGTTGGACAAGTGACAGTTGAAAAACCTATTGGACAGCAGTCGGAGAGCCAAGCTGCAAGACCAGGACGCCTACATTTCCCATCAAGACTTGAGGGAAGCTGACAAGTGTCCAACCTGTGTCATTCGTCACTTGTAGCTTGGCTCAGCTGCCTGTTCACTTGCCATTCACTTGCGCTCCACTTGATCAAGTGGAGAGCAAGTGAATGGCAAGTGAACAGGGAGGAATTCACGTGAGTCTGTTCACTTGCCAGGCAAGTGTAATTTGTCACTTGTAGCTTGGCTCTCTGTTTCATAAGTGTGGACTGGCTGAGTATCCAGTGCCCTCTGCAGACCGAAAAAGGAAATGAGATTAAAATGTCCGGCATTCCCCTTGTTATTGTACTGGTATAAAGACTTTTGATTGGATGGGCAACTGGGGGGATGCTGTGAGGACTTGGAGGGCTCCAGCCCTTTACCTCTCCCATGCTAGAGTTTCCAGCCTCCAGGTGGTGGTTCTATTTCGGAGAGCTCCTTTAATTGGTTAGCCTCCAAGTGGTGGCTGGAGATCTCCCAGAATTACAACTGATCTCCAGGTGACAGAGATCAGTTCCCCTGGAGAGAATGGCTGCTTTGGAGGGTGGACTCCCTCCATTATACCATGCTGAGGCCCAACCCCTCCCCAAATCCCGCCCTCTCCAGGCTCCACCTCCCAAATCTCCAGGAATTTCCCAGCCTGGACCTGGCAGCCTTGCTCCCATCCTCTGCCTTTACTCCGAATGACAGCTCTTCTTTCAGGAAGGTTCAAATCACACCAGTAGCCCTCCTCACCCTTAACCTGGCTGGGCCTTGCTACCCGGTCACATCCGTCGCCTCCACGTAAGGAAGAGTTAGATGGGATCGCTGCATGGACTGCAGCGCAAACTTAGCTGTGTGAATCAGTCACAATGGGGGAGCGAGTGTCAAATCGTACACAGCAGAGTGGGCGGGATGGTAGTTTTCCTGTTTAGTGGGCCTCCATTTAGAGTCTGAAAACAGAGCTTGGCCCTGTCTGCTCTCTTGGTATTTTGCAACAATATCCCAGGCTGCTTTTCCTTGGGGAATCTTATCTTAGTAAGCGAGTAGTAACTCCTGTCCTTTTCTCTCGGCCAGCCTGATCTCCCAGATGCTCCAGCGGAACCCACAGCAGAGGGCCTCCTTGGAACAGATCGAAAACCACCCGTGGCTGCAGGGCGTGGACCCCTCCCCTGCCAGTCGCTACCTGTTGCCTCTGACGTCGCACAAGCGGGTCTCCGAAGAGGAGCACGGCATCATCATCCAGGCCATGATGTGTGGCAACATTGCAGACCGGGAAACCATCCAAGAGTGAGTGTTGCCGGCTCAGCTTTGCCTGCAGTGATTGAGCAGGGGTTCTGGTGGGGTCGAGGATCTGGTTGGTGGAGATGTTACTGTGTGAAACGAGGGTGTTTGTGCACTGCTGTGTGGGTTTTGCACAGTGTCTCCCACGTCTGATGTTTGTCGCTTGTGTTCCCGTAGAGCGCTGGAAGCTAACCATTACAACCATGTTACTGCCACCTACTTCCTGCTGGCTGAAAGGATCCTGCGAGAGAAACAGGAGAAGCAGAGCCCAAGCCCCAGTCCCAGCCTGGTCTACAACCTGGCCCAGCACGTCCAGAGCAGGCAAGTGTTTGCTCTCCTTGGAGGGCCGGACTGCGAGTCTTTCTACACGAGACATCTGACACGTGAAGAGCATGTGGCGGGAGAGGCAGTGTTAGCCGGGAAGGGTAGTTTAAAAAGACAGAGCCAACGTGTGATGGGGCTGTGAAATGCCAGAAAGGAAACTTCAGCCCACTATAACCTCTCCAGGTCCAAGCCCAGCCTGGAAGGCAACTCCAGCCCATTTCCATTCCTCGCTGCCCTCTGGTTGCCATCCCACACCGTTTTAGACTGCAGAGGTGAAATTGATGGAGCCTTCCTCACAACAACCCTGTAAAGTAGGTTAGGCTGAGTGCGTTTGACGGTTCAAAGGCCACCCAGCAAGTTTCACCAGCAGAGCAGGCAATCAAACCAGAGGCGAAGATGAAATTAACAACCCTCTGAGGAGCGATCTCCGCCAGCTCTTTCTTTTTAAACTATGCTTCCTGGCTAACATTCCATCTCCCTACATTTGACAAATGCGCGCTGAGGCATCTCGTGCAGAGAGCCTCTGCATGTTCACCGTATCCTTGCATCCTCCCTGGGTCCTGTTGATCAGACCTGCACTGTGAGTGATGTTGTTGACACTCTGATCCTTGGCGCTTTGGGGGCTGACTGTGGCATACAGAGACTGAGGGCTTAAGCCTTACTCACCTTGTGCCAGTTTCCCCACTCAGAACCCCAGGACGAGGTGCTGTTTGGCTTGCTGGGCTCTGTATGTGTGCTGGCGGCTACATGTAAGGCTTCCCAACAGGGCAAATACCAGCTCCCAAGCTGGGTAAATAGGTTTGCCAACCTCCTAGTGGGCCAACAAGATGAGAGAGTCCCGGTGAAGAAATTAACAATACAACCAAGGAACCGTAACAACCTTACTAAACGACTTTAAACATTAAACGAAGACCATTGAAAATGTATATATGAAAAACCAGTCAAATGTAATTAATTTTAGGAAGAAAATAGGCATACAGGAGTTCAATATGAGCTGGCAAACACTGCATACACGTACATATAAAGTGCAAAAGTGCTACAATTATATTTCGAAAGTGCGTGTGCCAGCTTTAAAGTGTCCGTGCCCGTTACAATAAATAGTCACATGGTACAATTATAATTAACAGTGGAACTAAACAGTGCATAGAGGTGCAAGATAGGAGCCAGATTTTCGGTGTAACCGCATGGCATCACCTCTCCAGTGGGTGCCCTTGCCACTCCAGACTCCACCATCTCCAGGCTCTGCCCCCCAATCTCCAGGAGTTTTCCCACCCGGACTGGGCAACCCTGTGGGTAAATGGTACAGGGGGAAGGCTTAAGCCCCTCTTCCTGCACTCTGCCACCCTGACACAAATCCGAACCGCAGTGTAGTGCTGTGGCTAGAGTGATGGACCAGGATCTGGGAGACCCGGGCTCGATTGCCCGCTCTGCCTGTAAAACTTGCTGGGTGACGTCGGGGCAGTCACACGCGCTCAGCCTGTCCTACTTCACAGGTTTGTTGTGAGGATAAAAGGGAGGAGAGGAGAATGACGTGAGCCACTTTGTGTCCCCGTTGGGGAGAAATGCAGGGTGTAAGTGAAGTAGAATAAATGCCTGGCAATTGAGGAAACGTTAAAAGGAAAGAGGCTTTTCTTTCGTGGCTCCTCCTTGTTCTTTGCTCCTTTTAATGTTCGCAGGCGTTGAGGCCTTTCTTCCTTGTCTCTCTTTCCCAGAAGCGCCTTCAGCGCTGTGAGCGATCCCAGCCACCCTGCCATTTTGGTGGACGAATGCCCTCAGCCTCTGCCTGTGACCAAGAGTGCTTTGGAGAACTATTCCGGGAAGTCCGTCCTTTCCTTCTCAGCTCTGGGTGAAAGCGAGTCCCCTTCTAGCCTCCATGGTTGCGGGCAGCCCATCAGAGCTCTCATCCGGCCCTCCCTTATCGAGACACCCATCGCCAAGAGCACTCCGGCCTTGCAGCAGATTTCAGAAGAGGAGGAGGAAGAGGAGGAAGAAGAGGAGGGGAAGCCCGGCCTCTTCCGAAGGAGAACCTCCTCTTTGAACCAAGAGCAAATGAGCGATTTCCAGAGCGCCAAGGCTTCCCTTTTGTTCTGTCGGAGCCTTGCAGCCCACAGCAAAATAGCGAAAGCGCCTGCCGCTGGGTTCGCCAAGCCTCGCTCCCTCAATCAGTTGCATGAGTCTAGCCCGAACCAGGCAGCTCTGCAGAAGCCTCTGTCCCTAAAAGACCAGCAAGGCTTTTGTCAAGAGCTCCCAAACCAAGCCGTGCAGATGGACGGTACCAGCAGCTCCAAGCCTCAAGGGGAGAAAATGGCCCATGACGTGGCCCCAGAAGGAAACGCCAAAGATAAGCCTTCGGTGGGCAGCAAGGAGGGCCCTAAGCAGGGGGGCAGTGGTGAGGCAATCGTGAGTCCCGACGCAGCGGGACGACACATAGGGACGGAGGACAATAACAATACTCCCCCAGTGGGACGTGGCCGTGCTGGAGACAAGCTCCTGAAGAAAGAGGCTGGGATCCACGTTCCCCAGAAGAACGAGGCTGTCCCTCAAGGCAGAGTTGGCCAGGGGAACACAGCCTTGGACCCGGGAGACAAGTCCCGAAAGCCGGACGGGAGCCTCGAGATGGGACCACCCAGTAGGCCGAAGCACTTAAGTGACAGCCAAGGGAACGGCAGCCCCGGCGGCAGCGAGAGCTTGGCAGACAACATTATCAAGCTGGACCCCGCGAAGGGCAAGAGTGCCAACCTGAAGGACCGGATCCTACAGTTCCCTCTCTGCGAGAAGGCCCTGGCCTTCCGGATGCGGCCTGCCTCGAAGGAGAGCCTCCTCTCGCTGGGACAGTTCAACTGCTGCCACGTCATCTAGGACCCACGTTACATTTGCACGAGAGAAATAGACTGTAGTGATGAGGGTGATGACGAAGGCACAGGCCAGAGGCAAAATGTCGGCTCCGTTCCCATGATCCTCTGCTCCCCCGTGAATGGCTGCTGGCAGGATGGACTGCGTGAGAAAGCATTCGGACGCTAGTTCCACTGTATCCGCTTGAAAGGGATCGAAGGAACCCAGTGGCTGTCCTCTCTCTTCCCTCCACTCCTGGCTGATTCTCTCCAGCCTCAGCAGAGCCTCCCAATGCATGCTGGGCCTCAGTCCCCTCGAGAGGAGCCTCCACCGTCACGTGTTGCGTTTCGGCGTCCCGTGATTGAGAAGCCAGGTGCTTGCTCTGATTCAGCCAAGTGCAACTGGAGAGGGGTTGATGGTTGGTTGGCCTCAGTTCAGGGGTCCTCAAAGCCAAATTTGGGCTACTGGAGGCCAAGGGTGTGTCCTCTCAGAGCCAACACCTAGGAGTCGGGCATACAGCTCCCTGATCCTGGAATGCCCATCCACAGAAGCACTTGGGGAAGAATCCCGTGGTGCCCTGTGGCAGTAACTTTTTTTTTGCTTGCCCAAAGGGCCGGGCCCTCTTTCTGCCCTTTAATGCCCCCCTCCCCAATAACTCTGTGTGGTAACTTAACTCAGAAACGGTCAGTCCTGCAGCTTGGGTGTCTGGGAATTTACTTGTTGTAAGCAAGCCAGAGGGCTCTTTTTGCTGCACAAAAGTCCAGGCAGACAGAAGTCAAGGAGCCGCCTGTTCTAGCCCCACGACAGAACTCGAGTTTTCCTATCTTTTGCCTGCAGGCCCCAGACTCGCTGTGCCTGTTGCGGCCCCCCAGATCCTTGCAATGATTTTTTTAAAAACAATTTTTACTTTTCTTAAGATCATAATTAAAGATGCTTGCAATGATAGCTGAACTCACCCCTGCTCCTTGCTGTCAAGGAAAGACCAAAGTAGTCTGTCAGGAGCTGTGTCCAGTTCTCCCATAACAGCCTTGATGGCAGTATCTGTATTGCAGCGCACTGAGAGTGGACACTAGAGCACATCCTGGGTCGGTCACGGTGCCCTTTTTCAGTTCCCCAGGATTCCTGGCTGCCTTTTATCCCACGCATGGGCAAAGAGCCTCCTCAGACAAACGTATCCACCCCCATTTGCATGTAAAGCACATGGCACGGGATCTAATGTTAACATCAGTAAAAGGTGTGCAAGCGAGGGGAGCCAAACCCTGCCTCCCCTCACCACTCTCCATTGCCCGGGCGCTTGACTCCTAGCCCAGCTCATGTGTGGGACTCAGGGCCAAGCTAGATGTGCAGGTTTTTAAAGAGTTGGGTCTGGGTTTCCCCAGGGCCAGCGCCACCATTGAGGTGGTGAGGCGGGCACCGTGGGGCTGGAGGGGGCGCCGGAGGGGGTGCCAGGGGCGGAGGCGCGCGCCACGGAGCTGGCGTGCCTGGCCTGCAGCTGCTGCAGCCAGCCAGCCCCGCGCCGCCACTGCCACACGCCCCCAGCCGGGTGCAGCAGCTGCGGGCCAGGCACAGCAGGTGGCCGGGGCGGCGTGCGGAGTGTGGGCAGCCTCCTTGCGCCGCCCCAGCCACCCGCTGGCCAATGGCCCCGTTTTTGCTGTGTGATGACGTCATCAAGTTATAACGTCATCACGCAGTCCAGGGGTGCACGCGTGCGATGGGAGGGTGGCCGCAGGCGCTAGAAACCCTGGTGCCGGCGGTGGGTTTCCCAGACTCAGCTTGGGTTTCTGCAGCCATGCAGCCGTTAAAAAGTAAATGGCTGTTAAAAAATAAAAAAGAGCCCAAATGGCCTCAGATGCCTCTGTGGGGGGGCTCCTCCCTCCCCAATCAAGCCATCTCCCCATGTCACAATACTGTTTTTACTGCTCCACATGCACAGAGTACTCCACATGGAGCAGGAAAAATGGGGAGAACTCCCTTCCCCACTACTTTGACATGGGGCTTGAGGGGGACGGGAGGAGCCTCTCCCCCCTCCCCCGGAGGCATTCTGAAGCCATTTCGGGTCTCCTTTATTTTTAACAGCTACCCCCCAAAGCAGTTGTGTAGCTGCGGAGAATTTGAGTCGGGGCTCCTGACTCTGTAAAAACCTGCCCATCCAGCTTGGCCCTGCTGGCTGGAGGAAGGGGGGCGGGGTTTGGACCATGGACTCCGGCATGGGAGGCAGGGAAGGAAGGAGGGGGAGGGGGCAGATCCCCTCACCCCCAACCCCCCTGCTGCTTTATATGTGAACGAATGAGACGGCCCTTATTGGGCTCAGCTGACCCCGTTTTGGCCTCTGGCCTGAGGGCTAGAAGGCACCAGGGGGCAGCAGCTCACCTTTTGGCTTTCCCTTGCAGGTGAGCTGAGAGGAATTGGAGGGCTGGGGGTTTGCCAATAGAGCAGAGGGCACCGTGTTGCTTTTATCTATTTATTTTAATTAGCAGCCCACTGCATTATGCTGTTAAGGCTGCGGCAACCAAGCTGTCCGTCCTGCCCTTGTAATTTGTACCCTCTCCCTTACGGACTGGCTGCTGGGTTTGCGTTCTCCCTGGGGCTGATGCCTTGGAAGCCAGGGACGGGGCCCGAAGGAAGCTTTGAGCTGGCCATATTCCGCCAGCGCCCCCTTCCCGTCGAAAGCCAAGGATCAGTGCTCGAGTCCCTCACAGGTAGCATGCACTCCCCCCTCCAAAGCATCCCAGCTCGGCCCACCCCGAAGAGGTGAGGGTTTTTTGTAGCAATTAAAATATTTTTAAACAAATAGTCTATTTTAATGTAATTTAGAGATGGCTCTGTATCCCTTCCCCAAGCCCAGAATTTTCCCTGGGCAGCAACGCACTTTGTAGGAGTGAATTAGCCATGCTCTTGCCCAACTTTGGCCCACAAAGCTCCCCTTCCTCCCTTTCTCCCTTTCTCCCTTCCTTCCTTCCTTCTGTTCCCTGGCAGCTTCTCTACCTGTAAGCAGTACAAGGATACTTCCTCTTTAAGGACTTTGCTTGTTGGGATGAGATGGACAAAAAGATGACGCTGCATAGCCAATGTATCGGAAGGACCGGGTGGGTGAGACCTGCAGCCCTTATCCAACCCCCTGTTTCTCTCCCCTCCGCCTTTCCCTGCTTGGCAACCTACCAAGTGGCTCCACATCTACGTTCATCCATGCCCTGTGCCCCAACATCCTGCCCCCACTCCCTCTCGTAAACTCTTCCAGGAAAATAAGCTGTCTTGTGTATTTATCCTCCTTTCTTGCTGGCAAGAAACGAACTTGGAAATCGATCGCTGAGCTCACTCTGGGTTCTGTACAAAGTGCACTGATTGGATCTAAGGCGAAGCAAGTTGAGTCCAATAAAATAACCCTTGTGGATTTTGAAGCTTGTACGTGTTTCCTTTCTCGAGCAGGGATCGCCGCTGAAACGGGTTGACTCCTGTCCGAGGCACATCATCCCCCCTGATGACATGTCTTTTGTCTCTGCACGGGGCTGAGGCCCCTGTTACTTGCAGGTGTATATATAGAAAAAACATGGGTTGGACCCTAGCATCTTTTCAGCTTCGCCCCACCCATTTCCAGTCTTTGGTACAATTGCTGTCCCACATTGCTTTTGTCTGAGCATCCCATGATTCTCAGCATCGTCTTTTCACTGGTCAAAAAGTCCCTCCCCCTCTCCTATTTGACGGGAGAAAAGCTAGTATGACCTAACCGTGTCTTTGGAAAAGGATGAAGATGCCCTCCGGATGCTTCACATTCGATGTTGCCGTTGTCACCTGCAGAAGCCCTGATGTCTAAAGTGATGATGGAGACATTGGAATGTCAAGTTGCAAGCCAAAAAAAAAAAAAAAGATCGAATCTATTTTCTCATGGAAACCTCAGTTCCATAAAATAATAATAATAATAATAACTGTGCCTATATACCATTCTTCTAGACAGATTAGTGCCTCACCCAGAGCAGTGAACAAATTAGTGTTATTATTATCCCCACAATACAGCTGGGGAGCTGGGGCTGAGAGGAGTGGCTGACCCAAGGCCACCTGCTGAGCTCATGGCAGTAGTGGGATTCGAACCTGGAGAGTGCTGATTTGCAGCCGAACCACTTAACCACTGTGCTACAGCCATTCTCTATGGCTTCTCTCCATGTGAATCCCACAATCCTGAGCATGGCTTTTTGGCTCATACAAAGAGGCCTTCCTCTCTCTTTTGCAGGCAAAAAAGCCAATTGAGTAGGGGCAATGGAGGGTTGAAAATGACCTCTGCATGTGGCCTCCCTATGTCTGGTACTTTCTGAAGAGCTGGTCTTCCAGCTTCGCCCTTGCCAGAGCTACTAAGCTGGTTTGGCTGGCTGGTGCCCTGTGGTTTCCCACCACCCCCTCTCAGTTCCTGCTTAACTCTTCCCAGCCCATGACTAGAGGGGCAAAACAGGGACTGGGCAAGCTGTGTGAATAAGAAAAGAGGTTGCAATGCTTTTGCTAAAGCACAGTTTTGATTAGTGAAATCGTGCGGGAGGGTTTTTTGTTTTTTTGTCATCAAGTCAAAGCCCAGGAACCAAACCAATCACTTTCAATGCATATATCTCAATTCATCCATATAATTAAAGTGCTCAAAGTGAACAATGGACTCTTGAGGTTCCAAGTGGTGGTTTTATTATCATATTGTTTCATGTTGGTCTGGAAGACTTCTGCAGTGTATCTTGATGGAGAAATAATGTATTGCTGCTTGTTGCATGTATTTATATTGTTGCATTATTTATTGATATATTTATGGTATTTACACATTTTATGTATGAAATTTGAGCGATTCCTGCCATTGTTGAGCACTTTAGCACATTAATTATCTGGATGAATTGAGAGATTTGCATTGATAGTGATTGGTTTGGTTCCTGGGAGGTTTTCCTGTTCCTTGTAGTTTCTGTGTCCTGGGCAAGCCTCTCCTTCATACACAATCAAGTCCTAGGGCCAAGCTACAAGTGACAAATGACACTTGAACGGCAAGTGAACAGACTCAGGTGTATTGTATTCCTCCCTGTTCACTTGCGCTCCACTTGTGCGCCACTCGATCACATAGAGCCAAGCTACAAGTGACACCTGACACAGGTTGGACACTTGTCAGCTTCCCTCAAGTTTTGATGGGAAATGTGGGCGTCCTGGTCTTGCAGCTTGGCTCTCCATTTAATTGAAGTTTACAGAGCGGCAGTCTATGGGAGGGAGAACATGCGGTCGGGAGGGGAGTGCAGGCGTCAGGCTCTCACCGGGCGCCCCCCTTCCCCTCTGCTGGGTGTGTGGGGGAGAGTTTCCGTAAACTTCAATTAAATGGAGAGCCAAGCTTTAAGACCAGGACACCTACATTTCCCATCAAAACTTGAGGGAAGCTGACAAGTGTCCAACCTGTGTCAGGCGTCACTTGTAGCTTGGCTCATAGTGGAGTGGAGCGCAAGTGAACAAGGAGGAAATACATGTGAGTCTGTTCACTTGCCGTTCAAGTGTCATTCGTCAATTGTAGCTTGGCCCCTAGCCAATTTGGGCAACCCTTCAAGGAGTTTTCTAGGCAAGATACAAACAGAGGAGGTTTGCCATTAACTGCCTCTGCTAGCAACCCTGGACTTCTTTGGGGGTCTCCCATCCACAACGGACCTTACTTAAGTTCCAAAATCTGATAAGCCCAGGCTAGCCTAGGCCATCCAGGGCAGGGCAGGAGGGGGGCAGGAGGGGGGGTGAGAAGGGTTCGATTCGACCCTTTCTCAAGAGGCACCAGCCCAAATGAGAGCTGCGTTGCTGTAATGTCATTGCCTTTAAAAGTTAAATGGAGATCCAAGATGGCCATTGCATTTAATCAGACTCTGCTCTAGCACCTATTTTTACTTCTAGGGTTCAATTCCTGAACGGTTGAATTTCAATGCAATCCCAAACAGGGTTAGACCCTTCTTCATCCATCAGTGGATGCAGAAGTGTAGAACTGTTTAGGATTGCACTGAAAACGTCGTGCTCACTGCACTCTGTTATTGATACATCCTGGAATTCTGGTCCTGTTGGGACCCGCTACATCCAGAAACCCATAATGGCCCAGTTCTGTGGATGTGATGCCACTAATACCATGACTTGTTTTCTGAACGGGAGTCAGCAATTAGCATCTCCAGGAGGTTTGTAGATGATGAATCTTCTAAGTAAGAACATCAGCAGACATTAGCTGGGTCAGATCAGACACCACGTCATCCGGCACCCAGTGGCCAATGAAGAGGTTCCAAGAAACTCACAGGCAGGACCGTAGAAAGCATTTGGAGAAGGACCACTGCATTTGTCTCACTTTGGCTGCTGGTAAATATATCTCATGGAGTTTTATACCGTTTCAGAAACCTGCTTGATGAGAGCTGATGGTGTATGGAAGAAGTGTGTGCACACCTTGGGAATGGATCCAGAGGAGTTAGCCATGTTAGTCTGTAGTTTCAAAATAGTAACGAGTCCAGCAGCACCTTTAAGACGAACCAGCTTTATTGTAGCATAAGCTTTCGAGAATCGCTGCTTTCTATCAGATGCGCATCTGACGAAGAGAGCTGTGGTTCTCAAAAGCTTATGCTACAACTAGAAACAAAGTCCTTTGTGGGGAAAAATACAACGGGCACTAGAAAGGGGGAGAGCAGGCAGGCAGGCATTCCCTCCTCCTCTATCACTGATCCCAGCTGTGTTAAGGCGGGAGGTGGGCATTGCCACGTGCTCCACTCCTAATACTGGCTGGGTTAAGGCAAGGGCTGGGCATTGCCTCCTGTTCCACTTCTAATACCAGTTGGCTGAAGGGGGTGGGCATTGCCACCTGCTCCGCTCCTAATATCAGCTGGGTTAAGGTGGAGGTGGGCATTGCCACCTGCTCCGCACCTAATACCAGCTGGGTTAAGGCATGGGGAAGGCATTGCCACCTGCTCCGCTCCTGTTCCCTGCCTGGGCTTCCCACCACAACATGTTTTCTGGAGCAATATGGTGAGTTACCTGGGCTTTCCTCTGCAGCAGTGCCCTCTGGTGGTGCACCAGGGTATAAAACCTGAAACATGCTTACTCAATTATATAGTAAGATAAAGTTTGTTCGTCTTAAGGTGCTACTGGACTCTACTATTTTGTACCTTGGGAAGCGATTCTCTCTCAAACCACTTTCCTCTCTCTTCAAAGCCCTGTCTGGCCCAAGTCACCAAGACACCAGCAACATTGCCACAGTTGAGCCAGGGCTGGCCTGCAAAAACCAAAGCTGCTCCCTGGGTGTCGGTGAGCAGCAATGCACACAATCTAAAAAGCATGCCCTCAAGATCTCTTGCCATGTTGGCCCTGGGTCTCTGCTCTCCTGCAGAGTTGGAAAGCCGACCCAGTGTGGTGGTGTGGTTAGAGTGTCAACGTAGGACCTGAGAGACCCGGATTTAAATCTGACCGCTGGCGTGGAAAATCACTGGGTGACCTTGGGCCAATCACACACACTCAGCCTACCCTACCTCACAGGTTTGGTTGTGAGGATAAAATGGGGGAGAGGAGAATGAAGTAGACTGTTATGGGGAGAAAGGCAGGGTATAAAGGAAGTAAAAAAAAATTAAAACATACAATCCTTCATGTCTTCAGTTTATAAAGACTTCAAGCAGCAAGAATGAAACAGGCTGAAACGATGTCAGAGTAGGTCCTGGAATACACGTACAAACCTTTGTAGGTTTATATAGCGGCAAAAGATGTGATTTGGTCTTCTGGGCCTGCCAATGAAATCACCACCATCATCATATATTCTAATAGTGATGTGTTGTTTCATCTGTGGATACTTAAATCTGCGGATTGAGACCACTTTGACAGAAGTCAGATTTTTCAGCAAACTTGGGGGTCTCCCCCCCCCACCAAGGTTTGCGGAAAATCCAAAAAATGGGTAAAAAATGGAGGGGGTGGGTTGTGCATGTAAAGAGTTGCCAAGACATAGCTGACTTAGAGTAACCCCATAGGGTTTTCAAGGCGAGACAAACAAAGATGGTTTGCCATTGCCTGCTGTTACGTAGCAACCCTGGCCTGCCTTGGTGTTCTGCCATCCAAGTACTAACCACAGCTGACCTTACTTAAATTCTGAGATCTGAGAAGATCAGGCTAGGCCATCCAGGTCACGCGGGAGGGGGCTTAGACGTGTTCGATTCTATCCTCCTCAAGAGGCACCAGTCCAAACGAGAGCGACATTGCTGTAATGTAATTTGCCTTTAAAAGTTAAGTGGAGATCTAGGATGTCCCAGGGACAACCTTGCTTCGCTTCTGAGATCTGATGCGATTGGGCTAGCCTGGCCACCCAGATCAGGTGGTTTAAATCCCCCCAAATCGCTGCCACCCTTTAGGCAGTGAAGCAGGGGGTGGCCAGACTAGGAGGGGCAGCTGCCGCGGCTGTGATGAACCTTGGATCGGGGACTGCGAGAGCCACCACTGAAACAAAGGTGGTGGGCGGATGCGCTGTGGGGAGCCACCGTCGCAGTGAAGCTGGCGGCCGGCTGGGAGGTATGAAAAGTGGGGTGGGGAGGATGGACCCCCCCCATGCAATTCTTTTGGGTCCCCACTCCCAGTAGTTCACTTAAGCAGTTTGTAGATGGGCTTGTGAGTTTTTGCAGGGTGCCTGCCCTCTGTTGTTTAAGGACTGGTGTTGAGGCCATAAGAGGGGACAGCGGCAGTGTGCGTGCATGGGTTTGGGGATGTGTGTGAGGCAGAAAGAACTCAAACATGCAAGAAACGTTTTTAAAAAATGAGATTCTGCCTGCATCTAAATCCTGTGTCTGGCACCAGACTTCCCATCCTCTGCACGTGCAAAGTCAAGGAAGACAGCCTTGAACTCCAGTACCCTTTTCTTAAGTAAGTGTTGCTAAAAATACGTCTGTGGTTTTAACGGTATGTTCCAAGTTCTTAACCCCTAGGCGTCACTGGTTGCTTTGTTCTAGCTGAGAGAGAGACACTTAAATTGGGCAAACTAAGAGCCTGTGGGAGTGGATGGCCGTGCCAGAAGGCCCTTTCCCAAAAGCTTTGAAGGGTATGCCGCTCTCCGTTTCTGCTGGCACAAACCAAACCTCAAAGGTTTTTGCTGCGATTAATCCTTTCTAATGCATCTGCAATTTGCTTGTGCTGAAATGTTACGGCTGTATCAAAGGCCAAAGCCTGATGCAAACAGACCTTTGGTTAGCGACGGGCCTTTTGGCTTGAAAGCGAATGGTGAGGAATGTGAAACGTTTCGATAGACTCCACCTCAAAGTGGCAGAGACTGCAGCTGAAGGCTGCAGAAGAGAAATGGCTCCGAGCTACATTCTTGTGAACTGGGCACCGGACACATCTGGTTTGGATTGTGGTAGGAATCAGTTCTTGCAGATAGCGAGGCTTCCTCCTTGGAGGGGGGAGGCTTTTCGCATTCCAAGGTCCACCTTTTGGATGCTCTTTTCTGCGAACTCTGCAAATGCAGCACCCGCCCACCCCTGCCAGTTTGCACAGGGGCTGGGCTGACCCTATCTTAGCATCAGCGAATGATTCCCCTCTGCCGCTCAGGAGCGTGCTGCGTTTAAAAGACTATCCTAGAGTAGGCAAGGCTGACTGGAGAGCCGCGCCTGCTATGGGGAGATTCTTTGGGGCTGCAGCTCTCTTCCTTTTCCTCTTCCAGCCTGCGAGCCCCTTCTGGCTCTTAAATGTGCTCTTCCCACCCAGTTCCACCCCGGAAGCGGCTCTCTCCAACAACACCCCGCCTGTGGTGCTTGGTAAGTTGGGCAAAGCTTGGTGTGGGGTGCATAGCAAGGCCTGTGGTGGTGGGGTGGCACGGCATTGCAGAGCCTTGGTACACGATCGGGGGGGGGGGTTGGAGCACGGGATAATTGGCTTAGCTAGAGACGCCAACCTCCAGAAGGGACTCGGAGATCTCCCAGAATTAAAACTGATCTCCAGACTACAGAGATGTGCTCCTATGGGGGAAATGGCTGCTCTGGAGGGTGGACTCTATGGTATTACACACCTCTGAGGTACCTTCCCTCCCCGAACCCCGGCTCTGTTCCCAAATCTCCAGGAATTCCCCTACTCAGAATTGACAACCCTAGGCTTAGCTTGGCTCTTAGACTGGCCAAGCCGTTGCTGTGATGGAATAGCACAGGGACCCTCTGAAGGTGCCTTGGAATGAAAAAGGAATATGCCAGGATAAAGGAGACCGTATGTTTTTACCTCTGCCCCCTACAAGAGTAGTTCAGGACCAGGTATGCCCCCGGAGCTATCTGGAGGGGTAAGTTTCTTGACCAGTGCCTTGTTCTCGTGGAATGTCCAGCGTATGGTGGGAATACATATAGATTACCTGGCCTGCTGACCCTTCCAGGCCTGGTAAACATGCCAGTCTGTCACTGTCTTTGGAGTCAGAAGTTGCTAGGCATGCAAATAGTTTGGAAAGGAGAGAATGGATTGGTGTAAGGACGAACAGGATGCCACAAAGGCACTGGAATAGCCTGGGGGGGGGGTGCTATGTGCTTCGTCGGTGAAACCAAATTGTTTTTCATCAGTAGATGTGGAGCCACCAAGCTGTGGCTACCTGGGGCCATTTCAGGTCAGGGAAACTGAGCAGGGGAAGGAAAAGCTTCAGCAGCCGATGCCGCAGTCCTCGAGTTGCCAATTCTAGCTTGGGAAAATCAGGGTGATTTGGAGGCGGTGCCTGGGGACGGCAGAGTTTGTGGAAGGGGGGGGAAGCTCAACAAGGCTGTTCTGCCCCAGGGTCCACCTTCTGAAGCTGCTGTTTTCTCCAGGGAATTTATCTCTGCAGTCTGGAGATCAGTTGTAGTTCCAGGAGAACTCAAGAGCCCGCTGGTAGTTTGGAAACTTTACTCCGAGTGATTCCGCACACGTTGGATAATGCACTTCCAATCCTCTTTATAGATCATTTGGAACGGATTTTTTTTTGCGCGGAACAAAAAATCCACCTCAGTGCATTGAAAGTGCATTATCCAACCTGTATGGAATCAGCCCAGTCTGAATGGGACCTCTATACATCTGGGAGGCAGAAACTGCCCCTCCAAACATGTTTGTCAACCCACCCCAGGGACATTGCTGGAGGAAATGTAACCTGAGGAGAGCAGTAATGTCTCCATAGAGAGTTCTGGAAGACAGGAACTCTTTCCCAGAGAAGAGGCTGCAGGGCCCCCAAAGGCACTGTCTTCTCCCTGGAAATTTCTGGAAATTCTCGGAGTGGAGCCTGGAGAGGGTGTAGACCTCAGCAAGGTATAGAGTTTACCCTCCAAAGCAACTATTTTCTTCAGGGGAATTGAGCTCTATGGCCTGGAGATCAGTTATAATTCTGGGAGATCTTCAGACACCACCTGAGGCTGGCAACCCTAGAGTGTCTCTACACAAGACATCTTACATGGGGACACTCAAGTGACTTCCTTTCTGCGTGGTCTTATATTAAGGCCGTGTGGAAACGGCCCAAGTGTCCCCTGTCTCCCATCCCTATCAGTGCATGTCTATCCACAATGGGAGCGCAAGTGTAAGACCTTTCACTTGATCTTACTCGTGTAAGATGTCTTGCGTAGAGAGAGTCTTATTAATCTTCCCTCTCTCCGAGTGAACTATTTCTTCCTCCTCCTCTGCTGAAGCAGTTTAGGAGGAAAAGAAGACAGACCTGCAAGCGTTTGGGATTTTGAAAGTCGTGTCGATGACCACCCTGGGGAAAGTTTCCCCTCATGCCCTAGTCCCCCAGCTTCCTGCTTGTAGGACAGAACAGTGCTCCCCTGCTCCACAAAAGGATCAGAGAGACTGAATTATCAGGAGTCACCCAGATATCCCGAATGAAAAAGCCGAGACTCCTGCTTTGGGAACAGCAAAAAGTCCCAGAGGAGGGTGGCTGTGCTTCGTGGTGGCTGCTTCTTCCCCCTCCAAATAATCCCCTGTACACCCTGACATGGTCATTGCATTCTGATTTCATAATCCATGCATGCTGTGTTGACAATGGAGCAAACTTTGCCAGTCCTTCCAGCTTCGCTTCCAGGAAAGGCAGGGTTAGCTGCCTGCTTTTCAGCTTCTTTTAAAAAGTGTTTCTCAGTGCTGCTGATCAATGGGAAATTCTCAAACTGGGGTGCCTAAAGAAGCAATTCCTCAGCCTGAGGGAGAGGGCCACCGGATGCTAGACAGAGCAACTGCCTGGCACAGAGCAAAGAAAGCTGAGCGAGAGGAAAATATGGGCGGGTGAGTTCCTTTCTGGTCTGAGCATAACCTGAAGTGGGAAGGCTGAGGTGGATTTCAGAGGACCATCAGGGTAAGGCAAAGAAGAGTGATTTTTTGCTGATATATTTACTTACTTCATTTATACCCTGCCTTTCTCCACAATGGGGATCCAAAGCAGCTGGCATTGTCCTCAAAACAACTCTGTGATACAGGCTAGGCTGAGGGTGGGGGACGGCTCAAGGTCACCCAGCAAGCTGTTGATGCCCTCCTTGCCAAAGGAATTACAGGAGAAGCTGCGTTTCCACAATTAAACCCAGACTGAATCTGGCAACCATCCCTTCACTGCCCTTAACCCCTACTTTGACACAGTCTCTCTACTCTTTGTGGGGATTTTCTCCTTTTTTTGTCTGATTCCCTACTGACCTTTCTGTGAGATTACTGCCTTGCACAATTTCATTCTGACAAAATGCACTGGACTTTGATTTGTTTGCCCAGGAAACAAAAATGGATCTGTTGACATTGCAGCCGTGAGATCCCAGAAAGGTGTACCCCCCATCAGCTTCTGTTTATCACGTGTTTACCCAGCTTTTCTTCCATGGAGTTAGAAGTGGGTCACCTCCTTGTACAAAGAGAGAAGCATCCCTCCTCTGGGAATGCACAGCTGCCTTGCCAAGAAATCCAATTTTGCACCTTCCGCTCCTAAGAGCCCTTCCCCTCTCCTCCCCTTTGTGTCCTTACAACAACCCTCTGAGCCCCCCTTGCTCCTCTAAATGCACTCTGCAGCCAGAAGGAGCCGAGCGTGCTGACAGTAGCCAGAGGGACAAAGAGCCTATTGCTGCTGCCAGCTCCCTCTGACCACCACTGGTGCAATTAGCTCCCTCTCACAGCCATCCACCTGCTCGGCTCCCTCTGGCTGCAGAGTGCTTTTAGGGGAGAAAGGAGAGATGGTGGTGGCGAGAGGGAGCTGAGCAGACTAGACAGGATGCCTAGAGAAAGAACCTCTGCCAGGGAGAAGAGGGATTCCCTGGCAGAGAATCCCAGGATGCCTAGAGAAAGAACCTCTGCCAGGGAGAAGAGGGATTCCCTGGCAGAGAATCCCAGGATGCCTAGAGAAAGAACCTCTGCCAGGGAGAAGAGGGATTCCCTGGCAGAGAATCCCAGGATGCCTAGAGAAAGAACCTCTGCCAGGGAGAAGAGGGAATCCCTGGCAGAGAATCCCTCTTCTCCCTGGCAGAGGTTCTTTCTCACTACACTTCCTGTGGAACCTTGTGGGAAACTGACGAGTGTCCTCCACGCGTCAGGCGTCTTGTCTGTTTTGGCTATAGACAGTCAGGTTCAAATCCCCACTCTAATCACTATACCACACTGTCTCTCAAATATTACCTTAAAGCTCTGCTTCTTAAACGGTGGGTTGCAAAGCCAGTAGGGAAGATGTATTGTCGAAGGCTTTCACGGCCGGAGAACGATGGTTGTTGGGGGTTTTCCGGGCTGTATTGCCGTGGTCTTGGCATTGTAGTTCCTGACGTTTCGCCAGCAGCTGTGGCTGGCATCTTCAGAGGTGTAGCACCAAAAGATAGAGATCTCTCAGTGAGAGATCTCTATCTTTTGGTGCTACACCTCTGAAGATGCCAGCCACAGCTGCTGGCGAAACGTCAGGAACTACAATGCCAAGACCACGGCAATACAGCCCGGAAAACCCCCAACAACCACCAGTAGGGAAGAAGAACAGGATACAGTTGTCAACAACGGACTGGAAAACTCCTGGAGATTTGAGGGTGGTGGTTCATTAGAGTCTGCCCTCCAAAGCTGGCGTTTCCTCTGGGGCAATTGATCTTGGTAGTCTGTTGATCAGTTATAATTCTGGGAGAACTGCAGACCCCACCTGGAGATTGGCAACCCTAGAACAGGGTGAACTGGGGAAAGGAGGATTTGGGAGGCTCAAGAGCCAATCTAGGTTTGTCTCTGCATAATATACCATGAGATTTATAGCCTGTTTTTCAGTAATGCTATGTATTTATTGATGCAAAACATTAAAGAATAAATACTTAAGTATTAATAGATGTGAATCTCCTGCATTTTAGGTGGGGGAGGATAAAAGTAGCACAGGAGTACATTTGCAACTGGATCCCCAAAATTATGAGTGATTCCGCACACGTTGGATAATGCACTTCCAATCCTCTTTATAGATCATTTGGAATGGATTTTTTTGTGTGCGGAACAAATAATCCACCTCAAACGACTGATAAAGTGCATTGAAAGTGCATTATCCAATGTGTGCGGAAACAGCCACTAATAAATCTAAAAGTGGATCTCTCTTTTAAAAATTAGAGAATCGTCACAGAGTACGCAGTAGCCTTGGGTTAAGAGGTGCTCTACTTGCCCGAGGCCGGAAACGAATCTGCTACATCTTTCAAGGGCCTGCGCAAATGTTCTAATTTTCTGCCAGGGATCACCCACCTTTCACCCATTCCTTGCCAGCCATTTGTCTGCTCAGAATCGCATGCCCAGCTACTGTTCTCCCAAACAGGGAAAATGACAAAAGTGTCTCTATCCTTTCTGCTCTCAAATGAAATTTAAACATGCTTTCTGTCATTTTATTTTTTTTAAAAAAGAAGACATACTTATTACCTGAAAGATATTGATCACTTAAAAAAAAAAGAACAGAAATCTTAGGCAAAGTGTAAATTAATATCTCTTTTAATCTGCATCTGTAGGCTAATGGTGCTTAAGCCACAATTCATACGCAGGTATGCAACATATCAAACGTCTCCCGGGCTACAAGAAAAACATTGGGACCCAAAAACTGCACACCCAACAAGGGAAATGTATAGGTATAGGTTCAATAGTTAGGTCTTGATCATACATCAAATGAGATCCTTGGGACTGAGGGCCATTGGGCAACTACTTAATGTTTAGTTTGATTCTTGTTTGTTGTGTGCCCCTTTTTTAATGGACTGGGGGAGAAATCCCGGATCTAGGCTTTTATCCCCATAGTGGGGTGAGAAATATCAAACAACTCTCCTCTCCTGGATGTTGGAAACCATGGCAAGTGGGGAGAGAAGGCTACCTAAAAATCCTGAATATTCCTATTTGTGCCCAAACGTCCTGCACCCAAGAGTTGTAGCTTGCCTCCAGTGATAGTAGTGGTGGGGATATGGCCCCAGTTAAGAATTACTGGTTTAAGACCATTGTTGTAGATTCTATTGAATTGTCTGAAACTTTCCCATCTAGTAAACTAGATGCCAAAGTATAAAGAGACCTAGTAAACTAGATGCCAAAGTATAAGGAGACCTGGGAACTAAGCAGCATTTTAAGAATTAAGCTACCCTCCTTACCTTATCCCAGTCAGTTCTTACAGACATTCAAAAACTCACAAAACTAGTAACCATCTGAACATTTACATTAATTTGAGGATGCCTCACTTCCTCACATTCCAGACATGATAAGTCTATTTTCCCGTGTACAAATGTTGGAAGTGTCAAAACAATTAGGGTTCCTTCTACCATATGTGGTGGTCCTGCCCAGTTGCTAAAAATTATTGGAAACAAATACATCTAACAATGCAAAAAATATTAAAGAGCAACCTACAACTAAAGCCAGAGATGTGTCTATTGAGATTAGTGGATATTTCAATAGAAAATGAATTTGGAATTTTGATTAGATATATGACAACTGCTGCAAGAATATATTAAAACCAAAAGAGGCTATCAAAGATGCTCACCCACCCAAACTTGCCAAAAAACACAAATGAGCACTGATGCAGTGAACTAAATTCTTCACACAATGTTCACAAAAATAATTTAGTGAATTTGAGAGTAATATACAAGAGTCAATACAACATGTGAAATTCTAAAACATCATAATCACTATAATATCATCACAATCAATTACACACAGCAAGGTGTTACAACACCGAGTAGCATGTGTATCCTCAGAAAAGGGAAGAATCCCAAGAGTTCTCTTATGAGCTGTCTTCAGTCAGTACACTGAGGATTCCCGCTGAAACCGCGGGGGCAGATGAAAAGTCCCTCCGGACAAAGTGGAAAGGAGCTGGAAGGAGCGGTCCCTGGAAGTGCGCAGAGTTTCAGCACGTGAAAGAGTTTGTGGAGAGTCGGAGAAATACCATCGTGGTAGGAGAAACCACGCCCCGTGAAGAAGTGCTCATGAAACAAGCTTGAGATACCCGGAGGCTTGTCGGGCGGGGAGGTCCCCCTCGGGGGCTCCCGGTTACTGTTCTCCACCTGCACATTCCATTCTCCTCCCAGTCTTCCAGTGTACTGACTGAAGACAGCTCATAAGAGAACTCTTGGGATTCTTTCCTTTTTCTGTGGATTTCAAAATTAGAGTTATAAAGTTGTCAACAAATGATAGGCTAAAGTAAGCGTAAAAATGCAGATATCTTTGCAGTAAAGTCAAAGTTATATGTTTAGTTAAGATATGGGTATTACGGAAGAGTTGTTAAGTAATAAGAAAAAAAATTGTAAAATGTTTAAATGCTATGTCTCCCTCTATGTTCTTGTTTGTTTGTTTGTTTTTATGTTTTTGTTTCTTTATGTGAACCTTTGCTTGTCGTTTGCTGTAATAAAAAAAAGACATTCAAAAACTCACAAAACTAGTAAGCACCTGAACAGTTACATTAATTTGAGGATGCCTCACTTCCTCAAATTCCAGACATGATAAGTCTATTTTCCAATGTACCTAGTCCAATGGGATGGTAGAGATAGGAGTTGCCAACTCCAAGTCTGGAAATTCCTGGACATTTGAAGATGGAACCTGGGGACAGCAGGGCCGTTTTCAGACATCTTACCAGCCATGCAAAATCGCACAAAACTCCCAGAACGATGGTGTCTTCCTAGGCTACAGTCCAGCCTCCAAAGCAGCCATTTTTCTCCAGGGGGAGGGGGGGTTCATCTCTTTAGTGATCAATTGTAATTCTGGGAAATCTGCAGGTCTTAGGTAGAGACCATCACGTTGGTATCTGCTAACCAGTTGGTTAATGGCTTATCTGGCCACTGGTTTCTTTTTGTGCACATGCAAATCCCAGAGATTCTGCTTGAGGATCAGGCCAAGTCCTACCCACAACTCTGAACTTATACCAAGTGTAGCCTGTGGATTTCGCAAGCCTGAATTCATTATAGCCTTTAAAAAAAAAATCCAACAAATCAGGGATCTCAAATAACATGGCTGCCCATTATTAGAAATTTTGAAGTCACAGCAAGGAGATAAAAGCATTTTCAGGATATCTCCTCTCTTTTGCAGGATGGGAATCTTCTCCTGTTCTTGTGCAGTGAAGAGGGAGTTGATACAATCCATGCCTGGCCAATGTTCTCAAAGTACCTGATGCGGTCTATGGGAAGTTACATCCCCAAGTCCAGAAATCCTGGCCAGAAGCAACAGGCTCCTGACCTGCAGTTCCAAGACACAGTATGGGTGTAGGTTTATAAAGGCTCTCCCCACCCAAGTCTTTCATCGAAAGCCAAAAGCATGGTCCAAAGACTCAGCAAGCCCCACAGGCATAAGCTAATCTTCCCTGTTTTTAAAGGCATCAAGAGTCTCCTTGTGTTTATGCATTTCCAAGATTCACTTGAGGCTGATTTCCTACAGCAGAGATCCCCAGCCTTTTAAAGGCTGTAGTCTCCTTTGGAATTCTGCCACAATGTGCTAGGTGAAGCCAGAAAATGGCTGCTGTAGGAGACAGAGCCAGCCACAAAATGGCTGCCACAACTTTCACTCAGACAGTGAAGAACCTTGTGCTGTGGTGGCAGCTCCTGCCAAATCAACATTTACAAAAATCTGCGCCGCCAATCAAATCTCCAATGGCTAATCAGAAGCCATGTAGGGCAAAAGCCCAACCGAGCTCTGGTCACTTTCTAAAAAAATGTTGGCAGGCACCTGGAAACACTCTCAGCCATGAAGCAAATGGTATAATCAAGCCCACTCGGCAGGGAAGGCGGACTAAAAACTAATGAAATAAATAATAAATAAAGGTTGCTATCGTTTTAGTACCCACCACCACCACCACCACTCCTGTGCTTTTCATAGCAGCCTGCAGAAATGTAGCTGGTGAAGTTTTTCCAAGCATGTTTCCATGCCACTGCTATTAAAAGCACAGGAGGAGAGGAGAGCAGTCAGAAATGGCAGCTCTACCCTTCATCCTTTAACTTCTCCAGCTACATAACAACAGTTTCCTTAGGAAACTTGTCTATTAAACCTGTTGTGTAGATGTCCCCCTCTCTCTTTCTGCTGTCCCACAGTGCCTGGTTGCCTTGGGAACCAATTAGAGGCGAAGCTAGACAAGCCCGATGTGGTCAACTGGATGTGCTATCGCAAAACCGAGGACTACTTCACCATATGGCTGAACCTCAATATGTTCCTCCCCCTGGGGGTGGACTGTTGGATTGACAATACTAGGTAGGTGCCCTTGTGCAGAGACATACTCAACCTCTTGTTTTGTACTAAATAGGAAAGCTCTCATATGAGGTACAAATTCGGTGCACACAAGGAAATTGGATTACACTATTAGGGAAATTAGTTAGTCGTTGTACAGTTAGAAAAGAATGGAATCGTGCATGGTGAAACAATCTTTAGGCCAGTCAGTATATTGCAACAGATCAAGCTTATTGAGGCTGATTCACATTCTTTTGCATTCTTGTAGTAACATAAGAAAGCATAGAAACCTAATTAAATAACATGACTCCCTATCACATAGCCAGCTAAATTGCCTGCATATGAGTGGGTGGGTGCCTCTTACAAGCGTGTACAAGACAGCTCTGCAGAAAGCATCTTGCTTCTTGCAAGACCAGGAGGAGAGTGAGAACAAAAGCTGCTCAGAAAGAGAAGGGGGAGTCAGGTAGAAGCTTCCAGGTCAGCTAAAGAGAGGCATCTTACATCTTTGCTTCTAATATAGTTCCTCTCCCACAGTGTCCAGGTATGCTGAGTTGCTTCTTTTTCACCACATCTGCCAACTGTGGTAGCTTCCACATTGGGATTTTTCTCTACATGGAATGCCAGAATCCCTTATTTAAACCGGTGCATTCATAAGACATTATCTTAATTCTGAGCATGATTTGTGAGCTTTCCTGGGATTTCCCCTTTAAACCAGATCAAAGGAAAACCTCCTCCTCTGAGGAGGAACAGGGGGGCGGGGCCTGAGGGTGGAACATCCATATTAACACTCTGTTTTAAAATGACAGAGCTCCTCATTTCCTACTCTGGCCAGGGTTACCAACCTCAGGGAAGGGAGGAGGGAGCTGCAGTTCTCTCAGAATTATAACGGATTTCCAGCCTACAGAGATGCATTCCCCTTGACTTAGGGCTGCCAATTCTGTCTTGGGAAATTCCTGGAGATTTTTGGTAGTGCTTCGGGAGAGTGGAATTTGGGGAAGAAGCTCAGCAGGGATATGATGCCCTAAAGTCTACCTTCTGACGCTGCCACTCCCTCCAGGGGAACTAACCTCCGTAGTGTGGAGATCAGTTGTAACTCCAAGAAATCACCAGGTCCCAGTTTGAGGTTTGTAACCCTACCTGGTGGAAACAGCAGCTTCACAGCACAGACTATATCGCCCCATACCCACTGAGCTCCCTGGTCATTTGGCCCCAAATATCCGGGCTTTTTCTCAGCCAGAGTTGGAAGCTTTATTTTTGGCCTGTAAAAGATTCTATGGAATGACGTGCTGTCCCGTCACTTCTCTGCAGGCTGCCAATCTCCACATTTGTACACAGCCACAAACTTCTTTTCTGGCTGTCACATGGGGTTGTCAACTTCCAGGAGGGGCCTGGAGATTTCCCTGAATTACAACTGATATCCAGGCAAAGATCAGTTCCCCTGAAGAAAATGGCTGCTTTGGAGGGTGGCTTTTATGGCATTATACACCACTGAGCTCCCTTCCCAAACCCTGCCCTCTGCAGGTGCAGCCCCCCCACCCCAAATCTCCAGGAATGTCCCAACCTGGAGTTGGCAACCCTACTATAATGTGACTGGCAGAGAAGAGCTGGTCTTGGTGGCAAACGGAGGGAGAGAAAGGCCAATAAAATGGAGCTTAGTGGCAGTACAAACTTAAACAGGAGGTGACCATTACAGCAATTGTAATTTTTTTTAAAGTCCTATGGTTTTGAGTGGGGAAGGAAAATCTGAAGTAACGGCTGTGTTTGGCTTTGCACCCATGTCTACTCACTCCTTTGCCTACAGAGTGGTGTACAACAAGACAACGCAGAGACTGTCCAATGCACCAGGCGTCCATATCCGAGTCCCTGGGTTTGGCAAAACCTACACTGTGGAATATCTGGACAAGAGTAAACTGGCTGGTAAGGGGAGCTCTTCTGTACGGAAACAACCATTCAGCCCCATCTCACAAGACCAGGTCCGTTTCCACACAGTTCAAATTGTGGAAAATAGCAAAACCTCACGAGAAGACGCTGTTATCACGCGAGAAGACGCTGTTATCACACAAAAAGACGCGAACGCGGTAACAGCGTCTTCTTGCGTGATTTTGTGCGAGATTTCGCTATTTTTCACAACAAGGTAAGCTGTGTGGAAACTGCCCCTGGCTCATTTCGAGGGGGAACGCGCAGGAACGCAGTTCCGGCAGTTCCCCAAAGAGGTCACGTCAGGGGGCCCCGCCCACCTGACTCTCCGCCATTTTGGGCCCGTTTCAGCCTGGATTGGGCCCAAACAGCCCAGATTGTGCCTCTGATGGGTGGTGGGTCACTCCCACTCAGCAGCAGCCCAATCCTGACCATTTTGGGCCCCTTTTCAGCCACTTTCAACCCCTTTTTGCCATTTTGGGCCCAATTTTGGCCCTGAATGGCCAGGATTGGGTCCAAAACAGCCAGGATAGGTGATATCAGGGGGTGTGGCATATGCGAATCAGTTATGCTAATGACACACTGCTGGTGATGGCATGGCATATGCTAATGAGTTATGCTAATGAGTTCCTACCGCTCTTTTTCTACGAAATAACCCCTGCACAAGACTAAGATCGTATCCCACTTTCAGTCTATGCTGCCATTCAACAGTATTTGGAGGGAAGGAGAGCCTGTATGTACGCAGGGTTGGTTCATCATCCCAGCACCTCACATGCTGCTGCCACCCATCTCCAAGATGGGACGTCTCCTGGCGATGTGGCAGAGATGCCTGCTTCCGTTAAATGCTCCTACCGCTTGGAGGAGTATAGAGTTCAGTCAGCTCTGTTTCTGTATGTGAGAGGGGATGGGTTTGGCATAAAGGGAGTGGAGTTATACCCTATAACAGAAGAATGGGAACTCCAGGAACTCCAGGGAATGTTTCCGCAGCTCCCTGTAATGTTAAGTAATGTTAAGCAACGTTAATGGGTAATGTTAAGTCCACTGATGTTTTGTTGAAGCGCTCGTAGAAATTTGGAGGAAGTAACCTCCCCTACCTGAAAGGAAGGGGCTGGTTTGTCTCTGTGTGAAAAAGAGCCAATCTAGCCAGAAGAGGGAGACAAGAAAGAGAGATTGCTTGGATTTGACTAAAGCACCTGGTGGTGTGGGGGTCATGGCAGGCCCTCTCCATGTTGTACCATGTGGACTAGATATGGGATCTTTATTTATACCCTATTTATACCCTTTCTTCCCAAATGAGGACCAAAGTGGCTGACATCATTCTCCTTTTTTCCATTTTATCCTTGCAACAGCCCTGTGAGGTAGGTTAGGCTGCCAGATTGTGACTGGCCCAAAGTTACCCAGCGAGCTTCCATGGCAGAGCGGGGATTTGAACCTGGGTCTTCCAGGTCCTAGTCCAACACTCAAACCACTGGATCTGCTACTCTGGAAATATGCCTTATTGCCTGCTTCTGTGCTCTATCTGTATTATAGTAAACAGAGGGAGTTTTAACCTCAACCCTGATGTTGTGTAATGCCACTTTGATTAAAAAGCTCTGTATATTTTGTTTGACCTTATGATGGAAGAGCAGATTAACTTGATTTGTCTAACTGAAACTTGGCTGGATGAATCTAAGTGTGTTACTCTGTCACAATTAATGCCAGCCGGGTGTGCCGTCCAATATCAACCCCAAACCAGAGGGGAGGAGACAGAGATGGGATGGGCCATTATCTCACAGGTTGCCAGGGTAAACAATTGCAGGCATGGACTGTGTGTCCCTGTATCAAGCACAGATGGGGTATTCTTCTGGTTAATAAATTCTTCTGACTACAAATCTGCCTAGCTTACCATCAGGAATCCTGTCAAAGCTGGTGGAGGAGATCTCTGGCCTGGTGCTGGAAGCACTGAAACTTCAATATGAATGTTGACATTGTCTTCTCAGGATTGTCTCAGGACTTTTTGGCTACCATGGGCCTGCCTCATGTTGTATTGGGCCCAACATATGAAAAGGATCTCACACTCTATTTTATATTCTGCACTGAACAGATTTCTGGTGATCTGCTTGGGGTGGGTGGGAGGGGTTGGAAATCCAGCCTGTGCCATGGTTAGACTATTATCTGCAGAAAGCTGGGTTAAAGATGGCCGCCTACCTCCACAAGGGTGGTGGACAAATTAAATTAGTCTGTCCCTAGAGATTTCTGGATCTCATGAGATCCCAGGAAGCCCTGGGGGATGCTGGGAGAGTGATTAGTGACTTTGGAAAGTATGTCAGACAACAGACAACGTCAATTTGCATTGTTTCCTGTGTCCCTCAGATAGAATTTCAGCTACTTGATCCATTCCGTAGCTGAGTGCTTTAAAAAGGGCTGGCAGATATCTCTGCAATATTAAAATCTATGTGAGGCTACTGAACAAAATCCTACAGTAATTGTGAAATGGGGTGTCATCAAGATATGGATGATAGCCAGTTGTATATTATCTTGATTGTTGTAGCTGCCATTTCTGTGCTGAGCCAGTACATTAACACCGTGGTCAAGGGGTTAAAGGAGAATAAAATGTAACTGAATCCAGATAAGATGGTACAGATGCTGGTTGGTAAAACAGCTGCATCGAATGGGGTAGTTCTCTCCACTATTGATTGGGTGCAACCATTGAAGGATACTGTTAAGTTTGAGAGTCCTATTTAGAATGAGGCCTGCCATTAGAAAAAAAGGTAACTACGGTTTAGCTGTATTTCAAGTTTCTGTAGTTATCTGATTTGGCCATGCTGTGGTAATCTTGAGGATATATTTCTGTAACTTATTCTACATGGGACTGCCCTTGAAGACTATCTGGCAGGTTCTGCTGGGGCAAATATGATAGCCTGCATGTTATCAAGGGCTACTTCTACTGGGCCCAATTGCTGAGTCAGGGTTGGGGAAAATCAAGGAAACCTCTGCAAAGATAAGAGTGTATCTATTGGTACATGCAGACAGGTCGGAATCCTGTGAAATAGTAGAGCTAGTCTTACACTTCCTTCTATTCAAACTCATTGATCTTTTCCCCTTGCTGTAGGATATCTGCACACCCTGGTGCAACACCTAGTCAATAATGGCTATGTGCGAGATCACACCGTGAGAGCTGCCCCATACGACTGGAGGGTTGGACCTAGTAAGTATGACCCAGCTGAGCTTAGTGAGCTTTACTGGAAACAGGACTGAGCAAGTGCCTTGGCTAAATGGGGTGCCACACCTTGAAACCCATGGCCCCAAAACTAGGCTTTAGGCTAGGGCACCATGTATGTCCTCTCTGAGGCTACAGTGCTCAGAGATGGGGGAGGTTGATTTGGGATGGTACAGAGCTTGCTTCAAGTCACAAGTCCAGTTTCTTCTTCATTTCCCAGGGACAATATTTGGGGGCAATAAGCATTAAAACCAGGATGTGGCCTGTGGACAGCAGAGGTCAGGGGTCTCCAACGTAGTGCCCATGGGCACCATGGCATCTGCTGACAACTTTCTTGGTTCCTGCCAAGTGTTTTTAGAAAGTGGGTGGGGCTAGGTAGGGCTTTTGCCCAGCAGGGCTTCTGACTGGCCATTGGAGATCGGACTGGCTGTGCAGATTTTTTTTAAAAGTTGCTTTAGCAGCAGCTGCCACCATAGCACAAGGGTCTTCATTACATAATTGAAGGTAAGCAGTATGTATGCAAGAAATCATTTTAAAACAATATGTGCATTTTGGAAGGCCTCCTTTTAAACAGAGCTTCCACGTGGAATGTTGAAGAGTTACAACTGGAGTCATACGTGAAAATCCTTGCCATTTTGTGGTTAGCTTTGCCTTCTGCAGCATCATATTGTGTCTGGAAAAGGTTGGGGACTCCCAGTATTCAGACGCGAGGAGGGAATCCCAACCCTTTGTCGTCAAGTGTCAAGGCACACGCACTGGTTACAAACTTAAATGGTTTAACTTCTTCGTACACATAAGGAATCTCTACTCACAATTCTTCTAAATAACAAAAGGAGAGAGTGCATCTTTCATGCATAAAGGCACTTGATGGAGCTTTGTAGACCCAGTGAATGTGGTGAAAAATGAGAGATTGACTTGCTCCTCTCCCTGCTGAGGTGTGAATAAACAAAAGAGGAAATGGCCTTAATAAGTCTGGGTGGGCATTGAATGCCCCAGGAACTGAACCTGTGGGGTAAGGCACTACAACTCCCAAGATGCGCTTCTCTTAAAACTATAGGCATACATTCTAGTCTGGTACATATTGATTAATATAGTCAGCTTGCTGCTGGAACAGTACACCCAGCATAGCTCTTTCTGCAGGATTAAGTCTTCTGACTCTGGGAGTATATAATTTATGGTGATCCAAGGCTTGTTTTTGGCCTTTTCAAGTATTGTCAGTATTTGTGGTTGGATGCACAAAGGAGGAACTAGGGACAGTGAATGAGGGACTGGGAACAAACTTCAGCATCATATGAGACAATGAGGTATAATCCATGGGTGGGTGGGTGGCACTTGAGGGAGACCCCCCCTCCAGGTTCCCAGCTGCCTCAGGGAAAGTTGGCAGGACTGGCAGGACCTCAGTTGGTAGGACTGGGCCAACTGTGGAGGACTGGGCAATTTCTTCTCTCTCAAACAGCTGCTTTCAACAACTGCATCCCAGTATCGTCTGCAAATTTATAAGGACCTTTGAAGTGAACTGGTTATTGGTGGTGGTGCTTTAAAACTATGGCTGCTCCCAACCACTACTGGGGATAACTATAAAATCTGGATAGCCCTGCCTGGAACTCTACATGACAATCCTGCTAGTCCACAATGCTACATCTAGACAGTTGGTCAGGGCCAGCTACTGGGAGAATGCCCCGATACTACAGCAATTACACAGGCTATGGAACCACTCCTGAATCCAATTCAAAGCATTGGCTTTGTCTTTTAAAACCTTACATAGCTAGGAACCAGGATATCTGAAGGACTGTCTTATCCCATATATTCCTTCCTGAGCATTAAGATCACAGGGACAGACTCTCCTGACTCTTCTATCGAAGATCAGTTGGTGGGTACACAAGAGAGGGCTTTTCCGGTGGTAGTCCCACAATTATGGAACAGTCTCCCTAGGGAGGTGCATCTGGCCACCTCAGAGCCAAGCTACAAGTGATGCCTGACACAGGTTGGACACTCGTCAGCTTCCCCCAAGTTTTGATGGGCAATGTAGGCCTCCTGGTACTGCAGCTGTAATGGAGAGCCAAGCTGTAAAACCAGGACGCCTACATTTCCCATCAAAACTTGAGGGAAGCTGACAAGTGTCCAACCCGTGTAAGGCGTCACTTGTAGCTTGGCTCAGAGTCTCGATAGGAGGCAGCTGAAAATAGTTTTATTCGGGACAACGTTTCAGTTACTATGTCCTTGCTTATTGGTGGTTTAAATTGTGATTTTTTAAAAAAAATATGGTTTTATGTATTTTTAAATGTTTATGGTGTTCTTTACATTGGAAGCCTCCTTGAGTTCTGTAAGGTAGAACGGTGGCCAGTAAAAGTTTCAAATAAAGAAATAAATATTCCTGCAGACGATCAAGAAGAATACTTCCTCAAGCTGCGTGCCCTTGTGGAGGAGATGCACGATGCCTACCAGAAGCGGGTCTTCCTCATCGGCCACAGCCTGGGCAACCTCCACCTCCTGTACTTCCTGCTCCAGCAGCCACAGGCCTGGAAAGATCATTTTGTCCAAGGCTTCATCTCGCTGGGAGCTCCCTGGGGGGGAGCTGTGAAGACCATGAGGGTCTTGGCTTCAGGTGAGATGCTGAAAGCTGTGGGCCAAACCTGGTCATCCTCCACCTCAGTAGCTCGACCCTCACTGTTTCATGTATGATGAAGATAAGGACAGCTTTGTGGATTTGAAACACCCTTGTTCTAAGGAGTATTCTCACATGATGGTTTTCCTGTCATTTAGATACCAATCGGCACCTGGGCCGTTTTCAGACGTCGTGCCGGCTCTGGTACGTCGCACAAAGCTCCCACAAGGACAGTGTCTTCCTGGTGTGATTTCGCACGAGAACTGGGAAATCATGCTTGGAAGGCGCTGTCCTTACGGGAGCTTTGTGTGACATACTAGAGCCGGTAAGACGTCTGAAAACAGCCCTGATTTTCTTTGAGCTTCCTCATGGTGACATTGTCCCTTTGCTGCCTTTCTGTGGTCCCTCCATCATTTCTCAAAACCATCTTTGAGCTAAGATTGATAAAAGCTGGAAGGAATGATAAAGAACCATGCAAAAGATGACAAATAGATAACAACATTGTGAGGTAGCTGTGTAGAAAAAACGGTGCCATTCTGCACCCAAACAACAAAAAAACTTCTCTTTGAAAGATCCCCGAGTGTGTCCTTCTCATTTTTACCTATCCCTGAAGGCCCTTCTCTGTCTTTTTCCGGGTTTGGTCAAGAGGGAGTTCTGTACTTGGAACCTAATTTTGGGGTGGGGGGGTGATTTGGATCAGAGCTACAAAGCATGAGGAGCCACCACTTAGCCTTCTCTCTGTGCTGTTTTCCTGTTCTGTAAGGCAGTGGCCCCCAATGTGGTGCCCATAAGTGTCATGGCATCTGCCAGTGGGCTTCCTGGTGCCAATTTACTTCTTCAGCAAAGCAACCCTTCCCTAAAGCAGATAGCTAGTCCTGGCTCTCCTCTACCTCATTGGAGCACAAAATACTTTAGAACAGCTCTGGAGGCATAACTCCTTCAGCAAGAGCTGCCTCTGTTTAGCATGATGCCTAGTTTGGAAATTCCCAACCTTTTGTGATTGGTCCCAGTACTCCATGGCAGACATTTTGTGTTGATGCCCACTCCCTGTCTTCCAAATTCCAAAATGCCCACAGGCTGAACAGAGACTGTACGGTATGTGTTGAAGCTGCTGTTGACCACGTTTGTTTAAACCACAGGTGACAACCAAGGGATCCCGCTCATGTCCAGCATCAAGCTGCGTGAAGAACGGCACATGACTACCAACAATCCGTGGTTGTTCCCAACTGGAATGGCTTGGCCCAAGACCCACATCTTCATCTCTACCCCATCCTACAACTACACCCTTCGCAACTACCGCCGCTTCTTCACTGATGTCAAATCTGAGGATGGCTGGCACATATGGAATGACACTAAAGACCTGCTGAAAGGACTGCCCCCTCCAGGTGTCGAGATGTACTGCCTGTACGGTACTGGCCTGCCCACTCCAGAGACCTATATCTATGACGACAGCTTCCCCTATGAGGACCCCGTGGACATACTGTACGGTGACGGGGACGACACTGTCAACAGGCGCAGTCTGGAGCTGTGTAAGCGGTGGCACGGCCAGCAGAAAGAAAGGGTGCATGTCGTGGAGTTGCCTGGGGTTGACCACTTAAGCATGGTCTTTGATAACCTGACCCTGAACTACATCAATGAAATCTTGCTTGGAAACTTTGGGAATGCTACAGCGGCAGAGGAGGAAAGAGGAGATGGAGAGAAAGGCCCCTTGGAAACACACCCCAAGCTGAATGAAAGAAGCGAATGATGTCTCCAGCACCCCAAGGCCCTCCAAGACATCTGCTGGGAACAGAACCAAATGGCGGCCTGTTTTTATATTAAATGGCTTCTGCACCATTTAGTTTGGGATGAAGTACATTCTACTATGGTGGGGAAGCCTGGACACTCTTTGCTCCCGTCATGTATACATTGCAACACAAGCCACAGCTGTATGCACAGTTTCCGTTATCGCTGCCCCTCCCTTTCTGATGGGGAAAGATTGCAAAAATCCTTTTGGCAGTTGGCCACTTCACATACTGCATTGTTGGTGTGATCAGAAGTCATAAGTGGTCATGTTTTCTGATTCTGCCTGCACTGAGGCTATTTAAGTGTGTGGTGTGGTCACATTTGCTCCATGTAGACACCTTGCAAGCAGAGAGGTCTCAGAAAAAGCAAAACTCTGTTTTTAGCAAGCTCTTCCCTACCTTATTCAGTTTGCAAACAGGGGGCTTGTCTGTAATATTACAGGTAGAGGATCAGCTCCCACTGCTAGGCTATGCATAAACACACAGAACAGTTCATTTATATCGACAAAGGCCAACTTCTTAAGCTCTGCAAGCCTGGATTTGCCCTGTCCTCCTATCTTTAATGGTAGGAGGGGCAGGGGCAGCTTGTCAAATAGAGGTGAGAAAAGAGGCCTGGCTGAAATTCCCTCTTCCACCCAACTCTTTAACAAAAGGAGAACCTTCCTTTTGATAACCCTCCCAAATGGGGAATTGTATAGCTAGGCCATTTTCAAAGATCCAGAGGAGTTAGCCGTGTTAGTCTGTAGTAGCAAAATCAAAAAGAGTCCAGTAGCACCTTTAAGACTAACCAATTTTATTGCAGCATAAGCTTTCGAGAATCAAGTTCTCTTCGTCAGATGCATGATACAAACTGTATCATACATCTGACGAAGAGAACTTGATTATTCGCATGATGCATGATACAAGTTCTCTTCGTCAGATGCATGATACAAACTGTATCATGCATCTGACGAAGAGAACTTGATTCTCGAAAGCTTATGCTGCAATAAAATTGGTTAGTCTTAAAGGTGCTACTGGACTCTTTTTGACTTGGCCATTTTGGCACCCTTGCATAATTTCAGTTTGTTGTGAGATTAAAATTCTTTTATCTGGAAAGTCAAATTTTGCAACTCTGTGGCAATACTCTGTGATCAATAGGTTAGATATATCTGATACTTAATTAGATTTATTTGACGTAAGCAGAAATGGCTTCTTCGAGGCAAGGAGATGACTTCAGGCCCTTAGGTGCTGAGAAGTGATGGAAATAGGTGATAAAAAGGCGATGGGATCGAGGAGAGGTGTGGAGAGAATGGGAAGACGCGCCAATTCCCCATTTTGGGGGGAATCTTTTGCTAAGATTCTACACCGGACAGTCCGTGGCGGAAGTCAGACACACTGATGCTATGCATTTCTAAAGACTCCACATGTCAAGTGCTTTTAAAACCAATTTATTATTGGAAAAAGTTTTGTTGGAGAGCTGGAAGCTGCTGCTTTCTTGTGATTTACAGATGATATCATAAAAACACCTCTTTGAAAAGCTGTTTCTAAGAAACTTCATATTCTGTTTAGCAAGGAGAACAGTTGACAGTGGGATTTCCTTATTTACATCATTTACACCCATGCTTGCAAAGCGCCTGCCCATGGTAGGTGAATTGCTGCCTGTGTCCTCAATTGCCCCACTCGATCAAGTATGCAGTGAGAAAAAAATGGATGGGAATGACATCACAGACCCTCCACTTTCCGCTTTCAGAATCCCCCTATCTCTATGGTCCTTACCACTGGTGGAATTCCTAGAGTGCCAGGGAGGTTGTGGCTGTGACATCACTTGTGGGTAATCACCCAGGGTCCACAACATTTCCTCCTCCCAGTCTCTGCCCTTACAAAACTCCTAAGATTTGTGGCTACGGGCCAGCAGCTTTATTTATATCTCACTTTTCTTCCCCATGGGAGACCAAATGGCTTGAAACAGTTTTCCTCTCCTCCATTTTATCCTCAGAACAACCCTGGAAGGTTGATTAGGCTGAGAGTGCATGACTGGCCCAAGGGCACCCAGCCATCTCCATGGCAGAGTGGAGGTTTGAGCCTGGGCCTCCCAGACTTTAGTCTCTCTAGACGTTACTTCCTTTATGAGTTTGCCACAGAGCCAACCCATGTTCCACGCAGTCGCACAGCAGCTCCGAGGAATGGCTTCTATTGAAAAAAGGAGAATGCAAATAAGGCTCAGAAGGCTGCTGCCAAGGGAGGGAAAGCTCTCGTCTTTCCCTCAAGCTTTTTTCCTCATGCAAAAACAGTGCAGAGGGGAGACATTTCCCCATTTCTGCTGCTCCATGCAGAGGTATTGCATGCACGTGCGGCAGCAGAATCGGGAAAACTCTCCCCCATGTTGTTTTTGCATGGGGAAAAAGCTTGGGGGAAAGGCAGAAGTTCTCCCTTCCCTGGTGGCAGCTTTTTGAGCCCGTTTGCACTCTCCTTTTTTTAAATAGAAGCCACTCCTCAGAGCTGCTGTGTGAATGTACAGAACACAGGTTGGCTTCATGGTGAATTCGTAAAAGAAGTAACTTTTAGAATAACCCTGACACTCTTAACTACTATGCTACACTGGGTACAGAACTAGGTGTGGAAAAGGAGCCTGTGGTGGGATAGCAGTATCCTGAAAAAGACTTCCTTAAAAGGAGATTTATCCAGTGGAAGAGAGAAGACGGCTGAAAGAGTGAATTGTGCGACACACCGAGATCTGTTCTCCTATGCTTCTCACAGCTGAAGAAGGAACAGGAGTTCACACACCTCTGTACCAGCAAAACACGCTTTGAGCTCTCCCTAAACAGACATCTGGGTGACTGGGAAACTGAACTGATCTGCATGGCATTGTCTTAATTTAATGCAACACAATTTATTTGATGTTTACCCATCCTCCCCACAAGCAGGCTCAGGACTGATTACAACGCTGTAGCAATAAAACAATTTAAAATACAATGCATAAGAGTAAAAACTATCACATTATCAAGTTTTTGAGGCCCAAAACCTATGAGGCCAATGCTGATGGGAGTTTTTGAACTCCTAAATAAGACCTAGACGGGACCAATTCATACACGTACTCTGCAACCAGCAGACCCCCCCCCCCCACTCCCTGTGTTATCTCTGTCTCAAACCTTCATTTTTGTACACTTCACTGCCAGGCATAATATCCTTATGACAATCCATTGCAGTCTCTATGAATAAGGATGTTGCAACCCTAACTAAACCCGGCCAAACCCCAATGTCATGTTCAGCTAGACTCTAGTTTTGTGCAAGGTGCACACAAATATGATTCTCCGTCCCAATCCCTGACAACAAATGCCCCATTGAATAAGGAAACAGAGCTTTGTACTAGACATCCCCTTCAAGATCACATCACCCCAACATCACATCTGTCCCGTAGCTTACATTTTAGCATGTCCGGTGTGATACCTTCTTCATCTGTTACATATTTATCAAGACACCAACAAATAACGAGTTGGAAGTCTTGCACCCTCAAACAGGCTTTGGGCTAGAACAAATCAAACACCTCGTGGCTGAGAGACAGTCTCCTTTATGGTGTCTCTCTACAGTCTCTGGAGCAAAATTTGGGAATTTACACACCTTTCAACCGCGACGCCTCTGTATCTAATACATTTGTCAACGTAGTTAAAATTAAGGAGCTGGATGTTCTGCACTCCGAAATCAGGTTTGGGCCAGTGTTTCATACACCCTGACTGGGACACTGTCCCTTTCTCAGCGCCCCATAATGGAGTCTGACCCAAAGCCTTTTCAAGCAGAACACCTCCCCCTCCCCCTCCCCCTCCAAACTATGCTGTCCATACAATCATCCCTATGAATGAAGAACTGATTTGCCCCGCCCCACCCCAAAATCATTGAGTCCCAGGGCCAAGATTCTGTGTCCTGCTAGTAGTCTCCAGCCTGAAGTTTCGTTTCCAACAAATCACTCTCGAGAATGATACTCCTCTATACCAAGGGTGTCATCCTCAACTGCATCTCCAAAGGCCTTAGGATGGTGACTATGCAGGTGAACCTTGGATACATGCCTGTGATAAGACCTGTTGGCACCAAATCGAATCAGCATTGGTGATACACCAGGGCCATAGGTTCAGGTTGCCCCACTATGTTTTCTATGCCAATATCCCTATGAATGAGGAACTGGGGGAGTTTCACCATTGCCAACTCTGGCCCAAGAAATTCCTGGAGATTCGGGGCAGCATTTGTGGAGGGATTTCCCCTGGAATCTGTGGTATACTCTGGAGTTTGCTCTCTGCAGCTGCAGTTTTCTCCGGGGGAACTGGAGATCAGTGGTAATTGCTGGAGAACTCCATACCCCACCTGGACGTTATTACCCCTACTTTCACCCCGAAAGAAACTTGGGGTCACCCCAAATCATAAACCACCGTTCCTGGGAGGCTTTTTCCTATGAAAATAGAAAAGAGTCCAGTAGCACCTTTAAGACTAACCAACTTTACTGTAGCATAAGCTTTCGAGAATCAGAGTTTTCTTCAGATGCAGAGAATTGTGATTCTCGAAAGCTTATGCTACAGTAAAGTTGGTTAGTCTTAAAGGTGCTACTGGACTCTTTTCTATTTTTGCTACTACAGACTAAGAGCGGGACCACAAGTGACACCTGACACAGGTTGGACACTAGTCAGCTTCCCTCAAGTTTTGATGGGAAATGTAGGCATCCTGGTCTTGCAGCTCGGCTCTCCGACTGCTGTCCAGTGGACTTTTCAACTGTCTCTCGTCCAAGATTCTGCCAAGCTGCCTACATTTCCCATCAAAACTTGAGGGAAGCTGGCAAGTGTCCAACCTGTGTCAGGCGTCACTTGTGGTCCCGCTCTAACATGGCTCATAACCCCTCTGGATCTTTTTTCTATGAGATACCCTAACACTGAGTCCAATCCAGGTCACCCCCCAAGCCAGATGCTGCCCCATGCAAATGTGATGGGGAGTTTTGCCCCAAACTAACCTTTGATCCACCTCCAAATAAAACGTCCTCACTGCTGGGATTGTGTTTCCTTGAGATGCTGCAGCATCATGTCCACCCTGAATATTTGATTTTGAACAGTGTACTCTGCCCCATGATGCATCTTTACCTGCACGCAGCAGTTAGGTTTCTGCCCTGGATATGGCACAAATTACCTTGGTGTCCCTGACAATCTGCTTTGCTTGGTAGACTGTCTCTCTTCTGATTCTTAACCTTAAATCCACTACCGCTCACCAAAAATGCAACAGCAGCATCAAATGCCTCCTTGTGCCAGAAGTAAAAAAAATAGATTAAAAAACCTCATGAGAAAGTAACTTCATATAGGCGTGTTTATAAGTGCACATGATAAATGGGTGGGCCTGATGGCCAGCAGCCAACTCGGTAAGATTGGAGAAATCTGGGATTTTATCGTCAAGGTGAAGTGAGCAATGTAAAACAAATCTCCTCCGCTGGCTGTAACAAGTTGTTGCAAGTGGGGAGAAGGGGCTACTGAAAATCCGGAACCCACCCACCCCCCGCCAAGATTCACAGATGGCCCCCGCTGTTTGTAAGGAGCAAGTGATCCCCCGCTGGCTGTTGTGCTTTGGGTCTTCAAAAGTGCGGCAGAAGCTTTTCAAGTGTTGTGATGGCATCAGGGACTCTTTTATTTTGCTACTACAGACTAACACGGCTAACTCCTCTGGATCTAGAACCCCCAACTGTCCGCATCTCCTTTCTCAACAGCCACGCCCGGCCTTTCGGCTACGTGCGCAGAGAACAGGAAAAGCGAGCGCCAAACGGAAGGCCGGGCGGCCGGGCATTCTGCACAGTCACCGGCGCCCATTGAAAGCCGAGGGTTTACGCAGGCCTGACGGTGCACAGAGCTGCTGACCCAGGGCTGGCCTTAGCCGCTTTGCACCCCCAGGCAGAAAAGCCCGCCTGGGGCACCCCCTGCCGAGCAATTCCCCTGCAAGACCTGCGACGCCAGCCCGGGGTGAAAAGTCCGCCCCCATCCCGGCTCCGCCTCCCTGGGCTTCGGCCTTTCTCCTTGCAAGGAAGCGGCCGTGGAAATCCGACGCGCGTCTCCTCGGAAGGCAGCCTCGGGAGGTTCCTAAGCGCCAGCGCCGCTTTGGGCGGAGCGCGCCGCGCGCCCCTTGCCCGGGAGGCCGGCCACAGTCCCCCACCCCGGGAACGCAGAGGGGCGAGGCCAGCGCGGCAGCCGCTCCCGCTTGGCCTTGGATTGGCCCGAGGGGGCGGGAGGGGCTTCTGGCCGCGCGAGCGCGCACAGCCGGCCGGCAGAGGCGCCTCCCCGGCCGCCGGAGGAAGGCGCCGCTTGCGGGCTCTGCGGAGGCAGCTGCGGCGCCAGACAGGTAAGGCGCTGGGCGGAGCCTCGCCCGCGGCCGCAGGGATGCAGAGTGGTCCAGCCGCAGCGGCATCCTCAGCATCCCGGGGCGGGCGGGCGGCGCCTCCGGCTTGTTTTCCCGGCTTTGCAGCCGAAGGGCGCCGACCGGCCTCAGTGTAGGACCGGGACGCCACGTGGGTTTTAAAGCAGGGCTCGCCGGAGGCCGTTTGGCGTCGGGCTTTGTTCTGGCGGATGCGTTTGCAGGTGTGAGCTGTTAGCCTTTTTAAAGCCCCCCCCCCCCTTTCTAAATTTTTGTTTTTTTAGTAAAGATGATCGAATGCATGATGACGTGAACGCTTATCGTTACAACAAATGATAGATATTTAAAAGGGAGCACGGTATAGTATTCATAATAAAGGGCATTGGACAATGAACAATTTGTAACGCCAGCGCTTAGAGGCTGCGCCTGTATTCAGAAACAAAACCCGAAATAGCGCCTGTGATGGAAGGAATAGCTTCAGAATAAGAACAAAGGTGAATTTTGGGGATCGCTGCCTCAAAATGAGAATTGCGTTTTTGTTGTGTTAGTGTTTTTTTGAAATGGTTGTGTGGTTTTTAGAACTAGATTTTTGTGGTGTTTCATTAGACCTTATGGGTTGTTAGAGCACCCTACCAGAGTAAGAAGGTGGGATGAAACTAGCGGAATGAGTCGGTCAGTACTGATCTGTTTCTAGCATGGAGTAGACCCAGAGGAGTTAGCCGTGTTAGTCTGTAGTAGCAAAATCAAAAAGAGTCCTGTAGCACCTTTAAGACTAACAATTTTATTGTAGCATAATAAGCTTTTGAGAATCACAGTTCACTTCGTCAGATGCATGGAGGGCAGAAAGAAACTGGTCAAATATAGAGGAGCAGTGTATCCAGAAGCAATTCACCACAAGGGAGGTTTTCCTGTCTGTGTTTATCCAGTTAGCATCCTTTTTTCCCTCAAGAAGCAGAGGACTGTGTATGTTGAGATTTTCCCAGTTCATTCTTGCAACAGCCCCGCTGAGATGGTTGGACTGAGGGAGAGGAGCAGTGCTTGCAGAATTTGAACTCAGGTCCTCTTGATCCAAGTCTTACCTGGTCCAGTATGAAACGATTTAGTCCTCAACAACCCACCCCAGTTATAACAACAACAACATTCAATTTATATACTGCCCTTCAGGACAACCAAACACCCCCTCATTGCGTTTTACAAACTGGCTCTCAGTTGTTTTAACACTGACAAGAAAAGAAAAATATTGTTAAAAAATAATCTTGCAAAAGAATTTCTTGTAAAAGAGAACAGAAACCTCTGCATCTTTTGGATCTGTGGCTCTTGCCTCTGCTAAGGTACTTCTCCCTTCTCTTTATGAGCGCATTTCCCAGCCACAAAGGCAGTCTGTCATCAGAGCTGCTGCTTAACCGTCTGGTTACTAAACTGCGGGCACTTCACTTCTGTCAGTCTTCCCCTCTATGCCTATGAGAGCCAGTTTGGTGTTGTGGTTAAGAGTGGCAGGACTCTAATCTGGAGAGCCGGGTTTGATTCTCCACTCCTCTGTTTGAAACCAGCTGGGTGACCTTGGGTCAGTCACAGCTCTCTCAGAGCTCTCTCAGCCCAACTCACAGGGTGATTGTCATGAGGATAATAATAACACACTTTGTAAACTGTTCTGAGTTTGTCATTAAGTTGTCCTGAAGGGCAGCATATAAATCAAATATTATTATTATTGTATTGATAGCATTTCATCGAATTTTCACCCCCTTCGTCTGAAACCATTTTCTGAAACATGTCCCCTGAAGGTGGATGCAGTGTGTCCATCTCTGGTGCTGACAAAATAAGATGGCTTGGTGTGCTGGATTTCTGTGGTGGAGATCTGCTGGTGCTCCTGTGGTTTCCTCGCATTGTCTCTTCCCACCCCTCCCCCGCCCATTGTGATGACGCAAGAATTGCCTGTCTGGATCAAACCAAAGGCCCCATCTAGGTCAACATTCTTTTTCCATGCGTGGTCAGCCAGAGGCCTCTGGGGAGCTCAGAAGCAGGGCCCAAAAGAGGTAACCATCCCAGGTTTGTCTCCAGCTTCTGAGGTATATTGCTTCCATACATGGAAGTTTCACTCTTGGCTGTCCTGGTTAATAGCTGCAGATAGATCTGTTCACCTAGAATTTATCTAACTCGGTGTTCCTCAATGTGGCACCCATTGTAAGGCTGTTGTAAGGCAGGGCTTGTTATGAGTCTGCCTTCATTCAAATGACAGGGCTTTCCATGGCAGCAACGGTTATTGTGTGGTTCTGTTCTCCCTTCAGGCTTTCCTTCTTTTGACTCCCCAATCTCTTCCCCCCTCTCCCCTTCCCCCTGGCTTTCTTTCCTGTCTTTTTATTCTCCAGTCTCCTTCGTTCTCCCTCCCTACTTGGGCTTTCCTTCATTTGTTTTTATTCCCCTTTTATGATTCTTTTGGAAAGCAAGGAAGGAGGTATTGGGTTTGGTTCTGCCTCCTGTGGCAGCCATTTTTGGGTGGCATTCAAACCCCCTTGCAAAATTTCAAAAGCGCTTGCCTTGCAGGCTCAGAAAGGTTGGAGACTCCTGATTTAACTCTTCTTTAGGGTACACGGGTTGTTTTGGTGGATCACAAGGAAGGGCCATAATCCAGCATTTATTGCCGTATGTGGCCAACCAGATGCCTGAGGAAGACTCCTAAAGGGAGTGGAGGGGGTGGCTTTTACTTGTTCTTTCCCTCCACCCTAAGATAAGAAAGAGATTTCATACAACTGTTGTCGCTAAAACCGGGGTCTTTCTTGTGGTGGCACCTTCTTATGGAGCTCCCTCAAAAGAGACGTTAAAACAGCATCTTGCATACTGGCTTTTAGTTGCCCAGTTGAAACAGTCAAAAAGAGTCCACCTTTAAGACTACTGGACTCTTTTTGATTTTGCTACTACAGACTAACACGGCTAACTCCTCTGGATCTGTGACAGTTGAAACATTTTTATTATTTTGGATACATTCTTGCATTGTTTTAATGTTGTCTGTTTTTATGGGCTATTGTTGTCATTTTTCAATTGTTTTGTGAAGTGGTTTAGTCATTTTCCCTTTTTGTTAACAGTTACATGGTTTTAAATATTTGTAAGCTGCCTTGGAGGCCTTTATTGGAAAGATGGATAGAATAATTGCTCGTGATGTGACGTTGTCTTACCTAACTACCAGTCGGAAGGAACGAGGATAATAAAACAGAGACATTTTCCACAATATTTTAAAAAGTTAACTTGTTTTGGTTTGTGAAACCTGAATCCAACACACAGATGATCATTCAAATCCTGGTTTAATAAGCCACCGTGGACTCAAATTCTGGTTTGATGTACTCTAATAATTATTTTATTATCCATTTATTTGCTTAATTTGTATCCCAACTTTCTTTCCAATGGGATGGGATTTAAGTTAGGTTGCGCATGCGCAGCTGATCTAAAGTCACTCACAGAACTTCCATGGCAGAGCTTGGATTGGAGCCTAGTCCAACACTTTTACCACTGTAGCATGGTGGCCGTTCAGAAATAAATAAATTCTAGGAGGGTAGCTGTGTTAGTTTGCTGAAGCCAAAATAATGAAAGGGTGTTGTGCAACCTTAAAGACTAACAGATAATAAACTGTTCCAAAGGGGTAGCCGTGTTAGTCTTTTGTTAATTCTTAAGGTGTTATTTGATCCCTAGATAATAAATTAGGGCCAAGCTACAAGTGACAAATGACACTTGAATGGCAAGTGAACAGACTCACATGTATTCCTCCCTGTTCACTTGCGCTCCACTTGATCACATGTGGAGTGCAAGTGAACAGGGAGGAATACATGTGAGTTTGTTCACTTGCCGTTCAAGTGTCATTTGTCACTTGTAGTTTGGCCCTTAGAAAGCTTTTAAGGTGACAAGACGCACTTTCGTATTTGAAATTGCGATAGTTATCAGCATGGTCTGTGTGCGGGTGGCCACACTAATTCTAGTTAGCTAAATTAAATCATGGCTTCATGGGGCATCTGAAAGTGATTGGAGCAGAAAGTCAGAACCGATTTTTAACACCAGGAACTGGGCCCAAGAATTTGCTAAGTAATAAAAAGAGAGTGACTCTGGCCATATGAAGAGTAGCTTTTCCTGCCCTCTGAGCCATCACAGCCAGTTTGTCCATTCCTGGGAAGCAGAGTTAGGTTTGCATGTGTGCGCTATTTTCTTTTTGAAATTAACCTCTGGTTCTGGTAGGGTTGCCAGCACCCCAAAACTCCACCCTCCCCAGACTCCACCTCTAAATTTGTGTGAATTTTGCAAGCTGGAGTTGGCAACCATACCTTCTGGTTACATTTTACAGTGGGAAAGTGAATGGTGTGTGTGTATGGGGGGGGATTGCAAGGCCAAACCAACAGCTCCCCCTGCCGCTTCACAAGGATCTCAGCATCCCGCAACAGTTTCCCTATGCCCCCAGTCCCAAGATGCGTAGAGTTGCAAATTCCAGATTGGGAAAGTCCTGGAGATATGGAGGGACGGACCCTGGGGAGGGCAGGGTTTGGGGAGGGGAGGGAGCTCAGCAGGGTGTAATCCCATAGACTCTGCTTTCCAAAGCATTTTCTCCAGGGGGAATTGACCTGTGGCATCTGGAGATCACTTGAAATTCCAGGAGCTCTTGAAGCCAAGAACTGATAGCTACATTTGGTGTGTGTGGGGTGTGTGTGTGGGTGTGTGTTGGGGGGACCATGCAATTAAATCCTATCTCTCTTTCTTTGCTCATGGAGATGAGAATCCAAAGTTGGCTTTGATGACATCCCGCTGAGGGCTTTGACAGAGCAAGATGGTGCTGGACTCGGGGCCCCAGTCCTATCCGCAACAGCGGCCCGATTATTTTGGCAACGGCCTGCCGCAGAGGAGAGGTGGGAAGAAGGGCTCTCCGTGTGATGGGTTGCGGCTCTATCCGTTCTTGTCCCCTTCCCTTTCACTGGAGTCAGACTCTTCCAGCCCAGCGCAAAGTGCCCGGCTGCCCTCGAAAGCCAACTGCCTCAGAAAACCAGAAGCCAGACCATCACTGAATTTCTGCCCCACCTTCCCGAGCCCCTGCAGTTGGATGCGCCGGAGTGAGAGCACTTGTGCTGTGAACCAGAGAGACCGGACCCGAGGTCAGATCCGCAGCGCTGCCTCCCTACCTCATATCCCCAAAGTCAAGGCCGTCGGGCCTAGCAGCAGGAAGAGCCCTTGTTTGTTGGTAGCTCTGAGGCCTGTGAACATCGAGGTGGAGAGAGAGAAGTTCTTCCAATCACGTTTCTCCTACAACCCTCAGTTTGAATATGAGGAGCCTCTTCCTGAAGCAGTCCTGGAAAAGTATAAAGAGGCCTCTGGCCAATTTATTTCCCAGGTAAAAACCTGTTCCCCCTCAACCACACCCACACACACACACACACACCTCACCCTCACCCTCACCCTCACCAGTTAAGGATGGGATGGGCTTTTTCTCAAGCCCTACCTTCTGCATTCCTACCTGCTTGGAGTAAAAAATGGGGAATCTGCAACCGTCTCCCTCACAGGGTGAGGAAAGGCAAAAATCAGAGCGTCTCCGGGCAGACAGCATAGTAAGGACAGTAGCATTTATATACATGATCACTTTGTCCTAAGTGCTTCACAGACACCATGGAGCAAGGTGGTACAGTATCAGGAATTTTTGCAAAACCTGCAAGATCAGTCTAGGGTTTGGTGCAGCAGTCAAGAGGTTAAAGGGCTGCCTGCTTCCTTCCTGCCCTATTTGGCAGTTCAGAAGCCAGGAGGACTAATGTTCTAGATGCCACTGGAGTTTTGCGCCTGGGGTCAGTATTATCCCCATATTGCAGTCAGGAGCAGTGAGGTTGAAAGGTGGTGGTTCGCCTGAGGCAACCTATGATCTCTTGCCTCTGCCACACGAGTGATTGACTGACTTCATTTACAGTCTTGCTGAGACTCAAGGTGGATTGCGACAAGAAAAAATGCAACAAGAGAAGCCCCTGTGATCCACTGGGTCACAGCATGCCTTTATGTTGAGTTGCATTTCTGCAGTTGGCAAGGCATGTGTTTCTCATCCCTAAAGGGTAGTTTGTGTTCTGAAAGTATTCATTCTCACAACAGTCCTGTGATGTAGGTCACTGATGCTCCCATTTTATGGCACGGCGGGACTGAAGGAGACTTGGGGCAAAACTAGATACTATAGTGGCCAAAGGTCCAAAATGTGGCTGCCAATGCCGTTTTAGAAGAGAAGTCAGCCTTTGAAAAATAGCTGCGAGGGCCCAATCTTGATCCAGCCCATAGCTCAGTGGTGCTGTGCCTTCTTGTCCACCTCTCCCACCAGTGCCTCTTCAATTTCCAAACCCACTTGAAAAGGCATCCGGGGGCGGGGACAATGTCTAATAAAATCTAGCCTGGCTCTAGCTAAGGCTGGAATAAAATCTCATGAATGCCTCAGGCGTCACCAAGCAAATGCATGATGACATCCTCAGTCACGTCTTCGTTGATCTTAGAGAGGCTTGTGTTTTGCTGTTCCTTCTCCAGCTGCCAAATGGTTCTTTTTTAAAAAAAATTTTTTTGTCCTGGCCCTGTAAAATGCCAGCGCTGGGCGTTTCCTCTGGCAGAAAAGGGGACCAAGTGACAGCGGGCAGGCTGTCGAAAGGCAGCCCCAGTCCACCCAGCTTTGGAGTTACAACCTGCCGTGAGACCAGGGGAAGAGGTGATGGGTGGACAGAAGTCTGCCCTGTGCATACATCTGCCTGTATCTATGCATAATGAGTGCATGTGTGTTGTAGGCAATCGGAATCATTAATGCTGTCCTGGAGAAATATGGCACCTATGAGAGCTTTGAGGCAACGAATGGGGGGAAGCTGCTCAGTAAATGCCAGATCTGGTCCATCATCCGGAAGTACATGCAAAAGGAAGGGTGTTCTGGAGAGGTGAGTCCCAGGCTGGCCTGAGACAGTTGCCATCTGTGTGTGATGCCACCCCACTCTTCAGGATCACTTCTAGTGCCTTGGAGGAAGCTGGCACGCCTTAAAACGTTTCTGTCCCCTGCAGCCCCTTGGCATCGTGCTATTTCTTCATTTCAGCCCTGAATCCAAAGGGTTTTTTTCCCCCTGCGGTCACACTTCAGATTGACTTGATCATTCCTTATTACTTACTTTATTGATATCCCAACTTTTCTCACAACATTCTCCCCTTATCCCTTTTTATTCTCACAACAACCCTGTGAAGTAGGTTAGCCCGAGAGTGTGTGACTGGCCCAAAGTCACCCAGTGAGCCTCCATGGCTGACACATTCTCCATTATACCACACTGGCTCTTCTCCTATATATTCCCTCAAAACTTCTATGGCAGACAGTGTCCCCCTGATAGTATTCCATGTGCTGCACATAAGACTGGTGAGGCCTCGGCTGTTGAATATCTCCCTGGGCTATAGCAGCTTCTATGGTTGTGTGTAGTGGAAGGTCTCTAGGAATGTCTGGGGCCTGCCCTGGTGAGCTGGCAAGGGAGCTGTATGGCTGGCAAGGACCCTACAGATTTGCAGTGTGGGTCTAGAAAAGGCTGATCTCGCCCAGGTGGTTTGCCTGCATGACTCACAGACTGAGCTGTATGTTCTTCAGAAGCCTTGTCAGGTTTTTCACCCCGTTTCCCATGTTGGTAATCATCACTGGGGCAGTTCGGTGTAGTGGTTAAGAGCAGAGGGACTCTAATCTGGAAAGCCGGGTTTGATTCCCCACTCCTCCGCTTGAAGCCAGCTGGGCAACCTTGGGTCAGTCACAGCTCTCTCAGAGCTCTCTCAGCCCCACCCACCTCACAGGGTGATTGTCGTGAGGATGATAACAACACACCCAGCTGGCTTCAAGTGGAGGAGTAGGGAATCAGAACCGTTTCTCCAGATTAGAGTCCTACCACTGTTAGCTACTACACTATTACTGTGTGCCTTTCTAAGTACAGTATACCCTGAGCCCAAGTATAATGACAGAAGAGAAATCCAGAAGTGTTTTTTAAAATGTAATTGCAGCGCCCCTCTTTCCTGTCTGCCCCTCTCCAGGTTGTAGTTCAGCTTACTGAAGATCTACTTTCTCAAGCGGTGATGATGGTGGAGAACAGCCGCCCCACTTTAGCCATCAACCTTTCTGGAGCCCGGCAAAACTGGCTAGAGGGAATGTTGCGTCATGAAATAGGTGAGGCTCTCCGAGGGGGAGCAATGGCCGTGGGGGGGATGGTTTGTTCCAGCAGAGGCTTTGAGCAAACAACGCATTTTATTATTATTATTTATTTATTTACTTCAAATTTGTATTCCGCCTTCCCCATGAGCGGGCTCAGGGCAGATATTAAAAATACAATTAAAAAATTCATTTTCATTTGAAAAACAACACATTTAAAACAGGATGTTGGACAGCCTGCACAGGGAGGGTTAAGATTACTCAAATGCACAGAAATCAAGGGGTTTATATTGGAATAACGCTATACAGGATTTCACTGTTGTTGATGCAACTTCTTCACAACTTGTCTCAGGGTAGGTTTGCAATTCTTTTCTTGCCCTGACCTGGATGGTTGAGTCTAGCCCATTCTCTTCAGAAGCTTAGGCAGGGTCAGCCCTGGTTGGTACTTGGATGGGAGATCTCCAGGAAAGTCCAGAGTTGCTACACAGAGGTGGGCGATGACAAACCACCTCTGAATATCTCTTGCCTTGAAAACTCCATAAAGATATTTCCCCCTTTTTCTGTTTGCTTTGTGGGTAGCTATTTGGGATGAGCCAGCGGTGGGAGATTTAGAAGTCTCAGCTGAGAGAGATTAAGCAGGTTTATTTATTTATTAACATTATTTGTAATCCCCCTTTCTCGCTGAGACTCAAGGAGGATTGCATAATTTATTGTGTTGTGTTTATCATTTTACATAATTTATTCTGGTTTTGTCAGTTAGGGGGAGGAATGTCCCTGACCCATGAAGATTGTTACTGAGCCACCTCTCTGGCATCTGAGATTAGGCAGGGCTACACTTCAGGGGTGGATCTTTGCAGCCATAAGGACTAGAGACCTGCATGATTTAAACCTTGACATTCTCTAGAAAGTGGATTCTGTGCCCCACCCCCCCACATTGCAGCAGACACACAGCCTAGTTTCTGTTGTGCCTTGGTTTATTCCTGGGAGGAGGAGGAGACAAACTTGAGGAAAAGACAGTTGGCCAGGAAGAATAATGTCGCAATAATATCTCTCTTTTTTGCCTTAGGCACCCACTACATCCGTGGGGTCAACAATGCCCGTCAGCCCTGGCACAGCTTGGAAGGCCGCAGACAGTATGGCCTGAAACCCGCAAACCCGACCGAGGAAGGGCTGGCGAGCTTGCACAGCGTCCTCTTCCGTAAACAGCCCTTCCTGTGGAGGGCAGCGCTGCTTTACTATACCATCTACCAGGCCAGCCTTATGTCCTTCTGCGAGCTCTTTCAAAATTTGGAGCGCTATGTGCGGGATGCAGGAGTGCGGTGGGAGTATTGCGTGCGGGCCAAGCGAGGACAGATGGACACTTCCAAGCCAGGTAACGGCATGCAGGCCAATCTGGGCAGGTAGGCTTGGGAGTAGACATGGGCACGATTGGAATTACGGACTGAAAATTGCCCCGATTTTGGCGTTTGTGCCATCGGGACCGGGCTGATTGGTTCCGTCCACGGCTCCTGGTGGGGCGCTCTATCGGGTCTCGATCGGATTGATCGGTTTACGTTCGGGATTGCAGTCTGCAGACAGTCTGGCGCCAGCCATCTGTTCCCGAGGGAATGGAGCCCCGTGGAAACGGAGCCTGGGGAATGCCGGAGCTGTTTGCCCTCCTCCTGTCGCCCTGGAAACGCGAATGAAAGCCCAGCTTTCCTTGATCAGCAGGGCTTCCTTCCAACCACAGAGCAGCCAGAAAAGTGCGCGCCCATCTCGTCCATTTGGGAGAAGAGAGGGGAGGGTGGGGGAAGGGGGTGTTCTTCTGTAGCCATGGGCACTCGAATCTCATCCCTGCAAAGCTTGAGAGGCAGCTCTTACGGCCAAACACAGCCCTCCTGCGTAGCAGACCCAGGCTTTATAAATAGCCATGTGCTGCGCAACAAAGTTTCACTTTCTGCTTGTGGGTGGAGTGGGACAGAGGCGAGCTCTTGCTTGCCGCTTTTGGAGAGAGAAAGTGCAAGAGAGAGAGAGAGAGGGAGCTTTAGCTTTGGGCTTCAGCGGATAGGGAATAGGGAGCTATCTCCTCTAGTTCCAGGGCTGCCGCCTAGCTCTGGAGCAAAGCTCGGTGTGCACCTCGGCTGAGGGCTCAGGTCGGGGGCGGGGAGTGTTGCAGCTGGGGTTGGGCTCTATTCCTATTCTCTCTCTCTGCTTCCAGGGCTGCCGTCTAGCTCTGGGGCCAAGCTCAGTGGGCGGTGGGCGGCCTGATTTTCCCCGCTATCAGGGGACCGCACCTGAAGTGCCCCCCCGCCCCCTGGGGGCTCGCCGCCGCCTCCACGGGCCTGCCGGGCCTGGCAGCCGCCGTCCTCCTCACCCACCATTCCTTTAGCGCTGGAAACCACGGGGCGCCCTCCCGCGTCGGCCTTCCCGATTCTGTATTAGAAACGGGACTTGATCGGTGAGGTTCGGGTACCTGGGTTCGGCGCTGCCACGGAATCACAATCAGCTAAATGGGGATTAATTTTTGGATCGTGCCCATGTCTACTTGGGAGCACCTAGCAAACTCAGCAGTTGTTTGGGGAATAATTATCCATGCTTCTGGACCTTGCAACTCTAAAGTTGTGTTTTGTTTTGCAAACAATTCCTTTGCTGTTAGACCATGGAGCTTAGATGCCTTCCTCCACTTTCACGAGAGAAAAAGGATTGTTTTTTGACTGATGGGCATCTTTGAAGAGCATTCATATGCTCTTGTGTGGTGGGGCTTGCTCTGGAAATGTTCCTGATGGCTTACACTCTTTAGAATGAGTAAACTGAGTTGTTCCAGAAGACTTTTGCATGAAGATGATAAGGCAGATGTACAACCTAATCATTCAGAAAAATGCTTTTGCAAAGATAACAGGACTGTAGTCTGTGCCACTGTTTATGTTGTATATTGTCTGTTTATGTGCTTTCGTGCTTTTACTCCATTGTTTGCTATTTTGGTAAGTCTATTTTCTGCACAGCATGTGTGATTTTTTTTTGCACTAATTTTTGTAATCCTGGCCCTATTGCATTATTTTATTAGATCCCTCATGTTACTTGATTACATTTTTTCAAACGTGTTATCGGCCTTGAGTCTGAGTGAAAGGTGGGCTATAAATAAAGTAAGTGAATAGATAAATGTGTTACTGTCACCCACCTTGCAGCTCGTCGGAGCCATCAGTTTGCTTAAGAGTGCAGAATGCTGCAGCTCGTTTACTCTCAGGAGCTACACAGAACATGCGTCTCTCGCCTGTTTTGCAGTCACTCCATTGGCTCCCCGTGAATTACCAGGCTCAGTTCAAGGTCATGACTTTCACATTCAAAGTTCTTCATGGCTTTGGCCCCTTGTATCGGTATGATTGCCTCTTCCTCTATGTTTCGCCAGGGCAGCTTTGCTTATCTGGACAGAGCTTTCTGCAGATACCAGAGTTAGGCAAAACCAACAACTGCCTACACATGTGCTTTTTCTCTGGTAGAGCCCCCCCCCCCCTTATGGAATGGCTTGCCTGAGGAGGTCAAGAAAGCTCCCATTGTCCTGGCTTTCCACAAACCATGCAAAACTGAATTATTCAAGAGGGCTTTCTACCCAGATTATAGGGCTGTATTGTAAGAGGTAGCTCAGAGCGATGCATTGGTAGGGACAGAGACTATATGCTATTCTGTTGGATACTGTCTGCTGATGTGGACATGCACCTACTAGGGAGTTTCCACATTGCTAAACATGTCATGTAAATTAAATATGCTTTGTTTCAGAAAGATTTTATGTCTGTGCTTGTCTTTGTTTTTAAAATTTCTCCTACCATACTCTCTTTCACTGAATGTCCTAACTGTTGTCCATTATTGTACTTTGCTTAGTGAATGTGCTAGCTGTTGTATTTTCACTTGCACTGTGTAATCTGCCTTGGATCTCAGTGAGAAAGGCAGACTATTATTATTGTTGCTGTTGCTTTGTTATTATTATTATTATACAAAAGTAGAGGATGGTTTTAAAAAAGAATACAGCCCTCACAAAACTCCGACCAACAGAATCTGCGTTTAGTGGCAAGTGAGTTGCTTTGGATGGCTGTTGCAGTGAAATGCAAAACATTTCATTTCATTTGTATCCTGCCCTTCCTTCAGCAAGCCCAGGGCAGCACACACAGTTCTTTCCCTTGTTCACAACATCATTAAGAGGTAGATGTAGCTGCGAGGGCTCGTGACTGGCTCAAGGGCACTCAGTGAGCTTCATAAAATATCCTGGAAAATGTTCTTGGTCTTTAAGGTGCTACTGGACTCAAATTTTGTTCAGTGAATTTCAGGGCTGAATGGAATTTGAACTTGGGCGTTCCACTGCACTGCTCCGTGCTCATCCCAAAGCGTCATCTTCTTCTGATATATCGCTGGTTCTTCCCATTTCAGGATGTTTCAGTAAAGATCAAGTCTACCTGGATGGAATTCTCCGCATCCTGAGACATCGGCAAACCATCGACTTCCACCTGCTGGCTGCTCTGGGAAAGGTATAGTGCGCTCTCCCTAATCCTTGAGTAGGCCAGTCTGTCTAATTTTGCTTGGATGCGGGCAGTTCTTTCCCAAGTTGGGGACAAGTAGACAACTGGGGCAAGGAGACAGGGGGCCTAGCAACTATGGAGAGGAGAAACCTCCAGTCTTGGGAACTGTAAATGCTGTCCAGCCAGGCTGCAAATTTTTTCAGCCAGACGTTCACCTACCCACTTCCAAGACCTTTTCTGAAGGTGAAAGCGAATTCCAAATTTGCAGGGCAAACCAACAGCCCCTCTGCCATGAAAGCTGAACTTATCCCACAGGCAGCAACTGGACAGATGAAACACCCTTAAGCTGTGTTCAACTACTGCTCCATGTGGCTCAGTATTGCCTCCTCAGGCTTGGCAAATAGCCCCCCAGGCTTTCAATTTTTTCCCAACACTTGAGACACTTGAATATAACTGGAGCTGCCAAGGATTGAATTTGGGGCCTTCTGCATGGAAAGCAGGAACGAGCTCCTGAATAAAAGCATCTTCCCCTTACTGATTTTGAGAACATGCCATGAATTACCTCAGGGAATGCTCATCCCTGTTGCCCTCGCTCTAGATTGTGTTGGCTGTGTGTGGAATGACCCTTTGGAAGGCTCCTCAAAAATGACAGCAGTCTGGTGAAAATGGCAGGTGGCGGGGCAGACGGTCACAAGGCTGAGCACCTGACTAGTGGTGCACAGCTGTGCGCTTTTCATGAGGGGTGGATTTAGAGTAGAGAAGCAATAGGAACGGGTGCTTAATCCTTTCGCCCTCACTTTTGTGGGCTTCCAAGTATGTGCCGGCCTCTCAGAACTCTGAGAGAAATTGCTGCCTGATGACGACATACCAACTGTGCATAGGAAAAAGTTGCTTTTCTGAGGAAAAAACTGACAGGCAAAATGTGATTTGGAACAGAGGGGAACAGAGGGGTGGGAAAGTGCTTAAGTGTCCTCCCCCTCTATGTTTTCATAACAGATGCTTTTCCTTAGGAAAAGCCTGTGTCAGGCGTCACTTGTAGCTTGGCTCTAAAAACCAAACTACAGATGCTTTTCCTTAGGAATATTCTTGAGGATATCTCATCCAGCATCCTGTCTCATGCTGCAGCCAACTCACACTGCCTCACACTGCAGTTACTCTGGAGAGCCAACCACAGCATATAATCCAGGCATTGGGATCCAGAAGTTTACTGCCTCTGGATGTGGAAGCAAATGAGTCCAGGACCAACAAAACCTTCATTGCATTTGTTTGTAATTTGTAGTGAACCCATCAGGGCGATGAGTTTCCCTTGTTAACTGGTAATTGAATGTGGGGCCTTGAGTGTGCACACTGTATCAGTTTTTTGCCCTGGCACTTTCTGTCTGAAAATAACTGATTTCTGGGTCAAGGAAAACCAAATCTTGTGACCTGAACAAAGCACTCCAGTTAAGGCATTTTGTCTTTTTTTTTTTAAATCCCATCTCAAATCCCTGAGGGGTCTCCTTTCCATTTTCGCCTCACAAAGGCCTTTTACATAGTTTAAGAAGTTTCAGAAATGACCGAGTCAGGGTCTCCCAGAAAGTTGTGGGGCTGGGCAGCCAGCTTGACGAGTTGGCACCCTCAGTGAACGGCCAAGGGCCCACTGCGTCAGAGGGCCCATGACAAGTCATGTGGAAGAAATTAGGCAACCCTGTATGCTGTTGCCATAACTGCCAGTGAGTGGACAGCTGTAGTTCAGGAGGCTGCGGCTGTTGCCATGGAAGAGGCAGGCGTGGTCACTGATCGGTGACAGCTGTTCAGGCGCACTGCTGCCATCACAGTCAGTCAGCTGGTAGCAGCTGCTGTGGCCAAGGAAGGAGCAGATGCATGAACCACCGACTGGAAAGAGAGGAGTGGCTGTCAGCAGTTGCTATCCTGGCGGGGGGAGGTAAAAGAAGCCCCAGTGATGGTGGGGAACCCACCTCGGAAGGCATTTAACTGAGAGTCTCAGTATCTGGAACCAGCCCTGACCTGGATAGCCCAGGTGAGCCTGATCTTGTCAAATCTCAGAAGCTAAGCAAGGTTGGCTTTGGTTAGGGATTGGATGGGAGACCTCCAAGGAAGACCAGGGTTGCAGGGGCAGGCAATGGCAAACGACCTGTTAGTCTTTTGCCATGAAAACCCCACCAGGGGTCGCCATAAGTCAGCTATGACTTGACGGCACTCTACTACCACAATATATTGTAGCTCAGCATTACAGCACACAAGCTGTCTCGTTAAGCAAAGACTGCTTGTCTTCACAAAGATAGTTTTGCGTACTTTCCCCCTTCCCCAGTGATTGTAACCCTCTATTCAGGTTGAAACAGGATGAAAAAACTCTTGAGCAGACTTGTTGGACTCCTTTTTTGAATCAGGTCTCCTACGAGGACGTTGATCACCTCAAGAAATTCGGAGCGCTGGGGAAGGCCCGGATCCCACACTTCATGCAGGACCGCGAACGGTACAACCAACTGCTCGACCACATTGTTACAACCAACTGCCTCAAGGATGAGGAGCTGGAACAGTTGCTGCCGGACTGAGTGGGCCTCTGGTACAGGAGAAGGGCTTCTTACACAGGACGTGTTGTGCTGCGATCGGGGAGCCTTCGGTCCCGATGGAAGATTGTTATTGGATTGTGGCCTGTTGAAAACAGTTCCGTGATTCTGAGCATAGCACTTTTTTAATTAATTCTTTATTATGTGGGTGTCTCTAGTTAAGTTGACAAGAGTCCAGGCTGTGCCAGCATTCTCTGGCTGACTAACACAAATCCTGTGTGGCTTCTTACTGAGGGCTTCAATCGGGTCATTCTCTCTCTATATATATATTTTATTCTGGAGCAGGTGCCTAAAATGTTCACGCATGTTGTCCTCTTATGTTGGACACGCTGGTATAAATTGTGACCATTCCAAGAAATTGGTTATGCACCACCCCTAAGTGTGCTGGAATTATTGTTGTATGCCCAGTTGGACCACCTGAGAAACATTTATGGTTTGGAACAGATTCTTGGATGGGCTGAAATCTAAGAACATAATTCACCTAATAATCTTTTATTAGGAACAACCAAGTAACAGTGTTCAGTGCTTTCAGTTTCACCAGAGCTCTCCAACATGCTGAATGTTACAAAGAAATGTTTTAAAATATTTAGAGAAATTAAAATTCTTCAGGGCATGATAGTGAGTGCTGGTTGCATCTGCACTGTGTGCTGAGCAGTTGCTGCCTTCAAGCTGGGCAACAGGCAGTAAATCAAGCGGACTTAACACATCCCAACAATTGCCTCCAATTACTCGCTAAACTAGCGAGACTCAAAATCAAAGATGCTGGCAAACGGGGACAAGCACGTCTAAGTCAACTCCCAGCTACTAGCGGGAGGGTGCAGAATCATAGGATTGTCGTCAAATGTGTTTCATGTATGTGTGCATATATCTATAATTATTCAAGTTGCAGAACTGAAGCAAAAAAATAAATTGCCTTGCTGGATCAGACCCAGGGAGCCCTCAGTCAACACCCCATTCCCAACAGCTGTCAATTAGTCGGATGCTTTGGGGAGGTCGCAAGCTGGGCATGCCCACTTAGCAAACTTTTAAAAATTATTTAAATGCAGAGAGGATGTGCAGCCCAAACTGTGGATATGTCGTCCTTGTCCTGTGGCAGATGAAGTGTTTGTCAGTAGTTGGCATGTGTGATGTACCGGGGGTTGCTTTCTGGTGGCTGAAGCTGTTTTGTGATGCCCAGGAATTGCTTTGGTAAGAACAGATGTAGAGGCTAGACCAACAAGAGGGGCAGCTCTTTGAGCTAGAAGTCTGAGGAAGAGGGAGGGCACAGGAGGCACTTGGTTTGGAGGGTGCTTAAAAACTGTGGGCATAGCAAGAGGCTCTTTAGCAGGGAGGGAAAGTGCAGGAGGGAATACCTTTAACCACTATACCATCTTGCTGATCTTTAACCGCTATACCATCTTTCCCCTTCCTGTTCAGATACCTACAAAGTCCAGGCACAGCCAGAGGCAAGTGCTCAAGGCTCTGGGCTATTAGCCCACTGCTTCCAATGAGCCAGGAAATGAGTCCAGGATCAGCCCTAGACATAGCTTGTTGGCTTGTGATTAGTTTATTAATATAGTGGGTTCCCCCCCCCCCCGCATTGTAAACTGATTTGAGGAGAAAAGCAGCTTTTAAACAATAAATAATGGCTATACCTTGGAAGGGGCCACAAACAAAAGCTGGGGATAGGAGCCCCAAATATGTCTACAGTGGGAAGGAGGTGAGTGGGGAACTGGGCCTGCAGTGTGAGCAAAGGTGACAACGGGCCAAACCAGGGGTCCCCGATGCAGCACCCAACACTTCCTGGCACCTGCCAAGGGCTTTTAGGAAGTAGATGGGGGCAGGGGGACTTTTGCCCAGCAAGACTTTTCACTGGCTTTACAGATTCTTTTGAAATTGCTTTGGCAGCAGCTGCCACCACAGCACAAGGATCTTCAGTGTGGGGCTGAAGGTAAACTATGTGTATGCAAGACCATTTTTTAAACACTTTCATTTTCAAAGACGTTCTGTTAATCAGCCTGAAATGTTGAAGTTACTATGAGATTTATGCATAACCTTACTCCTAGGTGTTTTGTGGCTGGCGTCGCCTCCTGTGGTAGCCATTTTGAGTTGCACCCACCACCCTGTGTCAGAAAGCAAAAATGGCCATTTTTGGCCCGTTTTGGCCCGTATTGGGTTGGTGCCCTCCCAGCACTGACCCGGGTTCCGGCCGTTTTGGGTCAAAATGGGCCCAAAAAGGCCTGTTTCGGCAGACTGAGACAGCCAGGATTGGGGCCGAAACAGCTGGGACCGGGTCCATGGTGGGCGGGGGAGGCTACCCCTGCCTCTCACCGACCTGATCCAGGCCAAAACGGGCGCAAACTGGCCTTTTTTTGTCATTTTGGGCCCATTTTGGCCCGGATCGGGGCTGAAGGGGCCCAGATCAGCCTGGTGCCCCGCTAAGGATCGACCTGGTCCCGGCCGTTTTGGCCCTGATCTGAGCCGAAACGGGCCCAAAATGGCCACTTTGGGCTGTTTTCTGCCGGGTTTGGGACCGAAACGGCCTGGATCAGGTTGGTGCCGGATGGGGGAAGCCTCCCCCACCTGGCACCAACCTAGTCCCAGCCATTTTGGGCCCAATCCGGCCTGAAAATGGCCATTTTGGCCCCATTTCCGATGGGATCGGGGCCAGAATGGCCAGGATTGGGTCGGTGCCGGGCGGGAGAACCTTCCCCTGCCTGGCACTGACCTGGCCCAGACTGGTTCGGCCCTGATCCGGGCCCAAGTGGCCATTTGGAGCCCATTTCAACCAGGATCAGGACCGAAACAGCCAGGATTGGGTTGGTGGCGGGCGCGGGACCCCTCCCCTGCCCAGCACTGACCCGGTCAGGGCCATTTTGGGCCCGATCCAGGCCAAAACATGCTGAAATCGGCCATTTTGAACCCTTTTGGGCATGTTTTGGCCTGGATTGGGGCCAAAACGGTCCTGATTGGACCACTGCCAGGTGGGGGAACACTCCTCTGTCTGACAGCAGCCAAATCCTGGCCATTTCAGCATGATCAAGGTGCGCGGCATATGCTAATGAGTTATGCTCATGATTTCCTGCAGCCCTTTTTCTACGAAATGACCCCTGCTAAAAATTATTGATGACCCTACCCCCTACCCCGGGGCCTGGCCTTTGCAGGAGTTGAACAACTTAACTGTTTGCCCTAGAACGTGTCCAACTGCCATTTTCAACCTCTCCGTTTTGTTTCCACGCTGCTTGTTCCAAACCATCTGTCCTTTCGTGTGATTGGTGTTAAAAAAAAAAAGAATATTAATCCTTTCAATAAAGATGCTTCTCTGCTCTCATTGTGCTTGGGAGGGAGAGAAAAGCAACAAATGTGAAGCATCCTGTTTAAATTATGACAGTGAACCTCTTTGCATTGAAATAGTATGGGAAGCATGCCTTCACAAGACAACAGCCTCTACTCTACCCTAGACCCCTTTCCTTAACTTTCCCACCTATTGTTTGCCTGTAATACTGAAAGGACAGGTGTCCTCCCCTACCCCAACAAGTTTCTAGTGCCCCTACCCATTGCAACTGACATTTCACACACACACACCTTGCAACACAAGGTAGCTGACATTTCACATACACACCAGTTCCATAAGCAGAGGTCCCTCCCTCCGCCTCGAGTTCTGCTGAATGTTCTTCTAGAGCAGTGTTCCGCTTACCAAGGAACCTGACAGAAGCACAGATGCAGATTTACTCTGTTGCATGTGCCTTTGTGGAATGAAGCTACAGGCCCGTACCAGCTCCTGGACAGTGGCAGATTCCCAGCTTTTAAGACCTCGCATGTTAGACAAATGTCTATAAAATCATCACTGCTGTCCTTGGTGGGCTTAGTTGTTGTATTGGGGGGAGCCACAAGTACAGAAATTTAAAATAAGATTTGAGATAAGTTAGTCACATCTAAATTGAAATGCTGCAGATTTTTTTTGTTCATTATAGACGATGCCAGCCAGAGATGGTGGTGATGCTGCACGTGTGATAAATGGGGCTAAATCAGGCACATTCAACCACCTCTTTAAATAAATACTGTGCTTATATACTGCTCTTCTAGACAGATTAATGTTCCAACCACAGCAGTGAATAAATTAGTGTTATTATTCTCACATTACAGCTGGGGAGCAGGGCTGAGAGGAGGGGCTGACCCAAGGCCACCTGCTAAGCTCATGGCAATAGTGGGATTAGAACTGGTAGAGTGCTGATTTGCAGCCAAACCACTTAACCACTGTGCTACAGCAGCTCTCTGAAGGAATAAATATGAATGAGTGCCATAAGATCCGTTCCTTTATTTCAGGCCCAGAAAAGACACTCTGTTTCAACAGTATGTGTTTCCAATTCACATTTCCTTTTAAATCAGTTTCCTTAAAGCAGTGACAAGGCCTTGCCTTTACGAAAACATTTTTAAAAACTTAAGCATGCATACAATGATAGCCTCTTATATACAAAATGAGTAAGACTACAGCCAGGTGGGAGACGTTGCATCAAGGTCTTCCTGACAAGCACTGGTTCACCACTTCCAGCAAATGGGCATTTTCCAAGGCAGCCGCAACTCTCTCTTTGTCAGCCAACTGCTTGTTCACTGGAGGAAACGGTTCAAAGGCAGGTTAATAAAGACACTCAGCATTGCTTTTGTGTAGCAACCATCAGGTTAGTGCGTGCCATCCCTTCCCCTTGCAAAGGATAGTTCACGCATTCCAGGAAAACTACCCAGGAAAGATGTCCTACCAGTTTCTACCCCAGGTGGCTGACTTCATTTGTGCAATCTTGTAAACCGGTCCTTCCAAATTAGTATCTCCCTCCAAATTTTAGGGACACAGAACATCAACAATCCAAGCAAACAAGAAATCCCCCAACTACTGCAGTCTGCAAGGACTCTGCCTGCCTGCATGAAAAAACTGGTTTTTTGCTTGCCCCAGGAACAGGGCTATAGCCAATGCTTCCAGTGAAGCTACTCTTTTAAATAATTACATGGTTTTCCAATGTCTTAATAGCAGCAATAAAAGGCAGTGTAATTTGCAAAAGGCAGTGTAATTTGATGCTAATTTCTATTTGACATCCAGCTTAATGGGAAATCAACACAGGCTGTTCCTCGTGGTAGAAAAGAGCTCCCTCACCCCAGAAAACCCTAGCTCCTGAGCCTCTGTGGCATTCTCAAAGTCCAAAGACTAAAAGAAGTATGAATACTTTGCAAGCAGCAGAGGTTACCAATCTCTATGTTCTATTTTTAAAACTACTCAAGAGTAGCCACAGAGCTGTTAATGTAGCATAGTCGATCAAGTCATGGATTTCTGGGCACAGTCCCCTACCCCGCCCTGAAGCTCACTAGCTCTCAGCCTTACTAGGTTGTTGTTGCCATCCAAAGATCCTTGGAGGAAGAGTAGAATGAAAAAATACATGATTTAAGAATATACAAATGGCAACACAGATGACGAAATCAAAATTTCAGCTGATACCCTCAGCAACGTGTCATCTGAGGTGGCGGCAACCATTCTCCCTTGAAACCAAATCTACCTCTTTGCAATTTGAACCTGCTGTACCTTGATCCACTGGGTTAAGGGACTGGAGTCACAGAACTACCTTTTTAGGAAACCTTCCAAACCCCCTGAAGCTTGCCTGAAAGACGACCAGTCTTTTTTGCTATATACTTTGTTACTTATACCAGGACTGTAGGAACAGTCAGCTAAAATGCGGTAATTTGGCCATCTGTTGCACCTTCAGTGGAACCCAGACTCACCTGCATGCTCAGAGGTGTGGGTTCCAGGTGTTATGTGGACATCTACCTGGATGGGAAAGGAAAATCAAGAAGTAACCCCATTGATCCCACTAGGCTAGCAAAAACCAAAGACCAGGTTTTCTTCTTTGTCAGTGAAACACACTCTTAAATTCAGATTACAGAACACCAAGGCAACCATTTTTCCAAATGATTAGGAAACCAGGATTTTCCTTTTCTTATGTATGTCCTGGGATTTTGCTGATGATTTCTTGGAAGAAACTGTCACTTTTTAACAAAGCTGAAGATACTGAGGAAACCCTGCAAGTAACAAGATTGTGTCCAAAAACACTCAAAAGTTTGAAGCCACAAGCCCAGTTTATTTCTGGAGACGGATTATTGTAATTGAATAAACTGTACGAACTGAGCAGATTTTCATGATTTTTACTTTTGAATCAAAGGCTTTGGAATTTCCTTGTCAGGTTTTCCACTCGATGCGCCACTCTGCAGACAGAGGTTGCCACCCTAACAATGAGTCCACAGTGGGGCAAGATTAAGGTCCAGTAGCATCTTAACAACCAACTAGCTTTCCAGGCAAGAGTCAAATCTCGCTTCACCAGATACAGGGAGTGGAAAAAGGTAGAAGTCTTTCTAATCCAAGCAGAAGGTGGGAGGGGTATTGCAAATTAAAGAGTGTCAGGAAGCTAGCTATCACACATGTTGTAATTAGCATGACAGCAGGGATGCAAAGTTCAGAAAATTAGTAACGCAAGAAAAACCCAACGTCTTCATTCAACCCTGGGAGGCTCCACTGTTCCAAATGTGCTGGGGTGCAAAGTTCAGAAAATCAGTATCTGTAATGCAAGAAAACCCCAATTCAACCCTGGGAGGCTCCATTGTTCCGAAATTTGCAAATAAACCCATTTTTAGCAATTGCACGTTGTAATTCTCCTTTAAAATTTCTCTGCCTGAGCACTGCTACTCTTAGGTCAGTGATGGAATGTCCTGGAAGATTAAAATGTTCTCCCACTGTTTTTTTGAATTTTTTGGTATCTGATTAAGGGAGCTTTGACTCTTGAAAGTTCATACCCTGAAAATCTAGTTGGTCTTTAAGGTGCTACTGGACCCAAAACTCTTTTCTACTGCAGTCTAACGTGGCTGCCCACCTGAAATTATCTCCATCATGGGAGTTCAGTTTCAAGGTAGGCCCCCCACTTCTCTCGCAATGCACACTGCCCACAACGCCCCCATTCTGGTCAGGTTTTTGCAGGCCTCTTGTCGTCACACAGTCAAAGAGCAATCTCCTCCAGCTTGTCCCGAGGACCCTGTATCACCCACGCCCCTTCTTAAGCAGTAAGCAAACGGAGCCTGAGACCTGCCTGGACATCTCAGGCATGGGGTAATGGGCTCATACCTTCTTTTTGCTTCTGGTGTGAATTTTTCTTTTCTTCCGTGTGTGTGTGTGTTATCCATTGAGCAGTAAGGAATGTGCAGAAGCAGAGAAAGCCGAATCAACTGGGCCAAGTATTATCATCCATCCTCACCCCCACCCCCACTGGAAAACTCCAGAGACAAGACAGAATACTTGAGCAGAAATTTTTGACGTTTTCAACAGTGAAGGCTATGCATCTGCCTAGAAGCTGTCAAGGATATTGGATCATTCCAGCCATGTTAAGTCTACTGTAGCAAAATAAAAAACGTCCACTGGGCACCTTAGACTAACATCATTTACTGTGCAATCCTACTCAGAGTCACTCCAGTCTAAGCCCACTGAAGTCAATGGGCTTAGACTGGAGTAACTCTACATAGGATTGCACTGTTATTCCCGCATAAGTTTTCGTGAGATAGAGCTCACTTAATCTCACAGCATCTGAAGAAGTGAGTTGTGTGACTCACAAAAACTCACGTTGGAATAAACATTGGACGTTTTCACACTGCTTACTGGCCAGGGAACATCGCGCCAAGCTCCTAGTTCTCGCACAATATCACGCCAGGATGACATGATTTCTCATGCGAAATCATGCCAGGAAGATGCTATCGTTCTGGGAGCTTGATGCGATGTTCTGTGGCTGGTAAGCAGTGTGAAAAAGGCCATTGTTAGTCTTTAAGGTGCCCCCTGGTCTGCAGGTTTTAAGAAACTTTGAAACACGTCTGCATGTTCTGTACTGGAATGTTTGATCTGTGTCTCATTAAAGCTTCCAAACCACCTAGTTCTGAGGTTTATGTCCCAACTTTGAACAGCTCAGAGGGCTTTAGATAAGGAGACTTAAAAACAGAAATCTTTATTTAAACAACCTGTTACAAATAATTTATAAGAGTTCTTGTTTTCATGTTTTCCATTAAGGCATGTAGACTTCTTTTACAGTTTATTGTTTATTCTTTACTGAAGTATATGCTAATCTTTTACATTAAGCAAGATACTAAAATATAAAATGTGAAATCTATAGATCATGAACAAGAACATGCAATAAGGATTAACTCTCCTAACATCTCTCGAATAAACCTAAAATCAGATCTATTATGAAATGCATTGAATTTTCAATAAGCACACAGACAAATACATTTCTTACCTAATCTTCGTGTGATTTCCTTCATCAAAACCTTAATCTCTTATCTGGATGGCATCTTTTATACTAATTGGCATGTGCTATCTACTGAGAATAGAGCCCCGGGGCGCAGAGTGGTAAGCTGCAGTACTGCAGTCCAAGCTCTGATCATGAACTGAGTTCGATCCCGGCAGGAGCCGGGTTCAGGTAGCCAGCTCAAGGTTGGTTGACTTAGCCTTCCATCCTTCCCAGGTTGGTAAAATGAGTACCCAGTTTCCTGGGGATAAAGTGTAGATGGCTGGGGAAGGCAATGGCAAACCACCCCATAACAAAAGTCTGTCAAGAAAATGTCGTGATGCAACGTCCCCTCGTGGGTCAGTAATGACTCAGTGCTTGCACAGGGGACTACCTTTACCTTTCTACTGAGAAATCTAAGATCTTTCACACGTGTCAACAATATAAAAAATATGATTGGTCATAGATTTAGCTGAGTCTCCAGATTTTCAATCATGTGACATACAAAGCCAAAAGTGAAGCCATAGTGCAGGTGCAAGATAAACTTCATAAATCTTTAGAAGCTGACAAAAAGGTAAGTGAGCAGGTTACGATTGGTCCATTCTAGTAATTAAAGAATCATTTGTCTACTACTGTCCACTACTTTTAATTGGTTGTCAAAGATCAAAGGAACATCTGTGTTGTTGTTGTTATACAACCTGTTGACAAACTACTTAGAAGTTCATACACATTTCACTAGAATACATGTGTATAACAAGAGTATATTGTAATCTAATCTATATTCCCATTACAGTTCCACAGCATAGACGACTGAGCTCTCTGCTCAGACTTCCCTGATGTATTTATGGGTCCTGTTTGACCTTTACTCCTTTCAGATGGCAATATATTCAGCAGCTGGAAAATCTTCGCCCACATTCCAAAGCAGTGTTTTTCTCTGCCCATCACTGTCTCAAGCAAACCCGTTTCTAGCATGTAGCGGTGAGAATCATGTTTCTTACAAAGGCAACCAGGCTCCTGGAAGCCTTTTCTCCTGCAAAATTCTCATTTCCTTTCCAACCTTTCCTTCCGCACCTGGGCTTCTTCAAGAGCTTTGCAACACACACGCCAATAAGCATTTGCTAAGGCATTCTGAAACGTCCTTCCACTTTTGCTCTTTTAAACATTCATACATGCTCACCTTAAACCTTTCAGGGAGGGATCTAATCAGCTTCACTTTGATCGAAAGGCCAATCAGCGTTGCCATGCTGCAGTGAGGAATGGTGGGAGTGAACTCCACCGAAACAGTACTTTCTGCATCGTTCACCTGTTAAGAGAAACATTTTCCCCTTAAGTACAAGACTTACAGAACAGTTGACTGTTTAACCAGGTCAAGTGGAAAAGAAATTAGCTGGTTTCTTCAGACGCATCTTACTGACTGCATTCGTACATCTGATTACTTGAGAAGAATCCCCCTTCACTTCTGTTCAGTCCCTTATCTCCCAAAGGTTACCTCCAAAGGTCCAAGATGACTTCTTAAGGAATTCAAATCACTACGTTCAGCATTCTGTCCCCTACCACAGCCAGACAGAGGACAGTGAGGTAGGGGAAACAGCACAGCCAGGCATGTGGGCAGAAGCTGAAATAAAAGTTGACCTTTTCCAGTTAATGATCTCAGTTGCAGAAGTTTGCAGAAGGCTTTCAGATTTTTCAGTGCATCTCTGGCAGAACAATGAGGCAACTGCAGAGGACAAGGCAAGGCCATACTTACTTTGACACGAACTTGTTCCACAACATTTAGCTCTTCCAACGTTAAGGGATGTTCCGGGTCATTGATGGACCGAATGAGATGTAAAAAAAAAGTAAAGGAAAAGCACTTGACTAGTAAAGAGCACTTGGTTCTGGGGAAAAGACATGACATAACAGGCTGGATCCTGTGAAACTGTTCTGCTAGGATAGATGCTTTCCTCCTGTGGAAGGAGTCTTTCAATGATGCAAGATGCTCTAAAGGCTCCTTCTGCTAGAGGGAAGAGCCAGCAGTAGTGACTGAGCAGGGAACTGAGCCCATGCCCTAAATGCTTGTCTGGCCCCCTATAACACTGGAAAAATAGTATGTTAGTAAGGGATGCCAATTCTGGCTTGGGAAATTTTTGGAGATTTGAAGATGATGCCTAGGTAAGGTTTGGGGAGAAGGAGCAACTCAGCCACAATGTAACGCCATAGAACCTGCCATCTGAAGCTCCTATTTTCTCCATATGGAAAACATCTCTGTGGCAGTAGATAGGTAGCAATTCTGAGACAACTCCAGGACAAACCTGGAGATTGGCAACTCTGCATATTGGGCATAATCCATGTTCCTTTAATTTCTCAGATAAGAGGTGTTGCAGCTCAAGGCCTTGCCTGTAGATCACACCACCACAAGGGCTGTGTGGTGGGGCTGAACCCCCTTCCAAGATTTTTTTTAAATTATATCATTTTTGTCCCACCCCTTCAGTTTCAGGATGGACGAAAAGAAATACTTATTTAACCAACAGGTGATAAAAAGTGGAAGTTGCTGCCAGAAGATATAGTGATGGCAGAGACCTTTAAAAGGGGATTAGACAGTCATGAAGGATGGGGTCTATCTAAGGTTGTCAACTCCAGGTTGTGCAATTCCTGGAGATTTGAGAGGTGGAGCTTAGAGAGGGCAGGGTTTGGGGAGGGACCTTAGCAGGGTATAATGCCATAGAAATCCCCGCCCCCCAAGTTGCCATTTTCTCCAGGGGAACTGATCACCGTTGCCTGGAGATCAGTTGTAGTTCTGAGATCTCCCATCACCACCTGGGGCTGGCACCACCAAAAAAGAAGATAAGAGCACTTATCAGATTTACGTGTTGGTTCATCTATTACACACCTACCTTGTTGGTTAAAGGGACTTGTAAATAAGGGCATATTTGATGTTAACTGCTGTATTATTGGACTGTATTTATTGAATAACTTCTTAGTAAATTGGAATATTTATAGGTATTTATTGTATTTGAAAAGATATTGGGGGTTTTCACTAAGAGCACTTTAGCACACGGAGTCTATTAAATTCTATGATAAACTGTTCATGCTTTAATTGTGGTATTTCCTCGGTGGAGGTTTGTAGTTTTACCACCTGGAGGCTGGCGACCCTAGGCCTGTCAATGGCCACTAAAGGAAACCTCCACATTCAGAGGCAGTCAATCTCTGAACCTCAGTGCTGGGAGGCGGCAGCAGCAAGGAAGGGCCTCTGCCTCTCTGTTGTTTTTTTGGCCCTCCAGAGCCACTGGTTGGCCACTGTGTCATTCTGGACTGGATGGACGACCACTGGTCTCATCCAGCGAGCCTCTTCTCATGCTCTTAGTGCGTGATTCTCCTCCATGCTCTCCTCCTAACGACGGCCACAGAAAGCGACAGGCTCAGGATCACCTAGTAAGGCAGAATGGGCTCCCCCACGCCTCCATTCTGCATCCTCACAACAGCCCTTTGAGGTAGGCGAGGCTGAGTGCCACACAGTGGCCCTCGGTCGCCCCGCTAGTTTCATTTTTCCTCCCTCAAGACAACCCTGTGAAGCAGGCCGGCCCCTCCGAGGCAGCTCCGCGGTGCTGAGGCCGGGCCTCTCCAAGCCCCTTCCCAAGGATATCGAAGATCTCGCGGTCGTCGATGGCGTCGGGCAGCTCGTCGTCTTCCTCCCGCGCCGTCACCGGCCGCTCGCCCTGGCGCCGGTAGATGAGCGGGTTGGCGTTCTCCAGCGCGACGCCCCCGGCCGGGGAGGCAGCCAGCGCCGGGCCCACCATGCCTGCGGAACTCACCGCGCGGGCTCTGGCGCCGCTCGGGACGTCTTGGCAGTCGCTCCCGGATGGAGGCCGAAGAGAGGAAGCGCGTAACAGCGGCTCAAGAGCACTTCCGGTCTCTTTCAGACGGGCAAAGCGACGGAAAAAGGGCCTGGAACCATAGAGATTTGAAGCGGGAGCGGCCGCCCCCGAGTGGTGTTTAGGCTGGCGCCCCGCAGAGGGCGGAGTTTACATGGCAACGGGGAGCGTTTCCCTCGTGGGTTTGGGCAAAACAGCCTCTTAAAACCTAGGCGGGTGCTTCTGTTTTCTCTTGCGCTGAAAATAAGGGAAAGGAGCCCTGTGGTGGCAGCTCACAAGCGACCCAGTTTGTGGTGGTAGAAGCTTGCACCGAAACCGCAGTCAGCCTTGCGCATAGATATTTTATTTAGGTATATATCCCAATTTCCTCCTCAATGGGCACCTAAAGCAACATACAAATGTCTTTTGCTCTTTCTCCATTAAGATAAAAGGACAAAATGAGGCTATTGTAATTTGGTCACATCATGAGAAGACAAGAAAAGTCAATAATACTGGGAAAAAGTGGAAGGCAGTAGGAAAAGAGGGAGACCCAAAATGAAATGAGTTGACTCAATAAAAGAAGCAAGACCCTCCAATTTGCAAGATCTGAGCAAGTCTGTTAATGATAGGACTTTTTGGAGGTCTTTCATACATAGGGTCTCCACAGGTTGGAGGTGATTTTACAGCACATAACACACATATTTATAGTCTATCTTTTTCACTGATACTCAAATTTTATTTTTTAAGAATTTTATTGAAAGAAAATAGAATAAAGTAAGTGCATAGTATAAAAGTTATACATATTCTAAATTAAACAATAATTTGAGGGTTATACATTTATACAATAAGTATATAAATGATACATTTGCAAAAGTCTTGGGAATAAAACAAGCAGTACCTTTAAATTTCTTTAAGCTCATAAAGTAGTTACTACATATTTGGCTTCCCTGAGCCTAGATACATAACATTTCTCCTTCACTTTTCTTCACTTCCCTCCCTGTAAGCTACTGTATCAATTAATTTAGCCTAAATAATCAAATCCTTCAATTTTTTTCAGAAGTTGATTATTGGCCTATTTTGTAGGTAAGTAGTTAGTTTAGCCATTGAAGCATATTCATAAATTTTATCAACTTTATGAAGTAAATAAATAAAATTGTATGAAGATAAAAATAAAATTTTATTTATTTCCTTCATTTCCATACCCCTCCTTTCTTTCTCCAAAGGGGTTGTAACTTGGTAACTATAAAAATTCAAAAATTAAAGTTACAAACACTGTGATATACAAAATAAGCATAATATGTAATCCTAAATTATAGGCTAAAATTCACTTTTGAACAACACAACTAACATTGGCCAAAATTACAGTCATATCATAAAGGACCTCTTCAAGTAACATAGTGCAAATATGAAACAATGTAAAATCAATGTACAATCTGTGCCCTGTGGCGCAGAGTGGTAAGCGGCAGTACTGCAGCCCAAGCTCTGCTCACGACCTGAGTTCGATTCTGGTGGAAGCCAGGTTCAGGTAGCCAGCTCAAGGTTGACTCAGCCTTCGATCCTTCCAAGCTTGGTAAAATGAGTACCCAGTTTCCTGGGGGTAAAGTGTAAGTGACTGGGAAAGGCAATGGCAAACCACCCCGTAACAAAAGTCTGCCAAGAAAATGTAGAGATGCAACGTCCCCCATGAGTTAGTAATGACTTGGTGCTTGCACAGGGGACTACCTTTACCTTTCACAATCAAAGAATCATACATGAACGTCAAATTGATCTAAACAGCATAGGGCTCAAGTAAGTCCCAGTGTGATAATTTCCAAATGTTGTTAACTCTATTTCTTTTTTCTTCAGAAGAGAAGACACTCTCGTGGCTCTGCTTGATGAGGAGCCGGCTTGCCACTTCATTTTCAGTGATCTTGAAAAGTGGTGGCACCTGAACAACTTGCTGCCTCACCTTGCAAAAGCATAGCTGCCCCTGCTTGATTCTTGCCAGGCTGGAAACAGGGGAGGGGGCAAGGAGACAGAACAAAAGGATAGAGGGGGAAGATCTGGGAAACCTGCTAAAGAAGGAAAGCGAGAGTCCATCTCTAACTGAGGAGTGGCATATTTGGAGACCATTTGCATCCTGACTCATTGCATATGGCTGAGGCGAGCATTTCCAAAATAGTCTTAATTGCCCTCCATTTTATCCTCACAACTACCCTGTGAGGTAGGTTAGGGTGAGAGGGTATGACTCACCAAAGGTCGTCCAGCAAGATTCCATGGCAGAGGGGGGATTCAAACCTGGATTTCCCAGATCCTAGTCTGACACAAACTGCTACACCTCTGTGGCTCCCCAGATGCTTACAAAGGAGAGGGGAAGGAAATCATGCTGTCAAGAAACAGAGTATTCTCCCTGACTGATAATGGGAGAGGCAATCTTAGGCCAGGTAGGACCTTAAAACCAGCACCTTGATGTGAACCTGGAAACACACTGGCAGCTGATGCAGATATTCTAAAAGCTCTACTTGGTCCATCTTGTTCCAGTTAACAAATGAGCCACTGCATTTTGCATTAACTGGAGTTTCCAAGGTGTCTTCATTACAGCCCTGCATAGAGCACCTTTCATTAATCTTGTCTTGAGGCTACAGTTCCATGGATCAGCCCAGCCTGATCAGCTGAATCCAAGAGAAGGCTTGACTTCCAAGCTGGACAGAACTGGAAAAGGCATTCCTAGCGACAAGGCTGATTTGCTTCTCACTGGATCCAGAAGCATCCCAACCTCTTGACTGTCAGGAGTAACCCTAAAGTCTTGAGTGGAAGGGAGAAGAACCTCTTTATATATAAAAGGGTAGGATTGGTATTTCACCTTCATATTACAGCCGTCAACTTTTGACGCACCTTTTGTGCCCTGCCTTTAGCAAATCCTGGTCTGCAGTAACTCAACAGGGTTGGAAATATTTCACATCCTTTTTCTCTCTGCTAGGAAAACTTCACTGCTTTTCTGTATTTGTTAGTTCAAGGCACAGGAGCATAGCCAGTAGGGGAAAGCTGGCAATACTAACTGGCAATGCTGGAGAAGCAATGGAGTAACTGGTACATCTGTGCATACTCTTGGCTTTTACAGAAATGGAAAAGAAATTCTTTACCAAGCCAAGCCAAAATCAGCAACAAGGAAAATGTGCATTCTTCAAGATGCAGAGCTTAGGCAAAGTCAACCAACGTCATGGATTTAAGTAATTTAATATAAGAACAAGGCCAAGGCCGAATCCACACTCACTCACCATCCGCTTATCTTGTGCAGTCGTGGCAATCGGGTTCATTCCGCTACCATGCTGTGCATCATCACATTCACCCTTCCAGTGTGTCTTCATGGCGCAATCATTTCTCCACACGCCACTGAGTAAAGCGTTACAGTAGGCGGTTCCATCCTCCGCCGTCAGAATTGACAGCGCACATCACTTCCCCCCCTTTTTTTAAAAAAAAGGTCAATTTTCTGGTATACCGATATTCCGACTTTTAAGAAATGGCAACGTACCCTCCCCCTCATCTTTGATTGGCTCATTTTTTGCTCGTCACAGACCACTTTCTAACAATTGGCTGGTTGGTATGGCGGGCAAATTTGAAATCAGATTGTCACATTAAAGGCATTGTCCGGAAATTCTGCTGCTCAGAGTGGTTTTCTGCTTTTAGTAGTTAACAACATGGATGCTCAGGGTGTGATATTTGTGATGATGGTTCAGATTGTGGTTGGCATGCTTCGCAGCACAGCCACGCGACACCACGAGATGATGCATTCTGTCCGCACGTGGTAGAATATCCCACCTGCGTCCTAAGCTTTCAGGAATATATTTGTTTTCTGCACCTGCCGTTTACTGGAGATGATCGTTGTGGGAAATACAGGATTGTTTGGCTTGGCTCCTCGCGCTTTTAAAAATGGCGGGACACAGTAGGGAAACGGTCCCGTGTGTCATGCGCATGCTCCGGTGACCATTTCTTTTCCCACGCAAACCACTGCTCTACAGTTGGTTTACTGGTATACTGACCTTTCTGCACTGTGCAAAAAAAAAAGGCAGAGAGAAAACGGATTTCCGCCATTATCGTGATTTGGAAGGAAGGCGCAATTGTGGCGCGGTGATGGCGGGGAACACGCGGAATGGGAAAGCATGTGAGTATCTGCATGAACAGCGCATCGCTTGCGAAAAAGACGCGGAAATAAAAAGGAAGTGTGGATTCGGCCCAACTGATTAAGCTAGGTGCTGTACAAAACTGAAAATACACATCCAGCGCAAAGGCTCTAAAATACTCATATTCCTTACCTCCATGCTTCTCTCTTAAACAAACCATTTGCATCCATCACCTGGGGATGCAAGAGTGATTCCCCTCTTGATTTCCAACAACTCAGTTCATGGCCTCTGGTCCCAGAGATCGGTCCCTCCCTCCAGATGATAAACTCCCTTGACACCAAGATCACAGTTCCAGGGTTCTGGTCTCCATGGAGACAGAGAACTCCGAAAGGTGCTTCCGTTGACCGTTTGGCTCCGAGCGGGTTCTGGCTTAGCACAGCACTTTGTGGCTCCTGCAGTAGTCAGCATCGCAGGGCAGTTCAGAACATGAAAAATGTCTAAAATTGGGGAAACAGTAAGTAAATTGGAGTGTTAGGGTTGATGGATGTCCAGCCTTCCACGTACATGTTTGTAAGCAGGGCCGGATCGAGGGGGGGAAGGGGGGTAGTCTGCCCCCGGCGCCGCCAGGGAGAGGGCGCCGGGAGCAGCTGCCAACTGCCGGGAGCACGTGGGCGGCAGAGCGGACAGCCTCCCAGCCCCCTGCGCTGCCTTTCGCCTGTCCCACAGGACAGGGGGCTGCCGGCTTGCTGCCTGCCCCCTGTCCTGCAAGGCAGGCAAAAGGCAGTGTGGGGGGCTGGGAGGCCGCCCGCACCATTCGCCTGCCCCGCAGGACAGGGGGCGGTCAGCCGCCCCCTGTCCTGCGGGGAGGCAAATGGCACGTGTGGCTTCCCAGCCCTGCACACTGCCTCCGCTGGCGCACCGCGTGGGTCATCATGCTGTGCCGGGAGCGCGCGCGTAAGGGGTCGGACTACGGTTGCCCTGGGCGCCAGCAACCCTAGATCTGGCCCTGTTTGTAAGAAAGAGCCAACATACGATTACTTAACAAATGAAACCAGGGACCAGTGCCTGGATCAATCTTTGCTTTCAACCACACCTTCAGCTGTTCATGTATTGAATGTAATATGAGAATTATTCAACACACATGTCAAGAAAAAAAATCAAGTGTATATTGTACACTGATTGTAGGTGTATTCACTGTAACTTGTGAACAGAGCTAAGGTTCTATTGCTTCTTGAAATGAAACCCTGCCCTCAAATTGCTTCCTAATCTTTCAGAAATGTGGTAAGAGGAAAAGAAGCAAAACATGCGGCTTACTCAAAAATAATAATAACATCTGATTTATATACTGCCCTTCAGGATGACTTAACACCCACTCAGAGTGGTTTACAGACTATGCCATTATTATCCCCACAACAAAACACCCTGTGAGGTGGGTGAGGCTGAGAGAGCTAGAAGCTGTGACTGACCCAAGGTCACCCACCTGGCTTCAAGTGGAGGACTGGGGAATCAAACCCATTTGAGGAGAAGCCCTTGGTGCTGTCAACATGTTTCCAAGGGATCGCAACCACACAGTTAAGGAGGTAAAACCTCTGGATATCTTCTTTATACTTAAAACCTTCAGCAGCGGACCTATTTTGGGGCGATGCTTTCAGTTCTGTTGTCATAGAACCAAAGGAGTTAGCTTTGTTAGTCTGTAGTAGCAACTGTACTGTAGTAGTACGTTACAATCATATCTGCTCCAATGCTCTTGATCGGGACTCCCACTTAAGAGATTTACAACAAGCATTTTTGGGGCTACAGTACCCACCAAATGAAGTGAGGAAACAAATCGACAGGGCCAGACTAGTACCCAGAAACAGTCTGCTCCAGGACAAACCTAAAGGAACTAACAACAGAACACCACTGGTTGTCACCTATAGCTCCCAGCTCAAACCCATCCAACGTATCATCAGTGAGCTACAACCCAACCTGGAAAATGATACCTCTCTCTCAGAAGTCCTGGGTGGAAGACCTCTCCTTGCCTACAGACAGCCCCCAAACCTTAAACGACTTCTCACTCACAATCATGAATCGGCCAGCAGAGTCACCAGCACAGGTACCAGGCCCTGCAACAGACCCAGATGCCAGCTCTGCCCCTATATCTACACAGGGAATACAATTACAGGACCCAATGGCATCAACTACACTATCTCTGGCTCTTACAGCTGCTCATCCTCCAACGTGATATATGCTCTCATGTGCCAACAATGTCCATCTGCTCTGTACATTGGACAAACCAGCCAACCTTTGTGCAAAAGAATAAATGGATACAAATCTGACATTAAAAATGGCAACATCCAGAAACCAGTGGGAGAACACTTCAATCTACCAGGACATTCCATCAAGGACTTAAAGGTCGCTGTAGTTCAACAGACACCTTTCAAAAACAAAATCCAGCGGGAAGCTGCTGAATTGGAATTCATATGTAAATTTGACTGACTTGGATTGAATAGACATTATAAATGGTTATCTCATTATCAGAAGTAACTGAATTCATTAACAGAAGCAAACTGATCTCATCAGAAGCAAACTGATTTGCATCTACTCCCCCCTCTCCTCACCACCCATATATATCTGACCAGTTTCTTCATACCCTCCATGCATCTGACGAAGAGAGCTATGGTTCTCGAAAGCTTATGCTACGGTAAAGTTGGTTAGTCTTAAAAATGCCACTGGACTCTTTTCAGTTCTGACGGCGTGGTTGCAAAGGATCTGAACACCACAGAGAAGGAGGTAAGACCTCTGAATATTCCCTTCCATTTAATACTTTCACCAGCGGTCCCGTTCTCGGGGAAAAAACCTCAGTCCTGTCAAGATGGTTTCAAGGCATCTGAACACAATGAGGACCTCTCGATATCTTCATTTAAGCCCTTCAGCACTGGGGAGAAACCCTCAGAGCTCTCAACATAGTTGCAAGGGTTCTGAACTACACGGATAAGGAAGTATGACCTATGCGTATCATCTTTACATTCGAGCCTTTCCTTAGCATTCCCATGCCAGGGAGAAGCCTTCAGTCCTGTCAACAAGTTTCTAGGGGATCTCAACCACACGGATAAGGAGATAAGACCTCTGAATAGCTTCAGTACATTTAAACCTTTCAGTAACGGTTCCAGGATGGGAAGAAACCTTCAGTCCTCCCAACATAGTTGCAACACCAACAAGTCAGTATTTGAATAAGTCTCCCCAAATCATGCTGCAAATAACATTTATGCATTTAGCCCTTTTCCCTCCACTGTGCAGATGTGTAGCTGCTTACAGAAGCATTCTCCCTTCCTCCATTTTATCCTCACAACAACCACCCTGTGAGGTAGGTAAGGCTGAGATAGAAAGACTGGCCCAAGACCAGGGCCGATTCCGCACGGCTTACCTGAAGCCAGGACATTGCGGAACATGCTGGCATAAATGCGGGAGATTACGTTTTCTCGTGCAAGGGTGACCTACTGAGTTCCACCACCTCTTTTCCCAGAAAAAAAGCCCTGGGGTCAGTTATTCCTGAACACTATCCTGGAACAGAGCCAGCAGTTGGGGCTATATAGTGTGGGAGGAGCTGGGTGGATGACTCCATCTCATTCTGTGCCCATCGTACAACATTCGTGGCTGCAAAGTACGAAACTATACCACAGGAGAATGAAGACTGGAACAGACAAATATTGCTTAGATCTAGTTAGATCTGGACCTTTCCCACCTGGCAATGCTCTCCTGTGGCTTCCTGAAGCAGCAACAAGGCTTCTACATGCATTTTACTGTTCCACAGCAGCCATTTCCCCTCTCTGTGTCACTGAAAGCCAAGCTACAAGTGACGCCTGACACAGGTTGGACACTTGTCAGCTTCCCTCAAGTTTTGATGGGAAATGTAGGCATCCTGGTCTTGCAGCTGTAATGGAGAGCCAAGCTGTAAAACCAGGACGCCTGCATTTCCCATCAAAACTTGAGGGAAGCTGACAAGTGTCCAACCTGTGTAAGGCATCACTTGTAGCTTGGCTCTGAGGGGGCTTATCCCAGGGTTTTTTAAAACTGGTAATTAACTTGCCGATATAGGCATGTATGGATATGTCGATCACTGTTTTAAAAAACCCACAAAACTCCAGTGGTACACACAGGGTCAGAGAATGGCTGCCACAGGGGCAGAGGAAAAATGGCTGCCGTGTGGGTAGGACCAGGAAAATTTAGACTTTCCTGCTCACACAGCAGCCATCCAGGCTTTGTTGTAGCAAAGTGGGTTTGGTAAAGACTGCCGGAAGGGGGGAACCAGAAGGTATGGAAGAGGAAGTGAGGAAAACACTGCTTCCCAATAGCATCCAGCCTGGAGCAAATAACTCCCTTGGAAGTGCCCTCCAAATGGCAGCTCCCCTGGTTCCGTTTACACTGCTGGTTTCCCCCTGAATTCTTTGCCTCCTCTCAGAACACTTTTTGTGCCAACTTTGATCCACCACAAGTTTATAGGAAACTCATTCAAAACTTCCAGGAGTACTGGAGGATGGCCCTGTGGACATGTCACTGTGATCTCATCAGGATGCTGATGATGCGTTGTCTTCTGTTATGATGCACGTCTTGTTCTGTAACAGGGACAGGGCAGCACTGCAACCCCTGAGAGCTGATGGACAAGGTTGTGGGGATGGACAAGCAAGGGCTCTAGAGGAGAAGGTGACTTGCTAGATAGTGGAAACTGAATAGCTTGAGGCCTTGTCCTGCACTGTGAGGTTTGACAGGTGTGCCCCAGAATCCTTGTCAAAGCACAGAACATGCTAGATAGGAGGTCACCCCTACCTGATCTTCTGGTACTTTGTTGGTGCTGATGCTTGTAAAGATGCTTTTGCTCCAAGCAGTTACTTGGCTTGTTGAAGACTGGAGAGACAAGTAAAGGGCTCTTGGAAGAAGCAGCCAAAACCTAGAATGTACAAGACAGGTCAGCAGAGGAAAAAAAAACAGAACCAAATGCAGGTGGTGCAGAAGAAATGGGAAACTGGAAAGAATACAGATGTGAGGAATTAAGAAAGGATAAGGGCTGGTTAAAGACATTTTGGCAGCCAGGAGAAAAACATATGATGAAAATGAGAATGAAAAGGAAGATGGGGGGTGGGTACTGAAAATGGGTCAGACACTGAAAAGCTAAAAAGATTGAAAAGGAAACAGAAGATAAAGTGGAAAAGTAGTAGTGAAAGGAAGTAACACACGGAGTGTGCAGGAAGAGTGAAAAAGCAAATGTGGAAACCCCAACAATGTCTGGCACCACAAGGGGTGCTCCAGAGATCACAGGAGCATGTTGCGGGGTTTCCTGGCCCCATCCCTGCACATTCCCTCTCCCGCCTGCCAGGCAGGTGAGCGGTGGCGGGGTGGATGCTGGGAGCCGGGGATCTCCTGCCACTACCGGGGGATTGGGAACCGTAGCCTGCACCTGCAGCAGAACTTTTGATTGCTTCCAGATTTTCACAGGACTTTTCAGATGGCACCCTGATTATGTGGAATGGTCTTTCTGAGATTTTAGAAGGTACCCACAGTATTGGTTTTTATGGAGCTTTGTCAGGCAGACCGTTAACAGGACAAAACAAACGTTTTTATAAGCAGCTTTTATAAGCAGGTTTTTGAAGTGGGCCAAACTCCTCTGCAGGGACTGGGGCTAGGGCTGTAGGTAGGGTTGCCTGCCTCCAGGTAGTGGCTGGAGATCTCTCTGGAGAAAATGGCTACTTTGGGGGATGGACTCTATGGACTTATGCCATGCCAAGGTCCTTTCCCTCCCCAACCCCACTTTCTCCAGGTTTCTCCAGGTTTCACCCTCCAGATCTCCAGGAATTTCCCAACTTGGAGCTGGCAACCCTAGCTGCAGGGCTAGAGTTGCTAACTTCCAGGTGGCAGCTGGAGATCTCCCAGAATTACAGCTGATTTCCAGGCTGCAGAGATTAGTTCCCTTGCAGAAAATGGCTGCCTCAGAAGGTGGACTCTATAGCATTACACTCTGCTGAGGCCCCTCCCCTCCCCAAGCCCTGCCCTCTCCAGGCTCCACCCCCCAAATCTCCAGAAATTTCTCAAGCCTGAGCTGGGAAATGTATTCAGGGGCCTCCAACCTTCCTTATCAAGCCCAGATCAGATAAACTTCAGGACTGTTGGTTGCCAACTTCCAGCTGCGGCCTGGGTATCTCCAGGAATTACAACTGATCTCCAGACAACACAGGTCATTTCCCCTTGAGCAAATGGCTTCTTTGGAGGGTGGACTCAATGATATTATGCCCTGCTAAGGTTCCTCCTATAACCCATTCCTCCCCAGTCTCCACCCCCAAATCTCCAGGAATTTCCCAACCCATAGCTGGCAACCTTAGTAGGGTACCCAACCTCCAGGTGGTGGCTGGAGGTCTCCTGGAATGACAATTGATCTCCAGGTCACAGAAATCAGTTCCCCTGGAGAAAATGGCTTTCTTGGAAGGTGGGTTGCATGGCATTATACTTAGCTGAGTTCCCTCTCCTTCCCAGATGTCACCCCCCCTCCCCCCAGGATTCACCCCATCAAAAATCTCCAGGAATTTCCTGATCTGGAGCTGGCAATCCAGGAAGGTGCCAGGCCTGTAATGATCCGAGGTCTACCCCACTGACCTCCCTCCACTCCCCAAGCATCATTCTCCTCAGGCTCCATTCCCGCCCCAATCTCCAGGAATTTCCCAACCCAAAGTTGGCAATTCTAGTTGTGGGGAAAAGAGCAGGGTTAAGACCTCGCCCAGAAGGGCACCAGCAGTGGTATGGTTGCCAGGTCCCTCAGAACCCAAACCGTGGATAGGTGGGTTTTGAAGGACACGCACATTGGGAGGACTTTTCTTGTCCGTGCATGAAGTGTCCTTGCACTTTGGAGCAATTCCTTGTTGTGGTGCTAATAACGCCATTCCTGGCACAACAAGGAAGCGCATGCTGCAGGGCTCCTGATCCCATTCCCAACACCTTTCCCCACCACCATCCTGGTGAGAGGTGGTGGGAGGCAGATGGTGGGAGTGGGGAATCTCCCGCCCCCACCAACGGAATGGGATCCCTAATTTAGGGTTCCCAGGTGCCAGCTGGTGGCAGACAAACTCCTGGGAGTTTGCCACTTTGCCCGCCAGTGGTCAGTGGGAGGGGGCAAGCTCCCTGAGGTTGCCCGCCACTGGCAGGCACCTCAGGAACGCGCGCTGCATGCGCGCTTCCAACAGGCACGACATCACTTCCAGAAATGATGGCGCGCCAGCCTCAGGAGCATTCCTGCGCTTTCTTTGGGGCTAATTTGGACCCCAGATGGGCTGAATCAGCCCCACATGGAGCACAAGAGTGCACCTGTGGTAGTGCGATGACATTGCTTCTGGCAGTGACGTCATCGCACAGAGTGCCATGCACTTTGCACATGCGCAAAGAGGTCCTCACTGCCGGCACGAGGTAAGTGCCAGGTCGTTCCCCCGCCCCTGCTCCTGGTGGGAGGGTATAGAGAATTGGCATACAGTCCTCCTTTCCAAGGCAGCCATTTTCTGTAGGGGAACTGGTCTCTGTCTCCTGGAGATCAGTTATAATTCCAGGGGATCTTCAGGCCCACCTGGAGGTTGTCAACCCTATCCACAGCCCCTGGTGGAGCTGCCTTCCTCAGTGCTGCCTGGGCAAGACTGCCCCTTGCTGGAGGCTCCTCTAGAGTAGGAGAGCACAGGGTAGGGTTGCCAGGTCTCCTTGCCCTCTGGGCAGGAGGAGGGAGACCTGCACAATGGCCCTTCTGTGAAGTGACGTCATTGCGCAGGTCTTGTGCCGCCTCTGAGAGCCCTCCCGTGCTCCACAGTGGTTCGATTTTGGCCCTTTGGGGGCTGAAATCAGCCCACTGCGGAGCAAGGGCGCACAGCTGTGGCGTCGCGACAGACCCTGGAGTGCTCCTGCACTTCTCAGCGGGCTGATTTCGGCCCCAAATGGGTCCAATTCGGTCTGCTGCCAAGCTTGTGAGCACTGCCAGGAGGGTCCAGGTGAGCAGGCCAATTTAGGCACCCAACGGGCACACTGCACTGCACAGGAGTGTGCCACGCCACTCGGGGGCCCACCCTGGGAGGCGCTTTCCCTCACCTTTCTGCCTGCCGGCCAGGTAAGTAGGGATGGGAGGACGGTGGGGGCGGGGGATCCCCTACCCCCAGAGGGGTACTGGCGACCTTGGTGCATGGATGGGGATGCCACTCCCTGACAAAGTGTTTGGGCTGGGTTTTTGGTTTCTTCTTATATCTCTGCCTCAGAAAGTTTTCCGATTATTCTGTCATGGACTACCAGCTTGGGCGAGCCTGCCCCGTGACATGTTTTTTGGCACTTTGTTTGGTTGGTGGCTAAAGTGGTTGAGTATTGTGTTTATCAGCCACTTTGTGTCTTAGGTGAGTTAAGAGGGAAGGTAGATAGGAATAAGGAAAAGGAAGACTATGGTAGTAGTCTTTGGTTAAGAAGAAAAACTGATGGCTCAGTGGCTTGTGTTTTTTTAAATTAAGGCAAAGATTCTCATTCTAGATCTTTGGCAAATAGTCAGTTTGAAAAACAAACTGACAGTTCATTTCGAATGATATGAAGTCTTCTACTGTAAAACACTATATGAGGGCTCTCCGTATAGAAATCATTATATGGGGGGGGGCAATTCTTGGCTCTGACCTATTTCTACCCCTTGGGGTAATGCTTGGGATTTGTGTAGGAAAATCTACTCACCTGGAGATCTTGTTTAGGGGAGGGGCTGTGGCTGGAGATACCAGCCCACTGGCTAGCAGGGGGGGAAGTGGCAAGGCAGGCCGGAAGACACCAAAGCACATGGCAAAATGGCGAACATTCTGTCTTTGGGGTCAGTTTTGCCCCTGCTGAGACCCCTTCACTTCCATTTTTCAACTAAAAGTAATGTCATTGGGACCTCCAAAGGTTGAGGACGACAAATCGGACCCCTGTGTCTGCAATGGGGCTCCCCCAACCACCCACTTTGGAGGCAAGGGGGCTGGCAACCCTAGCTGTGGCTCAGTGGAAAAAGCTCTGCTTTACACACAGAAGGTCCCAGAATCAATTATCCACCATCTCCAGTTGAAAGAACCAGGCAACAGGTGATGTGAAAGACTCTGTCTGAGAACCTGGAGAGCAGCAGCCAGTTTGAGGTGACAAGACTAACGTTGATGAACTGATGGTCTGAGTCAGGGCCAAGCTACACATGATGAATGACACTTGAACAGCAAGTGTATTTCTCCCTGTTCACTTGCCCTCCACTCAATCCACTTGCTGTTCAAGTGTCATTCGTCATGTGTAGCTTGGCCCTCAGTATCGACAGGGCCAAGCTAGAAGTGACGAATTACACTTGAATGGCAAGTGAACAGACTCACGTGTATTCCTCCCTGTTCGCTTGTGCTCCACTCGCACTCCACTCGATCACTACGTGCATGCCACTACGGGCCAAGCTAGAAGTGACAAATTACACTTGAATGGCAAGTGAACAGACTCGCATGTATTCCTCCCTGTTCACTTGCGCTCCACTCGATCACTATGTGATCGAGGAATATACGTGAGTCTGTTCATTTGCCATTCATGTGTAATTCGTCATTTCTAGCTTGGCCCACAGATTCATGTTTGAGATCCAATGACTACCAGAGAACAGTATATTGTTCCTTTCAGGGGAAAGCCCAGGTAAATTGAAGGGAGGGTAAGGGGATAAGAAAGATGAGAAGGAACTTCTGCTCATGCACTACAAGAAGAAGGAAACCAATATAGAAAGCCCAACCTATAGAACAGGAAGTAAGACACATACCAAGATGAAGAATTCAACAGAGCAACAGTGGGAAAGAAAGAAAAGACGTTAAGTTTTCTGATCCCCAGGATGTTACTGTCTACAATAACATCCTTCAATTGGTCATTTCCTTCTCCATACAAAGTAATACGATGCCCAGCAGAGACATATAAGTAGACATGCTCTAAAACAAGGCTGACCTTCATTGTTACATCGGCTCATGCGTCTACAACTGGAAAGATGCTGAACGTTGTCAAAAAGATGATCCAAACCTATCAGGGGATCAAGGAAATTACAGACACTGACAGCCTGATTTTCAAGATGTAGTTTCTGTTCATAACACTGTGGTCACTTCCTGCATTCAGCTGTCCGTCCACAAGCTCACAGCAGGCCTTCAGCCAGCAACTGGAGAATGTCAGGGAGATTCAGTCAGTGGACCACAAAGCCGGTAGAACTTCTGGCAAAGAGGGAAGTGTTGGCAGAGCAGCCCCACCAGCCAAGGGAGTCTTCTTGCACAGATAGACAGGGCTTTTTTTCTGGGAAAAGAGGTGGTGGAACTCAGGACCGCACAATGATGTCACTTTGGGTCAGCTGGAATAAGAAGTTTAAATTGCCCTTGGTGAAAATGGTCACATGGCCGGTGGCCCCGCCCCCTGATCTCCAGACAAAGGTGAGTTTAGATTGCCCTCCGCAGTGCTGTGCGGAGGGCAATCTCAACTCCCCTCTGTCTGGAGATCAGAGGGCGGGGCCACTGGCCATGTGACCATTTTCAAGAGGTTCCGGAACTCCGTTCCACCAAGTTCCAGCTGAAAAAAGCCCTGCTGATAGACCAGAGTGAGGGCAGGAAGTGGGCAGGCTTCTGGGCCAGGGTTGCTTCTTCGTCTGGACAACCAGAGACCCGTTCTCACAACGCTGTCGCCTTCCACTGCTTTCAGGAGCTGAGTCTGACCCCAGAAGATGGGACAAATCCATCCAGCTATGCTGTGTGGAAGCCTGTTGGAATAAGTGAATACCAAAAGTTAGATGCGTTTGGATGCGCCTATGTAATTGGCTCCATGGCTGCAAGAAGTATTGCAGGTGAGTATTTCTAAGTCCAGCGTTGCCCAAGTGACTTCCCCCAGTTACCGTGCCATACAATCTCTGTGCAGGATGCTGCCATATCTCCTGTGGCAGAGGTGGATGTTGAGAAGAGACTTTATTTCTTTATTCATTGCTTTTTATCCCACAATCTAAAAAGGCTCCTGGGGCAAAGGCCAAGAATGAAAAAAAACCACATGAAGGGCATTGATAACAATTCTTAATAATCAAATACTCATTAAAAAGTTTATAAAAAAAAGTATAAAAAGAATTGGGAGGACCTAGATGATTATAAAAACAGCACAATTCACAATACTTGTAGAAGAAGGATTTTCACCTTGTGTCTCAACGTAGGTTGTTAAAGAGACCAAGAATTGGTATTGACACTCCAGAAGGCCCTGTCTCTGGTAGCCACCTGGTTTCTAAAGGGAAGTACACCAAAGAGCCCAGGGCTTTTTTTCTGGGAAAAGAGGTGGTGGAACGTCATGGACAAGAGGTGAGATCTCTGGATGTCTTTTATAGAATTTAAAGTTTCAGGTTCGGTCTCAGACGTGGAAAAAGGCCTCAGGATTGTGAAGATGGATCCAAGGGATCTGAACATCATGGACAAGAGGTGAGATCTCTGGATGTCTTTTATAGAATTTAAAGTTTCAGGTTTGGTCTCCGACGTAGAAGAAGGCCTCAGGACTGTGAAGATGGATCCAAGGGATCTGAACATCATGGACAAGAGGTGAGATCTCTGGATGTCTTTTATAGAATTTAAAGTTTCAGGTTCGGTCTCAGACGTGGAAAAAGGCCTCAGGATTGTGAAGATGGATCCAAGGGATCTGAACATCATGGACAAGAGGTGAGATCTCTGGATGTCTTTTATAGAATTTAAAGTTTCAGGTTTGGTCTCCGACGTAGAAGAAGGTCTCAGGACTGTGAAGATGGATCCAAGGGATCTGAACATCATGGAGAAGAGGTGAGATCTCTGGATGTCTTTTATAGAATTTAAAGTTTCAGGTTTGGTCTCCGACATGGAAGAAGGCCTCAGGATTGTGAAGATGGATCCAAGGGATCTGAACATCCTGGACAAGAGGTGAGATCTCTGGATGTCTTTTATAGAATTTAAAGTTTCAGGTTTGGTCTCCGACGTGGAAGAAGGCCTCAGGATTGTGAAGATGGATCCAAGGGATTTGAACATCATGGATAAGAGGTGAGACCTCCGGATGTCTTTTATAGAAATGAAAGTTTCAGGTTCGGTCTCAGACGTGGAAGAAGGCCTCAGGACTGTGAAGATGGATCCAAGGGATCTGAACATCATGGACAAGAGGTGAGATCTCTGGATGTCTTTTATAGAATTTAAAGTTTCAGGTTTGGTCTCCGACGTGGAAGAAGGCCTCAGGATTGTGAAGATGGATCCAAGGGATTTGAACATCATGGATAAGAGGTGAGACCTCCGGATGTCTTTTATAGAAATGAAAGTTTCAGGTTCGGTCTCAGACGTGGAAGAAGGCCTCAGGACTGTGAAGATGGATCCAAGGGATCTGAACATCATGGACAAGAGGTGAGATCTCTGGATGTCTTTTATAGAATTTAAAGTTCCAGGTTTGGTCTCCGACGTGGAAGAAGGCCTCAGGACTGTGAAGATGGATCCAAGGGATCTGAACATCATGGACAAGAGGTGAGATCTCTGGATGTCTTTTATAGAATTTAAAGTTTCAGGTTTGGTCTCCGACGTGGAAAAAGGCCTCAGGAGTGTGAAGATGGATCCAAGGGATCTGAACATCATGGACAAGAGGTGAGATCTCTGGATGTCTTTTATAGAATTTAAAGTTTCAGGTTTGGTCTCCGACGTAGAAGAAGGCCTCAGGACTGTGAAGATGGATCCAAGGGATCTGAACATCATGGACAAAGAGGTGAGATCTCTGGATGTCTTTTATAGAATTTAAAGTTTCAGGTTTGGTCTCCGACGTGGAAGAAGGCCTCAGGATTGTGAAGATGGATCCAAGGGATTTGAACATCATGGACAAGAGGTGAGATCTCCGGATGTCTTTTATAGAATTGAAAGTTTCAGGTTCAGTCTCAGACGTGGAAGAAGGCCTCAGGACTGTGAAGATGGATCCAAGGGATCTGAACATCATGGACAAGAGGTGAGATCTCTGGATGTCTTTTATAGAATTTAAAGTTTCAGGTTTGGTCTCCGACGTGGAAGAAGGCCTCAGGACTGTGAAGATGGATCCAAGGGATCTGAACATCATGGACAAGAGGTGAGATCTCTGGATGTCTTCTATAGAATTTAAAGTTTCAGGTTTCGTCTCTGACGTGGAAGAAGGCCTCAGGATTGTGAAGATGGATCCAAGGGATTTGAACATCATGGACAAGAGGTGAGATCTCCGGATGTCTTTTATAGAATTTAAAGTGTCAGGTTTGGTCTCCGAGGTGGAAGAAGGCCTCAGGATTGTGAAGATGGAACCAAGGGATCTGAACATCATGGACAAGAGGTGAGATCTCTGGATGTCTTTTATAGAATTTAAAGTTTCAGGTTCAGTCTCAGACGTGGAAGAAGGCCTCAGGACTGTGAAGATGGATCCAAGGGATCTGAACATCATGGACAAGAGGTGAGATCTCTGGATGTCTTTTATAGAATTTAAAATTTCAGGTTTGGTCTCCGACGTGGAAGAAGGCCTCAGGATTGTGAAGATGGATCCAAGGGATTTGAACATCATGGACAAGAGGTGAGATCTCTGGATGTCTTTTATGGAATTTAAAGTTTCAGGTTTGGTCTCCGACGTGGAAGAAGGCCTCAGGACTGTGAAGATGGATCCAAGGGATCTGAACATCACGGACAAGAGGTGAGATCTCTGGATGTCTTTTATAGAATTTAAAGTTTCAGGTTTCGTCTCCGACGTGGATGAAGGCCTCAGGATTGTGAAGATGGATCCAAGGGATTTGAACATCATGGACAAGAGGTGAGATCTCTGGATGTCTTTTAGAGAATTTAAAGTTTCAGGTTCGGTCTCAGACGTGGAAGAAGGCCTCAGGATTGTGAAGATGGATCCAAGGGATTTGAACATCATGGACAAGAGGTGAGATCTCCGGATGTCTTTTAGAGAATTTAAAGTTTCAGGTTCGGTCTCAGACGTGGAAGAAGGCCTCAGGATTGTGAAGATGGAACCAAGGGATCTGAACATCATGGACAAGAGGTGAGATCTCTGGATGTCTTTTATAGAATTTAAAGTTTCAGGTTCGGTCTCAGACGTGGAAGAAGGCCTCAGGATTGTGAAGATGGATCCAAGGGATCTGAACATCATGGACAAGAGGTGAGATCTCTGGATGTCTTTTATAGAATTTAAAGTTTCAGGTTTGGTCTCAGACGTGGAAAAAGGCCTCAGGATTGTGAAGATGGATCCAAAGGATCTGAACATCATGGACAAGAGGTGAGATCTCTGGATGTCTTTTATAGAATTTAAAGTTTCAAGTTTGGTCTCTGACATGGAAGAAGGCCTCAGGACTGTGAAGATGGATCCAAGGAATCTGAACATCATGGACAAGAGGTGAGATCTCTGGATGTCTTTTATAGAATTTAAAGTTTCAGGTCTGGTCTCTGACGTGGAAGAAGGCCTCAGGATTGTGAAGATGGATCCAAGGGATTTGAACATCATGGACAAGAGGTGAGATCTCTGGATGTCTTTTATAGAATTTAAAGTTTCAGGTTTGGTCTCCGACGTGGAAGAAGGCCTCAGGATTGTGAAAATGGATCCAAGGGATCTGAACATCCTGGACAAGAGGTGAGATCTCTGGATGTCTTTTATAGAATTTAAAGTTTCAGGTTTGGTCTCCGACGTGGAAAAAGGCCTCAGGAGTGTGAAGATGGATCCAAGGGATCTGAACATCATGGACAAGAGGTGAGATCTCTGGATGTCTTTTATAGAATTTAAAGTTTCAGGTTTGGTCTCCGACATAGAAGAAGGCCTCAGGACTGTGAAGATGGATCCAAGGGATCTGAACATCATGGTCAAAGAGGTGAGATCTCTGGATGTCTTTTATAGAATTTAAAGTTTCAGGTTTGGTCTCCGACTTGGAAGAAGGCCTCAGGATTGTGAAGATGGTCCAAGGGATTTGAACATCATGGACAAGAGGTGAGATCTCCGGATGTCTTTTATAGAATTGAAAGTTTCAGGTTCAGTCTCAGACGTGGAAGAAGGCCTCAGGACTGTGAAGATGGATCCAAGGGATCTGAACATCATGGACAAGAGGTGAGATCTCTGGATGTCTTTTTTAGAATGTAAAGTTTCAGGTTTGGTCTCCGACGTGGAAGAAGGCCTCAGGACTGTGAAGATGGATCCAAGGGATCTGAACATCATGGACAAGAGGTGAGATCTCTGGATGTCTTCTATAGAATTTAAAGTTTCAGGTTTCGTCTCTGACGTGGAAGAAGGCCTCAGGATTGTGAAGATGGATCCAAGGGATTTGAACATCATGGACAAGAGGTGAGATCTCCGGATGTCTTTTAGAGAATTTAAAGTTTCAGGTTCGGTCTCCGACGTGGAAGAAGGCCTCAGGACTGTGAAGATGGATCCAAGGGATCTGAACATCATGGACAAGAGGTGAGATCTCTGGATTTCTTTTATAGAATTTAAAATTTCAGGTTTGGTGTCAGACTTGGAAGAAGGCCTCAGGACTGTGAAGATGGATCCAAGGGATCTGAACATCATGGACAAGAGGTGAGATCTCTGGATGTCTATAGAATTTAAAGTTTCAGGTTTGGTCTCAGACGTTGAAGAAAGCCTCAGGATTGTGAAGATGGATCCAAGGGATCTGAACATCATGGACAAGAGGTGAGATCTCCGGATGTCTTTTATAGAATTGAAAGTTTCAGGTTCAGTCTCAGACGTGGAAGAAGGCCTCAGGACTGTGAAGATGGATCCAAGGGATCTGAACATCATGGACAAGAGGTGAGATCTCTGGATGTCTTTTATAGAATTTAAAGTTTCAGGTTTGGTCTCCGACGTGGAAGAAGGCCTCAGGATTGTGAAGATGGATCCAAGGGATTTGAACATCATGGACAAGAGGTGAGATCTCTGGATGTCTTTTATGGAATTTAAAGTTTCAGGTTTGGTCTCCGACGTGGAAGAAGGCCTCAGGACTGTGAAGATGGATCCAAGGGATCTGAACATCACGGACAAGAGGTGAGATCTCTGGATGTCTTTTATAGAATTTAAAGTTTCAGGTTTCGTCTCCGACGTGGATGAAGGCCTCAGGATTGTGAAGATGGATCCAAGGGATTTGAACATCATGGACAAGAGGTGAGATCTCCGGATGTCTTTTAGAGAATTTAAAGTTTCAGGTTCGGTCTCAGACGTGGAAGAAGGCCTCAGGATTGTGAAGATGGATCCAAGGGATTTGAACATCATGGACAAGAGGTGAGATCTCCGGATGTCTTTTAGAGAATTTAAAGTTTCAGGTTCGGTCTCAGACGTGGAAGAAGGCCTCAGGATTGTGAAGATGGAACCAAGGGATCTGAACATCATGGACAAGAGGTGAGATCTCTGGATGTCTTTTATAGAATTTAAAGTTTCAGGTTCGGTCTCAGACGTGGAAGAAGGCCTCAGGATTGTGAAGATGGATCCAAGGGATCTGAACATCATGGACAAGAGGTGAGATCTCTGGATGTCTTTTATAGAATTTAAAGTTTCAGGTTTGGTCTCAGACGTGGAAAAAGACCTCAGGATTGTGAAGATGGATCCAAAGGATCTGAACATCATGGACAAGAGGTGAGATCTCTGGATGTCTTTTATAGAATTTAAAGTTTCAAGTTTGGTCTCTGACATGGAAGAAGGCCTCAGGACTGTGAAGATGGATCCAAGGAATCTGAACATCATGGACAAGAGGTGAGATCTCTGGATGTCTTTTATAGAATTTAAAGTTTCATGTCTGGTCTCTGACGTGGAAGAAGGCCTCAGGATTGTGAAGATGGATCCAAGGGATTTGAACATCATGGACAAGAGGTGAGATCTCTGGATGTCTTTTATGGAATTTAAAGTTTCAGGTTTGGTCTCCGACGTGGAAGAAGGCCTCAGGACTGTGAAGATGGATCCAAGGGATCTGAACATCACGGACAAGAGGTGAGATCTCTGGATGTCTTTTATAGAATTTAAAGTTTCAGGTTTCGTCTCCGACGTGGATGAAGGCCTCAGGATTGTGAAGATGGATCCAAGGGATTTGAACATCATGGACAAGAGGTGAGATCTCCGGATGTCTTTTAGAGAATTTAAAGTTTCAGGTTCGGTCTCAGACGTGGAAGAAGGCCTCAGGATTGTGAAGATGGATCCAAGGGATTTGAACATCATGGACAAGAGGTGAGATCTCCGGATGTCTTTTAGAGAATTTAAAGTTTCAGGTTCGGTCTCAGACGTGGAAGAAGGCCTCAGGATTGTGAAGATGGAACCAAGGGATCTGAACATCATGGACAAGAGGTGAGATCTCTGGATGTCTTTTATAGAATTTAAAGTTTCAGGTTCGGTCTCAGACGTGGAAGAAGGCCTCAGGATTGTGAAGATGGATCCAAGGGATCTGAACATCATGGACAAGAGGTGAGATCTCTGGATGTCTTTTATAGAATTTAAAGTTTCAGGTTTGGTCTCAGACGTGGAAAAAGACCTCAGGATTGTGAAGATGGATCCAAAGGATCTGAACATCATGGACAAGAGGTGAGATCTCTGGATGTCTTTTATAGAATTTAAAGTTTCAAGTTTGGTCTCTGACATGGAAGAAGGCCTCAGGACTGTGAAGATGGATCCAAGGAATCTGAACATCATGGACAAGAGGTGAGATCTCTGGATGTCTTTTATAGAATTTAAAGTTTCAGGTCTGGTCTCTGACGTGGAAGAAGGCCTCAGGATTGTGAAGATGGATCCAAGGGATTTGAACATCATGGACAAGAGGTGAGATCTCTGGATGTCTTTTATAGAATTTAAAGTTTCAGGTTTGGTCTCCGACGTGGAAGAAGGCCTCAGGATTGTGAAAATGGATCCAAGGGATCTGAACATCCTGGACAAGAGGTGAGATCTCTGGATGTCTTTTATAGAATTTAAAGTTTCAGGTTTGGTCTCCGTCGTGGAAAAAGGCCTCAGGACTGTGAAGATGGATCCAAGGGATCTGAACATCATGGACAAGAGGTGAGATCTCTGGATGTCTTTTATAGAATTTAAAGTTTCAGGTTTGGTCTCCGACATAGAAGAAGGCCTCAGGACTGTGAAGATGGATCCAAGGGATCTGAACATCATGGTCAAAGAGGTGAGATCTCTGGATGTCTTTTATAGAATTTAAAGTTTCAGGATTGGTCTCCGACGTGGAAGAAGGCCTCAGGATTGTGAAGATGGATCCAAGGGATTTGAACATCATGGACAAGAGGTGAGATCTCTGGATGTCTTTTATAGAATTTAAAGTTTCAAGTTTGGTCTCAGACGTGGAAGAAGGCCTCAGGACTGTGAAGATGGATCCAAGGGATCTGAACATCATGGACAAGAGGTGAGATCTCTGGATGTCTTTTTTAGAATGTAAAGTTTCAGGTTTGGTCTCCGACGTGGAAGAAGGCCTCAGGACTGTGAAGATGGATCCAAGGGATCTGAACATCATGGACAAGAGGTGAGATCTCTGGATGTCTTCTATAGAATTTAAAGTTTCAGGTTTCGTCTCTGACGTGGAAGAAGGCCTCAGGATTGTGAAGATGGATCCAAGGGATTTGAACATCATGGACAAGAGGTGAGATCTCCGGATGTCTTTTAGAGAATTTAAAGTTTCAGGTTCGGTCTCAGACGTGGAAGAAGGCCTCAGGATTGTGAAGATGGAACCAAGGGATCTGAACATCATGGACAAGAGGTGAGATCTCTGGATGTCTTTTATAGAATTTAAAGTTTCAGGTTTGGTCTCCGACGTGGATGAAGGCCTCAGGACTGTGAAGATGGATCCAAGGGATCTGAACATCATGGACAAGAGGTGAGATCTCTGGATGTCTTTTATAGAATTTAAAATTTCAGGTTTGGTCTCCGACGTGGAAGAAGGCCTCAGGATTGTGAAGATGGATCCAAGGGATTTGAACATCATGGACAAGAGGTGAGATCTCTGGATGTCTTTTATAGAATTTAAAGGTTCAGGTTCGGTCTCAGACGTGGAAGAAGGCCTCAGGATTGTGAAGATGGATCCAAGGGATCTGAACATCATGGACAAGAGGTGAGATCTCTGGATGTCTTTCATAGAATTTAAAGTTTCAGGTTTGGCCGCAGACGTGGAAAAAGGCCTCAGGATTGTGAAGATGGATCCAAGGGATCTGAACATCATGGACAAGAGGTGAGATCTCTGGATGTCTTTTATAGAATTTAAAGTTTCAAGTTTGGTCTCTGACATGGAAGAAGGCCTCAGGACTGTGAAGATGGATCCAACGGATCTGAACATCATGGACAAGAGGTGAGATCTCCGGATGTCTTTTATAGAATTTAAAGTTTCAGGTCTGGTCTCAGACGTGGATGAAGGCCACAGGACTGTGAAGATGGATCCAAGGGATCTGAACATCACGGACAAGAGGTGAGATCTCTGGATGTCTTTTATAGAATTTAAAATTTCAGGTTTGGTCTCAGACGTTGAAGAAGGCCTCAGGATTGTGAAGATGGCTCCAAGGGATCTGAACATCATGGACAAGAGGTGAGATCTCTGGATGTCTTTTATAGAATTTAAAGTTTCAGGTTTGGTGTGAGACTTGGAAGAAGGCCTCAGGACTGTGAAGATGGATCCAAGGGATCTGAACATCATGGACAAGAGGTGAGATCTCTGGATGTCTTTTATAGAATTTAAAGTGTCAGGTTTGGTGTGAGACTTGGAAGAAGGCCTCAGGACTGTGAAGATGGATCCAAGGGATCTGAACATCATGGACAAGAGGTGAGATCTCTGGATGTCTTTTATAGAATTTAAAGTGTCAGGTTTGGTCTCCGAGGTGGAAGAAGGCCTCAGGATTGTGAAGATGGATCCAAGGGATTTGAACATCATGGACAAGAGGTGAGATCTCCGGATGTCTTTTATAGAATTTAAAGTTTCAGGTTTGGTCTCCAACGTGGAAGAAGGCCTCAGGACTGTGAAGATGGATCCAAGGGATCTGAACATCATGGACAAGAGGTGAGATCTCTGGATATCTTTTATAGAATTTAAAGTTTCAGGTTTGGTCTCAGACGTTGAAGAAGGCCTCAGGATTGTGAAGATGGCTCCAAGGGATCTGAACATCATGGACAAGAGGTGAGATCTCTGGATGTCTTTTATAGAATTTAAAGTTTCAGGTTTGGTGTGAGACTTGGAAGAAGGCCTCAGGACTGTGAAGATGGATCCAAGGGATCTGAACATCATGGACAAGAGGTGAGATCTCTGGATGTCTTTTATAGAATTTAAAGTTTCAGGTTTGGTCTCAGACGTGGAAGAAGGCCTCAGGATTGTGAAGATGGATCCAAGGGATCTGAACATCATGGACAAGAGGTGAGGTCTCTGGATGTCTTTTATAGAATTTAAAGTTTCAGGTTTGGTCTCCGACGTGGAAGAAGGCCTCAGGACTGTGAAGATGGATCCAAGGAATCTGAACATCATGGACAAGAGGTGAGATCTCTGGATGTCTTTTATAGAATTTAAAGTTTCAGGTTTGGTCTCAGACGTTGAAGAAGGCCTCAGAATTGTGGAGATGGCTCCAAGGGATCTTAACATCATGGACAAGAGGTGAGATCTCTGGATGTCTTTTATAGAATTTAAAGTTTCAGGTTTGGTCTCCGACGTGGAAGAAGGCCTCAGGACTGTGAAGATGGATCCAAGGGATCTGAACATCATGGACAAGAGGTGAGATCTCTGGATGTCTTTTATAGAATTTAAAGTTTCAGGTTTGGTCTCAGTCGTGGAAAAATGCCTCAGGATTGTGAAGATGGATCCAAGGGATATGAACATCATGGACAAGAGGTGAGATCTCTGGATGTCTTTTATAGAATTTAAAGTTTCAGGTTTGGTCTCAGTCGTGGAAAAATGCCTCAGGATTGTGAAGATGGATCCAAGGGATCTGAACGTCATGGACAAGAGGTGAGATCTCTGGATGTCTTTTATAGAATTTAAAGTTTCACGTTTGGTCTCAGACGTTGAAGAAGGCCTCAGGATTGTGAAGATGGATCCAAGGGATCTGAACATCATGGACAAGAGGTGAGATCTCTGGATGTCTTTTATAGAATTTAAAGTTTCAGGTTTGGTCTCAGACGTGGAAAAAGGTCTCAGGATTGTGAAGATGGATCCAAGGGATATGAACATCATGGACAAGAGGTGAGATCTCTGGATGTCTTTTATAGAATTTAAAGTTTCAGGTCTGGTCTCTGACGTGGAAGAAGGCCTCAGGACTGTGAAGATGGATCCAAGGGATCTGATCATCATGGACAAGAGGTGAGATCTCTGGATGTCTTTTATAGAATTTAAAGTTTCAGGTTTGGTCTCCGACGTGGAAGAAGGCCTCAGGACTGTGAAGATGGATCCAAGGGATCTGAACATCATGGACAAGAGGCGAGATCTCTGGATGTCTTTTATAGAATTTAAAGTTTCAGGTTTGGTCTCAGACGTGGAAGAAGGCCTCAGGATTGTGAAGATGGATCCAAGGGATCTGAACATCATGGACAAGAGGTGAGGTCTCTGGATGTCTTTTATAGAATTTAAAGTTTCAGGTTTGGTCTCCGACGTGGAAGAAGGCCTCAGGACTGTGAAGATGGATCCAAGGAATCTGAACATCATGGACAAGAGGTGAGATCTCTGGATGTCTTTTATAGAATTTAAAGTTTCAGGTTTGGTCTCAGACGTTGAAGAAGGCCTCAGGATTGTGGAGATGGCTCCAAGGGATCTTAACATCATGGACAAGAGGTGAGATCTCTGGATGTCTTTTATAGAATTTAAAGTTTCAGGTTTGGTCTCCGACGTAGAAGAAGGCCTCAGGACTGTGAAGATGGATCCAAGGGATCTGAACATCATGGACAAGAGGTGAGATCTCTGGATGTCTTTTATAGAATTTAAAGTTTCAGGTTTGGTCTCCGACGTGGAAGAAGGCCTCAGGACTGTGAAGATGGATCCAAGGGATCTGAACATCATGGACAAGAGGTGAGATCTCTGGATGTCTTTTATAGAATTTAAAGTTTCAGGTTTGGTCTCAGTCGTGGAAAAATGCCTCAGGATTGTGAAGATGGATCCAAGGGATATGAACATCATGGACAAGAGGTGAGATCTCTGGATGTCTTTTATAGAATTTAAAGTTTCAGGTTCTGTCTCAGACGTGGAAGAAGGCCTCAGGACTGTGAAGATGGATCCAAGGGATCTGAACATCATGGACAAGAGGTGAGATCTCTGGATGTCTTTTATAGAATTTAAAGTTTCAGGTGTGGTCTCTGACGTGGAAGAAGGCCTCAGGATTGTGAAGATGGATCCAAAGGATTTGAACATCATGGAGAAGAGGTGAGATCTCCGGATGTCTTTTATAGAATTTAAAGTTTCAGGTTTGGTCTTCGACGTGGAAGAAGGCCTCAGGACTGTGAAGATGGATCCAAGGGATCTGAACATCATGGACAAGAGGTGAGATCTCTGGATGTCTTTTATAGAATTTAAAGTTTCAGGTTTGGTCTCTGACGTGGAAGAAGGCCTCAGGATTGTGAAGATGGATCCAAGGGATCTGAACATCATGGACAAGAGGTGCGATCTCTGGATGTCTTTTATAGAATTTAAAGTTTCAGGTTTGGTCTCAGACGTGGAAAAAGACCTCAGGATTGTGAAGATGGATCCAAGGGATATGAACGTCATGGACAAGAGGTGAGATCTCTGGATGTCTTTTATAGAATTTAAAGTGTCAGGTTTGGTCTCAGACGTGGAAAAAGGCCTCAGGACTGTGAAGATGGATCCAAGGGATCTGAACATCATGGACAAGAGGTGAGATCTCTGGATGTCTTTTATAGAATTTAAAGTTTCAGGTTTGGTGTGAGACTTGGAAGAAGGCCTCAGGACTGTGAAGATGGATCCAAGGGATCTGAACATCATGGACAAGAGGTGAGATCTCTGGATGTCTTTTATAGAATTTAAAGTTTCAGGTTTGGTCTCCGACGTGGAAGAAGGCCTCAGGACTGTGAAGATGGATCCAAGGGATCTGAACATCATGGACAAGAGGTGAGATCTCTGGATGTCTTTTATAGAATTTAAAGTTTCAGGTTTGGTCTCAGTCGTGGAAAAATGCCTCAGGATTGTGAAGATGGATCCAAGGGATATGAACATCATGGACAAGAGGTGAGATCTCTGGATGTCTTTTATAGAATTTAAAGTGTCAGGTTTGGTCTCTGACGTGGAAGAAGGCCTCAGGACTGTGAAGATGGATCCAAGGGATCTGAACATCATGGACAAGAGGTGAGATCTCTGGATGTCTTTTATAGAATTTAAAGTGTCAGGTTTGGTCTCCGAGGTGGAAGAATGCCTCAGGATTGTGAAGATGGATCCAAGGGATTTGAACATCATGGACAAGAGGTGAGATCTCCGGATGTCTTTTATAGAATTTAAAGTTTCAGGTTTGGTCTCCAACGTGGAAGAAGGCCTCAGGACTGTGAAGATGGATCCAAGGGATCTGAACGTCATGGACAAGAGGTGAGATCTCTGGATGTCTTTTATAGAATTTAAAGTTTCACGTTTGGTCTCAGACGTTGAAGAAGGCCTCAGGATTGTGAAGATGGATCCAAGGGATCTGAACATCATGGACAAGAGGTGAGATCTCTGGATGTCTTTTATAGAATTTAAAGTTTCAGGTTTGGTCTCAGACGTGGAAAAAGGTCTCAGGATTGTGAAGATGGATCCAAGGGATATGAACATCATGGACAAGAGGTGAGATCTCTGGATGTCTTTTATAGAATTTAAAGTTTCAGGTCTGGTCTCTGACGTGGAAGAAGGCCTCAGGACTGTGAAGATGGATCCAAGGGATCTGATCATCATGGACAAGAGGTGAGATCTCTGGATGTCTTTTATAGAATTTAAAGTTTCAGGTTTGGTCTCCGACGTGGAAGAAGACCTCAGGACTGTGAAGATGGATCCAAGGGATCTGAACATCATGGAGAAGAGGCGAGATCTCTGGATGTCTTTTATAGAATTTAAAGTTTCAGGTTTGGTCTCAGACGTGGAAGAAGGCCTCAGGATTGTGAAGATGGATCCAAGGGATCTGAACATCATGGACAAGAGGTGAGGTCTCTGGATGTCTTTTATAGAATTTAAAGTTTCAGGTTTGGTCTCCGACGTGGAAGAAGGCCTCAGGACTGTGAAGATGGATTCAAGGAATCTGAACATCATGGACAAGAGGTGAGATCTCTGGATTTCTTTTATAGAATTTAAAGTTTCAGGTTTGGTCTCAGACGTTGAAGAAGGCCTCAGGATTGTGGAGATGGCTCCAAGGGATCTTAACATCATGGACAAGAGGTGAGATCTCTGGATGTCTTTTATAGAATTTAAAGTGTCAGGTTTGGTCTCCGACGTGGAAGAAGGCCTCAGGACTGTGAAGATGGATCCAAGGGATCTGAACATCATGGACAAGAGGTGAGATCTCTGGATGTCTTTTATAGAATTTAAAGTGTCAGGTTTGGTCTCCGAGGTGGAAGAAGGCCTCAGGATTGTGAAGATGGATCCAAGGGATTTGAACATCATGGACAAGAGGTGAGATCTCCGGATGTCTTTTATAGAATTTAAAGTTTCAGGTTTGGTCTCCAACGTGGAAGAAGGCCTCAGGACTGTGAAGATGGATCGAAGGGATCTGAACGTCATGGACAAGAGGTGAGATCTCTGGATGTCTTTTATAGAATTTAAAGTTTCACGTTTGGTCTCAGACGTTGAAGAAGGCCTCAGGATTGTGAAGATGGATCCAAGGGATCTGAACATCATGGACAAGAGGTGAGATCTCTGGATGTCTTTTATAGAATTTAAAGTTTCAGGTTTGGTCTCAGACGTGGAAAAAGGTCTCAGGATTGTGAAGATGGATCCAAGGGATATGAACATCATGGACAAGAGGTGAGATCTCTGGATGTCTTTTATAGAATTTAAAGTTTCAGGTCTGGTCTCTGACGTGGAAGAAGGCCTCAGGACTGTGAAGATGGATCCAAGGGATCTGATCATCATGGACAAGAGGTGAGATCTCTGGATGTCTTTTATAGAATTTAAAGTTTCAGGTTTGGTCTCCGACGTGGAAGAAGGCCTCAGGACTGTGAAGATGGATCCAAGGGATCTGAACATCATGGACAAGAGGCGAGATCTCTGGATGTCTTTTATAGAATTTAAAGTTTCAGGTTTGGTCTCAGACGTGGAAGAAGGCCTCAGGATTGTGAAGATGGATCCAAGGGATCTGAACATCATGGACAAGAGGTGAGGTCTCTGGATGTCTTTTATAGAATTTAAAGTTTCAGGTTTGGTCTCCGACGTGGAAGAAGGCCTCAGGACTGTGAAGATGGATCCAAGGAATCTGAACATCATGGACAAGAGGTGAGATCTCTGGATGTCTTTTATAGAATTTAAAGTTTCAGGTTTGGTCTCAGACGTTGAAGAAGGCCTCAGGATTGTGGAGATGGCTCCAAGGGATCTTAACATCATGGACAAGAGGTGAGATCTCTGGATGTCTTTTATAGAATTTAAAGTTTCAGGTTTGGTCTCCGACGTAGAAGAAGGCCTCAGGACTGTGAAGATGGATCCAAGGGATCTGAACATCATGGACAAGAGGTGAGATCTCTGGATGTCTTTTATAGAATTTAAAGTTTCAGGTTTGGTCTCCGACGTGGAAGAAGGCCTCAGGACTGTGAAGATGGATCCAAGGGATCTGAACATCATGGACAAGAGGTGAGATCTCTGGATGTCTTTTATAGAATTTAAAGTTTCAGGTTTGGTCTCAGTCGTGGAAAAATGCCTCAGGATTGTGAAGATGGATCCAAGGGATATGAACATCATGGACAAGAGGTGAGATCTCTGGATGTCTTTTATAGAATTTAAAGTTTCAGGTTCTGTCTCAGACGTGGAAGAAGGCCTCAGGACTGTGAAGATGGATCCAAGGGATCTGAACATCATGGACAAGAGGTGAGATCTCTGGATGTCTTTTATAGAATTTAAAGTTTCAGGTGTGGTCTCTGACGTGGAAGAAGGCCTCAGGATTGTGAAGATGGATCCAAAGGATTTGAACATCATGGAGAAGAGGTGAGATCTCCGGATGTCTTTTATAGAATTTAAAGTTTCAGGTTTGGTCTTCGACGTGGAAGAAGGCCTCAGGACTGTGAAGATGGATCCAAGGGATCTGAACATCATGGACAAGAGGTGAGATCTCTGGATGTCTTTTATAGAATTTAAAGTTTCAGGTTTGGTCTCTGACGTGGAAGAAGGCCTCAGGATTGTGAAGATGGATCCAAGGGATCTGAACATCATGGACAAGAGGTGCGATCTCTGGATGTCTTTTATAGAATTTAAAGTTTCAGGTTTGGTCTCAGACGTGGAAAAAGACCTCAGGATTGTGAAGATGGATCCAAGGGATATGAACGTCATGGACAAGAGGTGAGATCTCTGGATGTCTTTTATAGAATTTAAAGTGTCAGGTTTGGTCTCAGACGTGGAAAAAGGCCTCAGGACTGTGAAGATGGATCCAAGGGATCTGAACATCATGGACAAGAGGTGAGATCTCTGGATGTCTTTTATAGAATTTAAAGTTTCAGGTTTGGTGTGAGACTTGGAAGAAGGCCTCAGGACTGTGAAGATGGATCCAAGGGATCTGAACATCATGGACAAGAGGTGAGATCTCTGGATGTCTTTTATAGAATTTAAAGTTTCAGGTTTGGTCTCCGACGTGGAAGAAGGCCTCAGGACTGTGAAGATGGATCCAAGGGATCTGAACATCATGGACAAGAGGTGAGATCTCTGGATGTCTTTTATAGAATTTAAAGTTTCAGGTTTGGTCTCAGTCGTGGAAAAATGCCTCAGGATTGTGAAGATGGATCCAAGGGATATGAACATCATGGACAAGAGGTGAGATCTCTGGATGTCTTTTATAGAATTTAAAGTGTCAGGTTTGGTCTCTGACGTGGAAGAAGGCCTCAGGACTGTGAAGATGGATCCAAGGGATCTGAACATCATGGACAAGAGGTGAGATCTCTGGATGTCTTTTATAGAATTTAAAGTGTCAGGTTTGGTCTCCGAGGTGGAAGAATGCCTCAGGATTGTGAAGATGGATCCAAGGGATTTGAACATCATGGACAAGAGGTGAGATCTCCGGATGTCTTTTATAGAATTTAAAGTTTCAGGTTTGGTCTCCAACGTGGAAGAAGGCCTCAGGACTGTGAAGATGGATCCAAGGGATCTGAACGTCATGGACAAGAGGTGAGATCTCTGGATGTCTTTTATAGAATTTAAAGTTTCACGTTTGGTCTCAGACGTTGAAGAAGGCCTCAGGATTGTGAAGATGGATCCAAGGGATCTGAACATCATGGACAAGAGGTGAGATCTCTGGATGTCTTTTATAGAATTTAAAGTTTCAGGTTTGGTCTCAGACGTGGAAAAAGGTTTCAGGATTGTGAAGATGGATCCAAGGGATATGAACATCATGGACAAGAGGTGAGATCTCTGGATGTCTTTTATAGAATTTAAAGTTTCAGGTCTGGTCTCTGACGTGGAAGAAGGCCTCAGGACTGTGAAGATGGATCCAAGGGATCTGATCATCATGGACAAGAGGTGAGATCTCTGGATGTCTTTTATAGAATTTAAAGTTTCAGGTTTGGTCTCCGACGTGGAAGAAGACCTCAGGACTGTGAAGATGGATCCAAGGGATCTGAACATCATGGAGAAGAGGCGAGATCTCTGGATGTCTTTTATAGAATTTAAAGTTTCAGGTTTGGTCTCAGACGTGGAAGAAGGCCTCAGGATTGTGAAGATGGATCCAAGGGATCTGAACATCATGGACAAGAGGTGAGGTCTCTGGATGTCTTTTATAGAATTTAAAGTTTCAGGTTTGGTCTCCGACGTGGAAGAAGGCCTCAGGACTGTGAAGATGGATTCAAGGAATCTGAACATCATGGACAAGAGGTGAGATCTCTGGATTTCTTTTATAGAATTTAAAGTTTCAGGTTTGGTCTCAGACGTTGAAGAAGGCCTCAGGATTGTGGAGATGGCTCCAAGGGATCTTAACATCATGGACAAGAGGTGAGATCTCTGGATGTCTTTTATAGAATTTAAAGTGTCAGGTTTGGTCTCCGACGTGGAAGAAGGCCTCAGGACTGTGAAGATGGATCCAAGGGATCTGAACATCATGGACAAGAGGTGAGATCTCTGGATGTCTTTTATAGAATTTAAAGTGTCAGGTTTGGTCTCCGAGGTGGAAGAAGGCCTCAGGATTGTGAAGATGGATCCAAGGGATTTGAACATCATGGACAAGAGGTGAGATCTCCGGATGTCTTTTATAGAATTTAAAGTTTCAGGTTTGGTCTCCAACGTGGAAGAAGGCCTCAGGACTGTGAAGATGGATCGAAGGGATCTGAACGTCATGGACAAGAGGTGAGATCTCTGGATGTCTTTTATAGAATTTAAAGTTTCACGTTTGGTCTCAGACGTTGAAGAAGGCCTCAGGATTGTGAAGATGGATCCAAGGGATCTGAACATCATGGACAAGAGGCGAGATCTCTGGATGTCTTTTATAGAATTTAAAGTTTAGGTCTGGTCTCTGACGTGGAAGAAGGCCTCAGGACTGTGAAGATGGATCCAAGGGATCTGATCATCATGGACAAGAGGTGAGATCTCTGGATGTCTTTTATAGAATTTAAAGTTTCAGGTTTGGTCTCCGACGTGGAAGAAGGCCTCAGGACTGTGAAGATGGATCCAAGGGATCTGAACATCATGGAGAAGAGGCGAGATCTCTGGATGTCTTTTATAGAATTTAAAGTTTCAGGTTTGGTCTCAGACGTGGAAGAAGGCCTCCGGATTGTGAAGATGGATCCAAGGGATCTGAACATCATGGACAAGAGGTGAGGTCTCTGGATGTCTTTTATAGAATTTAAAGTTTCAGGTTTGGTCTCCGACGTGGAAGAAGGCCTCAGGACTGTGAAGATGGATCCAAGGAATCTGAACATCATGGACAAGAGGTGAGATCTCTGGATGTCTTTTATAGAATTTAAAGTTTCAGGTTTGGTCTCAGACGTTGAAGAAGGCCTCAGGATTGGGGAGATAGCTCCAAGGGATCTTAACATCATGGACAAGAGGTGAGATCTCCGGATGTCTTTTATAGAATTTAAAGTTTCAGGTTTGGTCTCCAACGTGGAAGAAGGCCTCAGGACTGTGAAGATGGATCGAAGGGATCTGAACGTCATGGACAAGAGGTGAGATCTCTGGATGTCTTTTATAGAATTTAAAGTTTCACGTTTGGTCTCAGACGTTGAAGAAGGCCTCAGGATTGTGAAGATGGATCCAAGGGATCTGAACATCATGGACAAGAGGCGAGATCTCTGGATGTCTTTTATAGAATTTAAAGTTTAGGTCTGGTCTCTGACGTGGAAGAAGGCCTCAGGACTGTGAAGATGGATCCAAGGGATCTGATCATCATGGACAAGAGGTGAGATCTCTGGATGTCTTTTATAGAATTTAAAGTTTCAGGTTTGGTCTCCGACGTGGAAGAAGGCCTCAGGACTGTGAAGATGGATCCAAGGGATCTGAACATCATGGAGAAGAGGCGAGATCTCTGGATGTCTTTTATAGAATTTAAAGTTTCAGGTTTGGTCTCAGACGTGGAAGAAGGCCTCCGGATTGTGAAGATGGATCCAAGGGATCTGAACATCATGGACAAGAGGTGAGGTCTCTGGATGTCTTTTATAGAATTTAAAGTTTCAGGTTTGGTCTCCGACGTGGAAGAAGGCCTCAGGACTGTGAAGATGGATCCAAGGAATCTGAACATCATGGACAAGAGGTGAGATCTCTGGATGTCTTTTATAGAATTTAAAGTTTCAGGTTTGGTCTCAGACGTTGAAGAAGGCCTCAGGATTGTGGAGATGGCTCCAAGGGATCTTAACATCATGGACAAGAGGTGAGATCTCTGGATGTCTTTTATAGAATTTAAAGTTTCAGGTTTGGTCTCCGACGTAGAAGAAGGCCTCAGGACTGTGAAGATGGATCCAAGGGATCTGAACATCATGGACAAGAGGTGAGATCTCTGGATGTCTTTTATAGAATTTAAAGTTTCAGGTTTGGTCTCCGACGTGGAAGAAGGCCTCAGGACTGTGAAGATGGATCCAAGGGATCTGAACATCATGGACAAGAGGTGAGATCTCTGGATGTCTTTTATAGAATTTAAAGTTTCAGGTTTGGTCTCAGTCGTGGAAAAATGCCTCAGGATTGTGAAGATGGATCCAAGGGATATGAACATCATGGACAAGAGGTGAGATCTCTGGATTTCTTTTATAGAATTTAAAGTTTCAGGTGTGGTCTCTGACGTGGAAGAAGGCCTCAGGATTGTGAAGATGGATCCAAAGGATTTGAACATCATGGAGAAGAGGTGAGATCTCCGGATGTCTTTTACAGAATTTAAAGTTTCAGGTTTGGTCTTCGACGTGGAAGAAGGCCTCAGGATTGTGAAGATGGATCCAAGGGATCTGAACATCATGGACAAGAGGTGAGATCTCTGGATGTCTTTTATAGAATTTAAAGTTTCAGGTTTGGTCTCAGACGTGGAAAAAGGCCTCAGGATTGTGAAGATGGATCCAAGGGATATGAACGTCATGGACAAGTGGTGAGATCTCTGGATGTCTTTTATAGAATTTAAAGTTTCAGGTTTGGTCTCAGACGTGGAAAAAGGCCTCAGGACTGTGAAGATGGATCCAAGGGAAATGAACATCATGGACAAGAGGTGAGATCTCTGGATGTCTTTTATAGAATTTAAAGTGTCAGGTTTGGTCTCCGACGTGGAAGAAGGCCTCATGACTGTGAAGATGGATCCAAGGGATCTGAACATCATGGACAAGAGGTGAGATCTCTGGATGTCTTTTATAGAATTTAAAGTTTCAGGTTTGGTCTCAGTCGTGGAAAAATGCCTCAGGATTGTGAAGATGGATCCAAGGGATATGAACATCATGGACAAGAGGTGAGATCTCTGGATGTCTTTTATAGAATTTCAAGTTTCAGGTTCTGTCTCAGACGTGGAAGAAGGCCTCAGGACTGTGAAGATGGATCCAAGGGATCTGAACATCATGGACAAGAGGTGAGATCTCTGGATGTCTTTTATAGAATTTAAAGTTTCAGGTGTGGTCTCTGACGTGGAAGAAGGCCTCAGGATTGTGAAGATGGATCCAAAGGATTTGAACATCATGGAGAAGAGGTGAGATCTCCGGATGTCTTTTATAGAATTTAAAGTTTCAGGTTTGGTCTTCGACGTGGAAGAAGGCCTCAGGACTGTGAAGATGGATCCAAGGGATCTGAACATCATGGACAAGAGGTGAGATCTCTGGATGTCTTTTATAGAATTTAAAGTTTCAGGTTTGGTCTCTGACGTGGAAGAAGGCCTCAGGATTGTGAAGATGGATCCAAGGGATCTGAACATCATGGACAAGAGGTGCGATCTCTGGATGTCTTTTATAGAATTTAAAGTTTCAGGTTTGGTCTCAGACGTGGAAAAAGACCTCAGGATTGTGAAGATGGATCCAAGGGATATGAACGTCATGGACAAGAGGTGAGATCTCTGGATGTCTTTTATAGAATTTAAAGTGTCAGGTTTGGTCTCAGACGTGGAAAAAGGCCTCAGGACTGTGAAGATGGATCCAAGGGATCTGAACATCATGGACAAGAGGTGAGATCTCTGGATGTCTTTTATAGAATTTAAAGTTTCAGGTTTGGTGTGAGACTTGGAAGAAGGCCTCAGGACTGTGAAGATGGATCCAAGGGATCTGAACATCATGGACAAGAGGTGAGATCTCTGGATGTCTTTTATAGAATTTAAAGTTTCAGGTTTGGTCTCCGACGTGGAAGAAGGCCTCAGGACTGTGAAGATGGATCCAAGGGATCTGAACATCATGGACAAGAGGTGAGATCTCTGGATGTCTTTTATAGAATTTAAAGTTTCAGGTTTGGTCTCAGTCGTGGAAAAATGCCTCAGGATTGTGAAGATGGATCCAAGGGATATGAACATCATGGACAAGAGGTGAGATCTCTGGATGTCTTTTATAGAATTTAAAGTGTCAGGTTTGGTCTCTGACGTGGAAGAAGGCCTCAGGACTGTGAAGATGGATCCAAGGGATCTGAACATCATGGACAAGAGGTGAGATCTCTGGATGTCTTTTATAGAATTTAAAGTGTCAGGTTTGGTCTCCGAGGTGGAAGAAGGCCTCAGGATTGTGAAGATGGATCCAAGGGATTTGAACATCATGGACAAGAGGTGAGATCTCCGGATGTCTTTTATAGAATTTAAAGTTTCAGGTTTGGTCTCCAACGTGGAAGAAGGCCTCAGGACTGTGAAGATGGATCCAAGGGATCTGAACGTCATGGACAAGAGGTGAGATCTCTGGATGTCTTTTATAGAATTTAAAGTTTCACGTTTGGTCTCAGACGTTGAAGAAGGCCTCAGGATTGTGAAGATGGATCCAAGGGATCTGAACATCATGGACAAGAGGTGAGATCTCTGGATGTCTTTTATAGAATTTAAAGTTTCAGGTTTGGTCTCAGACGTGGAAAAAGGTCTCAGGATTGTGAAGATGGATCCAAGGGATATGAACATCATGGACAAGAGGTGAGATCTCTGGATGTCTTTTATAGAATTTAAAGTTTCAGGTTTGGTCTCAGTCGTGGAAAAATGCCTCAGGATTGTGAAGATGGATCCAAGGGATATGAACATCATGGACAAGAGGTGAGATCTCTGGATGTCTTTTATAGAATTTAAAGTGTCAGGTTTGGTCTCTGACGTGGAAGAAGGCCTCAGGACTGTGAAGATGGATCCAAGGGATCTGAACATCATGGACAAGAGGTGAGATCTCTGGATGTCTTTTATAGAATTTAAAGTGTCAGGTTTGGTCTCCGAGGTGGAAGAAGGCCTCAGGATTGTGAAGATGGATCCAAGGGATTTGAACATCATGGACAAGAGGTGAGATCTCCGGATGTCTTTTATAGAATTTAAAGTTTCAGGTTTGGTCTCCAACGTGGAAGAAGGCCTCAGGACTGTGAAGATGGATCCAAGGGATCTGAACGTCATGGACAAGAGGTGAGATCTCTGGATGTCTTTTATAGAATTTAAAGTTTCACGTTTGGTCTCAACGTTGAAGAAGGCCTCAGGATTGTGAAGATGGATCCAAGGGATCTGAACATCATGGACAAGAGGTGAGATCTCTGGATGTCTTTTATAGAATTTAAAGTTTCAGGTTTGGTCTCAGACGTGGAAAAAGGTCTCAGGATTGTGAAGATGGATCCAAGGGATATGAACATCATGGACAAGAGGTGAGATCTCTGGATGTCTTTTATAGAATTTAAAGTTTCAGGTCTGGTCTCTGACGTGGAAGAAGGCCTCAGGACTGTGAAGATGGATCCAAGGGATCTGATCATCATGGACAAGAGGTGAGATCTCTGGATGTCTTTTATAGAATTTAAAGTTTCAGGTTTGGTCTCCGACGTGGAAGAAGACCTCAGGACTGTGAAGATGGATCCAAGGGATCTGAACATCATGGAGAAGAGGCGAGATCTCTGGATGTCTTTTATAGAATTTAAAGTTTCAGGTTTGGTCTCAGACGTGGAAGAAGGCCTCAGGATTGTGAAGATGGATCCAAAGGATCTGAACATCATGGACAAGAGGTGAGGTCTCTGGATGTCTTTTATAGAATTTAAAGTTTCAGGTTTGGTCTCCGACGTGGAAGAAGGCCTCAGGACTGTGAAGATGGATTCAAGGAATCTGAACATCATGGACAAGAGGTGAGATCTCTGGATTTCTTTTATAGAATTTAAAGTTTCAGGTTTGGTCTCAGACGTTGAAGAAGGCCTCAGGATTGTGGAGATGGCTCCAAGGGATCTTAACATCATGGACAAGAGGTGAGATCTCTGGATGTCTTTTATAGAATTTAAAGTGTCAGGTTTGGTCTCCGACGTGGAAGAAGGCCTCAGGACTGTGAAGATGGATCCAAGGGATCTGAACATCATGGACAAGAGGTGAGATCTCTGGATGTCTTTTATCGAATTTAAAGTGTCAGGTTTGGTCTCCGAGGTGGAAGAAGGCCTCAGGATTGTGAAGATGGATCCAAGGGATTTGAACATCATGGACAAGAGGTGAGATCTCCGGATGTCTTTTATAGAATTTAAAGTTTCAGGTTTGGTCTCCAACGTGGAAGAAGGCCTCAGGACTGTGAAGATGGATCGAAGGGATCTGAACGTCATGGACAAGAGGTGAGATCTCTGGATGTCTTTTATAGAATTTAAAGTTTCACGTTTGGTCTCAGACGTTGAAGAAGGCCTCAGGATTGTGAAGATGGATCCAAGGGATCTGAACATCATGGACAAGAGGCGAGATCTCTGGATGTCTTTTATAGAATTTAAAGTTTAGGTCTGGTCTCTGACGTGGAAGAAGGCCTCAGGACTGTGAAGATGGATCCAAGGGATCTGATCATCATGGACAACAGGTGAGATCTCTGGATGTCTTTTATAGAATTTAAAGTTTCAGGTTTGGTCTCCGACGTGGAAGAAGGCCTCAGGACTGTGAAGATGGATCCAAGGGATCTGAACATCATGGAGAAGAGGCGAGATCTCTGGATGTCTTTTATAGAATTTAAAGTTTCAGGTTTGGTCTCCGACGTGGAAGAAGGCCTCAGGATTGTGAAGATGGATCCAAGGGATATGAACGTCATGGACAAGTGGTGAGATCTCTGGATGTCTTTTATAGAATTTAAAGTTTCAGGTTTGGTCTCAGACGTGGAAAAAGGCCTCAGGACTGTGAAGATGGATCCAAGGGAAATGAACATCATGGACAAGAGGTGAGATCTCTGGATGTCTTTTATAGAATTTAAAGTTTCAGGTTTGGTCTCCGACGTGGAAGAAGGCCTCATGACTGTGAAGATGGATCCAAGGGATCTGAACATCATGGACAAGAGGTGAGATCTCTGGATATCTTTTATAGAATTTAAAGTTTCAGGTTTGGTCTCCGACGTGGAAGAAGGCCTCAGGATTGTGAAGATGGATCCAAGGGATTTGAACATCATGGACAAGAGGTGAGATCTCCGGATGTCTTTTATAGAATTTAAAGTTTCAGGTTTGGTCTCCGACGTGGAAGAAGGCCTCAGGACTGTGAAGATGGATTCAAGGGATCTGAACATCATGGACAAGAGGTGAGATCTCTGGATGTCTTTTATAGAATTTAAAGTTTCAGGTTTGGTCTCCGAGGTGGAAGAAGGCCTCAGGATTGTGAAGATGGATCCAAGGGATCTGAACATCATGGACAAGAGGTGAGATCTCTGGATGTCTTTTATAGAATTTAAAGTTTCAGGTTTGGTCTCCTACGTGGAAGAAGGCCTCAGGATTGTGAAGATGGATCCAAGGGATTTGAACATCATGGACAAGAGGTGAGATCTCTGGATGTCTTTTATAGAATTTAAAGTTTCAGGTTTGGTCTCCGACGTGGAAGAAGGCCTCAGGACTGTGAAGATGGATCCAAGGGATCTGAACATCATGGACAAGAGGTGAGATCTCTGGATGTCTTTTATAGAATTTAAAGTTTCAGGTTTGGTCTCAGTCGTGGAAAAATGCCTCAGGATTGTGAAGATGGATCCAAGGGATATGAACATCATGGACCAGAGGTGAGATCTCTGGATGTCTTTTATAGAATTTAAAGTTTCAGGTTCTGTCTCAGACGTGGAAGAAGGCCTCAGGACTGTGAAGATGGATCCAAGGGATCTGAACATCATGGACAAGAGGTGAGATCTCTGGATGTCTTTTATAGAATTTAAAGTTTCAGGTTTGGTCTCTGACGTGGAAGAAGGCCTCAGGATTGTGAAGATGGATCCAAGGGATCTGAACATCATGGACAAGAGGTGCGATCTCTGGATGTCTTTTATAGAATTTAAAGTTTCAGGTTTAAGGTTTCAGGTTAGATAGCTGGAATTTTAGATAGCTGGAATTACTCAGAATCTAAGTTTGGCCTATCACCCATAGTCCCATAGGGAAGTCGAAAAAGGGGGGGGGGACTTTAACCAGAATGAAGAATGCATTCTGTGAAGAAAACCGTATCAGCTGGGATGAGGCCTTGCCTCTGCTTGCCAGTGCCTACCAAGAAGCCATGATGGCAGGTTTGTCACCTAATAAACTGGTATTTGGGAGAAAACTGCCAGGTGTTGAAATGGAAGTGGGAGGGGGCCTCCACTCCCGAAACCGCTCTGTCTGCCCCACAGTTTTTTGTTGACAGAATTTGCAGAAAGTCCGGCAGATTGCTCAAGAAACTCTGACTGAGGCCAGAGAACTGCAACGCCTAGAATGCTGCAGAAGGGAGATCGAGCTTTGGTGTTGAGTCCTGAAGAGCCTGACAAATTGGACTTACATCGGGTCGGTCCTTTTGAAGTTGTGGAATGTTGTGGCAATAATCGTCAGAAGATCAGAGACTCTAATCAGAGTCAGGGTGCTCAGCAGACGTCGATTGAAGCCTGGCCTGATTTGGACTATGAAATCCCATACATATTAGCAGGTATTGAACAGCCTGATGGACTGGCTCAATTACCAGTTAACAAGAACTTATCTATGCTCCACCGTGATCCATTATTGAGTGTCTTAAGAGACTATTCCGAAGTATTTACCAACCAGCCAGGTGGAACTGATCTTTTCACTCATGGCCTTGATCTGCAGAAACTATTAAATGCAATCCATATGCCATCAGAGGACCTATGCAGGAAATAGTAAAGCGAGAGCTTGAGAAAATGCTACAGATGGGTTTTAGAACCTTGTCCTTCAGAATGATCCAGTAAATTGGTGATTGTGACTAAAAAGAAGCTACATGAAACAGACCCTACTCAATCTGAATGGACTGTAGAAAGCTGAATAAACTTTGCAAAACAGATCATTATCCTTCACCTAATACTGAGGAAGTCTTGGAGAGATTGGCTCATGCCAAGTACGTTACTACCTTTGATCTTGCCAGTGGATACTTGCCAGTGGATACTGGCAAGTACCATTAACACAGAGAGAAAAGAAATAACATTGTTTACATGCTTTGGGGGACAATTTCACTTCAGTGTACTTCCTTTGGGAATTAGTTCAGCCAGCAAGGTGTTCCAAAGGTTAATGGACCATGTGCTTCAAGATTTGGACTGTGCCATTTCCTATAAGGATGATATAACCATAGTCAGCAAGAACACCTGCAACACCTGAGTGCTGTGCTAGAGAATCCAGAGGGCTAGGTTGACCATCAAGTCTTCAAAAGTGTCAAATTGTTAATTCTACTGTTTTGTGTTTGGGTCTTCAGATTAGAGGAGGGAAGATTTCACCTCTGCTGTTAAAATTGATGCAATCACTAATTGTCCTATCCCAGTGACAAAGAAACAAGTGCTTAGTTTCTTGGAGACCTGTGGATTCTATAGACGGTTTATTCCAAAGTACAGCAACCTAGCAGCTCCACTCACTGATCTGTGTAAAAAGAATGTACCTGTTAAGATCCAGTGGACTACTGAGTCTCAGAGAAGCTTTGAATTTTTAAAATAGAATCCTGGAGTCACGTCAGAAACTCGACATCTTTCTCTCCAGTGTAAAAGCCGGTCATTTTTCTCTTTGCTGTAATTCCTCTTGTGCTACATTTTTAATTTTTTAGATGTCCCTTTCCTTTGTCGGTTCACGCATTGTAGGATTGCACTGTTAATCTGACTGCAGAGGGATAGCTGCTTCAAAGCCGTGAAGAGCTTTGTATGTGTTAACCAATACCTTGAACTGAGCACAGTGACTGATAGGTAGCTAATGGAGTGCCTGTAGGATGGGAGTGATGTTCAAGCTCCTGCTCGCTCTTGATAAAAGGAAGCGGCTGACTCAGCAGCAAGCTGGGTTGCCACCTGGGGCCGGACGGAGTGGAGGCGGGACGAAGGACGGAGGCGGAGTGTCCATCCCGCAAGAATCCAACCGCATGGTCAGCGCCATTGCTGCCCGAGCATCTGGCCGGTCACCACCAATTCACAGCTGGCAGGCAAGTCAGCCTTCAAGCGGTAGGCTTCCTGCCTAGGGCATGCGGGTCCCAGGCATTCCGCATCGGAGAGGCAACCGCAGCAGCGGCCTGGCCGCTGGCATGCCAGGAAGGAGAATACTAATGTTATCTGTTTCAGTTGCAGGCAAGGTTGCAGGCACAGTACCCCTACCGCGGAGAGGCTGCACGAAGGCTGGACGGCTGGAGTAACAGCGAGAGCAGCACAGGCGGAGGGATGGGAGTGGGGCCCCTGGAGGGCCCTGGCGGAGATCACCAGGGCTGTTTGTGCCGGTCGCCTTCGGGGGCCAGGGAGGAATTTTTCCCGCAAGGGGCCAGATTGGCCGAGGCCTCTTGGGGTTTTCGCCTCCCTCTGGTCATCAAAGTCGGGACCCCCTGGGGGTATGGGGTGGCTCCACCTTTGTGGTTACAGCAGCTGGAGCGTTGGTGGGGAGGTGGGCCTTTGGCCTGCCTCCAGTGGTGGTTTTTGAGGCATTGGGCTGGATCCCAACAGGGTGAGCGGGCCTGCGAGCTGCTCACCCCGACGGATCTGGAGGCACGGGTCGCCAGGCGGGGCCAGCGACGGAACAGCACATGCCGTGGTGGCCAGCGGGAGGCTGGCGGGTGATGCATCGGTTCGGCAGTGAGGCCTACGATGCCAACGGGGATTCAGCCCAGATGCCAGGCCAATGCTCCATACATAGCTGTAATCAATAAAGTTGTGGCTATTTCTAACCCACACAAGTGTCTGGTGTGTTTACTCAGCTGGTGTGTTTACTCAGCTGCCCCTAGGTGGCAATAGTCGAGCCGGAGCATTTTGCACCAAATAAAGTCAGAGCAATGCTTCTAAGCAGAAGTTGTTATTCCTTTGCCCATAAATCTTATATTGCCAGGTGAAGCATATATAAAGTTCAAGATGGAGTGCTGGATACTGACAAAAGATGAAGCAGATGCCATGGGGGTGAGAAGGTGCACATTTTCGCCCCAGGTGATGCCCACATCAGCACAATTTTCCTTGTCTCCACTGAAGGCTTTTTATCAGGGTTTTTAAAAACTTGGTAGTTGCTAAATCACTAGCATTGTAACAGTTTACTGCCCCAAGCTAGAAGCCTCTCTGAATTCCCCACTTTCAAAGATGTAAATCTCTAGCTTTTTTCATTGTCCTGGAGGCTTAGTTGAGACAAAAACGAAAGCAATGAATTCAGAAGAGCTAGAAGGTCATCATGACAATAGACCATTATAACATGATTGCATTTCAGGGCTCTAGAAATAACCTTTTTTTTAAAAAACATGCCCTCCGATGGTATGGAGCAACTGTGGAGGCCCAAGGCAAAGAAAATGCAGGGAAAGTTGCTATGTGGCTGCTCCGCTGCGGCTGTGCAATGCTTCTGCATTCACAGCATCTCACAGAACTATGGCCATATCTATCCCCGCAGAACTCGATGAGAGCTTTGGCATTGAATGAAGGGGAGACCTGCATATTATGTTTAGAGACATAAGACAATAACTGAGCTTAACTGGGCTCCGCAGATGGTTCTCCAGTGGATCCAGGAAAACATTTTCTTTTTAAAAGAACCATATTTAGCTTCACATTGAACCAGGTTTGGCTCTACAGCTACAGGTTGCAGAGCCCTGCTCTGGATGAATATTTAATTGCTGGACGAAGACGCTCACCCCTTGGTCTGATTCATCCACCAACCCAAGTCCAATTTGGAATGTCTGCCTGATTTATCCAGGGCTGTTGAAAAAATCACTGGGATTAGAAAGGTAACCAGGGGTCATTTCATAGAAAAAGAGCTGCAGAAACTCATTAGCATAACTCATTCGCATATGCCACTCTCCTTGACATCACCAGAAGTGTGTCATTAGCATAATTGATTTGCATATGCCACACCCCCTGACATCACCTATCCTGGCTGTTTTGGACCCAATACTGGCCATTCTGGGCTGAAATTGGGCCCAAAATGGCAAAAAGGGGCTGAAAATGGCCGAAAAGGGGCCCAAAATGGTCAGGATTGGGCCGCTGCTGAGTGGTAGAGTGATCCACCTCCCATCAGAGGCCCGATCCGGGCTGTTTTAGCTCCAATCCAGGCCGAAACAGGCCCAAAATGGCCAAAAATCATGTGGGTGAGGCCACCTGACACGCGACTCTTGGGAGAACTGCCAGAACTGCGTTCCTGTGCCATGGGTGTAACACTGTTTAGGATTGTACTGCAAAAGGGGGGAGACTACACTTGCCAGGTGCCCACTGGTTTGACTCTCTGCCCGCCAATCCTTGGTGAAGTGGCAAGTTACCCAGCGATTGCCCGTCACCAGCTGGCAACGCTGGCAAATTGGCAGCATTTGTGTTCCCAGCCAGGGTGATGACACCACTTCTACAAGTGACATCACTGTGCTTGCCACGGCATGCTCCGACACTTTGCACAGGACTGATTTTGGCCACAAACAGGCCAATTCTTAAAGATTCTTAAAGATCTGGCAACCTTAGGTAGGACTCTAAAAATCCTCCCCCATGTTTGTTAATTTTTTTAATTTTAAAAAGTAAAAAAAATTGACAAATACATAAATACAACAAATATTAATCACATATGTAAACAAATTTCATTACTTTTTTTTCAGCATAACTTTTTTCCAGTATAACTTTTTCATTAAGTTTTTTTTCCCCTGGTATAGGAAGAAGCCAATGGGTTTTGCGATTGCTCGCTTCTTTATCATGCTTCAAAGCTGTCAGCTTTGCTATCTTGGATATATATTAATCATTTATCTTCCTTAGAGTATACTTAACATTTCAATAACGAGCAAATGGCATCCTTGCCAACATTAATAAATTCACAACTGGTTCTTGAGCTGACTTCTGAACCATTAGAGCTTAACCAAGGAAAAGGTTTAGGCTCTAAGAACTGAATCTGAAACACTCCTGCAATGGTTCTTACTATTATTTTCCCCCACTCGGAACCCTGAGACTATGGCCCTTTTCACACTGCTTACCGGGACTCTTAATGATGCGGAACATCGCGCTACAAAAACGGAAAATCACGTTTTTTCGCTTGAGATTTGCATGATGTCGCGATTTTCCACGCGATTTTCCACGTTTGTAGAGCGATGTTCCGCATCGTTGCAAGTCCCAGTAAGCAGCGTGAAAAGGGCCCATGGGTATGTCCGCCATATATGGTGAGAATTGTTTTTTTCACTGGTGGCTGTGCTAACCTTTAATGTTTTAATCAATGGGATGACAATTGCCATATCTTCCTCTTTTTTTAAGTAATTTTTTTCTTTATTTAAACTATAAACTACACACCCCAAGACAGTAAACTACAAACCTAGAAAACAAGAAAAAACACACATTTCTAAACATAACACACTAACAATACATATATCTATAAGATCAACAGTGCAATCCTAAGAAAAGTTACTCCAGTCTAAGGCCACTGAAGTCAATGGGCTTAGACTGGAGTAACTCTGTTTAGGATTGCACTGCAAGAGGAAAAGAAAAAAACACCTAGATTACACTACAAACTGAGTTCCGATTTTCTCCGCCACAAGTATATATCATTTCTAGAGTCCCACTTATTCTAAGTTAATCACAACCCCCTCTTTTTTCTATTGTTCATGTTTCTTAATCCATAAATCCAAATGTCATCAAATCCTTGTTACCCATTTCATGCAAAAAGTGGTTTCCATTCAGACAAGAAGTTAACTAATATCCTTTCTCTAATTAATGCAGTAAGTTTTGCCATTAACGCAAAATAACAATTGCTGTATCTTCCAATAAGCCTGGAAATTTTCCCCACAAATATACACAGGAGCACCCTGTGTGATTTAGTGCGTAGGTACACATCAGACATGGTTCACACCTGAATTCCTGACAACTGTTCACCTTCATTTCCCTTTAAGCATCTGCAAGAAGTCCATTTATCCCATAAAATTATCTCCTTGTTCTTCCCCTCACCTGGTTATTGTAGAATACCACCTTCCACTCCAATAGACAACTTACTTTACTTTAATGATACTGCTTATACAGTCAATTCAGCTCTGAACATTGTCACACTAGAATGAAAATAAGAGAAAATGTATTAATACATAGATCTGTATAAGATAGAAATTTAATAGGTTTAAATCTTAATCGACTGAGAGAGGAGCTTGGCAACTGTCAATGTAATATATTTAAAAAAATTGTTTAAGGAGCCATGTGTTTAAAACCCCCTTTTTGGCTCTAGAGCCATCAGTTGAAGACCCCTGGATTAGAGTGGGAAATAGTGATTAGCCCAAAGTCAAACTTGCCACTTCCTTTCTCCTTGTAAAGGGCCCACTGAATTTTTATCTGTGTGTCTGTTGTACTAGACATCCAAGGTAGGATTGCCAATTGGACTGGCTTGGGAAATTCCTGGAGATTTGTTTGTGCAGCCCGAGAAGGGTGGGATTTGGGGGAGCAAGGGGTGTCAGTGAGGTATTATGCCCTCCGAAGCAGCCCCTTTCTCCAAGGGAACTGATCGCTGTAGTCAGGAGATCAGTAGTAATTCCGGAAGATCTCCAGGCCCCGCCTGGAGATTGGCAACCCCAAGTTGACACCTGGGATTCTGTTCCCCTAGTCGCTCTGCTCTCAGCAGCCCAGCTTCTGTTAACTCACAAAAGAGATGCGTTTGTAAGGAATGTGGTGTAGAACTGATGACACAGATGCCAGTTGTACAAAGATTTCTTAACTCTTTCATAACGAGAGGGAACTTCCCAGTCTTCTGAGCAGGGGTAATGCTCTTCCTCTTACCAGTAAGAACTGCCAGTCACTATCCTTGCGTTAGAGACCCTTAGTTACAAAGTGCTGCTTTTCTGGAACTTGACTTTCCAGTTCCCGGAATAAGTCAAAGTCAAAAGAGTTTATTGTCTATAGCCATAGGCCGTCACAATTCACCAAATATTGACTAATAGTCCACAGAATAAGTGTATTGCTTCTCCTATTGCCATAAATGGGGTTTGATATATTTGCTGATATATATCCTGATGTACGAGAATGCATGGGGATGGATTTAAGGGGGAAAACACCGAGGTTCAACTAGGGCTTGTCATTGGCCCTTTAAAATGTTTCTTTGTCACTTACAAAGTTGCAGAGGATTATTATATCTGGTTTCTACAATTTAATGCCATCACATCAAACTTATAGAGATCTACTTTATATAATTTTGAATTAATCAACAGTCAGTCAAATTCATTTGGCTTCTTTTGACCATATTGTCAAAGTTGCGGGGAGGGGGAGGGGAATTAAGGATCTTGAACCTTATTTCTAACTGCATTGCCTGCAGTCAACCCCGGCAATGGGAGAATGTGCTCATGGTGGCAGGGTAAGAGTGTGCAGGGGAACTTTGCGAAATTTGGGGTGCACCTTGCAGTCAAACATGGGAAGAGAGCTAAATCCAAAATGTTTGACTAACAATCACCACCTGAATTGCCTTACTGGTTACCCTTCTACTGAGTCCTGGCTCAGGGAGCGATGCGGGCCCATGGATGTAAGGAGTTGCTGAGGAGCTGGCTGCCCCGGCTTGCCTGTTCATACTGGCCTACCCTCTCCACTTACTATTCTCCCCTATGGTTGCCTCTGTGGTTCAGGCACGGCCCATGCCAGCCAAAGAGCCAGTCGCCCAGGAGTTTGATGCAGTTGTTTCAGGGGGAGGACTCCTAGCAGCCCATGCCAGGTCTCTGTTCAGACTCGTTCAACTGGGCTCCTCTCTCCTCAGGTCACGGTGACTAGGTACTTGCTTTTGCAACACCCCTGCAATGGCGGGCCCATGACCTCTTGACTGTCTCCCTCACAGATAAATGTTGTTCAGATAAATGTTGATAGATGCTGCTTCCTTAGAGGTTAATTGCCACTGCTCATCAGAAATATTACCTACTATTCCTTGCCATTTTCTATTAAACCAAGAGTAGTCCAAGACAGAGCTCTGTTTTAAGATCTTATAAATTGCTGAGGTAAGACCCTTCAACTCTCTATATGCATTAATAAGCTCTTCAAAGAGTGTCGATTCTGTTCAGAACAGATTTGAAGCTTTGCCATTTTCCCTGCTATCCTAATTGGCATTTGAATGTCTGCTTTTATTAATGTTGTTTAAAATATTGTTTTAATTGCTGATTTAATTGTTAGCTATGTTTCACGCTGCTGTGATAGGTCTGGATGTGGTCCCCCAGGTCTCCCCATTCTTTGGTAAACCTGGAAGCTGATCCCCAGACTCCCCCATTTCATTTTAATCCTTTAAATTTCCCTGCAACTTGAGTCTTCAACAAACCACAATATTGACTTCAACTGCAGCGGAAGCCAGCTGCTCAACACAATCTTGCTGTAACTTTGGGTTTCCACATATACAGATTTCCTGTATCCTAGCTGAAAAAAACAAGTTGCTCACTGGGTGACTTGAACTGAACCAAGGGAGAACCTGATCTCGTCAGATCTCAGAAGCTAAGCAGGGTCGGCCTTGGTTAGTTATTGGAAGGGAGACCTCCAACAAAGACCAGGTTTATAGTGGCAAGTAATGGCAAACCACCTCTGTTAGTCTCTTGCTATGAAAACCCCACCAGGGGTCACCGTAAGCCAACTATGACTTGAGAACAGGGTTTCATTTTCAAGGGAACAAAGGGCCATTTTTAGCTCTTGTACAATTAAGCAATTGTACCACTTTTAAGAGGAAAGGGCTTGGATATAGGTATAGAGTTGAACCATGGAGTTCCAGATAACTAACCTGATAGGGAAGGGGAGTCCACCCAAGGTCAAAGCTGTTAGCAGGTGACAAAAGCATAAAGATCATGGATGGAGCATGTTATGGCCCAAAGGGGGAAGTTACCCAAATTAAATAGTTCCTGGGTACCAATGAACAAAATCAGAATAACCCACACCATATTTCAACCTGTTTAACTACATCAGGAATCTGTGTTAGTGGGAGGGTCCAATCAGAGAAGCCCACATAAGACATCCCAAATAAGATCTCAGAGAAGAGGGGGAAACGGTATAAAAGGCAGCCCCAAGGAAGAGGGTGAGGCAGAAATCTCCTTTGCTAGATTTCTCCTGACCAGTCAGTAATGCTTCATCGACCTGGCTAAGCCTCGTTTGGGTAAATATAATGCAAGGTTGCTGAAATTCTGTCTGTTTTATGTATTCAATAAAAGCTATAGCTGCTTTCAAGGCATGTCAGTCTTCTCTTCCTTCCCTCACCTCCACAATGGACCCCACCTCAGGGCGGAATTCCTGCATGACAGCTGTTCTTATCTGTGATTTTAACTGTTACGGTGTGAATTGCATTCATTTTGCTGTGAGTAGTCATGAGTAGAGATGGGCACGAACCGAAATACAAACCAAAGTTTGTGATGAACAAAGCAGGTTCATGGTTCGCAAACCAGCGGTTTATCAGAGCCCATTTCTGATGAACCGCCACAAACTTTAGGCTGGTTCGTTTGGTTCGGTTTTTGGTTCATCACTGCAGACAGCCTGGTGCCGATCAATCAGTTTCCTAGGCAACGGGATGGACTTCCCGCACACCTTCTGCTGACCCAGAAGTGACCTTCTGCTGGTCCGGAAGTGGCCTTCTGCTGACCCAGAAGTGACGGTTTGCTGACCTGGATGTGACATTTTCACGAACCAAACAAACCAGTTCACGATCTGGAGCAGGTTCGTGAAAGTTTGTGGTTCGTGAAATGTCACGAACCACGAACTGCACGTTTCATTTTTTTCCTGGTTCGTGTCCATCTTTAGTCTTGAGTGTTAACATGGAGATTGGAGAGGAAACACAGGAGTCTTTTATCAAGCAGTCTCTTTATTATATGATCAACTGATCTCAATCATGTATATAATACAATCAATAAAATGTGTTTTAAACAAAGAAATAGATGTCGTAATCACATTTCAAAACTTCTACTCTATTACCTTCAGAACGTTGTTCGTATTGCTGGATAGTACTATTTTGTTCTGTTATAAATCAGTTTTAACTACTTAGATTACACAAACAAAACTAGAAGGTATGATAAGGAGAGGACAAAGCATATTCTCTAAATTCTTTAGAAGGACAAGACCTCTTGTTCAAAATGAATGTTTTTAATAAACAAATAGATTGATGGTACCTATCCTGCCAGCAATATCTGTTCTAGCCCACATGGTGCTCTAGAGAAATTTGTTTACATGGAATGTTTAACTTACTCATAGTATGAGGTGTTTCTTTCTAATTAGTGCCATGTACATGGAAAATTACACAGCAAGAAAAACTGGTATCAGTCTGAGGCAATTATTGTCAGCTGTCAGTAGTACACACAGATTCCCGTTCCCTGCCTCAAGCAAGGGCCACAATCCTGACATATACAGTCCTAGTACAAAAAATGTTTCCTCACCTTACTGGGTCCATATCTATGTTCATCTTTTTAAGGAAATCAAAAAGTGCCAATCAGATAACTAACAGAGCATTGTATTGCGCCATACTCTGCCTGGAAGGTGGAGCAAAAAAAAAGAAGACGGTGTTCTGGTAATAGCCATTGAGGGAAGCATCAGAGGGGAAGGAAGAAGGGAAGGTGTGTTGCGAGATGACTCTAGCAAGAGTTGTTACATGTGGTTTGACTCTGCCAGTTGGGTAAGAATTATTCAGGTAGGGCAGAAGTTCAATGGAGTTGGGTGTTAAAGGAAGAAACAAAGAGAGGTAGCGCCTCATGGATGCTCTGCCAGAGAGCTCAGGCATAAGAAGTAACAAGCAAGACTGGGTGGACTCATTTGAGGAAGTGGGAAACTTTAGGTGGGGTAAAGGTGGCAGACTTGGAAGAATGACCATTGGTAGGGATAAGCAGTAACCATATGTAAGGGTTGTTATGCTTTCTGCACACAACTGTTTTGGATTGTCAAGAAATATATCATTTTTAAACAGATGTTTTAATATTTCTGTGGCATCACACCTCTAGGGAAATAGCATTCCCATTCATTTTCTTCATGGTGGCACAGATTCAACTCCAAGGATTTCCAGATTAGCAGTTGCATCTCTTAGCCTCTACAGTACAACAGCTGTCAGCCATCTTTTAAGGCTAATTTTCCGGGCCTTTGCATAAGTGGACCACTTCCAAACTGGTTCTTTGCCTTAGGGAGTGGGGAGAAATTGGACCTCCTCCTCCAGGCACTTGTCTCTCTTCCGAGTTCCCGTAGAGACACACCCTTAAACGGAGATCTTTGGATTCTTTAAAAGAGAGAAGCAAGCATTTCGCCAGAGGCAAAGATGAAAATGTTACCTGCTGGCAAGTGCTGGTTGCTCTTTGGAGTGTTGCTGTGTGCTAAGTCAAGTGCTGGATCGACAACAGAGACCAAAGGTACCGCCTTTCACTTTTTGTGAGAAAATGTTACGGTGACATTCAAGGGACCTACTTTTCAAGCAGAGTCTCATAAATTATCCTTCCTGAAAGGACTTTTATGTTGCTGTTACTTTAGGAACTGTCGTCGCTTCCTGTTCCTTTTCAGTGTAGTGTGAGGCAAACCAGAACCCAAATGTTTGTGTCTCCATGAGACTTTTATGTGAGATCTGAATTGTTTGTTTTATACACTTCTGCTAATATCTTTGTTGCAAAATGCATGTGTCCATGGGAATAAGTCCTGTTCCATCCTAACACACTCTATGGTACGTACTTCTTCTGACTAAACATGCAAAGGATTATACAGTTAAGTTGTAGCCTCCTTGGAAAACCACAATGGGAGAGTTAAGGGTGATGTTTCTAATAAAGCAAAAATGATGTGGAAGGAAAGTAGTGAATAAACAGCTTTGAGGGCAGGGCCCAACAGCAAAATTTATTCTAGATTTAAGATGCTCTTTTGGTTAAGCTTTAATAATATGTGACTCCTCAGGCCAATATGTGGATAGTCTTTTTATTTATTTTTATATATTTACACTTCATTTCTCTTCGCAATGGGGACTTAAAGCAGATTACAATATTGTTTCTCCTCCTGTCCATTTAATCCTCATAATAATAATTCTGAGAATGAAGTAACTGACCCAAAGTCACCCAAGCAAGGCTTCTGTTGAAGTCAGTTGCTTCTGGGTTTTTCTGCTCTAGCAGGGAGAGGAAAGCCAGGATTGGCTCATTGCTTTGAGAAAAATGCTTTGAGGATGAAGCAAATGGGCATCAAGAAAATCACGGGTGCCGTGTTGGGAATCTAGGCCAATATTCTACAATTACAACTGGAATTACCAATATTCTACAATTACAACTGGAATTACAACTGTTCTCCAGACTACAGATATAAGTTCCTCTGGAGAAAATACCTGGAGGGTGGACTCTATGGTATTATACCGCACTAAGGTCTCTGTCCTCCCGAAACTCTGCCCTCCCTCAAACTCCACCCCCAAATCTCCAGGAATTCCTCAACCTAGAGTTGGCAACGCTATGAACTCACAAACAGATTGTGAAAGCATGTTCTGTTCAGCATCAGACTACTTCCTTGTCATGATGACTAGTTATTAATGACAAATCTATGAATATGTTTTTTAAAGTTTAGAATCAGCAGGGCTGAGATGATAAACGTAGAATATGGTAGGTGCTGAGAGGGAATGGAGTGTCTCAAAGCATGTCAAGTATTTCAAGGGACCTGGAGAAAGAAAAGCTGAACAAAAGCCCTTTATGATGAGTGGAATTGTTTGAAATTATGTCATGTTCAAGCAGTTTGTCCACGCAAAGGGCTAAGCTACAAGTGATGAATGACACTTGAACAGCAAGTGAACAGACTCACGTGTATTCTTCCCTGTTCACTTGCGCTCCACTTGATCACGTAGACTGATCAAGTGGAGCACAAGTGAACAGGGAGGAATACATGTGAGGGCCAAGCTACAAGTGACGAATGACACTTGAACGGCAAGTGTATTTCTCCCCGTTCACTTGCCCTTCACTCAATCCACTTGCCGTTCAAGTGTCGTTCATCACTTGTAGCTTGGCCCTCAGTCTGTTCACTTGCAGTTCAAGTGTCATTCATCACTTGGCTCAAATAATCTTTTCAGTGTGTTAAATGTGAGGCACAGAAAAGTATCGCCTCATTGTCCTGCGCCTGTGGAGCCAGGAAGCTTTCGTGCAGAAACTCCATTGAGACAGAACAGGGACTGGGCAACGTTGTGGTAGGTTTGGATGGTGCCAGGAACTCGCCAGCTGCCCACCAGTACCCATGACCCCCATCAACGACTCGGCCGCCACAGGCTCAAGAAGGGACACTGTCGGAGAGCAGTTCAGCAAGAACAAGAACACCAGTTTGCAGCTCTTTGCCCTGTTGTGATAACCTGACCTACATAGAACCAAATGGGCACATGAGAAAATTCAGGGGGGAAGAGATGACAGAGCTGAGGGAAGAGGAAGCACATCCTTGGAATTCTTTACTCCTTTCTTTTATGACAGAACAGTCCTTGCTATCCTGGAGATCCAAGGCTTAGGATAGCTAGGAATAAGATTTCAGGGCTTTCACCTCAAGGGGCTCCAGAGAAAAATCTCAGGGTGAAAGGGGCCAGAACCGAGCAGAGAAAGCTATTTCCCTCTTAGTTCCAGAGGTCCAGACTCACTGCTCCTGAGCCACCCAGCACAGTCAAGTGCTGATTACCATCTTCAACCCCAACAAGGCTCCGCCTTTACCATATCAAGCTTCTTGCCTGGTCCCCCAGATAGCTCCTGGATCTTGTAATAAGAGTCTCAGGAGATGGACTTGTGTGCCACCCTCTTGGGGTGAGGCATATTCCCCAAAGACGTGAAGAAAGCATACCTATGCACGCCTTGACAGAGGATGTTTGGGAGTTGTTTCATCATGCTTACCTTGCCGCTGTGACATTTGCACTTAACCTATTTCATAGCAACATTATCAGCTTGTCTTCCATTTATTTATTTCAAAAATGCCCAGTCCCCTTTTCTTCCTACATGGGAACCAAGGCAGCGTGCGCTATTTACTGTATTTAAGGTCATGAGGCCATTGAATTGGGTGCGTGTGTAAAAGATGCAGAGAGCTTCCAGGCCAGCGATGTTTCAAAGGGTCCTGGGACACGGTGGTTTCAGCACTCCATGTGCCAGAATCCACTGAGAACTTGCTGAGTGGCAGCTGCAGGAGGGTTGTCGGAAATGCTTGGGGCCCACTTTATTTGCAGAAGTGCCAGTAGGAACACTGTGGGCCCCAAATCTCATAACAGGTTTCAAAATATATATTAGCCAAGCCTATTTTATATGGAGGCGAGTGGAATTTGCATACTACTAATGTAAGGGTGGCAGCTTGAACTAGATTGCTCACAGTATTTTCAAAGAAGTGACATCATTGGGAGAACAGAGTTGCCAATTAGCTCACAGCTTTGATTTGGGCTCATAGATCAATGGTAGTCACGCCCTGGGGGACCTCTTTGGTCTCTTGTTCCCTAGCATTTGGCAGATTCCGCAGTTTCTGCCGAAATACAGTTGCTTTTTAAAACGTGACCAGGTGAGGAGGAAAAAAGCTGGCTCCATGGTAGGTTATCCAGGTCCCGAAAGACATCATTTTCTGTGCAGATATGGTATTGTATGCTTTCCCAACAGAAAGACTGACAATGGCTGCCTCTGTTGATGTTGCGCTATCATCGTGCTGTAGGTGCCATGCTTTAGACCAGTGATATTCAGTGTCTTGGGAGCCACAGGTGTGGGGTCCTTGACATGCCACTTGTAACTCTTCTGTGTGCTGTTCCTGAAGGTGGCCCCTACCCCTTGGTTTAGGAAAGTGGGCAAGGCCATTGCCCAGTGGGGCTTGTGGTTGGCAGGTGGGTCCCACTTTGAAACATCTACTGCCAGAGGAACAGGGAAGCTGTAAGCCTTGAGGTGCAGGTAGGATTGCCAACTCTGAGTTGGGAAATTCCTGGAGATTTGGGGAAGAGCTTGTGGACAGTGTAGTCTGAGGAGGGGAAGGAACCCAGCAGGACATAATGCCATAGAGTCAGAGCCAAGCTACAAGTGATGCCTTACACAGTTTGAACACTTTCCAGCTTCCCTGAAGTTTTGATGGGAAATGTAGGTGTCCTGGTTTTACATCTTGGCTCTCCATTACAGCTGCAAGACCAGGATGCCTATATTTCCCATCAAAACTTGAGGGAAGCTGACAAGTGTCCAACCTGTGTCAGGCATCACTTGTAACTTGGCTCTCAGGGCCAAGCTACAAGTGACGAATGACACTTGAACAGCAAGTGTATTTCTCCCTGTTCACTTGCCCTCCACTCAATCCACTTGCCGTTCAAGTGTCATTCGTCACTTGTAGCTTGGCCCTCAGTCTAGCCTCACAAGCATTTTCTCCAGGGGAACTGATCTCTGTCCCCTGGAAATCACTTCTAATCTCAGGATATCTCAAGGCCCATCCTGGAGGTGGGCAACTTTAGGTGCAAGCATCATAGCAGGGAAGGAAGTCAATGTGGCTCTTTGGGGTGATGGTAATCGTGAATGTGGCTTTCTGCAAGCTGCTGAGTGACTCCCACTGCTTTAGACAACTTTTGTTGCCTTAGACACTTTTTTCTTTGCATTGGTTTCCAGTTTCCTAATCCCAGTCATACTGTGTTCTTTACTGGAGGTTCTTGCTGTCTGAATTAGTTTCAAATTTTGTAACCCACCTTGAGTCTCAGTGATAAAGTTGGGCATAGATGAAGATGATGAAGATGAACTCAAGACATTGGTTTTTTACTCAGTGTATGTGTATATATATGCCATCAAGTTTCTTCCAACGTATGGCAACCCTATGAATCAGTGACCTCCACAACTTCCTATAATTGACAGCCTTCCTCCTGTCTTGCAAAACTGAAGACTGTGGTGCCCTTTATTGAGTCAATCCATCTCCTGTTGGGTCTTCCCCTTTTCTGACTGCCTTCAACTTTTCCTAGCATTATTTTCTTTTCCATTGAGTCTTGTCTTCTCATGCATGATGTGACCAAAGTATGACAGCCTCAGTTTAGTCATTTTAGCTTCTAGGGAGAATTCAGGCTCGATTTGATCTAGAACCCATTATTTTGTCTTTTTGGCTGTCCATGATACCTGCAAAACTCTCTGCCAACACCACCTTTCAAATGAATCAGTGATCTTCCTGTCAGCTTTCTTCATTGTTCAATGTTTACATCCATACAGACTCAGGGCATAGGGAAATGCACAGAAGACATGGACAAGTATTGTCTTCCTTTAGTTCATGATTGTTGCAGCTAAGAAACAGCAGAAAGAACAAAAGAGCCAAGCTGCTAAAAGGAGAGTTTTATGCCTTCTGACATGATCTTTGTTGACTTTTCTTAGGTGAAAGAAATGACCACCCGGAAGTGATTACTGCACAAGGGCGCGTTCGGGGCAAGGTAGTCAGTGTGAATGGTATTGACCAGCCTGTAAATGTCTTTCTGGGAATCCCTTTTGCAAAGCCACCCATTGGATCCCTTAGATTTGCTCCTCCACAAGCACCCGAGCGCTGGAGTCACATCAGAAACGCGACATCTTTCTCTCCAATGTAAGAGCCGGTCATTTTTCACTTCGCCGTAATTCCTCTTGTGCTACGTTTTTAATTTTTTAGATGTCCCTTTCCTTTGTCGATTCACGCATTGTAGGAGTGCACTGTTAATCTGACTGCAAAGGGATAGCCTTCCTCAGTCAGGAGAAGGAAGAAAGTGGTGCACTCCCTTCCCTGGAGACACCCACAGATGTTGTAACGTGTGAACCCCTCTCCCACCACCAGGCTCTCCCTCTACATTCCCTTGCCCCCACCCCTGGCAGGGCCTAAGCTCTGCAAAGATCGAGGAAAAGAGGCTTGTTCGTTGGTGCTCCTTCTGACTTCCCATACCTTGAATTCAGTTAACTGATCCAGTACAGGTCTCAGCAATTCTGAAGCTTACAGAATAATAAAGCTATTTTAGCTAGAGGTTACAATAATTACCTAGAGCTGAGCTGGAACCTTAGAGCCAAGCTACAAGTGATGCCTGACGCAGGTTGGACACTTGTCAGCTTCCCTCAAGTTTTGATGGGAAATGTAGGCGTCCTGGTTCTATAGCTTGGCTCTCCACTACAGCTGCAAGACCAGGATGCCTACATTTCCCATCAAAACTTGAGGGAAACTGACAAGTGTCCAACCTGGGTTAGGCGTCACTTGTAGCTTGGCTCTTAGCTGCCACATACAGATGGTTTGAGCAGCAGCTGGGCAATAAAGCCTGCAAAATTCAAATCTCAAGCAGCACAGCATGAAATCTGAAGATGCTGATGGTGATTCAGTTCTGCGAGTCGGTCAGTTTCAGAAGCTAAGGCCCTGGTCCAGTTATACGGTTCTGACCAGCGTTGACCAATCAGAAGGCCAGTTTCTGGAAACTTTCCAGAACTGCCTCCTGAATGGTCATTATTGCCCCCTCCAAGCATTGCAATCAGTTTGCACCACTCTCCCGCTGAATGGCTTCAAGCGGCTAATGGGAAAGAACATTTCTATCCAGGTGCATTGAGCTAAGAGAGCTGAGCTCTTAATTGGTTTATTGACCCGTGAGGCATTAGGGTTCTGTTGCACCACAGACGGCAGTCAGCAGGATGGCAACGGGCTGGCTGGGGGCGCTAGTGAGGAAAGAGCCTCACACACCTTAACGAATATTCCTGCATCCAATGAAGTGAGCACTGACCCATAAAATAATTTTTCTTACTCTTTAAAGTGCCACTAACACGGCTACTCATGTGCAATGGCCTCCCAGTGTAATTACTTTGAGTTTAAATCTATAGTGCAAACAAACACAAAATGTCATCACCTCCCCGCCCCCCGCCCCCCCGATGCCAAAATGTAATTATCCAAGATCACTATAGGTCGGAGGCAACTTGACAGCACAAAACACACACGTGACACACAATATCTTGATGATCCAGACATTTTGCTGGCTGATCTCACTGTTGTTTGCTCCCTTTTGTTTTTATTCTTTAGATGTCTGCAAGATTTGGGATGGATTGATGTGTTTCAGAAATTGTTGAATGCCACATTACCTCAGTCGACCGCATCCGAAGATTGTCTCTACCTGAATATTTACACCCCAAACACGAAAGCCCAGTTGCCTGTAAGTGAAATTCTGCTTCATTTATGTAGTAGGAATCGTCGTCATCATCTACCTGATGGGGTGAGGTAGCAGTTTCCCCCAGGCCAGTTCATCTAGGGATCCTGACAGCGTTTTGCCATCTTCTGGGCATGGAGCAGAGGTCACTGGGTGTGGGTGTGGGTGTGGGGGAAAGGAGAGGTAGTTGTGAATTTCCTGCATTGAGCAGGGGGTTGGACTAGATGACCCTGAAGGTCCCTTCCAACCCTATGATTCTATGAAGTTCAGCATCTCTGGGAGAAACATACAATTATTCCAGTGCTAATAAGAGTGCTAAGTGTGATTCCAAAAGGACTAACTAAACACCTAAGCGATATCAGCATAGACAGGATAACAACAGGCCAGTTGCAAACAGATGTACTACTTCAAATAAGCCACATACTGATACCTTGTTGACTCTTAGATTCTTGGATAAAATTTAAATCGGTGTGGGACAAAATATTCCAGCCCTAACAGCTGGTGGATGGTGGACAATAACAACCACCACCACCACCACAACAATAACAATATGTATGGGTATACAACGTAATGAGCCCAGGGTTCCCCAACATGTTGACCGGGGGCACTATGATGCCCACCAGTACTTCCTTTCGCAGCTGCAGAGCTTTTCAGAAAGTGGATGGGGCCATTGTAAGGTGGGGCTTATTTTTGTTCAAATGAATGGTTTGACACTGGAGGATGAGGAAGACTGGTAAGCACCTGATTTTTCCTTAGTCACCCGTCCAGCTTTTCCTCTTCCCAGGAGGTGTGAGGAGGGAGGCATGCTGTTTGGATGCACCTCCAGCAGACGCCATTTGAGGTTTGGCTCTACTTGCTTTGGTAGCCCTATTGGGTTGGTACTCCCCTCCCCTCTTGACATTCCAAAGGTGCCTGCAAGTTCAAAAAGGATGGGGACCCCTGCAGTAATCCCTCCCACAGGCTTACAATCTAAAAAGTCAACATGTGGAAAACACAAGAAGGGATAAGAAAGGGGGAAGGGGGGTAGGCAGGTTCATTGGTTGTCTTATGTTGCCTGATTGCACGGCTTTATAGCCCCTAATCCTCCTTGAGTCTCAGCAAGAAAGATGAACTATAAATAAAAGTCAAGAAATAAAAGCTCATGTTCAGGGTATGTTGTTGCAGGCAGGAGAAAGGAAGTGCAAGCTGGTGAAAAGGAGTAGGAAGAGGGATGAAACCGGAGAGCTAATCCAAGACTTGGCTAACAGGAAGAGTATCGGTAGAACAGAGGAGCCAAAGGGACAAAGAGGGGAGAGTCTCCCAAGGGCTTCCTCTTCCTGCATGGAACGCTGTTGCCCATGCGTGTTTTTAGAGCTTCTACGCAATGTCACGTTTGTTCATTCCGGGCATAGGGCTTTCTCTTTGACGTTGCATCATAGGAAAACCTCTTCTGATCCAATTCAATGGAGCAAATGCAGGGTGGTGGCTGTGGGCAGAGCCCCATGTGGAAAGTCAGTGCAGGAAGGTGGCAGAACTAAGTCCCGTCTTCAGATTGGCAGGGTGAATCTCTGCATTCCCTAAATGGGGGGAGCCCTACTTTTTTCTGTTCCCAGATGAACCTTGTGGTATCTTTAATTGCAGCTCAGCTGGGAAGGGGCAAAGGGGGGGACTGTAAGCCTGCAGGGGGAGCAGCACAACTCTTGTTCCATCAGTGCTTCTGCACCAACATGAGAGAATGGCGGAGAGAGGTAGGGTGGGAATAGCAACAAGTGTGTGCAGATGGCTGCTGCCCTACTGGTCACTGCTTCTTTGGTGGGCGCATCCTTTTGCACCCCTGTATGGAAGCAGCCAGAGAGTGAGAAAACAGGTCAGGAGCATGGAGAGATCTGAAGTGGGAGGGAAGAAGCAGCTTAAATTAGGCTTCAAAGAGGACAGCAAAGTCCTGCTCAGAACACTAGGCAGAAGTTCAGTCAAGGGGACTTAATGAGCAAGAACCTGGATAACCAGGCTAAACACATTTCTTGACCCCACAGACAAACTGCTCAGGCCGAAGGGCCCAACCTGGAGGCAACAGCTTTATACCTCCCAGTGAAGTCTCATTGGACCCTTCAGTCATCTTATTCAAGAAGGTCCCATTGGATCCCCCTGGGTAGTATCAACTTCTTCAGCTGGCCATCTTGAGGAGGGGTATTGTGGGGCAGAGGAGATGAGTAAGCAGCCCTCTGTATAGGCAAGCGGTTCAGCTGACAAACAAAACAAGGCCTTGGAGCTGCTAGGCCCGGGATCTTGGTTCAAGGCCCCCTGTTGCCTAATAAGGAAAAAGTAGTCACAAAAACAGCTCCCTGGGAAAATAAAATGGAATATAGTTTGGAATTACATTGAGTATTCAGTTGTATATAGAGCTTTTGAAACATTAAATGGTGTGGCTGGACAAAATTAGAATACACCCAGTGATTGTACTTTTATCATCACATTGTGGTGGTTTTTAAATTGGGTCTGGAACCCGCAAACTGAGTCCTGACAAGCTTCTTTGGTCTGTTTTTTTCTTCTTCAGGTAATGGTCTGGATCCACGGAGGAGGGCTGACATTTGGAGGAACTTTCATGTATGATGGATCCGCACTGTCTGCTTATGAAGATGTGGTAGTTGTAATGATTCAGTACAGACTGGGCCTCCTTGGATTCTTTAGGTAAGATGGGTGGTGACCAGAGGGGCCTTTTTCTTCTTTTGGGGTTTATGGGCCTCTCCGTGCGTTAGGCTATTCAAAGATCTGCTCCAGGTCCTGCCAAGCAGATATATGTTGGGGATTCCCTGTTGAAACTTATATTCAGGTGTGTGTAGGCCTGTGGGATGGGGGAAGAGGGAACAATTTTCAGCCACATATGGAAGATTCCCCAGCTGGAAAAATAGCAGCTCCACGGGGCCATTTGGCATGGAGGGTGTGTGGAGCTTCAGTCCCTTTTTCCTGTGCACTGTGATCCTGATCCCAATAGACACTCCCCATGTGCCTGAGAATCTAAGAGTCTCTCTACGTGAGAGGCCTGAATGCGTGTTCGTCAAGTGCCAGGAAACACAATGGTAGCTGGGAAGTGCAGTTTTAAAAGACAGAGCCTGCGGAGGTCACTCTGGAGGGGATGGATTCTCTTCGCCGCCTCTGGTGTGCCAAACTGGCACCTTATACTGGCGCCTGCCGTTCAGTCGCACTGTTTATCAGTCTTCTTCCTTTATGTCCTTAGAAAGATTTCTCGCTTCTAATCCTGAAAATAATATGCTTCCAGGGCAGGCGGGCATTGTTCTTCTGCCTACCAAGCCACGGTCACCAGTATTCTGTTCAGTCTGTCTCAAATTCAAGTGGATGCTGCCTGATTTCCCACCAGACTAGATCCTACCAAGTTCTCATAATGATAGTCTGGGTGGCCGCAATTGACTAAAGTGTTTGCTTTAGGGCCAAGCTACAAGTGACGAATGACACTTGAATGGCAAGTGAACAGACATGTATTCCTCCCTGTTCACTTGCGCTCCACTTGTGAACTTGTGAAGGGGCCACCTTCAGGAACAATACTGCCACAGTAATACTGCCCTCCCTATGTTCCTCTACGGCAGCTTCACTCATCTGAACAGGGTCTCCTGCAGGTGCCAGGATGCACATGGGTGAAATCGACAGCAGCCCGTACACGGGCCTTCTCTGTGGTGGCCCCTGCTTGAGGAGGTCAGAACAGACCCCACTCTCCAGGCTTTCCACAAACGATACAAAACTGAATGATTCAAAAAGACTTTTTACTCAAATGGGAGGACTGTATTGTAGGGAGGGGGTCTCAGATGCTTCACTAATGAGTTAGGGACCATAGACCTCACCACTTTGTTGTCTTACATATTATTTGTTGCTTTAAATGTGTACTCCTATGTACTACTTGTGCTTTATGTTGTCTAATGTCAATCATAGAAGTGATTATGTTCTGTTTCAGTATTTTCTTATACTTTGTATTGGACTCTTGCTAACGCTATGTCTTTTTAAACTTGTATCTATTTACCCTACGGCATTGTTTATGGAAATGTACTTGATAGGGATTGTACTAATCTCATGCTGTGTAATCCGCCTTGAGTCTCAGTGAGAAAGGCGGACTATAAAGGACACACACACATACACACATACATACACACATGGCAGGAGATTTGGGAGGCAGTGCCTGGGCAGGCAGAGTCTGGTGAGGATGTGATGTCACTTCTGGGTGACGTTCTAGGCTGCCTTGCCTAGTCTCTGTGGTGTTTACCAAAGAGATTAGGGGAGATTCCTTGAGTATCACTATGTGAAGCCCATTTTCACTCCTGCTTCTTAATTCCTGGGGGTAGGAAACTGAGGCTGAGAGGTGGTAATTCCCCACCCCAGCTGGATAAATGGGAGGTTTATATGTGAATGTAAGGTATCAAGCGTCTGTATGATTTGCTTGTCTACCTGCAAGACTCCTCTGATGACATTATTTATGGAAATGTGACAGTGATTGACAGCTCTAGTGAAAGAAGAGGAAAACATAGGTGTGGAGAGGCAGGATTTAGGCATTTTTATGGTCAAGCACTGAGTCTATTGTGTAAGCTGTGTGGGAAGGGGATTGAAAATGCAGAGAACGTTAAAAGACTAGGCAGCCCAATCAGGAAAGATAAAAAAGCCTGAAGCAAAGAATGAGAACAGTGGAGTAGACCTCTAACTGTGTATGGATGAGAAATGGCAGTGGATGAAACTCTAATGAAAGGCCGAGGGACAGGAGAAACTAGATCATGTTGGCAGCAAAAAGAAGCAAGAACGGGGTAGTGGCTGAGTGTCTTCCCTTCATACTCTTCCAGCACTGGCTTGTAACAAGTAGAAAAATGCATGTAAATGATGTAGTCGATTCTCTGTTCCTGATTTTGTTGTGTACTGTGTCTGTCTTGCTTGTAGTACTGGATCTGTAGAAGCTCGTGGAAACTGGGGCTTACTGGATCAAATCGCAGCTCTCCAGTGGGTTCAGAAAAACATCAAGCAATTTGGAGGAGATCCCCAGTCTGTGACCATATTCGGCGAGTCTGCAGGAGCATTTAGCGTTGATGCTCAGGTGGGTATACTGACAGTGGTAGAATTTGCCTCTGCACCATCGTGCTCACTTCTTTATCCCCCAAAGCGGCCTTAAACCTCATTGGAGCAGGAGGCACTTCTGAAGTTCCTAGGAAGCATCACCTTTACATCTGCAAGGAGCTCCCATTCAGAAAAAGCTGCCCCTGTCATAGGAGGAAGCTTGCAATTGGCTAATATTTTGTGGAGCCTCCCAGCATTTTGTGGTTGGACCTGGTCTTCATGGCAGCCATTTTATTATTAGAACCCCCAGTCTGTTCTCAAAATTCTCCAAATTTTTGGAGTTTGGAAGATTCCTAAGACTGGGAAAGCCGTAGCAAGTTAATGTTCAAAAAAGGATATTGAAGGAAACTCCTTCTCTCCCTGTTATTAGTATAGTGTGCTACAGGGCTTGGTCTAGTGTCCCAAATAATGGGACTTATCCTGGCTCCATTCAGTGGGAAGAACTACAGGGAGATGAAGGGAGATCAATAGGTTAGAACAGATCAGGCAATACTTCTTTATCAAACCTTTCAGATGAGATTCTTGGGGGGGGGGGCGAAACCTTGCCTCCTTTGTGAAACTCGTTTGTGAAACTTTGGGGTTTTTTTTTATTATGGACAAAATCTCAGACCATATTCAAACTCTAGATAACCCACATGATCAGTCAACACTTCTCAAACAATGGCTGCCTTTCCTAGACTATACATTTACCACAGACAGTTACTCTGTCTTGATCCATTTATATATAGTTTCACAGCATTGTCATAATATGCTAATGTTAAAGATTGTTAAATACCCATATTGGTATTCTTATTATTGAATGTTGTTTTCCCTGACTGGATCAACTTCTGTATTATAAGCGGTTACATACGTTTGTTGTTAGTTTGTGTTCAGAAAACTACATAAATAAAACAATGTTTAAAATATGGTCATGTCTGATGAGACCAAAACATAAACCTTCAAAGTTTCCAAAGGAGTGCATGTAGCCCTTAGCACCTGCCTGGGTCTCCTTCGGTCAAGAGGCTGCATTTACACCGCCTCAGAGAGATAACCAGATTTACCTACTATTCAAACACCTCAGATCTTTAATACATTCTAATCTGCACACTTTTTCCCTGTAGGTATTATCTCCGTTATCCAAGGGTTTGTTTCAGAAAGCCATAGCAGAAAGTGGAGTTGTTATAATGCCAGGTTTGTTGACTTCCCACCCAGAAGTCCTTGCAAAAGTAAGTGTGCTGTTGTGTAACACTTGGATTGTGCTCCTAAGAATAGCCCCTCCTCAAATTGCTCACCCCAGAGAAAACCCACTGGAAACAGTTCCAGGGAAATATTGTCCCGGAGCACGTGTGTGTGAAATTCAAGCATTTGCTATCATTTAGAAGAACAAATCTAGGCAAAAAGGATTTCTTTATTAGATTCAAGGGATATATTTGATTGAATAGGGTTAGAAAAGTGATAGGTTAAAAGTGACCAAGATGTGCATGAAACACAACATAAGCCCTTTGCAGACAAAATGCTGGCGTTCTGTTTCTGCAGTGTGGTAGCTTGTCGGCCCCTGTAATGCAGCTGATATACACAGTCACCATATTGTGTATATCAGGTCAATGGATGCTGTACCTGCGTGGAAAATGCACACGTTGCCCTTTTTTCACAATAGAGTGATTGTGCATATTGCACTCTCCTGCTTCCATACATGTATATCATTTCATAATGTACTATTGTATTTGCTTTTAAATGTATGTAAGCCACTTTGGCCCTGACCTGGATAGCCCAGGCAAGCCCAATCTCATCAAATCTCCGAAGCTAAGCAGGATCAGCCTTGGTCAAAAATCAGATGGGAGACCTCCAACGAAGACCAGGGTTGCAGAGGCAGGCAGTGGCAAACCGCCTCTGTTAGTATCTTGCCATGAAAACCCCACCAGGGGTTGTTGTAAGTCAGCTATGGCTTGAGGGCACTCTCCATCACCACCAAGCCTCTTCGAGTCCTATTGATTGGAGAGAAAAGCGAGAGATGAATATTTTAAATTAAATCAGCTCACAGCATTTGAAAAAGACAACGTTATCGGTAGGTTTGGAATGGCAGTGGCTCTGTGGTGTTTCCTCCAGTGATTAGAGAGAGACTGTTAGTGTGCTGTGAATGAAAGTTAGAGAGGGATAGTGGCTGAGACCCAAACAACAGGCTGTGAGGTGATATATGGGTGCTGTTAGCTTCCTTCCCTAATGGGAACCTGAAGTGGCTTACACAATCATTCTCCTCTCCTTCATATTATCTTGACAATAACAACCTTGTGAGGTAGGTTAGTCTGAGAGCATGTGACTGACCCAAGGCCATCCAGCGAGCTTCCATGGCAGAGGGGGGGATTCAAACCCAGGCCGTCCAGATCCTAGTCTGACACTCTAAGCACTCTGCTGCTTATCTTTCCCCAGTCCTTCGTCTGCTAATATTTGCGAGAGGGCTGGGGAGATGCTAACCCGATGTCACATTGCTATCCTCCCCCCAATTATATCTTACAATAGCATCTCTAAGACTGTAAGCCCAACAACCTCTTTCATCACCACCCTGGTTGGGCAATGGCTGTTCTTCATTGTTCATTTCGTAATTGCCTTTAACTGCATGTCTTTTTAAAACCTTAACAAAGGAAATAGCAAAAGTCTCCGGCTGTGGGACAAGCAGTGCGGAAATGGTGCGTTGCTTGAGGAGCAAAACAGAGCAAGAACTAAAATCCTTATTGAAGGTAGGTAAAAGCCACATGTGGTTCCTAAAAGCCAACTGAATCAATGGGAACATGATACCTGGTTGCAAAATTCATCCATTCATTTTGAGGCTTGTCCTCTGTGCTTTTATCCACAAGGGTTTGGAAGATGCTTTCCATGGTGAACATGGAAAAGAGCAAAAGTCCAGTAGCATCTATAAGACTAACAAAATTTGTGGTAGGGTATGAGCTTTTGCTAGTGGACTCTTTTCTACTGATATAGACAGTCTGACATGGCTATCCTTCTTGATCTGTAGTGAACATAGTTTTAATTATGTCTGTATTATTTTATCTAAAAGCCTATGTGCTACATAGACGTCTTTGAATAAATGGACACATTTAAATGGTGAACATAAAACAATGAACTAATATACGCCATGTAGAGTTTATGCTGGCCATTGCCTGAACCGTTAATCTTGTCAATATTCCGGGATATTGAAAAAAGAAATCTGTCATGTTTTCAGCAGTCCATCCATATTCTTTTCAGATACAGATAAACGCCAACCATCGAGGGATTTATTTATGTATTTATTAGATAATTTGTGTGCTTGGAGACCTGTTCTAGTTAGAAAAGAATAAAAAGAAGTCCAGAAATTCAATTCACCAATGAAACAGCAGTCACCTCTGGCTTTACCAGCGACAAAGCTATTTGCTCTATAGTTTTTCTTCAAGTTGTTAATATATTGAAAGCCAAGAATACTCCATAAAGGGGGTGGCAGCCATAGCTTGGAAATAGGCTTTCCGTGACTAGTTGCATCACACCCTGTTCCCTGCACCCACCCACATGACTCCGCAGTTGCTAGCTTGTTTTTCTGTTGTCGTATTGAGCAGCTCTCTGCTCATGTGCTGGTGCACCTTTTCTTTGAAAAAGCCTAAAGAGTCTGGGGCTTTTTGCTTTAGAAAAAAGACCACCACGGAACAACAGGATAGAGGTTTATAAAATTATGTAGTGTGTGGGGGGTGTGTGTGTGAAATTGGATAGAAAGAGGGTTTTCCCCCCTCATAATGCTGGACCTCGGGCAATACATTCAAGACAAACAATAAAAGGACTTCTTTGTTCCAAGAGGATTTAAATTGTGGGATTCACTGCCAGCAAATATAGTGATAGCTGCAAGTAGGTGGAATTCACCACCAATGGAGAACTGTAGGATTTGCTGCCAACACATGTGGTGATGGCTAATGGGGACTGGAAAGATTCATGGAGGATAGGTCCTTCAAGCAGCTACTAGCCATGGTGACGAAAGGGATCATCTTCATTCAGAGGCAGTAAATCTCTGGATCCCAGTGCTGGGAGGTGAAATCAGAGGAAGGCCTTGGTCCCTATGCCCTGCCATTCACCCTCCAGGGCAATGGATTGGCCACTGAATGAAACAGGATGCTGGACTAGATAGATCTCTGGTCCAATCCAGCAGGCTCTTCTTGTGTTATGCTATGGGTCAGGGTGAGTCCCCAGTATCTTGCTTCCCTGTGTTCAGGCAATTGGGGAGAAGCTGGAGGCCTGCTATGTCTGAACCTTCCAGTTCTCTGGCTGCAGCAAAGGGGGTGGTGGACAGAAATACCACTTGTGCAGGGACTGTGTTTGGGGTGTACATTTAAGAATCTGCCAATGAAGTTGTGGGTGTGTGGACCACGCAGCTAATTGTCAGCATTCAGGAATATATAGTAAGATATATTCCACAAGAGTACAGAAGAACTACAGAATGCAGGATTGAGTTTGCTGAGAACCAGACCGGGCTTGGAGGAGAGGCCCAGCTGGGGGGAGAGTAAGCCTTTTATCCATGCTGTTTTTGCCATTTAAATGTCCTCTTTCCTAAAGCTGCTTTTGGCCAAATGGGGAAAACATACAGGTACCATAGCAAGGAAATGGCAAGATTCTCCCTAGCACCTGGCAGGGCAACGCAGATTACCTGTTTACTATGACGCTACAGGCACTGCCTGGCAAGCAGACGGTTGTCTGTGTCCGCCTTGCCTGTGGTTTGGCAGGTTCTTCCTTGCACTGAATGGGGGGGGGGGATTGGGGCTACTTCTTGGCCTTGGCCGTAGAGCTCCCTGGTGTAGGTTGACCAGTTGCTGATGCTGCTCTAGACTCTACCCACATGCAAGCATAGAAATCATTACAGTGATCCTGAAAACTGGGTGTGCAGTTGGCATGCTGCTGATACAGTTCGAGCCTATGCAGATGTCTGGACTTGTTGGGTTTTACATATGTGTCTAGCTTAGTTCAGATTTGCTTCATTCTAATTATGAATGTCTTGGAATGTTCCACCCATAGGAAGCAAGCACACATTTAACATATATTTTCCTTTTAAAAAAAACACCACAGGAAATTAAAAGCATGAATGCAGTTGTGGACGGCAAGTTCTTTCCAAAGGCACCCAAAGAGCTTCTGGCTGCAAAGGAGTTCAAGGCTGTCCCATATCTACTCGGCGTGAATAACGATGAATTCGGTTGGACCATGCCTCTTGTAAGACATTTGTTTCTCCTTTCTGTATCGCAAGCACCTGCGTTATCTGAAAGGGTGCCTTAGGGATGAGTCATATGCTATAAGCCCTCCATGGCTTGTATGAGGACTTTCTGTCAAACGAGTGCCTAGAGTTCCCTACGAGGAGCTCAGTTTGCAGGTGTGCACTGGCTGGGTTCAGATCAGAACCACAGCCCATGGGTTCTCTTTTCCCACACCATTTTCCCAACCTGATAAGATGGTAATGGGGAGACTGTGGTGAGCCACTTTGGGTTCCCACTGGGAGCAAAAGTGTGTATAAATGAAGGAAACAGATAAATAAATGAACTTAATGTGTGCTGATGGATAGGTTTCCAACAAGAAACTCCCAGTACACAAACTCCCAGTACATATCTGGTAAAAAAGCATCTGTCAGCCACAAGGACTTTATGTGAGTCCGCCTTGACATTGATCAGACACTGAGGATTCTGTTTTGCCAACTGCTTTCCATACCACTCCCATTTCTTCTCCAGCTTTGTGTTATCCATGTATTAACCACATCTTTGCAAATGGGAGTAAAAAAAAAAAAGGATCAGAAGACAGGATGTACAGCACTTTCACACAAGTGGAATAACTTTCAATTCACTTTCAATGTACTTCAGCAATCTTTTGCAAGTGGATTTTGCCTTTTCGCACAGTAAAATCCAGTTGATTGAAAGTGCAATATTCAGCATGTGTGAAAGTGCCCCCAAAGGCAAATTTAAGGTGTCAGATTTTAGCCAGGTCCCCAGAAGATAGATAGGTGAGTGCATCCTCGTGCAAGTATGTCATTGGGTACAAGGTGCAGAGTGGTAAGCTGCAGTACTGCAGTCCAAGCTCTGCTCACGACCTGAGTTCGATCCTGGCGGAAGCCAGGTTCAGGTAGCTGGCTGAAGGTTGACTCAGCCTTCTGAGGTTGGTAAAATGAGTACCCAGTTTTCTGGGGGTAAAGTATAGATGATTGGGGAAGGCAATGGCAAGCCACTCCGTAAAAAGTCTGCCAAGAAAACGTCATGATGTGACTCCCCCCACGAGTCAGTAATGACTCGGTGCTTGCACAGGGGACTACCTTTACCTACAAATATATCATTTCAACAACAATGGCATAAAAAAAGATACATTCAATGCTGAGAGGCTGTGGCTCAGTGGAGGAGGGTCCCACTTTCAATCCCCTGCATCTTAAGAGGACCAGGTGATGCAAAAACTGACTGAGACCCCAAAAAGCTACTGCCAGAATGAATAATACTGACCTTGATGGACAGATGGTTTGATTCAATACAAGGCAGCTTCATGTGTTCCTGTCTATGCAGTTCTGCAAAAGCTATTCGTGGATAAGACTTGTTTTGTCCACACATTGAGTATTACCTTCTATCTTCTGCTGCCATTAAGGTGGCATAATCTCACACTGAACAATATTGAATGCAAATATATATATTTTTTTTACACACAGGCAGTGTTTTCCTTAAATATAACAGATGGTGTAAATCGGGAGAACATCACGGCAGCATTCCAAGTTGTAGCCACCGAGTGGGTAAGAGAGAAGCAGATACTCCATGCTTTTTGGACTGTGGAATGGCTTGTTTATGTACAAATTCCAAGATACCTGGAAAGACTTAAGAAAAATATTATAGACCCTTTGAAAAAAATGCAGGGAAGATTTAATTCAACAGATATCTTGGTGTTCTCTGTTTTGATCATCAGAGACGAGCTCTGAGTTTGTAAAATGGGAATATGGGAGACTGGGTGCACAAGGACGTGGGGTAAAGTTGCCAACCTCCAAGTGGGGCCTGGAGATCAACCAGAATCACAACTGATCTCCAGATCCAGAGATCAGTTCCCCCAGAGGAAATGGCTGCTTTGGAGGGCGAACTCTGTGGCATCATGTCTCTGTTGAGCTCCTTCCCTTCCCCAAGCCCTGCCCTTCCCAAGCTCCACCCCCAAATCTCCAGGAACTCCCCCACCTTGAGTTGACAGTCCTTAAGTTCTGGCAATAATGAAAGGTCAAGAAATCCTGAGGTCTAATAAAGCACTTTGGAAAGGGCCCTCCCGAAGAATCTAGCTCAATACCCAGACCAAATGTGTAGATCTGCAGATTATAAATCAGGAGGATTCACAGCACTGAAACTAAAGTATCAGCCAACCCAACAAACAAAAACATAATGCTAGAAAGAATCCAAGTTGTAGAATATGGCTTCACTAGCAACTCAGCCCATTTTTTTTTAATGGACTCTAGAAAACAGAGCATAGGAACGCTGTTGGGGAGATGCGATGGACCCTGGAGTGCTCTTGTGCTCCACAGCAGGCAGATTTTGGCTCCAAATGGGTCTGATTCAGCCCCAAATGGACCAAAATCAGGCCACCATGGAGCACAGAAGCACTCCAGAGCTGACCGTGCTGCCCTGGCAACATTCCTGTGCTCCGCAGCAGCCTGATTTCGGCCCCAAATGGACCAGAATCGGGCCACTGCAGAGCGCAGGAGCACTCCAGGGCCTACTTGGGGCCTGCTGCAGGGCTGTCATTCCCCTGGGCCTTCCCACCGCCACTACCGGTGCTATAAACAGTGCTATAAAAATCCTCAACATGCCTGCCATTTCCTTTCATTGCAGGGGCTCTCAGCTGAATCTGTGCAGAAGGTATTGGATGAGTATCTGGGAGACACGGAAGACCGTATCCAATTACGAGACCGCTTCCGAGATCTGATGGCAGACGTCCTCTTTGTTATTCCTGCTATTCAAACAGCCAGAATCTATAGAGGTGAATTTTCTGAAATAACAGAACTCTCACACCAGACATATAGAGCCAAGCTACAAGTGAGGAATTACACTTGCCTGGCAAGTGAACCGATTCATGTGTATTGTATTCCTCCCTGTTCACTTGCCATTCACTTGCGCTCCACTTGATCAAGTGGAGCGCAAGTGAACGGCAAGTGAACAGGGAGGAATACACGTGAGTCTGTTCACTTGCCAGGCAAGTGTAATTCCTCACTTCTAGCTGGGCTCTTAGACACCATTCAGTACCTTGCCCAGTACATCCCATGTGAGTCTTGACAACTGACTGCACCCTCAGGGTGTTGTTCTGAAATGTAATTCTCTGGCAGGGGAGACATTTACAGAGAAAAGCCCTAAACAGGCTCAAAGACACCTTCCTGCAGCGGCAGTGCCCTCTGGAGGCACACCAAGGTAAAAGGCGAGTCGTCGCCAGTACGGCTTGCCTTTTATATAATAGGATTCTGTTTACTTTATTTACAGTCTGCCTTTCTCAAGGCAGATTACACAGGTTAAATTGGTACAATCAACAGGATGTGACATCCAATGAACAATGCAATAAGATTTGGACTGTAGGGATCTGAAGCCAAGCAGAAATCTGAAAACAGAACTGAAGCAAAGCATAGGTATTAATATAATGCATTAAACAATGCAAAAATTGCATAGCAGGATCCTACTTGCAGCAACAGACAGCACAAACTATACACAGTAGTAGTAAAGACCGCAGTCTTTGTTGACCACAGTTGTTGTTGACCCCTTACTTATCTTCCTGAACCATTTTGTTACAATACAGCCTTACATTGAGAGCAAGTGAATGGCAAGTGAACAGGGAGGAATACACGTGAGTCTGTTCACTTGCCGGGCAAGTGTAATTTGTCACTTGTAGCTTGGCTCATAGAAGCCCTCTTGGCCAAAATTCTCATTGTTTTTCACATTTGGATTTCACTGCCAAAATGTGGATCTTCCTCATAAAGGCATACTATGTGTACCATGAGGGTTCTTTCAGTGAAGACCATCTCTTTAGTACAGGTCTACCAATCACATAGATATGGGAAGGGGCTCCAATTGAAACAGTAAAAGGAGCGCTCTGGTGACCATAACCATAGGTAAAGGTAGTCCCCTATGCAAGCACTGAGTCATTACTGACCCATGGGGGGGCATTGCATCACGACGTTTTCTTGGCAGACTTTTGTTACAGGGTGGTTTGCCATTGCCTTCCCCAGTCATCTACACTTTACCCCCAGGAAACTGGGTACTCCTTTTACCGACCTCGGAAGGATGGAAGGCTGAGTCAACCTTGAGCCAGTTACCTGAACATATTGTTAAAACAATTAATTTGTTTACCTACCTACATGATTCTGGGCTAATTTTAAGGTATGGATTCTAATGTCCTGAGGCTCAGATTGGGCCACCTCTCCTGTATGAACCTGTGCTCCAATTTAGATCCTTTCAGAATTTTTTCCTGGTTGTTCGCAGATTGAATAAATTAGCCACAGACTGTTTGCAAGCGTTTTTGACCATGGCACCAACCCTCTGGATTATTTCCCAAGAGGCAGGCTAGTGGAGACAATGTAAAGCAGTTCTGTTTAAGTAGAAAAGAGCAAGGGTTCAGTTCTGTTTCTGGAGGGTTTTGATAGAGGTTGACATTTTTACCTGATGGCTGTTTGAGGGGATTTATAAATTAGAGGCTGTTGCATTAGTGTTTCATTTGCTGCTTATACCGCTGAAAAAACCTTCTGTGTAGTGCTTATTTGATGCACACTGTGAGCTTTCATGGATGATGGGAAAGGTGGGATGCAGACGCCGTAATAACTAGGGATGAATAATGAATGTACACAAAGAGGCAAACAATACCTGACCTGAATGTGCTTCTAAAATACAATTTTGAATCATGACTATAAATTCAAGGTTTAATTGTTTGGGGTGGTAGTGATGGGTGGTGTCAAGTAACAGAGACCAAATTCATTCCCATTTATGAATAGCATTGATCCACCTCTCTAAGTGCTGACACATTTGGCTCCTATCAAGTTTGCTTGTGGAGAGATTTCAAAATGGGCCAAAGGTGGACATTCAATAAACAGCTCCCTCCAACCCCTACTTCAACTTTCACACATGGCAGCAGAGGAAAATTAGGGTTTGGGTTGGGGATAGCCAAGCTCCGCCAGTCATAATTACCTCTTTTAAATTAGTAAACTTTTCATATCCGGTCTCCTGTCAACATTTCTGTCAATATTTCAAAAGTCACATTTGCCACTTAGAGCCAAGCTATAAGAGAATTACACGAGGAGGAGCATGTGAAGGCAATCGCAATGTTAGCCGGGAAGCTGAGTTTTAAAAGAGATTGGAAGACTTTGTTAATTTTCGCTCTCTACAGAGCCAGGGAAATCTCTGCTCACAGGATTTCTTAATTTCCTCTTTGCCTCCTGAACGCTCTGTCAGTTTCACCTCCCCTTCTAAGAGGTGAAGAGGAAATAAACAAACCTTCTAAGCAGCAATCTGTAGAGAGGGGAAATTGACAAAGCCGTCCGATTTCTTTTAAAACTCAGCTTCCTGGCTAATATTGCGACTCCCTTCATGTGCTCTTCCTCATGTAATTTGTCTCTTGTAGCTTAGCTTTTCCACACCAGGTTTTTTTCTACAGCTCACTTTCTTATTTATCTGTGTCTGGACTTCACAGACCACCTTTGCTATAGTCTGAAGTAAGACAGGAAGAGCACAAAATGATACTGATATAGGTAGAGAAGGGGGGAAACCAATGTTGTGGAAAAGCACATGGAATGTTCTTGAACCCACAACGACATAATAACTGATCTGAGGGAAATAGAAGAAGGTGGAATTTGAAGTTAACTGTTTGGCAGATAGTCATTTGTTTACCTCATTTGTCTTTGGGGTTTTTCCTTGCATCAGACTGCAGAGTACCTATTTCCAAGGGAATTGAGACTTTCCCCTCTCTTTGTTTTTCCTTTGCAATAAACATCTCCCAGGCTGCTCTACTCTATTAGGTTTCAAAAGTGCTCTTTGATAAAGGTTCAGTTGCACATTACAACAACAGCAACAACAACATTCAATTTATATACCGCCCTTCAGGACCACTTATGACCCACTCAGAGCAGTTTACAAAGGATGTCATTATTAACCCCACCACAGCTGTGACTAGCCCAAGGTCACCCAGCTGGCTTCAAGTGGAGGAGTGGGGAATCAAACCCGGTTCTCCAGACTAGAGTCCCGCGCTCTTAACCACTACACCAAACTGGCTGTCTCCCATTATGGGATCTTCTTCCATGCTTATTTTAAATGATTTTTTTTGGCAAATGCAATGACCAGGATTGCTTTCTCTTAAGATGATTTCCCCCCTGCTGGGAAACATTTAGAAGTACTTGAATTCCTCCCCCACCCTTGTCCTCTGCCTGTTGGGGTAAAATCAGCTGAGGAGTGGCTTTTTCCAGAAAGAAAGCAGCAGGTGAGGAAAGGGTTAAAGTTCTCTGTGCTAGAGCAATGCTACATTTGCAAAAAAAACAAAACTCCTTTAAAACAAATAGAGAAGAAAGGTAAGGCCTAGTGGACCCTTGAGCCTTGCAGTGAAAAGAAAGATGCCATCCTACTATGTGACTGAACTGTGTGTATTCCTTTGGAGCACCCAATTGATTGAGGCTTCCTGTTGAACATTTCCAGCAGTTTCAGAATGTTTTCTACTACTAACAATATTGAACTTACTCTCTTTTTATTTTTCCCCTCAAGATTCTGGTGCTCCAGTCTACTTTTATGAATTCCAGCACCGGCCCAATATGTACAAAGAATCAAGGCCAGCTTTTGTGAAGGCAGACCACGGCGATGAACTTTACTTTGTCTTCGGATGGCCATTAATAAAAGGTAAATCAGCCTTCATGAGTAAGGGTATGATTATGGGTTAATTTAATAATGGGCAAGCTTCAAAATTGCATTGGTTGGTTGTAGCATTAACATTACAGTGATTCTCCTCTAAGGAATTCTCAGTGAGAATTACTACAACAGTATACAGAAATATAAAATCCAGGTTTAGAAAAAAAAACCCCAAAGCATAAAACCAGAAATACAAACCAGCAAGATCCAAAATACAGGTCCTAATCAGCATTGATCCTGTCTGTAAGTGGATAGCTTCCTGTAATCCCACTATGATCCTCCAAGACTTTCCCCACTCTCTTCGAAGTTTTCAAGACTGAAGGCCTGAACGCATTCAAAAGCACCCTGCTATTCAAACCAAGCCGCCATCCTGATACCTCCAGGAAGGAACTCCGTGTTGGGGTCTGATGATCTGCTCCTCCAGTGTTCCCGCCCAGCATCCAGCGTTCAGGGCTACCCTGCTTCTGAACAGGGCATGGAGCTCCCATGGCAAGGAACCCTGCAAACATGCCCGATTCTTTTAAAACAGCCATGCCTAAGCTACGGCTGCCCCCCATCCCAGGGATTCCAAGTTCATTGTGCACATGAAGCTGCCTTCTCCCGAGTCACGTGTTGGTCTGTCAAAGTCAGTCTTGTCTACTCCAACTGGCAGCAGCTCCCCAGGGTCTCGGGAAGAGTCCTTTCGGATCACCTGTTACTTTTAAACTAGGCAGGGATTGAACCTGGAACCTTCTGCAGGCAAAGGAGGAGATGCACCAATACTGAGCCACGGAGACTATTTTCCCTTTTGTCTCTCCTGTCCCATCTTCAGGTGACGATTCAGAGGATGAGAAAAAGCTCAGCAGGACTATCATGAAATACTGGGCCAACTTTGCTCGCACAGGGTGAGATTCCTGGCTATTTCGAAACAGTGTGGATCAGTCTCTTTAACATTCCAAATGCAAATTTTGTTTCTGATGTTTTTCTAGAAATCCAAATGGCAAAGGTTTGGTGGGGTGGCCACGCTATGACCAGAATGAAGGATATCTGGAGCTGAACCTGCAGCAACGGAAAGCAGAGAAACTGAGAAAGAACCAGGTTGATTTCTGGGTGGAGATTTTGCAGGACAAAACAAAGAAAACCACAAAAGAACAGGAAACACGTCTGGATCTCTAGCTGGCAATGTGATTTCCTGGTCTGCTGTTGTCTTGAGACATCAAATACTTAAATGATAACTGAAAACTGTATTTGTCAAAGTGTGTCTTAGCCCTGAAGGGAGGGAAAAATCAGAGGCTTTGACTGCTATCAAGTAGTCTTTATCAACCAGAAATTTTGTGTGATTCTTCAGGGTTCTTTTCCAGCCAGAACGCAGTAGAAATGAGTCCCGGCACCTCTTTAAAATACTCACATGATTGGTGGGTATTTGGCCCTATCGGCCATTTTGGGACCATTTTGGCCCAAAATGGCTGAAATGGGCCCGAAACAGCCAGGATTGGGCCGCTGTTGGGCAGAGGAGCGCTCTCCCATGTAGCAGCGGTGCGTTCCAGACTGTTTTGGACCTGAATTGGGCCTCCTGTGGAGTGCAGGGGCACTCCTGGGGTGATCACAGCCTGTGTGATGACTTCACTTCCTGCAAGTGACATCATCACATGGTCCCAGGAGCACAAACGTGCTTTGCGTGCATGTGTATGGTACCCAGTGAGTTCCACCACTCTCTTTCCCCAGAAATAAAGCCCTGATTCTGATTCAGCATTTAGGAAGTGCTGTCAAAGATTTCTGTTACAAGATGGAGGTTATTAGTGAAAGCTATTGGTGAATCTTAAGAACTGAAATCAGGGCTACAATATTTTACTCTTTTTAGGATTGCACTGTTAGTCAATTGATGGGATTGGTTTTGCAGGGTGGCTTGGATTAAACAAGCAGCATAGAGGTTTTAAAGTTGTTTTAAACAGGAATGGTAGCAGATACCTTAATACTCAAACAGAAAAGACGGATTTTAGGAGTTCCAGCTGACAACTTCTTTCCTCCTCTAAAAATTAGGCACCCAGTTCAGAGGGGAAAGAGTTTAAATGTTCCCCTTCATACTGTTTCTCCAATCTGAAGCAGCCCTGGGGAGCTGTTATTTGCCTTTTTAGGTAAACATACAATCTTATATGTGCAGATCGTCTAAAACTGCAGTTTTTCTCCTGCAGAACTTTTTTTTCGTCTTCATTTGTAAGTGCCTGCAGATTAACCCATTAAAATCCATATTGAAGATTTTTTTAGTCAAGTTTATTGAACATTTTAAAAAATAGAAAGTGCCTTACCAAAACTTTACCTTAATTTTGGCTCAAGTGCCACAAATTACAGTGAACGCAATCCATTACAGAGTTAAGTGGGCACCGTGCAGTAGATGGTGTCAGGCTAGAACTGGAGAGAGGTGTGACAAACTTCTGGTCTTTATATTTTTAAAGGAAGAGACTCCGTGTTTACATCTTCATCCCAGGGTATCTTGAAGTCTGTCTTGTTCTCATGGCAATCTAAACAGTCTGAAACACCTCAAGGTTGAAGAAAGCTACGAACAGCAGTCTTTGGGGCTCTTAGCACCGCTCTTAAATAACATTGTTCTTATTATTGCCACCCCTCCAGTACAATTATAGTATTAAATGCAAGCCGGGGGGGGGGGTCATCTTAGAGTTGCATACTGTGATGAGAATTTTCTGCCTGGACCCGATCCCACAGGCAGACACTGGTCCTTGCTGGGTCAGCTGGGTAAGACCGTGCTGGAGAAGACATCGCTCGCTGGTGGGGGTGGAAACCTTGCCGCCTTGGAGTGAAAGCGGCAGGCTGCTGCCCTCCCTCTAAAACCTGTGCTTGAGGTACAAAATGAAACTGCCACAGGAGTTTGTCCCTGTGGGGCTGCTAATGAAGCAACAGCAATTACTGGGAGATTTTCCTTAGGAGTCTGATTGGGAGCTGTCTCTATTTTATCCTCCAGCTCCTTTTTCAGCTTTTCTACTTGCAAAGCTATGACTGTCCTAGCCAGGGCTTTTTTTCAGAGGGAACGCGGTGGAACGGAGTTCTGGAACCTCTTGAAAATGGTCACATGGCTGGTGGCCCCGCCCCCTGATCTCCAGACAGAGGGCAATCAAAACCCCTCTGTCTGGAGATCAGGGGGCGGGGCCACCAGCCATGTGACCATTTTCTCTGAGGGCAACCCACTGAGCTCCACCACCTCTTTTCCCAGAAAAAAGCCCTGGTCCTAGCTACCTCTTTCTCTTGTGGTCTCTCTTCTAGTAAATTGTCCCAAAACTGGGTTGCTGCAGCCATAATGTCAAGCATGGTCTTATCCTGCCATCCCACCAATGTACTCTTCATTTGAGAGCCTATTTTTGGATTTAGCCCATCTAACAATTAAAGGAACTATTTGTCCCACCTGGTCTGGCTGTTGTGGGTCAATAGTAGAGTGCTGGTGAACAGCACTTTCTAATCTATCCAGAAACTCCCTTGGAGATTCATTTTCTCTTTGCCTAACATCTCTAATCTTTCCCCAGGCTACTCATTTTGGGAAGGCTTCTCACAAAGCCTAGTGGCTTGTAATTGAGTTGCTTGCTGTAAAATCTGGTCTGTAATTACAGCATTTGGGGCTGGAGTATCTTGGGGCCAAACTGTCCTCCCTTGGTTGGCTGTCCGAGGAAACTGCATGACTTGAGTAAATTCATGAGGCATAGTTGTAATTTTCACTAGTTTTTCCAAATCTGCAGGCAATGGGGTGTACAAATTAATTAGATCCTGCAGCTCTCTAATGTAACCCTCAATGTTCTCTTTTGGGTCTGGGAGTCTTGCTCTAAACTGATACAGCTCCATGGAGGACCAAGGCACCTAAGTGCGTATGGGATCATTTTGCTGTCCCCCAGTCAAATTTGGATAAACTTGTACTGGAATATTGTTTGAGAGATAACAACAACAACAACAATATTCAATTTATATACCGCCCTTCAGGACAACTTAATGCTCACTCAGAGCAGTTTACAAAGTATGTTATTATTATCCCCACAACAAACACCCTGTGAGGTGGGTGGGGCTGAGAGAGCTCCCGAGAGCTCCCTGGGTGTCTTGCTCCCGGAGAGCTGCTCTGGAGAAAGCCGACATGTCGGTGAAGCCAAGCAGGATGCCCAGGGAGAAAGTAGCAGCTGCCCGCCCCCAAACGATCGTTGAGAGCAGGCCTGTGGCTGGAGGAACGATTTGCAAAAGCTGCTGCTGCCACCGGCTTTCCCTGGCTCTTCAGGCAGCGATTCTTACAGTGAGGGGAAGGACACTGGGGCTTCAGTTCCCAGGAAAACTTGCAAAAACGATCAAGTGTTCTCCACGTGAAAAAAGTCACTTGTAGCTTGGCTCTCAGGCGACGAGCTAGTGAGATATTGGCAGACCTCCAAGTCCCCCTTCCCTCTCACAAAGGTGGCTAAAACTCCCTTCTCCTAAGTGAGAGCCAAGCTACAAGTGACGCCTTATACAGGTTGGACACTTGTCAGCTTCCCTCAAGTTTTGATGGGAAATGTCGGCGTCCTGATTTTATAGCTTGGCTCTCCATTACAGCTGCAAGACCAGGATGCCTACATTTCCCATCAAAACTTGAGGGAAGCTGACAAGTGTCCAACCTGTATAAGGCATCACTTGTAGCTTGCCTCTGAGAGAGGTCCAATTTCCCTTCCAAGTTGGAGCAGGCTGCCTAGATGCAGTGCAAATGCTCCTTAACTCCAACCAGGGAACTTTAATTAGGCTCTGACTACAGACACCTTTCACAGGCAGCCAGTGAACCTGCACTGGTCTCCCGGGAACTACTGGCCTAGGCACACACTCTCTTTATCCGGAGCTTTCTCAGCCCTTCAACTCTCACAATGGCATGCCTGTCAGTCTATGGAAGACAGGATACGTTGAAGGTGACTCCCAACCCTTGCAGCAAGAAATCCAAACTCTCTTGAGTAAATGGGTCTTTGTTGAGATATCATAGGCTTCGCCATACATATGTCCATAGGTTACACAGAAGCAGTTAAAGGCATCTGGCTGTACACAGGTCTCTTGTTAAGAATGACGCATTGAGTACAGGATACATTATATCAACCCGTTCACATGTCCCCCCACCCCTCCGGCTCTCCCAGCCGAACACAGGCCAATTCCAGATGACTAACCTTAAGGCGCTTCATGCCGTCCTCTTCCGGATCGCGACGGGGAAAATGCGAAAAATCTCGTTTCCTCGTGCGAGTTTTGCGCGACGACGCGCAAAACTCGCGCGAGGAAACGCGATTTTTCGCATTTTCCCCGTCGCGATCCGGAAGAGGACGGCATGAAGCGCCTTAAGGTTACTCATCTGGAATCGGCCACAATCAGCAGCGGGATGGAAGGAGCTGTCCCAAGGCTGCTGCGGCGAGCCATCCGAGATAAGGGCTCGAACCGTCCTGGAATCTGGAAAGCAACAGGGAGCAGGTGCAAGAGGCTATTGCAACATATCATATGCTGGGCAACAATATGGAGGGACAGTGGGCAACAGACCTGACAATGCCCTTCTTCCAGGAAAATACAGGAAAGCAAGAAAAGGGTTAAACAACTTACCAGTCTTCAAAGTTCAAGCGACGGAAGTTTTGGACAGGGCTGGATACGCGCCTGTCCTGGGTTTCGGCACCAGATCGTGGTGAGAATTTTCTGCCTGGACCCGATCCCACAGGCAGACACTGGTCCTTGCAGGGTCAGCCCCGTACCAAAGGCATGTAATGAGTGCAAACTGGCTGTTCTGTCCCTAGCACTGATCTAAAGTATTTGCTCAGCACAGCAAAGTTCTTAACCAAAACTGGAAGTTTTATTGAAAGGCAAAAGAGAATGACAAGGTGGTGGTGGGGCAAGGCACCAGTCCTGGGCCTGCCCCTACCAGGTACTGGACACTTAAGAGATAGATGCAGATACACATGTAAGCATGCAAGACACAATAAACTACAAGACAGAGATACTACAATGTCCTTTCCCCCAATCAATCAAGAGCTCTTGGACCCCCCCCCGTCCCCCCCCCGCTGCAAGCCGCAGGACCTAACAGGTCTATGCATCCTGGCAAGAGGAAGGTCCCCAATGCTCTGTGCTTCCCTCTTTTATAGATGGAATATCAGAGGAATGCATAGTTTGATAACCTCATCAATTGCGTTAAACTTTGTTCTTCAAACAGTTCTGACGTGGAGAAGTTGGAAGGCTATCAATCAGGACATTCCCTTCTTTGAGATGGACAGCTAACTTGATATATGTTCTAGCTAAAGTTGTTAGTTACAAAAGAAATTTTCACACTTTGCTAGGTCCCAACTTGGGTCACCCTTTTCCTCCTGGAGATAGCAACAATTCCAGTGCTTATCTGTCCTGTTCTATTGCAATTTACATGCAAAGGCCAAAGGGGCTGTATTGTCGAAGGCTTTCATGGCCGGAGAACGATGGTTGTTGTGGGTTTTCCGGGCTGTATTGCCGTGGTCTTGGCATTGTGGTTCCTGACGTTTCGCCAGCAGCTGTGACTGGCATCTTCAGAGGTGTAGCAAGGACCTGCTGGTCCTTAAGCTGTCACAAGTGCTACACCTCTGAAGATGCCAGCCACAGCTGCTGGCGAAACGTCAGGAACCACAATGCCAAGACCACGGCAATACAGCCCGGAAAACCCACAACAACCGCCAAAGGGGCTCTCTGCCAATTGGTAGCTATTTTATGACTTTATCTGGTTTCTGTCACAAAGGGTGAGTTCTTCTGCCAGCCCCTAAGAAATGAAACTTAACTTGTGAGGGCCTTTGGAAGCTTTTACCAAGCTAAAAGCTGGCTCCACGTTCCAGACTTGGGCCGGATCCGTCCCAGTTCTAAAATTCTGCCCACGCATACAAGTCACACTTATAAGAGAGAGGAAGGCTCCAAACCTGGCTGAGAAATGGGGTATGATATAACCTATTATATGCATAGGATGTTTCAGACCTATCAACAAAATCCAAGTAGAAGCTTTAATAGCCTTTAAGGCCTACCCGAAGCCCAGGAAGAGCACTGCATTTGAGAGAAACCAGCTCTGATAGTTCAAATACAACGAGGCTGCAGAAATGGATGATTTTGTCATATTGCTGAGGGGGAAAGGAAAGCATTGAAAGTTTGGCCTCTATGAAGATGTTTTTGCTAAGGGACAAGATTGCCTTTACTACAAAGGATAGCGAAGGGGGAAAAAACACTTCTGGAAAACCCTCCTCTCACCCTGGCACACGGCTCTGGATATTTGCAGTGTGTGTGTGTTATGTGCCATCAAGTTGCCTCTGACCTACGGCGACCTCATGAGGGAAAGACCTCCAAAACGTCCTATCATTAATAGACTTGCTCAGACCCTGCAAACTGGAGGATGTGGCTTCTTTTATTGAGTCCAGCCATCTCGTTTTAGGTCTTCCTCTTTTCCTACTGCCTTCCACTTTTCCTAGCATTAAAGACTTTTTCAGAGAATGGCTGTTTCCACATGGCTTACCTTGTTCCGGAAAACAGTGAAATCTTGTGCGAAATTGCGCGAGAGGACGCTGTTATCGCGTCTTCTTGTGCTATAACAGCATCTTTGCGTGAGATTTCGCTGTTTTCCGGAACAAGGTAAGCCGTGTGGAAATGGCCAATGTCTTCCCATGATGTGACCAAAGTACAATAGTCTTAGTTTTGTCATTTTAGCTTCTAGGGAGAATTCAGGCTTGAGTGGATCTAGTACCCGCTTATTTGTCTTTTTGGCTGTCCATGGCATCTACAAACTCTCCTCCAGCACCACATTTCAAATGACTCAATTTTCTTCCTATCAGCTTTCTTCACTGTCCAACGTTCACATCTCTACATAGTAATGGGTAGACATGGGCACAAACCCAAAAAATTTAATGAATCCACGGTTTGTGGTTTGGTGCTGATGACAATCCCAAAGTCGCAAACTGCAATGGACATTTCCCGTTGCCAAACCAGTTCGTGGTTCATGGTGCTCAGAATGGCCCCCATTGCACTTAGAAAGCCCATATTCACATGGAGTGTGTAGCAGGCTCTCCTCCAGCCAGCACCCAAGTTTGGTCAAGATTGCAATAGGGATCTTGGAGTTATACCCTCTCCAATTCGAGGCCCCCAGGAAACTCCCACAAAAATCCAAGCTCAATTATACTCTCTCTGTCTCTCCCCAAAGGCTAGCAAGTAGCAAGCAACAGCTCTCACACTCCACTGCTAACTGAAAGTGAAAGCCAGCCTAGGAGCGCAGTGCTTTTTATAAGCTGAGGTCCCATAGAGCAACGCAGGAGGTCTGTGTTTGGCCGTCAGAGCTGCCTATCAGGGTTTGCAGGGATGAGATTGGAGTGCCCGTGGCTACAGAACACCCCCTCCCCACTCCCTCCCCCCGGGTGTCTTCGCCCAACTTGTAACCACTTTGCAGCTCCATGGTTGGAAGGAAGACCTGCCAATCAAGGTAAGCTGGGCTTCGATTTGGGTTTCCAGGGCGACAGAAGGAGCGCAGACAGAGTTCAGGCATTCCCCTGGCTCCATTTCCAGGGGAATTGATTGATGGCACCTGACTGTCTGGCTTCCCGAACCGTGGCCAAATGCACCGAACCAGGCTTCTTCCAAACACTGGTTCATTTGCCATGGACAATCACGAACTGCTGGATCGCGATCGCCAATTTCGTGGGTTTTTGAAGTTCGTAATGCAGTTTGTGCCCATGTCTAGTAACGGGAAATACCACAGTTTGGATTACCTTGATCTTGGTTCCCAGAGAAACCTCTTTATGGATCTTCTCTAGCTCCCTCACAGCTGCTCTTCCAAGTCTCAATCTTCTTCTGAAAACATCCCCCAAATCATCTGTTAGGTTTAGGAATCTTCCCTTTTCTATCCTGAGGAAAATAGGTCCATGCCTGAAGAATTAGAAATTGAGGAGGTCAACAGGAAGATCACTCAACTCAGCCCACCCATTGGGTCAGCAGCCTTGGGCTCACACAGAAGAAAGACAGTGTATTATAACAGCCAGTGTATTATAACCTTCCTGCAGTGGCGGTGCCCTCTGGAGGCACACCAAGGTAAAAGGTGAGTCGTCACCAGTACGGCTTGCCTTTTATATAATAGGATTCTGTTTACTTTATTTACAGTCTGCCTTTCCCAAGGCAGATTACACAGGTTAAATTGGTACGATCAACAGGATGTGACATCCAATGAACAATGCAATAAGATTTGGACTGTAGGGATCTGAAGCCTAGCAGAAATCTGAAAACAGAACTGAAGCAAAGCATAAGTATTAACATAATGCATTAAACAATGCAAAAATTGCATAGTAGAATCCTACTTATAGCATCAAACAGCACAAACTATACACAGTAGTAGTAAAGACTGCAGTTTTTGTTGACTGCAGTCTTTGTTGACCCCTTACTTGAGTATCTTCCTGAACCATTTTGTTACAATACAGCCCTACATTGCGTGGGGCACCCACTCAAAAGGCCAAAAGTGTCCATGGGGTCAACAAAACTGGAAATCACAGACTGTTATTAGTGCATAAGGTGGGCGTCTTTATACTTTTCCCCTCCTTGCATTTCACTAGAGGCTTTCAACTTACACTGATGATAATTCACATTTTATAGAGTATGAAAGCCCTTCTCATATTCTTTTTTGTTGCAGTCCTTAAAACCATCCTGTACAGCTGCAGATCTGTTGCCATATACAGTAGATGGGGGAGTGGGCACTAAGGTCAAGAACGAACAGGTTCTCTAAGGCCACCCTCATGGCAGATTCAAATCCAAGGACTTCCAGATTTACAGTACTACAGTTATCCTCCATGATTTTTAGCTCATTTCCTGGGACTCACAGAGCAGCTTTTAATAAAAGCCAGCTGAGCTGGCAACTTGTGTCCTCCTGTGGTCCAATCACTGCACAAGAATAAATTCACCTAGTGGTTTCCAGAGCTTTTTCTCTGTTGGGCTTCTTTGGAGTTTGAAATCCTTTTGACTGCCAGAGAAGGCGGAGCTACTTTTCTGGCCCATTTCCAATAAGTTGCTTGATATATTAACCTCAGCCTGCGGAGCTGCCAAGGGCTGAAGTTCAATATAATTCTATTATCTATCTCAAGAGAACCTTGGACTTCAGCGGACTATATAAAGAGATCCAGCACTTGCATTACAGGTGTCTCTCGGCAGACTCACCATGTCAAGTGGAAAAGGGCTTTGGTTGGTCCTATTGATCTTTGCTGCATGGGTAGCAGAAGGTAAGATTTTTAAAGAGGGAGAAACTGGTTGGGTTATTTTGTTTTGGGTCCCTGTTGCAGAAGTAGAACCGATAAAAAAATGGCATTGTTTGGAAAAGGGCTTGCATGGGTGAGACTTGAATCTTTTACCCTTAATATCATAATATGGAAATCTAGTGGCACCTTAAAGACTAGCAACATTTATTTCAGCATGAGTTTTCATGAGCCTAGAAATGTACATCCATCAAGCTGGCTTAAATTCTCACAAGAACGCAAGGGTGTTTAACCTAGCTTGACTGATGTTGAGTTCTATGCATCTGAGGAAGTGAGCTTCGACTCACAAAAGCTCGCAATGAAAAAATGTTCCTAATATTTAAGATGTTAATTTGGCCATAACACACTAACACGGCTACCTCCAGGGGTCATTTCGTAGAAAAAGAGCTGGAGGAACTCATTAGCACAACTCATTAGCATATGCCATGCCTCTTGCTATCACCGAAAGTGTGTCATTGGTATAACTCATTTGCATATGCCACACCCCCTGACATCACCTATTCTGGCTGTTTTGGACCCAATCCTGGCCATTCAGGGCTGAAATTGGACCCAAAATGGCAAAAAGTGGCTGGAAATGCCCGAAAAGGTCCCAAAATGGTCAGGATCGGGCTGCTGCTGAGTGGGAGAGTGATCCACCACCTGTCAGAGGCCTGATCCAGGATGTTTCGGCCCCAATCCAGGCTGGAACGGGTCCAAAATGGCCGAGAGTCAGGTAGGCGGGGCCACCTGACATGTGACCTCTTTGGGGAACTGCTGGAACTGCATTCCTGCGTGTTCCCCCTCGAAATGAGCCCTGGCTACCTCTATGGAACTATAATCTTTCGGATAATTTGCCCACTGATCCAGAGGCCCAGCATTTTTCTTTAACAGTGCAGGAAGAAAATTATGGAGGAGTATATTGCCCAGGGTTTGAATTATCTAAACTTTGCAGAAGAGATCATAAAACTTTATAGGAACACCCACAAATAATCCCACAGAGAAGAAATCAGTCAGTGATACAGGCAGCATGCATGTCTTCCTAAGGGTTCTAAAATCTGTTCCATGGTCATTAATTTGGAAGACCATATTACTATGCGTAGTTTTCATACTACAAATTGTTTATCTGCACATTTGTATCAAGAATGCCATTTGTAGTGTAATCCTCAGAAGTTACATACTTTTAAGCCCACAGACTTCAACAGACTTAGAAGGGCATAACTTCGGTTAAGATTGCGCTGTTCCTTCGACACTGTCTTATCTATGCTGAGATTTTGCCCTCGCCCTTTGGCAGAAGCTGGAATATTGGCCTGAAGCTGAGTGGCTGTTTGGAAACGGAACTTTCCCTTTAAATCGATTCCCTCTGTGGCTTACCAAGGCTAAAAAAGTCTGTTCCAACTAGTGCCACTCTCCATACCAGGGTGCATTTCAGGGATCTCTGCTCTCCTGTGACATGACGACGACACTTGCATAACGAGGGGGTTGGGGGTGGAGGGAGGCAACTAAAATAAAACCGGATGGTAAAACAATGAAATGTCAAATCCTTGTTACGTGATCTGTTAGGAAACATTAAGAAAGAAAACCAGGATAGATATTGTACAGGGCAAAAATTCAGATATCCCTTCTTTTTTTAAAAAAAAACTGAACAGAATAAAAATCATGTCTATATTGGTCAAGGAAATTTATTTGGAGTGAATTTACAAAGCAGGGAGCAAGCATGTTGCTGTCCATGTGTTGTTTCTACATGTCCATGTTGGCACAGGAGTCAATTGCTGAAATTTAAGATTCAAAGACTTTTTTTTGTGCTACTGTATGCCTTACGGAATAATAAACAGTGGAGAAAAAGGATAAAGGAAGCATTTGTGATGTTTGGAATTAAAAGTGCTTAGCAGTGCATTACTCAGGCGGAGTTACGCCCTTCTAAGCCCATTGACTTCAGTGCTGTTATCAAGGGTAACTCAGATTAATATTTTACTTTAAATGGTGTAGAGAAAGCTGAACCTAAGAAGACTTTCTTACATTGGGTTGCAATGTTCAAAAGTTTGGGAAAGGGAAGAGGGGGCCTTATCAGAAGAAAGCTGGACTCAATGCAGGGCACACAAAAGACGGATGCAAGAACTGGGTGAGTTCTTGCAACCCTTTTGGCCTCAGAAAGTCCCTCAGGTCCTGAGTGAGAGGTGCCAACTGGCCAGGGGAAAAAGGCCTTTTTCTCAAGTCTGAGGTCTGATACTCAGAAATGAGCAGGCAGGCATGGAGTGAAGCAACTGCTGCGGTGTCCAAGAGACTGCTACACAGGAAACCTCAGATGCTAAAACTACAGTGCCTGAATTGCCAACAGCCTGAAGGAAAAAAGCCCATTCCAAAGATGAAACCTCTATTAAAGAGGCAAGGCATTTTTTTCTCCAGCCTGCTGGACACCCCCCACAAAGCAGTTTTCTCAGAAAGTTCTTTCTTGCAGGCAGCATAATGCAAGCCAGATCTAAGTTAGGGAGGAGATTTAATCCCCTTGTTGCATTTCTATGGGGAAGACCTAGAATTGGTTTAAGAAGCACTATTGGCGCTTGAAAAAGTATACAGTGCAATAAACATGTCAAACTAGGACTCCTCTTTCCCATGGAAGCTCACTGAGAGACCTTGTCCCAGTCACGTACACTCTCAGCCTAACCTGTCTCGTGAGATTGTTGTGAGGATAAAATAAAGGACAAGACAACACTATAAGTAGGGCTGCCAGTTCCTCTTGTGGCAGTGGGGGATCCCCCATTCCCAGTTTATGCCCCCTGCCACCACTCGCCTGGCTGGTGAGGGGAAAGGTCCTAGGGAATGGACCGGGGAGGTAAAAAACCTCACGGGCCAGTAAGCACTGGGTGCGCTCCCACTGGCCATGACGACATCACTTCCTTTAAGTGACATCATCACACCCGGCAGAGGGCATGCTCCCATGTTTCACAAGTCCCCCCAATTGGCCTCTGTGAAGTTCAGGAGCATGCTCACTGCCAGGGTAGGACTGGTAGGAGGGTAGGAGGACCTAGCAACTCTAACTGTAAGCCACTCCCCACCGGGGGAAAAGGTGAAATATGAATGAAACAAATAATTACAAATGTAGGAAATGTACAAGCTGCTTCTGCAGAGACTTGCTTGAGGTAGATCACAAAATAAAAGCAATACTATAAAGCCATTAAAGACAAACAGTAATCAAACAAGCCATAAAAATTGCACAAAACAACCTTCAGCAGCCTAAATTTATATGGATGAAACAGTCTCTGAAGATTTAAAAGATGTAACTCATATAACAAGAACAACAACAACAATTGATTTTATATACTGCCCTTTAGGACAACTTAATGCTCATTCAGAGCGGTTTACAAAGTATGTTATTATTATCCCCACAACAATCACCCTGTGAGGTGGATGGGGCTGAAAGAGCTCCAAAGAACTGTGACTGACCCAAGGTCACCCAGCAGACTTCAAGCAGAGGGGTGGGGAATCAAACCTGGCTCTCCAGATTAGCATCCTGCCGCTTTTAACCACTACACCAAACTGGCTCTCAGAGACTGAACAAAAAAAATGTTTTAAAGGTTAGTAAGTTGCCAGGCAAGCTGCAAGGGGGAGGTCATTCCAAAAGTGTGGTGCCACCACTAAAAAAGCCCTGCCTTTGGTCTCCATCGATCTCACCTCTGCAAGTGGGATCATAGAGAGCAGGGCTTGGGAGGCAGATCTTAACTGATGATTTGGACAGTACAGGAAGAGGAGGTCCTCCAAGTCCTCGGTCCGAAGTTGTTTAGGGCCTTTTTGTCTCCAAAACCGGGATGTGAATAAGTGATCCAAGTGGGGCTGTCTTTTAACCAGAATCACACAGGCAGAATCCTCCAGTTAGTTTTGAAGGCATTTTGTGATAGTAGCAGCGGAAAAGGAATGCTGGTATATAACTGAGGATGTCACACCACTGTCTTTCTGGCCAAGAATCCGTCACTACAACAAACTGGTATTACTTTATATGCATACTTGAAGAGTGTCCTCAGTCGGCATGTTTAATCTAAACAGGGATCACGTGCTAGTCAGATTCAGCACCACGCAGTCAAGTATTTCTTCCAAACAACCAATAGCTGGAAGTCAGCAGCAGGGTTTTTGGAGTGTATATATAGAGACTCTTATGCTGGAATTTCCTGGAGGAAGGGATGAAACTTTACTCCCCCCCACCCCCACAGGTGAATGTGAGACTCACTGTATGATTGGTCAAATTAAATTTCAGGTCTGTCCCTTCCCTCATTATTTACCTCTGGAAATGGAATAAACTCGAACAAATGGATACATTTTAATAAGGACTGCATCTCAATTAATTTTTAAAAATGGCTCCAAATAACTGGGGTTCAGCCCCTACAAGCATAGAACTGTAATAGAATCATCTCTACTACCCAATAACAAGCACCTTTATCTAAAACACCAGCCAGGTTATTGCAAAACATCACTTAGTTTTCTTTTAAAAAAATAACTTCATCTTTGCTGCCTGAGTATTCGTGAAATGCATCCATGTGAGTCTGTTCACTTGCCAGGCAAGTGTAAATCGTCACTTGTAGCTTGGCTCTTAGATTGGAGGCCAATGTATAGAGCATTACATCCTGCAGGGGATGAGGCCAACCACCTGTCCTCTGGACCCCTGCCCATCCTGGCTGGTGAAGGCCAGCTCGGAGGGGCTATGGGACCATCTGGAGGCCATTGTTAACATCTCCCTGAGCTCTGGGGTTTTTCCAGGAGTGTTAAAGGAGGCGGTAGTGCGGCCCCTCCTGAAAAAACCATCTTTGGACCCCACTGACCCGTCCAGTTACCGCCCAGTGTCGAACCTCCCGTTCCTGGGCAAGGTGATTGAGCGGGCGGTGGCGGTACAACTGCAGGAATTCCTGAATGATGCTCTAGTCCTGGACCCATTCCAGTCTGGCTTCCGTCCTGGCCATGGGACGGAGACAGCCTTGGTTGCCCTCACAGACGACCTTCGCAGGCATCTGGATCGAGGCGGGTCAGCGCTGCTTGTGTTACTTGATCTCACAGCAGCGTTTGACACGGTTGACTATGATTTGTTGGCCAGCCGCCTTGCCGACGTGGGGATTAGGGGGACAGTCTTACAGTGGCTGGTCTCCTTTCTCCAGGGTCGGGGACAGAGGGTGGCGCTCGGGGGAGATCTATCGGCCCGTCACCCTTTGGTGTGCGGGGTTCCCCAAGGGGCGATACTCTCCCCAATGTTATTTAACATCTATATGCGCCCCCTCGCCCAGTTGGTGCGGAGGTTTGGGCTGGGTTGTCATCAATACGCGGATGACACCCAACTTTTTCTGTTGATGGACGGCCAGCCAGACACGGCCCCAGACAATCTGGCCAGAGCTTTGGAGGCTGTGACGGCATGGTTGAAACAGAGCAGGCTGAAATTGAACCCAGTGAAGACGGAGGTCCTGCAGCTGGGACGGGGGCTGCCAGATGTTGGGATCCAGCTCCCTGCCCTCGATGGGACACCACTGGCAACTTTGCCAGTGGTAAAGAGTCTGGGTGTGCTCCTGGATGCCTCCCTATCGATGGAGGCCCAGGTCACGGCGGTTGCCAAGTCTGCATTTTTCCATCTTCGTCAGATCAGGCAACTTGCCCCCTACCTGACACCCCAGGACCTAGCTACAGTGATCCATGCAACGGTCACCTCCAGGCTAGATTACTGTAACTCACTCTACGCTGGGCTACCCCTGGGCCTGATCCGGAAACTACAACTGGTCCAGAATGCGGCGGCACGGGTCCTGACTGGTATACCTTACCAGTCACACATCACACCTGTCCTGCGCCAGCTGCACTGGCTTCCAGTTGAATTCCGAATCAGGTTCAAAGTGTTGGTTCTTACCTTTAAAGCCCTGAGTGGGTTGGGACCGGCATATCTTCGGGACCGCCTCTCCCTGTACGTTCCCCGGAGATCGCTCCGATCAGCGAATAAATATTTACTTGTGGTCCCCGGCCCTAAGGAAGCCCGCCTCGCTTCAACCAGGGCCAGGGCTTTTTCAGTCCTGGCCCCAGCCTGGTGGAACGCTCTGTCAATGGAAACCCGGGCCCAGTGGGACATATTATCGTTCCGCCGGGCCTGTAAGACAGAGCTGTTCCGCCAGGCGTTTGGTGATTGAAGGGGGCGGTGCCATGTCGGCCTCCCACCTTTGGGGTGGGGAAGGTTCTCCCCACCACTGCACCTTGTTAATTTGTTTTATTATTTGTATATTGATTTTAGTTTTGTTTTTATCAATTTTAACTGTTCACCGCCCAGAGCCCCTGGGATGGGCGGTATATAAATTGAATAAATAAATAAATAAATAAATAAATAGTCAAGCCTTGCTGTTACCATAGCATGGATCCAAGTGGCCAGGTCAGCCGTGTCAAGATAAGAAGCCATCTTCCAGGCTAGAGTGAGGTTGTAGAAAGCATTTTTTGCCACTGCCTGAACTTGTTTTTCTAGTAATAATGTTGGATCCAGTATAACTCCAAGGCTTTTAACTGAGTCTGCAAGGGTCAGACAAACTCCATCAAAAGTGGGGAGTACAATGTCCTTCAAGATCTCTGCCTTCCTACAAGCATCACTTCAGTCTTGTCTGGGTTCAATTTCAATTTGTTGTTTTTCAACCATTTCACCACGGCTGTCAGGCAACGATCTAAGATTTCCACTGCATCCTGGGGGGACCTGGATAGCGAGATATAGAGTTGGGTGTCATCTGCATAATGATGACATCCAGCTCCATAGCTGCAAATGAGTTCTCCTAAAGGCTTTACATAGAGGTTGAATAACATGAGAGATAAGATTGTGCCCTGCAGAACCCCACAAGATAGTTCTCATTCTGGAGATAGCTGATCTCCGACAGCAACCCTTTGAGTCCATTCCATGAGAAACGATTTAAACCAGTCCAGGGCACATCTTTTGATGCCCACTTCTGTTTCTAAATGCCTCAACAGGATGGCATGGTCTACTGTATCAAAGGCCGCGGACAGATCCAATAGAAGCAGTAAGGAGGCATGGCCCTTGTCCATATTCAGATGGAGATCACCCACTAATGCTACCAGTGCTGTCTCTGTCCCATGCCCTGACCTGAAGCCTGATTGGAAAGGGTCCAGAGCGTTAGAGTTATCCAAGAAGGTCTGGAGTTGGTCGGCTACCGCTTTCTCAATCACTTGGCCTAGAAAGGGCAGATTAGAGACTGGGCGATAATCGGCCACATCATTTTTGTCTAGGGATGGTTTTTTAAGTAGCAGACAGATAACCGCCTGTTTGAGCTGTTGAGGAAAGCTGCCCTGAGTTAGTGATTGATTTACAATAGACCTTAGTGGCTCACGTATGTGGTCCTTACTTGAGGTTAACAGCCAGGATGGGCAAGGATCGAGTGCACAAGTAGTGGTTTTCATAGACATCAAGATCTTGTTAAGATCTGTCATTGTGATTGGTTCAAAGCAGTCCAAATATAAGCTGCATGATGTATTTGGCATTTCTTCTGTCTCACTTGCATTGCAGTTAGCATCTAGATCAGAGTGTATTCATGTTATTTTATCAGCAAAAAACTTAGCAAAGGCCTCGCAGTTAATTGTCTGTTCTTGGGACTGTGAAGGTTCAGATTTAGGGGTTAGGAGGCATCTGGATATCTTAAACAATTGGGATGGTCGTGAACTAGCCGACGCAATAGTTGCCGAAAAATAACGTTTCTTTTCTGCTTCCGTTTCCGCTTCATAGGTTCTCCAGTGGGTTCTGTAGCATATTCTGCTTCTGCGTGAGTTTTTCTCCAGCGCCTTTCTAAAGGTCTTCCAACCCTCTTTAAGTCAGCCAGCTCCGTGGTGAACCATGGGGCTGGTGTCCATCCCAAGGGCCGGAGTGGCCGATAAGGAGCAATGGTGTCAATGGCTTCAAGGAGCTTTGCGTTCCACACTCCTACAGCAGCCACCACAGGGCATGTGTCTGGGATTTTAAAATCCCTCAAGGCATTTTGGAATCTAGAAGGGTCCATGAGTCTTAGAGCAGAACCACAAGTGACAAAAGGCACAGGTTGGACACTTGTCAGCTTCCCTCAATTTTGGTGGGAAATGTAGGCATCCTGGTCTTGCAGCTTGGCTCTCCGACGGCTGTCCAATGGACTTTTCAACTGTCACTTGTCCAACATTCCGCCAAGCTGCCTACATTTCCCGCCAAAACTTGAGGGAAGCTGACAAGTGTCCAATCTGTGCCTTTTGTCACTTGTGGTTCTGCTCTTAGTGGGCGAATCATTTTAACTGGATCCCCAATTTTGTAGGGAGTTGGGGCTATATTAACTTTTGCCTTCAATAAATGCAATAAATTCAAATGCAAATAAATTTGTAATGAAAGCAACAGATGTCTTTTTCTAGCAGAAGTAACTCATCAGAAAACATGTGAGTGCAGCGAAAAATGGAGCTATTAAGCAGAATGAGGAGGTCAGTCTGCTAGTACTGGAATAAACCTTGTTAGTCTTTAAAGTCTCACTTGACTTCTGTTTAATTACCATGCTAATGGCTTGTTAAAGAAGTAAGAATACAGAATAATGTTCTTATCTTCAGAGCTCTTTCTTTTGTCCATAAGCAAATGTAAGCAACTAATTGATTATAATTCAAGAGGGGCAAGCATATCAGTCTATTGTAATAAAATTAAACAGATGTCCGGTGGCACTTAAAAGGAGCAAAAGTTTTCCAGCATAAGTTTTTGTAAACCAAAGCTTACTTTTTCAGGTGCATCGTCAATTAATACTGCTGTGATTATTGACTAATTGAACAACAACCCTAATTTTTACTATGTAGTAATTTTACTATGTAGTTCAGGTCATATTCCTATATTTTTTTTAAAAAACCATTTTCATACCATCACGAGTCTTCTGTCAGTGATAGACAGGTTAAAAATTTCATAACAAAAAAAAAAACTAGTTTCAGTGTCTAGGAACCAGTTTTTAAAAAGTCAAGTTTCTGGATGAGTTGACAACTAAGAGGGTTTCCAAACCAAATAGGTTTGCACCACTATTTTCTCTCATCAATCAATATGTCAAATTCTTGACATGGCCCCATCTGTGGATACTTAAACCCAGAGAGTGGAAGTATGAACAGACAAGATTTATCTTTCTACAAACCTAAGAAACGCCCCAAGTTTGCAGAAAAATATGAAATCTAAATAAAATTGATGGGTTAACCCTCTCTCCCAAATAACCAAAATAGTACCTGTACCTTTAAGAAAGGAGATCTCAGCAGCTATTGTGGCTATGAGCAGAACCACAAGTGACAAAAGGCACAGATTGGACACTTGTCTGCTTCCCTCAAGTTTTGATGGGAAATGTAGGCGTCCTGGTCTTGCAGCTTGGCTCTCCGACGGCTGTCCAACGGACTTTTCAACTGTCATTTGTCCAACATTCCGCCTAGCTGCCTACATTTCCCATCAAAACTTGAGGGAAGCAGACAAGTGTCCAATCTGTGCCTTTTGTCACTTGTGGTTCTGCTCTATATTGCCAGTTATTGAGGATATATTGCCAGCCTTCATCTCCTAGTTTGTCAGTAAAAGGGCAGGCGTGGGGCCTTTTCTAGGGCTGTTTTGACCTGAAAGGCCACCCCTGTTCCCCTCGTTCCTGCCTTGAGGGAGGACTCATCAGGGACAGGGCCAGCAACAACAAACAGAAAACTCCCTACCAAGCAATCTGTGCAGACTTTTCTCCTGGAGAGGCAACCAGGAGATGGAAGGAGGGAAAGCTGAGGTCCAGTGCAGTGTGTTGGTTAAAGTGTCAGACTAGAATCTGGGAAAACCAGGTTTGAATCCCCACTCTGTCATGGAAGCTCACTGGGTGACCTTGGGCCAGTCAGACACTCTCAGTTTAACCTACCTCTCTAGGTTGTTGTGAGGATAAAATAAAGGAGAACCATGCAAGCCACTTCGGGTCTCCACTTGGGAGAAAGACAGGGTATAAATGAAATAATAAATTAAAAAAGCCAGTTTGGTGTAGGGTTGCCAGGCCCAAGTTGGGAAATTCCTGGCGATCTGAGGGGTGAAACCTGGAGAAGGTGGGGTTTGGGGAGCAAAAGGACCTTGGCATGCCATAATTCCATGGAGTCCACCCCCCCCCCCAAAGCAGCCATTTTCTCCAGGTGAATTGATCTCTGTGGCCTGGAGATCAGTTGTAATTCCGGGAGATCTCCAGCCACTACCTGGAGGCTGGCAAGCCTAGTTTGGTGTAATGGTTAAAAGCCGCGGGATTCTAATCTGGAGACCAAGGTTTGATTCCCCACTCCTCCACTTGAAGCCAGCTGGGTGACCTTGGGTCAGTCACAGCTCTCTTAGAGCTCTCTGAGCCCCACCTACATCACAGGGTGTCTGTTGTGGGCAGGGGTCATTTCGTAGAAAAAGAGCTGGAGGAACTCATTAGCATATGCCACGCCCTTGCCATCACCAGAAGTGTGTCATTGGCATAACTGATTTGCATATGCCACACCCCCTGACATCATCTATCCTGGCTGTTTTGGACCCAATCCTAGCCATTCAGGGCTGAAATTGGGCCCAAAATGGCAAAAAGGGGCTGAAAATGGCTGAAAAGGGGCCCAAAATGGTCAGGATCAGGCCGCTGCTGAGTGGGGAGTGATCCACCACCCATAAGAGGCCTGATCTGGGCCATTTTGGCCCCAATCCAGGCTGAAACTGGCCCAAAATGTCCGAGAGTCAAGTGGGCGGGGCTATCTGACATGTGACCTCTTTGGGGAACTGCTGGAACTGCGTTCCTGTGCGTTCCCCCTCGAAACGAGCCCTGGTTGTGGGTATAATAACACTGACTTGTTTACCACTCTGAGGCACTAATCTCTCCTGAAGAGAAATATATAAGCACAAGGTTATTATTATAAAGCTGGAGCAGATAAAAGAAATGTTGATTGGTGAGTGGAAAGAAAAGAAGGAAGCAGGGAAAAGGGAAAGAATATGTGAGTTGACAGGAGAGAAAGAGAACATACTGTGGGGAAGGAGATACAGGAGGAAATGAAATGACCCCACCCTACCCCCACCGACCAAAGCAATCACTTGCAGGCTCCTTGCTTATTTATTTCTAATGTCTAATCCCTTCTGTCAAAGCAGAGACATTAGCTGTTCGGTATACAATAGTGTGTGTTGTGTATTTAAAAAATTGCATTAAAAGTGCTAGTCATTATCAATGAAGCAGAAAATGCACAGAAGGAGAAATTGTCCTGGGTTTATGCTTTCTTGCACCACATGATGCCACACCTGCCCAGAACAGTTACCAGATTTAGCTTGTGGCAAGTCCAGCCCTGCTTCTGGTATCAGAATTCCACATTTTTTCCACAGGAAATTCTACTCTGAGTAGAATTCTCTGGTTCATGCTATTGTATATTCAGATTAACAGCTCTCTATTATGATAAACATCTTTATTGAAAACTGGAAGCAGACAGACTGAAACCTCAGGCTCAGCAGTAACCAATTTATACTTGTAGAAACCACACACACTTGTACAACAACCAATACGATGTAAGCAGCTAGAATCTTTCGTTTGCATGAACTATATACAAGTATCTATTTTTCAGCACAGCGACTAGCTACAAGGCAATAGTTCTAATTGGCCGTGCCGGCACCCAAACACCAATAGCTTTGTAGGCCTCACGAGCCTTCCTTCTACTCAAGCAATACATAACACATACACTGATATCTGTTTCATGTTTGTTGCACAGGTCATGATTCTGCTCCTCCAGAAGTGCTTACCAAATATGGGAGGCTCCGGGGCCAGCGGATCAAAGTCAGTGCTCTAAAAAAAGATGTGGATGTTTTCCTTGGAATTCCCTATGCCAAGCCACCGGTTGGACATCTACGGTTTGCTCCACCAGTACTGGCTGAACCATGGAGTGGTCTCAGAGATGCAACAACCTTCCCACCTATGTGAGTCACAACAGTAGAATATTTCATGTCTCTCCAAGAAAGAAACATGCGTTTTCTCGGATCAGGCAGCAGCAGAAGTCCCAGGTGCTACAGAAGTCCTCCAGGTGCAGCACATCTCAGCAGAGGCAGCAGCAGCCAGGAATCTACTCTGTGGGCAGCAAGATCCAGTCATGTTCCCAAGCATACAAGACCACAGAGAGAGAGCCAACAGCCAGCAGCATGCCAGGCAATTTAATCTCCAGGCCAGAGCAAAATGGAGGGTATTCTGAGGCAAGCCTCTTGATTGAACTCCTTGCAGCAGTTTTAAAAATCCACCCTTCGTCCAGAGAATCCCATTGGCTAGAGAAAGAAAGCTGCTGCAAGGATTGCCCACTCACTCTCCCCTTCCCCCTCTCTTTTGCCTCTGCCTCACCCCTCCCTCCCATCTGGTTAAAAAGGGCAGGAAACAAAGGAACAACAAGGAAGAGCCCAGCCACGATTTCCAAAGTTTACCAAATTTTACTGAATAAATTTGGTAAACCTGAATCTGAATCTGATTCAGCAATCCCTTTTAAATTCAGTAATACTGAATTTTTACTGAATCAGGTAAAGTTTGGTATTTGTTTTGCTGAATGCCAAACCCAAATCGTATACCCTTAGTGGGAACATGTATTGACCCAAGCAATGTAAAGATAGTCTCCCCCTGAATTCACTCTGTGAGGAAAATACGGGCTTATGAAGCTCAGTGTATTCCTCATATGGCCCTATTGATGGTGAAGCGGCTGTATCCTAAATCAGACCATTGGTCCATCAAGGTAACATTGTACTTTATGGTAACATAATCCTTCGTTACATTCCTTGACTAGTGCCTAATGGGCCACACAAGGCCCACCAAGCCTCCAACCAGCCTTTCACACTTCTTGAAATTATCTTACAGCATAAAAACATGCAATGATCAGAACAGCAAGTAGGGTTTCCAACCTCCACATGGGGCCTGGAGATCTCCTAGAATTATAACACCTCAAGATTATAGAGATCAGTTCCTTTGGGGAAAATGGCTGCTTTGGAGATTAGACTCCATGAAATTGTGTCCTTGCTGAGCTCCCTCCTCTTCCCAAACCCTGCTATCTCCAGCTTTTACCCACAAATCTCCAGGAATTTTCCAACCCAAAGTTGGCAATCGTAAGGCTGGGCCACTCGGGGCTGGCTGATGTCTCACAGATGTCTTGCTTCTTGGGTGTCTATTGGTATGGCTATTGGACTCATAATAAGGTTGTCATCCACCATGTTTTTGCAACTTTAATAACATGGTCTTGGAATATGATCCCAGGCCTCTGAGATCTGGGAGATTTGGTACAAGAGAGATCTGGTTCATCTCTGGGGATGGGGGAAGGACATTTAGAGATTGCAAACTTCATTACTTGATGCAGCAAGAGTGAAACTAACAAACATAATACCCACTCTTCCTTCAGCTGATCTCAAAATGGCTGCCACTCTAGGTTTCCATTTTCTTGCCGGTTTGGCCTCCAAATGGCTTCCCTCCATGCATCCCACTTACGGAATGTTTTAGTTCCTGCTATCCTGTTGGAAATTGCTATGTCTGGTGTACTGCAGCAGCAAGAAGGGAAGAAGAGCCTTCTATACAGGGGGCAGCAAGGATCACTTAGTTTAGACAGTGAGAGCAGCATCTCTCTTGTTTCCTGGGAGTTATTTCCTTGTCTTGTCTCCTGTTGGGCTAAACAGGGCAATATCCTGCTTTTTCTCTCTCCTGCCCACTCTTCTCCAAGATGTAGTCAGATAGTCAGGACTCTATCTCTCTTCTTCACTCTCAAGTATGTATTTCTTAAATAAACTTTTCGCCTCTTTAATCAGCACAGCGTAACTTCTCTGGTTTATTTGTACTCTGCCGGCATATCCATACAGTGGCCTTGGGTATCTTATGCTGCTGGAGTTTCCTTTATCAGTTTATTAGAGATGGTTATGAGGAAATACTCTGCTCCCATTGTACTGAATAAATCTCTTTGCTTTGGCTGAGTTTTGCTTTGCTTTGCTAAGGTGCCTGCAGGATCCAGTGGCGGGGCAAACTCTGTCGGATGCTTTTAGTACCAGAAAGGAAAATGTTCCATTGACTATTTCTGAAGACTGTTTGTATTTAAATGTCTACACAGTGGCTCGTTCGGATACAAAACCCAAGTTACCGGTAAGCTCAGAAGTTGCTAATCTAGTGAGGGTATTTATTTATTTATTTATTTATTTATTTATATCCCTCCTTTCTCCCCCATGAACCTAGTCCAACACTCTAACCACTATATTACACTACCTCTTTGTCAGGACTGCCATTCCCCCAGTGACCATCCCCCCCCATGTCTCACCTGGCAAGCGGGGGGGGGGGGAGAAAGGAGGAAATGGGGAGTCTCTGGTTGGTGTGCACACTCACCAGTGGTGTAATGATGTTACCATCAGATATGCTGATGTCACTTCCCTTGTATCTGGAAGTGACATCAGCACATTGGTGGTGAAGGCATAGTTTGGGGCCAAAAAACATGAGTTTTTGCCCCCAAACCAAGGCAGTTCTGGTGGGCTGGCAACATGATACCACTTCTGGGAGTGACATTGTTACATCACTGGCAAGTCTCCCCTTTGTTCCCTGCAGTCCCCCCACCCCCTGCCAGTTGCCAGAGTGAACCTGGCAACCCTACTGTCTTCGTATTTGTGCATTTGCCACCTGATAAATAAATCATATGTTGGCCCCAGAAACCTAATTAAAAGGATTCCATGTTTGGGCCATTAGCAGAGTCTATCGTTTGCAGTAAAAGCGTGATTGTAGGTGGTGTGAGCTGGTTATGCCGGCTGGTGTGTGTGCAGGAGAAAAATAAAGCATACACTTGTTTATACTTAGAAAGGAAATAAGAGTTCTTTATTGTAGGAACTCCATACTCTGATAGGAAAGGAGGAGAGATAGAGCCTATCTATCTATCTAGTCTGAGAATGAGCATGGATGCTAGAACAAGTCCTGCATTCATGCTTCCAAGATGGAGATAGTGCTTGGAACAAAGCCAGGAAGAGTGAGGAGGAGGATGTCACGAGGAGGAAGTCCTGAAAATAGCAATCTTCATATCAAAGGGATAGTCAGAGCAGTAAACAGTAAAGAGGATGCCCTGACGTCTCTGTCTTTCTAACTCTTTGGGGACCTGAGGAAAGGGACAGTGCTGAGTCCTCCTCTTCGAACACCACCTGCCTCCCCTCACATTTCAGGAAGCCAAAGGCAGCTTACAGAACTAGGATTTTATATACCCAGGGTTTAATCCCTGCTCTGCCATAGAAGCTCACCGGGTGAGCTGGTTTGGAGGAAGGGAAGGGGAAACAATGTCGTAAGCAGCTCTGGGTCCTCACCAAGGGGTGAAGCTGGGTATAAATGCCTAAATAAGAAATATTTTAAAAAATCTATACAACTGTGTACCACAATCCACAAACCGCTTCTCAAACAAAAACTATCAGAAAGAAAACGCTCGTTCGATGCAAATAGGATTGTCTTACAGCACCTTGCAAAAGTCATCAAAGTCCTCCCCCCTCAAGCCATTTCCAAAATAGGGAGCAGGGGAGGAAGGCTCTAATTTTGCTGCTCCACGTGGAGTATTCTGTGCACATGGAGCAGCAAAAACAGCGGTATCCACAGTACCATAGTTAGTTAAGGCACATTCCAAATCAGCATCAGACACAGTTGACAGTATTCCACTCAGCCTAACAGGGCAATCTGGATCCAATTTGTACAGTTTACACAGTTCCATTTTAGCTGAAATAACACTGGAAGTTGCTTAAGAATAGTAGTAAAATATAGAAATGCTAAGATCACAAGGCAGCACTGTCCCTGTTCGGGCACCAAAATATTTCTGTAACCTGTTTTGTTCAAGAAACAACATCAAATAAATAGATATATCTAATTTAAGAACTGGGAGAGTTCATGTCTATAGCAGTGTGATCCCACCTTGTGACTCTTGCATTTATAAAAAATAACAATAAACAAACATGGAAAAAGAAAACATCTTATTTGGAACAATGCAACAATAAAGCATATGCGACAACAATCATGTAACAAAACAGGCCTGTTTTACTCAAGCAGACCCCGGTCTCAGTCTTTCTGACTTCTGCATGGTCAGTCCCTTGAAAGGCAACAACTTGTAGCTGTGCTCTGTGTTGGATTGTCTTTTTTTTTAATTAAACAAAATTTTATTAATAAAAAGCATACAATAAATTACAAGATAGCACAAGATTGTCTTCTGTTCTTCACAGGAATCTACAACATTAATAGAGAGAGTTCATAAACAGGAGTGCTTCTGAGGTGAGAGTGCTTCTCCCTGCAGTTTCAGGCCCTCCAGTCTCTCAGATAGGGTTGCCAGCTCCATGTTGGGAAATTCCTGGAGATCTGGGGAGGTGAAATCTGGAGAAAGTGGGGTTTGGGGATGGAAAGGGCCTTGCCATGGCATAATGTCATAGACTCCACCCCCCCCCCCCCCGTAGCCATTTTCTCCAGGTGAACTGATCTCTGTGGCCTGGAGACCAGTTGTAATTCCGGGAGATCTCCAGCCACTACCTGGAGGCTGGCAACCCTACTCTCAGGTAAAATATCCACTTCAAATAGTCCCAACAATAACCAAATTACAAATTAACAGCCAATTAATATAAACACAATCCTCCCTTCCAGTAATAAGACATTCTCACAGCCACAACATTAATAGAGAGTTCTTAGAAAGGCGTGCTTCTGAGGTGAGAAACGGCCATGCTTCTCCCAGCCTTTTCAGGCCCTCCAGTATCTCAGGGAAAATGGCGCCTTTTTTTCCTTATAAGGAAGACCCCAACTCTTTATCTCCCTCTAGTGCACAAGAGTTACACTTGCAGGAGGGCAGAGAAGCTCTTTCTTCCCCTGCAGTGGCATTCTGAGGCCATTTGGGCGCTCCTTTAATTTTTAACTGCCATTCCTCACAGCTGCTGTGTGGCTGTGGGGGATCGCATTGGGTCTGGGAAACCTGGACCCAACTTTTTAAAAGCCTACCTTGTTAGTTTGACTCTTACTCCTCATATTCAATTTGCTAACTTTATTCAGAGAAGACTTGCCCATCAGATAAGTAAAGGCTTCCTTTGTGATTGCCCACAAGATTATATTTACCACCAATTGCTTCAGTCATAAACCATAAAATTTGCGTACTGTGGAAGCTGTTATGGTTTATGACTGAGGCAACGGGCAAGATACATTAGATCACCACAGAAGCCTTCTGTTTGAAGGGAAGGTCTTTTTTTTCCTATGCAGGAGGATCCTGGTAGGAGCGTTTTCCCATGTGTGGAATGCATTCTGACCCTTTCAGAGGACTCTTGCTAAGAGAACAAAGTATTGAACAGAAAAACTTTTTTTATTTTTGTTTCTAGGTGATGGTTTGGATCCATGGAGGGGGGTTATTGTTGGGTGCGGCCTCCACATACGACGGGTCGGTGTTAGCTGCTTCTGAAGACGTGGTCGTTGTAGCGATTCAATACCGGCTGGGCATCCTTGGCTTTTTTAGGTAAAACTTTCTGCACCAAAAATTTCAAAGCTTAATACGGTTCACCTCATCCCTGTAGTCTAACTGGGTTGGCCCACTTTAGCCTTCACTAGCCATGAGGACAACCAAGACTGGTTCCAGATTTTGTGAGGTCCTGAGCAGAAATTGCCTGGAAGCCCCAGCCAGAAAGTTCTTGAGACCCTCCCCTGCCTGCTGTCCAGCCCCTCTGGACAGCAGGCACAACTGCCTACCTATGCATTCTTCCTCACCAGCTCCCTTGCTCACAAGTCCTCCCACTGCTGATACCCCCAGCTGCATGTACTGCCCTTACCACAATAATTCTGGGCACCATGTGCGGCTGGGAGCATAGTTGGTGCCACACTCTACTCTCAGGCTCACACCCACGCTTTGCTGCACCTAGTGTGCAACTCTGCTAACAGTGTGTACTACCAATCATGGCCAATCCCATCCACAGTAGGCCCCACTGAAAGCCCTGGGCCCTGACAGCTGCCTTGCCTCAATGTATGCTGAGACTTGCCCTGAGGACAACGTCAGGATGTGTGTCAACCATCTGAAACTTGACATTTGTGGTAGGAGTATATTCCCGTTGTCAATATTGTGTGTCCCCGGGGGAAATTAACTTGCTCTTTCCAGCTATGTTTGGCACACAAGCATCTGTCCTGTGAACACACCTTCAGTGTGGCAGCTTATGCTGTTATGTGCCACTTGCACATTCTTGGGGGGGGGGCAGATACTGCGAGAGCCGAAGTGAATGTTCTGTTAATCTTCTCCCAGCTTTCTTTACATTTGCTACTCTCCTCAAACTCCTCATCCCCAGTTTATTCTCACAGCAGATCTGTGAGGTAGATTAGGCTTAGAGGGGTTAGTTGGCCTAAGGTCAACCATTAATGTATTGTCGAAGGCTTTCACGGCCGGAGAACGATGGCTGTTGTGGGTTTTCCGGGCTGTATTGCCGTGGTCTTGGCATTGTAGTTCCTGACGTTTCGCAGCTGCTGGCGAAACGTCAGGAACTACAATGCCAAGACCACGGCAATACAGCCCGGAAAACCCACAACAGCCGTCAACCATTAAGTTTTTGTGGCTGAATATGAACTTGAATCAAAACCTCTCTGATTTAAGGAAATCATTGCCACACCATTGCTGGCTGTGAATGCTGGAAGGATATCCTTATTCAGTTGCTCATTAGCTCCCACTTTTTTTGGTAGGGAGGATATTGCATGTGGTCAAGATCAGACATCTGAGGGCCCCAGTGTCTCAACAGAAAAAAAGATGAGTTTAAAGCCGAAAAAAGCAAAAATACAAACCAGGAAGTGGGGACAGCGATTGCCCTTAGGGAATAATGGGGACAGAAATTGTCTGTAGGGAATAATAGAAAGCACGCTTGCTAGGGCTTTTTTTCTGGGAAAAGAGGTGGTGGAACTCAGTGAGTTGCCAGCACAGGGGGCAACTCTTGGCAGGAGGTAGTGCCCCTGGTACCACATGAGCATGCGCAAAGTGCGCACATGCTCCCAGGACTACATAATGATGGCCAAATCCACACTTACCGGCACAGCGCTAAGCAGGCGGAGTGAGAGTGTCTTTCTGGTGCGATTTATGACGTCATTGCACCATGATGCCGCTCTCATGGCGCGATGATGTCATAAAACGCGCCAGAAAGACGCTCTCACTCCGCCTGCTTAGCGCTGTGCCGGGTAAGTGTGGATTCGGCCGATGTCACTTTGGGTCAGCTGGAACAAGGGGGAGTTTTTTAAAGTTTAAATTGTCCTCAGCAAAAATGGTCACATGGCTGGTGGCCCCGCACCCTGATCTCCAGACAGAGGGGAGTTTAGATTGCACTCTGTGCTGCTGGAGTGGCACAGAGGGCAATCTAAACTCCCCTCTGTCTGGAGATCAGGGGTAGGGCCACCAGCCATGTGACCATTTTCAAGAGGTGCCGGAACTCTGTTCCACTGCGTTCCAGCTGAAAAAAAGCCCAGACGCTTGCGCTTAGGGAATAATGGGGACAGAAATTACTCATAGGGAATAATGGAAATCATGCTTGCCTATAGGGAATAATGGGGACAGAAATTATCCATGGGGAATAATGGAAAGCACGCTTGCCATAGAGAATAATGGGGACAGGAATTACCCATAGAGAATAATGGAAAGCATGCTTGTCCATAAGGAATGATGGGGACAGAAATTACCCATAGGGAATAATGGGAACAGAAATTGCCCATAGGGAATACTGGAAAGCACTCTTGCCCATAGGGAACAATGGGAACAGAAATTTCCCATAGGGAATACTGGAAAGCACTCTTGCCCATAGGGAACAATGGGAACAGAAATTTCCCATAGGGAATACTGGAAAGCACTCTTGCCCATAGGGAATAATGGGGACATTAATTGTCCATAGTGAATAATGGAAAGCTCACTTGTCCATAGGGAATAATGAGGACAGAAATTGCCCATAGGGAATAAGTTGAAATGGAAGGAGATCTCTAGATGTTTGTGGATTGAGAGCTCCTGGTTTGGAAGACAGGGGGGAAGCAACAACTTTGTAATTGCATGTGTTAAAACATTCTGCCTAGCGGGTTTCCTTAAAAAAAGCACTGCAAAGCGCCACACATGCACCTCCCCCTGTACAAGTTCGAAAGGATTCTCTGCTCTCAAAGGGAGGCACTGCCCACTTCTAAGAAGTATCAGAACAAATCTGGGGTGGGGGGAATACAAATTCTCACTCATCCCATAATATCAACATGGATTTAAAAAAAAATGTATGGGTAAGCTGTGTGGTCAGCATTGAGACTTGAACATGTCGACTATCCTGTCTACTGAGCTTTCCTGCTCAGTACAAAATACTAATTGTGAATGCTTGATAGGCATGGGTTTAAGCAGAAGGCCAGATTGCCCACCCAACTGACCTAAAGTGGGGCAACTCACCTGCTATCATTGTCATCACTTGAGACCAGGGCTTTTTTTCAGCTGGAACGTGGTGGAACGGAGTTCCGGAACCTCTTGAAAATGGTCACATGGCTGGTGGCCCCGCCCCCTGATCTCCAGACAGAGGGGAGAAAATGGTCACATGGCTGGTGGCCCCGCCCCCGGATCTCCAGACAGAGGGGAGTTTAGATTGCCCTCCGTGCCTGTGAGTGTCTGGAGCGACGTGGAGGGCAATCTAAACTCCCCTCTGTCCGGAGATCAGGGGGCGGGGCCACCAGCCATGTGACCATTTTCCCCGAGGGCAACCCACTGAGTTCCACTACCTCTTTTCCCAGAAAAAAAGCCCTGCTTGAGACCATTCTTCATTAACTGAAGCAGCCATAAAAAGTTCAAAATTAGTGTCTGGAATCTGAAAAGGAATAGATTAGGATAAACAAATGGACAGAACAGAAACAGTGCGGGAATCCCAGTGTTCTGGAAGTAGTCTGGTTTCTGTCGTTGATCCATCTAAATGAATACAGAGTCTTGGGCTGCTCCTGTATCCTCTTGCTCATGCATAGGCAGGTGGCAGAGATGGTCAGGGGGTGCCTTTCTAGCAACCAGGAGGGATGCTAAATAAGGGGGTCTGCAACTTTTGTCAATAGAGAGCCAAACGGTGTCAACATTCAAAGAAAGAGACCAACAAAGAGCAGCATGAGAAAGTCAATTTGCAGAGCTAAAAATATACAGCTTAACATTACTGATAATTGGTTGATAAATAAAACATAACATTTCTGCTGCCCAGGCGCTGGTAGATGGGAGTCCTTTATTAGGCTGAGGCACGTGGAAGGTCTCGCGATAAGTAGTAAATAAGCATAGGAGCAGTTTGCACAATTGTTTTAGTGCACTGGCACAAATTTGCGCATGGTTGACACTTGAATAACTGTTCGCCTTTATCATTTCCTTTTCTGGAAAACATCTCCAAGAAGCCCTGGAGTCCTATCAAAAAGCTTTTCCTGCCTTTCTGGTTATTCTAACATCCCACTGATTCATCCAATATACTTTCACTAAAAAGTTTTATTTTCTTTTTGAAAGAGCTGTATTTGGTTCCATACTGAGCCGCATTTGGCTCTGGTACCATCAGTTTCAGACCCCTCAACTAAATCAGCGCCTGCAATCTGCAGTTGGAGACATGAAGGTAAACAGTAAGTTAGGCAATGGGTGGTTTTCAGCATTCACATATTTTAGATAAATGAAAGCACACCAGTTTTCTTTGTCAGAACCTGGTTGAGAATGATAGCAAATACCTTTTTTTTGCGTGGTGCATTTGGATCCAGTCTTTTAACATCAACTTTACAACAGCTGAGCACGTTTCTCTCAAGTTTCTCCTCCCTTCCAGCTCTGGTGACGCAACAGCTCGTGGAAACTGGGGCTTTCACGACCAAGTGGCAGCTCTCCAGTGGATCCAAGAGAACATTGCAGCGTTTGGAGGTGATCCAGGATCTGTTACTATATTTGGTGAATCTGCAGGTGCATGCAGCACTTCTGCCCTGGTACGTTATTGATGATCACTAAATCTTTAAAAAAAAAGATTTGAATCATCCTCAGTTTATCAATGCTAGGAAGAAAAGCAAGCATTTGTTTTGAAAAGCCCTTGGCATCATCCCTAGATGTGGACATGGACTTGAAAGATCACGTTAACCTGGTTGAATGCAGAAATAATGGATTCCAATCTTTCTCCTTCCAGGGACTGACAGACAATTGTAGAAAATTTGGGGGACATTGGGGAGGGGGGACATTACCCAAGCCTGTGAGCCTAATGATTTTCCCATTAGCCGAAGGTGCCACCTAAAATACACCCAGCACTCTCCTCTTCCTCTGGGCTGTGCATTGCAGAGAAGTTAGTAATGCTGTCTGTCTTTCAAGGAAACGCGTCCTCCACTGCAGATCTTCTCACCGAGGAACCCTTGAGGAGCTTTGCAATCACTGGGCAATGAAAATAGAGAGAGTGGAAGAAAGGCCATCACTGATATTCCTGCTTTCCTTCCCTTCTCAGGTCTTATCTCCACTGGCAAAAGGATTGTTCCACAAAGCCATCTCTGAAAGTGGTGCAGCCGTCATTAATGCTTTCATAGATTTTCATCCTGCAGAGCTAGCTAAGGTAGGTTTTTGAAGGGAGTGCTAGAACTGAAATTGAAGGCACCTGTCAGCACCAGAAGGTGGTGAGAAGAGCCTGTAGGCATTACAGGTTACTCAAAGGTGGGGAGTGTGGTGGAGACGCTCCAGGGTACAAGGGATACTTTCACCAGAATTGTAGGGAAACAGGCTTCTTTTTGCCTAATTTGGTCTGTAGTTTGAAAAGCAGAACTAGACAATATTAAGTACATAACCTGAACTGTATTGGTCGGCTTTTGAGACGCTAAGGAAATGCCAGATATTCATGTTTGTCTACTGCTGGGCTAAGCCTATTGATTTCACATCTTCCTTCCTCTGCCACGTATTTCGTACAGAAACATCATGCCATCAGGCAGAGAAGAAATTGAGATTGCTGTCATTGTGGACTGCATATAGAGGGAAAGGAGAGCTGTCCTGGGAGGAGTTTCATTCATTCATTCATTCATTCATTCATTCATTCATTCATTCATTCATTCATTCATTCATTCATTCATTCATTCATTCATTCATTCATTCATGACATTTATATTCCGTCTTTCTCACTGAGACTCAAGGCAGATTACACAGTATGAGATTAGTACAATCAGTAACAAGTACATTTCAATACAGTATCAAGGATATTTCCGCAAACAATGCCATAGGGTAAATAGATACAAGTTTAAAAGACATAATATTAGCAAGAATACAATACAGAGTAGACAAAGTACTGAAGCAGAACATAATCAATTCTAGGACTAACATTAGACAACCTGGAGCACTGGTGGTACATAGGAGTACATATTTAAAGCAGCAGATAATACATAAGGCAATATAGTGATGAAGTCTGTGGTCCCCAACTCATTAGCGAAGCATCTAAGACCCTGACCCTACAATACAGACCTCCCATTTGAGTAAAAAGCCTTTTTGAATAGTTCGGTTTTGCATCATTTACGAAAGGCCAGGAGAGTGGGGGCTCTTCTAACTTCCTCAGGCAGGTCATTCGACAGGATAGGGGCTACTACAGAGAAAGCCCGTGTAGGGGCTGCTGCTGACTTCACCTGTGTGCAGCCTGGCACCTGCAGGAGACCCTGTTCAGATGAGCAAAGCTGCCATGGAGGAAAACAGGGAGGGAAGTGGTCCAGTAGGTATGCTGGACCAAAGCCATGAAGAACTTTGTATGTAATAACTAATACCTTGAACTGAGCATGGTAACTGATGGGTAGCCAATGGAGCGACTGTAGGATGGGAGTGATGTTCAAGCTCCTGCTCGCTCCTGATAACAGTCAAGCTGCAGCATTTTGCACTAATTAGAGCCTTCTAGTTAACTTAGAAGGGAGACCTATGTATAGAGCATTACAAGTCAAGCCTTGATGTTACCGTAGCATGGATCCAAGTGGCCAGGTCAGCCGTGTCAAGATAAGAAAAGAGCTAAGGGGTTTCCTGGTGGGAGGCGAGTAATGGCCAGGGAAAATTTTTGTTTGTGGGGTTTGTTTATTAAGATTAAGAGAGGAAATCCTGTTGAGTATTATGAGTAAGCCGAATATCTGAAATTTATATTTTAAATGTCATACTATTACCATATTATTACTATATTTTGAAAGTCCTTGCAATGTGCATTTTAAACTGTTTTAACACACACCCCTTTTTCTGTACCCCTATTTGTTTGAAAAATAAAAATATTTGGAAAGAAAAGTTTCTGAAGGATGAAGGGACACCTGTAGCATGTTGATGATGATGATGATGCTTATAGTCCGCCTATCTCACTGAAATGCAAGGTGGATTACGTACTGCAAGTGAATACAATATAATCAATCGTTAACTCAGGACATTCCCGGAGCAAAAATACAACATGAAAATGTTGACAAATACCTTTCTCTTGACTGCAGAAAATCACTGAATCCGCTGGCTGTGAAACGTCAAGCTCCAGCGAGATGGTTCGTTGTCTCAAAGGGAAGACAGAAGATGAAATTTTGCAGACCACCCTCAAGATGGTAAACATATTGCAATTTGGTAGTCTTTTGTATAGACCTCATGTTACGAACAACACAGGCCTGATGCCGAAAATGGTGCCCAATGTCAAGTCCCTCCCTCCACATCACATGGGGTAATATCCAGTCTTTCTTATGATGTCATGTATTCTTTCCGGGTGATTCCGCACAAATGGTTTTCCCTGCTTCAGCTTCTAAATGACCTCGATTTTTTCTTGTGTTTCCACACGTGGGAAGGCAATCCTAGCAGCAGATTCGAAGTCACTGCACGTTTTGTCCGGTTTTTTTTCCATCCTGCTTCCCCCGACTTATTTGTCCACCGCGGCATGACTGCTCAGAAAGTCCGATCAAAATTGATCATGCGGAATCCCCCTCCCTGCTCTACATCATTGGTAAATGGAGACAGGGTGATGAAGAGCATTATAATGTCATTTATTTATTTAATCTAAACTCCACTATTCTCCCCAGTGGAGACCCAGACTGTCTTACATTGTTCTCTCTTTCTCCATTCTGTTGTCACTACAAGCCTGTGAGGTAGGGTAGGCTGAGAGCATGTCACTGGCCCAAGGTCACCCAGCGAGCTTCCACAGCACCACTCGAACCTGGGTCTCCCAGATCCTAGTCTGACGCTCAAACCAGCACACCAGACTGGATCTCATGTGTTTATACAGTTTAATAACCAGTTTTATGGAGGCACAAAAGCACCATTTTTTCCTAAGTTTAAGGAAAAGTAGTAAGGGCATTGTCACACATACAATGAAGGTTATGTAATTGGTCATTCATGTTGCCTCTGGTTTCATAACGGGTTAGTTCGAACGTTGACTGCTTCGTACACTCCTTTCCCAGTATCTGAAGGGCACGCTTGATGTAGACTGCCTACTGTGACTGGAAGGAATGCCAACAGGAAACATTGAATTTTCATTCTGAACTGTCCAATGATTTAGTTCATGTTGTTTTGAATTCAAACTGTGTAGCAGAGTTCAGTTCTCCTCTGAGGTCCAACTCATATTTGACCAGAATGCTGGCACTTAGGAAGATGCTTGGACTTTGCAGCACTGCACAGCTGTGTAGGTGCCTACAGTTTGCCCTGCCAAAGAGCTCTGCAGTTGCTAGCAGCTTACACCAATGAAGAGCTGTGCAGGTGCCTTCTTCTGGCACTGCTGCAGAGCTCTGTTGGAGACTGCAGTTTGCCCTGCCAAAGAGCTCTGCACCTTGCACCAAAGCAGAGCTTTGCAGGTGCCTTCTTCTGGTACTGCTGCAGAGCTCTGTTGGAGCCTGCAGTTTGCAATGCCAGAGAGCTCTGCAGTTGCCTTCAGTTTGCAGTGATGCAGAACTTTATAGGTACCTTCAGCATGCATGTCAACGAAGTTCTCTACTTGGCAATACGGTAGAGCTCTGCAGTTGCCTGCACTTTGTGGTAATCATTGCTGCGTGTTGGGTGTGTGTGTGTGAGAGACTTCAAGACAGGATGCCATTTTGGACTATGTTCCTGGTCTTTACTTGTAAGATGTAGAATTATTAATACAAACTAAATAAACACACTTTGTTATGATGGCTGGAAAATAACACTGTAGCTGTAGCTAGGTAAGGTCAGAGATTTCTGTTAAGAAGTCATTTATTTCCATGGTCGCAGTCCAGAAAAATGTAAAAGAATTAATAAAAACAGATATGGCAGGCTTAGCTAATATGTTATGTCACAGCAAAACCAAATTATTTCTGTAAAGAATCCAAGACTAACATATTTATTTTGACAGAAGTTTTTCATGAACTCTCTCAGATGAATGAAATGCTACCCATGCATATTACATAACTACATAAAGTGGAGTTTGTGTATGTTTTTGTGCGCGTGTGTGTCTGTGTAAACACTGGGGGAAAATAGCTCTGAAATGCAAAAGCACAAGCTGTGACATTTCCATGCCAAACTCAGATTGCAAGATAAAACACAGTGAAACTGTCCCCTTTTTGAGCGAGTTCTAAATTAATAGAATTAACCTTGGAATCACCAGGAGTCTCCCTTTGAAGTTATTTTTTGTTGAATGAAGGTGACTTATTGTTGCAAGCAGCATAGAGTAGAGCTACTGTAGCATAGTAGTCAAGTGGCTGGACTGTGAATCAGCACTCTGGTGGATGGACTGTCACTACTGCCATGAGGTCTGCAGGTGTAAGCCAGTCCTCTCAGCCCCAGCTCCCCAACTGTATTGTGGGGGTAATCATAACACTGACTTCACTGCACTGAGTGTGATACTAATCTGTCCAGAAGGGTGGAATATAGGGATGCTGCTGCTGCTGTTGTTATTAATGGGCAGCCTTGAAAAAGGGAACACGTTTAAGCATTCAAGGGCTCTGCTTAGATCAGAATGCAGCAGGAGAACATGCTTAGCTCTGTGTCCATAAGTGTACAAATGAATCCCCTGTTGCGGTTTCTCTTGCAATTCCAGGAATTTACCACAGTCCGTGTGGAGAAAGATGAAAAAGTAAGTACCTCTTTGCTGACCTGTGGCCTGCCCATGACCTTCCATGGATTGCTTCTCCAGATAACTTTCTCCGAAAGCAATACGAGGAAAAGAACGCTTGAGGAAATGAACTAAGGAAGGACAGGAAAATAATCTCGTGAAAAGGTGCATTCGTTTTTGGGACTGATTTGATGACTGTGGTAGCTGTCAGGCGCAGCTGTGAACTTGGTCAAGAAGCTGGTGAGCTCATTCAGGGAGTCGTCCTGGATGTTCAGATAAGCTGAACAACAGTTTAAGGGGGTTGTATTTCTGTTTAAAGTGATAAGACACGCCATCCATAATAATAATAATAACGTTTGATTTATATACCGCCCTTCAGGACAACTTAATGCCCACTCAGAGCAGCTTACAAAGTATGCCATTATTATCCCCACAACAAACATCCTGTGAGGTGGGTGGGGCTGAGAGAGCTCCTAGAAGCTGTGACTGACCCAAGGTCACTCAGCTGGCTTCAAGTGGAGGAGTGGGGAATCAAACCCGGTTCTCCAGATTAGAGTCCTGCTGCTCTTAACCACTACACCAAACTGGCTCTCTTATCTCCTTTAAGGTTTGCTTGGTGTTTTATTCTGAAAAACAAAAATACAGTCCTTTTTTATCCTTGAAAATCTCTCTGCAGAAGTGGGGAAATGGTAGGAATTCTAAGTTTCAAAGTAGGAAAGGCAAGATGGACAGGGAACAAAGGCTGGTTCCCAGCCCAAGTGTATTTCACTACTTCAGAGTGAGGATTCTACTAAGGCATGAATTTTAAATATGTCACTACGACAAAGGTGAAGAGATTAGAAATGAAGTCATTCTTGGTCTGGCAGAAATGATTAGCTGTCCAGATGAACCCTTCTGAGTTGGTCTTTTTTGGTGACCTTAGTGACTGTTTTCAGGAACCTCTCCGCACACTTTCCTGTGTGTTAGTCGGAGGTGTATGATCTTCAATCTACGGGTTGTGGGACTACAAGTGCCAACCTTCAGCTGGGTTCTGGAATTCTCCCAGAATTACAGGTGATCCTCAGGCTACAGAGATCAGTTCCTCTGGAGAACAGCAGCTTTAGAGGCTCAGCTCTATGGTGTCACATTTCTGCTGAGGCTTTTTGGAAGGACCTGCTCCTAGTGCGCATGTGTTGGGAACAAGGGTGCCATACTGCTTCCCTCTCTGCACACATGCTCAGAAAAGCAGTCGATTGGTAAAACAAGGTCACTCACCAGTGGAGCAGACTTTTATTTCATGGCTCTGACCCTTGGCTTGTTCCTCACTATGGTACACCTCCTGGCTTGTGTTCCCTGTCCCCTACTTGCTTCATCTGCTGTCCATGTGCCTAACCTGGACAACAGCAAAGACCTAATTCTGGCTCTTCCTTTTCATGACACATGACTTCCTTTTGCTTTTTTGCAGCTCTGTGGGTTCCAGATCTATGCACACAGAAAACCACTTGGGATGGGTGACCTGGGTGGATGGGTCTTTGTATACAACCCATGTCTGCTGTCATATTGGGGGGCTTGGAAGGTCTTCTGTTGGAGGTCAACTTGGATAAAGACTTTGTGTCGGCTCCCCTTCTCTGCAGCCCGAAGCTTGGCTCTCCTGCTTGAGCCACCTGTTTGTTCTGCAGGTCACATGTCTTTGTGGTATGCTGTGCTCTTGGTTGGATAAGGGATGAGAAAGCTAGACGTGCCTTTGGACAGGCCACTTGCCTGAACAAACTGCAATTCCGCCCATCTTCCCGAGTCTATGCAACAGACTTTTTAAGGGCAACAGACTTTTAAAGAACAATATTTGTTTGCTTGCCTACTTAATTTATATCCTGCTTTTCTCCTGTACGAGCACTTTGGGCCAGTGCCCTGCCCAAAGACATGTCTGGCTTTCTCCTCCCTTATCTTATCCAAACAAGAGTACAGTACGCCAGAAAGACTTGTGACCTGCAGAACAGAGAGGTGGCTCAGGCAGGAGAGCCACACTCACAGTACTCTCCCCTTCCCCATTTTAACCTGCTGTCACGGGCTGGGCCAGCCCAAGCAGGGTGGTTCAAGTCCAAACCTTAAGGCCAAAGTCAAAGGGGAGTTCCAAGAGCAAAAGCCAAGTCAAACCAGTGGTCAGAGCACGAGATAAAGCCAGGAGTGAGTCCAGAGTCCAAAAGCAAGGTCAGGCACAGTCCAAGGTCAGTCACCGATAGTGTCAGGTCCAAAAGCAGGCACGGGCAAGGTTCACAAAACACAGAGTGGTTGCAGGCAGTAGACACGTTGCTTCCACGCCCAGCAGTTCCTCCAGACTGGCTCTTATAGTCAGGCGTGGTTTTCAGCCAGCTGCTGGGGCTCTATCCTGCCACTGCTCATCATCACTCTCCAGCAGCTGGCATTGGCTCAAGAGGCAAGCACTGCGCCATCTCTCCTGCAGTTCCAGTCTCTGGCGCTGCCTGCGGCGTTCCTTGGGCGTGGGTGAACCTGGCGGGGGGTGGGGTGGGGTGGAGGCTCTTGGCTGCGCTGCACCTGTAGAAGTCCCTGGCTGAGCTTCCTCTGTAGTATTGGAGCTAGAGAGTGCTGGTGCCTCAGCTGCTGGCTGTAAGCTCTGATCAGCCAGCAGCTGTTGCTCCTGATTGCTGGCTTCTGCTGAATCAGGGCTAGGGCTGGCTACACAGGGCTCCTCTTCTCCTGAGGAGTCCTGGCTGGCTACACGAGGCTCCTCTCCTCCAGAGGAGACCTCACTCTCAGACTGGGCCATGATACCTGCCCTAGGAGGTAGGGTAGGCTGAAAGAGGAAGTGGCGGGGCCAAGATCACCCAGCATGCTTCTGTAGCAGAGCGGGGATTCAAACCTGGGATTGATCCTGGAACTAGAGTGAATGAAATTAAATTGCCGCACACTTGGTTGAAAGACGTTCCTTCTCTCTAGAGTTGCCAATTGTCCTGGAGGAAAATGTCCTGTCCCTTTAACAGAGGTATAGGGTGTAACTTTACCTCTGATATTGACAGATTAGTTTTTTTGTTCTCTGATACTGATTCGTCACTAGCAGAGTATCCCTGTTTGCCTTAGCTGCAAAAAAGATTAGGGCCAAGATTGTTTCCTCAGAAAACTAACTTTTTTCATAACTATCTGGTATTTATTAAGGTTCCATTTTAATTGTATTTTATTTTTGTTATTTTAATAACTGTATTTTATGCTTGTGCGATAAATTTCTGTTTTTACTGTTCTAAACTCTGTATTGTGATGGCCTTTGGCCATATATAATTAAACCTACTACTATTAACAGAGGTGTAATATGTGGAAATGGGCAGTTGAAGTTTTTCATGGCTGGAGATAAATAACATTGCCTGGGTAAATAACATCCTATTATAAATAACAGAGATTTTAGTATTAGGACAAATTTGATTTTATCAATCTTATTTATTCCTTCCGGCTGCAGAGAGGCTGGTAGGGCAATTCCTTCAGCTACTGAGAGTCAAGCTACAAGTGACACCTGTCACAGGTTGGACACTTGTCAGCTTCCCTCAAGTTATGATGGGAAATGTAGGCATCCTGGTCTTGCAGCTGTAATGGAGAGCCAAGCTGTAAAACCAGGACGCCTACATTTCCCATCAAAACTTGAGGGAAGCTGACAAGTGTCCAACCTGTGAAAGGCGTCACTTGTAGCTTGGCTCTGATATTCCAATCTTCTGGCCACCCCACTGGACTTGGTGGCTGGGATTGTGTTGGGACATTGGGGGCTAAGTGTGGTGAATCTGGGTCACTTTTTGCTTCGCTTACATTTTCTGGGCCAGCTGTTCTGACATAAAGTAGACTCTGGAGAAATGGTATTTAAAAAAACCTTGCAAATTAATAAATACCAGCTTGGATGGTACTTCAACATTTTTAACATTTCCCCCTTTTCTATTCCAGCATGTTGTGTTTTTCCCTGCAGTTGTTGATGGTGTGTTTTTACCCAGGCCGCCCAAGGAGCTCCTAGCAGAGAAAAAAATCAATAATGTACCCTACATTACTGGGGTCAATAACCATGAGTACGGATGGGTTATTCTGAATGTAAGACATTTATTTTGTTTTTAATGCACACTTTAAGCCTTTTGAGAAACACCCTATGCTTCTTCCACTGTTCACATCCCAAATCCACTCTTTTAGGTGCTCCAGTTTCCAGATTTCAGAAGAGGCCTAGACAGAGCAACAGTAGATTCTGTGATTCTCGGCTCAGAACAATTCACGGTGAGAAAGGAATTCTCAGGTTCATTTTACATGGTACCCATCCCTGACTTCATCCTGGCCCCAAATGAACTTTGTTTTAAAAAAATATTTAGAGGAGAAAGGGGTGGGAGAAATAGACGGCAGTGCAGCGGGAGGGACTGCTCAAGATCTGTTATGCTGAGTGTAAAAGGAGGTGTCCCTCCTCCCCCCAAAATCTGAGTTCTAAAGCATTGGCTGCCACCTGGGACACCCACGTGAAGGGGGCACAGGGAAAGAAATGCCGGGCTTTTCAGCAGAAAGGGATGCTAAGGTCCATTGTTCACCTATACTGACTGTGAGCCGTAGAGGAAGCAATCCTCCCGAGATAATAGGAAACTAGAGACGTTCCCTGATTTTTCATTTGCCCTTGACAGAATGTTGCCCCCGAACATGCTCACATCATTCTCGATGAATATCTAAAGGATTCGGAGGACCCCATACAACTGCGGGACCGACTTCTCGATTTTTTTGGAGATATCGTCTTTGTTGTTCCTAGCATTCAAACAGCGAGATTCCACAGAGGTGAGATTCTGCTACAACAGATTGGATTGGAAATGGTCCTCATGAGATCTGCAAGATAATAGTGGTAGAAAGACTGGCTCATAGATACCCCCGCTATTAAATATTGAGCCTTGAGCTCAAGTGATTTCAGCCAGGCAGTGATTTCAGCTCATGAGAGCAACTTTATTGCAAGAGAACTGAGATGTGGCTCCCGAAAGAGCCAGATCTATACACCTCAAACTACACCCCCTTTCAGTAACCCCCCAATAAGAGCACATGCACTAGGATCCTTCATTTGCATGCCCTGAACAAAAGGTAACATGTTTACAAGGCAGCAATTGGCTCATATCCCGGAGGAACGATTGGCTGTTGCTAACCCCAATTCCCAATAGGATTGGATACCTGAGGAGCCCTGTTTTACTCGAAGCTAGCCCAATACATAACACCCACCACCCGCCAAGATGAGTCCCTGAAGTCCAACTGTTCAGCAAGGAATATGCCCTTCAAGCAACAGTCGCTAGTGAGAGAAGTGGGATCCAATGCAAAGTCCATTGCAAAATTGCCCATTTCCTGATAAAGTCAAGCTTGTTGGGTCACCTGTGTCCAGTCACTCACTCTCATCCTAACTTCCTTACAGAATTGTTGAGAGGGTAAAATGGAGGTGGGGGAACAATATTGTAAGCTCCCTTGGATCCTCACTGGGAGAAAAGTGAGGCGTAAATATCTAAATAAATAAAGACAAGATCAGAAGTGAGACAGAGGCTATTTGTGTTGGAGTCCAAAAACGGAGTTCAAAGGCTAGGAGATAGGGAAACTGATGGGTAAGATGGCTGATGAACAAGAATGTTGAGATCACATTCAACAGCGGGGCTGTAGTCAACAAGGAGCAAGATAGGCCAGGCAGGCTGAATTAGAAGTTCAGGGGAAGAAACAACACAGGACGGCAACCGAGAGCTGCTGAGGGGAGCAAAGTCCTGTTGAAGGAATTTTGAAGGTTGAGAAGTTGTTTGTTTCTTTGTTTATTAAAACATTTATAACCCACCTTTCCACATGGTTCAAGGTGGCTTACAGTAGTTTAAAAAATTTCCAGTTAAAACCAAAATAAAACAATAGCTCCCAAGTATTTCCCTCAGTGAGATGGGGCTGAGGGTGGGGCCTGGTAGTGACACAATTTGGAAAGCAGAAGGTCACCGTGGCAGTCTTCAGGCGATGGGAGATGCCGAGACCTCCAAAGGAGAGGGCAGAGGCAGTGGCAGGGTCAGATGGGGAGACCCAGGTTTTGGGAAGTGCAAGTATTTAAGTATTTTGAGAATCTGATGCCTCTCCAGAGACCTGCCTGAGGTATCTAAAGTAAAAAAAATAACGTAAGACTATCAACCTAAAATAAAGTAACCTGAGGGGAAAGGTTACAGAGGGGGTTTGCTCTTTGGGTGAGGAACAAGAAGTTCCAAAAAGGAAGTGGTGAAGGGGGAGGCAGTGAATGGGAATCAGCCCGTGCCTTGTTTGGGTACAATCCAGCTGCCATGATGAAATCTTCCTCCCTCCCTCAGATGCCGGATACCCAACCTATGTGTATGAATTCCAGCATCGTCCAAGTTGGTACGAAGCTCTTAAGCCGGACTTTGTGAAAGCAGATCATGGTGATGAAATTGGCTTTGTCTTCGGAAAGCCCTTCTTGGAAGGTGAGTTAGCATGATGTATTATTATAATTTTTATTATTTATTAAATTTATAGTCCACCCCCCCTACAAATGGGCTCAGGACGGATTACAACATACAAATAAAAACAAATAAGTTACAATAAAAAGCAATAAAATCACAGGTTCATACTCCAAATTCAGTGGCATAAAACAGGCTTTACGATCTCACTTCTAATGCCCCAAGACGGGATTCTATTCATCCTTCCTCGCAACCCATAAAAAGGAGGGGAGGGGTGGAGATGTGAGACTGATGTTCCAAATCAGAACTCATACATGGGGGAGGGGGGCAATTGGTTGTATGGCCCCCTGCTAATAGGAGACTGGCAGGAAGGCTAATTCAATAGATATTAGTGCTGACCTCAACCATACACCTGGTGGAAAATCTCTGTCTTGCAGGCCCACCAAAAAGACACAAGGGCTGCTTCCACACACGTTGGATAATCCACTTTCAACACTCTTTAGTGAACATTTGAAACTGACTTTCCATGTGTGGAACAAAAAATCCACTTCAAAAGGATTGCGAAAGTGCATTGAAAGTGCATTATTCAACGTGTGTGGAAATGGCCCAGGTCTTGGCAGGCCTGAGTATCCTCTGACAGAGAGTTCCACCAGGTTGGGGCCAGGACTGAAAATGCCCTGGCCCTGGTCGAGGCCAGTCAAGCCTCCCTGGGGTCCAAGATCACCAGTAGATTTTTTTAGTGATTAGAGCTTATAGGCTGGGAGGACCTGCGGTTGAATCAAACCTCCGCCCTGCCATGACGCTCACTAGATGTCCTCAGGCCAGTCACTCTCTCTCTCAGCCTAAGTTGGTTTTGAGGATAAACATAAGAATGATGGCCATTTCTGCCACCTTGCAGAAGGGCAGGATAAACTCCAGTAGACAGCAAGCTTCCCAAATCCACTGTTGTAGGTGCTTCAGTTTCCAGATCTTACAAGGGGCCTGGACAGAAAATACTGTGATTTGCAGCTCAGAACAATTCACAGTGAAGGAATAAAAGAATGAAACATTTTAATACATATTTATATTATACATGGTGTATGCAGCACAGGGATAAAATTGGCTTATAGGCATAAAAATTCTGCTCAATGGTGGCAATTTGGGTTTTTGCTTTCTCATCCTGAAAGTTCTGTGGTCACATACATGCAGATTTCTGACCCCCACCTATGATGCTATTGGGTAGTAGGCCTCCCCCCTTCCCCACAGCATTGTGGTGCTTCTCTGTACTTCCCAGATTTCCTGTGTTCTTCCTGCAATCTTTCTCAAATCTCATGATTCTATGAAACCCGCATTGCTGCGATTATTTGAGAAAGAACGTAACAAAGCCAGGGTGGCTTCCAAATGGGTAGGACAGTCTGGATCTTCCTGCTCAGTTTGGCGCCATTTTCTCTACACCCATCCCCTGCAGTGACCGTTCATTATACCTCTGGAGGGCTTTTTGGCTTGATGTTTTAATCTGCAACTGACATATCACGTTCACTATAGATGTATCAAAGTTAACAATCTGTCTTTTCTGTTCTTTGACTTCCTAGCTTTCATTAAAAAGAAAAGAACAGTAAACCCCCAGCCCTTTTTGCTGGTATTATGATTGCCCATCCTCTCATGCTGGTACAGATGAAGAGATTATAGGAGGTCCCCTGGAAGAAATTCAAAATCAATTTTCTGCCATCTTTTAAGAAAGGAATTACAGAAAGCCCTTTGATTTCAGTGGGCTTAGATGATTGTAACTCTGTTTAAGATTACACTATAAAAAACAGATAATGGGATATTATTCCCTATGACTGTATACAGATAGTATTCTAGGTAACATGTTAATTTTAGAAATGCTCCCCATCTTGGTGAGTAGATCCATCTGGCCTGTCCTTCAAAGCAATTTCCGTTTCAGCTCTCACAATCACCATTTTGATTGCTTGTGCAATGACTTCATTGAAAAACCAGGCATAAATCTTCTAACTTTTGCTGATGTTATTGTTTTATGCCTTGCTTTGCAGATAATGCTAACGAAGAAGAGAGAAACCTGAGCAAAATAATCATGAAATACTGGGCTAACTTTGCTCGCACTGGGTAAGAACATTGTTATGGTGTAAAGCAAGGCAATGTAAAGTGGGGAAAAAAGGTCAGCCATAATGGGTGCGGACGTTTATTCATGCAATGGAATATGCAGCAGGCAGATCGAAACTTCTGGACTGGCCTCCTGCCCTTTTCTCATCATCCTTCCATTTGCATCACTTTGGGTTCCACCCCAAGCCACAGATCTTAGCCTCTCCAATGGAATGGGAGTCCTACCTTTTTCTTTGGGGTGCATTTGGAAAGCAGAGCAACATTCCAGGAGGCCCTGAGGCTGAGTGGCAGAACATCTGCCTGGCATCTGCTCAGAGGGTCCCCGGTTCAATCCCCGTCATGTCCAGTTAAAAGAATCAAGTGGTGGGTGATGTGAAAACTTCATCCTGAGACCCTGCAGAGCCTCTGCCAGTCTGAGAAGACAAGACTGACCTTGATGGATGGAGGGTCTGATTCAGTATCAGGCAGATCCACGTTTTCATGCTTGTCTTCCTCAACGGAGCTCATAAGTGGTCCAGTTACTGGCATTTTCAAAAGCACTTTGCATAGCAAATTTCAGCTCCTGGGTAGGAATCAGCTATGGTGAAAAGAGATACCACAGTTGTAAAGCAGCAGGGCCTGCCATTCAGCAGGCGTCTAAAACAAATCATTCTGCAAGTTGGAGGCATTGCATCTGCTTTGCAAAGTGCGAAGCTGGGAGAAAGCTGGGCTCAAGCCCCCTGTGAAGAATCCACTGTCATTTATTTTTTATTTTACGGCAGCCCTTGCTTCTTTCCCCCCAGAGTGCAGCTTTAAAGACCAAGATGAATTAAAGAGCAAACTAATTCTCCATTTTGAATGCTTCTAGGAACCCTAATGGAGATGGCCTGACAGCGTGGCCCAAGTACGACCAGAAAGAACAATATCTGGAAATCGGCTTGAAGCAAAAGGTGTCAAAGAAGCTGAAAGAGAAGCAAGTTGCCTTCTGGACCAAGACCTTGCCTGAAAAAATAGCTGAAAGCAGAAGAGCACGCACAGAGTTATAAGCCCTCCGTGGTGTCGAGAGGCCACTTTGCCACTAAATTAGGTTGTTTGTTGTTTCAGAGAACTTTTATCTTGGGTTGCAATGTTGGTCAATCGATCATCAAATATTGTTAGCTGTTCACAGAAACATAGAAACATAGAGCCAGATGGGAACCCAAGGGTCATCTAGTCCAGCCACCTGCACAACACAGGAAATTCACAGCTATCCCCCTTCACTTCCCTTAGTGACCCCTGCTGTATGCCCAGAGGAAAGCAAAAAACCTCCAGGATCCCTGGCCAATCTGGCCTGGAGGAGAATTCCTTGCTGACCCCAAAGTGGTGATAGGCATTACCCAGGGCATAGAAGGGCCATGAGAGCCAAGTACCGGCTCATCCCTTCATGCCCTCCCTCTCCACATCTTGGAACATTCCTATTAAGTCAGAGAATCATCATAGCTGTCAGATGACCATCTGGCCTCTTCTTAAATACCTCCTAGGAAGGAGAGCCCACCGCCTCCCAGGAAGCCTCTTCCACTGAGCAATAGCTCAACCGTTACCTTGGAGGACCCCACTGTCCAATTTACTATAATCCAAGTTCTCTCCTGCCCTCTCTACCAAATAAGGCGCCACAGAGCAGGACAGGGAAGTTTTTCAAAAACTGTCTTTTCTTCCGTTCTTGGCCTTCCAAGGAGCCCGCAGGTCTCAATTAATGTCAGGTAACTGCTGCTTTTTATGTTGTCAAAGGGAGCTTGCAGTGCTTCTCTCTCTCAGCACCCCTCTCTGAGGTCAGAAATCTTTCTGGCCTTATATGGAGCTTCTTAAGGCAGTGGCTGTTTTATAGCTATGATGTGTGGTTTATAGGTTTGGTTTGGCTTAAGAAGATAGCCTAGTCTTATGCCTTGCTTCCATGTGGATTCCTCTTCATATCTTGGAAAAGGGGGCCCTCCGCTGTAGAACACGTTCCTCTGGAGTTAGGTGCCTTCTGCTCATTGGAAGATGCTGGCTGCACATTAGCTGAAGCACCTTGCACCATAGGGACTGGACTCCACATCAGAAGAACATGCTCTGCCACAGACTGAGAAGGTCACCAACGGCAGCAAAGTAGAATATTTAAGCCAACGTTTCTACCTTTCTAGTTTATTCTTCAGGTTCCAAAGTAAAAGCCAAGAACAACAGTTCGCTCTCCTTGAATACAGCATTCATATACATTCCTGTTCTCATAACACTGCTCTAAATTGTTTCAGAAGGTTTAACTGACTCAAGAGCTGGGAAAAGGTACAAGAAAGGAAAATTCAAAACAATCAAGGGATTGGAACACCTGCCAGATGAAGAAAGGGTATTTGGAACAGCTGCATACCTGGTGTACACGGGGGAAGAGGGGGTTGCACGAAGTCCTGTTGGGCATATAACAACAACAACAACATTCCATTTATATACCGCCCTTCAGGACGACTTAATATCCACTCAGAGCAGTTTACAAAATATGTTATTATTATCCTCTCGACAATCACCCTGTGGGGTGGGTGGGGCTGAGAGAGCTCTGAAAGAGCTGTAACTGACCCAAGGTTACCCAGCTGGCCTCGAGCGGCAGAGTGGGGAATCAAACTCAGTTCTCCAGATTAGAGTCCTGCACTCTTAACCAGTACACCAAAATGGCTTTCTTTCCCATCCTGCTACAGGACAATAGATTGTGCCCTGTGTCATTTTCTTCTGCAAAGCTATTCTGGCATCAAACAAAGTAGGGCTCTGAAGCCAACTAGAAATCTGAAAACAAAACTAAAGCAAAGCATAGGTATCAACATGATGCATTAAACAATGCAAAAATTACATAGTAGGATCCTACTTACAGCAACAGACAGCACAAACTATACACGGTAGTATAGACCACAGTCCCTAACCCTTTATTCAAGTATCTTCCTGAACCATTTTGTTACATTACAGGCAGCCTTATTATGGAAGGCCATTCTGTAAGGAACAGATCTCTAGTTTTCAGAGAAGTTGTAATTATGGGAGAACTCTGGTCTCCCTCTGGAGGTTGGTACCCGACATGGAGGGATTCTTCAAAATAGCCAAGGAGGTACCACATGATCTATCGATCTATCGATCAACCGACCCATCTGACCGACCCATTTATTTATTTATTTTATTTTATTTACACCCCGCCCTCCCTGCGAATGGTCTCAGGCTAGCTTACAACATTTGTGTCTGCAGAGAGCACGCTTTGAGAACCGGTTTCCTCCAGTGTAGGGAGATCATAGGAAGAAATTTGGCCTGTAACCTCCAACATGGGCCCAGCACATCATGGTAGCCATTGTGTGGTGGCAGCCACTCGAATGGCCAAAAGTGCCCACAGGGTTCACAAGACTAGGAATTGCAAACTTTTATTAGTGCGTGGGGTAGGGGCCTCTATACCTTTCCCCTCCTTGCATTTCACTAGAGGCTCTCAACTTACAGTGATGATAATTCACACTTCTATTGAGTATGAATACCCTTCTCATATTCAATTTTGTTGCAGTCCTTAAAATAATCCTGCATGGTCACAGATCTGTAGCCATATATTGCAGATGGAGTGAGGAGGGCAATAAGACCAAGAAAGAATAGATTTTTTTAAGGCCACCCGCATGGCAGAGGACATTCAAATCCAAGAACTTCCAGATTTACAGTACCGCAGTTGTCCTCCATGATTTTTTAGCTCATTTCCTGAGACTTGCAGAGAAACTTTTAATAAAAGCCAGCTGAACTGGCAACTTGTAAACAACCCCGGTGTGTCCCCTTGTGGCCCAATCACTGTACAATAATGAGGATGAGGATGATGATAACAACATTTGATGTACAACAACATAACAATAACAACAACTTAACACGCACTCAGAGCAGTTTACAAAGTGTCTTATTATTAACTCCACAACAAACACTATGTATTGTGGGTGGGGCTGAGAGAGCTCTGAGAGAGCCATGACTGACTCAAGGTCACCCAGCTGGCTTCAAGCGGAGGAGTGAGGAATCAAACCCGGTTCTCCAGATTAGAGTCCTGGCACTCTTGACCACTACACCAAACTGGCTGAATAAATCCAGCTAGTGGTTTCCAGAGCTCTTTCTCTGTTGTGGTTCTTTGGAGTTGTTTGAGATCCTTTCAACTGCCAGAGAAGGCAGACCTACATTTTTTGGTCCATTTCCAATAAGTTGCTGGATAGATTAACTTCAGCCTGCGGAGCTGTCAAGTGCTGAAATTCAAAGCAATTCTTTCCTTTCATGTCAAGCTCGTTTGAGCCAATGATCTTCAGCAAAAGATAAGGAGGAGTCTTTTTTCTTTAAGAAAATCATGGCAGAGAGAGGCTTGGCCACCACCAATGTAGTCCTTGGGTCTCTATCCACCTACAGGGAACTACATTAGGGAACCACATAACCTTTTGGTGTAGTGGTTAAGAGCGTGGGACTCTAATCTGGACAGCCGGGTTTGATTCCCCACTCTTGTAGTTGAAGCCAGCTGGGTGACTTTGGGTCAGTCACAGCTCTCTCGGAGCTCTCTCAGCCCCACCCACCTCACAGGTGTTTTGTTGTGGGGATAATAATGGCATACTTTGTAAACTGCTCTGAGTGGGCATTAAGTTGTCCTGAAGGATGGTATATAAATCAAATGTTATTATTATTATTATTTTAATACAGTGGAAGATAATTTAGTTAAAATGGGGCAATCCATAATTCACGATAAAATTTATAATGAGGGCATTCCAATATCATATGGGACAGGGAGTCAACTTTTTTCAAAACACATTGGCAAAGTTTATTTGAGTAAGGCAAATTACAGTATCTCCCATATAGAACAGCTGAGGGGGCAGCGTTCAGGTGTGAGAGCATAAATGCTAGGTGTTTAATGTAGGCTGGAATGGCTGGCGGTGGAAGGATGCCAAAGAACTGAGAGGGACTACCTGTACTAGCTGGCAGTGAGTGGAACTCAATATGGCAGTAAAGAGGCAGGGAGGAAGAGAAGGCAGGGCTTGAGGATAAGTGGGGGCTAGACCTCACAATAAGCTTCCCCCACAAGCCAAACTGAACACCTCTTATAACATAACAACATTCAATTTACGTCCCGCCCTTCCGGGCAACTTAACACCCACTCAGAACAGTTTACAAAGTATGTCATTATTATCCCCACAACAATCACTTTGTGAGGTGGGTTGGGCTGAGAGAGCTCTGAGAGAGCTGTGACTGACCCAAGGTCACCCAGCTGAATTCAAGCGAAACCCTTTGAGTCCATTCCATGAGAAACAATTTAAACCAGTCCAAGGCATATCCTTTGATGCCCACTTCTGTCTTTAAATGCCTCAACAGGATGGCATGGTTTACTGTGTCAAAGGCTGCAGATAGATCCAATAGAAGCAATTAGGAAGCATGGCCTTTGTTTATATTCAGATGGAGATCATCCACTAAAGCTACCAGTGCTGCCTCTGTCCCTTTTCCTGGTCTGAATTCAGACTAGAAAGAATCCAAAGCAATAGAGTTAAACAAGAAGATCTGGAGTTGGTCAGCTACTGCTCTTTCAATCACTTTGCCCAGAAAGGGCAGGTTAGAGACTGGGCGATAGTTGGCCACATCATTTTTGTCTAAGGATGGTTTTTTAATTATTAAACTTCATATCAGGTCTCCTGTCAATATTCCAAAAGGAACACTCCCCACTCAAAGAGTTAGTGCTTTTCCACAAAGGGCTTTTCTACAGCTCACCTTCTTGACTTCATAGTTATTATTATTATTTATTAAACTTCTATCCTGCCCTCCCCGCAAGTGGGGTCAGGGCAGGTTACAACAGTAAAACATAATTTACATTAAAAACTTCAATAAAACCACAGAATTATCACCACCCCCAGACAGTGACCTTACACCCCATCCGTGCCAATTATACACAAAGGGGTGGGGGGAAAGGAGGGGAACAGGCCTTTCAGTCAGCTATAGCTCATATGGGGGCTAGATGATCACATGACCCCCTGGTTGGGAGGCTTTCCGATGACTATTGGACCAGCCTCAACCATATGCCTGGCAGAACATCCCAGTCTTGGAGGCCCGCTGGAACGATAGAAGATCCCGGAGGGCCCGCGTCTCCTCTGATAGAGAGTTCCACCAGGTCGGAGCCCGGACTGAAAAGGCCCTGGCTCTGGTCGAGGCCAGTCTAGCCTCCCTGGGACACAGGGCCACCAGTAAATGTTTGTTGGCTGATCTCAGCACTCTCTGGGGCACATATGGTGAGAGGCCAGTATGCCAGTCTCTGTCCACTAAGGGCTTTAAAGGTCAAAACCAACACTTTGGATTGATTCCGGAACTCCACGGGGAGCCAGTGTAGCTGCTGCAAGATGGGAGTAATATGCATCCTAAATAGAACACCGGTGAGGACGCATGCAGCAGCATTCTGGACCTGTTGTAATTTCCAGGTCAAAACTAAGGGAAGCCCTACATAGAGCAAGTTACAGTAGTCCAATCCGGAGGTGACCGTTGCATGGACCATGTCATTAGGTCCTGGGTCGAAAGGTAGGCCTGCCAAAGATGGAAAAAAGCAGACCGGGCCACTGCTGTAACCTGAGCCTCCATTGACAAGGAGACATCCAGTAGCACTCCCAGACTCCTGACCATCGGAGCAGGCACCAGTGGCACCCCATCAAAGGCTGGGAGCTGGATCCCCAAATCTAACAACCCACGATCCAAGTACAGGACCTCCATCTTTGCAAGGTTCAACTTCAGTCAACTCTGCTTCACCCAGCCAGACACAGCCTCCAAGGCTCTTACCAGGATATCCGGGGCAGAGCCAGGCCGGCCACCCATCAACAGATATGACTGGGTGTTATCCGCGTACTGGTGACAACCCAGTCTGAAACTTTGTGCCAGCTGGGCGAGGGGGTGCATATAGAACAATAAAGGGAAGAGAATCGCCACTTGCGGGACATCGCACTCCAATGGGCAGTGAGATGACAACTCTTCCCCAAGTGCCACCCTCTGTCCCCGACCATAGAGATAAGCCACTGCAAGGCTGTCCCTTGTATCCCCACATCAGTGAGACGGTGGGTCAACAGATTGTAGTAAACCATGTCAAATGCTGCTGACAGATCTAACAGCACCAAACTCAAGAGGGAAACCTCCTAATAAGCCAGTAATCAAAAAGCTGAGGCTCAAGGAGGTGAAAAATGGGGTTACAAAGAGACACCCTATGCACATAAATAATCAATTTCAATGTTATATTCTGCACAGTACGTATCTGTTACAATTCATAACATACAAGCAATCATATAGTCCAATAGTCCAATATCCCATTATATTTACTGGGTATGAGTCATTAAATTATTTTGTCTGTCCTTTCCGTTTTTATGTTACCTTTATTGAGCACACAAAATCGCTCGGCATAAAGTCCACACAAGCCGTTTGTTTCTTCCGGTGTGGTGGAGTGGAAGCAGTATTTCAAAGGTGTAGATGGTGTAGGCTATGAGCTTTGCCAGCTCTTTTGCTATCCCCACATCAGTGAGACGGTGGGTCAACAGATTGTAGTCAACCGTATCAAACGCTGCTGACAGATCTAACAGCACCAATAAATATATAAGACAATTAAACACAATTTTAAAAATTAGTAGCAATCATGTGATGTAGCATTAAACAGCACCGACCCGCCCTGATCCAGCTGCGTATGAAAATCATCTGTAAGGGCAACCAGTACCGTACCATGACCTGCACGGAAACATTTGTAAGGAATGTGGTGCAGAACTGATGACACAGATGCCAGTTTTACAAAGATTTCTTAAATCTTTCCTAATGAGAGGAGACTTCTCAGTCTTCTGAGTAATGCTCTTCCTCTTACCTGTAAGAACTACCAGTATCTTTCTATTAGAGCCCCTTAGTTGCGAAGTGCTGCCTTTCTGGAATTTGACTTTCCAGTTCCCAGAAGACGTGTATTGCTTCTCCTATTGACATTAATGGGGTTTGATATATTTGCATATGTAGCCCTTAGTCCACTAGAGGGAGATAAAGAGTCGGCGTATTCCTTATAAGGTAAAAAAGGTGCAATTTTCCCTGAGATATTGGAGGGCCTGAAACTGCAGGGAGAAGCATGGGGAAGTGGCGTCCACCCAGGGCCAAAGTCCTTAGGAGGTGACAGAAGCATAAAGATCATGGATGGAACATGTTATGGCCACAAAGGGGGAGTTACCCAAATTAGGTAGTTCCAGGGTACGAATGAATGAAATCAAAATAACCTAAGCTATATTTCAACCCACGTTGAAAACATTTAACTGCATTAGGAATCTTTGTCAGTGGGAGGGTCCAGTTGGAGAAGCCCACATAAGGCATCCCAAATAAGATCTCAGAGAAGAGGGGAAAGGGGTATAAAAGGCAGCCCCAAAGACGAGGGTGAGGCAGAAATCTCCTTTGCTAGATTTCTCCTGACCAGTCAGTGATGCTTCATCAACCTGGCCAAGCCTCGTTTGGGTAAATATAATGCAATGTTGCTGAAATTCTGTCTGCTTTATGTATTCGATAAAAGCTATAACTGCTTTCAAGGCATGTCAGTCTTCTCTTCCTTCCCTCACCTCCACAATGGACCCCACCTCAGGGCGGAATTCCCGCATGACAGCTGTTCTTATCTGTGATTTTAACTGTTATGGTGTGAATTGCATTCATTTTGCTGTGACTGGTCTTGAGTGTTAACATGGAGATTGAAGAAGCAACACAGAAGTCTTTTATCAAGCAGACTCTTTGTTATATGCTCAACTGATCTCAATCAGCTATACAATACAATCAATGTAAGTGTTTTAAACAAAGAAATAAATGTCTCAATCAAATTTCAAAACACCAATCAAAACATCTACTCTATTACTTGCAGAATGCTATTCATATTGCTGGATGGGTAGTATTTTGTTCTGTTTTAAACTAGTATTAACTGCTTAGACAAATAAAACTAGAAGGCAGGTGTGATAAGGAGAGGGCAAAGCATATTCTCTGGATTCTTTAGAAGGACAAGAGCCGTTGTCCAAAATGAATGTTTTTAATAAACAAATAGATTGATGGTACCTATCCTGCCAGCAATGTCTGTACTAGTCCATGCGGTACTCTAGAGAAATTAGTTTACATGGAATGTTTAACTTTCTCATAGTAAAATTTGTTTCTTTCTAATTAGTCACTAAACAAAGGAGGAAATTCCTAAGAGACAGCTAATACAATAATGAAGATTGTCTCAGTATAAATAAATACAATTTATAGGTCAAACCAAGTATAGCAATATTTTGGTCAAAACATATGTAATAATGTAATATCCTTCAACTGAGCAATGGTTTATTCATATCACAACCAGAGCCTGTGGAGAAATCACATTACTAGTCAATTGTCACAATATCCCTTTCATCTGCTGATTTCAATAATTGTCTCTTGTCACAATGTCCCTTTCAGGTAAGTATTAATCATCTGTTGATTTCAATAATTGTCTCTTTGATATGTGATAGACAGGATTTCTGCTGATATCCAACTATGGGTGAGTATGCTCCAGGAGGAAAAATTCCCAAATCTCCTGGGCAGTTGGCAAGGTGTGTGCCAGCTCTTTAGACAGCCCGTTTCGCAGTTCCTTTTTCAAGCCAAGAATTCTACCGCTCCATTATTCCTAGTCTTTTTATGTGAGGCAATGGTGACTCTCTATGCCATTGGTTTGACCTATAAATTGTATTTATTTATACTGAGACAATCTTCATAATTGTATTAGTGGTCTCTTAGGAATTTCCTCTTTTGTTTAGTGTGTATTGGGGACCACTTTCCCTCATTGTTATTATTCTTTCTAATTAGTGTCAAGTTCATGGAAAATTACACAGCAAAAAAAACTAGTACCAGGCTGAGACGATTAGTCAGCTGTCAGTAGACACACAGATTCCCATTTCCCACCAAGGGCCACAATCCTGACATATACAGTCCAAGTACCAAAAAAATTTCCTCACCTTACTGGGTCAAGCTCTGTGTTCATGCTTTGAAGGAAATCAAAAAGTGCCAGTCAGACTACAGAGCATTGTATTGTGCCATACTCTGCCTGGAAGGTGAAGCAAAAAAATAGCAGGTTCTTCTGGTAAGAGGTATTGAGAGACGCATCAGAGGGAAAGGAAGAAGGGAGGGTGTGTTGCAAGATGATTCTAGCAAGCGCTGCTACATGTGGTTTGACTCTGCCAGTTGGGTAAGAATTATTCAGGTAGGGCAGAAGTTCAATGGAGCTGAGCGTGGAAGGAAGAAACGAAGAGAGGTAGCACCTCACAGATATCCTGCCAGGGAGCTCGGGCATAAGAAGTCACAAAGACGAATGGGTGGACTCATTTGAGGGAGTGGGAAACTTTAGGTAGGGTAAAGACAGTTGTTGTGACAGAGTGGTTAAGTGGTTCGGCTATGAATCAGAACTCTACTGGTTTGAATCCCGCTACTGCCATGAGCTCAGTAGATGGCCTTGAGTCCGCCACTCCTCTCAGCCCCAGCTCCCCAGCTGGAGTGTGGGGATAATAATAACATAAACTTGTTCGTTACTCTGAGACATTACTCTGTCTAGAAGAGCAGTATATAAGCGCAGTTGTTGTTGTTGTTCACATTTCACACAACACAATCAATAATGAATAAAGATCACATGTTATCATTGGCCTTGCTGAGCTGATACAAGTTTCCACCAGAGACCCCAAGTATCAGCCAGGTATCGTGTAAAATGTACGTTGTTCCAAGTAACACCGTCTTTTGCGGTTCTGTAGTTGTTATATCAGAAAGCTGCAGTTTTTCCATATGTTGCAAAGTTTTTCGAAATAGTTCCTAGCGCCCCGATGAAAATGGGAACTACTGTTGTATTCTTCATCCATAGTTGGGTGGTTTCTATTGCCAGATCTCTATATTTAATCATTTTTTCTTGTTCTTTTTCTTTGACTCTGGCATCCTCCGGAATTGCAGTGTCAATTATCCAACTTTTCAATTTTTTCCCACTACTGTTACGTCTGGTGTATTATGTTCAAGGTGTCAATCAGTTTGTATTCTAAAATCCCTTAAGATCTTGACTTGATCATTTTCTAGCACCTTTTCCACCTGATATTCCCATGAATTCTTTGATACTGACAGATTATACTTTTTACTCAATGGCCAACCCTGTCAGGTCTAGCTTTGTAGTCCGTCTGTGCAGTTTTGTTGCATTTACAAATAAGGTGGGACACAGTTTCATCTTTCTCCTGGCAAAGTCAACATTCTGGATTTTCACTGATTTTCTGAATTTTGGCTTTCATAACATTTGTTTGCAATGCTTGTTCTTGTGCTGCGAAGATCAGACCTTCAGTTTCTTTCTTGATTGTACCCATCTTCAACCATACCCTAACATGCTCTTTTGGTGCTACACCTCTGAAGATGCCAGCCACAGCTGCTGGCGAAACGTCAGGAACTACAATGCCAAGACCACGGCAATACAGCCCGGAAAACCCAGAACAACCATCGTTCTCCGGCCGTGAAAGCCTTCGACAATACAACCATACCCAAGTTAGGCTGTTGTCACTTTTCCCTTCAATATTTTTTAGATATTACCCATGTAAGGGTTTGTTCTTCCAGCCATTTAATCTAGTCTCAAACTGTTTCTTCTTGTATTCGGCCTTTGTTTTGGTTGTTTTTAATATGTTCTCTGTTTTCACAGCCTGAAGTAATTTTTCTGTACGTCTACTGATGTAATCATTCAGGCCTCTCCTTTCTCCTTCCACTACCTGATGTACTTGTAACAGTGCTCTTCCACCATTTTTTTTGTGGTAAATATAGCCTGTCAACATTACTTTCTGGGTGTAAAGAGTGATGCATGTTCATTAGATTTCGTGTTTTTTGATCCAATTTTTCTAAATCGCTTTGTGTCCAATTTATTATTCCAGCTGGATATCTGATCACTGGAATTGCCCATGTATTTATGGCCTTGATTGTATTTCCACCATTTAATTTTGACTTCAGCATTTTCGTACTCTCTTGATATATTCTTTCTGAATCATTTCTTTTACTATCACATGCAGGATGTTATCTAATTCTAATATTCCAAGATATTTATAATTTTCATTGTTTGATAATGATTTCATAATGTCGCCATTTTCAAGTTCTATTCCGTCAATATTTTTCACTTTTCCCTGCTGCATGGGGAGTACTGCACATTTGTCTAAGCCAAATTTCATTTGAATATCATCACTGTACATTTTCACTGTATTAAGCAATGATTCAAGTTCAGTGGGACTCTTTGCAGACAATTTCAAATCATCCATATACAGGAAATGGTTTATTTTCCCAGCCTGATCAGAAATATAATAACCTATTTTTGTTTTCTCTAGGACCATTGGCAAGGGTATTAATGAGATGAATAACAACAACAATAACAACAACCAGTAGGATTACCCAAACCAGACAGGTCTCGACTGAGGAGCCAGTGGGCCACTAAGTGCACCCAACAACCCTTATTGTTGTTGTTGTTGTTATCGTCATCAATGTCGTCATCATCATCATCATCATTATTAAAGGTGGCATTGTTGGAAGAATGGGGGGGACAAAAGGGGTTAATATATATATATATATATATATATATATATATATATATATATATATATATATATATATATATATATATATTAAAAAGTATTTATTATAGATGTGCACCAATGTGAATAAAAACAAGTTTAAAACATAAGGCCTGAATGGCAGGCTACATACATATACTAAAACTTGCTAAAACATCTCAAGATACAGATGATGGTACAGTGCCATGACCAACACAAACAGACCAAGGTACAGTGGAAAACCGACCAGACGTGTTTCGGCCCTAAGGCCTTCCTCAGTGGTCAATTGTAAACAATTTATGATCAAACACACCCACACTTATGGAAACCAATCATGCAATGCTCCCGGTGTTTTATCTAGAGCTGTAACAAAAGAAGAAGGGGAGAGAAATTTTTTTAATATAATGTAGTCCATTCTAAAGTGCTAGAATTATTCTAGGCAAAATACTGGATCAAAATGTACCTCTAGTATTGTGTGATAAACTGCCATGTTGCAGTAGACCCAGGACTGCATTCACACAATGCTCTTCATTTATTGTTGCACTCTAAAGAAAAAATGTATCAAATTATAAAATTATTCCCTAACATGCTCTTAATTACCCCCTAGGTTCTCCAAACCCAATCACAAACCCACCTGAGGCTTGGGGCAAATCCACATTACTCATTCTAAGTCGCATGTTCCCCGCATTCCCCACGCAATCCCGAGTGCCAGTCACATTACCTCATTAAACAGACGCATTTCATTCGCATTTCTCCCGAATATGTGGTCACAGGTTTTCAATGGGAGTTTCACGGTGGCCGTGAACGGGCCAATGCGCAATTTACGCGGTTTTTTTAAAAACCACCCCCCTTCCTGTCTCTCCGGCCGTTCCGAGAGTTCCTATTGGCTGATTCAACTTGCAAGTGCTCCGTAGTCTGCAAAAGACTGTTTTTGACTTCATAGCATTGGATTTATTGATTATGCTGTTTCTGAATCAAATCTGGTAGTTTGAAAAATCATTTTGGGGTGAATCCATCCTCAGAACGGACTCACGAAACTTCCTTTTTAACTGTTTTTTATTTTTTTAATTTTATTTTACTGTAATATCAAAATTACGAAATATCAAAATAATGACACTCCAAGGAAGTGAAACTTCAGTAAAATTCAGGCACTGAACTGTCCTGCATAGGAAATGCCCACGAAAGCTTCCCACATGCTTCCCAATTTCCAAAAAAGAAACGGGAGAGAGCCATCAGTGCTGTCAGTGGGGGAAAGAGAGGCATCATTATCTTCAATGATGTTTCTTTATAAGGCAAGATCGAAATAACGGAAAAGTGCGCTCAAAAAAATTAAAAAAATGGGTGGGGAAAAAAGGTCCCGCCCCAAAAAGCGGTATTCGAGCAGCCGTGTGACCGGAGGGATGCGTGAGAAAGATGGATTGGAAGCAGGAATGTGAACGAAGAGGAAAAAATTGCGGATTGGAAGCAAACGGAAGATATCCGATAAACATGCGGGTAATGGGTGAATGTGGATTTGACCTTGGTTTCCAATGTATAGGAGTGTGTTACATCAATCTGCAGTACAGATATGATGGCACTTCAACCTAAAAAAGTTCAGCTATATGAAAAGGTATCAGGATGATGCAATCTCTCCCATGTGATAAATCCCCAAGGCATCAATGTCTGGAGATGGTGAATCCAAAACACTTCTCTTTTCTGCAGGAGTTTGTGAGAGCCTGAAGATGTATTCTGTAAAACATCCTGATGATGTATTCTGTATAACACGGGGACTTAATGAAGAAGTGGACTGGACTCGCTGTGTCTGAGATGGATTTGATTGGATTTGGACAATGGCCCTAATTGAATGTGTGGTGTGTCTCAGCTACTCCGGTGTTCCCTTCCTTCTTTCTCTCCTCCCCTCCACCTCTTTCGACAGCACATCTTCTTTAGTGTTTCTCTGGTAGTACAAGCCCAGAAAAGTGGGTCACCCATTCATTTGTCTTGCCATCCTAGAATTCTGTTGTATGTCAGATATACATACCTATTTCCCCCCTATCCAGCCTTGGAAGTAAATCAAAGGTTGTGAACTCTTGCTCAGTTGTTTTGGGGTTAGTCAGACACCAGCTGGACCACTTCCAAACTGGTTCTTTGCCTTAGGGAGTGGGGGAAAATTGGGCCTCCTCCTCCAGGCACTTGTCTCTCTTGTGAGTTCCCGTAGAGACACACCCTGAACTGGAGATCTTTGGACTCTTTAAAAGAGAGAAGCAAGCATTTCGCCAGAGGCAAAGATGAAAATGTTACCTGCTGGCTGGTGCTGGTTGCTCTTCGGAGCATTGCTGTGTGCCAAGTTAGGTGCTGGATCGACAACAGAGACCAAAGGTACCTCCTTTCACTTTTTGTGAGAAAATGTTACGCTGAAATTCAAGGGACCTACTTTTCAAGCAGAGGCTCATAAAATATCCTTCCTGAAAGGACTTTTATGTTGCTGTTACTTTAGGAACAGTCTTCGCTTCCTGTTCCTTTTCAGTGTAGTGTGAGGCAGACCAGAACCCAAATGTTTGTGTCTGCATGAGACATGTTATGTGAGATCTGAATTGTTTGTTTTATACACTTCTGCTAATATCTTTGTTGCAAAATGCATGTGTCCATGGGAATAAGTCCTGTTCCATCCTAACACACTCTATGGTACGTACTTCTTCTGACTAAACATGCAAAGGATTATACAATTAAGTTGTAGCCTCCTTGGAAAACCACAATGGGAGAGTTAAGGGTCATGTTTCTAATAAAGCAAAAATGATGTGAAAGGAAAGTAGTGAATGAACAGCTTTGAGGGCAGGGCCCAACAGCAAAATTCATTCCAGATTTAAGATGCTCTTTTTGTCAAGCTTTAAAAGTATGTGAATCTTCAGGCCAAGATGTGGATAGTCTTTTTATTTATTTTTATATATTTACATTTCATTTCTCTTTGCAATGGGGACTTAGATTACAATAATGTTTCTCCTCCCGTCCATTTAATCCTCATAATAATAATTCTGAGAATGAGTGACTGACCCAAAGTCACCCAAGCAAGGCTTCTGTTGAAGTCAGTTGCTTCTGGGTTTTTCTGCTCTAGCAGGGAGAGGAAAGCCAGGATTGGCTCATTGCTTTGAGAAAAATGCTTTGAGGATGAAGCAAATGGGCATCAAGAAAACCACGGGTGCCGTGTTGGGAATCTAGGCCAATATTCTATTAAAGCCTTTTGGAAACCATGGTTGCCAACCTCCAAGTGGGGCCTGGAGATCTCCTGGAATTACAACTGTTCTCCAGACTACAGATATAAGTTCCTCTGGAAAAAATGCCTGGAGGGTGGACTCTATGGTATTATACCGCACTAAGGTTTCTGTCCTCCCGAAACTCTGCCCTCCCTCAGACCCCACCCCCAAGTCTCCAGGAATGTTGTGTATATAATCAGGGCTTTTTTTCAGCTGGAACACAGTGGAGTGGAGTTCCGGAACCTCTTGAAAATGGCCACATGGCTGCAGCGCGGAGGGCAGTCTCAACTCCCCTCTGTCTGGAGATCAGGGGGCGGAGCCACCAGCCATGTGACAATTTTCTCCAAGGGCAACCCACTGAGTTCCACTACCTCTTTTCCCAGAAAAAAAGCCCTGTATATAATATACGTAGAATATGGTACGTGCTGAGAGGGAAGGGAGTGTCTCAAAGCATGTCAAGTATTTCTAGGGACCTGGAGAAAGAAAAGCTGAACAAAAGCCCTGTCTGATGAATGGAATTGTTTGAAATCATGTCATGTTCAAGCAGTTTGTCTTATTCCTCCACACAAAGAATCTTTTCAGCATGTTAAATGTGAGGCACAGAAAAGTATTGCCTCATTATCCTGTGTTTGTGGAGCCAGGAAATTTTTGTGCAGAAACTTTGTTGAGACAAACAGGATGTGCTTCTTTGGGCAACAATGTGGTGGGTTTGGATGGTGCCAGGAACTCGCCAGCTGCCCACCAGTACCCATGACCCACATCAATGACTCGACCGCCACAGGCTCAAGAAGGGACACTGTCGGAGAGCAGTTCAGCAAGAACAAGAACACCAGTTTGCACGCCTTGGCAGAGAACTTTTGGGAGTAGTTTCATGCTTACCGTGGCCCTGTGACATTCACACTTAGCCTGTTTCATAGCAACATTATCAGCTTGTCTCCCATTTATTTCTTTCGAAAATGACTAGTCCCCTTTTCTTCCTACATGGGAACCAAGGCAGCTTGCACTATTTACTAAACCGAGGATAATGAGGCCTGCCAGTTGAGTGTGTGTAAAAGATGCAGGTAACTTCTGGGTCAGCTACATTTCAGAAGGTCCTCCTGGGACACGGTGATTTCAGCATTCCACGTGCCTGAATCCACTGGGAACTTGCTGAGAGGCAGCTTCAGGAGGCTTGTCGGAAATGCTTGGGGCCCACTTTATTTGCAGAAGAACCAGTAGGAACACTGTGGGGCCCAAATCTCATAACAGGTTTCAAAATATATATTAGCCAAGCCTATTTTATATGGAGGCGAGTGGAATTTGCATACCACCAATGTAAGGGTGGCAGCTTGAACTAGATTGCTCACAGTATTTTCAAAGAAGTGACATCATTGGGAGAACAGAGTTGCCAATTAGCTCACAGTTTTGGTTCTGACTCATAGCTTAATGATAGACATGTCCTGGGGGAACCTTTTGGCCTCTTGTCTCCCAGCATTTGGCATAGTCTGCAACTTCTGTGAAAGAACAATAGTTCTTGGAAACATGACCGGGGCAGGGGGAGAGAAGCCGCTTCCATGGTTGGATCATGCCGGTGCTGAAAAACCTAATTTTCTATGCAGATATGCTGATACAGATTGCTTTTATTGACTTATTTAACAACCACAGGTTTGCACATGCCTCATATAAATCTGGCTTCGACTACTGCAACATTCATTGCAATTGTACTGTTGCCAAAGGACAAAAACTGGAACCCTATCTGGTTAACAGGAGATGCTTCAGAATTAGATGCAAAATCACTAGACAGCTGTCACTGGCCATCGGTGGCTGGAGAGCCAGATGTAGCCACCAAAGCAATCTGGTCTCTATTAAGATTAATTTCTCTCTGAATACAAGTGGACTGCAGAACCATTTTGCTCTGGTGGTCCACTAATGTCAGCATAGTAGAGTTGGTATCTTATGCCTTCCCAATGTTGCGTTGTAGGTGCCATTGTGCTGTAGGTGCCATGCTTTAGACCGGTGATACTCAGTGGCTTGGGAGCCACAGTGGGGGGGGGGGGGTTGACATGCCACTTGTGTCTCTTCTGTGTACTGTCCCTGAAGGTGGCCCCTACCCCTTGGTTCAGGAAAGCGAGCAAGGCCATTGCCCAGTGGGGCTTGTGGTTGGCAGGTGGGTCCCACCTTGAAACATCTACTGCCAGAGGAACAGGGAAGCTGTAAGCCTTGAGGTGCAGGTAGGATTGCCAACTCTGAGTTGGGAAATTCCTGGAGATTTGGGGCTAGAGCTTGTGGACAGTGTAGTTTGGGGAGGGGAAGGAACCCAGCAGGACATAATGCCATAGAGTCTACCCCCACAAGCATTTTCTTCAGGGGAACTAACCTCTGGCATCCAGTTGTAATCCCAGGATATCTTGGGGCCCGTCCTGGAGGTGGGCAACCTTAGGCGCAAGCATCATAGCAGGGAAGGAGGTCAATGTGGCTCTTTTGGATGATGGTAATCATGAATGTGTTTTTCTGCAAGCTGCTGAGTGACTCTCACTGCGATGTATTGTCGAAGGCTTTCACGGCCGGAGAACGATGGTTGTTGTGGGTTTTCCGGGCTGTATTGCCGTGGTCTTGACATTGTAGTTCCTGACATTTCGCCAGCAGCTGTGGCTGGCATCTTCAGAGGTGTAGCACCAAAAGACAGAGATCTCTCAGTGTCACAGTGAGACTCTCACTGCTTTAGACAATTTTTGTTGCCTTTTTCTTTGCATTGGATTCCAGTTTCCTAATCCCAGTCATACTGTGTTGTTTACTGGAGGTCCTTGCTGTCTGATTCAATTGCTTTCAACTTTTGTAACCCACCTTGAATGGGCTTAGATGATGATGATGATACATGGGAACTCAAGACATTGGTTTTTTACTCAGTGCATGTGTATATATATGCCATCAAGTTTCTTCCAACGTATGGCGACCTAAGAATTAGTGACCTCCAAAACTTCCTATAATTGACAGCCTTCCTCCTGTCTTGCAAAACTGAAGACTGAGGTGCCCTTTATTGAGTCAATCCATCTCCTGTTAGGTCTTCCCCTTTTCCTACTGCCTTCAAATTTTCCTAGCATTATTTTCTTTTCCATTGAGTCTTGTCTTCTCATGCATGATGTGACCAAAGTATGACAGCCTCAGTTTAGTCATTTAGGCTTCTAGGGAGAATTCAGGCTCGGTTTGATCTAACCGAGCCTGAATTCTCCCTACTGATTTGTCTTTTTGGCAGTCCACAGTATCTGCAAAACTCTCTGTCAACACCATCTTTCAAATGAATCAGTTATCTTCCTGTCAGCTTTCTTCATTGTTCAATGTTTACATCCATACATACTCAGTGCATAGGGAAATGCAAAGAAGAGATGGACAAGTATTGTCCTCCTTTAGTTCATGATTGTTGCAGCTAAGAAATAGCAGAAAGAACAAAAGAGCCAAGCTGCTAAAAGGAGAGTTTTATGCCTTCTGACATGATCTTTGTTGACTTTTCTTAGGTGAAGGAAATGACCACCCGGAAGTGACTACTGCACAAGGGCGCCTTCGGGGCAAAGTAGTCCGTGTAAACGGTACCGACCAGCCTGTAAATGTCTTTTTGGGGATCCCTTTTGCAAAGCCACCCATTGGATCCCTTAGATTTGCTCCTCCGCAAGCACCCGAGCCCTGGAGTCGCGTCAGAAACGCGACATCTTTCTCGCCAATGTAAGAGCCGGTCATTTTTCACTTTTGTGCTACATTTTTAATTTTTTAGATGTCCCTTTCCTTTGTCGATTCATGCATTGTAGGATTGCACTGTTAATCTGGATGTAAAAGGATAGCCGTGTCCGTCTGTCGCAGCAAAATGAAACGAGAATCTAACGTCACCTTAAAGATTAACACTGTTGATTTCAGTGTTAATCTGTGAATCGGACATCTCTGGCTCGTTGTCCAGTTGTCCCATCCAAAGAACTTTTGTGATGCTTAAGCAAGATTTTAGACGTTGAATGTTTTGTGTGTGTGTGTATTTCCAGTCCAAACAAAGTCCAACATGAGAGCACATGAGGACTTGGACAAGCAAAGTGTTGGGGGTTGCAGCATCAATGAGATATATGTTTGCAGAGTAGCAGAGTTTGATAATGGCACAGTGGAAATAAGTAGACAGACTTCTGCGGTTCTAGCTCTATAAAAATACTTTACTACATAATAGGGTAAAAAGGGTACATTTGGTAGGAAAAACAACAAACAGTTTCTGACTACATCTTGATGTCTAAACTAGGTACTAGAGAGATTGCAAAGAGTAGTGGACTGAGCTTAGACTGAACAAAGAGCAATAAAACCTTAGTATATGTTGCTAGCTAATTGCCCCCCTATAAACTGGTTCATCCAATACACAATCCTAGATTCCCTCATTAAGACTAAAACCCACTTTCTCTGGCAGGAAGTTATCTTGAAGCCTAAGTGGTCCTATGCTAACTAGTTGTCTGACTAAACATACAGAATAACAATTTAACGCTTTCATGACTGAGCGTAGGACATTGCACAGATTCCAACACAAAGGCAGGCAAGGGCATATCTACTCTCTAAAAACTTGTAATTGTTTTGTACTAGTTTAACGATCATGGTCTCCCTCTTCTCTCAATAATTTTGGGAACTGTAGTTTGTGGGAGGCCCACTCAAAGCTACTCACCCCACCTATGTGAATAAAACAAGAATTCAAAGACCCCTGTCCTGCGCTTAGGTCTCTCCCGCCTTCCGCTGGGAGGTACAGCTGGCATGTACCTCATGCCATAAATGAGGATTTGGGCTAGGGCTCAAACTGGGGATCAGGAGTCGCTGGGGGGGGGCACTAAGAGCCCCATGGTGCAGAGTGGTAAGCTGCAGTACTGCAGCCCAAGCTCTGCTCACAACCTGAGTTCGATCCCGGTGGAAGCCAGGTTCAGGTAGCTGGCTCAAGGTTGATTCAGCCTTCCATCCTTCTGAGGTCTGTAAAATGAGTACCTGCCGAGTCTGCCAAGAAAACGTTGTGATGCGACATCCCCTCATGGGTCAGTAATGACTCGGTGCTTGCACAGGGGACTACCTTTACCATTGGGGGGGCACTAGGAGAATGCTGAGGGTGGTGATTGGCAGTCTTCCTCAATCAGGAGAAGGAACAAAGCAATGCAATCCCCTGCCCTGGCTGGTTTGAGGCCTGAGGACACCCACAGATGGTGTAATGCGCAAGCCCCCCCCCCAGGCTCTCTCTCTACATTTCCTTCCCCCCATCCCCGGCAGGGACTAAGCTCTGCAAAGGTCAACGAAACAAGGCTTGTTCACTGTTGCTCTTTCTGACTCCCTGTACCTGAAATTCAGTTTGAAACCAATCCAGTACAGGTCCCAGCAGTTCTGAAGCTTACAGAATAACAAAGCTATCTTAGAGCCAAGCCACAAGTGACGCCTGACACAGGTTGGACACTTGTCAGCTTTCCTCAAGTTTTGATGGGAAATGTAGGCGTCCTGGTTTTACAGCTTGGCTCTCCATTACAGCTGCAAGACCAGGATGCCTACATTTCCCATCTAAACTTGAGGGAAGCTGACAAGTGTCCAACCTGTGTCAGGCGTCACTTGTGGCTTGGCTCTTAGAGTCTCTCTACATGAGACCTCTGACCCGAGGACGCTCAAGTGAAGAGAGACACAATGGGCCAAGCTACAAGTGATGAATGACACTTGAACGGCAAGTGAACAGACTCACGTGTATTCCTCCCTGTTCACTTGCACTCCACTTGGGCTCCACTTGATCATGGATCAAGGAGGAATACACGTGAGTCTGTTCACTTGCCATTCAAGTGTCATTCGTCGCTGGTAGCTTGGCCCAATGTTAGCCAGGAAACATAGGCATTTAAAAGTTTCCTCTCTCTAGAGGGGCAGAGAGAGCTCCTCAGTGGGTTTGTTTATTTCTTCTTCGTCTCCCAACTGGGAGGTGAAATTGACAGAGCCTTCCTGTAGCGATGCAGAGGAGTTAGCCGTGTTAGTCTGTAGTAGCAAAATCAAAAAGAGTCCAGTAGCACCTTTAAGACTAAACAACTTTATTGTAGCATAAGCTTTCGAGAATCACAGAAGCTACTGTTTGCATCTACTCCACCCTCCCCTCTCCACCTATATATCTGACCAGTTTCTTCTTGCCCTCCATGCATCTGACAAAGAGAACTGTGATTCTCGAAAGCTTATGCTACAATAAAGTTGGTTACTCTTAAAGGTGCTACTGGACTTTTTTTGATTTTCCTGTAGAGAGACTCTAGCTAGAGGCTACAGTAATTACCTGGAGTTGAGATGGAGCCAAGCTACAAGTTGACGCCTGACCCAGGTTGGACACTTGTCAGCTTCCCTCAAGTTTTGATGGGAAATGTAGGCATCCTGGTCTTGCAGCTGTAATGGAGAGCCAAGCTGTAAAACCAGGATGCCTACATTTCCCATCAAAACTTGAGGGAAGCTGGCAAGTGTCCAACCTGTGTCAGGCATCACTTGTAGCTTGGCTCTTACCCACATACAGATGGTTTGAGTAGCAGCTGGGCAATAAAGCCTGCAAAATACAAATCTCAAGCAGCACAGCATGAAATCTGAAGATTTTGATTGTGATTCAATTCTGTGAGTCGATGAGTTTCAGAAGCTATGGCCCTAGGCCAGTTATAGGCTTCTGACCAGCGTTGACCAATCAGAAGGCCAGTTTCTGGTCACTTCCTAAAACTGTCTCCTGAGTGCTCATTACTCCCCTATCCAAGCACTGAAATCAGTTTGCACCGTTCTCCTGCTGAATGGCCTTGAATTGCAAATTGGAACGAACACTTCTCTCCGGGTTTATTGAGCTACAAGAACTGAGTTCTTAATTGTTCATTTGACCCATAATGTACTAGAGTTCAGGATGGTAGAGGGCTGGCTGGAGCTCCTAGTGAGGAAGGAGCTTCACACACCATAAAGAATAACAAAATTTATTCCTGCGTAAGCTTGCATCTAATGAAGTGAGCACTGACTCATGAAATAAATGTTTAAGGTGCCACTAACACCCATCTGGAATGGCCTACCAGGGTAACGAATGAATGAAATCCATCCCTCAAGTCAGAACTGACTTATGGCGACTAACAGAGGTGGTTTGCCATGCCTGCCTCTGCAATCTTGGTCTTTGCTGAAAGTCTCCCATCCAATTATTAACCAAGGCTGATCCTGCTTAGCTTCTGAGATGTGACGAGATCAGGGTCGCCTGGCCTATCCAGGTTGGAGTCCCAGGTTAATGTCCGAGTTTAAATCTATAGAGCAAACAAACACAAAATGTCATCAACCTCCGGTTGCCAAATGTTATTATTCAAAGTCTAATATCCTGATAATTCAAATATTTTGCTGGTTGCTTTTATTCTACAGGTACAAAGGCAAAACTACATGGTGACAAACTAACAAAAAAAATTACAATATACAATAAAGAAAATTCATTTGGTTCTATTTAAACAATATTTATACATTATCTTAAGAGTTAGACGCCAATTTTGGTTTGATCAGCATGAAGCATATAAAACAAGAAAGTTTAGAGGGCAAACAAGTTCCAGTAAAGAAGCACGCAACAACAATTACATTTATCATGCAAAAAACAATTCAGTTACAAAGTGCAAAGTGCAAAGTTCACCAACAAGGTGAGGCCGGACGATGTTGTGATTATGTAGGAACTGTTTGAATTCTTGTATTTTGATTTGAATTGTTTTTTGCATGATAAATGTAATTGTTGTTGCCTGCTTCTTTACTGGACCATGTTTGTCCTCTAAACTTACTTGCTTTACATGCTTCATGCTGATCAAACCAAAATTGGTGTCTAACTCTTAAGATAATGTGTAAATATTGTTTAAATAGAACTAAATGAATTTTCTTTATTGTATATTGTAAATTTGTTTAGTTAGTTTGTCCTGGCATAGTTTTGTCTTTGTGTCTCATTACCGTGACTTTCTCTCATTTTTATTTTATTCTATAGGTGTCTGCAAGATTTCGGATGGCTTGGTATCTCCCAGAGTTTTATTAATGCAACGTTACCTGACTTCTCAATGTCTGAAGATTGCCTCTACCTGAATATTTTCACCCCAGACACAAAAGCCAAGTTGCCTGTAAGTGAAATTCTGCTGCATTTATATAGTAGGAATCATCATTATCATCTAAGATTTGAAGTTCTGCGTCTCCGGGAGGAACAGACAATGGTTTTTCCAGTAGTGATAGGAGTGCTAAGTCCAATTCCAAAAGGAATAACTAAACACCTAAGCTGTATCAGCATAGGCAGGATAACAACGGGCCAGTTGCAAATAGCAGCACTACTTTGAAGAGGCCACATACGGATTCCTAGATTCTTGGATGAAATCTGAATCAGTGCGGGACCAAATATTCCAGCTGTAGCATCTAGTGGACTTTAGAAAATAAAGATGATGATGATGATGATGATGATGATGATATGCTATACAGGTATACAAACAGATGAGCCCTAGCCACCTGCAGAGCTTTTCAGAAAGTGGGCGGGGGCATTGTAAGACAGGGATGATTTTTGACTGTACAAAAAAGTCAACACGTGGAAAACATAAGAAGGAACACGGAAGGGATTGGTAAGGGGGAAAGTCAGGTTCATTGGTTGACTTATGTTGCCTGATTGCACGGCTTTATATCCCCTAATCCTCCTTGAGTCTCAGCAAGAAAGATGAACTATAAATAAAAGTCAAGAAATAAAAGCTCATGTTCAGGGTATGTTGTTGCAGGCAGGAGAAAGGAAGTGCAAGCTGGTGAAAAGGACTAGGAAGAGGGATGAAACCGGAGAGCTAATCCAAGACTTGGCTAACAGGAAAAGTATCGGTAGAACAGAGGAGCCAAAGGGACGAAGAGGGGAGAGTCTCCCAAGGGCTTCCTCTTCCTGCATGGAACACTGGCTGATTCTGCACACGTTGGATAATGCACTTAAGAACATAAGAACATAAGCAAAGCCATGTTGGATCAGGCCAGTGACCCATCCAGTCCAACATTCTGTCACACACAGTGGCTAGAAATCCAATGCCATCTAAAGGACTGTCAGTGAGGCCAGGACACCAGAAGCCCTCCCACTGCCTTCCTTCCAGCACCAAGACAACAGAGCACCACCTCCCCACAAAGAGAATACCATCTATCTCCTGTGGCTAATAGCCACTGATGGACCTCTGCTCCATATATTTGTCCAGTCCCCTCTTGAAGCTGGCAATGCTTGTAGCTGCCACCACCTCCTGTGGCAACGAATTCCATGTGTTTATCACCCTTTGTGTAAAGTAGTATTTTCTTCTATCTGTTCTAACCCGACTGCTCAATAATTTCATAGAGTGCCCACGAGTTCTTGTATTCTGAGAAAGGGAGAAAAACACATCTTTCTCTACCTTCTCTAACCCGTGCATTATCTTGTAAACCTCTATCATGTCTCCCCTCAGTCATCTTTTCTCCAGGCTAAAGAGCCCCAAGCGCCTCAATCTTTCCTCATAGGGAAAGTGTTCCAACCCTTTAATCATTTTAGTTGCCCTTCTCTGTACTTTTTCCAGTGCTATGATATCTTTTTTAAGGTGTGGCGACCAGAACTGTACACAGTACTCCAAATGAGGCCTCACCATCGATTTATACAAAGGCATTATGATACCGGCTGATTTGTTTTCAATCCCTTTCCTAATAACCCCTAGCATAGCATTAGCTTTTTTTATGGCAGTCGCACACTGTGCTGACGTTTTTAGTGAGTTATCTATCATGACTCCAAGATCTCTCTCTTGGTCAGTCTCCGCCAGTTCAGACCCCATCAACTTGTATTTATATTTTGGATTTTTGGTTCCAATGTGCATTACTTTGCACTTGGCTACATTGAACCTCATTTGCCACATGGATGCCCACTCTTCTAGCCTCGACAGATCCCTTTGGAGTGCCTCACAATCCTCTCTGGCTTTCACCACCCTGAACAATTTCGTGTCATCTGCAAATTTAGCCACTTCACTGCTTAATCCCAATTCCAAATCATTAATAAACAAGTTAAAAAGCATTGGACCCAATACCGACCCCTGTGGCACCCCACTGCTCACCACCCTCCACTGTGAGAAGTGCCCGTTTATACTCACTCTCTGTTTCCTATTAATTAGCCAGTTTTCCATCCACAAGAGGACTTGGCCCTTTATCCCATAGCTACTGAGCTTACTTAGGAGCCTTTGATGAGGAACTTTGTCAAAAGCTTTCTGGAAGTCAAGATAAACAATATCTATCGGGTCTCCCTTGTCCACTTGTTTGTTCACTCCCTCAAAGAACTCTAACAGATTGGTGAGACAAGATCTTCCCTTACAGAACCCATGCTGAGTTTTCCTCATCAGCTTTTGGTCATCAATGTGCCCACTAATTTTATTTTTGATAATAGTTTCCACCAACTTACCCGGTATTGACGTCAGGCTGACGGGCCTGTAATTTCCCGGATCTCCCCTGGAACCTTTTTTAAAGATGGGGACAACATTAGCTACCTTCCAGTCCTCAGGAACAGATGCAGAGTTTAATGACAGATTACATATTTTTGTGAGGAGATCTACAAGTTCACACTTGAGTTCTTTCAGAACTCTTGGATGTATGCCATCTGGGCCCGGTGATTTATCAGTTTTTAAATTATCTAGCAGTCGCATAACCTCCTCTCTCGTCACCTCAATGTGACTCAGGTCATTCAAAACCCCTCCCAAAGTCAGTGCTTCCGGAGTGGGCATGCACTTCTTATCTTCCACAGTGAAGACAGAAGCAAAGAACGCATTCAGCTTCTCGGCCATTTCCCTATCACCCTTTAGTAATCCTTTTACGCCTTGGTCATCCAAGGGCCCCACTGCCTCCCTAGCTGGTTTCCTACTTCCAATATATTTAAAGAATTGTTTATTGTTTTTCTTTATGTTCTTTGCAATATGCTCCTCATATTCCCTTTTTGCCTGTCTGATCACAGACTTGCACTTTTTTTGCCACAGCTTATGCTCCTTTTTATCAACCTCACTTCCAATCCTCTTTATAGATCATTTGGAACGGACTTTTTTGTGTGCGGAACAAAAAATCCACCTCAAACGATTGATAAAGTGCATTGAAAGTGCATTATCCAACCTGTGCGGAATCAGCCACTGTTGCCCATGCGTCTTTTTAGAGCTTCTACACAATGTCATGTTTTTTCATCCCGGGCATGGGGCTTTCTCTTTGACATTGCATCATAGGAAAACCTCTTTTGATCCAATTCAATGGACAGGGGTCATTCTGTAGAAAAAGAGCTGGAGGAACTCATTAGCATAACTCATTACCATAACTCATTAGCATATGCCATGCTCCTTGACATCACCGGAAGTGTGTCATTAGCATAACCGATTTGCGTATGCCACACCCCCTAACATCACCTATCTTGGCTGTTTTGGACCCAATCCTGGGTGGGAGAGTGAATGGGAGAGTGATCCATCACCTGTCAGAGGCCCAATCTGGGCCGTTTCAGCCCCAATCCAGGCTGAAACGGGCTCAAAATGGCTGAGAGACAGGTGGGCGGGGCCACCTGACATGTGACCTCTTTGGGGAACTGCCAGAACTGCGTTCCTGCACGTTCCCCCTCAAAATGAGACCTGTCAATGGAGCAAATGTAGGGTGGTGGTTGTGGGCAAAGCCCCATGTGGAAAGCTAGTCCAGGAAGGTGGCAGCACTAAGTTTCGTCTTCAAAATGGCAGAGCGAATCTTTGTATTCCCTTAAGGGGGGGAGCCCTACATTTTCTTTTCACAGGTGAATCTTGGTGTGTCTTTAACGGCAGCTCAGCTGGGAAGGAGCAAGGGGGACTGAAAGGCTGCACAAATCTTGTTGCATCAGTGCTTCTGCACCAACATGAGAAACTTTTTCAGCTCGCCATCTCGAGGAGGGGCACTGTGGGGTAGAGGAGATGTGTAAGCAGTCCTCTGTGATGGCAGGTGGTTCAGCTGGCAACAAAACAAGGCTTTGGAGCTCCCAGGCCCAGGATCTTGGTTCAAGTCCCCCTCTTGCCTAACATAATCACAAAAACATCTCCCTTGGAAAATAAAATGGAATATAGTTTAGAATGACATTGAGTCTTCAGTCATATATGAAGCTTTTGAAACATTAAATGCTGTGGCTGGACAAAATTAGAATACATCCAGTGATTGTACTTTTATCATCACATTGTGGTGGTTTTTTAATTGAGTCTGGAACCAGCAGACAGAGTCCTGGCAAGCTTCTTTGGTCTGGTTTTTTTCTTCTTCAGGTAATGGTCTGGATCCACGGAGGAGGGCTGGTGTTGGGAGGAGCTTCTATATATGATGGATCTGCATTGTCTGCTTATGAAGACGTGGTCGTTGTAACAATTCATTACAGGCTGGGCCTCCTCGGATTCTTTAGGTATGACAGATGGTGACCAGGAGGGCCTTTTTCTTCTTTTGGGGTTTATGGGCCTTTCTGTGCATTAGCCCATTTATAGGTCTGCCCAGGTCCTGTCAATCAAGTATACACTGGAAGTTCCTGGTTGAAACCTAGGGCCAAGCAACAAGTGACGAATGACACTTGAACGGCAAGTGTATTTCTCCCTGTTCACTTGCCCTCCACTCAATCCACTTGCCAGGCAAGTGTCTTTCGTCATGTGTAGCTTGGCCCTCAGATTCAGGTGTGTGGGGGCCTGTGGGATGGGGGAAGAGGGGGCATTTTCCAGCCACATGAGTTATACACAAGTTTCTCCAGCAGGAAAAATAGCAGCTCCATGGGGCCATTTGGCATGGAGGGTGTGTGGAGCTTTAGTCCTTTCTGTGCATTCCCTATGTGCCTGAGAATCTAAGAGTATCTCTACACGAGATACCTGGGCGCATGTCCGTCAAATGTCAGGAAACACAATGGTAGCCGGGAAGCATAGTTTTAAAAGACAGTGGAAATCGCTCCAGAGGGGACAGGTTCTTTCATAGCCCTTCTCCTCTTCTGGTGTGCTGAACTGTCTCCTCTTCTGGAGCCTTTGCCCTGCTGCAGTCCGTCACACCGGAGGCTGTGGAGGGCTGTGAGAGAATCTGTCCCCTCCAGAGCGATGCTCAGTGGCTCTTCTTTTAAAACTATGTTTTCTGACTAACATTGCATCTCTCAACATGTAAAGAACACGTCTCAGAAGTCTTGTGTAGAGAGACACAAGTTTCATTGAAGGGAAATATAGAAAGATCCCATATGAGGATAGACACTGCCATTGCTCCATTGGTGAAGTGGAATCACTTATTCGTATGTTCTTTCGTTGTCCTTTCCATCAAGTCTATAGGGACAAGTTTATTTCCCCACTCTTAGACACACCAATTGCAGAGGCAAATAAGACCTGCCTGGAGAAACTCCTAATTGATGAAAATCCAACTATCTCCAGGCAAATAGCCAAATTCTGTCTCTATTTGGTTAAATTCCATAGTAAAAAGAATAGCCATACATAGTCTCCTACTCTTTTTACGATTTTAACTATTTTAATGTCAGTGTTTTAAATATTAGAATTTCTGTGGTTCCTAGAGAACTATATACAATTTAAGAGAAGATTTTAAATGCTAAATGCATTTTTTTATGTCCTTTACATTTTTACGCTGGATTTAATCATTTTATTGATTGATAAGGATGTATTGTCATTGTTATGGTCTCTGACCGCAAATAAATTTATTCATTCATTCATTCAACAGGGAACTCCTAGCACATATTTTGATTAACAGGACCTGGGATGAACACACAACTGAATTATTCAAGAGGGCTTTTTACTGAGATGGGAGGGCTATGCTGTAAGGAAGTGATCTCAAGAGATCCATCAGTAAAGGGATCTAGAGGGGCCACAGACTACTACTGTTGCTGTAAACAGTGAGGGACCATAGACCCAGGGCTGGCGCCACCATTGAGGCGGTGAGGCAGGGGCTGCGGGCACCGCGGGGCCGGAGGGGGCACCGGAGGGGGTGCCAGGGGTGGAGGCGCATGCCATGGAGCTGGTGTGCCTGGCCCATGCCACCGCTGCTGGCCAGCCCCGTGCTGCTACCCGCCGCCGCCTCAATGGTGACGCCAGGCCTGCTGGAGGAGGCCCACTTCCCAGCGGGTGCCGGGGCCGAAGAGCGGGCCAAGTTCTGGGACTTTGCGGCGTGGCTGCGGTGCTTTGGAGGGGCGGCCAGGTGGCTGCGGAAGTGCGAGGCGCAGTGGCACATCAACCTGCGGGTGGCAGTGCGGGCGGTGGCGGGGCTGAGCAGCACATGGGCATGGGAGTTCCGCCGGGCACTGCAGCTCTTTCTGGCCTTCCAGCAGCAGCGCGCCTTCTAGCACCTGGCATGGCTGTAGCAGGCCATGGAATTGCTTATGTTCTTTCAACATTTTTTCAGCTCTGTGTTGGATTTCTGCTAGTTGTTTTTACATCTTTGCAAATTGCGTGCATGTTCCTGTTACATGTTTATTGAAATGTCTTTGATATTGACTATACTGACTCACACTGTGTAATCTGCCTTGAGTCTCGGTGAGAGAGGCAGACTATAAATGGCATAGATACATGAATAAATAATGTATAATTGTCATGAGTCAGCCCTGCCCTGACATGCCTCAGCCTCGTCCAGCCACCTTACCTCTTGCCCCTGAGTCCTCCTCAGAGGACGAGGAGCTGGAAGAACCAGCAGGGTCGACTTTGGAGCCAGCTGTGATGGCTGTGGCACCAGAGGAAACTCAGGAGGAGCAGCCAGGGACCTCTGTGGAGGCTGTTGGAAACAGAGACTCCCATGGAGCAAGGGAGAGACCTGAGCTGCCTGGGCCAGCTGAGAGAAGAAAGAAGAGAGCAAAGGCAGCTGTGTGGGAGAGGAGAAGTGCTCGCTTGTTAGCACAACACAGGGCGAGGCTCTCAGGGCCAAGCTACACATGACGAATGACACTTGAATGGCAAGTGTATTTCTCCCTGTTCACTTGCCCTCCACTCAATCCACTTGCCGTTCAAGTGTCATTCATCATGTGTAGCTTGGCCCTCAGAGGACAAAGCAAGGCTGTCAGAGGAGGAAGCAACACCTGCACCTCATTAGAGCAGCAATAAAAGCAGAAGCTGAGCACAGCTCAGCATAGAAGCAACTTTGCTTGCCACAGCCTTGAGCCTTGAGCCTTGAGCCTTGAGCCTTGAGCCTTGAGCCTTGAGCCTTGAGCCTTGAGCCTTGAGCCTTGAGCCTTGAGCCTTGAGCCTTGAGCCTTGAGCCTTGAGCCTTGAGCCTTGAGCCTTGAGCCCTTGCGACAGTGCATCTGCTGGCTGTTTTGGATTTTGACCTTGGCTATGTTCCTGGACCTTCTCTTGGCCTGCTCCCTGCTGGACTGACTCCTTGGCTCTGACTCTTGGCTTGCTGTGACCACTCTCCTGCCTGCTGTGTTCTGGACTGACGTACCCACATCTGACTGTGGACTGCCTGACGCCCGGTAGCCCCAGCACCCGCCTGGCACCTCCAGCCTGCCTAGCCCCTGAGCACGACAATAATGAGGCCCTCTTGATACATGTGGATTGGGTTCTCAATACTGCCTCAGTAAAAGCCAGGAGATTTGGGAGGCAGTGCTTGGGCAGAGAGTTTGGTGAGGATGTGATGTCACTTCTGGGTGATGCTCTAGGCTGCCTTGCCTAGTCTCTGTGGAGTTTACCAAAGAGATTAGGGGAGATTCCTTGAGTATCACTATGTGAAGCCCATTTTCACTCCTGCTTCTTAATTCCTGGGGGTAGGAAACTGAGGCTGAGAGATGGAAATTCCCCAGCCCAGCTGGGTAAATGGGAGGTTTATATGTGAATGTAAGGTAACAAGTGTCTGTACTATTTGCTTGTCTACTTGCAAGACTCCTATGATGGAAATGTAACAGTGATTGACAGCTCTAGTGAAAGAAGTAAAAGAGGAAAACAGAGGTATGGGCGGGTGGGGTACATGCATATATTTATGATCAAGCACAGAGTCTATTTAGTAAGTGTTATGGAAACTTCTTTAAAAATTTCTTTGCAGGGCAGGCAAATGGCGCGGGCGGCCTCACAGCCCCCTGCGCTGCCTCCATCCAACTCTGCAGCGCGCCGGGGCACCTGGCTTGCCACGGAGCTGGCACGCTCCACCCTGCATGATCATATCACGGAAGTGATGTCATCATGCAGTGCCAGGAGTGTGCGCATGCTATGTGCGCATGCAAGGGGGCAGACTGGGATTGCCGTAGGCTCCAGCAACCCTAGATCTGGCCCTGAAGACACCAAACTCTGATCAATGAAGAAATATGAGTTTTATTAATAATAAAGTTCAGATGCTATGCCTTGTTAGAACATAGGCATAAAGATCAGCCATAGCAGAGAGTCTTATATACTTTCAAAGCTAATTGTTTACAGAATAAAAGATAAAATTGTTACACAAAACCAGATAGAAACAATTCTTTGGAATCAAATTCTTCAGGAGACATGGCCTGACTGACAAAACAGTAAACTATGGTTGTTGTGGGTTTTCCGGGCTGTATGGCCGTGGTCTTGGCATTGTAGTTCCTGATGTTTCGCCAGCAGCTGTGGCTGGCATCTTCAGAGGTGTAGCACCAAAAGACATCTCTGTCTTTTGGTGCTACACCTCTGAAGATGCCAGCCACAGCTGCTGGCGAAACATCAGGAACTACAATGCCAAGACCACGGCCATACAGCCCGGAAAACCCACAACAACCATTGTTCTCCGGCCGTGAAAGCCTTCGACAATACAAAACAGTAAACTCTCTCTGTAATATAAACATGCTCCATGTCTGGTGCCACACAGGAATGTTGGGTGTCTTCCTGAGAGGGTGCTTATCCAAAGTAAATTCTTGAGTACAAAGACAAAACAAGAGAGGTAATGTCTCCTGCACTGTTCAGTGTTTTAAACTGTGTCAGAAGGAATCAACTTACAAAGAGAAGCTTTTGCCTTCTGTGTAAGAGGGCAGCTCCGATAAATGCTCATACATAGGTATTTAAGCTAGAGGTCATAAAAAATTCCTTATCAGTAAGCTGTGCCGGAAGGGAAATGCAGAGAACCCTAAAAGTCTAGGCAGCCCAAGATAAAGAAGTCTGAAGCAAAGAGGAGGATTGAGGAGCAGACCTCTAACCATGGTATGTATGAGAAAAGGCAGTGGATGAAACTCTAATGAAAGGCCGAGGGACAGGAGAAACTAGATCATGTTGGCAGGAAAAAGAAGCAAGAATGCGGTTGTGACCGAGTGTCTTCCCTTCATACTCTTCCAGCGCTGACTTGTAACAAGTAGAAAAATGCATGTGAATGATGTAGTGGATTCTCTGTTCCTGGGTTTGTTATATACTGCGTCTGCCCTGCTTGTAGTACTGGATCTGTAGAAGCTCGTGGAAACTGGGGCTTATTGGATCAAATCGCAGCTCTCCAGTGGGTTCAGGAAAACATCAAGCAATTTGGAGGAGATCCCCAGTCTGTGACCATATTCGGCTCGTCTGCAGGAGGATTTAGCGTTGATGCTCAGGTGGGTATACTGACACCTCTGCACCATCATGCCCACTTCTTTATCCCCCAAAGCGGCCTTAAACCTCATTGGAGCAGGAGGCACTTCTGAAGTTCCTAGGAAGCATCACCTTTACATCTGCAAGGAGCTCCCATTCAGAAAAAGCTGCCCCTGTCATAGGAGGAAGCTTGGAATTGGCTAATATTTTGTGGTCCCCCCTGCCAGCATTTTGTGGTTGGGCCTAGCTTCCATCGCAGCCATTTTATTATTAGAACCCCCCGTCTGTGCTCAAAATTCCCCAAATGCCCACAGGCTCAGCAAGCCTGGTGAGGACCGCTGCTAAGTCATTCACAGAAATAGAATTTGGAAGATTCCTAAGAACGGGAAAGCCATAGCAAGTTAATGTTCAAAAGAGAATATTGAAGGAAACTCCTTCTCTTCCTATTATTAGTATAGTGTGCTACAGGGCTTGGTTTAGTGTCCCAAATAATGGGACTTATCCTGGCTCCATCAAAAAAGGAAGAACCACAGGGAGATCAAGGATGCCTCCTTGAACCAATAGGTTAGAACAGGTCAGGTAATACTACTTTATCAACCCTTTCAGATGAAGTTCTTTGCTGGTATGAGCCACAAAGAAAATGATCTTGCCAGATGGGACTGAAACATAAACCTCCACGGTTACCAAAGACCCTTAGCACCTGCCTGGGTCTCCTTCGGTCAAGAGGCTGCATTTATAATAATAATAACAATAACATTTGATTTATATACTGCCCTTCAGGACAACTTAACACCCACTCAGAGTGGTTTACAAGTACATCATTATTATCCTCATGACAATCACCCTGTGAGGTGGGTGGGGCTGAGAGAGCTCTGAGACAGCTGTGACTGACCCAAGGTCACCAAGCCGGCTTCAAGAGGAGGAGTGGAAAATCAAACCCAGTTCTCCAGATTAGAATCCTGCCGCTCTTTACCACCACAACAAATTGGCTCACCTCCTTAGAAAGAAAACCAGATTCCCTTACTATTCAAACACCTCAGATCTTTAGTACATCCTAATCTGTACGCTTTTTTCTTCTAGGTATTATCTCCATTATCCAAAGGTTTGTTTCAGAGAGCCATAGCAGAAAGTGGAGTTGTTCAGCTTCCAGGTTTGTTGACTTCCCACCCAGAAGTTCTTGCTAAGGTAAGTGTGCTGTTGCTTAACACTTGGATTGTGATCCTAAGAAAAGCATCAAACCTTAAATTGCTTACCCTAAAGAAAACCCACTGAAAACAGTTCCAGGGAAATATTGTCCCAAGGGACGGGGGCATGAAATTCAAGCGTTTGCTATCATATGGAGGAACAAATCTAGGCAAAAAGGATTTCCTTATTAGCTTCAAGGGATATATATCTGATTGAATAGAGTTAGAAAAGTGACAGGTTAAAAGTGACCAAGATGTGCAGGTAACACAACATAAGCCCTTTGCAGACAATATGCTGGCGTTCTGTTTCCACAATGTTGTAGCTTGTAGATCTCTCTCTCTCTGTCATGTCTAGATGACTTATGGCTACCCCTGGTGGGGTTTTCGTGGCAAGAGACTATCAGAGGTGGTTTGCCATTGTCTGCCTCTGCAACCCCTGGTCTTCTTTGGAGGTCTCCCTTCCAATTACTAACCAAGGCTGACCCTGCTTAGTTTCTGAAATCTGATGAGATTTAAACCAGGGCTGCAGAGGCAGGCAATGGGAAACCACATCTGTTAATCTCTTGCCATGAAAACCCTACCAGGGGTCGCCATAAATCAACTCTGACTTGAGGGCACTCTCCACTCATGGTGCTCCCTATAATCTGTTGTTTGGTCTGGAAACCAACTGAAACTCGCAATAGCAGCTCTAAGGCTATAAGCCCAACAACCTTTTTCATCACTACCCCAGTTCGGCAATGGCTGTTCTTCATTGTTCATTTTTTAATTGTCTTTAATTGCATGTCTTTTTAAAATCTTAACAAAGGAAATAGCAAATGTCTCCGGCTGTGGGTCAAGCAGCTCTGAAATGGTGCGTTGCTTGAGGAGCAAAACAGAGCAAGAACTAAGATCCTTGTTGAAGGTAGGTAAAAGCCACATGTGGGTCCTAAAAGCCAACTGAATCAATGGGAACATGATACCTGGTTGCTAAATTCATTCATTCATTTGGAGGCTTGTTCTCTGTGCCTTTATCCACAAGGGTTTGCAAGGAGCTATCCAAGGCTTTTTTCTGGGAAAAGAGGTCGCGGAACTCAGTGGGTTGCCCTCAGAGAAAATGGTCACATGGCTGGTGGCCCCGCCCCCTGATCTCCAGACAGAGGGGAGTTGAGATTGCCCTCCGCGCCGCTCAGCGGCGCAGAAGGCAATCTCAACTCCCCTCTGTCTGGAGATCAGGGGGCGGGGCCACCGGCCATGTGACCATTTTCAAGAGTTTCCGGAACTCCGTTCCCCTGCGTTCCCCCTGAAAAAAAGCCCTGGAGCTATCCATGGTGAACATAGTTCTTATTTATAACTGTATTATTTTGTCTAAAAGCTTATGCACTATGTAGACTTATTTGAATAAATGGACATATTTAAATGGTGAACATAAAGCAATGAACTGATATATCTTGTGTAGAGTTTATGCTGGCTGTTGCCTGAGCCATTAAACTTGTCAATATCCCAGGATGTTGAAAAAAACCAAATCTTTTATGTTCTCAAAAGTCCATCTATATTTTTTTTCAAATACGGATGGCCATGTCTAGGCGTTCAACCCCCTGGCCACCGTTCCAAGCGCTGATCACAGCCACTCAGACCCTTAGCAGCCCTCCTGGGAAGTTGAACAACCTATTTTCACTTGAGACACACCAGCCTCCAGGTTCTTTGCTCTGGGGGATCTTGCCAACAGTCAGTCAGACACTCAAACAGAAGGCTTAAATATAATAGTTGTTTATTAGCTTTTAGAGAGTGTACGCAGAATTGCGGGAACCATTCTGAAAGCACAAGCAAAAGGCAATTAAAATAACAAACAATTTCATCTATTTCTGTCTAAGACCATCTGACTAAACACGAGACTAGCTAACTTGCATTTCTCTGAAAGGTTTGAGTGCTCATACTCACAACACAGTCCCAAACCCATGCTAGGCAGCTCTGGTCGTTTTAGGCCTGACAGGGCACAAAGTCTTTCACATGCTGGTACAAGAGGATCGAGGCAAGATGGTCAAACCAAATCCTAGTGAGAGTGAAGCCAGATTTAGGGTGCAGCGAGGAGCCAACTTTTCTCGCTGTGAAAGCCAAGCAGAAGTCTCTTGCTATCAGCGTGGCTAGGCTGAGACAGAGAAAGAGGACGCACAGAAAGCAAGACTCCCTTTCTGTCAAGGCCACCTTGTCTAAGCAACGGCACGCAGGTGCAACCAATTCACTGGGTGGCGGGACAAAACTGGACCGGAGAGATCTTAGGAGCCGGAACAAAAATCCTCTAACGGGCTTGTACGTGCACTTCTCGACAGACCATAAAGGGATTTATATATGTATTTATTAGATCATTCATGTGCTGCCTCTCTGGAGACCTGTTCTAGTAAGAAAAGAATAAAAAGAAGTTCAAAAATTCAATTCACCAAGGAAACAGCAGTCACCACTGGCTTTAACAGCAACAAAATAATTTGCTCTATAGGTTTTCTACATGTTGATACACCGAAAGTCAAGAATACTCTGTAAAGGTGATAAACTGGTGGCTGCCGTAGCGTGGAAATAGGCCTTCAGTGACAAGTCACAGCCTGTTCCCCCCACCCACTATGAGTCTGCAACTGCTAGCTTGTTTTTCTGTTGTTGTGTTGAGCTCATGGCTGGTGCACCTTTTCTTGGAAAAGACTAAAGAGTCTGGGGCTTTTGCTGGAGAAAAAGACCACCGAGGGATGACATGATAAGAGTTTTATATAATTATGCAGGATAGAAATTAGATAGAGGTTTTTTTTCTCATAATGCTAGGCCTCGAGCAACACATTCAGGACAAACAATCGAGTATTTAAATGGTGGGATTCACTGCCAGCAAATGTACTGACAGCTGCAAGTAATAACAACAACAACAAAAACAACATCTGATTTATACACTGCCCTTCAGGACAATTTAACACACACTCAGAGTGGTTTACAAAGTATGCTATTATTATCCCCACAACAATCACCCTGTGAGAGAGGTTTGGCTGAGAGAGCTGTGACTGGCCCAAGGTCACCCTTGGGAGGAGTGGGGAATCCAACCTTGTTCCCCAAATTAAAGTCCCGCCAGTCTTAACCATTACACCAAACTGGCTCTCTCTAGTAGGTGGAATTCACTGCCAATGGACAATTGTAGAATTCGCCACCAGTGCATGTGGTGATGGCTTTTAATAGGGACTGGAAAGATTCATGGAGGATAGGTTCTTCCAGCAGCTACTAGCCATGGTGACTAAAGGGATCCTCTTCATTCAGAGGCAGTAAATCTCTGGATCCCAGTGCTGGGAGGCAAAATCAAAGGCAGGCCTTGGCCCCTATGCCCTGTTGTTCACCCTCCAGGGCAACGGGTTGGCCACTGAATGAAACAGGATGCTGGATTAGGTAGACCTCTGGCCTGAATCAGCAGGCTTTTCTTGTGTTATGCTATGGGTCAGGGTGAGTCCCCAGTATCTTGCTTCCCTGTGTTCAGGCAATTGGGGAGAAGCTGGAGGCCTGCTATGTCTGAACCTTCCAGTTCTCTGGCTGCAGCAAAGGGGGTGGTGGACAGAAATACCGCTTGAGCAGGGGCTGCGTTTGGGGTGTACGTTCAAGAATCTGCCAGTGCAGTTGTGGGTATGTGGACTGTGCTGCTAATTGTCAGCAGTTGTACATATAAAGGAAGATATATTCCACAAGAGTACAGAAGACCTACAGAATGCAGGACTGAGTTTGCTGAGAACCAGACCAGGCATGGGATAGTGGCCCAACTGGGGGGAGAGTAAGCCTTTTATCCATGTTGTTTTTGCCATTTAAATTTCCTCTTTCCCGGAGTTGTTTTTGGCCAAGTGAGGAAAACATACAGATATGTATACAGAGGAATGGAATGGAATGTCTTGGAATGTTCTTCCTATAGGAAGCAAGCACACATTTAAGATATATTTTCCTCTTTGTAAAAAAAAAACCACCACAGGAAATTAGAAGCATGAATGCAGTTGTGGACGGCAAGTTCTTTCCAAAGGCACCCGAAGAGCTTCTGGCTGCAAAGGAGTTCAAGGCTGTCCCATATCTACTCGGCGTGAATAATGATGAATTCGGTTGGACTGTGCCTGTTGTAAGACATTTATTTCTTCTTTCTGTATCATAAGCAGCTGCATTATCTGAAAAGGTGCCTTAGGGTTGAGTCGCCCATTGTAAGCCCTCCGTGGCTTTGCATGAGGACTTTCTATCAAATGTGTGCCTAGAGTTCCCTACTAGGACCTCAGTTCCCAGGTGCGCACTGGCTGGATTCCGATCAAAACCACAGCCCGTGGGGCAAGGGGCTCAAGCCTCCCTTTCTTCTCATACACAATTTTCCAATCCTGAAAGAGCCCCAGGGAATCATTGTTTGCCCCATTGGGAGAACTTGAGAGCCCATGTTGTATAGTGGTTAGAGTGCTGGACTAGGATCTGGGAGACCCAGGTTCAGTTCCTCACACTCTGGGTGACCTTGGGCTGGCCTAAAACACTCTTGGCCTACCCTACAACCCTGTGGGGAGAAGATGGAGGTGGGGGGACTGTGGTGAGCCGCTTTGAGTTCCCATTGGGAGCAGAAGTGGGAGTAAATGAAGGACATAAATAAAGTAAATAAATAAATAAACTTGATGTGTGCTGATGGCTAGGTTTCCAGCAGGAAGCTCCCAATACACCTCTGGTAGAAATGCATGTCAGCCACAGGGACTTTATAATATGTGAATCTGCCTTAACATAGATCAGACACGGGGAACATCTTGGAATGTCTTGCAGTTCTGTTTTGCCAAGTGCTTTCCACTCTACTCCCATTTCTTCTCCAGCCTTGTATTAACCATGTATTAACCACATCTTTGCAAAGGGGGGTTAAAAAAAGATAACAGGAGATGGGGTGTATAGCACTTTCACAGACGCTGAATAACTTTTGATCCTCTTGCAATGCACTTTAGCAATCATTTGCAAGTGGTTTTTCCCATTTCACACAGTAAAATCCAGTGCATTGAAAGTATGTTATTCAGCAGGTGTGAAAGTGCACCCAAAGCCAAGTTTAAGGTGTCAGATATAGTTTAGCCAGCTCCCCAGAAGGTAAGACGGGTGAGTGCATCCTTGTGCAAGTATGTCATCAGGTACAAGTCCATCATTTCAACAACAATGGCATAAAAAAAGATAAATTCAATGCTGAGAGGCTGTGGCTCAGTGGAGAAGCTTCCGCTTTGCATGCAGAGGGTCCCAGGTTCAATCCCCTGCATCTCCAGTTAAGAGGACCAGGCAGTAGGTGATGCAAAAACCTGGTCGAGGTGCTGGAGAGCTACTGCCAGTCTGAATAAATAATACTGACCTGATGGACAGATCGTTTGATTCAATACAAGGCAGCTTCATGTGTTCCTGTCTATGCAGTTCTGCAAAAGCTATTCGTGGATAACACTTGTTTTGTCCACGCATTATTTGAGTATTACCTTATATCTTCTGCTGCCATTGAAGTGGCATAATCTCACACTGAACAATATTGAATGCAAGTGCAAAAACATTATTATTTTTTTACACACAGATGGTGCATTCCCTAGATATAAAAGATGGTATAAATCGGGAGAACATCACGGCAGCATTCCAGGGTGTAGCCTCTGCGTGGGTAAGAGAGAAGCAGATACTCCATGCTTTTTGGACCGTGGAATGGCTTGTTTATGTACAAATTCCAAGATACCTGGAAATAATTAAGACAAATATTATAGACCCTTTGAAAAAATGCAGGGAAGATCTAATTATGCAGATATCTTGGTGTTCTCTGTTTTGACCATCAGAGACGAGCTCTGAGTTTGTAAATTGGTAATATGGGGGTGGGTGCACAAGGATGTGGGGTAAAGTTGCCAACCTCCAAGTAGGGCCTGGGATCACCCAGAATCACAACTGATCTCCAGATGACAGAGATCAGTTCCCTCAGAGGAAATGGCTGCTTTGGAGGGCAAACTCTGTGGCATCACGTCTCTGTTGAGCTCCTTCCCTTCCCCAAGCCCTGCCCTTCCCAAGCTCCACTCCCAAATCTCCAGGAATTTCTCCACCTTGAGTTAGCAATCCTTAAGTTCCGGTGCGTATGCAGGAGAGAAAATAATAAAATCATGCACTTGCTTTATATTTAGAAAAGAAATGAGAGGTATTTATTGAAGGAACTCCACACTCTGATAGGAAAGGAGGAGAAAGAGATCCTAACTACCTATCTAGTCTAAGGATGGAGATGGATGCCAGGACAAGGCCTACATCTATGCTGCCAAGATGGACGGAGGAGGAGAAAAGTGTTGCCTGGAACAATGCCAGGGAAAGGGAGGAAGTCAGGAGGAGGAAATCCTGAGAATAGCAATCTACATATCAAAGGACAGTCAGAGTAATAAACAGTAAAGAGAGTGCCCTGACTTCTCTATCTTTCTAACTCTTTGGTTTGTCCCCCTCTGAAACCGGAGGAAAGAGACAGCATTAAACCCTCCTCTTCAAACAGAATATATCCAATTTGGAGAATATGGCTTCACTAACAACTCAGCCCATTTTTAAAAAATGGACTCTAGAAAACAGAGCACAGGAATGCTGCCAGGGTGACGCAATGGGCCCTGGAGTGCTCTTGTGCTCCACAGCAGACAGTTTTCGGCCCCAAATGGGCCCTATTGAGCCTCAAGTGAGCCAAAATAGGCCTGCTGTGGAGCACAGGAGCACTCCAGAGCTGACCGTGCTGCCCTGGCAACATTCCTGTGCTCCACAGCAGCCTGATTTCAGCCTCCAATGGACCGAAATCGGGCCGCTGCCGAGCGCAGGAGCACTACAGGGCTCCTCGCACCGCTCCAGGGCCTGCTTGGGGCCTGCTGCAGGGCTGTCACTGCTCTGGGCCTTCCCACCGCCACTACCGGTGCTATAAACAGTGCTATAACACCCTCAACATGCCTGCCATTTCCTTTCATTTCAGGGGCTGTCACCTGAATCTCTGCAGGAGGTATTGGATGAGTATCTGGGAGACACGGAAGACCGTATCCAATTACGAGACCGCTTCCGAGATCTGATGGGAGACGTCCTCTTTGTCATTCCAGCTATTCAAACAGCCAGAATCCATAGAGGTGAGTTTTCTGAAGTAACAGAACTCTCACAGCGGACATATAGATCCCTCTTGGCCAAAATTCTCACTGTTTTTCATATTTGGATTTCACTGTCAAAATGTAGATCTTTTTCATAAAGGCATACTATATGTGCCGCGAGGGTTTTTTCAGAGAAGACCATCTCTTTAGTACAATCACACAGATGTGGGAAGGGTCTCCAATCTAAACAGTAAAAGGAGTGCTCAGGTAACCATAATCAAACTCATAATAAAACGTCTTTGGTTACCTACTTATATGCTTCTGGGCTCATTTTAAGGTATGGATTCTAAAGTCCTGAGGCTCAGATTGGGCCACCTCCCCTGTACGAACCTGTGCTCCAATTTAGATCCTTTCAGAATTTTTTCCTGGTTGTTCACAGATTGAATAAATTAGCCACAGACTGTTTGCAAGCGTTTTTGACCATGGCACCAACCCTCTGGATTATTTTCCAAGAGGCAGGCTAGTGGAGCCAATGTAAAGCAGTTCTGTTTTGCGGGGCTTTGACAGAGTTTGACATCTTTAGCTGATGGCTATTTGGAGGGATTTATAAATTAGGGGATGTTGCATTAATGTTTGATTTGCTGTTTATACTATTGAATATCTTTCTGCGCCGTGCTTATTTGTCGCACACTGTGAGCTTCTGTGGACAATGGGAAAGGTGGGATGCAGATGCTGTAATAACTAGGGATGAATAATGAATCTACACAAAGAGGCAGACAATCCCTGCTCTGAAACTGCTTTTAAAATGCAATTTTGAATCATGATGACTTTAAACTCAATTTTTAATTGGTGGAGGTGGGGGTGGGGGAGTAAGTAACAGAGCCTAAATTCATTCCCATTTATGAATAGCATTGACCACCTTTGCTGACACACTTGGCTCATGTCAAGTTTGCTTGTCGAGAGATTTCAGAATGGGCCAAAGGTGGACATTCAATAAACAGCTCTCTCCACCCCCCACTTCAGCTTTCACGTGTGGTCATAAGCAGCAGAGGATAACTAGGGTTTGGGGTGGGGTGGGATATCCAAGCTCCACCAGTCAAAATTACATCTTTTAAATTAGTAAGCTTTTCATATCAGGTCTACTGTCAATATTCCAAAGGGCACAATCCCCATTCAAAGAGTTAGGGCTTTTCTACACCGCGTTTTTTCTACAGCTCAGTTTCTTATTTATGTCATTTATTTATGTCTTGACTTCACAGACAACCTTTGCAGTAGTCTGAAATAACACAGGAACCTGTTTACTAATGGACTTATTCTCTTTCTATTTTTTTCTCAAGATTCTGGTGCTCCTGTCTACTTTTATGAATTCCAGCACCGGCCCAATATGTACAAAGATATTAAGCCAGATTTTGTGAAGGCAGACCATGGCGATGAACTTGGCTTTGTTTTCGGATGGCCAATATTAAAAGGTAAATCAGCCTTCATGAGTAAGGGTATGATTATGGATTAATTTAATACTGGGCAAGCTTCAGAATTGCATTGGTGGTTTGTAGCATTCATATTACAGTGATTATCCTCCAAGAAATTCCCAGTGGGAATTACCACAACAGTATACAGAAACATAAAATTCAGCTAGGGGGGAGGGAAGCATAAAACCAGAAATACAAACCAGCAAGAACCAAAATACAGGTCCTAATCAGAATTGATCCTGTCTGTAAGTGGATAGCTTCCTGTAATCCAACACAGAAAAATCTTTCCCAGTCCAACTATTATCCTCCAAGACTTTTCCCACTCTCTTTGATGTTTTCAAGACTGAAGGCCTGAAAACATTAAAAAGCACCCTGCATTCAAACCAAGCCGCCATCCTGATACTTCCAGGAAGGATCTCCATGTTGGGGTCTGATGATCTGCTCCTCCAGTGTTCCCGCCCAGGATCCAGCATTCAGGGCTATCCTGCTTCTGAACAGGGCATTGAGCTCCCATGACTAGACATGGGCATGAACCGCATTATGAACCAAAACAACCCATGAACCGCCTGATCATCTGTTTGTGATCCAGCAGTTCGTGAGGGTCCATGGCCAACGAACCAGGGTTCGTTGGAAGCCCAGTTTGTTGTGTTCACCTGCGGTTCGTGAAGCCAGACAGTCAGGCACCATCAATCAATTCCCCTGAAAACGGAGTTGGGGGAATACCTGTACTCTGTCTGCATTCCTTCTGTTGCCCTGGAAACCCAAATCGAAGCCCAGCTTACCTTGATCGGCAGGTCTTCCTTCCAACCATGGAGCTGCAAATTGGTTACAATTGGTTACATGGGAGAAGACCCCCGGGGGAGGGAGGAGCAAGGGGGTGTTCTGTAGCCATGGGCATTCCAATCTCATCCCTGCAAACCCTGATAGGCAGTTCTGATGGCCAACCCCTTGTACACTGGGCCAACGTCAACTGGTGACTCTAATTGTATCGAGTGGGAGTTTCCTGAGGGCCTCGGATTGGAGAGGGTATAACTCCACGATCCCTATTGCAATCTTAACCAAACTTGGTTGCTGGCTGGAGGAGAGCCTGCTAAACACTCCCTGGGAATATGGACTCTCTAAGTGCAACAGTTCTGAGCCCCACGAACCACAAACTGGTTCGGTAATGGGAAATGTTCGTTTCGTTTCATTTGTTCAGGTTCGTTGGCGGCACCGAACCACGAACCACAGGTTCGTTGGGTTTTTTTGGTTCGTGCCCATGTCTACCCATGACAAAGAACCCTGCAAATATGTCTAATTCTTTTAAAATAGCGATACCTAAGCTACGGCTGCCACCCCATCCCATGAATTCCAAGTTAATTGTACACATGAAGCTGCCTTCTCCTGAGTCACATCTTGGTCTGTCAAAATCAGTCTTGTCTACTCCAACTGGCAGCAGCTCCCCAGGGTCTCAGGAAGAGTCCTTTCAGATCATCCATTACTTTCAAACTAGGCAGGGATTGAACCTGGAACCTTCTGCAGGCAAAGGAGGAGATGCAACAATACGGAGCCATGGAGACTATTTTCCCTTTTGTCTCTCCTGTCCCATCTTCAGGTGATGATTCAGAGGATGAGAAAAAGCTCAGCAAGACAGTCATGAAATACTGGGCCAACTTTGCTCGCACAGGGTGAGATTCCTGGCTATTTCGAACCGGTGTAGCTCAGTCGCTTTAAGTTGCAGATAATACCCATATTCCAAATGCAAATTTTGTTTCTGATATTTTTCTAGAAATCCAAACAGTGAAGGTTTGGTGGAGTGGCCACGCTATGACCAGAATGAAGGATATCTGGAGCTGAACCTGCAGCAACGGAAAGCAGAGAAACTGAAAAAGGACCGGGTTGATTTCTGGGTTGAGATCTTGCATGACAAAACAAAGAAAACCACAAAAGAAAAGGAAACACGTGTGGATCTCTAGCTGGCAATGTGATTTGCTGGTTTGCTATTGTCTTGAGACATCAAATACTTAAATGATAACTGAAAACTGTATTTGTCAAAGTGTGCCTTAGCCCTGAAGGCAGAGAAATAATCAGAGGCTTTGACTGCTATCCTTTATCAACCAGAAATTTTGTGTGATTTTGATCAGCATTTAGGAAGTGCTGTCAGGGAATTTGGCTACAAGGTGGAGGTTACTAATTAATGCTGTTGGTGAATTTTAAGAACTGAAATCAGGGCTGATATGACAAACTTCTGGTTTTTATATTTTTAAAGGAAGAGACTCAGTGTTCATCTTCATCCCAGGAGCCTCTGGGGTATCTTTTTAAAAACTTTTTATTTTTAAATTTAATAAATTCAAGAAACAAAATTAACATGCAACATTAATAACAATTCCATCATTTAATGTTTAACATTCAACCATAACATTTTTAGTATGAAGGGTTGTGCATATCACCGATTTAATAAAATAACAAAATTTGAATATTTTTTTGGCATGCTTGTGTTTGTGAATGTATAGTTTGTGATATAATTAAAGAAGGGGAACCATCTTTCCATGAAACTTGATTGATAGTCTGGATTGTCCTTTGTGATTAGTTGTTCTGCTATTTTGTCCATTGCAACTTTATCTGTCCACTGTGTGATTGTTGGTATTTTGTTGGTTTTCCACATTTGTGCTGTAAGAAGTTTAGTGGCCATTATTAGTAGAGCTATCAGCTCTTTTCTTAAAGTTGGTAACAATGAGTGGTTCCAGAGGTTGAAAAGTATGGTTTCAGCATTGTATGGGATTTTTTTCGCAATAGATTCTATAGTTTGTACAATTTTTTTCCAAAACGCTTTAATTTTTACACACAACCACGAGCAATGTATAAAAGTTCCAGTTTGCCCACATCCTTTCTAACATGGGGGATCATTACCATTTTTATAGTAGTGTAAAATTAAAGGTGTAAGATACCATCTAGTGGTTAATTTAAAATCTTGCAATCTAATGTTTAAAGATTTAGATACATACATACACACATATATGTATGTATATGTATCCATTGATTTTGGTTCAATGTTGTCTTGCAGTCTTTTTGCCATTCTTTTTGTTTGGAGTAACCCTTAACCATTGTTCTTGATTCAGTTGTTTTATATAATTGAGATTAATCCTTTGTTTTGAACACTTATTTTTTATTATAATTTCAAAAGGCTTCAGTTCTCTATAAATTATTTTTGCTAAGTCCACTTTGGTTACCACATGGTGGACATGGTGATACTGCAGCCAAGGTATTGTAATGCTGTTTTGGCATCCTACTTGATTTTTTTGGCAAAATATACCCTTTTGAATGATGTTGCAAAGTCTAGTTATGCCCGCTTTCCTCTAGATTCTATAGGCTCCGGATAAAAGGCGAGTCGTCATCAATATGGCTTGCCTTTTATATAAGAGGATTTTGTTTACTTTATTTACAGTCTGCCTTTCTCAAGGCAGATTACACACAGTAAATCGATACAATCAACAGGATGTGACATCCAATGAACAACGCAATAGGATTTGGATTGTAGGGATCTGAAGCCAAGCAGAAATCTGAAAACAAAACTGAAGCAAAGGTATCAACATGATGCATTAAACAATGCAAACATTGCATAGTAGGATCCTACTTACCGCAACAGACAGCACAAACGATACACAGTAGGAGTAAAGACCATAGTCCCTAACCCCTTACTCGAGTATCTTCCTGAACCATTTTGTTACAACTCTGTTACCTGTAGCCTCCAAAGTGGGCCCAGTGCATCATGGTAGCCATTGCATGGTGGCACCCACTCAAAAGGCCAAAAGTGTCCGTGGGGTCAACAAAACGGGGAATCACGAACTTTCATTAGTGCATAAGGTGGGTGTCTTTATACTTTCCCCCGCCTTGCATTTCACTAGAGGCTCTCAACTTGCAGTGATGATAATTCACATTTTATAGAATATGAAAGCCCTTCCCATATTCTGTTTTGTTGCAGTCCTTAAAACCATCCTGTATGGCTGCAGATCTGTTGCCATATACAGTAGATGGGGGAGTGGGCACTAAGGTCAAGAAGGCCACCCGCATGGCAGAGGAGATTCATATCCAAGGACTTCCAGATTTACAGTACCAGATTTGTCCTCCATGATTTTTTAGCTCATTTCCTGGGATTCGCAGAGCAGCTTTTAATAAAAGCATGCTAAACTGGCAACTTGCAATTAACCCTGGTGTGTCCTCCTGTGGCCCAATCACTGCTCAAGAATAAATTCACCTAGTGGTTTCTAGAGCTCTTTCTCTGTTGTGGTTCTTTTGAGTTGTTTGAAATCCTTTTGACTGCCAGAGAAGGCGGAGCTACTTTTCTGGCCCATTTCCAATAACCTGCCAAGGGCTGAAGTTCTATTATCTATCTCAAGAGAACCTTGGACTTCAGCAGACTATCGGAAGATATCCACCACTTGCATTACAGGTGCCTCTGGGCAGACTCACCACCATGTCAAGTGGAAAAGGGCTTTGGTTGGTCCTGCTGATCTTTGCTGCATGGGTAGCGGAAGGTAAGATTTTTAAAGAGGGAGAAACTGGTTGGGTTATTTTGTTTTGGGTCCTTGTTGCAGAAATAGAACAGACAAAAAATGGCATTGTTTGGAGAAGGGCTTGCATGGGTGATGATGATGATGATGATTATAACAACAACAACATTCGATTTATATACCGCCCTTCAGGACAACTTAATGCCCACTCAGAGCAGTTTACAAAGTATGTCATCATTATCCCCACAACAAAACTCCCTGTGAGGTGGGTGGGGCTGAGAGAGCTCCGAGAAGCTGTGACTAGCCCAAGGTCACCCAGCTGGCTTCAAGTGGAGGAGTGGGGAATCAAACTCCACATTAGGGTCCGGCGCTCTTAACCACTACACCATACTGGCTCTCTTGAATCTATTACCCTTAATATCATGACACAGAAATCTAGTGGCACCTTAAAGACTAGCAACATTTATTTCAGCTTGAGTTTTCGTGAGTCACAGCTCAGTTCATCAGATGCCTAGAAATGTACATCCATCAAGCTGGCTTAAATACTCACAAGAACGCAAGGGTGTTTAACCTAGCTTGACTGATGTTGAGTTCTATGCATCTGAGGAAGTGAGCTTCGAGTCACAAAAGCTCACACTGAAAAAAATGTTCCTAATCTTTAAGATGCTAATTCGGCCATAACAGACTAACACGGCTTCCTCTATGGAACTGTTATCTTTAGGATAATATGCCCACTAACCCAGAGGTACAGGCAGCGTGCATTTCTTCCTAAGGGTTCTAAAATCTGTTCCATGGTCATTAATTTGGAAGACCATATCACTATGCGTAGTTTTCATACCAAGCTTGACTACAAATTATCTGCACATTTGTATCAAAAATGCCATTTGTAGTGTAATCCTCAGAAGTTACATACTTTTAAGCCCACAGACTTCAACAGACTTAGAAGGGCATAACTTCAGTTAAGATTGCACTGTTCCGTAGACATTGTCTTATCTATGCTGAGATTTTGCCCTTGCCCTTTGGCAGAAGCTGGAATATTGGCCTGAAGCTGAGTGGCTGTTTGGAAACAGCCACTCAGCATAGAGTGGCTCTTTCCCTTTAAATCGATTCCCTCTGTGGCTTACCAAGGCTAAAAAAGTCTGTTCCAACTAGTGCCACTCTGCATACCAGGGTGCATTTCAGGGATCTCTGCTCTCCTGTGACATGATGACGACACTTGCATAACGAGGGGGTTGGGGGTGGAGGGAGGCAACTAAAATAAAACCTGATGGTAAAACAATGAAATGTCAAATTCTTGTTACTTGACCTGTTAGGAAACATTAAGAAAGAAAACCAGGATGGGGCAAAATTGTACAGGGCAAAAATTCAGATACTCCTCCTTTTTTTAACTGAGTAGTTTAAAATGAAGATATTCGTGTGTATTTTATTTATTATTTATCTAATTCAATTTGTATTCCGCCCTTCCCACAGCCTGCAGGCTCAGGGCAGATCACATACATCTAAAACACACAATAATAATTTACATTAGATACATTTAAAATCACTTAAAACAATAATACAATATTTAAATATTTTAAAAATCTATATAAGGCAGCACCAAAACAATCAATCGCTGTTACCCATCAATCAATAGTTCACATTCAGCAGAGCAGCCATTAGGTGGTGGATGGTTCTATACAGGGAGGGACTCAATGTCCTCTATTTGGACGTCTTACAGGCCCGGTGGAAGGATAGCAAATCCTGCCGGTCCCTGGTCTCATTTGACAGAGCATTCCATCAGGTTGGAGCCAGGATCGAAAAGGCCCTGGCTCTGGTTGAGGCCAGGTGGGCCTCCCTGGGACCAGGGACCACTCGTAGTTGCTTATCTCCTGACTGGCGTGTCTCTGGGGCACATATGGGGAAAGGCAGTCCTACAGATACTCAGGTCCTGGTCCACATAGGGAGGTACCAAAACCTTGAATCTGATTCGGTACTCCACTGGTAACCAATGCAGCTGGCGTAATACTGGTGTTATATGTGCACCTCCAGACACTCCGGTGATGACATGCACTACTGCATTTTGGATCAGTTGTAACCGCCGGATCAGACCCTGCATAGAGCATGTTACAGTAGTCTAACCTAGAGGTGACCATTGCTTGGACCACTGTAGTTAAATTGTGGGTCGAAAGATAAGGGGGCAGCTGCCTGGTCTGCTGAAGATAGATAAACAAGGACCTGGCAACTGCTGTGACCTGGGCCTCCATGTTCAGTGAGGCATCCAGGACCACCCCCAGGCTCCTGACTCTCAAAGCTGGCATAAGCGGCACTGCATTGAGGGCTGGGACCCAGAGCCCCAAATCCACGCACCCACGACTCAAGTACAGGACCTCCGTCTTCGTGAGATTGAATTTCAGCCAACTCTGTCTCAACTATCCAGCCACGGCTTTAAAAGCATGCTCCAGGGCATCTGGGGCTGAGCCAGGCCGTCCGTCCATCATCAGGTATAACTGGGTATCATCCGCATACTGATGACACCCAAGTCCAAAACTTCACACCAGCTAGGTGAGAGGACGCATGTAGATATTAAACAGCAGTGGGGAGAGTATTGCTCCCTGTGGTACTCCATATACCAGTGGACAGCAGGATGACAACTTCTCCCCCTGTGCCACCCTCTGTCCTCGACCATGAAGGAGACAAGCCACTGTAATGCTGTCCCTTGAATCCCCACATCGGCAAGGCACTGGGTTAGAAGATCATAATCGACCATATCAAACACTGCCAAGGGATCTAGTAATATCAGCAGCGCCGATCCGCCTCGATCCAGCTGTCTGCGAAGATCATCTGTAAGGGCGACCAGCAATGTCTCCGTCCCATATCCCGGGTGACAACCGGACTGGAAGGGGTCCAAGGTTGAGGTATCCTTTAGGAAACTCTGCAACTGTTTCTCCGCTGCCAGCTCAATCACCTTACCCAGAAATGGGAGGTTCAAAACTGGGTGGTAACTGACTGGGTCGGTGGGATCCAGTGAAGGTTTCCTCAGCAGGGGCTGTACCACAGCCTCCCTCAACACCCCAGGAAAAATCCCAGAGCTCAAGGACAGATTAATAATAGCCTCCAAGGTACCCCATAGTTCGTCCATAGTTTCACCAGCCACGACGGACACTGGTCCAGGTGGCATGTGGTAGGCCTCATCACATGGTGGTGAAATTGCTTGTGTGCATATTGGTCAAGGAAATGTATTTGGAGTGCATTTACAAAGCAGGGAGCAAGCGTGTTGCTGTCCATGTGTTGTTTCTACATGTCCATGTTGGCACAGGAGTCAATTGCTGAAATTTAAGATTCAAATACCTTTTTTTTGTACTACTGTATGCCTTACGGAATAATAAACAGTGGAGAAGGAGGAGAAAGGAGGCATTTGTGATGTTTGGAATTAAAGGTGCTTAGCAGTGCATTGCTCAGGCGGAGTTACGCCCTTCTAAGCCTATTGACTTCAGTGCTGTTATCAAGGGTAACTCAGATTAATATTTTACTTTAAATGGTGTAGAGAAAGCTGAACCTAAGAAGACTTTCCTACATTGGGTTGCAATGTTCAGCAGTTGAAGGTCTGGGGAAGGGAAGAGGGGGCCTTATCAGAAGAAAGCTGGGTTCAATGCAGGGCACACAAAAGACGGGTGCAAGAACTGGGTGAGTTCTTGCAACACTTTTGGCCTCAGAAAGTCCTTCAGGTCCTGAGTGAGAGGTGCCAACTGGCCAGGGGAAAAAGGCCTTTTTTCAGGTCTGAGGTCCGATACTCAGAAATGAGCAGGCAGGCATGGAGTGAAGCAACTGCTGCGGTGTCCAAGGGACTGCTACACAGGAAACCTCAGATGCTAAAACTACAGTGCCTGAGTTGCCAACAGCCTGAAGAAAAAATGCCCTCCAGCAGCCTAAAATTATACGTGTGAAAGAGTCCTTGACGATTTAAAAGATGGAATCCATATAACAACAACATTCGATTTTATACACTGCCCTTTAGGATAACTTAACACCCATTCAGAGTGATTTACAAGGTGTGTTATTATTCCTTACGACAATCACCCTGTGAAGAGGATGGGGCTGAGGGCCAAGCTACACATGATGAATGACACTTGAACAGCAAGTGTATTTCTCCCTGTTCACTTGCCTTCCACTCAATCCACTTGCCGTTCAAGTGTCATTTGTCATGTGTAGCTTGGCCCTGAGAGAGCTCCTAGAAGCTGTGACTGACCCAAGGTCACCCAGATGGCTTCAAGCAGAAGAGTGGGGAATCAAACCTGGCTCTCCAGATTAGCATCCTGCTGCTCTTAATCACTACACCAAACTGGCTCTCAGAGACTGTACAAAAAAGAAATGTTTTAAGGGACAGTAAGTTGCCAGGCAAGTTGCAAGGGGAAGGTCATTCCAAAGGTGTGGTGCCACCACTGAAAAAGCCCTGCCTTTGGTCTTCATCAACCTCACCTCTGCAAGTGTGATCATAGAGAGCAGGGCTTGGGAGGCAGATCTTAACTGAACAGTACAGGAAGAGGAGGCCCTCCAAGTCCTCGGTCCGAAGTTGTTTAGGGCCTTTTTGTCTCCAAAACCAGGATGTGAATAAGTGATCCAAGTGGGGCTGTCTTTTAACCAGAATCACACAGGCAGAATCCTCCAGTTAGTTTTGAAGGCATTTTATGATAATAGCGGAACAGGAATGCTGGTATATAACTGAGGATGTCACACCACTGTCGTTCTGGCCAAGAATCCGTCACTACAACAAACTGATATTACTTTATATGCGTACTTGAAGAGTGTCCTCAGTCGGCATGTTTAATCTAAACAGGGATCACGTGCTAGTCAGATTCAGTACCACGCAGTCTAGTATTTCTTCCAAACAACCAATAGCTGGAAGTCAGCAGCAGGGTTTTTGGAGTGTATATATAGAGACTCTTATGCTGGAATTTCCTGGAGGAAGCGATGAAACTTTACTCCCCCACCCCCAGGTGAATGTGAGACTCGCTGTAAGATTGGTCAAATTATATTTCGGATCTGTCCCTTCCCCCATTATTTACCCCTGGAAATGGAATAAACTCAAACAAATGGAGACATTTTAATAAGGACTGCATCTCAATTAATTTTTAAAAATGGCTCCAAATAACTGGGGTTCAGTCCCTACAAGCATAGAACTGTAATAGCATCATCTCTACTACCCAATAACAAGCACCTTTATCTAAAACACCAGCCAGGTTATTGCAAAACATCACTTTGTTTTCTTTTTTAAAAAATAACTTCATGTTTGCTGCCTGAGTATTCATGAAATGCATCCAGAGAAGTGGAATCCAATCCTCAACAGTTTATTTATAAAAATAAAAAGAATGTCTGTCCACCTGTCCATCTGTCTGTGGCAGACATAACTCATCAGAAAATAAGCTAAAAGCCTCAAAATTGGTGAATACCTTCAGGATAATTGTGGGATTTGCAGTGCCAAAAATAAAGGAAATCAGAACATCTTGCCCCAGGTGTCCGCTACCCACTGCTATTTGCAATTAAAGCAACAGTTGTCTTTTTCTAGCAGAAATAACTCATCAGAAAACATGTGAGTGCAGCGAAAAATGGAGCTGTTAAGCAGAATGAGGAGGTCAGACTGCTAGTACTGGAATAAACCTTGTTAGTCTTTAAAGTCTCACTTGACTTCTGTTTAATTATCATGCTAATGGCTTGTTAAAGAAGTAAAAATACAGAATAATGTTCTTATCTTCAGAGCTCTTTCTTTTGTCCATAAGCAAATGTAAGCAATTAATTGCTTATAATCGCACAGGGCTCCCAGGGGCATGCTCCTGGGTGGCATGTCATGCTTCTGGGCAGCACAGCACACTCCTGCAGGCCCAATCCAGGCCCAAATTGTCTCGAATCGGGCCGATTTGGGCCTGAATTGGCCCAGATCGGGCTGGATTGGGCTGCTACAGAGCGTGGGAGCGCTCTTGTGCTCCACAGCGGCCCATTCCAGGCCAATTCGGGCCCAATTTGGCCTGCTTTGGCCTGCTTTGGGCCCGGATCATGCCACTGTGGAGTGCAGGAACACTCCAATGCTCCACAGCTGCCCGTTACAGGTCAATTTGGGCCTGATCCGGGTCTATTCAGGCCCAAATCAACCCCCCCCCCACACACACTGGAGCAATCCCAGGGACGGCTGTGGCTTGCATGATGATGTCATTTCCAGGAGCAGGTAGGTGCTGGGGCCCTCACCTCCCGCTGGGAGGACAGGGGGACCTGGCAAACCTAGTCACGAGTCTTCTGTCAGTGATAGACAGGTTAAAGATCTCATACCAAAAAACACACTATTTTCAATGTCTGGGAAATAAGTTTTTTAAAAGTCAGGTTTCTGGTTGAGGTGACAGCTTAGGGGGGTCCAAAACAAAGAGGACTTGCACCACTATTCTCTCACATCAATCAATATATCTAATTCTTGACATGGCCCCATCTGTGGATACTTAAATCTAGAGTGTGGAAGTATGAACAGGAAAGACGTATCTTTCTACAAACCTAAGAAAAGCTCCAAGTTTGCAGAAAAATATGAGATCTAAATAAAATTGATGGGTTAACCCTTTCCCCAAAAGCAGCAGTAGTGCCTATATCTTTAAGAAAGGAGATCTCAGTGGCTATTGTGGGGGTTACTAAGCAACCACAACAATATTGCCAGGCTTCAGCCCTGAGTTTATCAGTAAAAGGGTGGGTATGGGGCCCTTTCCAGGGGTTTTTTTGGCCTGAAAGGCCACCCCTGTTCTCTTCCCTTCTGCCTTGGAGGGAGGACTCGCCAGAGCCAGGTCAGTAACATCAACCAGGTAACTTGGTACCATGCAAATTGTGCAGACTTTTCTCCTGGAGAGGCAAACAGGAGATGGAAGGAGGGAAACCTGAGGTCCAGTGCGGTGTGTTGGTTAAAGTGTCAGACTAGAATCTGGGAAAACCAGGTTTGAATCCCCACTCTGCCATGGAAGCTCAATGGGTGACCTTGGGCCAGTCAGACACTCTCAGTTTAACCTACCTCTCTAGGTTGTTGTGAGGATAAAATAAAGGAAAGGAGAACCATGAAAGCTGCTTTGGGTGTCCACTGGGGAGAAAAACAGGATATTAATGAAGCAAATAATAAATAAAACTGAAGATAAAGAGAGCAGATAAAAGAAACGTTGATTGGTGAGTGGGAAGAAGAGAAGGAAGCAGGGAAAAGAAAGAATATGTGGGTTGACAGGAGGAGAAAAAGAGAACATACTGTGGGGAAGGGATACGAGGGAAATGAAGTGACCCCCCCCCCAGAGTTGCTAGGTCCTCCCAGCGGGAGGTGGGGGACTCAGCACTGACCTGCCCTGTTGTCTGTTGTGCACATGCAAAGTGTGTGCATGCTCCCTGGCCCGTATGATGACATCACTTCATCATCATTGTGGCCTGTGGCCGCCCCCGGGAGTGCTCACATGCTCCATAAGAAGGCCGAATCGAGCCTGATTCAGGCCAGATTTGGGCTTTTCCAGACCAAAATGGCCCACTGTTGGGTGAGGGGGTGCTTCGCAGCAGCCCAATTTGGGCTCGAATCTGCCCAGAACAAGCCACTACAGAGCACGGGAGCACTCCCGTGCTCCAAGCTTATTCAGGCCCAATCCAGGGGCCTGAATAAGGCCAGGTTGGGCCCATGGGAACATGCTGGGCTGCCCGGGAGAGCACTCTCGGGAGGCCCATATCTCCTCCGCTGGCCAGGTAAGCAGGGGCGGGAGGTGGAGGGTGGGAGCGGGGGATCTCCCACCATCACCGGAGGACTGGCAACCCTACCCCCTCCAAAAACGCAATTACTTGCAGGTTCCTTGCTTATTTATTCCTAATGTCTAATCCCTTCTCTCAAGACAGAGGCATTAGTTGTTCCATATATAATTAAGAGATATTTGTTCTGTATTTAAAAAATTGCATTAAAAGTGCTTCTTCGCTGTGCTAGTCATTATCAATGAAGCAGAAAATGCACAGAAGGAGAAATTGTGCTGGGTTTATGCTTTCTTGCACCACATGATGCCACAACTGCGCTGAACAGTTGCCAGATTTACCTTGAGACATGTCCAGCCCTGCTTCTGGTATCAGAATTCCACATTTTGTCTGCAGGAAATTCTGCCCTGTGTAGAATTCTCTGGCTCATACACTGATATCTGTTTCATGTTTGTTGCACAGGCCGTGATTCTGCTCCTCCAGAAGTGCTTACCAAATATGGGAGGCTCCGGGGCCAGCAGATCAAAATCAGTGCTCTAAAAAAAGATGTGGATGTTTTCCTTGGAATTCCCTATGCCAAGCCACCGGTGGGACATTTGCGGTTTGCCCCACCGGCACCGGCTGAACCATGGAGCAGTCTCAGAGATGCAACATCCTACCCACCCATGTGAGTCCCAACAGTAGGATCTTTCAAGGTCCCTCCAAGAAAGAACCGTGCACTTTCACAGGAATGTTAGAAGGCTTGAAAACTCCACAGGGAATCATTTGTCCTACTGGGGAAACTTATATAAACTATATATATAAGATCCCCCAATGGAGCAAACAGCAGCTCCGTGGGTCTTGTTTCAGGAGGGAGAAACAGTGAGGGTGGAAGCAGTGAGGGCCCCTTCTCCCTGCCCTATATATACACCCAATCCAAATCAGGCCTCCCTTGCTCTCCTGGATATCCCAGAGCATGTCTGGTAGACCAGATCAGTAGGGCTGCCAGGTCCCTCTCCCCTCCCGCCAGCAAGGTAGGGAACCTGGCACTTACTTCGTGTCAGGCATGCGTTCCTTTTTCACACATGCACACCCTGGAGCTGACGAGGTGACATCACTGCGCCACCCATGGGAGAGCTTATGAGATGTTCTTTTGAGAAGCCAACTGCTTCAACCTTGAGCTGGTAAGAAGCTAGCTAGGCCGAAGCCCTTAAATGATGCAACTGCAAAAAAAAAGAAAAAAAAGAGCTCATTATTTTACACATTTAACCCTTTCAAGGGGAAGCAAGATGTTAACTCGCCTCACACCTGTGGTTGTTACACCCTTTGTCATAGTGGGAACATGTGTTGACCCAATCAAGCCTTTCACACAAATTGCAATTATTTTACAGCATGAAAACGTGTAATCATTAAGTAGGGTTGCCAAACTCCACGTGGGGCCTGGAGATCTCCCAGAATTACAGCTTATCTCAAGACTACAGAGATCCGTTCCATTGGGGAAAATGGCTGCTTTGGAAAGCGGACTCCATGGCATCGTGTCCCTGCTGAACTCTTCCCAAACCCTGCCCTCTCCAGCTTCTACCCCCAAGTCTCCAGGAATTTTCCAACCCAAAGTTGGCAACCGTAAGGCTGGGCCACCAGGGACTGGCTAATGTCTGACAGATGTCTTGCTTCGTGTCTATTGGGTATGGCAATTGGACATATAAGGTTGCCATCCAGCCAGTTTTTGGCTGGTCTGGCCATGTTTTTGCAACTTTAATAACGTGGTCTTGGACTTGGAATATCATCCCGGCCCCCTGAGATTTGGTACGAGAGAGATCTGGTTCATCTCTGGGGATGGGGGAAGGTTACTTAGAGATTGGCATCATTTGCTGATGCAAACTTCATACCTCGATGCAGCAAGAGGCTGAAGAGTGAAACTAGCAAACATAATACCCACTCTTCCTTCAGCTGATCTCAAAATGGCTGCCACTCTAGGATTCCATTTTCTTGCTGGTTTGCCTCAAAATGGCTTCCCTCCATGCCTCCCACTTACGGAATACTTTAGTTCCTATTATCCATACAGTGGTGTCTTATGCTGCTGAAATTGCCTTTATCAGTTTATTAGAGATGGTTATGAGGAAACCTTCTGTTCCAATTGTACCACATTAATCTGTTCAGTTGGGCTGAGTTTTGCTTTGCTTTGCTAAGGTGCCTGCAGGATCCAGTGATCGTACAATCTGAGTCAGATGCTTTTACAACCAGCAAAGAACATGTTCCATTGACTATTTCTGAGGACTGTTTGTATTTAAATGTCTACACAGTGGCTCGTTCAGTTACAAAACCCAAGTTACCGGTAAGCACAGATGTTGCTAATCTAGGGACGGCATTTATTTGTCTACATTCCCCCTTTCTCCCCCATGAGCCTAGTCCAAGACCGAATCCACACTCACTCACCATCTGCTTATCTTGCGCAGTCGTGGCAATCGGGTTCATTCTGCTACCATGCTGTGCATCATCACATTCACCCTTCCAGTGTGTCTTCATGGCGCAATCATTTCACTACACGCCACTGAGTAAAGCGTTGCAGTGGGCGGTTCCATCCTCCGCCGTCAGAATTGATGGTGCACGTCACTTCCCTTTTTTAAAAAAAAAAAAATGTCAATTTTCCGGTATACCGATATTCCGACTTTTAAGAAATGGCAATGTACCCTCCCCCTCATCTTTGATTGGCTCATTTTTTGCTCGTCACAGACCACTTTCTAACAATTGGCGGGTTGGTATGGCGGGCAAATTTGAAATTAGATTGTCACATTAAAAGCATTGTCTGGAAATTCTGCTGCTCAGAGTGGTTTTCTGCTTTTAGTAGTTAACAACATGAATGCTCAGAGTGTGATATTTGTGATGATGGCTTAGATTGTGGTTGGCATGCTTCGCAGCACAGCCACGCGACACCACGAGATGATGCATTCTGTCCTTCGCACGTGGTAGAATATCCCACCTGCATCCTAAGCTTTCAGGAATATATTTGTTTTCCGCACCTGCGGGAGACAATCGTTGCGGGAAATACAGGATTGCTCAGCTTGGCTCCTCGCGCTCTTAAAAATGGCGGGACACAGTAGGGAAATGGTCCCTGTGTGACATGCACATGCTCCGGTGACTGTTTCTTTTCCTGCGCAAACCACTGCTCTACAGTTGGTTTACTGGTATACCGACCTTTCTGCACTGTGCACAAAAAAAAGGCAGGGAGAAAATGGATTTCCGCCACTATCACATGGTTTGGAAGGAAGGCGCAATTGTGGCGTGGTGATGGCGGGGAACACGCGGAATGGGAAAACATGTGAGTATCTGCATGAACAGCGCACCACTTGCGGAAAAGATGTGGAAACAAAAAAGAAGTGTAGATTCGACCCAACACTCTAACCATTATACAACACTACCTCTTTGTCAGGACTGCCATTCCCCCAGTGAACATCCCCACCATGTCTTACCTGGCAGGCAGGGAAAAAATAAAGGAGGAAACAGTGACTCGTTGGCCTGTGCGCACGCTCACCAGCGTCATAATGATGTTACCATCAGATACATAGATGTCACTTCCTTTGCATCTGGAAGTGGTGCCTAATTTCAACCAGAAATCTTTCTATTATCAGTGATTGGGACTAGAAAAAGGGAAGAATATTTGCAGAAGAAAAGCTCCAGAAATGACCGAGGGTCAAACTAAAAATGCACATTTTTGAAGAGCTGGATCAGGGTTCCCCAGACCCAACTTGGGTTCCCTGGCAGCTCTGGGAGATGGGTGTTTAAAAATAAAGGAGAGCCCAAACGGCCTTAGGACACCACTTCAGGGGGAGGGGGGCTCTTCCCTCCCCCCTCAAGCCGTTTTCCAAAATAGGGGAGGTCTCTTGTTTTGCTGCTCCAGCGCTCTGGAAACAGATTACATGGGGAGGGAAGAGCTTCCCCCCCCTGCAGTGGATTATGAAGCCATTTGGGCTCTCCTTTATTTTTAACAGCCATTCCCCACAGCTGCTGTGGGGCTGCGGGGAACCCGGTTCCCCAGACCCAACTCTTTAAAAAACTGCATGTTTAGTTTGACCCTTACTCCTCATATTCCAGTTGCTAACTTTACTCAGGGAAAACTTGCCCATCTGATAAGGAAAAGCCTTTCCTCCTGTTTTCCCACAAGAATATATTTACCATCAATAGCTTTAGTCATAAAGCATAAGTTTTGCTAACTGAGGAAGCCATTGTGGTTTATGACTGAAGCAACTGGCAAGAAATATAATCCTGTGGAAAATCACCACAGAAACCTTCTGTTTGAAGGGAAGATCTTTTTTTTCCTGTGCGGGAGGATCCTGGTAGGAGCGGGTTCCCATGTGCGGAATGCATTCTGACCCTTTCGGAGGATGCTTGTTTAGAGAACAATGTATGAGCAAATAACCTTTTTTATTATTATTTTTGTTTCTAGGTAATGGTTTGGATTCATGGAGGGGGGTTATTGTTGGGTGCAGCCTCCACATATGATGGGTCGGTGTTAGCTGCTTCTGAAGACGTGGTCGTTGTAGCGATTCAATACCGGCTGGGCATCCTTGGCTTTTTTAGGTAAAACCTTCTGCACCAAACATTTCAAAGCTTAACACAATATACCCCATCCCTGTAGTCTAACTGGACTGGCTCACTTTAGCCTTCACTAGCCATGAGGACAACCAAGACTGGTTCCAGATTTTGTGGGGCTCTGGGCAGAGAGTACCTGGAAGCCCCAGGGAGAAAGTTCTTGAGACCCTCCCCTGCCTGCTGCCACACCCCTCTTCCCATCCCCCTGTGTTTCCTACCACAACTGCCTACTTATGCATCCTTCTCCTCCAGCTCCCTTGCTTCCTGTGGTTCCTGTGGTTGATGGTGGGGACAGTGTTTCCCCACAGAGCCTGGGAGGGCTCCTGCATCTTCTGTTCGTGGATAGGCAGGCGGCAGAGATGGTCAGGGGGTGCCTTGCCAGCATCCAGGAGGGGTGCTAAAAATCAGGGGTCTGCAACTTTTCTCATTAGAGAACCAAACTATGTCAGCATTCAGAACAGCATAAGGAAGCCAATTTGCAACGCTAAAAATATACAGCTTGACATTACTGATAATTGGTTGATGAATAACACAGAACATTTCTGCTGCCCAGGCACTGGTAGATAGGAGTCTTCATTAGGCCAAGGCACATATGAGGTCTCACAATAAGTAATAAATATGCACAGGAGCATCTTGCACGACTGTTTTAATGTGCAGGTATAAACCTGTACATGGTTCACATGTGGATTAGTGGTAACTGTTCACCTTTATCATTTCCTTTTTTGGAAAAAAATTCTAAGAAGCCGTTCAGTGCTATCAAAAGCTTTTCTTGCCTTTCTGGTTTTCTAAGATCCCACCGATTCATCCAGTATACTTTCACTAAAAAGTTTTATTCTCTTTTTGAAAGTGCCAGCTGCCTTTGGCTCTGGTACCATTGGTTTCAGAGGGTAAACAGTAAGTTAGGCAATGGGCAATTTTCAACATTCACATATTTTAACTAAATGAAAGCATGCCAGTTTTCCTTTGTCAGAACCTCGTTGAGAAGGTTAAAGGAATACCTTTTTTGGCTTGGTACATTTGGATCCAGTCTTTTACCATCAACTTTCCAATAGCTGAGTATGTCTCTCTTGAGCTTCTCCTCCCTTCCAGTTCTGGTGACGCAACAGCTCGTGGAAACTGGGGCTTTCTCGACCAAGTGGCAGCTCTCCAGTGGATCCAAGAGAACATTGCAGCATTTGGAGGTGATCCAGGATCTGTTACTGTATTTGGTGAATCTGCAGGTGGAATCAGCGCTTCTGCTCTGGTAGGTTATTGATGATTACTAAATCTTTTTTTAAAAAAGATTTGAATCATCCTCAGTTTATCAGTGCTAGGAAGAAGAGCAAGCATTTGTTTTGAGAAGCCCTTGGCATGTTTCCTAGATGTGTCCATGGACTTGAGAGATCACGTTAACCTGGTTGAATGCAGAAGTGATGGATTCCAACCCTTCTTTTTCGAGGGAATGGCAGACGATTGTAGACATTGGGGAAGAGGGACATTACCCGGGCCTGTGAGCCTAATTATTGGCTCCATTAGCCAAGGGTGCCACCTAAAATATATCCAGCACTCTCCTCTTCCACTTGGATGTGCATTGCAGAGAAGTTAGTAATGCTGTCTGTCTTTCAAGGAAATGTGTCCTCCACTGCAGATCTTCTCACTGAGGAACCCTTGAGGAGCTTTGCAATCACTGGGCAATGAAAATAGAGATAGTGGAAGAAAGGCCATCACTGATATTTCAGCTTTCCTTCTCTTCTCAGGTCTTATCTCCACTGGCAAAAGGATTGTTCCATAAAGCCATCTCTGAAAGTGGTGTGGCCATCATTGATGTTCTCCTAGACTTTCATCCTGCAGAGCTAGCTAAGGTAGGTTTTTGAAGGGAGTGCTAGAACTGAAATTGAAGGCACCTGTCAGCACCAGAAGGTGGTGAGAAGAGCCTGTAGGCATTACAGGTTACTCAAAGGTGGGGAGTGTGGTGGAGATGCTCCAGGGCACAAGGGATACTTTCACCAGAATTGTAGGGAAACAGGCTTCTTTTTGCCTAATTTTGCCTGTGGTTTGAAAAGCAGAAATAGGCAATATTAAGTACATAATCTGAATAGTATTGGTCGGCTTTTGAGATGCTAAGGAAATGCCAGACGTTCATGTTTGTCTACTGCTGGGCTAAGCCTATTGATTTCCACATCTTCCTTCCTCTGCCATGCATTTCATACGGATATCGAATAGAATATAGACTCTAGAATATAGACTCTAGATAGTTTTAGAAGAACCCTGAGTGGTGGCAGTTGGTTACTAGCGCGTTCTAGGGAATCCTTGGGCTAAGGGTCTTTCCTAGCAAAGAAAGACAGCTTGCCACCTTTCTTCTGTAATAGTAGGTACATCATAGGAAGAAGGAAACAGAAAGAATCATAGGCATACCATAAGCACACAGGACCCACATACAGTGTGTGTCAGGGTGAAAGACTTTATGCTGACCCTAGTCTCAGGATACAGAGACAGACTACTTAAGGTAGACATTATTAAGGTACATTATAAGGTACACATTATTAAGTAGCTAGGGACGCTCAAGTGAACCTCATTTCACATGTCCCCTCCCTCCAACTTTCCATGCACTTTCTTGCTCAGTTACATTTTAATTTGCTCTGCATGAATACATTCATGTGTTTGATATCAGTTTCTCCTCAGCTGTTCCCCCACCTCCCACCTCCATTAATTGAAATACAGATCTTGACACTTTTTCACACCTTAAAGAAATGCAAATCGGCAAATCAAAAGAACATACAGTACTTGTTCTTGTGGCAAAAACAGAGCTGGATTGGCATTCTACACGTGGCGCAGAGTGGTAAGCTGCAGTACTGCAGCCCAAGCTCTACTCATGACCTGAGTTCGATCCTGGCGGAAGCCGGTTCAAGTAACCAGCTCAAGGTTGACTCAGCCTTCCATCCTTCCGAGGTTGGTAAAATGAGTACCCAGTTTCCTGGAGGTAAAGTGTAGATGACTGGGGAAGGCAATGGCAAACCACTCCATAACAAAAAGTCTACCAAGAAAACGTCATGATGTGACTTCCCCCATGGGTCAGTAATGACTTGGTTCTCGCACAGGGGACCACCTTTACCTTTACCTTTACCTCCGTACTTGCAGATGCAATCACACAAAGGGGGCTCCTGTGAAAGTGGCATACATGTACACTGAGCAAGAACAGCCTGCACGTGAATTGAGTACTGCACATAAAATCCTGCACTTGAGCGTCTTCAGGTACTTCGCAATATGTATTTCTACTCTTAGACCCAAGGAAATGGAAGGGTCAGGATTTTTCCATCCTTTCTCTCTCTGGTCTGGAGCTATTCCTTTGAAGTACAGACTGATACTCTTAGGGCTGCCTTCTGCCTTCTTGCATCCCACCTTCCTCTCCTCATTTCTGTCTCCATCTTGCCAGCCATGAAGGCAGGATGCCTATCCTGCATATCTCGACATCCTAGTCTAGATTGATAGAATAGAATCATATTGCTACTCCTTTCTTATCCTCGGTGGAGTTCTTGTAATAAAGATCTTTCACTTCTAAAGCCTTAACCAGGCTCAAGTGTAAGTTTCTTCCTCTGCCCACACTCTGCTGTCAGGCTCACACACACTACTGTGCAACTCTGCTAACAATGTATACTACCGATCATGGCCACCTACAATTTTGTGTCACCAGCCCAAGCCAGTAGCTGTGGGTGCTGGCATTCCTTCCTAAGAAACAATGCATCCCATAGAAGCTGCTCATGCTTATAAAGGTCGAATAGGAGGCATAACTGATTTCGAAAAGATTAGTATTCAAAAGAAAAACCAAATGTTAGGACAAATTTATAAACTTGTACTTCAATATGACACGAAAACAGAACGAGTTAAAATGTGTATGCTTAAATGGATTCAGAATTTCGAAGAAGGGATAACATTTCAACAATGAGAAAGCTTATGGATAAAAGGCATAAATTTTACAAGAAGTCAAGAATTAAGGGGAAAGTGGTATAAGATGTTCTACCAATGGTACATTACCCCAAAGGATATTGAAAAAATGGATAAGAAGTATATAAGGACGCGATGGAAGTGCAAAGAAGCAGAAGATACCTTTTATCACATGTGGTGGATGAGTAAAAAGACAAAAAAAAATCTGTGAAGACATACATGATGAGATTCAGAAGATATTAAAAATTGATTTTGCTATGAAACCTGAGACTGTGCTGTTAGGAATTTTGCTAGATAGCATCGAAAGAACCTTACACGAACTGTTCAGAAGTGAAAAGTGGAAAAATGTCCAACTATTGAAGACTGAAAGATAAAATGGCAGAATGTGGAATTTGCTAAGCTAACGAACTATATAAACAGGAGACCAATCAAGGAATTTGAAAGGAAATGGGAGAATTATTATAAATATTACAGATGAAGATGGGAGTGATACAGATTTTTCTATTGCTTCTGATTTGCTGAAGTTATTGAGTTGATTTTTTTTAAGATTGTGATATGGGCCGTTTCCACATGGCTCCCTGCTGCTCGTAACAACCCAGAATATCGCGAAAAAACCGCAGAAGATCACATTTTCTCGCGTGAGATTTGCGCGACATCATGTGACATCGTGCAAATCTCATGCGAGAAAATGCGATCTTCCGCATTTTCTTCACGATATTCCGGGTTGTTACGAGCAGCGGGGAGCTGTGTGGAAACGGCCCTGGTCTAATTAGAGTTTATATATATTAGTTGACTGATGTAATCAATGAATTTAGTATTATAAATATTTAACGATATATTTTACTTATCATTAAGTTGTGATGTAAGCTAAGTTTTATTGTTATAATTTTTGAAAATAACTTGAAAATACCTTGCTAGCTTCTTCGAAGTAAAAAATATTGTGTGTGTGTGTGTGTTTGTAATGGTTTTAAAACTATTTAAGGATTAATACATTGCTAAGTGCTTCAAATATTTAATAGCTGATAGTTAATACTAAATGGTTTTTTCATTTTAAATGAACTAATATATTTAATTCATTAAACATCTATTGATCTAATCGTGAGATTTATTAAGATGAAGAGAGGAAATATTGTTGAGTATTATGAGTAAGCTGAATATCTAAAATTTATATTTTATATGTCATACAGTTACCATAAAAAAGTAATATAATTACCTTTACAATTACCATATTATTACTATATTTCGATAGTCCTTGCAATGTGCATTTTAAACTGTTTTAACCCCCCCCCCTTTTTCTGTACCCCTATTTATTTGAAAAATAAAAATATTTGGAAAGAAAAGTTTCTGAAGGATGAAGGGACACTTGAAGCACATTGGTGATGATGATGATGATGATGATGCTTATAGTCCGCCTATCTCACTGAAATGCAAGGTGGATTACGTACTGCAAGTGAATACAATATAATCAATCGTTAACTCAGGACATTCCAGGAGCAAAAATACAACATGAAAATGTTGACAAATACCTTTCTCTTGACTGCAGAAAATCACTGAATCCGCTGGCTGTGAAACGTCAAGCTCCAGCGAGATGGTTCGTTGTCTCAAAGGGAAGACAGAAGATGAAATTTTGCAGACCACCCTCAAGATGGTAAATATATTCCAATCTGGCAGTCTTTCGTATGGAGTGCATGTTATAAATGACACAGGCCTGATGCCAAAAAAGGTGCTCAGTGTCAAGTTCCCCTCCCACATCACATGGGGTAATATCCAGTCTTTCTTGTGATGTCATCATGTATTCTTTCCCTGCTCCACATCATTGGCAAATGGAGGCAGGGTGATGAAGAGTATTATGATGTCATTATTTATTTATTTGATTTACTCTAAACTCCACTGTTCTCCCCAATGGAGAATAGTGTTCTCTGTTCTCAGTGGAGAATAATATTCTTTCTTTCTCCATTCTGTCATCACTACAACCTGTGAGGTAGGGTAGGCTGAGAGCATGTCACTGGCCCAAGATCACCCAGCGAGCTTCCACAGCACCACTCGAACCTGGGTCTCCCAGATCCTAGTCTGATGCTCAAACCAGCACACCAGACTGGATCTCATGTGTTTATACAGTTTAATAACCAGTTTGATGGAGGCACAAAAGCACCATTTTTTCCTAAGGTTAAGGAAAAGTAGTAAGGGCATTGTCATACATACAAGGAAGGTTATGTAATTGGTCATTCATGTTGCCTCTGGTTTCATAATGGGTTAGGACTGCTCCATACACTCCTTTCCCAGTATCTGAAGGACACGCTTGATGTAGACTGCCTACTGTCACTGGAAGGAATGCCAACAGGAAACACTGGATTTTGGATCTGAACTGTGCAATAATTTAGTTCATGTTGTTTTGGGTTGAACTGTGCAGCACAGTTCAGTTCTCCTCTGAGGTCCAACTCACATTTGACCTGCGTATTGGCACTTAGGATGATGCTTGGACTTTGCAGCACTGCACAGCTGTGTAGCTGCCACCAGTTTGCCCTGCCAAATAGCTCTGCAGTTGCTAGCAGCTTGCATCAATGCAGAGCTCTGCAGGTGCCTTCAGCTTGCACTTCAACTAAGTTCTGTACTTGGCAATGCAGCAGAGCTCTGCACATCCCTGCACTTTGTGGTAAACGTTACTGCATTTTGGGGGTGGTGGGGGACTTCAAGATTGGATGCCACTTTGGGCCATGTCCTTGTCTTAACTTGTAAGGGATAGAATTATTAATACAAACAAACTAAACAAATACACTTTGTTATGATGGCTAGAAAATAACATAGTCTTTAGCTAGATACGTTCGGAGATTTCTGTTAGCAAGTCATTTATTTCCATGGTCACAGTCCAGAAACATGTAAAAATTAATAAAAACAGGTAAGGCAGGGTTAGCTATGCAGCAAAAACAAATTGCCACCCTAGTCGGAATGAAGAGACAGACACCAAATCTGGATATAACGGCCACTTTATTAACTTCATACAAATAGAACAAGCCAGAACAGTGGCAAGGGCCTAAAGCGGTACAGGTCAAGCCACAGGGTGCACCCTGGACTGCCGCCTTGACCTGTCTGGGCGACCCCCGAAGCCCCGGGTGTGACCCATCCATGGATGGTGTGGACCCAGCTGGCCAGGCAATTTGGTCACCCCCCTTTCAAGCTCCTGAACACCTCAGCTGTACAGCAGTGAGGGAAGGACTTGCATGTGGGGGTTCCCAAAGGCAGCCTGCCCCTGCAGCTGGCAGCCATCAAAGCAGTACCAGCCCTTCAGGCAGGCCCCTCTTCCCACCAATAGGGAAGCACCAAGGGAGCTCACCGGCCCGCACCCTATCTCAAACTCAAACCTGCCAACGCCAGGGCCGAGCCTCTGCTTAGGCCCTAGCAACCCCACTGGTAGCCTAAGGCTAACTGGAACCCTTGCCGCAAATCCTCCATAAAAATTTTTATTGCCTGCTGAGGAAGATGTCTTTGCCCGTAGTGACCAGGTAAACCCCATTACCTCGGTAGAGGTTGGCAAATTCAACCTAGTATGTGGAGGTGTGGCAAATAAAGGCCCATACCATCCCCGAAAGCTTTCTCTATGGCTCCGTTAGCCTTTTGTCTAGCCCTCTCAAGGGCTAACGAGTCCCAAGCTTCCCACCGCACTGACACGGAAGCATTATGGACCAGTCATCAACACACCAGGCACTACTTGCCTATGCATTGCAAGTCTGTGTGAGCCTGTAACGAAAGGGCCATGCCTTGCAGCCAAGGTCATGTCCAGCAAACCAAGGTCATTACCACGCGGTGAATGACCATAACGCGAGGCAGAGGACCACACCTCCCCTCAAACTATCAGGCCACTACTTGCCTGGGTGCTGCAAGCCTGTGTGAGCCTGTAAGGAAAGGGCCATGCCCTGTGAGACAAGGTCATACTACCCAAGTGAATGACCCGAACATGAAACGGAGGCCGCTCCTCCCCTACAGCTCATGAGGCCACCATGCTTATGTGTGCAAATCTGCCTGAGCCTATACTGGAACGGCCATGCCCCGCAGCCAAGGTCATTACAGCCCAAGTGAATGACCAGTATGTGAGGTGGAGGACGGCTCCTCCCCTTGAGCGCATTGGACTACCTTGCCTATGCATGCACATCTGTGGAGCCTGTAACGGAAGGGCTGTGCCCTTGGGAAGCCCAGCTTATTACTCCCAGGTGAATGACCAGGAGTTAGGCAAAGGACCCCACATCCCAACAAACAGAAGTAGCAAATAACTTTGAAGTTATTTATGTTGAATGTAGGTGACTTACAGTTGCAATCAGCATAGAGTAGAGCTATTGCAGCATAGTGGGTGGGTAAGTGGTTGGGATGTGAAACAGCACTCTGCTGGTTGGGCTCTCACTACCGCCATGAGCTCTGCAGGTGGCCTTGGGTAAGCCACTCCTCTCAGCCCCAGCTCCCCAGCTGTATTGTGGGGGTAATCATTACACTGACTTCACTGCACTGAGTGTGATACTAATCTGTCCAGAATGGTGGTATATAGACACACTGTTGTTGTTGTTACTTCTACTACTGCTGCTATTATTATTATTAATGAGCAGCCTTGAGAATGGGACATATTTAAGCATTCAAGGGCTCTGCGCTTCGATGATCTATGTCATTCAAATGGTACTCAAAGGAATTCTCGGGTCCCTTAGATGCTTATCAGAATGCAGATACTTATTAGAGATGGACTTTCTCCTCTAGACCATGATGCTCTTTGTGCAGCTTCTGTTGTTCCTGTGGGGCTTGTGCAGGAGAATTCTGAGAGGTCTGTGTCCATAAGTGTACAAATGAATCCCCTGTTGTGGTTTCTCTTGCAATTACAGGATTTTACTACTGTCCATCTGGAAGAAGATGAAAAAGTAAGTACCTCTTTGCTGACCTGTGGCCTGTCCATGACCTTCCATGGATCGCTTCTCCAGACAGCTGTCTCCTAAAGCAATATGGAAAAAAGATTGCTTGAGGAAATGAACTAAAGACAAGAAAATAATCTCATTAAAAGATGCATTCGGTTTTGGACGGCGCTGATGACTGTGGTAGCTGTCAAGCGCAGTCGTGAACTTGGTCAAGCAGATAATGTAAAGCTTGCCAGCCCTGGGTTGGAAAATTCCTGGATATTTGGGGATGGAGCCTGGAGAGGGCATGTTTGGGGAGGGGAGGGGAGGGAAGGGAGAGAGCTAAGTGGGGTGTAATGCCATAGAGCCCATCCTCCAAAGCAGCCATTTCTTTCAGGGGAACTGATCTCTATCAGCTGGAGAACTGTTGTAGCTCCAGGAGATCTTCAGGTCCTTCCTGAAAGTTAATTAAACCAAAAGGGGAGGTCTCTGAATCAGTAGGCACCTAACTCAGAGGGAAACTCCCAGAGAGACCAAAAACGATACAAGAAATTAATTTAAATATGGTTATTCTTACTATTAAAGTGCAAGTGCTCAAATGTGAAGTGATAAAGTGCAGTCATAATAATACCAATAATTACATTCAATCAGGATAACAAATTACATTCATTCAAGATGATAGTAAACCAATGCAAGATAGGTAAGTCCATATAAAGGGTAAATCCCAAAGTCCAATCTATTGCAACAGTTTTAATACTTTGTTCTTTTCTTTTTACTAGGTTGAAATGAGTAGAACGCGGCAGCTAAACGAGCTAAACTATAAGCCGGCAGGCTTGTTGCCAACCGTCCAGAGCTTTGCTATTCTGCTGCTGAGACGCACGATAGAGTTTCCTGCGATGTTCTACTCATATCAACCTAGTAAAAAGAAAAGAACCAAGTATTAAAACTGTTGCAATAGATTGGACTTTGGGATTTACCCTTTATATGGACTTACCTATCTTGCATTGGGGGTTGGGTCTTCAGCTGCAGAGCTTCTGGACACAATTGGATGCACCAGAGGAAAGAGAGTTATTTTCTGTTTGAAAGAGAAGCGTTTAGGAGACAGTGAGTTAGATGAGGAAGATGCACATGGGAACAACCTAAAAGTGGGCAGGCAAGTGGCCAACTCAGAGCCAAGCTACAAGTGATGCCTGACATGAGTTGGACACTTGTCAGCTTCCCACAAGTTTTGATGGGAAATGTAGGCATCCTGTTCTTACAGCTGCGGGACCATTTAATTGAAGTTTACAGAACCCACACATAGCGGAGGGGAAGGGGGGGTGCCTGGTTAGAGCCTGACATTTACATTCCCCTCCCGACTGCATGTTCTCCCTCCCATAGACTGCCGCTCTGTAAACTTCAATTAAATGGAGACCCAAGCTGCAAGACCAGGATGCCTACATTTCCCATCAAAACTTTAGGGAAGCTGACAAGTGTCCAACTTGTGTCAGGCGTCACTTGTAGCTTGGCTGTCAGCTTAAAGGTGAGACGCAGGACTGAGAAACTTGAAGGATGTGTCACAGCTGCGTTGAACTGGCTTGGTGCCTGGCAAACTTCCTGGAGCCCCACAAAGCCCTTCCAAGCTCCAAGGGCAAACAGGGCACAAAAGACGCGCCTCATCTTCTTTTCGCTGGGGTGGATCCAACCATCCACCAAGGAGCCTTCCTCCAACTTAAAAGCCTCTTCCTCTAACAGAAGAGCCACTTAAGTTGTAGAAAGTCTCCTTAGGCTGGAAGAAGACTCTGAACGTTGCTGATTGGTGTGGTAGGATCTGGGTAGGATCTGCTCCAATGTTTGTGACGGCTCCGTTGTGCAGCAAAAGTCTTGCCTTTTTCTGGACATTTTGGATGGGGCACAGGTCCTTTCCCTTGCTTCCTGGATAGTGGGCTCTCTTGCCACGGCTGACTCAGGTTGCGCTTTGGACAGCCTGCAAAGCCCTCCCTTCTGTGGGCTGCAGAGAGCTGGTGGGGCAACCAGTCTCCTAGCCACCCACTGAACTTGAAGGCTGGGATTGTGTTGGGACATTAGGGGCTAGGTGCTTGGGAATCTGGGTCACTTTGGCTTTGCTGGCATTATCTGGACCAGCTGTTCTGACATAAAGCAGATTCTGGAGATGTGACATTAAAATAAATAAATATCAACTCGGGTGCTACTCTGACATTCTTAACTTTCCCTCCTTTTCTATTCCAGCACGTTGTGTTTTTCCCGGCAGTTGTTGATGGTGTGTTTTTTCCCAAGTCACCCAAGTTGCTTCTAGCAGAGAAAAAAATCAATAATGTACCCTTCGTGATTGGGGTCAATAACCATGAGTACGGATGGATCGTTCCGAGTGTAAGACATTTCTCTTGTTTTTAATGCACACCCTTAAGCCTGTTTGCCTTTTGAGACACTCTATGCCTCTTGCACTCTTCACATCCCAAATTTATTCTTTTAGATTCTCCAGTATCCAGATTTCACAAGAGGCCTAGACAGAGCAACAGTAAATACTGTGATTCGTGGCTCAGAACAATTCACGGTGAGAAAGGAATCCTCAGGTCAATTTTACATTTGTAACAGGACTTTTACTTTGTTTTAAAAAAATAATTAGGGGGGAAAGGGGTGGGAGGGACTACTGAAGATCTGTTATGGTGACCCAGTGGTTGCTCAGAGTGTAAAAGGAGGTACCCCTCCTCCCCCCAAAATCTGGGTTGTGATGCACTGGCTACCACCTGGGGCACCCACACGAAGTGGGCACAGGGAAAGAAATGCCAGGCTTTTCAGCAGAAAGGGATCATAGTTCACTTATACTGTCAGCCCTAGCAGAAGCAATCCTCCCAAGATAACAGGAGGCCAATGACGCTCCCTGATTTTTCATTTGCACGTGATAGACTGTTGCCCCCGAATATGCTCACATCATTCTCGATGAATATCTGAAGGATATTGAGGACCCCATACAACTGCGGGACCAACTTCTTGACTTGTTTGGAGATGTGGTCTTCGTGGCTCCTAGCATTCAAACAGCGAGATTCCACAGAGGTGAGTTTCTGTTGCAATAGATTGGATTAGAAATGGGTCTCATGAGATCTCCAAGAGAACAATGGTGGAAAGACTGGCTCATAGATATACCACCACCCCGCCAAGATGAGACCCTGAGGTCCAGCTGCTCAGCATGGAATCTGCTCTTCAAGCAACAATTGAGGAGGAAAGCTGGTGGTAGGATTGGGATCCAATACAGAATCACCCATTGTCTGATACAGTCAAGCTTGTTGGGTCACCTGGGCCCAGTCAAACTCTCTCTCACCTACTTACTGAGTTGTTGAGAGGATAAAATGGAGGTGGAAGAATGATGTTGTAAGCTGCTTTGGGGGCAGAGGCCATTTGTGTGGGAGTCCAAAAGTGGGGCTCAGAGGTTAGGAGAGGGGGAAGCTGGTGGACCAGATGGCTGATCAACAAGAATGTTGTAATCACCAAGGGGAAAGGTGAGGTTGAAGTCAATGAGGAGCAAGATAAGCCAGGCAGGCTGAATTAGAAATTCAGGGGAAGAAAGAATATAGGACTGCAACTGAGAGCTGCTGAGGTGAGCAAAGTCCTGTTGAGAAGTTGTTTGTTTGTTTCTTTGTTTATTGAAACATTTATAGCCCACCTTTCCACATGGTTCAAGGTGGCTTACAGTAGTTAAAAAAATTCCAGTTAAAACCAAAATAAAACAATAGCTCCCAAGTATTTCCCTCAGTGAGACGGGGCTGAGGTTGGGGCCTGGTAGTGGAACAATTTGGAAAGCAGAAGGTCACCATGGCAGTCTTCAGGCGATGGGAGATGCAGAGATATCCAAAGGAGAGGGCAGAGGCAGTGGCAGAGTCAGATGGGGAGACCCAGGTTTTGGGAAGTGCAAGTATTTAAGTATTTTGAGAATCTGATGCCTCTCCAGAGACCTGCCTGAGGTGCCTTAAAGTAAAAATAATACAGACTATCAACCTAAAATAAAATTGAGAGGAAAGTTTACAGAGGGTGTTTGCTGTTTGGGTGAGGAACAAGGAGTCCCAGAAAGGAAGGGAAAGGGGGAGGAAATAAATAGGAATCAGCCCGTGCCTTGTTTGGGTATAATCCAGCTGCCATGATGAAATCTTCCTCTTTCCTTCAGATGCTGGATACCCAACCTATGTGTACGAATTCCAGCATCGTCCAAGTTGGTACGAAGCTCTTAAGCCGGACTTTGTGAAAGCGGATCATGGTGATGAAATTGCCTTTGTCTTCGGAATGCCCTTCTTGGAAGGTGAGTTAGCATGATGTAGTGATTAGAGCATTATAGACTGGGAGGGCCTGCGGTTGAATCAAATCTCTGCCCTGCCATGAAGCTCACTAGATGTCCCCAGGCCAGTCTCTCTCTCTCTCTCAGCCTAAGTTGGTTTTGAGGATAAACATAAGAATGATGGCCATTTCTGCCACCTTGCAGAAGGGCAGGATAAACTCCAGCAGACAGCAAGCTTCCCAAATCCACTGTTGTAGGTGCTTCAGTTTCCAGATCTTACAAGGGGCCTGGACAGAAAACACTCTGATTTGCAACTTAGAACAATTCATGGAAAAGGGCTATTTTAATTTGTACAGAGGAATAAAAGAAGGAAATGTTTTAATACATATTTATATTATACATGGTGTATGCAGCACAGGGATAAAATTGGCTTGTATCCATCAAGTTTCTGCTGAATGGTGGCAATTTGGGTTTTTGCTTTCTCATCCTGAAAGTTCTATGGTCACATACATGAAGACAGACAGACATGCATGACTCCACCTATGATGCTATTGGGTAGTAGGCCTCCCGTCTTCCCCACAGCATTGTGGTGCTTCTCTGTACTTCCCAGATTTTCTCCGTATTTTCTGCAATCTTTCTCAAAACCGCTTTGCTGCGATGATTTGAGAAAAAATGTAGCAAAGCCAGGGTGGCTTCCAAATGGGTAGGACAGTCCAGACCTCCCTGCTCAGTTTGGCGCCATTTTCTCTACACCTGTCCCTTGCAGAGACTGTTCATTATACCTCTGGAGGGCTTTTTGGCTTGATGTTTTAATGTGCAACTGACATATCACATGTAACAATCTATCTTTTTGGTTGTTTGAATTCCTAGTTTTCATTAAAAAGATGCTAAGTACAGATGAAGAGATTATAGGAGGTCCCCCAGAAGAAATTCAAAGCCTGCTTTCTGCAATCTTTTAAGAAAGGGATTACAGCAAGCCCTTTGATTTCAATGGGCTTAGAAGGGGGCAACTCTGTTTAAGATTACACTATAAGAAACAGATAATGGGATATTATTCCCTATGACTGTATACAAATAGTATTCTAGGTAACATGTTAATTTTAGAAATGCTCCCCATCTTGGTGCGTAGACCCATCTGGTCTGTCCTTCAAAGCAATTTCCGTTTCAGCTCTCACAATCACCATTTTGATTGCTTGTGCAATGACTTCATTTAAAAACCAGGCATAAATCTTCTAACTTTTGCTAATGCTATTGTTTTATGCCTTGCTTTGCAGATAATGCTAATGAAGAAGAGAGAAACCTGAGCAAAATAATCATGAAATACTGGGCTAACTTTGCTCGCACTGGGTAAGAACATTGTTATGGTGGCAAAGCAAGGCAATGTAAAGTGAAAAAAAGGTCAGCTATAATGGATGCTGATGTTTTTTCATGCAATGGAATCTGCAGCAGGCAGATCGAAACTTCTGGACTGGCCTCCTGCCCTTTTCTCATCATCCTTCCATTTGCATCACTTTGGGTTCCACCCCAAGCCACAGATCTTAGCCTCTCCAATGGAATGGGAGTCCTACCTTTTTCTTTGGGATGCATTTGGAAAGCAGAGCAGCATTCCAGGAGGCCCTGAGGCTGAGTGGCAGAACATCTGCCTGGCATCTGCTCAGAGGGTCCCCGGTTCAATCCCCGTCATGTCCAGTTAAAAGAATCAAGTGGTGGGTGATGTGAAAACTTCATCCTGAGACCCTGCAGAGCCTCTGCCAGTCTGAGAAGACAAGACTGACCTTGATGGACGGAGGGTCTGATTCAGTATCAGGCAGGTCCACGTTTTCATGCTTGTCTTCCTCAACGGAGCTCATAAGTGGTCCAGTCACTGGCATTTTCAAAAGCACTTTGCATAGCAAATTTCAGCTCCTGGGTAGGAATCAGCTATGGTGAAAAGAGATACCACAGTTGTAAAGCAGCAGGGCCTGCCATTCAGCTCGCTTCTAAAACAAACCGTTCTGCAAGTTGGAGGCATTGCATCTGCTTTGCCAAGTGCGAAGCTGGGAGAAAGCTGGGCTCAAGCCCCCTGTGAAGAATCCACTGTCATTTATTTTTTATTTTACGGCAGCCCTTGCTTCTTTTCCCTCAGAGTGCAGCTTTAAAGGCCAAGATGAATTAAAGAGCAAACTAATTCTCCATTTTGAATGCTTCTAGGAACCCTAATGGAGACGGCCTGACAGCGTGGCCCAAGTACGACCAGAAAGAACAATATCTGGAAATCGGCTTGAAGCAAAAGGTGTCAAAGAAGCTGAAAGAGAAGCAAGTTGCCTTCTGGACCAAGACCTTGCCTGAAAAAATAGCTGAAAGCAGAAGAGCACGCACAGAGTTATAAGCCCTCCGTGGTGTCGAGAGGCCATTTTGCTATTGAAAAGTTAAATTAATTTGTTTATTGTTTCAGAGAACTTTTATCTTGGGTTGCAATGTTGGTCAATCGACTCATCAAATATTGTTAACTGTTCACGGAAACATAGAAACATAGAGCTGGATGGGATCCCAAGGGTCATCTAGTCCAGCCACCTGAACAACACAGGACATCCCCACTCCTCCACTTGAAGCCAGCTGGGTGACCTTGGGCTAGTCACTGTTCTCTGGAGCTCTCTCAGCCCCACCCACCTCACAGGGTGTTTTGTTGTGGGGATAATAATGGCATACTTTGTAAACTGCTCTGAGTGGGCATTAAGTTGTCCTGAAGGGCGGTATAATCGAATGTTGTTGTTATTCACAGCTATCACCCTCCTTAACTCCCTTAGAGACCCCTGCTCTATGTCCAGAGGAAAGCAAAAAACCTCCAGGATCCCTGGCCAATCTGAAGCTAAATCTCAACCATGTTTCTGAAGGCTTCCCAGCCCAAGATTCAGCAACATAGGCTTAGAGAGGAGAAGTTTTACCTTAGGGAAGAGGAAGGTCAGTCCAAGCTTGAGTTAGATGAGGGTTTGTGGAACTCCCATATAGGACTGCTGAGGGGGCAGCGAATGGAATGTAGGCTGGAATGGCTGGCAGTGGAAGGATGCCAAAGAACTGAGAGGGACTACCTGTACTGGCTGGCAGTGAGTGGAACTCAATGTGGCAGTAAAGAGGCAGGGAGGAAGAGAAGGCAGGGCTTGAGGATAAGTGGGGGCTAGACCTCACAATAAGCTTCCCCCACATGCCAAACTGAACACCTCTTATAACATAACAACATTCAATTTATGTTCCGCCCTTCCGGGCAACTTAACACCCACTCAGAACAGTTTACAAAGTATGTCATTATTATCCCCACAACAATCACCCTGTGAGGTGGGTGGGGCTGAGAGAGCTCTGAGAGAGCTGTGACTGACCCAAGGTTACCCAGCTGAATTCAAGCGAAAGAGTGGGAAATCAAACCTAGTTCTCCAGATTAGAGTCTCAGCACTCTTAACCGCTACACCAAGCTGGCTCTCTTGAAGGGGTAAGTGGCTGTGCCCGGTGCCTGTGTCTGTAACAGGGACAGGTGTTGCCTGGCCGAGGAAGACCCTCACTGTGGGGCTGAGTTGTCATCTCTCAGTTGGAGTTTTTCTGATGATTTGGGCTGGGAAGATGGGAGAGTGCAGAGTTCAGGAAAGAAGGGGAGTTTTGCAGGGTATAATGCAATACAGTAGAGAGTAGATACAGAGAGCCAGGGAGGGAGGAAGAGAGTTGTAAACCCTCATGGCGTTGTGACCTTTTTTGTTTTTTTAATATATTTATCCAAATTTAATACAAGAAATGATAAAACCATACTGTACAAACAAGAAAGGGATGAAAACTAAACCATAAAAAACATTATCAAAACCACTCTTGGCAAATTGTTAAAAACCCGAGAATTACAATAAATGAGCATTTTAACTTTGTTGCGTGGCGGGAATTACTTCTTTGGCATTTAAAACATCTAAAATTGGTTTCCAGATGAGATCTGAAAACCCTGGTGTTGTGATCTGACTGCCCCCAGTGAGTTTCAGTTCTCGTCCTCGAAGATCACAGCACCTTCGGTGGAGGGAGGACAGAGCAGACTGGTGTGGGGCATCAATGAAGCTAGCCCGGTTTCTCTCCTCCTTGCTTATTTGATGCATGCTGTGAGCTTCCATGGATGATAGGGAAAGTGGGATGCAGATGCTGTAATAACTAAGGACAAATAATTAATGTACACCAAGAGGCAAACAATACCTGACCTGCTTTTGAAATGCAATTTTGAATCATGACGTTAAACTCATTTTTTAATTGTTCAGGGTGGAGGTGGTAGTGGTGTTAAATAACAGAGACTAAATTCATACACTTTTATGAACAGCATTGATCCACCTCTCTACGTGCTGACCCGTTTGGTTCCTATCAAGTTTGCTTATGGAGAGATTTCAAAATCGGCCAAAGGTGAACATTCAATAAACACCTCTCTCCAACCCCCTCTTCAGCTTTCACTCGTTGTTATAAGCAGCAGAGGAAAAATAAGGTTTAGATTGGAGATATCCATGCTCCACCAGTCAAAATGGCACATTTTAATGCATTTATTTATGTCATTTATAATCAGCCTTTCTTACTGAGACTCAAGGTGGATTACACAGTGCAAGATTAGTACAGCCAATATCCAGGAAATTTTCCTAAACAATGCCATAGGGTAAATCAAAACAAGTTCGCAAAGATATAGCATTAGCAAGAATCCTATACAGAGTTGAAGAAATGCTGAAACAGAGCTTAAGCCATCCTATGATTGACCCAGTAAGATCATACTTGAAGCACAGGTAGCACATAGGAGCACATACTTAAGGCAACAGATAGTATGTAAGGCAACATGATGATGAAGTATATGGTCCCTAATTCATTAGCGATATATCTGAGATATCCTCCCTACAATACAGTCCTCCTATCTATGTAAAAAGCCTTTTTGAATAATTCTGTTTTGCATCATTTTTGAAAAGCTAGGAGAGGGGGGGCTCTCCGTCCTGACCTCCTCAGGCGGCCATTCCACAGAGTACGAGCCACCACAGAGAATGCTCATGTATCAGCTGCTGTTGATTTTGCCCATGTACAGGGCGGCGCATGCAGGAGACCCTGTTCAGAGGAGTGAAGCTGCTGTGGAAGAACATAGGGAAGGAGGCGATCCCGTAGGTATGCTGGACATAGGCTATGAAGAGTTTTATGTGATAAGCAATACCTTGAACTGAGCGCAGTAACTGATAGGTAGCCAGGGGAGTGATTGCAGGATGAGAGTGATGTTCACGCTCTTTCTAGCTCCTGATAACAGTCAAACTGCAGCATTTTGCACCGATTGGAGTATCCTAGTTAACTTAGACAGGAGACCTATGTATAGTGCATTACAATAGTCAAGCCTTGATGTTACCATAGCATGGATCCAGGTGGCTAGGTCAGTCATGTAGAAGTAAGAAGCCATCTTCCAGGCTAGAGTAAAGTTGGTGAAAACATTTTTTGCAGCTGTCTTAACTTGTTTTTCTAATAGTAGCACTGGGTCCAATATAACCCCTAGGCTCTTAATTGAGTCTGCAAGGGTCAGACGAACACCATCAAAAGTGGAGAGTACAATGTCCTTGAAGATCTCTGCCTTCCCAACAAGCATCACTTCCATCTTGTCTGGGTTCAGTTTCAATTTGTTTGTTTTCAGCCATTTCACCACAGCTGTCAGGAAGCGATCCAAGATTTCTACTGCATTCCAATATCATCTACATATTGATGACATCCAACTCCATAGCTACGAATGAGTTCTCCTAAAAGTTTTACGCAGAGGTTGAATAACATGGGAGATAAGATTGCGCCCTGCGGAACCCTACAAGACAGTTCCCGTTCTGGAGATAGCTGATCTCCAACGGCAACCCTTTGAGTCCATTCCATGAGAAACAATTTAAACCAGTCCAAGGCCCATCCTTTGATGCCCACTTCTATCTCTACTGTGGCATGGTCTACTGTGTCAAAGGCCGAAGACAGATCCAGGAGGAGCAATGAGGAGGCACGACCTTTGTCTATATTCAGACAGAGATCATCCACCAGTGCTACTAGTGCCGTCTCTGTCCCTTTCCCTGATCTGAATCCAGACTGGAAAGGGTCCAGAGCACTAGAATTAAACAAGAAGATCTGGAGTTGGTCAGCTACTGCTCTTTCCATCGCTTTGCCCAGAAAGGGCAGGTTAGAGACTGGGCGATAAATGGCCACATCATTTTTGCGTAGGGATGTTTTTTTAATTAATAAACTTTTCATATCAGGTCTCCTGTCAATATTCCAAGAGGAACACTCCCCACTCAAAGAGTTAGGGCGTTTTCACACAGGGGTTATTTTTTATAGCTTGCCTTCTTGACTGCACAGACTGCCGTTTTGACCCCAAATGGGACAAATTGGCTCCATACGGAGCGTGGGAGTGCTCTCATAGCCAGCGTGAGAACATTATTGGACAGGGTGGAGTTTGGAGAGGGGAGAGACCTCAGCAGGGTATAATGCCATAGACTCCACCCTCCAAAGCTGCCAATTTCTGCAGGGGAACTGATGTCTGTGACCTGGAAATCCACTGTAATACCGGGAGATCTCCAGCTACTTCCTGGAGGCAGGCAACCCTACTGGCAACCCTAGTTAACGCCAAAATGAGATGGTATTATTGTTGTTGTTGTTGTTGTTAGAATTAGAATGATCTGAAACACAATCAACAATAAGCTGTTTAAGGGATTGTGAGGCAATTCATCACACCATCTTCCATGTTGTACAATCCAGCTTTTTAAAAGGAATGTTGGCCCCATGGCCGTTTATGTTTCAGAGTTCTACAAGGTTCATATTTTCTGCCCTGCAGCTAAACCTCCTCTGGAAAGCACTGGGAGAGGTCTTCTGGAGTTAATGGGGTAAAATGCCACCAACATGGGGACAACAGGCGGCCCTTTCTTTCCTTTAAATCAGAGTCAGAAGATGCAGTGAATGTCGGAACTGGCACCCGGAGGTAGCAATGGGATGGATTGGGGCCAATCAACTGGGACGCCAGGTAAGTCTGAGGTACTGTTGGTTGGTGGAGGTGCCAATCAAGGAACTGGCTCACAGCTTGCCATAGAAGAGGTTATGCTGCTCATGAAAGAGCAGGTTCACAGTATAGGTAGGAGGGGTATTTGGAGCTGCATCTATATGCTTAACAGTGCAATCCTAAACAGAGTTACTCAGGTCTAAACCCATTTAGGAAAGGGTTTGAGTATAGGAATACGGCTGAATCATGGAGTTCCAGATACCTGACCTGGTAAGGGAGTCCACCCAGGGCCAAAGCCCTGTGACAGAAGCATAAAGATCACGGATGGAGCATGTTATGGCCACAAAGGGGGAAGTTACCCAAATGTGGTAGTTCCTGGGTCCCAATGAACAAAATCAGAATAACCCAAGCTATATTTCAACCCATGCTGAAAACATTTTACTGCATCAGGAATCTGAGTCAGTGGGAGGGTCCAATTGGAGAAGCCACATAAGATCCTAGAGAAGAGGGGGAAAGGGTATAAAAGGCAGCCCCAAAGAAGAGGATGAGGCAGAAATCTCCTTTGCTAGATTTCTTCAGACCAGTCAGTGACGCTTCATCAACTTGGCCAAGCCTCGTTTGGGGGAATGTAATGCAAAGTTGCTGAAATTCTGTTTTATGTATTCAATAAATCTATAGCTTCTTTCAGGACATGTCAGTCCCCTGCCCCTTCCCTCACCTTCACAATGGCCCCCCCTCAGGGCGGAATTCCCACATGACAGCTGTTCCTATCTACAGTTGTAACTCTTGTGGTGTGAATTGCGTTTATTTTGCTGTGAGTGGTCTTGAGTGTTAACATGGAGAGGCAACACAGAAGTGTTTTATCAATCAGTCTATTATATGCTATACAATACAATCAATACATTATAAGTGTTTTAAACAAAGAAATAAATGTCTCAATCAAATTTCAAAACACCAATCAAAACATCTACTCTATTACTTGCAGAATGCTATTCATATTGCTGGATGGGTAGTATTTTGTTCTGTTATAAACCAGTTCTAACTGCTTAGGTCAGACAAATAAAACTAGAAGGCAGGTGGCATATTCTCTAAATTCTTTAGAAGGACAAGACCTGTTGTCCAAAATGAATGTTTTTAATAAACAAATAGACTGATGGTGCCTATCCTGCCAGCAATATCTGTTCTAGCCCACGTGGTGCTCTAGAGAAATTAGTTCACATGGAATGTTCAAGCGCCCCATAGTAAGATTTGTTTCTTTCTAATTAGTGTCAAGTTCATGGAAAATTACACAGCAAGAAAAACTGGGATCAGCCTGAGGCGATTACTGTCAGCTGTCAGTAGTACACACAGATTCCCGTTCCCTGCCTCAAGCAAGGGCCACAATCCTGACGTATACAGTCCAAGTACAAAAAATGTTTCCTCACCTTACTGGGTCAAGCTCTGTGTTCATCCTTTTAAGGAAATCAAAAAGTGCCAATCAGGTAACTATAGAGCATTGTATTGTGCCATACTCTGCCTGGAAGGTGAAGCAAAAAAAAATAGCTGGTAAGAGGTATTGAGGGATGCATCAGAGGGGAAGGAAGAAGGGAGGATGTGTTGCGAGATGAATCTAGCAAGAGCTGTTACACGTGGTTTGACTCTGCCAGTTGGGTAAGAATTATTCAGGTAGGGCAGAAGTTCAATGGAGCTGGGTGTTGAAGAAAGAAACAAAGAGAGGTAGCGCCTCACAGATGTCCCACCAGGGAGCTTGGGCATAAGGAGTATCAGAGAAGAATGGGTGGACTCATTTGAGGGAGTGGGAAACTTCAGGTTGGGTAAAAGTGGCAGTGTTGCAAGAACGACCATGGGTAGGGATAAGCAGTAACCATATCTAACTGTTTGTGTTTTGGATTGTCAGGAAATATATCATTTTCAAACAGATGTCTTAATATTTCTGTGGCATCACACCTCTAGGGAAATAGCATTCCCATTCATTTTCTTCATGGTGGCAAAGATTTCAGCTCCAGATAAGCAGTTGCATCTCTTAGCCTCTACAGTACAACAGCTGTCAGCCATCATTTTGGGCTAATTTTCTTGGCCTTTACAGCCTTTCAAAAAAAAGCCATGTGAACTTAATACGAACTGTGTTGTCACATCCCTACCAAGAAGTAACCGTAATTATGGGTTGTTATACCCTCAGTGCTCTGGGCTGTCAAAGAATTTATACTCTCCAACCAATGTTTTAGTGTTTCTCTGGTAGCACAAGCCCAGAAAAGTGGGTTTCCCATTCGTCTTGCCATGCTGTTGTATGTCAGATATACATATCTATTTTTCCTCTGTCCATCCTTGGAAGTAAATCAAAGGTTGTGAACTCTTGCTCAGTTATTTTGGGGTTAGTCAGACACCAGCTGGACCACTTCCAAACTGGTTCTTTGCCTTAGGGAGTGGGGGAAAATTGGGCCTCCTCCTCCAAGCGCTTGTCTCCCTTTGGAGTTCCCGTAGATACACACCCTAAACTGGAGATTATTGGACTCTTTAAAAGAGAGAAGCAAGCATTTCACCAGAGGCAAAGATGAAAATGTTACCTGCTGGCAAGTGCCGGTTGCTCTTCGGAGCATTGCTGTGTGCCAAGTTAGGTGCTGGATCGACAACAGTGACCAAAGGTACCGCCTTTCACTTTTTGTGAGAAACTGTTAGGGTGAAATTCAAGGGACCTACTTTTCAAGCAGAGTGCTCATAAAATATCCTTCCCAAAACAACTTTTATGTTGCTGTTACTTTCGGAACAGTCTTAGCTTCCTGTATCTTTTAAGTGTAGTGTGAGGCAGACCAGAACCCAAATGTTTGTGTCTGCATGAGACATGTTATGTGAGATCTGAATTGTTTTTTGTACACTTCTGCTCATATCTTTGTTGCAAAATGCATGTGTCCATGGGAATAAGTCCTGTTCCTCATGACACACTCTATGGTACGTACTTCTTCTGACTAAACATGCAAAGGATTATACGGTTAGGTTGTAGCCTCCTTGGAAAGCCACAATGGGAGAGTTAAGGGTGATGTTTCTAATAAAGCAAAAATGATGTGAAAGGAAAGTAGTGAATAAACAGCTTTGAGGGCAGGGCCCAACAGCAAAATTCATTCTAGATTTAAGATGCGCTTTTGTCAAGCTTTAAAAGTGTGGATCTTCAGGCCAATATGAAGATAGTCATTATTTGTTTTTATATATTTACATTTCATTTTTCTTCGCAATGGGAACCTAAAGCTGCTTATAACATGATTCTCCTCTTCTCCATTTATCCTCTCAGAATTAGTGACTGACCCAAAGTCACCCAGCAAGGCTTCTGTGGCAGACTCAGGGCATAGGGAAATGCAAAGAAGAGATGGACAAGTGTTGTCCTCCTTTAGTTCGTGATTGTCGTAGCTAAGAAATAGCAGAAAGAACAAAAGAGCCAAGCTGCTAAAAGGAGAGTTTTATGCCTTCTGTGACATGATCTTCGTTGACTTTTCTTAGGTGAAAGAAATGCCCACCCAGAAGTGATTACTGCACAAGGGCGCCTTCAGGGCAAGGTTGTCAGTGTGAACGGTACCGACCAGCCTGTAAATGTCTTTCTGGGAATCCCTTTTGCAAAGCCACCCATTGGATCCCTTAGATTTGCTCCTCCACAAGCACCCGAGCCCTGGAGTCGCGTCAGAAACGCGACATCTTTCTCGCCAATGTAAGAGCCGGTCATTTTTCACTTTTGTGCTACATTTTTAATTTTTTAGATGTCCCTTTCCTTTGTCGATTCATGCATTGTAGGATTGCACTGTTAATCTGGATGTAAAAGGATAGCCGTGTCCGTCTGTCGCAGCAAAATGAAACGAGAATCTAACGTCACCTTAAAGATTAACACTGTTGATTTCAGTGTTAATCTGTGAATCGGACATCTCTGGCTCGTTGTCCAGTTGTCCCATCCAAAGAACTTTTGTGATGCTTAAGCAAGATTTTAGACGATGAATGTTTTGTGTGTGTGTGTATTTCCAGTCCAAACAAAGTCCAACATGAGAGCACATGAGGACTTGGACAAGCAAAGTGTTGGGGGTTGCAGCATCAATGAGATATATGTTTGCAGAGTAGCAGAGTTTGATAATGGCACAGTGGAAATAAGTAGACAGACTTCTGCGGTTCTAGCTCTATAAAAATACTTTACTACATAATAGGGTAAAAAGGGTACATTTGGTAGGAAAAACAACAAACAGTTTCTGACTACATCTTGATGTCTAAACTAGGTACTAGAGAGATTGCAAAGAGTAGTGGACTGAGCTTAGACTGAACAAAGAGCAATAAAACCTTAGTATATGTTGCTAGCTAATTGCCCCCCTATAAACTGGTTCATCCAATACACAATCCTAGATTCCCTCATTAAGACTAAAACCCACTTTCTCTGGCAGGAAGTTATCTTGAAGCCTAAGTGGTCCTATGCTAACTAGTTGTCTGACTAAACATACAGAATAACAATTTAACGCTTTCATGACTGAGCGTAGGACATTGCACAGATTCCAACACAAAGGCAGGCAAGGGCATATCTACTCTCTAAAAACTTGTAATTGTTTTGTACTAGTTTAACGATCATGGTCTCCCTCTTCTCTCAATAATTTTGGGAACTGTAGTTTGTGGGAGGCCCACTCAAAGCCCACTACTTATTTCATTGTCCACTTGTCCCATCCAAAGCACTTTTGTGACACTTAAGCAACTTTTAGAGGACACATCTTTTGTACATGCGTGTATTTCCAATTTGTTACTTGTACCACAAAGTTTAATAACTTTTGTTTTTTTATAAAAGAGGGGGGGAAACAAACCAACATGAGAGCATCTAAGGACTGGGACAGGCAAAGACAGGCAAGGATGTATCTACTCTTCAAGTATTTGAAGGGCTGTCATATAGACTATGGTACAGAGTTGTTTTCTGCTTCCCCGAGAAGGTTGGACCAGAACCAATGGATTGAAATTAAATCAAAAGAGTTATTAGGAAAACTTTCCTGACAGAGCGGTCCCTCAGTGGAACAGGCTTCCTCGGGAGGTGGTGGGCTCTCCTTCTTTGGAGGTTTTTAAAGCAGAGGCTAGATGGCCATCTGACCGCAGTGCTGATTCTGTGAACCTGGGCAGATCATGAGAGGGAGGGCAGGAAGGGTTACATCAATGCTCGGTTCTCGGTGTATTTCCAATTTGTTACTTGTACCACAAAGTTTAATAACTTTTGTTTTTTTATAAAAGAGGGGGGGAAACAAACCAACATGAGAGCATCTAAGGACTGGGACAGGCAAAGACAGGCAAGGATGTATCTACTCTTCAAGTATTTGAAGGGCTGTCATATAGACTATGGTACAGAGTTGTTTTCTGCTTCCCCGAGAAGGTTGGACCAGAACCAATGGATTGAAATTAAATCAAAAGAGTTATTAGGAAAACTTTCCTGACAGAGCGGTCCCTCAGTGGAACAGGCTTCCTCGGGAGGTGGTGGGCTCTCCTTCTTTGGAGGTTTTTAAAGCAGAGGCTAGATGGCCATCTGACCGCAGTGCTGATTCTGTGAACCTGGGCAGATCATGAGAGGGAGGGCAGGAAGGGTTACATCAGTGCTCGGTTCTCGTGGCCCCATCTTACATGCCCAGGGTAAGGCCGATTGCCACCTTGGGGTCAGGTAGCAATTTTCCCCAGGCCAGCTTGGCTAGGAATCCTGATGGTGTTTTGCCATCTTCTGGGCATGGAGCAGGGGTCACTGGGGGTGTGGGGGGAGATAGTTGTGAATTTCCTGCATTGTGAAGGGGGTTGGACTAGATGACCCTAGAGGTACCTTCCAACCCTACGATTCTATACTCTCTAAAAAATTGTAATTGTTTTGTATCAGTTTAACAACCATAGTCTCCCCCTTCCCTCAATAATTTTGGGAACTGCGCTTTGGGGAGGCGGCCCTCTCAAAGCTACTAAAACAAGAATTCAGTAACGCCTGTCCTGTGTGGGTCAGCATGTTTCAGAAGCAAAGGCCCTAGGCCAGTTAGAGGCTTCTGACCAGCGTTGACCAATCAGCAGGCCAGTTTCTGCTCACCTTCCAGAACTGTCTCCCGAGTGGTTATTCCTCCATCCTCCCAGCACTGAAATCAGTTCAAACCACTCACCTGATGAGTAGCCTTCCCGTGAGTTGCTAATGGGAAAGAATATTTCTATCCAGGGGCATTTAGCTAAGAGAACTAGGATTGCCAGGTCCCTCACCCTCTTGGGGGGAGGTGGGACACCCAACACTCACCTTTGTTGTGGTGGTTGTACGCATGCAAAGCTCATGTGCACTTCCAGGAAGTGACATCATCACGCAGGGATGCGCTCCACAGTGGGCCGATTTTGGCCCATCTGGGGCTGAATCGGGCCTGTTTGGGGCCTAAATTGGCCCACTGTGAAGCACAGGGGCTCTCCACGGCCCTCCCGGCAGCACTCCCACACTCCACAGTGGGCCAAATCATGTGGGAGCGGGGGACTGGTAACCAGTTTTTTTTTCTGGGAAAAGAGGTTGCGGAACTCTCAAGAGGGAAATGAGGAAGAAACACGTGGGATTCTTTGAAATCATATTATTGTCAAGCACTATTGCCGAGTATTTTCGAGAGGTGCCGGAACTCCGTTCCCCCCGCGTTCCCCCTGAAAAAAAGCCCTGCTGGTCACCCTCGAGAACTTAATTATTCTATTAACCCATGGTGTATCAGGGTTCTGTTCCATCACAGACAGCAATCAGGAGGAAGGCAGAGGGCTGGCGGGGGGCACCAGTGAGGAAGGAGCCTCACAGACCATAAGTTTAAAAAGGTAAAGGTGCAAACATCAAGTCATTACTGACCCATGGGGGCATGTTGCATCACAACGTTTTCTTGGCAGACTTTTGTTACAGGGTGGTTTGCCATTGCCTTCCCCAATCACCTACACTTTACCCCCAAGAAACTGGGTACTCATTTTACCGACCTCAGAAGGATGGAAGGCTGAGTTAACCTTGAGCCGGCTACCTGAACCCGGCTTCTGCCAGGATCGAACTGAGAGCCAAGCTACAAGTGATGCCTGACACAAGTTGGACACTTGTCAGTTTCCCTCAAGTTGTGATGGGAAATGTAGGCATCCTGGTCTTACAGCTTGGCTCTCCATTTAATTGAAGTTTACAGAAATCCCCCTACACACCCTGAGGAGGGGAATGGGGGGGGGGGTGCCCGGCAGAGCCCAACACCTGCACTCCCCTCCCTACCGCATGTTCTCCCTCCTATAGACTGCTGCTCTGTAAACTTCAATTTTATGGAGAGCCAAGCAGCAAGACCAGGATGCCTACATTTCCCATCAAAACTTGAGGGAAGCTGACAAGTGTCCAACTTGTGTCAGGCATCACTTGTAGCTTGGCTCTCAGATCATGAGCAGAGCTTGGGCTACAGTACTGCAGCTTACCACTCTGTGCCACAGGACTTGCTATACACACCATAAAGAATAACAAAATTTATTCTTGCATAAGCTTGCACCTAAAGAAATTAGTACTGACTCATGAAATACATTTTTTTTACTCTTTAAGTTGCCACTAACAGGGCTACCCATCTGGAATCGCCTCCCAGGGTAATGACTGTGAGTTTATAGTGCAAAGAAACACAAAATGTCATCATCCCCCACCCCTCCCAAAATGCCAAAATGTAATTATCCAAGGTTTAATATCCTGATCCAGAGGAGTTAGTCATGTTAGTCTGTAGCCGCAAAATAGTAGAATCCAGTAGCACCTTTAAGACTAACCAACTTTATTGTAGCGTAAGCTTTCGAGAACCACGCTAGTATCCTGATGATTCAGATATTTTGCTGCCTGTTCTCACTCTCTCTTGCTTTTATTCTACAGGTGTCTGCCAGATTTTGGGTTGATGAATATGTTACAGAATGTGATGAATGCAACATTACTTGAGTCGACCATGTCCGAAGATTGTCTCTACCTGAATATTTTCACCCCAGACACAAAAGCCAAGTTGCCTGTAAGTGAAATTCTGCTGCATTTATATAGTAGGAATCATCACTATCATCTAAGATTTGAAGTTCTGCGTCTCTGGGAGAAACAGACAATGATTTTTCCAGTAGTCATAGGAGTGCTAAGTCCAATTCCAAAAGGAATAACTAAACACCTAAGCTGTATCAGCATAGGCAGGATAACAACGGGCCAGTTGCAAACAGCCGCACTACTTTGAAGAGGCCACATACGGATTCCTAGATTCTTGGATGAAATCTGATCAGTGCGGGACCAAATATTCCAGCCCTAACATCTGGTGGACTGTGGAAAATAAAGATGATGATGATGATGATGATGATGATGATATGCTGTACAGCTATACAAACATATGAACCCAGGGTTCCCCAACGTGGTGCCCATAGGTGCCATGATACCCACCCACTTCCTTTGGCACCTGCTGAGCATTTTGGAAAGTGGGTGGGGCCATTGTAAGATTGGGCTTGTTTCTGACTGCCCTTGTTCAAATGAAGGAGTTGTCACCGGAGACTCAGGAAGACTGGTAAGCACCTGGGTATTCCTTCAGGCTTTCCTTCTGGCTTTCCTTCTTCCCAGGAGGTATAATAATATGCCATACAGGTATACAAGCATAATGAGCCCAGAGTTCCCCAACATGGTGCCCATGAGCACCATGATGCCCGCCAGTACTTCCTTTGACACCTGCAGAGCTTTTCAGAAAGTGGGCAGGGCCATTGTAAGGCAGGGCTTATTTTTGTTCAAATGAAGGGTTTGACACTGGAGGATCAGGAAGACTGGTAAGTACCTGGACTTTCCTTAGTCACCCTTCTGGCTTTTCTTCTTCCCAGGAGATGTGAGGAGGGAGGAATGCTGTGTGGCTGCACCTCCAGAGGACGCCATTTGAGGTTTGGCTCTACCTCCTTGGGTAGCCCTATTGGGTTGGTACTCCCCTCCCCTCTTGGCATTCCAAAGGTGCCTGCAAGTTCAGAAAGGATGGGGACCCCCATGGTAACCATTTCCACAGGCTTACAATCTAAAAAGTCAACATGTGGAAAACATAAGAAGGGCAGGAAAGGGGTCGGCAGGGGGAAAGGCAGGTTCATTGGTTGTCTCACGTTGTCAGATTACACTGCCATGCTCCTTCAGTTCCGCAAGAAATGCGCATTATAAATAAAAGCTCATGTTCAGAGTATGTTGTTGCAGGCAGGAGAAAGGAAGTGCAAGCTGGTGAAAAGGAGCAGGAAGAGGGATGAAACAGGAGAGCTAATCCAAGACTTGGCTAACAGGAAAAGTATCGGTAGAACAGAGGAGCCAAAGGGACGAAGAGGGGAGAGTCTCCCAGGGGCTTCCTCTTCCTGCATGGAACACTGGCTGATTCCGCACACGTTGGATAATGCACTTCCAATCCTCTTTATAGATCATTTGGAACGGACGTTTTCGTGTGCGGAACAAAAAATCCACCTCAAACGATTGATAAAGTGCATTGAAAGTGCATTATCCAACCTGTGCGGAATCAGCCACTGTTGCCTATGCGTGTTTTTAGAGCTTCTACGCGAAGTCATGTTTGTTCATTCCGAGCATGGGGCTTTCTCTTTGACGTTGCATCATAGGAAAACTTCTTTTGATACAATGGAGCAAATGTAGGGTGGTGGCTGTGGGCAGAGCCCCATGTGGAAAGCCAGTGCAGGAAGGTGGCAGAACTAAGTTCCGTCTTCAAAATGGCAGAACAAATCTCTGCATCCCCTAAATGGGGGGAGCCCTACTTTTTTCTTGTCCCAGATGAACCTTGTGGTATCTTTAATTGCAGCTCAGCTGGGAAGGGGCAAAGGGGGGGGGACTGTAAGCCTGCCGGGGGAGCAGCACAACTCTTGTTCCATCTGTGCTTCTGCACCAACATGAGAGAATGGCGGAGAGAGGTAGGGTGGGAATAGCAACAAGTGTGTGCAGATGGCTGCTGCCCTACTTGTCGCTGCTTCTGTGGTGGGGGCATCTTTTTGCACCCCTGTATGGAAGCAGCCAGAGAGTGAGAAACGTAAAACAGGTCAGGAGCATGGAAAGATCTGAAGTGGGAGGGAAGAAGAAGCTTAAATGAGGCTTCAAAGAGGACAGCAAAGTCCTGCCCAGAACACTAGGCAGAAGTTCAGTCAAGGGGACTTAATGAGCAAGAACCTGGATAACCAGGCTAAACACATTTCTTGCCCCCACAGACAAACTGCTCAGGCCGAAGGGCCCAACCTGGAGGCAACAGCTTTATACCTCCCAGTGAAGTCTCATTGGACCCTTCAGTCAGCTTATTCAAGAAGGTCCCATTGGATCCCCCTGGGTAGCATCAACTTCTTCAGCTGGCCATCTTGAGGAGGGGTATTGTGGGGCAGAGGAGATGAGGAAGCAGCCCTCTGTATAGGCAAGCGGTTCAGCTGACAAACAAAACAAGGCCTTGGAGCTGCTAGGCCCGGGATCTTGGTTCAAGGCCCCCTGTTGCCTAATAAGGAAAAAGTAGTCACAAAAAACCTCCCTTGGAAAATAAAATGGAATATAGTTTGGAATTACATTGAGTATTCAGTTGTATATAGAGCTTTTTAAACATTAAATGGTATGGCTGGACAAAATAGAATACATCCAGTGATTGTACTTTTATCATCACATTGTGGTGGTTTTTAAATTGGGTCTGGAACCAAACTGAGTCCTGTCAAGCCTCTTTGGTCTGTTTTCTTCTTCTTCAGGTAATGGTCTGGATCCACGGAGGAGCACTGGTGATGGGAGGAGCTCCTATATATGATGGATCTATACTGTCTGCTTATGAAGACGTGGTAGTTGTAACAATTCAATACAGGCTGGGCCTCCTCGGATTCTTTAGGTAAGAAGGGTGGTGGTGGTGACCTGTCTTTTTCTTCTTTGGGGATTTATTGGCCTCTCTTTATATTAGGCTCTAGGTCCTGCCAAGCAGATATATGCTGGGAGTTTCCTGCTGAAACTTAGATTCAGGTGTGTGGGGCCTTGTGGGACGGGGGATGTCAGATACGTATCTGCCATGAATGTATTCTGTGTTCTGTACTGATTCTCTGAGAGTATGTAAGGTACACATTTAACACTGGACTAGTAGCTACTTATCTTGTGAATGCTTACTTTCAGTTTTACAGCTGGTTTGGAATGTGTCCGTGATAGGGTTGCCAGGTCCAGGTTGGGAAATTCCTGGAGATTTTGGGTGTGGAGTCTGGCGAGGGCAAGGTTTGGGGAGGGGAGGGGCCTCAGAATGGTATAATGCCATGGAGTATACCCTCCAAAGCCACCATTTTCTCCAGGGGAACCGATCTCTGTCACCTGGAGATCAGTTGTAATTCCAGGAGATCTCCAGCCACCACTTGGAGGCTCGCACAACCCAAAAAGCCAATATTCCCCAGAGGGTAACGTCCCCAAAGTGTCTCTTGGCAATTATCACATGTATTCTTTTCTTCTTGAACTGCAGCGGTCTACCGACGAACACGTTCCGATGACCAACTCCCAGCCAGGAGAATCTGCAGCTAGGACGCCAAGCCCACGGGGAAGAAGGAGGGCCACCACGCACTCAACAGGGCGCAAGCTGAACTCCTGTTTCGGAAATTCTTTTTCAAGAGCACAGTATAATGATAGTTGTGTGGTTCCACAATGCTTCACTCACTCCTCTAGCTCCAACTGGATCCCAGAGCTAGAGGAGTGAGTGAAGCATTGCGGAACCGCTCAACTGGCCCTCCTTCTTCCCCGTGGGCTTGGCGTCCTAGCTGCAGATTCTCCCGGCTGGGAGTTGGTCATCGTAACGTGCTCGTCGGTAGACCGCTGCAGTTCAAGAAGAAAAACATACATGTGATAATTGCCAAGAGACACTTTGGGGACGTTACCCTCTGGGGAATATTGGCTTTTTGGGTTGTGCATTCCTTGCGTTATTTGGAACGTTTAAAATAGTTGACATAATGTATTGTCGAAGGCTTTCACGGCCGGAGAACGATGGTTGTTGGGGGTTTTCCGGGCTGTATTGCCGTGGTCTTGGCATTGTAGTTCCTGACGTTTCGCCAGCAGCTGTGGCTGGCATCTTCAGAGGTGTAGCACCAGGACACCTTATCTTATTCCAGGACACCAAAATACTGGACAACACTTCCAACTACTTTGTCAGACTGCACAGGGAAGCCATTGAAATTCACAAGCATAAGCAAAACTTCAACAGGAAAGAAGAAACCCTAAGAATGAACAGAGCATGGGCTCCAGTTCTGAAAAACACCAGGCCAACAAAACACTCCACACCCGACAATAGCCCTGCAGAGAAGATTAGCACATCAAGCACCAATCCATATGCAAAAGAACCGCCTCAGGATACAGTGAAGCCTCCCGCCATTAGCATTCCACACACGGGGAAACTCTTACAGGATGACTCAGCTCAACCCCACCCCTCCTGAGTAGATACAAATGACCTACATCTTTTCCACACTGTGACACTGAGAGATCTCTGTCTTTTGGTGCTACACCTCTGAAGATGCCAGCCACAGCTGCTGGCGAAACGTCAGGAACTACAATGCCAAGACCACGGCAATACAGCCCGGAAAACCCCCAACAACCATAGTTGACATAATCATCAGCTTTATCCAGAAGTACTTTATATAAAAGTGGTTGATTGTTTGCCATATTTATGTGTCATCATATTGTGTTGGTTTTGTAGACCTTACTGTTGTGGGTTGCTACTTATATTACCATGTTACCAAACAGTGTTGCCCTTTGTATTTTCTCACCACTTGGAGGCTGGCAACCCTAGTCCTTGAGTAGCGGCCTGAGCTGTATCATCCTGGGAACTGAAATGACTTCACTCCTTTCTTCTTCTCATCAACCCCCCCCCCATCCCCCACCTGGCTCCTTCATGCCAGGGCAGGAACTAGGGATCCCAGACCCCCGGTGGGGTGGGGGATCTCCTGCCCCCTCTAACCACACCCTGCCCCCAATTACCTGAGCAGCGGGGGGGGGCGCACCTTCCTTGCGCGCTCCCCTGCTGCACGGCGTGCTCCCACGTGTGCCACAGCCGCCGGAATCAGGCCCGTTTTGGCCTGGATTGGGGTCGCTGCAGAGCGCAGGAGCACTCCTGCGCTCTGCAGCGCCCAAAACAGGCCCGTTCTGCCACGGATCGGGGCCGTTTTGAGGCACTGCCGCACCTGAAACGGGCCCGTTCTGCTGTGGATCGGGGCCGTTTTGAGGCGCTGCGGAGCGCAGGAACGCTCCGCAGCACCTCAAAACCAGGCCCGGCCGTGCGATGACATGACATCAAAGTGACGTCATCGTGCCTGAGGGGCCCACACGTGCTCCGTGCACGCGCACCTCCCTCTCCCAAAAGGTAAGTGCCAGGCCCCTGTCCCCCGTCCCCCCCCCCGGCTGGGAGATTGAGGGGGCCTGGCAACCCTAGCGGGAACACTGCCCTATAACTAACGCTACTCTCCTCCTTTACATCACTTCTGCCCATGATTCTGTCTGAGTGCTATGGATACTGATGGATCTCTAATAAAGTAACTTTAACTGAAACACCTGGATGTCTGCAGTGGAGTGCTTGGGGATCTAACTGGCCAAGACCTGACAGGGGAAGACGAAACATTTTCCAGCCATGTATGGAAGTTTCCCCAACTGGAAAAATAGCGGCTCCATGGGGTCCTCTGGTATGAAGGGTGTGTGAAGCTTCCATTCCTTCTTCCTGTGCCCGGTGATCCTGATCCAAACAGACACTCCCCAAGTGCCTGAGAATCTAAACGTATCTCTACACAAGACGCCTGGACGCGTGTTCATCAAGGGCTGGGAGACACAATGTTAGCTGGGAAGCGTAGTTTTAAATGACAGAGCCGGCAGAGATCACGCTGGAGGGGACAGATTCTCTCATAGCCGTTCACTGCCTCTGGCATGCCAGACTGTCTCCCCTTCTGGAGCCTTTGCCCTGCCACCCTCACTGATTAAAATGTCGAACTAACAGCCTCGGCAGGGCAAAAGCTCCAGAAAGGAAGACAGTCCAGCATGCTGGAACCAGTGGAGGACTGTGAGAGAAATATCCGTCCCCTCTGGAGCAATCTCTGCAGGCTCTGTCTTTTAAAGCTACACTTCCTGGCTAACGTTGCATCTCCCAACATGTGAAGAACTCATATCAGAAGTCTTGTGTAGAAAGAGTCTAAGTTTTAACAAGGAACTTACAGCACATGTTTTGATTACCAGGACCTGGGGTGAGCACACAAAGGGATTTGAACTCTCCTGGTCTTTCATAAACAATGCAAAACTCAATTATTCAAGAGGACTTTTTACTCAGATGGGAGGGCTATGCTGTAAGGAAGCGGTCTCAAGAGATCCATCAGTAAAGGATACGGAGGGACCATAGACTACTAATGTTGCTGTAAACAGTGAGGAACTGTAGACCTCTACCGTTATGATCCTACTGGGTCATTCCTATGCTGTTTAATATGTCAGTCATGGAATCGCTTATGCTGTTTCAATGTTTTTTCAGCTCTGTATTGGATTTCTGCTAGTTTTTTTACATCTTTGCAAATTTGCATGTATATTCCCATTACATGTTTATTGAAATCTTTGATATTGATTGTACTGACTCACACTGTGTAATCTGCTTTGAGTCTCAGTGAGAAAAGCAGACTATAAATAAACAAACAGGCCTTGCTGAGACATTGGCCGTTTCCACACTGCCTATAAGTAGCACGAGACTCACGGAAGGCTGCCGGCTTCCTCGCGCGATTTTTGACACCATCTGTTTACAAAACGCCACAAACGGTGATTTATGGCGTTTTGTAGTCGGATGGTGTTAAAAATCGCGCGAGGAAGCTGGCAGCCTTCCGTGAGTCTCGCGCTATTTATAGACCATGTGGAAACGGCCAATATCTGGATTGGGTTCTCAATGCTGCCTCAGTAAATGCCAGGAGATTTGGGAGGCAGTGCCTAGGCAGGCAGAGTTTGGTGAGGATGTGATGTCACTTCTGGGTGATGCTCTAGGCTGCCTTGCCCCAGTCTCTGTGGTGTTTACCATAGAGACTAGGGGAGATTCCTTGAGTGTCACTATGTGAAGCCCATTTTCACTCTTGTTCCTTAATTTCTTGGGGGTGGGTAACTGGGGCTGAGCGCTGTAAATGAGAGGTTTGGATGTGAGTGTAAGGTGACAAGTGTCTGTATTATTTGCTTCTCTACCTGCAGGACTGCTGTGATGACATTAATTGTTTATGGAAATAGGACAGTGATTAACAGCTCTAGTGAAAGAAGTAAAAGAGGGAAACATAGATGTGGGGGGTGGGTAGGGTTGAGGCATTTTTATGGTCAAGCACTCTATTGAGTAAGCTGTGTGAGAAGGGGATTGAAAATGCAGAGAACCCTAAAAGTCTAAGCAAACCAACTAGGAAAGATAAAGAAGTTTGAAGCAAAGAAGGAGGACAGGGGAGCAGACCTCTAACCATGGTATGTATGAGAAAAGGTAGTGGATGAAACTCTAATGAAAGGCCGAGGGACAGGAGAAACTAGATCATGTTGGCAGGAAAAAGAAGTAAGAACGCGGTTGTGGCTGAGTGTCTTCCCTTCATACTCTTCCAGTCCTGATTTATAACCAGTAGAAAAAGCATGTGAATGATGTAGTCGATTCTCTGTTTCTGGTTTTGTTATATACTGCGTCTGCCTTGCTTGTAGTACTGGATCTGTAGAAGCTCGTGGAAACTGGGGCTTATTGGATCAAATCGCAGCTCTCCAGTGGGTTCAGGAAAACATCAAGCAATTTGGAGGAGATCCCCAGTCTGTGACCATATTCGGCGAGTCTGCAGGAGGATTTAGCGTTCATGCTCAGGTGGGTATACTGACAGTGGTAGAATTTACATCTGCACCATCATGCCCACTTCTTTATTCCCCAAAGCTTTCTTCAACCTCATTGGAGCAGGAGGCACTTCTGAAGTCTTCAGGAAGCATCACCTTTACATCTGCAAGGAGCTCCCATCCAGAAACAGCTGCCTCCGTCATAGGAGGAGGCTTGGAATTGGCTAATATTTTGTGGAGCCTCCCAGCATTTTGTGGTTGGGCCTGGTCTTCATGGCAGCCATTTTATTATTAGAACCCTCAGTCTATTCTCAAAATTCCCCAAATGCCGACCGGCTCACCAAGGCTGGTGGGGACCCCTGCTAAGTCATTCACAGAAACATACTTTGGAAGATTCCTAAGAATGGGAAAGCCATAGCAAGTTAGCGTTCAAAAGAGACTATTGAGAGAAACTCCCTCTCTCCCTATTATTAGGGGTATAGTGTGCTACAAGGCTTGGTTTAGTGTCCCAAATAATGGGACTTATCCTGGCTCCATCCAAAGGGAGGAACTACAGGGAGATCAGTGGGCTAGAACAGATCAGGTAATACTCCTTTATCAAACTTTTCAGATGAGGTTCTTTGTCAGCATCATCTTGGAAAAGAGACACTTTGCCCCCTTTTCAAACTGGTTTGTGAAACTTTGCGATTTTTTTTATTATGGACAAATTCTCAGACCATCTTCAAACTCTAGATAGCCCACATTACCAGTCAACACTTCTAGAACAATGGTTGCCTTTCCTAGACTATTCATTTACCACAAACAGTTATTCTTGATTCATTTATATATAGTTTCATAGCATTGTCTTAAGCTAATGTTAAAGATTGTTAAATATCCTTATTCTTATTGTTGAATGTTGTTTTCCATGACTGGACCAACTTCTATATTATAAGATGTTGAATAGGATTGTTGTTTGTGTTCAAAAAACTATATAAATAATTTTTTAAAAAATGACCATGCCTGGCAGGACCAAAACATAATCTTTCAAGGTTATAAAAGCACTGCATGTGGCCCTTAGCACCTGCCTGGGTCTCCTTCGGTCAAGAGGCTGCATTTACACCTCAGAGAGAAAAACCAGATTCCCCTGTTATTCAGACACCTCAGATCTTTAATACATTCTAATTTGCACACTTTCCCCCCTCTAGATATTATCTCCATTATCCAAAGATTTGTTTCAGAGAGCCATCTCAGAAAGTGGAGTTGTTCTGACTCCAGGCTTGTTGACTTCCCACCCAGAAGTCCTTGTGAAAGTAAGTGTACTGTTGAGTAAGTGTGCCAATGTGTAATATTTGGACTGTGCTCCTAAGAACAGTGCGAACCTTAATTTGCTCACCCCAGAGAAAATTCACTGAAATGTCAGGGTGTGTGTGTGAAATCCAATCATTTGCTCTCATTTGGAGGAACAAATCTAGGCAAAAAGGATTTCTTTGTTAGATTCAAGGGATATATTTGATTGAATAGGGTTAGAAAAGTGACAGGTTAAAAGTGACCAAGATGTGCATGTAACACAACATATGCCCTTTTCAGACAATATGCTAGCTCTCTGTTACGGCAATGTGGTCATTTGTAGGTCCTTATAATGCAGCTGATCTATACAGTCATAATAATATAATAACATTCGATTTATACACTGCCCTTCAGGACAACGTAATACCCACTCAGAGCAGTTTACAAAGTATGTTATTATTATCTTCAAGGCAATCACCTTGTGCGGTAGGTGGGGTTGAGAGAGCTCTGGGAGAGCAGTGATGGACCCAAGGTCACCCAGCTGGCTTCAAGAGAAACAGTGGGGAATGAAACCAGGTTCTCCAGATTAGAGTCGTGCCACTCTTAACCACTACACCAAACTGGCTTCACACCATATTGTGTGAAAAGGGCAATGTGTAGATTTTCTATGAGGGAACAGCAGAGATCTGATTTCCATCAATGGATGCTGTACCTTCCTAGAAAATGCACACATTGCCCTTTTTACACAATACAGTGGGTATATTGCACTCTCCTGCTTCCATACATGTATATAATTTGGCAATGTATTATTGTATCTGTTTTTAAATTTGTGTAAACCTCTTTGAATCCTGATGGCTGGGAGAGAAAAGTGGGATACGAATATTTTAAATTAAATCAAATCAACTTACAACATTTGAATAGACAACATTATCGGTAGGCTTAGAATGGCAGTGGCTCTGTGGTGTTTCCTCCAAGGACTAGAGCCTTTACTGTGCTATGAATGAAAGTTGGAGAGGGATAGTGGCCGAGACCCAAACATCCTGCAAGGTGATATATGGGTGCTGTTTGTGTAGGTTAAAAATGCATGCAATGAATTAATTGATGCCCTGCTTTCTTCCCCAATGGTGACCTGAAGTGCCTTCAACATCATTCTCCTCTCCATATTATCCTGGCAATAACAACCCTGTGGGGTAGGTTAGTCTGAGAGCATGTGACTGACCCAAGGCCATCCAGCGAGCTTCCATGGCAGAGGGAGGATTCAAACCCAGGCCGTCCAGATCCTAGTCTGACACTCTAAGCACTATCAAAAAGAGTCCAGTAGCACCTTTAAGACTAACCAACTTTACTGTAGCATAAGCTTTAGAGAATCACAGTTCTCTTCATCAGATGCATCTGACGAAGAGAACTGTGATTCTCGAAAGCTTTATGCTACAGTAAAGTTGGTTAGTCTTAAAGGTGCTACTGGACTCTTTTCGATTTTGCTACTACAGACTAACACGGCTAACTCCTCTGGATCTAAGCACTCTGCTGTTTATCTTTCTCCAGCCTTTCGTCTGCTAATATTTGCAAGAGGGCTGGGGAGATGCTGACCCGATGTCACATTCCTTTCCTCCCCCCAATTATATCTTACAATAGCATCTCTAAGATTGTAAGTCCAACAACCTCTTTCATCACCACCCCAGTTGGGCAATGGCTGTTCTTCATTGTTCATTTCATAATTGCCTTTAACTGCATGTCTTTTTTAAACCTTAACAAAGGAAATTGCAAATGTCTCCGGCTGTGGGACAAGCAGTGCGGAAATGGTGCGTTGCTTGAGAAGCAAAACAGAGCAAGAACTAAGATCCTTGTTGAAGGTAGGTAAAAGCCACATGTGGTTCCTAAAAGCCAACTGAATCAATGGGAACATGATACCCGGTTGCGAAATTCATTCATTCCTTTGGAGTCTCGTCCTCTATACATTTTATCCACAAGGGTTTGCAATGTGCTCTCCATGGTGAACATAGTTTTTAATTATGTCTGAAGACTTGTTTGAATAAATGGACATATCTAAATGGTGAACATAAAGCAATGAACTGATATACATCGTGTAGAGTTTATGCTGGCCGTTACCTGAACCACTAATCTTGTCAATATTCCAGAACGTTGAAAAAACAAACATTTCATGTTCTCAACATATTCTTTTCAGATATGGTTGAACGCCAAACACTGAGGGATTTATTTGTGTATTTGTTAGATAATTTGTTTGCTGTCTCTCTGGGGACTTGTTCTACTAATAAAAGAACAAAAAGAAATTCAAAAATTTAATTCACCAATGAAACAGCAGTCACCACTGGCTTTAACAGCAACAAAATCATTTGCTCTGTAGGTTTTCTACACGTTGTTGATACACTGAAAGTCAAGAATACTCTGTAAAGGTGATGAACTGGTGGCAGCCATAGTGTGGAAATAGGCCCTCAGTGACCAGTTGTATCACAGCCCATTCTCTCCCCCACCCCTACTATGAGTCTGCAGCGGTTAGCTTGTTTTTCTGTTATTGTGTTGAGCAGCTCTCTGCTCATGTGCTGGTGCACCTTTTCTTAGAAAAAGCCTAAAGAGTCTGGGTTTTTTTGCTGTAGGAAAAAACCTCCAAGGGACAACATGATAGAGGTTGATAAAATTACTCTGGGGGTGGTGAAATTGGATAGAAAGAGGGTTTTTTTCTCATAATACTAGATCTTAGGCAATACTTTCAGGACAAACAATAAGAAGGACTTCTTTGTTCCAAGTGGATTTAAATTGTGGGATCCACTGCCAGCAAATATAGTGATAGCTGCAAGTAGGTGGAATTCACCACCAATGGAGAATTGTAGAATTCTCTGCCAACACATGAGCTGATGGTTTTTAATGGGGATTGGAAAGATTCATGGAGGAATTCCTTCAAGCAGCTACTAGCCATGGTGATGAAAGGGATCCTCTTCATTCAGAGGATCCCAGCACCAGGAGGTGAAATCAGAGGAAGGCCTTGGGCTCTATACACTCTTGTTCGACCTCTTGTTGCATTTCAGGCAATCAGGGATGAGCTGGAGGCCTGCTATGTCTGAACCTTCCAGTTCTCTGGCTGCAGCAAAGGGGGTGGTGGACAGAAATACCACTTGAGCAGGGGCTGCGTTTGGGGTGTACATTTAAGAATCTGCCAGTGCAGTTGGGGGTGTGTGGACCGTGCTGCTAATTGTCAGCAGTTGTACATATATGGGAAGATATATTCCACAGGAGTACAGAAGACCTACAGAATGCAGGATTCAGTTTGCTGAGAACCAGACCGGGCATGGAGGAGGGGCCCAACTGGGGGGAGAGTAAGCCTTTTATCCATGCTGTTTTTGCCATTTAAATGTCCTCTTTCCTAAAGCTGCTTTTGGCCAAGTGGAAATTGGAAGGAAATGGTAAGATTCTCCCTAGTACCTGGCAGGACAGTGCAGATTACCTGTTTACTATGACGCTACAGGCACTGCCTGGCAAGCAGATGGTTGTCTGTGTCCGCCTTGCCTGTGGTTTGGCAGGTTCTTCCTTGCACTGAATGGGGGGGGGGGATTGGGGCTACTTCTTGGCCTTGGCCGTAGAGCTCCTTGGTGTAGGTTGACCACTTGCTGATGCTGCTCTAGACTCTACCCAAGTGCAAGCATAGAAATCATTACAGTGATCCTGAAAACTGGGTGTGCAGTTGGCATGCTGCTGATACAGTTTGGGCCTATGCAGAAGCTGGGACTTGTTGGGTTTTACATATGAAAAATGCTTCTAAATCAGTCCAGTTTTGCTTCATTCTCATTATGAAGGTCTTGGAATGTTCTTCCTAAAGGAAGCAAGCACACATTTAAGATATGTTTTCCTTTAAAAAAAATCCAACTACAGGAAATTAGAAGCATGAATGCAGTTGTGGACGGCAAGTTCTTTCCAAAGGCACCCGAAGAGCTTCTGGCTGCAAAGGAGTTCAAGGCTGTCCCGTACCTACTAGGCATGAATAACGATGAATTCGGTTGGATCGTGTCTAGTGTAAGACATTTGTTTCTCCTTTCTGTATCGCAAGCACCTGCATTATCTGAAAAGGTGCCTTAGGGATGAGTCATATGCTATATAAGCCCTCCATGGCCTGTATGAGGACTTGCTATCAAATGAGTGCCTAGAGTTCCCTACGAGGAGCTCAGTTTGCAGGTGCGCACTGGCTGGGTTCAGAGCAGAACCACGACCCGTGGGGCAAGGGGCTCAAGCCTCCCCCTCTTCTCACGCACCATTTTCCCAACCTGATAAGATGGTAATGGGGAGACTGTGGTGAGCCACTTTGGGTTCCCACTGGGAGCAAAAGTGTGTATAAATGAAGGGAACAGATAAATAAATGAACTTAATGTGTGCTGATGGATAGGTTTCCCGCAGGAAACTCCCAGTACACATCTGGTAGAAATGCATCTGTCAGCCACAAGGACTTTATATTATGTGAATCTGCCTTGGCATAGATCAGACACGGGGAACGTCTTGGAATGGCCGTTTTCACACTGTCTATAAATAGCTCGAGACTCATGGAAGGCTGCTGGCTTCCTCCCGAGATTTTTAACACCATCCGATTACAAAACGCCATAAATCCCTGTTTGTGGCGTTTTGTAAACAGATGGCATCAAAAATCGCCGTCTCACGCTATTTATAGACAGTGTGAAAACGGCCAATATCTTGCAGTTCTGTTTTGCCAAGTGCTTTCCATACTACTCCCATTTCTTCTCCAGCCTTGTATTAACCACGTATTAACCACATCTTTGCAAAGGGGGGGTTAAAAAAAGATAACAGGAGATGGGGTGTACAGCACTTTCACAGACGCTGAACAACTTTCGATCCACTTTCAATGCACTTTAGCGATCATTTGCAAGTGGATTTTCCTGTTTCACACAGTAAAATCCAGTGCATTGAAAGTGCGTTATTCAGCAGGTGTGAAAGTGCCCCCAAAGCCAAGTTTAAGGTGTCAGATATAGTTTAGCCAGCTCCCCAGAAGGTAAGACGGGTGAGTGCATCCTTGTGCAAGTATGTCATCAGGTACAAGTCCATCATTTCAACAACAATGGCATAAAAAAAGATAAATTCAATGCTGAGAGGCTGTGGCTCAGTGGAGAAGCTTCCGCTTAGCATGCAGAGGGTCCCAGGTTCAATCCCCTGCATCTCCAGTTAAGAGGACCAGGCAGTTAGGTGATGCAAAAACCTGGTCGAGATGCTGGAGAGCTACTGCCAGTCTGAATAAATAATACTGACCTGATGGACAGATGGTTTGATTCAATACAAGGCAGCTTCATGTGTCCCTGTCTATGCAGTTCTGCAAAAGCTATTCGTGGATAACACTTGTTTTGTCCACGCATTATTTGAGTATTACCTTATATCTTCTGCTGCCATTGAAGTGGCATAATCTCACGCTGAACAATATTGAATGCAAGTGCAAAAACATTATTATTATTTTTTTACACACAGATGGTGCATTCCCTAGATATAAAAGATGGTATAGATCGGGAGAACATCACGGCAGCATTCCAGGCTGTAGCCTCTGTGTTGGTAAGAGAGAAGCAGATCCTTCATGCTTTTTGTACCGTGGAATGGCTTGTTTATGTACAAATTCCAAGATACCTGGAAATAATTAAGACAAATATTACAGACTGTTTGAAAAATGCTGGGAAGATGTAATTATACAGATATCTCAGTGTCATGTTATGACTGTTTTGGCCATCAGAGTCTAGCTCTGAATTTGTAAAATGAGAATATGGAGGATGGGTACACAAGGATATGGGATAAGGTTGCCAACCTCCAAGGTGGTGGCTGGAGATCACCCAGAATCACAATTGATTTCCAGATGACAGAGATCAGTTCCTCTTGAGAAAATGGCTGCTTTGGAGGGTGAACTCTATGGCATCACATCCCTGCTAAGCATTCTCCCTTCCTCAAGCCCTGCCCTTCCCAAGCTCCAACCCCAAATCTCCAGGAATTCCCCCACCTTGAGTTGGCAATCCTTAAATTCTGGTGATAATGAAAGGTCAAGAAATCCTGAGGCCTAATAAAGCACTTTGGAAAGGGCCCTCCAGCAGAACTGGAAGAGAGCCAGTTTGGTGTAGTGGTTAAGAGTGGCGGGACTCTAAGTTGGAGAACTGTGTTTGATTCCCCACTCCTCCACTTGAAGCCAGCTTGGTGACCTGGGATCAGCCCCACCCACCTCACACCATGATCGTTGTGAGGATAATAATAGCATACTTTGTAAACCGCCCTGAGTGGGCCTTAAGTTGTCCAGAACAGGGCCGGATCTAGGGTTGCCAGCGCTCAGGGCAACTCTAGTCCGGCCTCGTGCGCACATGCAGCGTGCTCCCGGTGCGGCATGATGACATCATTTTGCTGATGTCATCACGTGGGGCGCCGGAGGCAGTGTGCGGGGATGGGAAGCCGCCCATGCCATTCACTTCTCCACAGGCGAATGGCGCGGGCGGCCTCGCAGCCCCCCGCGCTGCCTTTCGCCTGCCCCGCGGGACAGGGGGCGGCTGGCTGGCCATGCGCCCCCTGTCCCGCAGGGCAGGCAAAAGGCAGTGCAGGGGTTGTGAGGCTGCCCATGCTGCCGCCTGCGTGCTCCAGCAGCTGGCAGCTGCTCCTGGCACCCCCTCCCTGGCGGCGCCGGGGGCAGACTACCCCCCTGCCCCCCCTCGATCCGGCCCTGGTCCTAAAGGGCGGTATAATTGAATGTTGTTGTCAGAATCTAGATCAATACCCAGACCCAGGGCTCATTTTGAGGGGGAATGCACAGGAACACAGTTTCGGCAGTTCCCCAAAGAAGTCACATGACAGGTGGTCCTGCCCACCTGAGTCTCAGCCATTTTGGGCCCATTTCAGCCTGGATTGGGGCCACAATGGCCCAGATTAGGCCTCTGATGGGTGGTGGATCACTCTCCTGCTCAGCAGCAGCCCGATGCTGACCGTTTGGGGCCTTTTTTTGGCCATTTCCAGCCCCTTTTTGACATTTTGGGCCCAATTTCGGCCCTGAATGGCCAGGATTGGGTCCAAAACAGCCAGGATAGGTGATGTCATGGGGTGTGGCATATGCAAATCAGCTATGCTAACGACATACTTCCAGTGATGGCATATGCTAATGAGTTATGCTAATGGGTTCCTCCAGCTCTTTTTCTACGATATGACCCCTGCCAAGACCAAATGTGTACCTCTGCAGATTATAAATCAGGAAGATACACAGCACTGAAACCGAAGAACCAGCCAAGTAACCAAATGAAAACACAGTGCTGGAAAGAAGCCAGTTAGTTGTAGAATATGGCTTTATAGCGGCACATTATTTTCTTTAAAAAGCTTTCCGCAGAGGTTATATTCTCACCCCTCTGAAACTGATCCCCCCAGTCATTACCAAAAACTCTGGTTCCCACAAGCCATTGACACTTCAGGCCAATCCATATGATAGAACTGTTCCCTGTAAATACACAGTGCTATAAAAACCCTCAACATGCCTGCCATTTCCTTTCATTGCAGGGGCTCTCAGCTGAATCTGTGCCGAAGGCATTGGATGAGTATCTGGGAGACACGGAAGACCACATTCAATTACGAGACCGCTTCCGAGATCTGATGGGAGACGTCTTCTTTGTCATTCCTGCTATTCAAACAGCTAGAAGCCATAGAGGTGAGTTTTCTGCAGTAACAGAACCCTCACAGCAGACATATAGAAGCCCTCATGGCCAAAATTCTCATTGTTTTTCACATTTAAATTTCACTGCCAAAATGTGAATCTTTCTCGTAAAGGCATACTATAAGTGTCGCGAGGGTTCTTTCAATAAAGACCATCTCTTTAGTACAATCACATAGATGTGGGAAGGGACCCCAAGCTAAATAGTAAAAAGAGTGCTCGGGTGACCATAATCATAACCAGTTCTGTTTAAGAGGGCTTTGGCAGAGGCTGACATATTTACCTGATGGCTATTTTGGGGGGTTTATAAATTAGAGGCTGTTGCTTTATTTATTTATTTATTTTATTAAATTTATAACCCGCTCTGCAAGCGGGCTCAGAGCGGGTAACAACAATCAAAGAACACACTGAAATCCATTTAAATATATTAATTACATTAAAACATTAAAACCATAAAAAACAGTGCAAGAGGCTGCAGCTTTTAGCAGTGACCCATATGCCAAGTCCGATCCAATACATCACATGGTATGGGTGATGGCATGCCTGTTAGGTTGGTCGGCAGACGATCAGGAGGAGGGGGCTGCATTCGCTACTCAACTCAACAGGAGCCCAGCAAACAAGGAGCCCAACCAGCTCCAACCTCAACCATATGCCTGGCGGAACATCTCTGTCTTACAGGCCCAGTGGAAAGAGAGTAAACCCTGGCAAGCCCTAGTTTCCACCAACAGAAAGTTCCACCAGGTTGGTGCCAGGACTGAAAAGGCCCTGGCCCTGGTCGAGGCCAGATGAACATCCTTGGGGTCAGAGAACACCAGCAGCTGTTTATGAGTTGACCTAATTACCCTCCAGGGAACATATGGTGAGAGATGGTCCCAGTCCATATTTAGTGTTTCATTTGCTGCTTATACCGCTGAAAAAACCTTCTGTGTAGTGCTTATTTGATGCACACTGGATGATGGGAAAGGTGGGATGCAGACGCCGTAATAACTAGGGATGAATAATGAATGTACACAAAGAGGCAAACAATACCTGACCTGAAACTGCATTTAAAATGCAATTTTGAATCATGACTTTAAACTCAATTATAATTGTTGGAGGGATGGTGTTAAGCAACAGGAACCAAATTCATTCCCATTTATGAATAGCATTGATCCACCTCCCAAAGTGTTCACACATTTGGCTCCGATCAAATTTGCTTGTGTAGAGACTTCAAAATGGGCCAAAGGTAGAGACATTCAATAAACAGCTCTCTCCAGCTAGGGATCCCGTTCCCTGGTAGGGGTGAGGGATCCCCGCTCCCACCATTCACCCCCTGCCACCACTTACCTGGCTGGTAGGGAAAAGGCGAGGAACAGGCACACTCCTGGGGCCAGCACAACAACATAACTTCTTGACTGCACGCACCACCTTTGCAGCAGTCTGCAGCAGGAACCTCGGAGAGCACAAAATGATACTGTTATATATGTAAAGCGGGGGGGGGGGGGAACGATGTAGTTAAGAAGCTGAACTGCCACCCAACATGATGTGGAAATGCCTATAGAACGTTCTTGAACACCACAATTACCCCGCTAGTTGGGGTAAAATCAGCCGAGGAGTAGCTTTTACCAGAAAGAAAGCAGCAGGTGAGGAAAGGGTTAAAGTTCTCTGTGCTAGAGCAATGCTGGCAGCTACATCTGCACACAAAAAAAACTCCTTTAAAATAAATAGAGAAGAAAAGTAAGGCCTAGTGGACCCTTGAGCCATGCAGTGAAAAGGAAGATGCCATCCTACTATGTGACTGAACTGTGTGTATTCCTTTGGAGCACCCAATTGATTGTGGCTTCCTGTTGAACATTTCCAGCAGTTTGGGAATGTTTACTAATGGACTTATTCTCTTTTTATTTTTTCCTCAAGATTCTGGTGCTCCTGTCTACTTTTATGAATTCCAGCACCGGCCCAAAATGTACAAAGATATAAAGCCAGATTTTGTGAAGGCAGACCACGGCGATGAACTTGGCTTTGTTTTCGGATGGCCATTAATAAAAGGTAAATCAGCCTTCATGAGTAAGGGTATGATTATGGGTCAAGTTAATAATGGGCAAGCTTCAGAATTGCATTGGTTGGTTGTAGCATTAACATTACAGTGATTCTCCTCAGTGAGAATTACTACAACAGTCTACAGAAACATAAAATTTAAGTTAAAAAAAACACAGAAAGCATAAAACCAGAAATACAAACCAGCAAGATCCAAAATACAGGTCCTAATCAGCATTGATCCTGTCTGTAAGTGGATAGCTTCCTGTAATCCAACTATGATCCTCCAAGACTTTTCCCACACACTTTGATATTTTCAAGACGAAAGGCCTGAACGCATTCAAAAGCACCCTGCTATTCAAACCAAGCCGCCATCCTGATACCTCCAGGAAGGAACTCCGTGTTGGGGTCTGATGATCTGCTCCTCCAGTGTTCCTGCCCAGCATCCAGCGTTCAGGGCTATCCTGCTTCTGAACAGGGCATTGAGCTCCCATGGCAAGGAACCCTGCAAACACGCCTGATTCTTTTAAAACAGCCATGCCTAAGCTACGGCTGCCCCCCATCCCAGGGATTCCAAGTTCATTGTGCACATGAAGCTGCCTTCTCCTGAGTCACGAGTTGGTCTGTCAAAGTCAGTCTTGTCTACTCCAACTGGCAGCAGCTCCCCAGGGTCTCAGGAAGAGTCCTTTCAGATCACCTGTTACTTTTAAACTAGAGAGGCCAGGGATTGAACCTGGAACCTTCTGCAGGCAAAGGAGGAGATGCACCAATACGGAGCACTGGAGACTATTTTCCCTTTTGTCTCTCCTGTCCCATCTTCAGGTGATGTTGCAGAGGATGAGAAGAAGCTCAGCAAGACAGTCATGAAATACTGGGCCAACTTTGCTCGCACAGGGTGAGATTCCTGGCTATTTTGAACCGGCGTGGCTCAGTCTCTTTAACACCCACATTCCAAATGCAAATTTTGTTTCTGATATTTTTCTAGAAATCCAAACGGTGAAGGTTTGGTGGAGTGGCCACGCTATGACCTGAATGAAGAATATCTGGAGCTGAACCTGCAGCAACGGAAAGCAGAGAAACTGAGAAAGAACCGGGTTGATTTCTGGGTGGAGATTTTGCAGGACAAAACAAAGAAAACCACAAATGAAAAGGAAACAAGTGCAGATCTCTAGCTGGCAATGTGATTTGCTGGTTTGCTATTGTCTTGAGACATCAAATACTTAAATGATAACTGAAAACTGAATTTGTCAAAGCGTGCCTTAGCCCTGAAGGCAGGGAAATAATCAGAGGCTTTGACTGCTATCAGCCAGTCTTTATCAACCAGAAATTTTGTGTGATTCTGACCAGCATTTAGGAAGTGCTGTCAAGGATTTCAGCTACTAGGTGGAGGTTACTAATGAATGCTGTTGGTGAATTTTAAGAACTGAAATCAGGGCTGCAATATTTTACTCTTCTTAGGATTGCACTGTTAAATCAATGAATGGAGATGGTTTTGCAAGGGTGCCTGGGATGAAACAAGCAGCTTAGAGTTTTTAAAGTTGTTTTAAACAGGAATGGTAGCAGATACTTGCTCAAACAGAAAAGACAGATTTTAGGAATTTTAGTTCGCAACTTTTTCCACCTCCAAAAATTAGGCATGTGGGGACCCAATTCAGAGGGGAAAGAGTTTAAATGTTTCTCTTCATACCGTTTCTTCAATCTGAAGCATCCCTGGGGACCTGTTATTTGCCTTTTTGGGGAAACATACAATCTTACATGTGCAGATCGTCTAAAAACGCAGTTTCCCCCCTGCAGAGGTGTTATTTGTCTTCATTTGTAAGTGCTTGCAGATTTGATTAACCCATTAAAATCTATATTAAAAAAATTTAGTCAAGTTTATTGAACATTTTAAAAAATGGAAAGTGCCCTACCAAAACTTTACCTTAATTTTGGTTCAAGTACCACAAATTACAGTGAACGCAATCCATTACACAGTTAAGTGGGCACCGTGCACATGACATGCGTGGGTTCGAGTGCAAAAACTAGATGGTGGCAGGACAGAACTGGAGAGAGGTATGACAAACTTCCGGTCTTTATATTTTTAAAGAAAGAGACTCCACGTTTACATCTTCATCCCAGGAGCCTCTGGGATATCTTAAGGTCTGTCTTCTACTCATGGCAATCTAATCAGTTTGAAACACCTCAACGTTTCTGTAAAGTAGTCGGTTCACATTCTAAAGTGATTTCAACAAGCTCTTTATTCAGCAGGAACATCAATGAAACGCAGGCAGCAAACCGCAAATATTTATACACAACTTCAACCCCCAAACCACGCCCCAGCGTTGTTAACACCCAATAAGAATCACCTAACTAGAAGCCCTTGTTTGCATCAACTATATACATTGTAACTTATTTACAGCATAGCAATTGGTCTTTATTGTGCTGTTATGATTGGCTGCTGCCAGCACTGAACAACCAATGACAATACAGACTTCAGGAGCCTTGTTTGTGATAGAAGATCGACCAATACATAACACTCCTCCCCCCTAAGTCAGAGTTGATGCCTCAGCGGGACTTCCGGTTTGGGATTCATGGAGGTCTAACGCAGCTCCATTTGCGGAGCTGACCGGACTGCCGTTTTAAGCGGCCGGCGTGGTGAAAATAGCCCGCGGCCGACTGCTCTCAGGCGGAGAGCAGGCAAAGAACGCTCAAGACCCTAGGGTGAGTTAGATCTCGGACGAGGGGGGGCTCTGCGTAACGGGCCCCCTCCCGATCCTTGAGGTCCCACCCTGCGACGGGTCGGCTACAATCTCTGCGGCAGTTTTGGGGCCAACTCGGCTGGCATAAGACCTACATACCCAAGCTTCGATTGGGGGAAGAAGTGGAAAGGAGAACTTGAAATCGAAACAGCGATTACAACCCGAGGAAAGTGAAGGGAAGGTAAAGATCACTATCTTCTGATTGATAAAAACAGAGAGGAAAAAAAGTAGATTTTTAAACTGCAACAGACTAGCGAAAAGGAGGGGAAGCTTCGGCAGGAGTTGTATTTGAAAAGAGACTAAGTTTAAAGAAGTTATTAAAGAAATTGGACTATTGTTTTGAATACCTGTGGCTTTGGAGCTGTGAGAAAAAGACACCATCGCGAGATCTGCTGTGGGAGGACAGGAGACAGGAAGTGCATAACAACAATAGAGCGGCTGGAGAGAAGCGGCCCTTGCTGGAGGGCAGGAAGAAGGGAATCGCCATCTTTGAGAGGGGAAGGGTCGCGGCCTCAGCGGAAAAGGAAGTAGGCCATATTGGATTACAAAATCATAGAGAGACCATAGAGAAAAGACGCCCGACATTTTGGACCCTTTAAAATTAATTTATGCAAGAAGACCGGGACATTTGAAATAAAAAAGGTACCAAATTTAACGCCACGGAGCTAAGGAAGAGAGCGGACTCGTGGGAGCGAGCTAAAGCAAGCCCCACGATGTCGAAGAAAGAGTGGCAATCGGCAATAGAAAACCTGGATAAAAAACTTTTAGAGGTGATTAAAGAATTTAAAGACATGAAATTGGAGCTGATTAAAGAGGTTAAACAGACAGTAAAATCGGAGCTGTCAGAAGTAAAATCGGAGCTGTCAGAAGTGAAAAAAGGTATGGACACAATACAAAGTGAATTACAAGGGACGCAGCAGAGAGTTAAAACAGTAGAAGGAGCGATGGAGAACTTAGCAGATACGCAACAAACAGAGATGAGACTGATGAGGGGAAGGATGGCGGTTGCGGAAAGTAGACATATGGAGAAGCAGCTGAGATTTCGCGGTCTGCCGGAAATGGAAGGAAAGACAGCGCAAGAACAGATGACGGAGGTGTTAGCTGAATACCTGGGGAAGGAGGAGGAGGATGTTGTGGCTATCCTAGATGTGGCATATCGTGTGAATTCGAGAATTGCAACCCAGAGAAAAGTACCAAGAGACGTGATTGTACAATTTACAACAAGAAACATGAAAGAGAAGATTGTGACTAAACAGTTTCAAGATCCATTGGAGATCGATGGCAAGACAATTATTATAATGAAGGAATTACCCAGATCAGTGTTATTAGATCGGAAAAAATATAAAACGCTAATCCAGATGTTGAAGGACATGAAAATCAGGTACAGATGGGAGCTTCCAGAGGGTTTGTCCTTCGAATTTGGAGGTGCCAAAAAGCGTATCAGATCTGAGCGGGAGATGGAGCGATTTATAAGGGACAATGAAAAAGACTTACCAACAAGATTATGAACATGGAGTGTAAAGTATTATCTTGGAATGTAAATGGACTAAATTCACCGAACAAGAGAAAAAATATTTTTCACTGGCTATTAAAACAAAAATGCGATATTGTTTGTTTGCAAGAGACTCATATTCGAAAACAGGATGTAAAATATTTAAAACTGGGAAAATTGGGCAAAGACTTTGTAGCGGCCTCAAGTAAGAAAAAAAGAGGAGTGGTGTTGTATGTAAAAGAGGAGCTACAACCAAAATTTATAATGAAAGATGTGGAAGCCAGATTTGTAGCAGTGGAATGTACTTGGAATTTAAAGAGAGTGTTGGTAGTCGGAATCTATGCACCCAACGGTGCAAAAGAGAGCTTCTTTGAGGATTTGAGGAAGCATTTAGATGATCTTTCATATGACCAGATAATTCTTGCTGGAGACTTCAATGGAGTGACAGACTTGGAACTGGATAAAAAGACTACAATGGCACAAAAGAAAAGAGGACTATTACCAAAGCTCTTTTTTGAGTTGATTCAACAAGACACTCTTGAAGATGTATGGAGGAGAGAATATCCTAAAAGTAGGCAGTTTACTTTTTATTCTGCAAGGCACTCCACACTATCAAGAATTGACATGATCTGGGCCTCAAAAGATTTGGCGTTATGGACTAAAGATGTAGAAATAATGCCGATGGTAGGCTCAGATCACAACCCAATTATGTGGAAGCTAGGGAAAAGGAGAAAAAGGAAAGCATGGAGAATAAATGAGGATTTGTTACAGGAAAAAGAGAATATGGAAATATTGAGACGAGAGACAAAGTTTTTCATACAATACAACGTGAATAAAGAAGTACCAACTGATAAAGTTTGGGATGCTTATAAGGCGGTTATAAGGGGCATACTAATGGACTTAAATGGTAGAGCAAGAAAGAAGAAAGAGGAGAAGAGACAAGAGATTGAGGAGAAAATAAAAACTAAGGAAATACAGTTAAAAAAGAGACCAGGGAAAAAGAAATTATACCAGGAAATTAAAATATTGCAAGAACAGCTAACAGCAATGAGTAATAAAGAATTGGAGTGGAATCTCAAAAGGCTGAATCAGAAAGTGTTTGAGGGTGCAAATAAACCTGGGAAGTACCTGGCATGGCAACTGAAGAAGAGAAGGGAAAAGAAAACAATAAATAAAATTTGTGAAGATGACAAAACATATTTGGAACAGAATACCATTAGTAGAGCCTTTTATAAATTCTACGCTAAACTGTATAATAAGAAAGAAGTAAATAAAGATTCAATAGCGTCATATCTGGAGAAAATGACACTTCCAGAAATCTCGGACGCTTGGAGAAATAAACTGAACAGTGAAGTAACGGATGAGGAAATAAATAAGGCAATACAATCTGCAAATCTAGGAAAGGCGCCAGGGCCAGATGGACTTACAGCTAAATTTTATAAGACTATGGCCAATGAGCTGGCACCATTTCTAAAGGAGGTGATCAATGGAGTTCTAAGGGATCAAAGGATTCCAGACACTTGGTCTGAAGCGAACATATCATTGATCCCAAAAGAGGGCCAAGACCTGACTAGTGTGAAAAATTACAGACCTATATTGTTACTCAACAATGACTATAAAATTTTTGCGAAGATACTGGCGGAGAGACTGAAGGGGTGGCTTTCAGAAGTTATAGAGGAGGAGCAAGCAGGCTTTCTGCCAGACAGACAAATAAGAGACAATTTAAGGACAGTGATTGATGCTATTGAATATTATGATAAGCGTTGTGATAAAGAGATTGGTTTCTTCTTTGTTGACGCTGAAAAGGCATTTGACAATTTAAACTGGAACTTTATGTTTGCCACTATGGAAAAGCTACAATTAGGAGAAAGATTCATCAGAGCAATTAAGGAAATCTACAGAGACCAGACTGCAGCAATTGTGGTGAATGATGAATTGACTAAGAAATTGACTATAAGCAAAGGAACAAGACAAGGTTGCCCGTTGTCTCCACTGTTGTTCATTTTAGTATTGGAGATTCTGATGATACAAATACGACAAGATGAGGAAATTCGAGGAATAAAAATAAAGGACTATTCATACAAGGTCAGAGCATTTGCGGATGACATAATGTTAATTGTAGAGGACCCACTGGAGAACATGCCAAAAGTGATAGATAAGATCAAGGAGTTTGGAGACTTGGCAGGTTTCTTTATTAACAAAAAGAAGTCAAAGATACTATGCAAAAATATGACTAAGCAGAAACAACAATTGTTAATGGAAACAACGGACTGTGAAGTAACAAGTAAGGTGAAATATTTGGGAATTGAACTGACTGCAAAGAATATAGATTTGTTCAAGAATAATTATGAAAAACTATGGACTCAGATTGAGAGAGACTTGATTAAATGGAATAGGCTCAATCTGTCATGGTTGGGTAGGATTGCAGCAGTTAAAATGAATGTGTTACCAAGAGTGATGTTTTTGCTACAGACAATACCAATCATCAGAGACTCTAAACAATTTGAAAAATGGCTGAGGAAAATATCAGATTTTGTATGGGCAGGCAAGAAGCCTCGAGTGAAAATGAAAGTTTTACAAGACGCAAAGGAAAGAGGCGGAATGCAACTGCCCAACCTGAGACTTTACCACGATGCAATCTGCCTAGTTTGGCTGAAAGAGTGGATGACATTAAAGAACAAGAAACTATTAGCCCTAGAGGGATATAAAAAAATATTTGGATGGCATGCATACCTATGGCATGACAAAGTAAAGGTCAACTCGATGTTCCTGCACCATTTTGTACGGAGAAGTCTATACACAATCTGGAAGAAGTACAGAATTTACCTACAAGAAGGAACTCCTTGGTGGGTGGTTCCATATGAGGTGATAGACCCGAGAGCTGTTGATAACGAACGACAATGTTTAACTTACAAAGAAATAACTAAAATAGAAGCATCTAAACTTAGAATAAAGACGCAAGAGGAACTATCACCGAACTACGATTGGTTCCAGTATAGACAGATCAGAGATTTGTATAACTCGGACTCTGTAAAGGGAGGTATACGAATAGAGAATTCGGAACTAGAGCAGACCCTTCTTAAAGAGGACAAGAAAAGAATATCCAAGGTATACCAAGTACTGTTTAAATGGTATACTGAGGATGAGACAGTTAAAACACAAATGGTGAAATGGGCTATAAATTTTAACAAAGAGATAACAATGGAGGCATGGGAATACTTGTGGAAGACTACAATGAAGACAACGACATGTACAAATATTAAAGAGAATATCTACAAAATGATCTATCGTTGGTACATGACACCAAAGAAGATTGCGCTAGGGAATTTGAACACTTCTAATAAATGCTGGAAATGTAGGAAGCATGAGGGCTCCCTCTATCATATGTGGTGGTCGTGTGAGGTAGCTAGGCAGTACTGGGGGAAAATAATAAGAGAAATGAGTGAAATTTTACAATTTCAAATAAATAAGAACCCAGAACTCCTGCTACTAAACTTGGGAATGGAGGGAATTCCAGCCCATCATAGGACGTTGATATTTTATATGACAGCAGCAGCCAGACTTTTGTATGCGCAAAAATGGAAAGTACAAGAAGTGCCAACTATTGAAGATTGGATCTACAAATTGCTGTACATGGCAGAAATGGACAAGATGACAAGAAAACTGAGAAATCTGGACTCAGGGCAGTTTAACACAGACTGGGAGAAGCTGAAACAATATCTGGAGAAGAAATGGGAGGTGGGAGGAAAACTGTGGCAGTTTGAGAACTACTGAAGTACAATAAAATGTAGAGGGGGGTGACTTTACCGGGGGGAGAAGAGATAAATGTGAATTTATAAGCAGGTAGATTAATAGATTGACATATATATAGATAAATATAGGCTAATAAACAGAATATTGATAGAAAATAATTAATTATAACGATTAAATATAAGGATTGAGCAACCAATAATATTTTCTTTCTTTGATAAGATTTGTACAATGCATCAAACTGAATGTCTGAAGGTATAGAAAAGTCAAATTGATTGACTATGCGATGAGAGCTATATAGAATTATTATAAAAAGACAGAATGAGTAATATATAGAGAATAAGTCAAATTGTTTGATTTAAATGTGTAAGATTTATATGGTTTATGATATATAGAAATATTTAAAATTGGTAAATGGGATAAATTGTTTATCTAAGATGGAAATAAAGACTTACAGTTTGGGGTATATAATAATAAAAATAGTTAAGGATGTACTGCTTAGAATAATGGGGAATATTTATTTGTTTTAGATAGAGGAATTTAATAGAAATAAGGGAAAAGGGACAAAGGGTTGGAAAACTGTTGGAAGTCAACAAAAGGGGGGGAAAGGGAGGGGGTTAGAAATGGAAAATGTGGGGAAAATTGAATGCAAATGTAAAAACAACGGATTCTAACCCAATAAAAATTTTTTCAAAAAAAAAAAAGAGTTGATGCCTCAGCAAATATAGTCTCTTAGCTGGTGGGGAGGAACCCGAACCCACTGGGAACATCGCAAGTCCACCGAAGGCAGAGGAGAGTTTGAGGTCGGCGGTTGTGCCAGCTGTGGTACCATGGTTGGCCCATCACACAGTTCCAAGTGGCTCTCAGGAGTAGCGCTTGCCTTGACACTGTAGGGTTGGTGTTTGAGGAGCCGGTGGTGCGATTTCGTTGTCTGTCTCCTGTGCCACGGTGTTTCCCAGAATGCTGGCCGTAGGCACACCTTCAGGCTCCGTTATCCTTGCCAGCCATCTGCGTTAGAGCTGGTCCAAGTGGCGCCGTAGCCTCCTGCCGTTGGCCGCAATGACAGCGTACAACACTGGTCTGGTTGCCGCTTCTACAGATGCCGGCACCCACACTGGGCCCTCACTGTAGTTGCGTGCATAGACCAGATCTCCCGGTTGGAAGGTCCTCACCTCTCCGTCTGGCAAGGGTTGCTTCTCGGGGGATAGGTCGGAGTGCAGCCTGTCCAGCATGATTGTGAGCCTTCTGTTCATGAGAAGCTCGGCTGGGCTGTGGCCTGTGGCAGAGCTGGGTGTGACATGCTGCTGTAGCAGGAAAGCAGCCAATTGCGTCTGCCATTTGCCTTGACTGATTCTCCGGAGGCTGTCCTTGGTTGGTCTTACCATCTGTTCCTCTTGCCCATTGGTGGATGAGTGGAACGGGGCTGATGTGACTTGTCTGATGCCATTGTCAGCCAGGAACTGCCGGAATTCTGCCACTGTGAACTGCACCCCGTTGTCAGACACCAGAGTGTCAGGCAACCTGTGTGTCACAACAGCCGACAGAGGGCTCAAATAACTACAGCAGCGGTCATGGTGGAGACAGGAACAACCTCTAGCTACTTTGAGTACGAGTCCACAATAATGTGGAACATTTGTCCCTGGAATGGTCCACCAAAATCCTTTAAAATTTTTCTTTATTTAAACTATAAACCATACACCATAACATAATAAAAAATAAACATTGAGAATAAGAAAAAAACACACAATTCTAAACATGACACACTAACAATACATATATCTATATAATTAAAAGGGAAAGGGAAAAGAAAACAGGGGGAAAAAACCTGGAACAGTCTGGCAAAATCTAAGTGGAGTCTGGACCATGGTGCCCTTGCTGACTTCCATGGGTGTACTGGAGCTTGTGCTGGGGCTGGGCAAGTCTCTTGGCATGGCTTGCAGGCGCGGACCCATTCCTTGATAGCCTCGTCCATGCCCGGCCACCAGACATAACTGCGGGCAAGTGCCTTCATGCGCACGATGCCCAGATGTCCACTGTGTAGTGCCTTGAGCACTTGTTGTCACAGCTTAGGAGGGATGATGACTCGGTTCCCCCACAGCAGGCAGCCCTTGTGTACAGAGAGTTCATGTTGCTTGGTGGAGTACGGCTGGAACTCTTTGGCCAAATGGCCCTCTGGCCACCCCATCCACACCCAGTCGAGCATACGGATGAGGGTGCGGTCTTTGGTGGAGTGAGCTGCTATCAGGGACATAGTGTCCTTGAGGTAACTTTTTGTTTTAACAACCAGCAGTTACAGGAAGGAGTCTAAGAATACCGACAACGGCTCCAAAACAGAGTTGGAGCTGGAAACGATAGGGCGGCCAGGGGGTGGAAGCCCCCCCCTTATGTATTTTGGGGAGGGTATAAAAGACGGGAGTCCTGGGCTGATCATTAATTAGAGCATCGTGTGTCTTTTTGTCTATTTCATTGGACATAAGTCCTTCATCCAGGACGATCTTAATTACTCGTTTTACCTGTGCTAAAGGATTATTGGGATGGGTCTATAGTCCGTCTCCACGCCCAGTTGTCTCTCCACTTCTTGCACATAATGGTGCACGTCTTGTATGACTATACCCCCTCCCTTGTCGGCCGCTTTAATAATAATGTTGGGGTCATTTTTTAAAGCAGAAAGAGCAGCCCATTCCTGCTTATCAAGATTGTGTCTTTTGAAATGTCGTGCCCCTTCCAGTTTGCTAATATCCCTTAATACTACCTTTTCAAATGCCTCGATCATGGGGTCTGTGATCAAGGGGCAAAACGAAGACTTAGGTCTAAGCCCACGATGAATAGGGGCGGGCGGGGGGCTGTTGCCAATTTTTTTTTTAAGTTTAATAAGACGGACAAGTTTGTAAATGTCCAGTCATTTATGTTAGCGTGTGTTAGCGAGTTTTGTCTTCAGTACCGGTGGAACTCCCTTTGTTGCTCAGGGTGAGAAGACAGGCCTGGCAGACAGAGGGGCAGGGAGTTCAGTCACACTAGGGCCTTTTGTTTATTTTACTTTCACCCATCTATTGTTGCTAATGCACCTTGCTTGCTTGCTTGCTTGTTTGTTTGATATTAACTGACCTCCTTGTAAATAAACCCTTTTGTTTGTTGTTACTCTGCTGGGTCCTCACGCCTGTTTATTGGCCAAGCTACGGAGGTCAGAAGGGTTGGGAGGGTACTCTGGGCCTTCCCAAGGGACCCTAAATCACAGAGCGGTGGCAGCGTAAGGTGGCTCACCACACCTGAGGCATGACATCTGGTAATAGCCATTGAGGGATGCATCAGAGGGGAAGGAAGAAGGGATAGTGTGTTGCAGGATGAATCTAGTGAGCACTGCTACGTGAGGTTTGACTCTGCCACTTGGGCAAGGACTAATCAGGTAGGGCAGAATTTCAATGGAGTTGGGTGTTGAAGAAAGAAACGAAGAGAAGTAGTGCCTCACAGATGTCCCACCAGGGAGCTTGGGCATAAGGAGTATCAGAGAAGAATGGGTGGGCTCATTTGAGGGAGTGGGAAACTTTAGGTTGGGTAAAGGTGGCAGTGTTGCAAGAATGACCATGGGTAGGGATAAGCAGTAACCATATCTAACTGTGTTTTGGATTGTCAGGAAATATATCATTTTCAAACAGTTTTAATATTTCTGTGGCATCACACCTCTAGGGAAATAGCATTCCGATTCATTTTCTTCATGGTGGCACAGATTCAACTCCAAGGATTTCCAGATTAGCAGTTGCATCTCTTAGCCTCTACAGTACAACAGCTGTCAGCCATCTTTTGGGGCTATTTTTCTGGGCCTTTGTAGAGCAGCTTTTTCAGAAAAGCCATGTGAACTTTACACAGACTGGGTTGTCACATCTCTTCCAAGAAGTAACTATATTTATGGGTTGTTATACCCTCAGTGCTCTGGGCTGTCAAAGAATTTATACTCTCCAACCAATGTTTTAGTGTTTCTCTGGTAGCACAAGCCACGCTTGAACTCTGTTGTATGTCAGATATACATACCTATTTTTCCTCTGTCCAGCCTTGGAAGTACATCAAAGTTTGTGAACTCTTGCTCAGAGCCAAGCTACAAGTGACGAATTGATCAAGTGGGGCACAAGGGAACGGCAAGCGAACAGGGAGGAATACATGTGAGTCTGTTCACTTGCCATGCAAGTGTAATTCATCACTTATAGCTCGGCTGTCAGTTATTCTGGGGTTAGTCAGAGGCCAGCTGGACCACTTCCAAACTGGTTCGTTGCCTTAGGGAGTGGGGAGAAATTGGGCCTCCTCCTCCAGGCGCTTGTTTCCCTTTGGAGTTCCCGTAGATACACACCCTTAAACGGAGATCTTTGGACTGTTTAAAAGAGAGAAGCAAGCATTTCGCCAGAGGCAAAGATGAAAATGTTACCTGCTGGCAAGTGCTGGTTGCTCTTTGGAGTGTTGCTGTGTGCTAAGTCAAGTGCTGGATCGACAACAGAGACCAAAGGTACCTCCTTTTGCTTTTTGTGAGAAAATGTTACGCTGAAATTCAAGGGACCTACTTTTCAAGCAGAGGCTCATAAAATATCCTTCCTGAAAGGACTTTTATGTTGCTGTTACTTTCAGAACAGTCTTAGCTTCCTGTTCCTTTTAAGTGTAGTGTGAGGCAGACCAGAACCCAAATGTTTGTGTCTGCATGAGACATGTTATGTGAGATCTGAATTGTTTTTTATACACTTCTGCTAATATCTGTGTTGCAAAATGCATGTGTTCATAGGAATCAGTCCTGTTCCTGTCACACTCTATGGTACGTACTTTTGACTAAACATGCAAAGGATTATACTGTTAGGTTGTAGCCTCCTTGGAAAACCGCAATTGCTTTCTAATAAAGCAAAAATGATGTGAAAGGAAAGTAGTGAATAAACAGTTTTGAGGGCAGGGTCCAACAGCAAAATTCATTCTAGATTTAAGATGCTTTTTTGGTTAAGCTTTAATAATACATTACTCTTCAGGCCACTATGCGGGTAGTCTTTTTATTTATGTTTATATATTTACATGTAATTTCTCTCCGCAACGGGGACCTAAAGCAGCTTACAGCTTACAACATCGTTCTCCGCCCCCCCTCCCGCCCTCCTCTTGCCCTGGTGGTCCACTGATGTCAGTGTAGAAGAGTTGGTATCGTATGCCTTCTGTTATGACCCCTTCTTTCTCTTGGGTAGATTTTGCCTTTAGGCTTTCCCTTACACCCTCTGGGTAGATTGCTGCCACCAGGAACATTATATTCCAAGATACTTTATTTAAATTTTCCCCTTTAGTAACGTGCGCAAGAGTCAGGCTCCTTCGTGGTTTTATGTGGCCCTGGGAATGGGATATAGTAATGACAGATACTCTGGGATATAACAAAACGAAAGTAAACTTTTATTTTTTCAAAAAGCGTATTGGTTTCATAAGACTGGTTCTCAATTCTTAAAGTTACTTCACTTAAACTCATTCGCACAGATCTCTTTTAAGGCTTCACACACAGTTTGCCTGCTTTTGTTCTTTCACAAACATACTCAGATCAGGTTTCCACATAGGTTATATTTCTCTCAATAATACTTAAACATGCTCAGGCAGCACACAGCTAGCCTCTCTCTTCCTCACTCAATATTTCTCTCGGACTAAAACTGCATTCACTCCACTCTCACTTTCAGTCATCAACCAGTCATATCCCTCACTCATCTCTCTCTTTCACCCCCACTCTTCACCTGTCTCACGCCAAGCATTTAAAGACACATGCACCCATTTACTTAAAATCATTACACCTTCCCAACAGAAAGACTGACAATGGCTGCGTCATTTGACATTGTATTATTATGTTGCTGTAGGTGCCATGCTTTAGACCAGTGATACTCAGTGGCTTGGGAGCCACAGTGGGGGGGTCTTTGACATGCCGCTTGTGTCCCTTCTGTGCACTGTCCCTGAAGGTGGCCCCTACCCCTTGGTTCAGGAAAGCGAGCAAGGCCATTGCCCAGTGGGGCTTGTGGTTGGCAGGTGGGTCCCACCTTGAAACATCTACTGCCAGAGGAACAGGGAAGCTGTAAGCCTTGAGGTGCAGGTAGGATTGCCAACTATGAGTTGGGAAATTCCTGGAGATTTGGGGCTAGAGCTTGTGGACAGTGTAGTTTGGGGAGGGGAAGGAACCCAGCAGGACAAAATGCCATAGAGTCTACCCTCACAAGCATTTTCTCCAGGGGAACTAATCTATGTCACCTGGAGATCAGTTGAAATTCCATGAGCTCTCGAGGCCCCTCCTGGAGGTGGGCAAGCCTAGGTACAAGTGTAACTTCTCTTTTCATGGGTTCTATGGAGCTTAGGAACCAACTTTCACACAATTTTAAGAGTTTTTTTTCTTTTAAACTTCAACAATTTTTTTTCTTTTAAACTGTTAACAATAACATACAATTTTAAAAACTAACTCATAAGTGCAACCAGATAGAAAACTTCAAATCAACAATATTTTTGAAAAGGTAAAACAGTTCAACATTTCACGAAGTGGCGAGTCCTTTTTCATTAACTGGAAGCAACTGTATCCCAGGCTTCTGTCTTCTTGTTGGGAAATTACAGCCCTGCAAAAATAATACAATCCCAGTAACACCAACCGAACACAATACACAAACACCACTTTAAATCATATTGTTTACATACAACATTTGGTTACCTTATTCAAGGTGATAAGAGCATATAATTTATTAAGCTTCCCAGCAACCAGCCTCCTCTTCAGCAGCCCGCCTCTAGCTTCTGACTCCACCCCACTGGGCTAAACCAATTAACCTCACAGGGGTTACACAAGCATCATAGCAGGGAAGGAGGTCAATGTGGCTCTTTTGGATGATGGTAATTGTGAATGTGGCTTTCCGCAAGCTGCTGAGTGACTCCCACTGCTTTAGACAACTTTTGTTGCCTCAGACAGATTTTTCTTTGGACTGGTTTCCAGTTTCCTGACCCCAGTCATACTGTGTTCTTTACTGGAGGTTCTTGCTGTCTGAATCGGTTTCAAATTTTGTAATCTACCTTGAGTCTCAGTGATAAAGTTGGGTGATGATGATGATGATGATGATGATGATGATGATGATGATGATGATGACGATGATGATATCTGGTAACTCAGGACATTGTTTTTTTTACTCAGCGTATGATATGCCATCAAGTTTATTCCAACTTATGGCAACCCTACGAATTACCGACCTCCACAACTTCCTATAATTGATAGCCTTCTTCATATCTTGCAAAACTGAAGACTGGTACCCTTTATTGAGTCAATCCTTCTCATGTTGGGTCTTCCCCTTTTCCTACTGCCTTCAACTTTTCCTAGAATCATTTTCTTTTTTTAAATTTTTTTTATTGGATTAGAAATCACTATAATATCCATTACAATCAATTTTCTTTAAATATTCCAGTTCTAACCCCCTCCCTTCCCCCCCTTTTGTTGACTTCCAACAGTTTTCCAACCCCTTATCCATTTTCCCCCTACTCATTTCAAACTTATTTTATTCTATTAAGCATATACTTTCACTCTCTTCTAAGCTTATCTATTATAACACAGTGCTATCTCTATTCCCTTTCCCACTTAACTTATCAACTAAATATTCCATTCCTGACATATATTCATTAATAATAACAATCATTTGTCTAATTTTTGTACTCTATATTCTATCTTATTCATTCTAATCTTGTCAATATGGGACAAACAATTTGTCCCTTATTCTACATAACTTTAAATACTTCTATAAACATTGTATACATTCAATATAAGTCAATCAATTTAACTTGTACTCTATATATTGCTCTTTACTTCCTTCTATCTTATATTCATTCATAATTTTTCCATTATACAGTTGTCTGCCAGAAATGATCAATCAATTTGACCCATACTCTACATAGTTCTAAGTACCTCTGTAAACTCAATATACATTCGACATAAGTCAAACAATTTAACTTATATTCTGTATATTACTATGTATTTCTTTCCGCCTTTCTTATATTCATTCTGTTTTAGTTATATAGTTTCTCCATTATACAATTATCTGCCAGAAATAAAATCAGTTAGTTTCTATCCTTATAATTCTTATAATAACACCTCTATTACTTAATACTATATATAGTAATCAAATAAAATAGTTGCTTAGAATTTCTCATTTAACTTTCCTCCCCCCGGTAAAGTCACTTCCCTCTTCTTTTGTTGTATTTCAGTAATTTTCAAACTGCCACAGTTCTCCTCCCACCTCCCATTTTTTCACCAAATATTGCTTCAACTTTTCCCAATCCATGTTGAACTGTCCTGGATCAAGGTCTCTCAGTTTCCTTGTCATTTTGTCCATTTCCGCCATGTACAGCAATTTGTAAATCCAGTCCTCGATAGTTGGCACTTCTTGTACTTTCCACTTTTGCGCATATAAAAGTCTAGCCGCTGCTGTCATGTAAAATAGCAATATCCTGTATTGTGCTGGAATATCCTCCATTCCCAAGTTCAGTAGCAGGAGTTCTGGGTTCTTATTAACTTGAAATTGTAAAATCTCACTTATCACTCTTATTATTTCCCCCCAGTACTGCCTAGCTACCTCACAGGTCCACCACATGTGGTACAAAGATCCTTCATGCTTTTTACATTTCCAGCATTTATTAGACATGTTCAAATTCCCTAGCGCAATTTTCTTTGGTGTCAAATACCAACGATAAATCATTTTGTAGACGTTCTCTTTAATATTAGTGCATGTCGTAATCTTCAACGTATTTTTCCACAAGTATTCCTACGCCTCCATTGTTATTTCTCTATTAAAGTTTATAGCCCACTTCACCATTTGCACTTTAACTGTCTCATCTTCTATGTACCATTTTAACAACACTTTATAAGTCTTAGAGATTTCCTTTTTATCCTCTTGTAGAATTACCTCCTCTAATTCTGAATTCTCCATTCTTACCCCTCCTTTCGCACAGTCCGAGTTATAAAGGTCTCTAATCTGTCTATATTGAAACCAATCGTAACTTGGAGACAACTCATCTTGCGTCTTTATTCTTAGTTTAGAAAATTCTGTTCGTGTTATCTCCTTATACGTTAAGCACTGTTGTTCATTATCGACAGTTCTCGGATCTATTACTTCATAAGGAACCACCCAAGAGGGAATTCCTTCCTGTAGGTAATCTCTATACTTCTTCCAAATTGTGAAGAGGCTTCTCCGAATGTAATGGTGTAAAAACATAGAGTCTGCTTTTACTTTGTCATACCACAGATATGCATGCCTTCCAAATATTTTTTTATATCCCTCTAAGGCCAGTAATTTGCGGTTTTTTAGCATCATCCAGTCTTTCAACCACACCAAACAGATTGCATCGTAGTAAAGTCTTAGATTGGGCAGTTGCATTCCACCTCTCTCTTTTGCGTCCTGTAATACTTTCATTTTCACTCGAGGCTTCTTGCCTGCCCACACAAAGTCCGATATTTTCCTCTGCCATTTTTCAAACTGCTTAGAGTCCCGAATACTTGGTATTGTTTGTAACAAAAACATCACTCTTGGCAGCACATTCATCTTAACTACTGCAATTCTTCCCAACCACGACAAATTCAATCTATTCCATTTAATCAAATCTTGCTCTATCTGAGTCCACAATTTCTCATAATTATTATTGAATAGATCTATATTCTTTGCAGTCAGTTCAATTCCCAAATATTTCACCTTACTTGTTACTTCACAGTCTGTTATTTCCGTTAGTAACTGTTGTTTTTGTTTGGTCATATTTTTACATAATATCTTTGACTTCTTTTTGTTTACATAAAATCCTGCCAGATCTCCAAATTCCTTAATTTTCTCTATTACCTTTGGCATGTTCTCAATTGGATCTTCCACAATTAACATTATGTCATCCGCAAATGCTCTAACCTTATAGGAAAAGTCTTTTATTTTTATTCCACGGATTGCATTATCTTCTCGAATCTGTATCATCAATATTTCCAAAACCAAAATGAACAACAGTGGAGACAACGGGCAACCTTGTCTTGTACCTCTACCTATAATCAGTTTCTTAGTCACCTCATCATTCACCACAATTGCTGCACTCTGGTCTCTGTAGATTTCTTTCACTGCTCTTATGAATCTTTCCCCCATTTGTAGCTGTTCCATAGTGGCAAACATGAAATCCCAGTTCAAATTATCAAATGCTTTTTCAGCATCCACAAAGAAGAAACCAACCTCCTTGTCGCAACGCTTATCATAGTATTCAGTAGCATTTATAACTGTCCTTAAATTGTCTTTAATTTGTCTGTTTGGTAAAAAACCAGCTTGTTCCTCCTCAATAACTTCGGATAACCATCCCTTTACTCTTTCCGCCAATATCTTCGCAAAAATTTTATAGTCATTATTGAGTAGCGAAATAGGTCTATAATTTTTAACGTTAGTCAAATCCTGTCCTTCTTTGGGGATCAATGATATGTTAGCTTTACTCCAAGTATCTGGAATCCTTTGATCCCTCAAAACACCATTGATCACTTCTTTTAGGAATGGTACCAGTTCATTAACCATTACCTTGTAAAATTTGGCTATAAGTCCATCAGGTCCTGGCACCTTTCCCAGATTTGTTGACTGTATTGCCTTCCTTATTTCTTCCTCCATTACTTCACTATTCAGTTTATCTCTCCATCCTTCCGAAATTACTGGGAGCTTCGTTTTCCCCAAATATGTCGCTATTGAGTCTTTATTCACTTCTTTTTTGTTGTACAATTTAGCATAAAATTTGTAAAAGGCTCTGCCGTCTGTTCCAAATATACTTTATTGTCCTCACATATTTTATTTATTGTCTTCTTCTCCTTTCTCTTCTTCAATTGCCACGCCAGATATTTCCCAGGTTTATTTGCACCTTCAAACGACTTTTGGTTCATTCTCTTAAGATTCCATTCCAATTCTTTATTATTCATTGCCGTCAACTGCTCTTGAAGGATTTTAATGTCCTGGTATATTTTCTTTTTCCCTGGTCTTTTCTTTAGTTGTATTTCTTTGGCTTTTATTTTCTCCATAATCTCCTGTCTCTTCTCCTCTTTTTTTCCTGGCTCTTCCATTTAAGTCCATTAGTATGCCTCTAATTACTGCCTTATAGGTATCCCATACCTTATTGGTTGGTACTTCTCTATTCATATTGTGTTGTATGAAGAACTTAGTTTCCCTTCTCAACATCTCCATATTTTCTCCCTCTTGTAACAAGTCCTCATTTATTCTCCATCCTTTCCTTTTAGTTCTTTTTCCAAACTTCCACATAATTGGGTTATGATCTGAGCCTACCATAGGCATTATTTCCACATCCTTAGTCCAAAGCGCTAAATCTTTTGAGGCCCAGATCATATCAATTCGTGATAACGTAGAGTGTCTCGCGGAGAAAAACGTATATTGTCTGCCTTTGGGATTCTGTCTTCTCCATACATCTTCCAAAGTTTCCTGTTGCGTTAATGCAAAAAAGGTCTTTGGTAATAATCCTCTTTTCTTTTGTACAGTTGCTGATTTTTTATCCTGCTCCAAATTTGTAACTCCATTAAAGTCTCCTGCAAGAATTATCTGGTCATAAGAAAGTTCATCTAATTGCTTCCTCAAATCCTCAAAGAAGCTTTCTTTTGCTCCGTTAGGTGCATAAATTCCAATCACCAACACTCTCTTTAAATTCCATGTACATTCCACTGCTAAAAATCTGGCTTCCACATCTCTCATCACTAGTTTTGGCTGTAGCTCCTCTTTTATATACAATACCACTCCCCTTTTTTTCTTTTTTGAGGCCGCTACAAAGTCATTGCCCAATTTGTTCAATTTAAGATATTTTATATCCTGCTTTCTAATATGGGTCTCTTGTAAACACACAATATCACATTTTTGTTTTAATAGCCAGTGGAAAATATTTTTTCTCTTATTAGGTGAATTAAGTCCATTTACATTCCAGGATAAAACTTTACACTCCATATTCATAGCCTTGTTGTTGGTAAGTCCTTTTCATTGTCCCTCAAAAACTTTTCCATTTCTAGTTCAGATCTGATGCACTTTTTCACTCCTCCAAATTCAAAGGAGATTCCTTCCGGTAATTCCCATCTGTACCTTATTTTCATGTCCTTCAGAATCTGGACTAAAGCTTTATATTTTTTCCAATCTAGCAACACCGATCTGGGTAGCTCCTTCATAATAATAACCGTCTTGCCATCAACCTCCAATGGATCTTGAAATTGTTTACTCACAATCGTTTCTCTTATATTTCTAGTCGTAAATTGCACAATCACATCTCTTGGTAATTTCCTCTGGGTCGCAAATCTTGAATTTATTCGATACACCACATCTAGGATAGTCACAATTTCCTCCTCCTCCTTTCCCAGGTATTCAGCTAACACCTCGGTAATCTGTTCTTGGGCTGTCTTTCCTTCTACCTCCAGCAAGCCCCGAAACCTCAGCTGCTTCTCCATATGCTTGCTCTCCGCAACTGCCATTCTTCCCCTCATCACCCTCATCTCTGTTCGTTGCGTGTCTGCAAGGTTCTCCACCACATTTTCCACTACATTGACTCTTTGCTGTGTCGCCTGCAGGTCATTTTGTATTGTTTTCATTCCCTTCTTCACTTCTGCCAGTTCATTCTTTACTGCCTCTTTAACCTCTTTCACCGGCTCAGGTTTCATATCCTTAAGTTCTCTAATCGCTTCTGAAAGTTTTTTATCCAGGTTCTCTATAGCCGTTTGCCACTCTTTTTTCGACATCGTGGGGCTTGCTTTACCTCGCTCCCACGAGTCCGCTTGCTTCCTTAGCTCCGTGGCGCTTGGCTTAATGTCCTTTTAATTTAAATGTCCCGGTCTTTTTACAAAAAAGTCATTTAAAGAGTCCAAAATGTCGTGCGTCTTTTCTCTATGGTTCCTCTATGGTTTTTGTAATCCAATATGGCTTACTTCCTCTTCCGCTGAAGCTGCAGCTCTTCCCCTTTCAAAGATGGCGATTCCCTTCTTCCTGTCATCCGGCAAGGGCCGCTTCTCTCCAGCAACTCTATCACTGTTACATACTTCCTGTTTCCCGACTTCCCACAGCAGTTCTCGCGATGGTAAAACTTTCTCAGAGCCTGGCTCCTTGTGACCACAGGTATGTAAAACAATAGTCCAATTTCTTTAATAACTCCGTTTAACTTAGTCCTTTTTCTAATATAATTCTTGTTGGATCCTCCCCTCCTTATAATCAATCTGTTGCAGTTTAAAAGTCTACTTTAATGCTTCGTTGCTTTGAGTAATCTGTCCCGTTTCAAGAGATAGTGATCTTTACCTTCTCAAGCACTTTTCGCAGGTTGTAATCGCTGTTTCAGTCTCAGATTCCCATCAGCTCTTCTTGCCCCTGTTGAAGCTTGGGCATGTAGGTCTTAGGCTAACCACATTGGCTCCAGGACTGCCGCAGAGATTTTAGCCGACCTGTCTTCGGGTGGGACCTCAAGGGATGGGAGAGAGTACGTTGCGCAGGACCCCCCCTCACCCGAGATCAACGCACCCTGAGGTACTTAAGCATTCTATGCCTGTTCTCCGCCTGAGAACAGTTGGCCGTGAGCTTGTTTTGCCCTGCCGGCCGTTAAAACGGCAGCCCGGTCAGCTCAGCACTTAGAGCTGCGTTAGACCTGCATGGATCCCAAACCAGAAGTCCCTAGAATCATTTTCTTTTCCAATGAGTCGTGTCTTCTCATGCACAATGTGACCAAAGTATGGTAGCCTCAGTTGAGTCATTTTAACTTCTAGGGAGAATCCAGGCTTAATTTGATCTAAAACCTACTATTTTGTCTTTTTGGCAGTCCACAGTATCGGCAAAACTCTCTGCCAACACCACCTTTCAAATGAATCAGTTATCTTCCTGTCAGCTTTCTTCGTTGTCCAATGTTTACATCCATACAGACGCAGGGCATAGAGAAATGCACAGAAGACATGGACAAGTATTGTCCTCCTTTAGTTCATGATAAGAAATAGCAAAAACAAGAAAAGAGCCAAGCTGCTAAAAGGAGAGTTTTATGCCTTCTGACATGATCTTTGTTGACTTTTCTTAGGTGAAAGAAATGACCACCCGGAAGTGATTACTGCACAAGGGCGCGTTCGGGGCAAGGTAGTCAGTGTGAACGGTATTGACCAGCCTGTAAATGTCTTTTTGGGGATCCCTTTTGCAAAGCCACCCATTGGATCCCTTAGATTTGCTCCTCCGCAAGCACCCAAGCCCTGGAGTCACGTCAGAAACACGACATCTTTCTCTCCAATGTAAGAGCCAGTCATTTTTCACTTCACCGTAATTCCTTTTGTTCTACATTTTTAATTTTTTAGATGTCCCATTCCTTTGTCGATTCATGCATTGTAGGAGTGCAGTTAATCTGACTGCAAAGGTATGCTATTGTAGCAAAATGAAATGGAGAATCTGGTGGCCCCTTAAAGATGAACAGTGTTGATTTCAGTGTTAATCTGTGAATCTGACAGCTCTGGCCCGTTGTCCAGTTGTCCCATCCAAAGCACTTTTGTGACACTTAACAACTTTTAGAGGATGCATCTTCTGTGCACGTGTGCATTTCCAGTTTGTTATTTTTGTTCCACAAAGTCTAATGACTTAATTTTTTTACTTCCCGTACCTGGAATTCAGATAACACCGATCCAGCACTGGTCTCAGCAGTTCTGAAGCTTACAGAATAATAAAGCTATCTTAGCTAGAGGTTACAATAATTACCTAGAGCTGAGCTGCCTGGGATCTTAGCTCCCACATACAGTTGGTTTGAGTAGCAGCCAGGCAATAAAGCCTGCAAAATTCAAATCTCAAGCAGCACAGCATGAAATCTGAAGATGCTGATGGTGATTCAGTTCTGCGAGTTGGTGAGTTTCAGAAGCTAAGGCCCTGGTCCAGTTATAGGCTTCTGATCAGTGCTATCCAATTAGAAGGCCAGTTTCTAGTAACTTTCCAGAACTGCCTCCTGAATGGTCATTATTGCCCCCTCCCAGCATTGCAATCAGTTTGCACCACTCTCCTGATCAATGGCCTTGAGTTGCTAATTGGAAAGAACATTTCTATCCAGGTGCATTAAGCTAAGAGAACTGAGCTCTTAAGTGTTCTATTAACACATGATGTACCAGGGTTCTGTTGCATCATGGCAGAGGGCTGTCTGGGGGCACTAGTGAGGAAGGAGCCTCACACACCTTAAAGAATAACTGATAAAAAAATCCTGTGTTGTCCCCAGAAACCTAATGAAAGGATTCCATGTTTGGGCTGTTAGCAGAGTTTATCGTTTAGCAGTGGAAGTGTGATCATAAGTGGTTGTGAGCTGGTTCTGCTGGCTGGTGTGTGTGCAGGAGAGAAAACAACAATGCATGCACTTACATTAAGAAAGGAAATAAGAGTTCTTTATTGTAGGAACTCCATAGTCTTATAGGAAAGGAGGAGAGACAGATCCTGTCTACTTATCTAGTTTAGTTTATTCGGTGTTTAAGGATCTAGTCTAAGGATGCCATGGATGCTAGGACAAGTCCTGCATCCATGGTTCCAAGGTGGAAGGAGGAAAAGGACAGATGTTGTCTGGAACAAAGCCAGGAAGAGAAGAGTGAGAAGGAGGATGTGGAGGAGAAAGTCCTGAGAACGGGAACGAAGGGATAATAAGAGCAGTAAACAGGATGCCTTGACCTTTCCGTCTTTCTAACTCTTTGGTTTGTCCTCCTCTGAAACCTGAGGAGCGGGACAGCGCTGAATCCTCCTCTTCCAACCATAACAACGTTTATTTCTGCATAAGCTTGCATCCAATGAAGTGAGCACTGACCCATGAAATAACTTTTCTTACTCTTTAAGGTGCCTCTAACACAGCTACCCATTTGGAATGGCCTCCCAGGGTAATGACCATGAGTTTAAATCTATAGTGCAAGCAAACACAAAATGTCATCATATCACACACTCACTCATGCCAAAATGTAATTATCCAAGGTCACCATAGGTCGGAGGTGACTTGATGGCACATAACACACACACACAAACACATACACACAATATCCTGATGATCCAGACATTTTGCTGGCTGATCTCACTGTTGTTTGCTCTCCTTTGCTTTTATTCTATAGATGTCTGCAAGATTTGGGATGGCTTGATATGTTTCAGAGTTTGGTGAATGCCACATTACCTCCGTTGACTACATCCGAAGATTGTCTCTACCTGAATATTTACACCCCAAACACGAAAGCCCAGTTGCCTGTAAGTGAAATTCTGCTTCATTTATGTAGTAGGAATCGTCATCATCATCTAACATTTGAAGTTCAGCATCTCTGGGAGAAACACACAACGATTATTGCTGTAGTGACAGGAGCGCAAAGTGCGATTCCAAAAGGCCTAACTAAACACCTGATATCAGCATAGACAGGATAACAACTGGCCAGTTGCAAACAGCTGTACTACTTCGAACAGACCACGTACTGATATCTTGCTGACTCCTAGATTCTTGGATAAAATCTAAATCAGTGTGGGACCAAATATTCGAGCCCTAACATCTGGTGGACTGTGAAAAAAAATAATATGCTGTACATGTATACAAATATCATGAGCCCAAGGTTCCCCAACATGGTGCCCGTGAGCACCATGGGGCCCACCAGTACTTCCTTTGGCACCTGCAGAGCTTTTCAGAAAGTGGGTGGGGCCATTGTAAGGTGGGGCTTATTTTTGTTCAAATGAAGGGTTTGACACTGGAGGATGAGGAAGACTGGTAAGCACCTGATTTTTCCTTAGTCACCCGTCCAGCTTTTCCTCTTCCCAGGGGGTGTGAGGAGGGAGGCATGCTGTTTGGAGGCAACTCCAGCAGACGCCATTTGAGGTTTGGCTCTACTTGCTTTGGTAGCCCTATTGGGTTGGTACTCCCCTCCCCTCTTGACATTCCAAAGGTGCCTGCAAGTTCAAAAAGGATGGGGACCCCTGCAGTGATCCCTCCCACAGGCTTACAGTCTAAAAAGTCAACACGTGGAAAACATTAGAAGGGATAAGAAAGGGGGAAGGGGGGTAGGCAGGTTCATTGGTTGTCTTATGTTGCCTGATTGCACGGCTTTATATCCCCTAATCCTCCTTGAGTCTCAGCAAGAAAGATGAACTATAAATAAAAGTCAAGAAATAAAAGCTCATGTTCAGGGTATGTTGTTGCAGGCAGGAGAAAGGAAGTGCAAGCTGGTGAAAAGGAGTAGGAAGAGGGATGAAACCGGAGAGCTAATCCAAGACTTGGCTAACAGGAAGAGTATCGGTAGAACAGAGGAGCCAAAGGGACAAAGAGGGGAGAGTCTCCCAAGGGCTTCCTCTTCCTGCATGGAACGCTGTTGCCCATGCGTGTTTTTAGAGCTTCTACGCAATGTCACGTTTGTTCATTCCGGGCATAGGGCTTTCTCTTTGACGTTGCATCATAGGAAAACCTCTTCTGATCCAATTCAATGGAGCAAATGCAGGGTGGTGGCTGTGGGCAGAGCCCCATGTGGAAAGTCAGTGCAGGAAGGTGGCAGAACTAAGTCCCGTCTTCAGATTGGCAGGGTGAATCTCTGCATTCCCTAAATGGGGGGAGCCCTACTTTTTTCTGTTCCCAGATGAACCTTGTGGTATCTTTAATTGCAGCTCAGCTGGGAAGGGGCAAAGGGGGGGACTGTAAGCCTGCAGGGGGAGCAGCACAACTCTTGTTCCATCAGTGCTTCTGCACCAACATGAGAGAATGGCGGAGAGAGGTAGGGTGGGAATAGCAACAAGTGTGTGCAGATGGCTGCTGCCCTACTGGTCACTGCTTCTTTGGTGGGCGCATCCTTTTGCACCCCTGTATGGAAGCAGCCAGAGAGTGAGAAAACAGGTCAGGAGCATGGAGAGATCTGAAGTGGGAGGGAAGAAGCAGCTTAAATTAGGCTTCAAAGAGGACAGCAAAGTCCTGCTCAGAACACTAGGCAGAAGTTCAGTCAAGGGGACTTAATGAGCAAGAACCTGGATAACCAGGCTAAACACATTTCTTGACCCCACAGACAAACTGCTCAGGCCGAAGGGCCCAACCTGGAGGCAACAGCTTTATACCTCCCAGTGAAGTCTCATTGGACCCTTCAGTCAGTTTATCCAAGAAGGTCCTGTTGGATCTCTAGGAGGGGCACTGTGGGGCAGAGGAGATGAGTAAGCAGCCCTCTGTGAAGGCAGGCAGCTCAGCTGGCAAACAAAACAAGGCCTTGGAGCTGCCAGGCCCAGGATCTTGGTTCAAGGACCCCTCTTGCCAAGAAAAAAAGTAGATACAAAAACAGTTCCTTGGAAAATAAAATGGAATATGGTTTGGAATGACATTGAGTATTCTGTCATATATGGAGATTTTTAAACATTAAATATGTGTGTGTTATGTCAAGTCATCTCCGACCTATGGCGACCCTGTGAATGAAAGACTTCCAAAACGTTCTATCTTTACGGACTCCCAATATTTGTCTAAATAGCCTGTTCCTGGACTTTTTTAATGATTTTTTAAAAAAATTATTGTTGATTTTATGTTTTTGTGATTTTAATGTATTTTTAAATGTTGTTAGCTGCCCTGAGCCCCTTTGTGGGAAGGACGGGATATAAATCGAATTAAATAAATAAATAAATAAATAAATAATTTAACAGACTTAACATTAAATATGCAGCCGGACAAAACAGAATACATCCAATGATTGTCGTTTATCATCACGTTGTGGTGTTTTTTTTAATTGCATCTGGAACCAGCAAACAGAGTCCCAGCGAGCTTCTTTGGTCTGGTTTTTCTTTTCTTTTTTGTTAATAAATGTTATTGGATGGGTCAATATATAATCAAATTCAAATACCAATACACTCCATTTCAATACCCCTGTATATGTTTCCCCACCCCCTCCCCTCCCCCCTTTTCAATAATGACTTCCAACAGCACTCCAACCCCCCATTATTAATAATACCTTATTACTATATTAATATTATTCTTTTCTTACTATTAGTAAAGATCTTAGTTATATCTTACCTTACTTAATTTCTTTAAAACCCCTCGAAAGACCATAATTGTCCCTTAACATCCCATTTCTTTTCCATATATTTTTTCAGCTTTTTCCAATCTTCCAAAAATGCTTCTGGATCTTGCTCCTTGAAATTTCTTGTTAGTTTGTCCATTTCAGCCATGTACAACAATTTCCTTGTCCACTCTTCAATTTCAGGTATTTCTTCTCTCTTTCAGTTCTGAGCATATATTATTCTAGCTGCTGATATCATATAATATAACAATATCTTATCATTTCTATTAACATCTTCCAAATGCAATGATAATAATGACATTTCTAGATTTTTTCCAACATTATAACAAAGCATCAAAGACATCTCAGTACATATTTTGGTCCAAAAGTCTCTAGCCTTACGACAAGTCCACCACATATGAAATAGAGAACCTTCATGCTCCTTACATTTCCAACACTTATTGGATAGCTGTTTGTTGGCTATGGCTAATTTTTTCGGTGTTAAGTACCATCTATATAACATTTTATAGCCATTCTCCCTATTACTGGTACATGTTGATATTTTTAAAGTATTTTTCCATAATTGTTCCCATGCTTCCATCATTATTTCATTATTACAGTTTATAGCCCACTTTACCATTTGCACCTTAACTGTTTCATCTTCCGTAAACCACTTCAATAACAATTGATACATTTTAGAAATAATTTTATTATTACCTCCCAACAATAATTCTTCTAACTCTGAATTCTTGGTTCTAAAGCCTGTTTTTCTTTGGTCTGAGTCAACGGGAAGTCTTTAATTTGTCTATATTGCAACCAACCATATTTAAAAGGCAACTCCTCATTTGGTTTAAGCTTCAACTCATTATCTGTTACTTCTGTTAAATCTTTGAGTGTAAGCCATTCCTTTCCTTTATATTCTAAGTTGGGGTTGATCACCTCAGCTGGTATAATCCACAGTGGTTTCTTCTGGTCTATAAATTTTTTGTACTTTAGCCAAGTCGATAATAAATTTCTTCTTAAGTAGTGGTGCTGGAACATTGCATCTATTTTGTGCTTTTCATACCACATATATGCATGCCATCCAAAAGATTTATTATAGCCTTCCAAAGTTAGTAATTTATGATTGGTTAAAGACACCCATTCTTTTAGCCAAACAAGGCATATTGCTTCATGATAAAGTCGAAGATCAGGTAACTGCATTCCACCCCTTTCCTTGGCATCACAAAGAACTTTCATTTTTACTCTTGGTTTCTTTCCTGCCCACACAAATTCCAATATATTCTTCTGCCATTTTTCAAAATGTTTTTTGTCTTTTATAATTGGTATTGTCTGCATTAGGAACATCATGGGTTGGTCTGGTTTTTCTTCTTCAGGTAATGGTCTGGATCCACGGAGGAGCGCTGGTGTTGGGAGGAGCGTTTATGTGTGATGGATCTATACTCTCTGCTTATGAAGACGTGGTCGTTGTAACAATTAATTACAGGCTGGGCCTCCTCGGATTCTTTAGGTAAGACGGATGGTGACCAGGAGGGCCTTTTTCTTCTTTGTGAGGTTATGAGCCCCTCTTTACTTTAGGCTGTTTATGGGTCTGCTCCAGATCCTGCCAAGCAGATATATTTTGGGAGTTCCCTGTAGTTATGCTGGAAACAGCCCACCCTCAATGTCTTCTCCAATTAGACACAAAGGACTGGAGTGTAGAGAGTGGTTTTATAACACTTTTATTGCAAAAAGAGAAGAGGATACCCAAGGCAATTTCATGCTTAAGAAAATGGTTCCTTCTGGCTCCTCCCTTGAGCAGCAGAATTTTTAGAACCTTGATGACACCAAGACATCAGTGTAATTAATTATAACATGGTTGGTTAGCGAGTGTTGCTCAGTAAGAAATTTCAACATGGAAATGTAGCAAAATACAATACACTTACATTCAGGTGTGTGTGGGCCTCTGGCATAGGGGAAGTATTTTCCAGCCACATGAGCTATATGGAAGTTTCCTCAACTGGAAAAACAGCAGCTCCGTGGAGTCATTTGGTATGGAGGGTGTGTGGAGCTTCAGTCCCTTCTTTCTGTGCACTGTGATCCTGATCCAGAAACTCCCCATGAGCCCAAGAATCTAAGTTTCAACAAGGGACTCCCAGCACTTGTTTTGATTAACAGGATTTGGGATGAACTCACAAAGGGATTGAAGCTATCCTGGCCTTCCACAAATAACGCGAAATTTAATTATTCAAGAAGGCCTTTTGCTTAGATAGAAAGACTGTACTGAAAGGAAGTGGTCTCAAGAGATCCATCATTAGAGAGATAGGAACCCATCAGTAAAGGGATAGAAAGGGACCACAGACGACTACTACTGTTGCTGGAAACAGTGAAGGACCGTAGACTTCGATCATTATGATCCTACTCGGTAGTCCCTATGCTGGCTGTTGTGGGTTTTCCGGGCTGTATTTCCGTGGTCTTGGCATTGTAGTTCCTGACGTTTCGCCGGCAGCTGTGGCTGGCATCTTCAGAGGTGTAGCACACTGTGACACTGAGAGATCTCTGTCTTTTGGTGCTACACCTCTGAAGATGCCAGCCACAGCTGCTGGCGAAACGTCAGGAACTACAATGCCAAGACCACAGCAATACAGCCCGGAAAACCCACAACAGCCATCGTTCTCCGGCCATGAAAGCCTTCAACAATACAGTCCCTATGCTGTTTAATATGTCAGTCGTGGAATTGCTTATGCTCTTTCAACGTTTTTTTCAACTCTGTATTGGATTTCTGCTGAGAGCCAGTTTGGTGTAGTGGCTAAGAGCGGCAGGACTCTAATCTGGAGAACCGGATTTGATTCCCCACTCCTCCGCTTGAAGCCATCTGGGTGACCTTGGCTCAGTCACAGCTTCTCAGAGCTCTCTCAGCCCCATCCATTTCACAGGGTGATTGTCATGAGGATAATGATAACACACTTTGTAAACTGCTCTGAGTGGGTGTTCTGTTGTCCTCCTGAACAAGTGGCATATAAATTGAATAATGTTGTTAGTTGTTTTCCAGCCAGTTGTTTACATCTTTGCAAACTGTATGTATCTTTCTATTATATGTTTATTGAAATGTCTTTGATATTGACTGTACTGACTCACACTGTGTAATCTGCCTTGAGTCTCAGTGAGAGAGGCAGACTATAAATGATGTAGATAAATGAATAAATAATGTATAATGAGGCTCTCCTGAGACGTTATGTGGCTAGAGTTCTCAATACTGCCTCAGTAAATGTCAGGAGATTTGGGAGGCAGTACCTGGGTAGAAACTAGAGAGTTGGTGAGGATGTGATGTCACTTCTGGGTGATGCTCTAGGCTGCCTTGACTAGTCTTGGGGTGGGGTGGGGGGGTTACCAAAGAGATTATGGGCGATTCCTTGAGTGTCACTATGTGAAGCCCATTTTCACTCCTGCTCCTTAACTCCTTGTGGGTGGGAAACTGGGGCTGAGGGCTGGTAATTCCCAGGGCCAGCGTGCCCATAGAGGCCAGGTAGGTGGTGGCCTCAGGCACAGGGTGCTGGAGGGAGCGCTGGAGGAGGCATGGGGGGTGGGAACGCGCACCACAAAGCAGCAGCCTCCTATCCCTCCCGCCTTGCGCCGCCGCCACCAGCACAAGCCCCTGGCCAGGCGCAGCCGCCGCAGGCAAGCATCTGTGGCGGCGCAGGCAACCGAGCGGGAGAGCTCGGAGGCTGCCCGCCGCAGTGATCAGGCTGGCAGTGGTGACGGCGGCGCGCAAGCGCACTCCCCGTGATGATGTCACATGTGACATCATCACGCAGGCTGGTGCACGTGTGCGTGCCCGGCCGGATGGCCACGAGCGCCGCAAACCCTTGCGCCGCCCCTGGTAATTCCCCACTCCAGGTGGGTACATGGGAGGCTCATATGTGAATGTAAGGTAACAAGTGTCTGTATTATTTGCTTGTCTACCTGCAAAACTCCTCTGATTACATTATTTATGGAAATGTGACAGTGATTGACAGCTCTAGTGAAAGAAGAGGAAAACATAGGTGTGGAGAGGCAGGATTTAGGCATTTTTATGTCAAGCACTTAGGGCCAAGCTACAAGTGACGAATGATACTTGAACGGCAAATGAACAGACTCACATGTATTCCTCCCTGTTCACTTGCACTCCACTTAGTGATCAAGTGGAGCGCAAGTGAACAGGGAGGAATACACGTGAGCAAGGGTCATTTCATAGAAAAAGAGCTGCAGGAACTCATTAGCATAACTCATTAGCACGCCTCATTAGCATATGCCACACCCCTCGCCATCACCGGAAGTGTGTTATTAGCATAATTGGTTTGGTCGGGCCCGAAATGGCCGGGTAGGGCTGGTCACTTCGGGTTTCGCTTCGGGTAAAGCTACCCGAAGCGACCCGCTTCGTGTAGCTTCAGAATTTCCCGAAGTGCGGCCAGCAAGATGGCCCCGCTTCGAAAATACCGAAGCTAAGCAATTCAAAGCAATTCATGTTGCTTCGGGTCGCTTCGGAGCGGCCGCTCGAGCGCCGTTTTTTTTTTTTTTTAAGCACAGGAAGCTTTTACTTGCTGCTGCTGATCTCTATTGCTGGAGGCTTGCAATTGGCAATGGAGATCAGCAGCAGCAAGCAAAAGCTTCCCGTGCTTTAAAAAAAAAGCAATGTTTTGAAGCTTATTCAAGGCTTCCAGTTCCGGCTTTGGAGAGGGGAGGGGTAGGAGTAGTGAGTGACTCACTCTAACCTCCTCCTTCCCCCTCCCATCCCTGAAAATGTGGCAGGAGCTTTTGCTTGCTGCTGCTGATTTCCATTACCAATGCAAGCAGCAAGCAAACCTGCACATTTGGAGGGATTCTTTGCACTGTTTGCAGACTTTGCAATGAGTGCAAGGGGGAGGAGGGGTTAGGAGTGGCCAATCCTGCAGTAGTATTCTCCTTCCAGCCCAGCCAATGGGGATTCTCTGGCAGGAGAGTATCTTTTTTAAAATGCTGCAGTGCAGGACTATAAATTGGAGGCTTCCTTTTAGGAATCTTCCAATTTACCCTGACGTTGAGATAGCGGCTTTCCTGGACAGAAATTGGAAGAGGAGGACCCTGCTGCGGAGTGCTGCTGACTGGCCCTGCATCTCACTGGTAAGTGATTCTCACTGACTCACAAGATTCTTTGATCTTTGGGGGAGGGGGTGGTTGGGGGGCAATAGGTTTGGGAAAGGGTTTGTTTTAAGTTTGCATTTTATTTTTATTTTTTAAATTTAACAGTGGCTTCCTAGGGGCAGACTCATGCCAAGCCCTGGTGTGTGCCAAGGCTTTGGCCTAGGTGGTGGTGGTGGGGGGTTAACTTGAAGCTGGCCTACTGCTGCTCTGTTTAAAGTTTTTTTTACTATGCCTGCCTTTCATTTCTACAGTGGGTGGCTTCCCTGGTACATGCCAAGGCTTTGGCCTAGTTTTATACTCTGGCTTCCACACTTTGGGACTGAGGGGTTAGAATTTAGAAGTAGTTTTAAAAGAGTTAATATACTTATTTAATAACCAGTTTCCATTCTGCTCTTTCCTAGAGACTGAGAGACTTGAGAGACTCCTGCTGCTGCTGTGGCTGGTCGAGCATCTTGTCTCTGCAGTCTTGCTGTGGAGGAGGACTCCCCCCGTTGAATTCCTGCCTGTCGCCTGACCATCGCTGGACTGCAGGAGTGGTGAGCGAGTCAGTGACTCACTGGGTTTTCTCGGGGGGGGGGGGATTGTATTGGTGGGTGTGGGGAGCGGAGGGGAGGATTAGGGGCTTGACTGGGTGGGAGTGAATTTTTTTTTAAAAAATTTCTACATTGTGTGTGTGTGTGTGGTTAGAGAGGGGAGGAGTTTTTCCTGGTGTGTGTGTCTGTGTGTGTGTCTCTGTGTGTGTCTGCCCACAGTGTTGTGTTCTTGCTGTGTAACTTGAATCACAACAGGAAATAAAGATTTTTTGCATGTAACTGTGTTTTTCAGATTCTCTGGTGTGTAGCGAGTTGTGTTCCTTTGGGGTGGGGGGGGGTGGCTGCAATGCCCTCGGTGTTATGTTCTTGCTGTGTAACTTAAATCACAACAGGAAATATTTTTTGCATGTAACTGTGTTTTTTTCAGATTCTCTGGTGTGTAGTGAGTTGTGTTCCTTTGGGGTGGGGGGAATGGTGTGCTGTGTCACACTACCGTGCCTTTTTTCTGTATTTGAAGGTTGAAAAATAAAGATTTTAAACTTTATTCAGTGTGTGTTTGTGGTTTTGTTCTTTGGTGTTAGGTTAGTTCCCATCATAGGGAACAATGGGGCTGGCTGGCCAGCCCTCTCTGTAGGTGGTGGGGGAATTTTGGGGAGGGTGTATGTGGTTCAGGTGTGCTTTCACAGGGACAAGCTTGGACTCAGGAGTGTGCCCTCCATTATGGCACCCCTGGGATGTGCATAATTGCCCTGGGAAAGAGAGTTTAAAAGTTCCCATCATAGGGAACAATGGGAGATGGCTGGCCAGCCTGCTCTTGGGGTAAGGGCAAGTCTTGGAATGTTGGGGAGGGTGTCTTTGGGGCTGTGTGGGGCTTTTGGGGGTTTTGGGTTAGGCCCCCCCAAATGGCCCCCCAAAGTGGGAGCAGGTTGAGCCTTGGTGGGGGGTGGGAGGACAGGTAGGAGGAGGTTCCCTCAGGGTTGGGGGCATTTTGCATGCAAAATGCCACCCCTAGCCAGACAAGCCTCTTCTTCCCCCCCCCATAGGATATAATGGAGAAAAGGAGGGGGGATAAGGGCAGCTTCTTTGAGAGGCCATAAAATGGCCCCCAAAGTGGGAGCAAACTTTCCAAAATTGGGGAGTTGTTAGAGACGAGGTAGGAGAAGGTCTCCACCAAGTTTGGTTTGCCTCGGAAAGAAATTGCCCCCCCCCCCAGAGCACCCGAAAGCCAGAAGTGAAATTGACACCCGAATCTTTCCGAAGCAAACCCGAAGCTTTACGAAGCTGTATTTCCGAAGCTGCTTGCCACTTCGGAAATACACTTTACCCGAAGCTGTTTCCCAGTTCGGGTAAACCCGAAGCGGGAAACCCGAAGCGACCAGGGCTTGCACAGCCCTATGGCCGGGATTTGGTTGCTGCCAGATGGGGGAGTGTTCCCACACCTGGCAGTGGCCTGATCAGGGCCATTTTGGCCCCAATCCAGGCCAATATGGGCCCAAAATGGCCCCCTATCCAAGCCGTTTTGGCCCCAATTCCAGCAGAAATTGCTATTTTTGGCCCTTTTGGACCCAGAATGCGGCCGAAAGGACCGGGATCGGGTCGGTGCCAGGCAGAGGAGGGTTCCCCCACCCCAAATGGCCAAAAGTCAGGTGAGCGGAGCCACCTGAGAGTGACCTTTTGGGGGAACTGCCGGAGCAGCGTTTCTGTGCGTTCACCCTCCAAATGAGCCCTGCACGTGAGTCTGTTCACTTGCCGTTCAAGTGTCATTCGTCACTTGTAGCTTGGCTCTCAGTCTATTGCGTAAGCTGTGTGGGAAGGGGATTGAAAATGCAGAGAACGTTAAAAGACTAGGCAGCCCAATCGGGAGAGATAAAAAAGCCTGAAGCAAAGAATGAGAACAGTGGAGTAGACCTCTAACTGTGTATGGATGAGAAATGGCAGTGGATGAAACTCTAATGAAAGGCCGAGGGACAGGAGAAACTAGATCATGTTGGCAGCAAAAAGAAGCAAGAACGGGGTAGTGGCTGAGTGTCTTCCCTTCATACTCTTCCAGCACTGGCTTGTAACAAGTAGAAAAATGCATGTAAATGATGTAGTCGATTCTCTGTTTCTGATTTTGTTGTGTACTGTGTCTGTCTTGCTTGTAGTACTGGATCTGTAGAAGCTCGTGGAAACTGGGGCTTACTGGATCAAATCGCAGCTCTCCAGTGGGTTCAGGAAAACATCAAGCAATTTGGAGGAGATCCCCAGTCTGTGACCATATTCGGCGAGTCTGCAGGAGCATTTAGCGTTGATGCTCAGGTGGGTATACTGACAGTGGTAGAATTTGCCTCTGCACCATCGTGCCCACTTCTTTATCCCCCAAAGCGGCCTTAAACCTCATTGGAGCAGGAGGCACTTCTGAAGTTCCTAGGAAGCATCACCTTTACATCTGCAAGGAGCTCCCATTCAGAAAAAGCTGCCCCTGTCATAGGAGGAAGTTTGCAATTGGCTAATATCTTGTGGAGCCTCCCAGCATTTTGTGGTTGGGCCTGGTCTTCATGGCAGCCATTTTATTATTAGAACCCCCCGTCTGTGCTCAAAATTCCCCAAATGCCCACAGGCTCAGCAAGGCTGGTGCGGCCCCCTGCAAAGCCATTCACAGAAACAGAGTTTGGAAGATGGGAAAGCCATGGCAAGTTAATGTGGAGGGAAACTCCCTCTCTCCTCATTATTAGGACTAGAGTGTGCTCCAGGGCTTGGCCTTGTGTGTCCCAAATAGTGGGATTTATCCTGGTTCCATCCAACAGGGAGATCAAGGGAGATGGATAGGCTGGAACAGATCAGGTAATTCTCCTTCATCAAACCTTTCAGCCGAGGTTCTTTGCTTGCATTATCTGGGGGGGGGGGGGACTTTGCCTCCTTTGTGAAACTGGTTTGTGAAACTTTGGGTTTTTTTTATTGTGGACAGAATCTCAGTCCATCTTCAAACTCTAGATAACCTGCATTACTAGTTAACACTTCTCGAATAATGGTTGCCTTTCCTAGACTATACATATATCACAAACCAGACAGTTTGTGATATATGTCGTTGCCATAATATGTTACTGTTAAAGATTGTTAAATGCCCATATTGTTGATCTTATTATCGAATGTTGTTTTCCCTGACTGGACCAACTTCTGTGTTATAAGCTGTTACATAAGTTTGTTGTTAGTTTGTGTTCAGAAAACTATATAAATTAAAAAAATGTTTAAAATACGGTCATGCCAGATGAGACCAAAACATAAACCTTCAAAATTTCCAAAGGAGTGCATATAACCCTTAGCATCTGCCTGGGTCTCCTTTGGTCAAGAGGCTGCATTTACACCTCCTCAGAGAAATAACCAGGTTCACCTACTATTCAAACACCTTAGATCTTTAATATATCCTAATCTGCATATTTTTCCTTCAGGTATTATCTCCGTTATCCAAGGGTTTGTTTAAGAGAGCCATATCAGAAAGTGGAGTTGTTCAGATTCCAGGTTTGTTGACTTCCCACCCAGAAGTCCTTGCGAAAGTAAGTGTGCTGTTGTGTAACACTTGGATTGTGCTCCTAAGAATAGCCCCTCCTCAAATTGCTCACCCCAGAGAAAACCCACTGGAAACAGTTTCAGGGAAATATTGTCCCGGAGTGCGTGTGTGTGAAATTCAAGCATTTGCTATCATTTAGAGGAACAGATCTAGGCAAAAAGGATTTCTTTATTAGATTCAAGGGATATATCTGATTGAATAGGGTTAGAAAAGTGACAGGTTAAAAGTGACCAAGATGTGCATGAAACACAACATAAGCCCTTTGCAGACAAAATGCTGGCGTTCTGTTTCTGCAGTGTGGTAGCTTGTTGGCCCCTGTAATGCAGCTGATATACACAGTCACCATATTGTGTATATCAGGTGAATGGATGCTGTACCTGCGTGGAAAATGCACACGTTGCCCTTTTTTCACAATAGAGTGATTGTGCATATTGCACTCTCCTGCTTCCATACATGTATATCATTTGGTAATGCACTATTGTATTTGCTTTTAAATTTATTTATTTTTTTTTATAAAATTTTTTATTGGATTAGATGTCATTAAATTGTACATTACAATCAGTTTCCTTTAATTTTTCCAATTCTAACCCCCTCCCTTTCCCCCCCTTTTGTTGACTTCCAACAGTTTTCCAACCCCTTGTCCCTTTTCCCTTACTCATTTTAAATTTATTCTATCTGTCAAACGTAGACTTTCACTTTCTTCTAAGCTTATCTATATAACACAGTGCTCCTTCTGTCTTCCTACTTACTTTAACAACTAAATAATACATAACTAAATAATACATTCTTGGCATATTTTCTTTTGATAATAATCATTTAGCTAATTTTGGTACTCTATACTCTATTTTATAATCTCATCTTCCATATGGGACAAACAATTTATCCCTCATTTAGCATAATTTTAGATACTTCTATAAACAGTACATTCAATATAAGTCAACCAATTTAACTTATACTCTATATATTACTTTTTCTACATATCTTATCTTCATACTGTTTTAATTATATAATTATATTATTCTTTCATTATGCAACTATCCACCAAAAATAGTCAACCAATTTGACCCATATATACCTCCAAACCAATTCAATCAATTTTTATACATTAATATATATTTTCCCACCTTACTTAAATTCCTTCATTGCAATAATAAAGTTATCTCCATTATACAATTATTGCCAGAAATGAAATTAATTAGTTTCTATCCTTATAATTAGTTAATTTCTATCATTATAATTCTTGTAATAACACCTATAATACTTAATGCTATATATAATAGTCTAATAAAGTAGTTGCTTAGAAATTCTCATTTACCTCTCCACCCCCCGGTAAAGTCACCTCCCTCTACTTTTATTGTATTTCAGTAATTTTCAAACTGCCACAGTTCTCCTCCCACCTCCCATTTCTTCACTAAATATTGTTTCAGCTTCTCCCAATCCGTGTTGAACTGTCCTGGATCAAGGTCTCTCAGTTTCCTTGTCATTTTGTCCATTTCCGCCATGTACAGCAATTTATATATCCAGTCCTCAATAGTTGGCACTTCTTGCACTTTCCACTTTTGCGCATACAAAAGTCTAGCCGCTGCTGTCATGTAAAATAGCAATGTCCTATATTGTGCTGGAATGTCCTCCATTCCCAAGTTCAGTAGCAGGAGTTCTGGGTTCTTATTAATTTGAAATTGTAAAATCTCGCTTATTACTCTTATTATTTCCCCCCAGCACTGCCTAGCTACCTCACAAGTTCACCACATATGATACAAAGATCCCTCATGCTTTTTACATTTCCAGCATTTATTAGACGTGTTCAAATTCCCTAGCGCAATTTTCTTTGGTGTCATATACCAACGATAAATCATTTTGTAGACATTCTCTTTAATATTGGTGCATGTCGTGATCTTCACTGTATTCTTCCACAAGTATTCCCATGCCTCCATTGTTATTTCCTTGTTAAAGTTTATAGCCCACTTCACCATTTGCACTTTAACTGTTTCATCTTCAGTATACCATTTCAGCAGCACTTTGTATACCTTAGAGATTTCCTTTTTATCCTCTTGTAAAAGTGCCTGTTCTAATTCCGAATTCTCCATTCTTATCCCTCCCTTCACACAGTCCGAATTATAAAGATCTCTGATCTGTCTGTACTGAAACCAATCGTAACTTGGAGACAACTCATCCTGCGTCTTTATTTTGGGTTTAGAAAATTCCATTCGGGTTATCTCCTTGTATGTTAAACACTGTTGTTCATTATCGACAGTTCTCCGATCTATTACTTCATATGGAACCACCCATGAGGGGATTCCATCTTGTAGGTAATTTCTGTACTTCTTCCAAGTTGTAAATAGGCTTCTCCGAATATAATGATGTAAGAACATAGAGTCCGCTTTTACTTTATCATACCATAAATATGCATGCCATCCGAATATTTTTTATATCCTTCTAAGGCCAGTAATTTCCGGTTTTTCAGCATCATCCAATCTTTCAACCACACTAAACAAATTGCGTCATAATAAAGTCTTAGGTTGGGCAGTTGCATTCCGCCTCTTTCTTTTGCATCTTGTAACACTTTCATTTTCACTCGAGGCTTTTTGCCTGCCCAAACAAAATCTGATATTTTCCTCTGCCATTTTTCAAACTGCTTAGAGTCTCGGATAATTGGTATTGTCTGTAACAGAAACATCACTCTTGGCAACACATTCATCTTAATTACTGCAATTCTTCCCAACCATGACAAGTTCAGTCTGTTCCATTTAATCAAGTCTTGCTCTATCTGAGTCCACAGTTTCTCATAGTTGTTTTTAAATAAATCTATATTCTTTGCAGTCAGTTCAATTCCCAGATATTTCACCTTACTTGTTACTTCACAGTCTGTTATTTCCATTAATAGTTGTTGTTTTTGTTTAGTCATATTTTTACATAATATCTTTGACTTCTTTTTGTTTACATAAAATCCTGCCAAATCTCCAAACTCCTTAATCTTCTCTATTACTTTTGGCATATTCTCCATTGGATCTTCCACAATTAACATTATATCGTCCGCAAATGCTCTGACCTTATAGGAAAAGTCCTTTATTTTTATTCCACGGATTGCATTGTCTTCTCGTATCTGTATCATCAGTATTTCCAAAACCAAAATAAACAACAGTGGAGACAACGGGCAACCTTGTCTTGTTCCTTTACCTATAGTCAATTTCTTGGTCACCTCGTCATTCACCACAATTGCTGCACTCTGGTCTCTGTAAATTTCCTTTACTGCTCTTATGAATCTTTCTCCCATTTGTAGCTTTTCCATGGTGGCAAACATAAAGTCCCAGTTCAAATTGTCAAATGCTTTTTCAGCGTCCACAAAGAAGAAACCAACCTCCTTGTCACAACGTTTGTCATAGTATTCAATAGCATTTATAACTGTCCTTAAATTGTCTTTGATTTGTCTATTGGGCAAAAAACCAGCTTGCTCCTCCTCAATAACTTCAGAAAGCCATCCCTTCACTCTTTCCGCCAGTATCTTCGCAAAAATTTTATAATCATTAAGTAACGATATAGGTCTATAGTTTTTCACGTTAGTCAGATCTTGCCCCTCTTTGGGGATCAGTGATATATTAGCTTCACTCCAAGTGTCTGGGATCCGTTGATCCTTTAAAACACCATTAATCACATCTTTTAGGAATGGTTCCAGTTCATTAGCCATTACCTTATAAAATTTGGCTGTAAGTCCATCCGGTCCTGGCGCCTTTCCCAAGTTTGTTGACTGTATTGCCTTTCTTATTTCTTCCTCCATTACTTCATTGTTCAATTTGTCTCTCCAAGCTTCCGAAATTACTGAGAGCTTCATTTTCTCCAAATATGTCGCTATTGAGTCTTTATTCACCTCTTTTTTATTATACAATTTGGCATAAAATTTATAAAAGGCTCTGCTAATAGCTGTCTGTTCCAGGTACACTTTATTGTCCTCACAGATTTTATTTATTATTTTCTTCTCCTTTCTCTTCTTCAATTGCCATGCCAAATATTTCCCAGGTTTATTTGCGCCTTCGAACGCCTTTTGATTCATTCTCTTAAGATTCCATTCCAATTCTTTGTTATTCATTGCTGTCAGCTGTTCTTGAAGAATTTTAATGTCCTGGTAGATTTTCTTTTTCCCTGGTCTTTTCTTTAACTGTATTTCTTTGGCTTTTATTTTCTCCGTGATCTCCTGTCTCTTCTCCTCTTTTTTTTTCCTGGCTCTTCCATTTAAGTCCATTAATATGCCTCTAATTACTGCCTTGTAGGTGTCCCATACCTTATTGGTTGGTACTTCTCTATTCATATTGTGTTGTATGAAGAACTTAGTTTCCCTTCTCAACATCTCCATATTTTCTCCCTCTTGTAACAAGTCCTCATTTATTCTCCATCCTTTCCTTTTAGTTCTTTTTCCAAACTTCCACATAATTGGGTTATGATCTGAGCCTACCATAGGCATTATTTCCACATCCTTAGTCCAAAGCGCTAAGTCCTTTGAGGCCCAGATCATATCAATTCTTGATAGCGTAGAGTGTCTCGCGGAGAAAAACGTATATTGTCTGCCTTTGGGATTTTGTCTTCCCTTCAATTGAAAGTGACAGGGGCAAGTGGTCACCTCCAAGGTAAGTTTCCACTTGCAATTTCATTTTATATGGGATTTTATCAGGGGAGACTAAAAAATAGTCTATCAAACTTGCACCTCTGTTTGAAAAGAACGGATACTCTCCCCTTTCATCGATGCCGGCCCGCCTGTTTAGAATGATCATATTGGTCTTGAGAACAAAATCCAAGAGTTTCAGGCCTGCGGGACTAACTTCCCCATCTTCAGATCTCCTTTCGTAGAAGTACAGATATCCCAGATCAGTCGATTCAATCTCGGTAAGTCCTGCTGAGGCCAGCCATAATTCATCATTCATTCCAATACAGGCATTTAAATCCCCTGCCCTCAAAATCTTTGCTCTAGGGTGGAAAATGGTTAGTCTATCTATCAGATTCTCTTAAGTGAGACCAAGCCTGATTTAAAAGGACTTTGTTAGAGATAGGAGGGATATAGACTTTCACCAAAATAAGGGCACTGACATTGAGCTCCAAATAAATAACTAATGTTGAAGGAGAGGATGAAGAAGTTCTACTCTATCATATTTCAGAGCATTTGAGATCATACAAGAGAGGCCAGCTTTAGGGCACCCCCCTTTCCTCCCTTTTATTGCTTTCTCCGTAAAGGTTGTGTATCCTGGGAGGGACACATCTTCCAGAGCCCAAGTCTCTTGGAGTAGTATTATTGAAAAGTTGTTGAGGAACTCAGCTACAGCTGGAGACCCTATCCTAGATGTCCATCCCGCCACGTTCCATGAAAGGATTTTGACAGGCGTACTTGGGAGTCAATCTTGGGAGAATGGCAAGATCGTATCTGGGGTCTGTGTGGTGAGAGCCTTGGGTTTTCTCATTACAATCCTGGGTTCGAGGGGCAACGGGGCATTGCCTTCATGCTCCATGTCGCTAGCTTCAAGCTCATTGAGAGCTCCATCGTGAGCACTTGTTTGGGCAATTGGGGTGGAGTCGATTTCTGCAGGACTTTGTGTTTCGAGCCTGCTGTATTTTCTATGAGACGATTGATGAAGATCCTCTAGTTTCTGTTGAAGAACTTGAAAACGTTTTATCATATTGCCCTGTTCTTGTAAGTCCAGGTTGGAAAAGGATATAAAGAAGTTGGTTTCAATTGAGTCCAAAGCTGATGTAGCAGTTAGATCATGGAATTTGCTAGCTAAATTATTGGTGGGGTCATTAGTTGGATTCAGATCAACTACTTCTTTAAGTTTCCTTTCTATTGTCGGGGGATGACTTTCCCTGCTTGCTTTCCCTTTCATTAGATTCCTTTTTCTGGTCTAAAGATGGTGGTAAATCTTTACATAGGTCAATGTTGTCAATAGATCTATTCATCTTTCTATCGCAACTTCTTCTTTCAGAGATGAAACGTTTTAATGGAACCAGTGGTTTAACTATTGGGTCACGGAGGTGCTTTAAGGGAGTTATTCCATATATTTGTAGAAAATTGCTTTTAGCCAAAGTAAGTCTTGGTAACCTTGGGGAAAAGAATGTAAGTAGAATACGATCATAGTATATTGGCCCTGGATTCTTTCTACGGTTCTTAAGTCTATAAGTGGTACATTCAGGAAGAAGGATAGATGTTGCTTAGCACGCCATTTCGGGAGCCGATTAATATGCTTCCCTTGGTAAGGATAGATCTTTAACACAACCTGACAAACGTCCTCATCCGGAATTGAATGGGGAACTGCATCAAAATAAGTCCTCCCAGAGGCCCTTCCTCTCACTGACTTTAGTGGGCAGGTCCCAGGAGGAAGATTATTATTTAATTGGTCTCTTGATTAATCAGTGATTGTCCCTGGAAGTACTGGGTTATCAGGTCCAATTTATCATAGATCTTGGCAAGAGCCTGACTTATTAATACTGTTTGATTGGCTAAATAGCTCAGGGTTTCTGCTTTACTTGATTCAGGACCTCCGTTTCCTGATAACAGAATTTCAGAAAGATCACTAAAATTCAGTTCCTTCTGGCTTTCATCTGATCATAGGTGTTGTGGGTTGGAGTTTGGAGACAGCGCTGACTCTTCAGACAAACACTGGTATCTGTTTGTCTAATGCAGTTTAAGAGTCCCTCTGGGAAAAAAATCTTCCAGTTTACTTTGCTTAGAGCAGGGAGCAGGAATATCATTCAATGGGCAGCCCCGTTTCTTTCCCATTTATTATTAAATTCCAAGTATAGGTTTTACTTGTTAAGACAAGTAAAAATATTATAATAACACAGCAGTAGCGTAAAGTTCGACTTCTTAGACTTCTTATCACAATACAGTCGGAAAAATAAATGCAGTTGGATAGTGCTATCAGCTGTGTAATTAGGATGCAGCAAGGTCTTACTAATTAGAGTAGTTACACCCTATTAATCTTATTCTCTACTTTCCCTTGCTCCACCACACACCCGATCAGAATCAAACAATAAGATAAATGAAATAAATTAAAATAAATAAATGAAATAAACCTCCTACAACCAGGCTGAGGAAAGAAAGCAGAAACGTCCTCTAAAGCAGGGGGCAAAACTCACACACCCAGCAGCAGTCTAGAGTGGCCATTAAAAGCACCAACCGGCTAAGCAACAGAATAGAAATGAGATTAAAGAACAAAGAGCTAAAAGGAAACAGCACAAAGAGTTAAAAGGAAACAGCAAAGAGTACACAAGTTTGCCACCTAGAATAAGTGAGAGAAATCAGTCTCCTTCCCTACTTTGTTCATATCATAATTGCTTTTAATTGCCTGTCTTTTTAAAATCTTAACAAAGGAAATAGCAACTGTCTTCGGCTGTGGGACAAACAATGCTGAAATGGTGCGTTGCTTGAGGAGCAAAACAGAGCAAGAATTAAAATCCTTGATGAAGGTAGGTAAAAGCCATGGGAGGGTCCTGTGCTGTTATGTTGCAGTATGGTGATAGGTCCTAAAATCCAACTGAATCAATGGCAACATGCCTGATTGTAAATTCATTCATTCATTTGGAGGCTTGTCCTCTGCACTTTTATCCACAAGGTTTTGCAAGATGCTACCCATGGTGACCTTGGAAAAGAGCAAGTGTCCAGTAGCATCTATAAGACTAACTAAATTTTTGGTAGGGTAGAGTTATAGCTCACATCTTCAGGTACTTATAGGTGCTAGTGGACTCTTTTCTACTGCTACAGACAGACTAACATGACATGGCTACCCTTCCTGATCTATGATGAACACAGATTTTAATTATTTTATCTAAAAGGCTATGTGCTACGTAGACTTGTTTGAATAAACTGATATATCTAAAAGGTGAACATAAAACAATTAACTGATATATGTCGTGTAGGGCTTATGCTGGCCGTTGCCTGAGCTATTAAAGTTGTCAGTATTCCAGGATGCTGAAAAAACAGATCATTCATGTTCTCAACAGTTCATCTATATTCTTTTCAAATATGGATGAACGCCAACCATCGAGGGATTTATTTATGTATTTATTAGATAATTTATTTGCTCCCTCTCTGGAGACCTGTTCTAGTAAGAAAAGAAAAAAGAGTTAAAAATTCAATTCACCAATGAAACAGCAGTCAGCACTGCCTTCACCAGCAACAAAATTATTTGCTCTATAAGTTTTCTACATGTTGTTGATACACTGAATGTCAAGAATACTCTGTAAAGGTGACAAACTGGTGGCAGCCGTAGCGTGGAAATAGGCCTTCACTGACCAGTTGTATCACAGCCTGTTCCTCTCTCCACCCTCCCGCCTACGTGATTCTGCAGCTGTTAGCTTGTTTTTCTGTTATTGTGTTGAGCAGCTGTCTGCTCATGGGCTAGTGCACCTTTTCTTTGAAAAAACCTAGAGTCTGGGACTTCTGCAGTAGAAAAAAGACCACCATGGGATGACATGATAGAGTCTTATAAAATTATGCAGGGGGTGGTGAAATTAGATAGAAAGAGGGGGTTTTCCCCTCATATGCCCTCGGGCAACACATTCAGAACAAACAATAGAAAGGACTGCTTTATTCAAAGAGTATTTAAATGGTGGGGTTCACTGCTAGCAAATGTAGTGACAGATGATGATGATGATGATGATGGTGGTGGTGGTGATGATGATGATGATGATAACAATAGCAGCATTTGATTTATATGCTGCCCTTAAGGACAACGTAACACCCAGTCAGAATGGTTTACAAAGTATGCAATTATTTCCCCCTTAACAATCACCGTGTGAGGTGGGTGGGGCTGAGAGAGCTGTGACTGGCCCAAGGTCCCTCAACTGGCTTCAGGTGGAGAAGTGGGGAATCCAAACTAGTTCTCCAAATTAGAGTCCTGCTGCTCTTAAACATTACACCAAACTGTCTCTCACCAGTAGGTGGAATTCACTGCCAATGGACAATGGTAGAATTCGCCACCAGTGCATGTGGTGATGGCTTTTAATGGGGACTGGAAAGCATCATGGAGGATAGGTCCTTCAAGCAGCTACTAGCCATGGTGACGAAAGGGATCATCTTCATTCAGAGGCAGTAAGTCTCTGGATCCCAGTGCCAGGAAGCAAAATCAGAGGCAGGCCTTGGCCCCTATGCCCTGTCGTTCACCCTCCAGAAACAAAGCAGGGAAGCCCCGGGTAGTCAAAGGTTACAAGAAACAATACCGGGAATATACAGTCAAAATTTTTGGATTTTTATAACAATATATTGGTGCAAAAATGTGCAAAGGTGCAAAGTGTCAACAATAAATACAATCTATAATAAATACAAGGTAACAATTATACAAGGTAACAGTTGTTTGTCCGTGTTTTTGTAATGTTCATAAAGAAACGTCTGGGTGAGAGCTGCAGTAGAGCCTTCTTAGGAATGTAGGCAGACAGTCCCACAGAGGAGGGTGACCACAGTCCAAATCAAATGAAAATATTGATGTGCCGACGGGATTATGCTTGCATATTATACCATTCCCGTTTCGTATACACAACTTCTTCCTGGGCACAGTTATTGGACTGTGGACATAAAGTCAATGTGTATTAAATATATTATCACATATAAACAATCAGAAATTGCATCTCATATTAAGGATATATGACTCACTGTACACCTTCCTAATGGTCTTCAATTAGAACAGCTCACCACATGATATTTTCATTACTGGCATGAACCACCATTTCAGTGCAACGGACATTTATTACAACAAAGGGGGACTCCAATATATACAAAAGCTGACTAGCTAATTAATTCCCTAATTAATTCACCCTCCAGGGCAACGGGTTGGCCACTGTATGAAACAGGATGCTGGATTAGGTAGGCCTCTGGTCCAATCCAGCAGGCTCTTCTTGTGTTATGTTATGGGTCAGGGTGAGTCCCCAGTATCTTGCTTCCCTGTGTTCAGGCAATTGGGGAGAAGCTGGAGGCCTGCTATGTCTGAACCTTCCAGTTCTCTGGCTGCAGCAAAGGGGGTGGTGGACAGAAATACCGCTTGAGCAGGGGCTGCGTTTGGGGTGTACATTCAAGAATCTGCCAGTGCAGTTGGGGGTGTGTGGACCGTGCTGCTAATTGTCAGCAGTTATAGATATATAGGAAGATATATTCCACAGGAGTACAGAAGACCTACAGAATGCAGGACTGAGTTTGCTGAAAACCAGACCAGGCATGGGATAGTGGCCCAACTGGGGGGAGAGTAAGCCTTTTATCCATGCTGTTTTTGCCATTTAAATGTCCTCTTTCCTAAAGCTGCTTTTGGCCAAATGGGGAAAGCATACAGGTACCATAGCAGGGAAATGATAAGATTCTCCCTAGCACCTGGCAGGGCAGTGCAGATTACCTGTTTACTATGATGCTACAGGCAAGCAGACGGTTGTTTGTGTTCGCCCTGCCTGTGGTTTGGCAGGTTCTTCCTTGCACTGAATGGGGAGAGGGATTGGGGCTACTTCTTGGCCTTGGCCATAGAGCTCCCTGGTGTAGGTTGACCACTTGCTGATGCTGCTCTAGACTCTGCCCACGTGCAAGCATAGAAATCATTACAGTGATCCTGAAAACTGGGTGTGCAGTTGGCATGCTGCTGATACAGTTTGGGCCTATGCAGAAGCTGGGACTTGTTGGGTTTTACATATGAAAAATGCTTCTAAATCAGTCCAGTTTTGCTTCATTCTCATTATGAAGGTCTTGGAATGTTCTTCCTATAGGAAGCAAGCACACATTTAAGATATGTTTTCCTTTTAAAAATCCAACCACAGGAAATTAGAAGCATGAATGCAGTTGTGGACGGCAAGTTCTTTCCAAAGGCACCCGAAGAGCTTCTGGCTGCAAAGGAGTTCAGCATTGTGCCATATCTACTCGGCGTGAATAACGACGAATATGGTTGGGCCGTACCTCTTGTAAGACATTTGTTTCTCCTTTCTGTATCGCAAGCACCTGCATTATCTGAAAAGGTGCCTTAGGGATGAGTCATATGCTATATAAGCCCTCCATGGCCTGTATGAGGACTTTCTGTCAAATGAGTGCCTAGAGTTCCCTACGAGGAGCTCAGTTCCCAGGTGCACACTGGCTGGATTCAGATCAGAACCATGACCCGTGGGGCAAGGGGCTCAAGCCTCCCCCTCTTCTCACGCACCATTTTCCCAACCCAGGGAGCCACTGTTTGCCCCTCCAGGAGAACTTGAGAGCAAATGTAGCGTAGTGGCTAGAGTGCTGGACTAGGACCTGGGAGACCCAGGTTCAATTCCTCACTCTGCCATAGAAGGTTTCTGGGTGGCCTTGGGCTGGCCTCACACACTCTTGGCCTACCCAACAACCCTGTGGGGAGAAGATGGCGCTGGGGAGACTGTGGTGAGCCGCTTTGAGTTCCCATTGGGAGCAGAAGTGGGCATAAATTATGGCTAATGTGTGCTGATGGCTAGGTTTCCAGCAGGAAGCTCCCAGTACACCTCTGGTAGAAATGCATCTGTCAGCCACAGGGACTTTATAATATGTGAGTCCGCCTTAGCACAGATCAGACACGGGGAACATCTTGGAATGTCTTGCAGTTCTGTTTTGCCAAGTGCTTTCCATACTACTCCCATTTCTTCTCCAGCCTTGTATTAACCATGTATTAACCACATCTTTGCAAAGGGGAGTTTAAAAAAGATAACAGGAGGTGGGGTGTATAGCACTTTCACACACGCTGAACAACTTTCGATCCACTTTCAATGCACGTTAGCGATCATTTGCAAGTGGTTTTTCCCGTTTCACACAGTAAAATCCAGTGCATTGAAAGTGTGTTATTCAGCAGGTGTGAAAGTGCCCCCAAAGTCAAGTTTAAGGTGTCAGATACAGTTTAGCCAGCTCTCCAGAAAGTAGATGGTGTGTGCATCATTCTGCATTGGGTACAAGTACATAATTTCAACAACAAGGGCATAAAAAAAGATAAATTCAATGCTGAGAGGCTGTGGCTCAGTGGATGCAGAGGGTCCCAGGTTCAATCCCCTGCATCTCCAGTTAAGAGGACCAGGCAGTAGGTGATGCACAATCCTGGTTGAGACGCTGGAGAGCTACTGCCAGTCTGAATAAATAATACTGACCTTAATGGACAGATGGTTTGATTCAATATAAGGCAGCTTAATGTGTTTCTGTGTATGCAGTTCTGCAAAAGCTATTCGTGGATAAGACTTTTTTGTACACGCATTATTTGAATATTACCTTATATCTTCTGCTGCCATTGAAGTGGCATAATCTCACACTGAACAACATTGAATGCAAGTGCAAAAATGTTATTATTTTTTTACACACAGATGCTGTATTCCTTAGATATAAAAGATGGTATAGATCGGGAGATCGTCATGGCAGCATTCCAGGCTGTAGCCTCTGAGTTGGTAAGAGAGAAGCAGATACTCCATGCTTTTTGGACCATAGAATGGCTTGTTTATATATAAATTCCAAGATACCTGGAAAGACTTAAAAATATTATAGACCCTTTAAAAAAATGCAGGGAAGATCTAATTCAACAGATATCTTGGTGTTCTCTGTTTTGACCATCAGAGACTAGCTCTGAGTTTGTAAATTGGTAATATGGGGATGTGGGGTAAAGTTGCCAGCCTCCAAGAGGGGCCTGGGATCACCCAGAATCAAAACTGATCTCCAGATCCAGAGATCAGTTCCCCCAGAGGAAATGTCTGCTTTGGAGGGTGAACTCTATGACATCTAGAGGTGCCGTTCCCTTGCCCGAGGTGGGGGATCCCCTGTTCCCACCCTCCCACCACCCTCACTTACTTGGCCAGCAGGGCATGCGCTTCTCAGGGCACCCCCAGGCAGCCTGGCTTGACCCCAGGTGTCGCGGCATGCTCCAACACCTACAGAGGCCTGATTTGGGCCAAATCATGCTCTCCAGCAGGCCGGTTTCGGGCCAAATCCCTTGGTGAGTGCAGGAGCTCTCTTGGGTTTGCCCTTTGACCCATGTGATGATGTCACTTTCAGGAGGTGACATCATCATACAAACCATGAGTGCACGCGCTATGTGTGCACACGCACAAAAACCCAGGATGCAGCGAGGTAAGTGCTGGGCTCCCAGTTTCCCACTGGATGAGTCAAGAGACCCGGTAACCCTAATGGCATCACAACCCTGCTGAGCTCCGCCTCTTCCCCAAGCCCTGCCCATCCCAAGCTCCACCCCTAAATCTCCAGGAATTTTTCCACCTTGAGTTGGCAGTCCTTAAGTTCTGGTAGTAATGAAAGGTCAAGAAATCCTGGTGCCTAGTGAAGCACTTTGGAAAGGGCCTTCCAGCAGAATCTTGCTCAATACCCAGACCAAATGTGTAGACCTGCAGATTATAAATCAGGAAGATTCACAGCACTGAAACTAAAGAACCAGCCAGACAACCAAAAGCACAATGCTGGAAAGAATCCAGTTAATATATCTAAGTTGTAGAATATGGCTCCGCTAGCAACTGAGCACAGGAATGATGTCGGGGCGGCGTGACAGGCTCTGGTGTGTTCCTGTGCCCCACAGCGGGCCAGTTAGGGCCCCAAACGGGCTAAAACAGGCTTCCTGTTGAGTAAAGGAGCACTCCAGAGACCATCACACTGCCCGGGCAACCTTCCTGCGCTCTGCAGCAGCCCAATTTCGGCCCCAAAGGGTCGCTGAGGAGCACAGGAGGACTCCAGGGCTTGTCGTGCCACTCCAGCAGCACTCCTGTGTTCCACAGCAGGCTGATTTTGGCCCATTTGAGGCCTAATTGGGCCTGTTTGGGGTTATACTCTCACACCTCTGAAACTGATGTCCCCAGTCATTACCAAAGGCTCTCGTTCCCCCAAGCTGTTATCACTTCAGGCCAATCCATATGCTAGAACTGTTCACTGCAAATAAAAATGGCTATAAACACCTTCAACACGCCTGCCATTTCCTTTCCTTGTAGGGGCTCTCAGCTGAATCTGTGCAGAAGGTATTGGATGAGTATCTGGGAGACACGGAAGACCGTATCCAATTACGAGACCACTTCCGAGAACTGATGGGAGACGTCTTCTTTGTCATTCCTGCTATTCGAACAGCTAGAAGCCAAAGAGGTTAATTTTCTGAAATAACAGAACTCTCACAGAAGACATTTAGAAGCCCTATTGACCCAAATTCTCACTGTTTTTCACATTTGGATTTCACTGCCAAAATGTGAATCTTCCTTGTAAAAGCATACTGTATGTGCCTTTGTTTTAACCGGGCTGAACCAGGCCGGAGTGGGTCCATAGGAATGCGCCGTGCCATCCAGGAGTGCGCCACACCACCTGGAAGCGTACCAAGAGTACGTCCCCAGGAGACCCATGCCTCCCCTGCTGGCTAGATAAGTGAGGGGGGGAGTGGAAGGTGGGGGTGGGGCCTGGCAACCCTACCTGCTGGGGAATATTTAGAAGTAAGGGCTTTTTTCTGGTAAAAGAGGTGGTGGAACTCTGTTATCATATGTGCGTGTGCAAAGTGCATGCACACTCCAGGAAATGCATGATGACATCATTTCCAGAAGTGATGTCACTCCCTGAAGTGACATCACTCCCAGAAGTGATGCCGCTTCCCGGAACCTAGCACAATGCATTACAACAAGATAAATGTTAGTAAGCTTGGAAAATAACATTATTATGAGAAAGGGTTTTTTTCCTTTCTGGATCCTCTACAAAATGTGAAATCTTCCATTCCCTTTCCCAAACATTTCATTTCTTTGGAATCACATTTTAAAATATGGAAAAAGGCGGGGACCTCTAAAAATCCAAAACCCATCTCACAAATCTAAACTCGAACAGATTCCCTCCGTCAGCATAGAAAAACAATTCCAAAATTCTTTCTCAAAATTCCACAGAGTCTGAAATTCCTAATCTAATGAATATTGAATTTTCAAATTTTCAGGGAGAGTTTTGCTTTACTGGAGCAATTCAAAATTAGTTACTCAACTTTAGCTGCATTAGATTCATACTTAGTTTAAAATGGCTTTTTTTGGTTGCCTACGTTCCAAATGGCTAAGCTGTTTTGACATTGTGAAATGTTCATATACATTCCAATGTCCCAGACAAACAATATTCATAAAAATTTCCTTAATACCCATATGTCCACTGCAATTTCAGTGATGTTAATCAGCTGAGGGGGAGGGGAGAACCATTTGAGTTACAGCTATTCAGACATAAGAACACCTGTATGCTGATGAATATATTGATGAAAGCCTTTTGTGACTTGGACACAGCTATCCATTCCTACCATAAAACTGGAATAACCATAACTGATATATTTAACTGACACAGAACCAATCTGCATTCAAAAGCTTTGGGAACCATAACAATGTCAACTTCAGTCAACAAAAGAATGAAAGCAACACACATACACACACACACACATGCACAGCCCCACCCACCCCATGAAAAGAAAGCAGAATGAACTCATAGCAGCACACACACACACAGACCCACCCACTCACCCTGAATGAAAATAAAACAGAATGAACTCAAAGCAGCACACACACAGAAACCCCTGAATGAAATGAAAGCAGAATGAACTCAAAGCAATTTAACCTGGCCCCAGCAGCTCTGCTTGCACTCTCACTCTCTCTTTCACTCAGGAATGAAAAAAGCAGAATGAACTCAAAGCAGTTAAACCTCCTCTGCAGAGCTCTTGCTAGGCCCCAGTTCTCTCTCTCACACACACAGAGGAATGTGAAGAAAGCAGAATGAATGCAAAGCAGCGAAGCCTCTTCTGCAGAGCTGCTGCCAGGCCCCAGATCTCTCTCTATCTCTCTCTGTCACTCACAGAGGAATGGGGAAAAAGCAGAATGAACTCAAAGCAGCTAAACCTCCTCTGGAGAGCTGGCCCCAGCAGCTCTACTTGCGCTCTCTCTCTCTCTCTCTCTCTCTCTCTCTCTCTCTCTCTCTCTCTCTCTCTCTCAAATAAAAAAGCAGAATGAACTCAAAGCAGCTAAACCTCCTCTGAAGACCCTGCACAGCCGAAGGAGGAAGGAATCATGTGGGCAGATTCTAGAGCTGCTGGAACAGCATTCCGGAGTATCCCCCCTCAAAAAAAGCCCTGGAAGTACTTATATTCCTCTCCCACCCCTTCCTCTGCCTGTTGAGAGTGGCTTTTACCAGAAAGAAAGCAGCAGATGAGCAAAGGGTTAAAGTTCTCTGTCCTAGAGCAATGCTGGCAGCTACATTTGGACACACAAAAAAGCCCTTTAAAATAAATAGAGAAGAAAAGTAAGGCCTAGTGGACCCTTGAGCCTTGCAGTGAAAAAGCAGTTGCCATCCTATTATGTGACTGAACTGTGTGCATTCTTTTGGAGCACCCAATTGATTGATGCTTCCTATTGAACATTTCCAGCAGTTTGGAAATTACTACTACTAACAATAACGAACTTATTCTCTTTTTATTTTTCCCCTCAAGATTCTGGTGCTCCTGTCTACTTTTATGAATTCCAGCACCGGCCCAATATGTACAAAGATATAAAGCCAGATTTTGTGAAGGCAGATCATGGCGATGAACTTGGCTTTGTTTTTGGATGGCCATTAATAAAAGGTAAATCAGCCTTCATGAGTAAGGGTATGATTATGGGTCAAGTTAATAAGGGGCAAGCTTCAGAATTGCATTGGTTGGTTGTAGCATTAACTTTATAGTGATTCTCCTCTAAAGAATTCTCAGTGAGGATTACTACAACAGTCTACAGAAACATAAAATTCAGCTTTGGGGAGGGGGGGAGCATAAAACCAGAAATACAAACCAGCAAGATCCAAAATGCAGGTCCTAATCAGCATTGATCCTGTCTGTAAGTGGATAGCTTCCTGTAATCCAACTATGATCCTCCAAGACTTTCCCCACTCTCTTCGAAGTTTTCAAGACTGAAGGCCTGAACGCATTCAAAAGCACCCTGCTATTCAAACCAAGCCGCCATCCTGATACCTCCGGGAAGGAACTCCGTGTTGGGGTCTGATGATCTGCTCCTCCAGTGTTCCCGCCCAGCATCCAGCGTTCAGGGCTCCCCTGCTTCTGAACAGGGCATGGAGCTCCCATGGCAAGGAACCCTGCAAACATGCCCGATTCTTTTAAAACAGCCATGCCTAAGCTACGGCTGCCCCCCATCCCAGGGATTCCAAGTTCATTGTGCACATGGAGCTGCCTTCTCCTGAGTCACGTGTTGGTCTGTCAAAGTCAGTCTTGTCTACTCCAACTGGCAGCAGCTCCCCAGGGTCTCGGGAAGAGTCCTTTCGGATCACCTGTTACTTTTAAACTAGGCAGGGATTGAACCTGGAACCTTCTGCAGGCAAAGGAGGAGATGCTCTAATACTGAGCCACGGAGACTATTTTCCCTTTTGTCTCTCCTGTCCCATCTTCAGGTGACGATTCAGAGGATGAGAAGAAGCTCAGCAGGACTATCATGAAATACTGGGCCAACTTTGCTCGCACAGGGTGAGATTCCTGGCTATTTCAAACCGGTGTGGCTCAGTCTCTTTAACACCCACAATCCAAATGCAAATTTTGTTTCTGATGTTTTTCTAGAAATCCAAATGGCGAAGGTTTGGTGGGGTGGCCACGCTATGACCTGAATGAAGAATATCTGGAGCTGAACCTGCAGCAACAGAAAGCAGAGAAACTGAAAAAGGACCGGGTTGATTTCTGGGTGGAGATCTTGCAGGACAAAACAAAGAAAACCACAAAAGAACAGGAAACACGTGTGGATCTCTAGCTGGCAATGTGATTTGCTGGTTTGCTATTGTCTTGAGACATCAAATACTTAAATGATAACTGAAAACTGTATTTGTCAAAGTGTGTCTTAGCCGTGAAGGGAGGGAAAAATCAGAGGCTTTGACTGCTATCAACCAGTCTTTATCAACCAGAAATTTCGTGTGACTCTTGATTCAGCATTTAGGAAGTGCTGTCAAGGATTTCAGCTACTAGGTGGAGATTACTATGAATGCTGTTGGTGAATCTTAAGAACTGAAATCGGGGCTGTAATATTTTACTCTTCTTAGGATTGCACTGTTAAATCAATGAATGGAGATGGTTTTGCAAGGTGCCTGGGATGAAACAAGCAGCTTAGAGGTTTTAAAGTTGTTTTAAACAGGAATGGTAGGAGATACCTTCTCAAACAGAAGATGGATTTTAGTGGTTGTAGCTCACAACTTTTTCCCTCCTCCAAAAATTAGGCATGTGGGGACCCAATTCAGAGGGGAAAGAGTTTAAATGTTCCCCTTCATACTGTTTCTCCAATCTGAAGCAGCCCTCGGGTGCTGTTACTTGCCTTTCTGGGGAAACATACAATCTTACATGTGCAGATCGTCTAAAAATGCAGTTTCCGGCCTGCAGAGCTGTTATTTGTCTTCATTTGTAAGTGGCTGCAGATTTGATTAACCCATTAAAATCCATACTGAAGATTTTTTTAAGTCAAGTTTGGTGAACAGTTTAAAAAATGGAAAGTACCCAACCAAAACTTTACCTTAATTTTGGCTCAAGTGCCACAAATTACAGTGAACGCAATCCATTACAGAGTTAAGTGGCCGCCGTGCAGTAGATGGTGGCAGGCTAGAACTGGAGAGAGGTGTGACAAACTTCTGGTCTTTATATTTTTAAAGGAAGAGACTCCGTGTTTACATCTTCATCCCAGGGTATCTTGAAGTCTGTCTTGTTCTCATGGCAATCTAAACAGTCTGAAACACCTCAAGGTTTCCATTTGAAGAAAGCTACGAACAGCAGTCTTTGGGGCTCTTAGCACTGCTCTTAAATAGCATTGTTCTTATTCTCTCCCTCACCTTGGTACAGTTACAGTATTTACTCAAAAGCAAGCCTAGAGGGGAGTCATGTTGGAGTTGCACTTATAAGTCACACTTATAAGAGAGAGGGAGGCTTTAAACCTGGCTGAGAAATGTATGATATAACCTATTACATGCATGGGGTGTTTGCAGGCCTATCGACATAATCCAGGTAGAAGCTTTAATAGCCTTTAAGGCCGGCCCACCCTAAGCCCAGGAAGAGCACTGCGTCTGAGAGAAACCAGCTCTCATGGCTGAAATACAATGATACAATTTTGTCATATTGCTGAGCGGAAAAGGAAAGTATCGCAAGTTTGGCCTCTATGAGGATGTTTTGCTAAGGGACAAGATTGCCTTTAGTACAACGTACTAAAGGGGAAGGGGGTGGAAACACTTCTGGAAAACCCTGCTCTCACCCTGGCACGCAGCTCTGGATATTTGCAGAGCAAAAGCTATTGTGAGTACCCAGGTTAAAATTTTGTTGGCAGAAACAACATGGCATGCAATTGAGCAACAGTAAAAAATTTCCCCCCTGGCTGCCAGCAAAAGCAATGCCAGCGTTCAGGGAAATTTTCACTGCACATTCTGTGCTTTGCGGGACCAAAGCGAGGTTTGCAATAGATGCAGAAATACGCACACATGTTCTGGGATACCAGCTCAATCCTAAACAGAGTGACACCCTTCTAAATCCCCTGTAGTCAGTGTGCATGGATCAATGGGAAAAGGTACGATGCTGGAAAAGGTCACAGGCATGGCCATGTTCTCTGTGTCCATTCTGCAGCCTTTAGAGAGGACCATTCTAATGGTGTGTGGGGGGTGGATCATTGTAATGTATGGTGCAACTCTAGGGTCACTAGCGTGACTTGGGAAACTCCTAGAAATTGGGAGTGATTCCTTGAAAGGTGGGGTGTGGGGAAGAGAAGGAGCTCAGCAGGCATGTGATATCACACTCAGACTTCTGTTTCTCCTAGGTTCTACAGTATCCCTTAGAGTCTGCCCTCCAGAGCGACCATTTTCATCAGAGAGGTGCTGATCTCCGTAGTCTGGAGTTCAGCTGTAATCCCAGTAGAACACCAGGTCCTACTTGGGAGCAGAGACATGAAAGCCTACAGGTCTCTTTTCTTTCATTTTTATTTTATTACGTTTATAGTCTGTTCTCCCCACAAGTGGGCTCAGAGCAGTTAACAACATGTATAAAAATATAAAACCACAGTAATAAGATAAAATACATTTAAAATTGGACAGTAGAGCATTAATGCAAACAACAAACACAAAGGGGGGGAACACAAAAGGCAGGTATGCTAGTCACACTAGTATTTTGGGGGTCAGTTATCAAGCCAGACCTAAGGCACACTACTGTAAAAGTTCTAATGAAATCAAATTGATCATTGATATGATGGAAAACCATGATCCTCTGTTGCTTGGGAGGGATTCATGTACTTCTCCGGAAGTCAATTTATTGCCTCAAATAGGACTTACACTGAAAGATGACCTCAATCATAATACAAATGTTTTGAAAGTCTGGGACAGTTTTCTAGCACTCTCCATATCTATTTGGATACAGCGGTATCCTAAATCATCTGTTAGGTGTAGGAACTGTCCCTTTTCTGTCCTGAGGAAATCTAAGTCCACATCTGAAGAACTAGAAGCTGAGGGGGTCAACAAGAAGACCACTCAGCCCGCCCACTGGGTCAGCCGCCTCGGGCTCACAGAGAAGAAAAACAGTGTATTATAACGGCCATTTCACACTTAACACAGGCCGCATGGGCAGAACTGGCTGCATCCTTCTCTGCATTGCCGTACGGGAGTCAATATCGGAACTGTCTCATGTGACCACTGAAGTACTGTGTCCACAGTGAAGCCAATAGTGGCTCCCTGGGGTGGGTGGAGGAAATGAGAACAGTGGGCAGTACGGGCAGGCTGCAGCTAAAGTTGCTACAATCCACAGGATGTGTCATCCAATGAACAACGCAATAGGGTTTGGAATCTGAAGCAAACCAGAAATCTGCAAACAGAACTGAAGCAAAGCAAAGGTATTAATATGATGCATTAAACAATGTAAAAATTGCATAGTAGGATCCTAGTTATAGCAATAGACAGCACAAACTACATTCAGTAGTATAGATGACAGACTCCCTAACCCTTCGGTGTAATGGTTAAGAGCAGCAAGACTCTAATTTGGAGAGCCGGGTTTGATTCCCCACTCCTCCGCTTCAAGCCAGCTGGGTGACCTTGGGTCAGCCACAGCTCTCTTAGAGCTCTCTCAGCCCCACCCACCTCACAGGGTGATTGTCGTGAGGATTACAATAACATACTTTGTAAACCGCTGTGAGTGGGTGTTAAGTTGTCTTGAAGGGCGGTATATAAATTGAACGTTGTTATTACTAGATTATCTTCCTCAACCGTTCTGTTACAATACAGCCCTATTATCTGCATAGGAAAACCCTCTTGAATGATTTGGTTTTACATAGTTTGTAGAAAGCCTGGGGAGTGGGAGCCTTATCCTGACCTCACCAGGAAGGCTATTCCATGCAGATCTCTGTAGTCTGGACAGCAGTTGTAATTTTGGGAAAACTCTGGTCTCCATCTGGAGATTGGTGCCCAACATGGAGTGAGAGGTTTTTCAAAATAGCTGAGGAGATGGGAGAATTAATATAAAATGGTTTTAGATTGTAATATTATGCCCAAAGATATTGCAAAAATTAATAAAAATAAAAAATGTTGGATATGTCAGAATAGGATGCAACTTTTTATCACATGTAGTGTGTCAGGTTCAGAATGCTTTCCTTAATGTTATAACCAAAGAAACTCCATTTTAATTCTTTTAGTATTCTGAGTGCTTCTTTCACAGGTGCCAAGACGCTCCCTCGCAGTTATCTCACAGAAGAAGAATGTTTTGACTTCAGCTTTTCCAGCCTTGGGAAACTTTCACTTTCTCAGCTTCAAGCGGCTTGTTTTGAGAACTATAGGGGGAGGCTGGGCCTTTTGGGGTTTGATACTCTGTACCTTGTTCTTTGCCTATCATTCGTAACAATACACGTGTACCAGCTCAGATATTGCATCTGGGCCAGTGGACTATAATGGTTGCCTTTTTCAGTAAATCTTTTGAAAACAACGGACTCTTGTCTGATTGCAGAAGGTAGTCTGGATTACAACTATTATTTAGCCACAGATCTGACATTTTGTTACGAATCACATCTGTTCCAATGCCTAAGCCGGGGCAGACGGATGCCAAAGCCGCTTCTGACAGGGACCCTTTGTTTGATCCTTATGCCTCCCCCGGTTCGGAAGGACTGGAACTTCAAGGACCTGTTCAAAGGGGAACAGGATCTTCCGTTACTACGATATACACCCTCGCTCCTACCAGAACTGAAACTCGACCCACAGCGGCAGCGGACCCACTGATATCCCTGCTGACACCGACGCAGTGGGGATCGAGGCCACAAGATGCGAGGGAAAGGAGAGCGAGTATGATGTTCTCGCAACCCCCAATGGAAGGCCAACGGAGCTTGGGCGTGATAGCAGAGCACCCCAGTAGTCAACCTTGGTATTATTGGAACCGTGAGGCTGACCAGTTGGAGTGGGATCGAAGAGGTTCGGAGAGCACTCAAACATGGGAAACGTCCCGCTGCGATATGATGAGTTGGGACTATACTGAAGTCATTCCGTGGACGGGACAAGGTGATCCTAATGAGCACACGTGGATACAATTACAAAGCCGAACCATAGCAGTAGATGCCGGAATCTCGGCAGTCACAGGATTAGCGAAAGGAATCCTGGCGGGGAGATTGAATGAAGAGCAAGGTACCGGGGCCCAAGGCATGGGAGAAATAAGGCATTGGCCTGGGGCAGCCGCGTCCTATGCAGAATATTTAGAGACTACGCAAGCCTCTAATGAACCTCCCCATAAAGTTGTAGAAACTGAGGCCACCGTGGTGGGCCCAGGTCGTGTACAGGTACTAGAAGAGAGACTGTCTAGTATGGAAGAGAGTTTGGCCCATGCAGTTCATTTGCTCTCCGTACTCGTGGTCGGAGGATCAGATGGGAACCAAGAAAGGGCTGCTGGAGTACAGAGCATCGGTCAGAGTCTGTCAAATTTACAGAGGATTATTCCGGGGGCAGGCACCGCTCTGCAAGAACAGCAGCTCCTGTTAGCAGATGATCAGCAACAACCCGTACAACCACCAAATCCACCGCCGAGGCCAGCTGAGGATAAATCGGACAAAACGGAAGAAGAAGAAGAGGAAGAAGAAGGAGGAGGAGGAGGGGAACAACCGCGAGAGGAGCCTATAGAGACCCCGCCACAGCCCGGAGGTACACCACAGTGGCCGCAGGGGGAAGCTCCGGTCCTCACACCGACACCAGTTCAGCCGCAAGGACAGCCAATCCCCCAACCGCCACCAACCCAGCCGCGAGGGCAGCCGTTCCTGCCGAGATTTGTGGCACCAATTCAATGGGGCACCACTCCTCGGCCAATACCGCAGCCGGGACCGAGAGGACCCCCTCCGCCAATACAGCCTGTACTGAGAGGACCCCCTCCGCCGCTACAGCCTCAACCGAGGCCCCAGCAGCCTCCTCTGCAACCTCCTCCGCAGTACCCTGATGGGAGACCTCGGCAAGTTCCAATTCCAATACAATATTACTCACTGCCTGCTCTGGTCGCCAGACCTCAAGAACTGCCGATGGGGTGGGTAAAGTTGGAAGCTACTTTTGACAGGAACCCCTCCAAATTAGGGTTTTTCCTAGTACAAGCTTTACAATTCTTCAATTGTTGGGGACATTTGTTCGGAGATGAAGCCAGCCAGATCGAACATTTGGGGACTCGCCTACAAGGAAAAGCAGCAGAATGGTATGTAGCCCTTTATGAATTGGGGCCCCCCGAACTGAATTCATTGCAGGGTCTAGTAGATGCACTCTGAGCCCAATACAAAGACCCCCTAGAAGAAAGTAGAGCCTGAACAGAATTACAATCAATTAGACAAGGCAGCATGTTGGTTAGAGACTATGTTACAAAATTCCGACAGCTGGCCGCCAAATGTCCAAGGTGTGAGGAGTCCACCAAAATAATTCTGTTCAAACAGGGCATGAATCCCAGACTGTTGGACAGGGCCCTTATGCAAGATAATCCCCCCATGCTTTTAGGGTGGATTCAATTAGCTTGTGAAGTGGAAAATCGTATGCAAGAAGTACGCTTGGTCGAACAGCAACAAACCACTGGGCACCAGCACTCATCTGTACTTGTGAGAGGGAGTAAGGGTGCTGGATATGCAACTAGGGGAGCGTGAGATGCTAGATGGCAACAAGGATTGTGTCTACAGTGTGGCCAAGGTGGTCACTTCGCGGCACAATGTCCATTCCGGCCTGTGCAAAGAAATCCGTTCCCACCAAGGCATTCAGCCCCCACCTCTCTGCCCACGCCAGCCCGCCCAACACCCGCTCCAAGAGCGACAAGAGGCAGAGGGACCTTCCGCAGAAATCCTCCCGAGAAAGGTTTAGAGCTAGAAGAAATTATGGACTATGATTCAACAGCTCTAATTGGTGAGGAAAACCCCGAAAGTCCTGCCTCGGGAAACGAGATGGATCTGTCGTAAAAGGACCCAACCGGCAGATCGAAAATCAGTCAGTTCCAATTCTGGAAAGACCTCATGGGTCCATACTATTCATACCAGTTACGTTAGTCAATCCAGAAAGAAAAACACATATCCGTGTGCAAGCACTCATAGACTCAGGGTGCTCTAGAGACATTATTGCACCAGCCTTAGTGAATGGATTAGTACTCCCAATAAAAGATCTGGAAACTCCAGTCATTTTTGAACAAATGAATGGCACCAATATGAATCCAGTCACTACCGAAACAATACCTGTTATCACAGGTATGGGACAACATTGGGAGACGAGATCGTTCGTAATTAGTACTACAGCCAAATACCCATTAATCTTGGGAAGCAGATGGTTGTGGGATCACAACCCATATATAGACTGGACGGTTGGAAGCATTACTTTTTCCCATGATAAATGTAAAAATCATCGTTGGAACCAAAATTGGGGTAACAACCCTACCCTCATTGAGCAAGCCCTGTTAACTCAAGAGGAACTTAACCAAATACCTAAACAGTACAGAGCCTATGTCCAAGCCTTCACTGAAGAAGAAGCTAACTCCTTACCTCCCCACCGGAGGACGGACTGTGCCGTGGAAATTTTACCCAAGGGCAGACTGTATCCCATGAGCCCAAATGAACGGGAGGAGCTCTGCAAGTTCATTGACACTAATCTTCAAAGAGGATTCATCCGACCTGCAAATAGCCCGCATGCTGCTCCAGTGCTATTTGTCAAAAAAAAGGATGGGGGATTGAGACTGTGCACGGACTTTAGAGGATTTAATGCAGTCTCATCCAGCAATGCCTATCCCATACCACTCATTCGAGATCTACTCAACGTCGTGGCACAAGGTAAGATCTTTACAAAATTAGATTTAAAAGATGCTTACTTCCACGTTCGTATAAGGGAAGGCGATGAACGGAAAACCACGTTCAATACGCCCCTCGGCCAGTACAAATACTTAGTTATGCCTTTTGGTCTGGCCGGGGCACCTTCGGTTTTCATGTCCATGATCAATGAAGTATTGCATGAATTTTTGTACAAGGGAGTAGTTGTATATCTGGATGATGTCCTAATTTACTCAGAATCTGAAGAGGAACACATAGATCTTGTGAAAAAAGTCTTAACTACTCTGATGTGTAACAAACTGCCCATTAAACTGTCCAAATGTGAATTTCATAAGACAGAACTCACTTATTTAGGATATTGCATCTCCAAAGATGGCTTGAAAATGGACCCGAGCAAAGTACAAGCTGTCCAGGAATGGCAAACGCCCAGTACTCGTAAAGAACTACAATCTTTTCTGGGGTTTGCCAACTTTTATAGAGAATTTATAGCTAACTTTGCTCAAATAACGCTTCCCCTTACTGAACTGTTAAAAACCAAAGACAAAGGGGAGCAAGCTAAAAAACCAAGCGCTAAATTGTCTTGGACGCCACAGTGCCAATCAGCATTCGATCAACTCAAAAAACAATTTATTTCCGAACCAGTACGGCAACACCCTGACGAAAATCGCCCATTTATAGTACAGGTGGACGCCAGCGATACTGTGATAGGAGGCGTCCTCTTGCAGCGTGGGGAGGACGGTATGCTTAAACTATGTGCCTTCCTGTCCCGAAAATTCTCTGAACCTGAAAGAAATTGGAACGTTTGGGAAAAGGAGGCTTTTGCTGTAAAGGCGGCACTCTCCACCTGGAGGCATTGGTTAGAGGGAGCCCACCATCCGTTTGAAGTATGGACGGATCACAAAAATTTAGAAGCTTTACGCAGCCCTAGAAGGTTAAATGCCAAGCAGCTCAGATGGGCAGAATACTTTTCTAAATTCAATTTCACTTTGAACTTTTTGCCCGGCAAAACTAACTTTCTTGCCAACGCCCTATCACGCATGCCTCAACACAAAAGCAAAAGGGAGGAGACAATAGACACTGTCTTTTCACCTACGCAATTGGGAGGAGTGGTCACAACGCGCAGTCGCGCAGCCCAGCCTCCTCAACCAGATCAAGGGTGGAGACTAAAACTGAAATCTGAAGTAGAAAAGGAGGGGGATAAAGTACCCAAAGAAAAATTGCAGCAATCCGAACAAGGAGAGTGGCTATGGGGGGATCGATTCTATGTACCCAACAGCTTAAGAAAAGAAGTGTTACAACGTTGTCACGACGCCTCCACAGCTGGCCACTATGGGTACTTAAAAACACACCATCTAGTGCAACGGCAATTTTGGTGGCCAGGCATGCGCAAAGACATTTCACAGTATATAGCGTGATGCCCCATTTGTCTCAGTGCCAAGTCACGCAAGGGCAAGCCACCCGGACTATTGCAACCTTTAGAAATGCCAAACAAGCCATGGGAAATCATATCCATGGATTTTATCACAGATCTTCCCCCCTCCAAGGGCCACACTTGCATTTTGGTCGTGGTAGATTTGTTCTCCAAACAAGCTCATTTCATACCCTGCACCACCATACCTTCGGCCCGAAAACTAGCAGATATCTTCTTAAAGCACATTGTTAAACTACATTCTTTTCCGTCAAAGGTGATTTTGGATCGCGGCGGACAGTTTGTTGCCAACTTCTGGCGGGAGCTTCTACAGCTTCTAGGAATTGAGCAAGGTTTAAGTTCCAGCCATCATCCTCAAACCGACGGACAATCCGAAAAAACTAATCAAATATTAGAACAATTCCTCCGCTGTTATATCAACTTTCAACAAGACAACTAGATTGATTTACTACCCTTAGCGGAATTCTCGTACAATAACAGTGTGCATGCATCTACAGGGGAAACCCCCTTCAAAGTAGTATATGGCTTCCACTTTAAGCCCTTCCCATTTGAAGCGCTCCCCCCTCCTTCGGCAGCCTCCAGAGATGTTTCGGAATGGTGGGGGGAAGCAGCTCAACAATGGACTCTAATTAAACAACATCTTGACAAAGCCAAACAGGATTACAAAAAATACGCTGACCGCCACCGTGTGGCTGAATGGGACTTACAACCAGGAGATTTAGTTTATCTGTCCACAAAGAATTTAAAAGTTACTCAAACCAGTCGGAAATTAGCTTTGAAATTTCTGGGACCTTTTCCTGTTCGTAAAGTACTTAATAAAGTGACTGTAGCCCTGGATTTACCAAAAAATCTGCACCATGTGCATGATACATTCCATGTCAGCCTTTTGAAAAAAAGTTCCCCCAGCAAATCAATGGCACACCCGTGCCCCTTCTATTCCAACATTGATTGATGATCAAACCCATTATGAAGTACAGCAAATTTTGGACTCTAAAGTTAAGAGAAACCAGTTATTTTATCTCATCAGATGGAAGGACTTTGACTCTGGGTTTGATGAATGGGTGCACACTGTACATGTTCATGCTCCTAGATTAGTTAAGGCGTTCCATACCCGTTATCCGCATAAACTGGGGGGAGGAGCATTTTAGAGGGGGCAGAAATGTCAGGTTCAGAATGTTTGTCTCTATGTATAACCAAAGAAACTCCATTTTAATTCTTTTAGTAATCTGAGTGCTTCTTTCACAAGTGCCAAGACGCTCCCTCGCAGTTATCTCACAGAAGAAGAATGTTTTGACTTCAGCTTTTCCAGCCTTGGGAAACTTTCACTTTCTCAGCTTCAAGCGGCTTGTTTTGAGAACTATGGGGGGAGGCTGGGCCTTCTGGGGTTTGATACTCTGTACCTTGTTCTTTGCCTATCATTCATAACAATACACGTGTACCAGCTCAGATATTGCATCTAGGCCAGTGGACTATAATGGTTGCCTTTTTCAGTAAATCTTTTGAAAACAACGGACTCTTGTCTGATTGTAGAAGGTAGTCTGGATTACAACTATTATTTAGCCACAGATCTGACATAGTGGACGTTTAAAGAAGCAAGGAAATATTGGATAGAAATACATGAAGAAATGCAAAAGATTAAAATTTAAATTTGTGATACCAAGCAATATTACCAAAAATGCATAGTGTGTGATAACAGTGGCAAGGGTGATTTTTGCAGCAAAATGGAAGACAGAAAAGTTCCAGATCTGAAGGAATGGACGAATAAATGACATGCTACAATGGCAAAATTAACATCTTATATTAATAATATGCCAACCTCAGAATTTCAAGCAAAATGGAAAATATTTTTGACTATTTAGCTAAAAATCAAGAATAAGCAAGAATTTTAAGTTTAAATTAGAATAGGTAAAGAGATTGGCAATATATGTTGTAATACACATTTATAATAAAATAGTGAAGCAAAAGCAAAAGGTGACAGAAATAGGATCAAAATTCTAAATGCAGCTTTTTAGCAACTTGCGCGCAGAGACAAAAATCTTTCGTAATAAGCAGTGTAAAGGAATAGAAGACAACAAAAAAAAGGAAGAACAAGAGATTTGTTCCAAAAGGTATGAGAAATCAAAGGGAAATTCAAGCCATGGCTTCAGATGCTGAAAGATCAACATGGAAATACGTAGATCCAGACGAGTTAGCCATGTTAGTCTGTAGTCACAAAACAGTCCAGTCCAGTAGCACTTCTAAGACTAACTGACGAAGGGAACTGTGGTTCTCAAAACTTATGCTACAATAACGTCGTTTGATTTTAAAGGTGCTACTGGACTCTACTGTCATGGAAATAAAGGATCTGATCAGGATAAAATAAAGGAAAGATGGAAACAATGCACTGAAGTACTATACAGAAGAGATGGAAGGATGACAGATACCTTTGAAGAAGAAACTTTTGATGAAGAACCAAAAATCTTAGAACTGAAGTAAAAGCCGCACTCAAAGCATTTGGGAAAATCAAAGCACCTGGAGTAGATGAAATACCAATACAGCTATTTCAAGCTACAGAAATTGAGTCCACAGAAATTGAGATTCTTGTTGACAAGAATCTGTCAACAAATATGGAAAACAATACAATGGACCATGGACTGGCAATGCTCAGTCTACAACCCAATTCCCAAAAAAGGAGATGCTAAAGACTGCAGCAACTCCCGGGAGTGACGTCGTTGTGCCACCCCCAGGAGTGCCCCCAGGAGGCCCATTCCTGCGCCCTTCTTCCCTGCCGGCCAGGTGAGTGGTGGTGGTGGATGGAGGGTGAAAGTGAGGGATCCTCCACCCCCACCGGGGGAATGGGATCCCTATGCGGAACTGATGACACAGAAGCCAGTTTTACAAAGATTTCTTAAATCTTTCCTAATGAGAGGAAACTTCCCAGTCTTCTGAGTAGGGGCAATGCTCTTCCTCTTATATGTAAGAACTGCCAGTATCTTTCCGTTAGAGGCCCTTAGTTGCAAAGTGCTGCCTTTCTGGAACTTGACTTTCCAGTTCCCAGAAGACGTGTATTACTTTTCCAATTGCCATTAATGGGGTTTGATATATTTGCTTATGTAGCCCTTAGTCCACTAGAGGGAGATAAAGAGTTGGGGTATTCCTTGTAAGGTAAAAAAGGCACAATTTTCCCTGAGAGATTGGAGGGCCTGAAACTGCAGGGGAAAGCACTTTCACCTCAGAAACATTCCTTTCTATTAACATTTTAGTATTTTTTTAGGTTTGAAAATTTCTTATACTAATTTCTTACACCAATTACTGGAAGGGAGGATTGTGTTTATATTAATTGGCTGGCGCAGAGTGGCAAGCCGCAGTACTGCCGCCCAAGCTTTTCTCATGACCTAAGTTTGATCCCGGTGGAAGCCGGGTTCAGGTAGCCGGCTCAAGGTTGACTCAGCCTTCCATCCTTCTGAGGTCAGTAAAATGAGTACCCAGTTTCCTGGGGGTAAAGTGTAGATAATTGTGGAATGCAACGGCAAATTACCTCGTAACAAAAGTCTGCCCATGTGATGTCTCCCCATGGGTCAGTAATGACTTGGTGCTTGCACAGGGGACTACCTTTATCTTTAGTTTGTATTTTGACTATTGTTGGGACTATTTGAAATGGGTGTTATATGTATATTTTCCCCCCACTCTGCCATGGAAGCTTGCCACATGACCTTGGACAAGAGACTCTCTCTCAGCCTAACCTACCTCACAGGGTTGTTGTGAGGATAAAATGGAGGAGGGGAGAACAATATAAGCCACCTTGGGTCCCTTTTGGGGAGAAAGGCCAGGTATAAATGAAGTAGGTAAATAAATTTTAAAAAAACCCACTGCTGACAAACCAAGACACAATAGCCATAGCCAGGGCTGGATCTACAGTTGCCCGTGCCCGGGTCAATCCAAGCCTGGCACTGTGTGATGATGTCACTTTCGTGAGGTCATTATGCAGGGCCCCCCAGAAGCGTGCCGCCCACACTGCTGCTGTAGGGAAGGGAGTGTGCGGCAAGCCAGCCGCCCCAGCACATGGTGCGCCGCGGAGCTGGCAGCAGCAGCACGGGCAGCTGAGCGGAGGGTGTCAGTTCTAAGGATGGCAGGCTATGGCAAATAGACCCTTGTACCCTCACAGCAAGTACTCCATGGTCTTGGTTGAAAAGGCTTTATTTCAGGAATCATGTCATATTCATAGACAGGTCCAAAGGTTGACCAGAAAGTTGACAGGAATAGCTAAATGTGTGAAAAGCATTCTTCTTATAGAGCACAATTACTTTCCCCCCCTCCCAACAGCAAAACATTACTTTTGGCACAAAGTAGAACTTCTCTGCATAGTTTACATATCAAGTCGAGACACCAGGCAGGCAGCAGATTAAAAGTGAAACACAGTTATTCATACGAACGAACAGTGTACAAGGTCAGAAGCACTGAGAGCTTCAGAGCAGTTAGATAAGGCACCTGCAGCTTCAGTAGGCCTGTGAAAGCAAGGCAAGTTATGGCATCGGCAATATGACATCATGGGGCGGCTGGCTTGCCACGCACTCCCTGTTCTCCAGTGGTAGCACAGGCAGCACGCTTCCGGGGCGTGCCCTGCGCTGCTGCCAGCTGCCCCATCAGTGGCCATAATGAGAGTAATACCAAAAGAGGGGGGCCAGCCGTGGTATAACGGTCTGAAAAAAATGGGGGGGGGTGTTGAAAAACCCACCACAAGCTCTATGATAAATATACAGGTGTAAAAACCTAATCAATCAATACAGGATGAAACCTTTTCCAAAAGCAATTGTCTTCAATTATTCAATCATACAATGTTGCATACAGACAATAATTCATGAAACACTGTTCTATACATTATAAACTTTGCAGAGTGTAATGACGAGTTCCCCAGTGGGGACCGGGAGGGTTGAGTCCAGATGAGAGCGTCCTTAACAAACATTCAAATGAGGACAATGCCTAAAAGTATTTCATTGGACAGTCTCTCACACGTTGTAAGCGAGCTTCCCAAGCGTGCCCAAAGGGACGACGTTGGCCAGATGTTCAAATCGCCTTTTCGTCTTCCACTTCCTCAGGGGCAAGCGCTATACAGAGAAAACATCTACGGCTCATTGATTCATACAGGCACATGCTATGAAAATTCTTTCCAAGGTAACAAAATAAACACTCACCTGCACACGTAAGCACAGGGCTTCTCAACCCACCTCCGAGAATGACGCCGGCAATTCCTGGCGTATCTCTTATGTGGATCTATCGATTTAAATATACAGGTTTTTACACCTGTATATTTATCATAGAGCTTGTGGTGGGTTTTTCAACACCCCCCCCCATTTTTTTCAGCCCCATCAGTGGGGCAGGCGAACGGCGCAGGCGGCCTTCCAGCCCTCCACTCAGTTGTCTGCGCTATCATTGCCAGCTCTGTGGCATATGCTCCTGGCTGGCAGCTGTGCCTGGCACCACCAAAAAGAGGGTGCCGTGGGCAGGGTAACCCTCCTGCCCCACCTAGATATGGCCCTGGACATAGCATCGTAGCAGTTAAGATTGGAGGGTCTGAAATTGCTGACAGTGTGTGAATGGTCCAAGGTCACCTAGCCAGCTTCCAGGGCAGAGGTGGGGTCTCACAGATGCTACTCTGGACATTCTAACTGCTATGCTGCACTGGCTGTTTAAGGGATTGTGAGGCAATTCATCACACCATCTTCCATGTTGTACAATCCAGATTTTTTAAAAGAATGTTGGCCCCATGTCCGTTTATGTTTCAGAGTTCTACAAGGTTCATTTTTTCTGCCCCGCAGCTAAACCTCCTCTGGAAAGCACTGGGAGAGGTCTCCTGGAGTTAATGGGGTAAAATGCCACCCACATGGGGACAACAGGCGGCCCTTTCTTTCCCTTAAATCAGAGTCAGAAGATGCAGTGAATGTCAGAACTGGCACCCGGAGGCAGCAATGGGATGGATTGGGGCCAATCAACTGGGACGCCAGCCAGGTAAGTCTGAGGTACTGTTGGTTGGTGGAGATGCCAATCGAGGAACTGGGTTACGGCTCGCCATGGATGAGGTTATACTGCTCATGAAAGAGCAGGTTCACAATATAGGTAGGAGGTGTTGTTGGGGCTGCAGCTATATTTAGATGCTTAACAGAGCAATCCTAAACAGAGTTACTCAGGTCTAAACCCATTTAGGAAAGGGTTTGAGTATAGGAATACAGTTGAACCATGGAGTTCCAGATAACTGACCTGGTAGGGAAGGGGAGTCCACCGAGGGCCAAAGCCCTGAGCCCTTAGCAGGTGACAGAAGCATAAAGATCATGGATGGAGCATGTTATGGCCCTAAAGGGGGAAGTTACCCAAATGAGGTAGTTCCTGGGTACCAATGAACGAAATCAGAATAACCCGTGCCATATTTCAACCCATGTTGAAAACATTTTACTGCATCAGGAATCTGTGGCAATGAGAGGGTCCAATCGGAGAAGCCCACATAAGACATCCCAAATAAGATCTCAGAGAAGAGGGGGAAAGGGGTATAAAAGGCAGCCCCAAAGACGAGGGTGAGGCAGAAATCTCCTTTGCTAGATTTCTTCAGACCAGTCAGTGACGCTTCATCAACTTGGCCAAGCCTCATTTTGGGGAATGTAATGCACGGTTGCTGAAATTCTGTTTTATGTATTCGATAAAGCTATAGATGCTTTCAGGACATGTCAGCCCCCTGTCCCTTCCCTTACCTTCACAATGGACGCCCCCTCAGGGAGGAATTCCCACATGACAGCTGTTCCTCTCTATAATTGTAACTCTTGTGGTGTGAATTGCGTTTATTTTGCTGTGAGTGATCTTGAGGGTTAACATGGAAAGGCAACACAGAAGTGTTTTATCAATCAGTCTATTATATGCTATACAATGCAATCAATAAATTATAAGTGTTTAAAAAAAAGAAATAAATGTCTCAATCAAATTTCAAAACACCAATCAAAACATCTACTCTGTTACTTGCAGTATGTTATTCATACTGCTGGATGGGTAGTATTTTGTTCTATTATAAACCAGTTCTAACTGCTTAGGTTAGACAAATAAAACTAGAAGGCAGGTGTGATAAGGAGAGGGCAAAGCATATTCTCTGGATTCTTTATAAGGACAAGAGCTGTTGTCCAAAATGAATGTTTTTAATAAACAAATAGACTGATGGTACCTATCCTGCCAGCAATATCTGTTCTAGTCCACGTGGTACTCTAGAGAAATTAGTTCCCATGGAATGTTCAAGCGCCTCATAGTAAGATTTGTTTCTTTCTAATTAGTGTCAAGTTCATGAAAAATTACACAGCAAGAAAAACCAGTACCAGGCTGAGGCGATTAGTCAGCTGTCAGTAGTACACACAGATTCCCGTTCCCGACCAAGGGCCACAATCCTGACGTATACAGTCCAAGTACAAAAAATGTTTCCTCACCTTATTGAATCAGGCTCTGTGTTCATCCTTTTAAGGAAATCAAAAAGTGCCAATCAGATAACTACAGAGCATTGTATTGTGCCATACTCTGCCTGGAAGGTGGAGCAAAAAAAAATAGCAGGTTCTTCTGGTAAGAGGTATTGAGGGATGCATCAGAGGGGAAGGAAGAAGGGAGGATGTGTTGCTACATGTGGTTTGACTCTGCCGCTTGGGCAAGGACTAATCAGGTAGGGCAGAATTTCAGTGGAGTTGGGTGTTGAAGAAAGAAACAAAGAGAGGTAGTGCCTCACAGATATCCTGCCAGGGAGCTTGGGTGTAAGGAGTATCAGAGAAAACGGGTGGGCTCATTTGAGGGAGTGGGAAATTTTAGGTTGGGTAAAGGTGGCAGTGTTGCAAGAATAACCATGGGTAGGGATAAGCAGTAACCATATCTAACTGTTTATGTTTTGGATTGTCAGGAAAAATATCATTTTCAAACAGATGTTTTAATATTTTTGTGGCATCACACGTCTGGGGAAATGGCATTCCAGTTCATTTGTCTTCATGATGGCAAAGATTCAGCTCCAAAGATTTCCAGATTAGAAGCCGCATCTCTTAGCCTCTACAGTGCAACAGCTGTCAGCCATCTTTTGGGGCTAATTTTCTGGGCCTTCGTAGAGCAGCTTTTTCAGAAAAGCCATGTGAACTTTACACTGACTGGGTTGTCACATCTCTACCAAGAAGTAACCGTAATTATGGGTTGTTATACCCTCAGTGCTCTGGGCTGTCAAAGAATTTATACTCTCCAACCAATGTTTTAGTGTTTCTCTGGTAGCATAAGCCATGCTTGAACTCTGTTGCATGTCAGATATTCATACCTATTTTTCCTCTGTCCAGCCTTGGAAGTAAATCAAAGGTTGTGAACTCTTGCTCAGTTATTTTGGGGTTAGTCAGACGCCAGCTGGACCACTTCCAAACTGGTTCTTTGCATTAGGGAGGGGAGAGAAATTGGGCCTCCTCCTCCAGGCGCTTGTCTCCCTTCGGAGTTCCTGTAGAAACACACCCTTAAACGGAGATCTTTGGACTCTTTAAAAGAGAGAAGCAAGCATTTCACCAGAGGCAAAGATGAAAATGTTACCTGCTGGCTGGTGCTGGTTGCTCTTCGGAGCATTGCTGTGTGCTAAGTCAAGTGCTGAATCGACAACAGAGACCAAAGGTACCTCCTTTCGCTTTTTGTGAGAAAACGTTATGGTGACATTCAAGGGACCTACTTTTCAAGCAGAGGCTCATAAAATATCCTTCCTGAAAGGGCTTTTATGCTGCTGTTACTTTCGGAACAGTCTTCGCTTCCTGTTTCTTTTAAGTATAGTGTGCAGCAGAGCAGAACCCAAATGTTTGTGTCTGCATGAGGCTTGTTATGCGAGATCTGAATTGTTTGTTTTATACACTTCTGCTAATATCTTTGTTGCAAAATGCATGTGTCCATGGGAATAAGTCTTGTTGCATTCAATGGTATGTACTTCTGAGTAAACATGCAAAGGATTACACTATTAGGTTGTAGCCTCCTTGGAAAACCACAATGGGAGAGTTAAGGGTGATGTTTCTAATAAAGCAAAGATGATGTGAAAGGAATAATAACATTCATTCGAAAGAAGTGAATAAACAGCTTTGAGGTCAGGGTCTAACAGCACAATTCATTCTAGATTTAAGATGCTCTTCTGGTTAAGCTTTAATAATATGTGACTCTTCAGGCCACTATGCGGGTAGTCTTTTTATTTATTTTTATATATTTACATTTAATTTCTCTCCGCAATGGGGACCTAAAGCAGCTTACAGCTTACAACATCGTTCTCCCCCCGTCCTCCTCTTGCCCTGGTGGTCCACTAATGTCAGTGCAGAAGAGTTGGTATCGTATGCCTTCCCAACAGAAAGACTGACAATGGCTGCATCATTTGACATTGTACTATTATCTTGCTGTAGGTGCCATGCTTTAGACCAGTGATACTCAGTGACTTGGGAGCCACAGGGGGGGGGGGTCTTTGACATGCCATTCTTCTGTGCACTGTCCCTGAAGGTGGTCCCTAGCCCTTGTTTCAGGAAAGTGGGCAAAGCCCTTGCCCAGGTGGGCTTGTGGTTGGCAGGTGGTTCCCACCTTGAAACAACTACTGCCAGAGGAACAGGGAAGCTGTAAGTAGACATGGGCACGAACGGAAAAAAAATACCAAACAAGCTGTTCGTTGTTCGTTGCCGACACCAAACACGAACATCTGAACTTAAACGAACATGTCCTGTTAATGAACGTGTTCGGTGTTTGGTGTTGGTTGTTCGTCAGCGCCAGAGTGGCCCCCTTAGCACTTAGAGAGCCCATATTCACAGGGAATATGCAGCAGGCTCTCCTCCAGCCATCACCCAAGTTTGGACAAGATTGGAGTATGGATCTTGGAGTTATACATTCCCAAATTTGACACCCCCAGGAAACTCCCATTCAATACAAATGGAGCCACCCTCTCCAGTTCACTTTGGCCACGTGCAGTGCACCTGAAGGCAGGCCATCTCCCCTCTAGGGGGGGAGTCTTGCCGCACCCCCTATGTGCCTGCCTGCCAGGCCTCCGGGTCGGAGGCTACTACTCCGCTCATGCAGCAAGGTGGTTGATGACTGCGGCCACTGGGCCTGGCAGGCTTGTGGAGGCGGTGGCGTTCTGCCTCCCCTCTCAGGGGCACCCCCCATTTGCCCACCCTCCTCCCTGGTTGGCGGCACCCCCCTTGTGCCCACCCACCAGGCCTCCGGGTTGGAGGCTATTATTCCGCTCAAGCAGCAAGGTGGTTGTGATGACTGCGGCCACTGGGCCTGGTGGGCTCGAGGAGGCAGTGGTGGGCTGCCTCCCTTCTCAGGGGCAGGGGGTCTTGCTGCCGACCGGCAGCACCCCCATGTGCCCACCCGCCAGGCCTACGGGTCGGAGTCTACTATTCTGCTCACGCAGCAAGGTGGTTGTTGACTGCAGCCATTGGGCCTGGTGGGCTTTGCCAGGTCTCCAGGTCAGAGACTATTACTCTGCTCACGCAGCAAGGTGGTTGATGACTGTGGCTGCTGGGCCTGGCGGGCTCGAGGAGGCAGCAGCATGCCGCCTCCCCTCTCGGGGGGGGGTCTGGCTGCCAGCCGGCAGCACCCCCCATGTGCCAGCCTGCCAGGCCTTTTATACCTTCCAGAAGGTATAAAAGGTGGTTGATGTCGTTGGCCATCACAGACCAGGGCCAATTCCAGACGGCCCTCCCCATCCCAAAACGTCGTGCATCGTTGCGCGGAAAATGCGAAATATCGTGTTTTCTCGCGCAAGTTTTGCGCGACATCGCGCAAAACTTGCGCGAGAAAACACGATATTTCGCATTTTCCATGCAACGACGCGCGATGTTTTGGGATGGGGAGGGCCGTCTGGAATTGGCCCAAAATGACTCAGTCACAATTTGCTAAGAAAATCCTCCATCAAGACAACATGGCATATGTGGAGGCCTCGTACACACAAACACACAACCTGGTAGGTCAGACACTGACGTACGTTCACCAGATGGGGTACTTCACGGCATCGGGGCGATGGTGTTGTCCACACCTCGCGTCATGTACCGTCCAGCCAAAACACACCAGCTGGACATGCATGGAGCACTGGACGCCCCTCCAGTGTTGAAGCAGGGGCTGCCTCCCAGATAACCCACAATCCTGCCTTTGTGGAAAGGATGGAGTGCGGGACCCATGCCCCCTTCCTCAGAGGGAACAGCAGGTGCCATTTATTGGGGCCACTGTGCAGGACAAGTGCATGTGCCACAGTTCCTCAGCTGCCCCTAGTGCACAAAAACCGACATCTGTGGACAAGAACCACCTTCCTGCCTTCAAGGAAAGGACGCGAGTCGTGGTGGAACCCATTCCCACCGGTCAGAGGGGAGAGTCGGTGCCATGGACAGGGGGCACTGTGTTGCACTACCATATGCACAACAGCAGCTGAGCTGGCCCTGTTGCTCAGGCAGCACTGGCAGACACCAACTACGTTCCTGCATTTGCGGAAAGGACAGGCTGGACGGGACAGATAAGAGAAGTCCCCTAAGGGTCGGTGTGGTTCCACAGGAACCATGAAGGACCACGAAATTGTCAGGGGGAGAAGGGGGGTGGGAATGGGAAGAGCTCGATCGTCAGCGGCTGCTGACATCAGCCAGCGGCCTGCTGTAACAGAAAGGAGGGGATGGGGTGGTGCAAGTTGTTGGGAACGGACTTATGGCAGTACTTGAGAGGGAGAGGAGCAAAGAGGGACGACCAAGTGGTCTGTGAGGGGGGGAACAAGGGGTTCTTGCCATGGTAAGGAGGGAGCCGGACCTGGAAGACCTGGTGACAGGAATGGGAACAGCCCGATCTGTCAGTGGCTGCTGACATCAACCACCTGCCTGCTGTCACGGAAAGGAGGGAATGGGGTGGTGGAAGTCATTGGGAAGGGATTCGTGGCAGTACCTGAGAGGGAGAGGAGCAAAGAGTGACGATGAAGTGGTCTGTGGTGGGGGGGGAAGAGTTCCTGCCGTAGTAAGGAGGGAGCCGGACCTGAAAGACCCAGAAAGAGGAATGGGAAGAGCCCGATCCGTCAGCAGCTGCTGACATCAACTACCTCCCTGCCATCACAGAAAGGAGGGAACGGGGTGGTGGAAGTCGTTGGGAAGGGACTCGTGGAAATATCTGAGAGGGAGAGGAGCAAATAGGGACGATGAAGTGGTTTGTGAGGGGGGGAACCAGGGGTTCCTGCCACAGTAAGGAAGGAACCAGACCTGGAAGACCCGGCAAGAGGAACGGGAAGAGCCTGATCCATCAGCAGCTGCTGACATCAACCACCTCCCTGTTGTCATGGAAAGGAGGGAACGGGGCAGTGAAAGTCATTGGGAAGGGATTTGTGGCAGTGCCTGAGAAGGAGAGGTATGGACCGGGAACTGGAAAGATCCCAAGTGTTGAGGCCCCATTCAAGGAACCCACAGAGGTACTCTGCACCGGCAGCTAACGTCACCCACCTTACTGCGTGAGAGGAAAAGATGGGATGGACAGGAAAGGAGACGTACTTGGGTGGGGTCAGAGTGGTTCCAAAGAGAAAGAGGAAGAAATAGGGCAGCGGCAGTAGCTGACTTCAGCCACCTTCCTGCCTTTATGGAAAGGACGGAGTTGCGGGACCCATTCCCCACTGCTCTGAGAGGACAGTGGGTGCTTTGGATAGGGGGCACTGTGATGTTCAACTTCATGTGCAACAGCAGTTGAGCTGTTCCTCGTGGCCCAAAGAGGCAGCAGCCGACAGCACTCACTTTCCTGCCTTTGCAGAAAGGACAGAGTTGCGGGACCCATTCCCCCCTGCTCAGAGGGAACAGCGGTTGCAATGGATAGGGGGCACCATGTGGCTCAATTACATGTGCAATGGCTCCTGAGCTGTTTCACAAGTGCCCAAAGTAGGCTGCCGCCAGCATCACCCACCTTCCTGCCTTGGCAGAAAGGAGGGGATGGATGGGACAGGAGAGGTCATGGGGGAGGGTTGAAGTAGTTCCATCCAGAGAGGGAGAGGGAGAAAGAGTGACATGGAACTTTTCAGAGAGAGGAGGACAAAAGGTTACCCAGAGGAACAGGATCAAGAAGACCCAAACCTATGCGAGCCATCAGCTGAGGAACCCACCGAGCTGGCCTCTGGACCTTTGCAGCCCCGGGATCTGAGGGAGACTCGAGCGCAACACCAACACTCAGATACTTGACCAGCTCAGGCACTACTAATTATCTAGGTGAGCCCTCAGCAGAGGTGCCCTCCCAGCTTGACCCCTGGCCTGGGAAGCCGTGGTCATGAGGAGTCCTCCTGAGCCCTCAACCTCACCGTTCTAAGTGGCACTGTCCCTGACCCCGAGGGAACAACCGCCGCAGGGGCGGCCTGCCTGACCGTGCCGCTCCCACTTGACCCAACTGTGCCAGCCCTCATTCGAAATACCTGGTGGACTTGACAGGTAAGGGTGTGCGCTGATGGCATGGAGAACCAAGGGACAAGATGCTGCAGTAGCCTGCGGAAGCCCACAGCCTCCACAATGGATAGGGGCAAGCCATGTAGGGCAATCGTCTCTGCCAAGACGCGAAGGCCCGCCTCCTGAGCCCTCAACCATGCTGTTCCAACTGGCGCAGCCCCAGCCCCCAAGGGAACAACCTCCACAATCGAGGCCTGCCTGAGAGCTCCGTTCCCACCAGCATCACCCTCAGGGCAAGGATTCTTGCCCGGGGTGGAATCCGGTGACCCTCCCACTGACCCCTGCTCAGGAGAGCTGGTAGCCCTCTTTCTCCCCCCAACAGATGTTTCGCTGGGTGAGGACGGAGACCACAGGCTTGGGTGGTGCTTCTTCAGGTGCCTAATCAGGACCGTCGATGACAGGTGTTTGGGGTTCTTGCCCCTGCGCACCAGGACATCATAGGCACAGCACCGCACCACACGGCAGTCATTAGGAAGGGCCCGAAAGTGCCTCCATATGGAGGTGTTGAAACGTGGACTGCTAACTGTCCCAGGGGAAGGACGACGAGGGGTTATAGGCTGCCCCTCAGAGCTGGCCATGGACGACGCAGTGAGAGGTGGACTGCAGGCAGGGACACCACCGAGAGTTTGGGTGGGGACAGGAGGGATGTTTCATGAAACACAAACCATTCCTCCAGGGAACCCTCACTCACCTCCTTCTCAAAATGTTGAGAGAGATCCTCTCCCCCCTGTTAAAAGACCTCTTTGGCCTCCTCCACAGCCCTCACAGTGGAGTGGGAGTGGTAGTACTCTCTGCTGCCCCTGAGCCACACCCAGTACTGCTTGCCACGAGGAAACCAGGAGGACTACCTTTGCACTTCCCCCCACGACTACCCGTGGCCACCACAACAGGAAGACTCATTGTCACACCAAACTAGAATTAAGGAGGACAGAAAAGGAGAGAACACTATGAGCCCTCAGCAGAGGTGCCCACAGAGCTTGGCCCCAGAGCCTGGCAGCAGCCCTGGAACCAGAGGCTGGGGCTAGAGCCCTAGCCCAGCACTCCCAGAAGCCTGAACAGAACAGGCACTGAGACTACTACTACTACTACTACTACTACTACTACTACTACTACTACTACTACTACTACTAATAATAATAATAATAATAATAGGGTGAGCCCGAGTTGCCCACAGAGCTTGGCCCCAGAGCCTGGCAGCAGCCCTGGAACCAGAGGCTGGGGCTACAGCCCTGGCCCAGCACACCCAGAAACCTGAACAAAACAGGCACTGAGACTAATAATAATAATTCTTAGTGCTGTGAAGAACTAAGAACTGGTTTTATGAATGGTTACCTATGAATGATACTGATGGATTTTTAACTATTGTGTAGTCCTTGACGAAGATCATAGGAAACGGGGCACATTAGGATCTGGATAACCCGTCGGAGGACTACCTTTGGATTTTTTACAGCCAATATGAAATAATAACAAGAAACAATATACAAGAGATTGATTTTATTTTACTGGAACTCTCCACTCGTTGTTGGACTGTTGCATACAAGGACCTGTGAAAAAATAATATGCTGAGTTGTTACTATGCACTTGCACTTTAACAATATATATGTGCAATGAATTTTTGTAGCAGTTTGTAGCACCAGCACTTTATCAATTTATGGTACCTGTAGTTTAGCAACTTTATTAATGGTATTGTATATGTGGAGTGTAGTATTTGTTTTATGAATTGCTATTTTAGAATTATGTGTTTTACTGTGTAATGTGTTTTATGTATTAAATACACTGGTTCCACTGTTGTCAGACACGTCACGTGGTTTTTTGCTGTTAATATTCTGCTAATCAGCTCTCTATTTGCAAATTTTTCCATTTATCTTCTATAATGTCCATAAATGACCACATCTTAGTTGAAAATTAAATTTCTCCAAACTTGTCTTGTATCCATTTGTAAAAAAGCTCCCAAATGTCATTATAGGTTGTAGTGTCCAATTCTTTCAATAAACGCTACAATTTGTCCATTTCAGCCGTCTCAAGTATTTTTTCGACCAGGTTTTCTTGTGTTCGGATAGTTGTCATTTTCCAAAGTCTCGCATATGCAGTCCTAGCTGTTGTAATTATATTCAACATCAGATGCTTTTGCTCCTTATTGACCGGGACCGATATGTGGTTTAATAAAAAAAGTTCTGGTTTCAAAGGTAGTGGAGTCATAAGTATCTGCTGTAGCATTATATGTACCATCTTCCAGAACTCCACTGCTTTTTTGCATGTCCACCACATATGATAATAAGATCCCGGTATATTCTCACACTTCCAGCAATTATTTGACATATTTAAGCGGGATTTAGCTAACCTAATTGGGGTTAGGTGCCACCTATAAAACATTTTATATACATTTTCCTTCAATGAGGCCGATTTTGTCATCTTTAAATTACTTTCCCACATTTGTGACCGTTGCTCTGAGTCTTGTCTTCTCATACACAGTGTGACCAAAGTATGGTAGCCTCAGTTTAGTCATTTTAGGTTCTAAGGAAAATTCAGGCTTGATTTGATCTAAAACCCACTATTTTGTCTTTTTGGCCATCCATGGTATCAGCAAAACTCTCTGTCAACACTACCTTTCAAATGAATCAGTTATCTTCCTGTCAGCTTTCTTCATTGTCCAATGTTTACATCCATACAGACTCAGGGCATAGGGAAATGCAAAGAAGAGATGGACAAGTATTGTCCTCCTTTAGTTCGTGATTGTTGTAGCTAAGAAATAGCAGAAAGAACAAAAGAGCCAAGCTGCTAAAAGGAGAGTTTTATGCCTTCTGACATTATCTTTGTTGACTTTTCTTAGGTGAAGGAAATGACCACCCGGAAGTGATTACTGCACAAGGGCGCCTTCGGGGCAAAGTAGTCAGTGTGAACGGTATTGACCAGCCTGTAAATGTCTTTTTGGGGATCCCTTTTACAAAGCCACCCATTGGATCCCTTAGATTTGCTCCTCCACAAGCACCCGAGCCCTGGAGTCACGTCAGAAACGCGACATCTTTCTCTCCAATGTAAGAGCCGGTCATTTTTCACTTCGCCGTAATGCCTCTTGTGCTACATTTTTAATTTTTTATATGTCCCTTTCCTTTGTCGATTCACACATTTTAGGAGTGCACTGTTAATCTGACTGCAAAGGTATGCTATTGCAGCAAAATGAAATGGAGAATCTGGTGGCCCCTTAAAGATGAACAGTGTTGATTTCAGTGTTAATCTGTGAATCTGACAGCTCTGGCCCGTTGTCCAGTTGTCCCATCCAAAGCACTTTTGTGACACTTAGCAACTTTTAAAGGATGCATCTTCTGTGCACGTGTGCATTTCCAGTTTGTTATTTTTTTCCACAAAGTCTAATGACTATTTTTTTACTTCCCGTACCTGGAATTCAGATAACACCGATCCAGCACAGATCTCAGCAGTTCTGAAGCTTACAGAATAATAAAGCTATCTTAGCTAGAGGTTACAATAATTACCTGGAGCTGAGCTGCCTGGGATCTTAGCTCCCACATACAGTTGGTTTGAGTAGCAGCCAGGCAATAAAGCATGCAAAAATTAAAATCTCTCTTTTTTTTGTAATAAAATTTTATTGGATGGGTTCACATACATTTCAAATACATTTTACAACAATATACCCCTTTTCTTAATATATGTTATCCCACCCCCCTCCCCTTTTCCCTTGTTGACTCCCAACAGCACTCTGACCCCTTTTCCCCTAATAACTAACTCTAGTCTAAATTGCTTTTCCCCTATAGTTTAAGGCAAAGTTTTATCTTATATTTCTAAATCTCTCAGTAGTTATCAAGAGACCACAACTGATCTTTCATGTCCCATTTCTTTTCTAAATATTTTTTAAGTTTACCCCAATCTTCCACAAATTCCCTTGGATTTCGTTCTTTCAATTTCCTTGTTAATTTGTCCATTTCCGCCATGTGCAACAGTTTCTGAATCCAATCTTGAATTTCTGGTAGCTCCTCCTGTCTCCAGTGTTGAGCATACAGTAGTCCTGCAGCCACCGTCATGTGATAAACCAGGGCTCTATCCTTAACATTAACATTTTCCATATTTAACCCCAATAATAACAGTTCTGGCCTTTTTGCTATATTACTTTTCAGAATTGACATTTCAGCTAAAATCTTAGACCAAAATAGCTTAGCTTTTTCACAAGTCCACCACATATGATACATTGAACCTTCATGTTTTTTACATTTCCAGCATTTGTTTGACATTTGATCGTTGGCATTTGCTAGTTTTTTTGGTGTTAAAGACCATCTGTACATCATCTTATAGCCGTTCTCTTTTAGACTAGTAGCTGTCGATATTTTCATTGTGTTTCTCCAAAGTGTCCATTGTAATTTCTCTATTAAAATTCATTGCCATTTTACCATTTGAACTTTAACTGTTTCATCCTCCGTGTACCATTTCAACAAAAGTTTATATATCTTAGAGATAATTTTTAGGCCATCACCTAACCTTCTTCTAGGTCCCCATGCTCCTGTCTAAAACCTTTCTTTCTTTTATCAGTTTCAAATAGATCTTTAATTTGCCTAAATTGTAACCATCTATATTGAAATGGTAACTCTATATTGTCTTTAATCCTAGGTTCGTTTTTGTCCCACTTCAACAGATCTTTGTAGGTTATCCATTCTTCTCCTTTATATTCCAGACTTGGGTTCACAACTTCAGCTGGTACTATCCACAATGGTCTTTCTTCACCTAAAAACATCTTATATTTTTGCCATACCACAAAGAGATTCTTTCTAACATAATGATGAAGAAACATAGAGTCCATTTTGTATTTATCATACCACAAATATGCATGCCATCCAAACAGCTTATTGTGTCCCTCTAGAGCCAATAATTTACGATTAGACAATTTTACCCATTCTCTCAGCCAAGTTAGGCATATTGCCTCATGATATATTCTCAAATTTGGTAATTGCAAGCCCCCCCTTTCTTTGGCATCACATAGCACCTTCATTTTTATTCTTGGTTTCTTCCCTGCCCACACAAATTCTGCAATTTTTCTCTGCCATTTATCAAACTGCTTTTTGTCTTCTACGATTGGAATCGTTTGTAATAAAAACATCACTCTAGGTAATACATTCATTTTAACTACTGAAATGCAACCTAACAGAGACAGATTTAGCTTATTCCATTTAATCATATCTTTTTCTATCTGAGCCCATAGTTTTTCGTAGTTCTTAAACAAATCTATTCTTCTTAACTGTTAACTCAGTTCCTAGGTATTTTGTTTTCTGAACCACTTCGCAATTTGTTATTCTCATCAAGTCCTGTTGTTTCTCCTTTCTCATATTTTTACAAAGCAATTTGGACTTAGCTTTATTTATAAAAAATTTTGCCAGGTCTCCAAACTCCTTTTGTCCAATAATATTGGTAATCTCTGAGTTGGTTCTTCTACTAAAAACATCACATCGTCCGCAAAAGCTCTACACTTATATGAGAAACCTTTGATCTTTATTCCTTTAATGTCTTCGTCCTCTCTTATTTGCCTCAATAGGACTTCCAACACCATCACAAATAATAAGGGCGAAAGTAAGCATCCTTGTCTCGTACCTTATCTTACCTCGAATCTTGCTGTTACATCGTTATTTAAACATAGTGTCACTCTTTGGTTCTTGTAAATAGCCTTCACTGCCTCTATGAAGTCTTTCCCCAAGTCCATCTTTTCCATTGTTACAAACATAAAGTCCCAATTTAAGTTGTCAAAGGCTTTTTCTGCATCCGCAAAGAAAAAGCCTATCTCCTTATCAGGGTGCTTGTCATAATATTCCACGGCATCTAACACCACTCTCAAATTGTCTCTGATTTGTCTATTTGGTAAAAATCCGGCTTCTCCAATCCAGTCCATTAGTAGTTTCTTAAGCCATTCTGCTAATATCTTGGCAAAAAATTTATAGTCATTATTTAATAAAGATATTGGCCTATAGTTCTTTACATCCGTTAAATCTTGTGACTCCTTTGGTATCAACGAAATAGTGGTTTCGTTCCAAATGTCTGGAAAGCCTTCTCTTTTCAAAATACCATTCATCAGCTTTCGTAGGGATTGCACTAGGTCCATTTTCATTATTTTATAAAACTTTGCTGATATTCCATCCGGGCCCGGTGCTTTCCCCACTTTGGTTGACTCTATGGCATCCAAAATTTCCTGTTCCATAACTTGGCAATTTAAGGTCTCTTTCATTTCCTTTGTAATCTTTGGTAATTTAGCTTTTTCCAAGTATTCATTGATTTCCCCTTTTCTATTGTTCTTTTCTGAAATAATTTTGCATAACATTTATAAAAAGTTCTCTTTATGGCTTGATGGTCCATTACATCTTTCCCATCTTCTATTATTTTATTAATTATATTTTTTTCGTTCCTCTTTTTAAGTTGCCAAGCTAGATATTTCCCTGGCTTGTTTGCCCCTTCAAATGATTTCTGCTGTAACACCCTCAGTTTCCATTCTAGTTCTTTATTAGCAAAAGTCTTTAACTGTTCTTGCAATAACTTAATTTCTTGGATTATTACTTTCTTACCCGGTCTTTTCGTTAACTCTTGCTCTTTTTTTGAAATTTTCTCCTGAATTTCTTTAAATTTCTCATCTCTTTCCCCCCCCCTTATTGTTCAATGTAATCAAAATTCCTCTCATCACTGCTTTATATGCATCCCACACCGTATGCATTGGTACCTCTTGGTCTACATTGTATTGGAAGAAGAATTTCGTTTCCTTTTGGATATATTCTACATTTTCTTGCTTCAGTAACAGATCTTCATTCATTCTCCATCTTATTTTCCTGTGTCCACTCAAGGCCTTCCACATTACAGGGTTGTGATCTGAACTCACTCTTGGCATTAATTCAATTTTCTTTGTCATAACACTCAACTCCTTTGTTGTCCAAATCATATCAATTCTCGAAAACGATTGATGTCTTGCCAAGTAAAATGTAAAATCTTTAACTTTAGGATTCCAGCTTCTCCAAACATCCACCAGCTTTTCCTGTTCTAACAGTTCAAAAAACAATTTTGGTAACTTCCCCAATTTTTGCTTTGTCAGCTTAGTTTTCCTATCTACTTGCAGGTCCACTACCGCATTAAAATCTCCCATAAACATTATTTGGTCATATGAATGTTGGTCTAAATTTTGTATAATCTCCTTGAAAAATTCATGTTTTGCTCCATTTGGTGCATATATTCCCAAAATCAAAGTCTTTTTAGAGTTCATCATTATTTCAACCGCCACATATCTTCCATTTGCATCTTTAAAAACTAATTTAGGATCCAATTGCTCTTTTATATATATCACAATTCCCCTTTTGTTTTGCAGTCGTCATAAACTCTTTCCCTAATTGACCATTTTTCAAAAATTTTGCATGTTGCTCTTTTATATGTGTTTCCTGCAAGCATATTATATTGCAATTTTGTTTCTTTAGCCAATGAAATATTACTTTACGTTTTTGTGGTGAGTTCAATCCATTAACATTCCAAGATATTAATTTGTACTCCATCATGTTATTTTCTGTCTGTTCTGGGAAAGTCCTTGTCATTTTCTAATAAGAATAGATCCATCTCATGCTTTGCCTTAATAGTGATTCTCTTTGCCTGAAATTGGAAGCTCAATCCTTCCGGGAGTTCCCACCTGTACCTTATGCTCTCATCTCTTAACTTTTGCGTCAATTCTCTGTACTTCTTCCTTTCCTGTAGAATTCTTCTGGGAAGCTCTTTCATAATTCTCACTCTGTTCCCTTCTATTGACAGAGGATTTTCAAAATGTTTTTTCAGGATTTCCTCTTTCACTCTTCTTGTTATCAATTGAACAATAATATCTCTTGGTAGATTCTTCTGTTGCGCATAGGTGGAATTGACTCTGTATGATAGATCCAAATTTGTTGCTATCTCTTCTGGTTGCATATTTAAAAATTCCGCCAAAATTTCTGTTATTTGCTCCTGCGCTGTCTGCGTTGTAGACTCAGGCACGCCCCTAAATCTCAGCTGATTTTCCGTGATCTTACATTCCATTACAGCCATCCGTTCCTGCAGCACTCGATTTTCTTCTTTCAGGTTAGATGTCAGCCCTGTAGTTTTCTGTTCCATTTCTTGAACTGTCTGATTTGTTGTTTGCAGATCTTTCTTAACTCCCTCTATATTCCTTGCCAGCTTTCTTATTTCTGACTTCACAAATTCTTTTATACTTCTTATCATGCTGTCCTCCATCATCTGCATCAATTGACTCAGCTCTTTGTTGCCCTCCAACATTTTTCCCCCCAGTATTTCTATTGCTATTTCTATAGTTACCTGCCATTCCTTCTCCGCTTTCTTCATCACTCCTGGACTTGATTTTGCGCCCCCCCCCACAGGTATCTGCTCTCTTTCTAAGCTCTGTTTTTATTTTCCAATATTTTTACTTAATTCCACTAATTTAAAGTCTATTTTCTTTTTAAAAATCCAGTCCAATTTAAGCTTTCAAAATGTCGGGCACAATTTTTCTATGGTAACTTCCTGTTTACTTCCTGATTCCTAGAATGGCTGGCAATATCTTCTGTTTCAATTAAATTCTCACTCCTTATTCTCGTGGTTTTTGCTTTGTTTTGCTTCCGCTATCTTCTCTCTTCCTCTGCTTCCTTGTTCCTGTTGCTTCTTATCAAATTGGGCCTCTCTAGGCAACTCCTTCAATGCTCTCTGTCCTCTCGCGATATTTGCTGCACTCGTACTCCGACTCCCTCCCTTTTCTCAGGGTTGTTATCTCTGCCGCGACTGCAGGTATGCATAAACAAAAAATACTTTTTTGTGTGCTTTAAAGTTTGTCAAGCTCTCTTTTTAGTCCCAAATTTATTTTCTCTTTTCCTCTTATGTCCCAATCGTCCACTGTGTTAAAATTTGAGTGGGTCTCTCTTCTATTTCCAATTCCGGAAAGTAAGATAACAATCTTTACCTCTTATGTTCCTTGTGGGATCTTCGTGCTGTTTCTTTTTGTTTCCAATTGTTCAAATTTGGTCTCGAGGCTTGGTTTCTGGTGACCTTATGCCAATTGAATGGCTCAAAGAGCACTGTAGAGATTTTAGCTCACCCTTCTCCAAGGGGACCTCAAGGTGGTGGGGGAAATCCTTTATTCAGAACTCCCCCCGTCACTGAGTTCACACGCTCTCAGGGTCTTGTAGCATTCGAGACCCTCCTCTGCCTGAGAAGAGGCAGCTGCCGGTGATCCAAGCACCTGGCAAGCCCAAAACAGATACTCTTGATAGCCCAGCTTCTGGACTATGTCAGGTCTCCATTAATCACAAACCAGAAGTCGCAAAAATTCAAATCTCAAGCAGCACAGCATGAAATCTGAAGATGCTGATGGTGATTCAGTTCTGCAAGTTGGTGAGTTTCAGAAGCTAAGGCCCTGGTCCAGTTATAGGCTTCTGACCAGTGTTGTCCAATTAGAAGGCCAGTTTCTAGTAACTTTCCAGAACTGCCTCCTGAATGGTCATTATTGCCCCCTCCAAGCATTGCAATCAGTTTGCACCACTCTCCTGATCAATGGCCTTGAGTTGCTAATTGGAAAGAACATTTCTATCCAGGTGCATTAAGCTAAGAAAACTGAGCTCTTAAGTGTTCTATTAACACATGATGTACCAGGGTTCTGTTGCATCATGGCAGAGGGCTGTCTGGGGGCACTAGTGAGGAAGGAGCCTCACAAACCTTAAAGAATAACTGATAAAAAAAATCCTGTGTTGTCCCCAGAAACCTAATGAAAGGATTCCATGTTTGGGCTGTTAGCAGAGTTTATCGTTTAGCAGTGGAAGTGTGATCATAAGTGGTTGTGAGCTGGTTCTGCTGGCTGGTGTGTGTGTAGGAGAGAAAACAACAATGCATGCACTTACATTAAGAAAGGAAATAAGAGTTCTTTATTGTAGGAACTCCATAGTCTTATAGGAAAGGAGGAGAGACAGATCCTGTCTACTTATCTAGTTTAGTTTATTCGGTGTTTAAGGATCTAGTCTAAGGATGCCATGGATGCCAGGACAAGTCCTGCATCCATGGTTCCAAGATGGAAGAAGGAGAAGGACAGATGGTGTCTGGAACAAAGCCAGGAAAGAAGAGTGAGAAGGAGGATGTGGAGGAGAAAGTCCTGAGAACGGGAACGAAGGGATAATAAGAGCAGTAAACAGGATGCCTTGACCTTTCCGTCTTTCTAACTCTTTGGTTTGTCCTCCTCTGAAACCTGAGGAGCGGGACAGCGCTGAATCCTCCTCTTCCAACCATAACAACGTTTATTTCTGCATAAGCTTGCATCCAATGAAGTGAGCACTGACCCATGAAATAACTTTTCTTACTCTTTAAGGTGCCTCTAACACAGCTACCCATTTGGAATGGCCTCCCAGGGTAATGACCATGAGTTTAAATCTATAGTGCAAGCAAACACAAAATGTCATCATATCACACACTCACTCATGCCAAAATGTAATTATCCAAGGTCACCATAGGTCGGAGGTGACTTGATGGCACATAACACACACACACAAACACATACACACAATATCCTGATGATCCAGACATTTTGCTGGCTGATCTCACTGTTGTTTGCTCTCCTTTGCTTTTATTCTATAGATGTCTGCAAGATTTGGGATGGCTTGATATGTTTCAGAGTTTGGTGAATGCCACATTACCTCCGTTGACTACATCCGAAGATTGTCTCTACCTGAATATTTACACCCCAAACACGAAAGCCCAGTTGCCTGTAAGTGAAATTCTGCTTAATTTATGTAGTAGGAATCGTCATCATCATCTAAGTTTTGAAGTTCAGCATCTCTGGGAGAAACACACAACGATTATTGCAGTAGTGACAGGAGCGCAAAGTGCGATTCCAAAAGGCCTAACTAAACACCTGATATCAGCATAGACAGGATAACAACTGGCCAGTTGCAAACAGCTGTAGTATTTCGAACAGACCACGTACTGATATCTGGCTGACTCCTAGATTCTTGGATAAAATCTAAATCAGTGTGGGACCAAATATTCGAGCCCTAACATCTGGTGGACTGTGAAAAAAAATAATATGCTGTACATGTATACAAATATCATGAGCCCAAGGTTCCCCAACATGGTGCCCGTGAGCACCATGGGGCCCACCAGTACTTCCTTTGGCACCTGCAGAGCTTTTCAGAAAGTGGGTGGGGCCATTGTAAGGTGGGGCTTATTTTTGTTCAAATGAAGGGTTTGACACTGGAGGATCAGGAAGACTGGTAAGCACCTGATTTTTCCTTAGTCACCCGTCCAGCTTTTCCTCTTACCAGGGGGTGTGAGGAGGGAGGCAACTCCAGTAGAACCCATTTGAGGTTTGGCTCTGCCTCCTGGGGTAGCCCTATTGGGTTGGTACTCCCCTCCCCTCTTGACATTCCAAAGGTGCCTGCAAGTTCAAAAAGGATGGAGACCCCTGCAGTGATCCCTCCCACAGGCTTACAATCTAAAAAGTCAACATGTGGAAACATTAGAAGGGATAAGAAAGGGGGAAGGGGGGTAGGCAGGTTCATTGGTTGTCTTATGTTGTCTGATTGCACAGCTTTATAGCCCCTAATCCTCCTTGAGTCTCAGCAAGAAAGATGAACTATAAATAAAAGTCAAGAAATAAAAGCTCATGTTCAGGGTATGTTGTTGCAGGCAGGAGAAAGGAAGTGCAAGCTGGTGAAAAGGAGTAGGAAGAGGGATGAAACCGGAGAGCTAATCCAAGACTTGGCTAACAGGACAAGTATCGGTAGAACAGAGGAGCCAAAGGGACGAAGAGGGGAGAGTCTCCCAAGGGCTTCCTCTTCCTGCATGGAACGCTGTTGCCCATGCGTGTTTTTAGAGCTTCTACGCAATGTCACGTTTGTTCATTCCGGGCATAGGGCTTTCTCTTTGACGTTGCATCATAGGAAAACCTCTTTGGATCCAATTCAATGGAGCAAATGCAGGGTGGTGGCTGTGGGCAGAGCCCCATGTGGAAAGTCAGTGCAGGAAGGTGGCAGAACTAAGTTCCGTCTTCAGATTGGCAGGGTGAATCTCTGCATTCCCTAAAGGGGGGGAGCCCTACTTTTTTCTTGTCCCAGATGAACCTTGCGGTATCTTTAATTGCAGCTCAGCTGGGAAGGGGCAAAGGGGGGGACTGTAAGCCTGCAGGGGGAGCAGCACAACTCTTGTTCCATCAGTGCTTCTGCACCAACATGAGAGAATGGCGGAGAGAGGTAGGGTGGGAATAGCAACAAGTGCGTGCAGATGGCTGCTGCCCTACTTGTCGCTGCTTCTGTGGTGGGGGCATCTTTTTGCACCCCTGTATGGAAGCAGCCAGAGAGTGAGAAACGTAAAACAGGTCAGGAGCATGGAGAGATCTGAAGTGGGAGGGAAGAAGAAGCTTAAATTAGGCCTCAAAGAGGACAGCAAAGTCCTGCCCAGAACACTAGGCAGAAGATCAGTCAAGGGGACTTAATGAGCAAGAACCTGGATAAGCAGGCTAAACACATTTCTTGACCCCACAGACAAACTGCTCAGGCCGAAGGGCCCAACCTGGAGGCAACAGCTTTATACCTCCCAGTGAAGTCTCATTGGACCCTTCAGTCAGTTTATCCAAGAAGGTCCTGTTGGATCTCTAGGAGGGGCACTGTGGGGCAGAGGAGATGAGTAAGCAGCCCTCTGTGAAGGCAGGCAGCTCAGTTGGCAAACAAAGCAAGGCCTTGGAGCTGCCAGGCCCAGGATCTTGGTTCAAGGACCCCTCTTGCCAAGAAAAAAAGTAGATACAAAAACAGTTCCTTGGAAAATAAAATGGAATATAGTTTGGAATGACATTGAGTATTCTGTCATATATGGAGATTTTTAAACATTAAATTGTGTGTTATGTGCCGTCAAGTCATCTCTGACCTATGGCGACCCTGTGAATGAAAGATTTCCAAAACATTCTATCTTTACGGACTCCCAATATTTGTCTAAATAGCCTGTTTCTGGACTATTTTAATGATTTAAAAAAAAAATTATTGTTGATTTTATGTTTTTGTGATTTTAATGTATTTTTAAATGTTGTTAGCTGCCCTGAGCCCCTTTGTGGGAAGGACGGGATATAAATCGAATTAAATAAATAAATAAATAATTAAACAGGCTTAACATTAAATATGCAGCCGGACAAAACAGAATACATCCAATGATTGTCGTTTATCATCACGTTGTGGTGTTTTTTTAAATTGCATCTGGAACCAGCAAACAGAGTCCCAGCGAGCTTCTTTGGTCTGGTTTTTCTTTTCTTTTTTGTTAATAAATTTTTATTGGATGGGTCAATATATAATCAAATTCAAATACCAATACACTCCATTTCAATACCCCTGTATATGTTTCCCCACCCCTCCCCTCCCCTCCCCCCTTTTCAATAATGACTTCCAACTGCACTCCAACCCCCCGTTATTAATAATACCTTATTACTATATTAATATTATTCTTTTCTTACTATTAGTAAAGATCTTAGTTATATCTTATCTTAATTTCTTTAAAACCCCTCGAAAGACCATAATTGTCCCTTAACATCCCATTTCTTTTCTATATATTTTTTCAGCTTTTTCCAATCTTCCAAAAATGCTTCTTGATCTTGCTCCTTCAAATTTCTTGTTAGTTTGTCCATTTCAGCCATGTACAACAATTTCCTTGTTCACGCTTCAATTTCAGGTATTTCTTCTCTCTTTCAGTTCTGAGCATATATTATTCTAGCTGCTGATATCATATAATATAACAATATCTTATCATTTCTATTAACATCTTCCAAATGCAATGATAATAACATTTCTAGATTTTTTCCAACATTATAACGAAGTATCAAAGACATCTCAGTACATATTTTGGTCCAAAAGTCTCTAGCCTTACGACAAGTCCACCACGTATGAAATAGAGAACCTTCATGCTCCTTACATTTCCAACTCTTATTGGATAGCTGTTTGTTGGCTATGGCTAATTTTTTTGGTGTTAAGTACCATCTATATAACATTTTATAGCCATTCTCCCTATTACTAGTACATGTTGATATTTTTAAAGTATTTTTCCATAATTGTTCCCATGCTTCCATCATTATTTCATTATTACAGTTTATAGCCCACTTTACCATTTGCACCTTAACTGTTTCATCTTCCGTAAACCACTTCAATAACAATTTATACATTTTAGAAATAATTTTATTATTACCTCCCAACAATAATTCTTCTAACTCTGAATTCTTGGTTCTAAAGCCTGTTTTCCTTTAGTCTGAGTCAACTAAGTCTTTAATTTGTCTATATTGCAACCAACCATATTTAAAAGGCAACTCCTCATTTGGTTTAAGCTTCAACTCATTATCTGTTACTTCTGTTAAATCTTTGAGGGTAAGCCATTCCTTTCCTTTATATTCTAAGTTGGGGTTGATCACCTCAGCTGGTATAATCCACAGTGGTTTCTTCTGGTCTATAAATTTTTTGTACTTTAGCCAAGTCGATAATAAATTTCTTTTTAAGTAGTGGTGCTGGAACATTGCGTCTATTTTGTACATATATGCATGCCATCCAAAAGATTTATTATAGCCTTCCAAAGTTAGTAATTTATGATTGGTTAAAGACACCCATTCTTTTAGCCAAACGAGGCATATCGCTTCATGATAAAGTCGAAGATCAGGTAACTGCATTCCGCCCCTTTCCTTGGCATCACAAAGAACTTTCATTTTCACTCTTGGTTTCTTTCCTGCCCACACGAATTCCAATATTTTCTTCTGCCATTTTTCAAAATGTTTTTGTCTTTTATCATCGGTATTGTCTGCATTAGGAACATCATGGGTTGGTCTGGTTTTTCTTCTTCAGGTAATGGTCTGGATCCACGGAGGAGCGCTGGTGTTGGGAGGAGCTTTTATGTGTGATGGATCTGTACTCTCTGCTTATGAAGACGTGGTCGTTGTAACAATTCATTACAGGCTGGGCCTCCTCGGATTCTTTAGGTAAGACGGATGGTGACCAGGAGGGCCTTTTTCTTCTTTGTGAGGTTATGAGCCTCTCTTTACTTTAGGCTGTCTATGGGTCTGCTCCAGGTCCTGCCAAGCAGATATATTTTGGGAGTGCCCTGTAGTTATGCTGGAAACAGCCCACCCTCAATGTCTTCTCCAATTAGACACAAAGGACTGGAGTGTAGAGAGTGGTTTTATAACACTTTTCTTGGAAAAAGAGAAGAGGACACCCAAGGCAATTTCATGCTTAAGAAAATGTTTCCTTCTGGCTCCTCCCTTGAGCAGCAGAATTTTTAGAACCTTCATGACACCAAGACATCAGTGTAATTAATTATAACATGATTGGTTAGCAAGTGTTGCGCAGTAAGAAATTTCAACATGGAAATGTAGCAAAATACAATACACTTACATTCAGGTGTGTGGGGGCCTCTGGCATAGGGGAAGTATTTTCCGGCCACATGAGCTATATGGAAGTTTCCTCAACTGGAAAAACAGCAGCTCCGTGGAGTCATTTGGTATGGAGGGTGTGTGGAGCTTCAGTCCCTTCTTTCTGTGCACTGTGATCCTGATCCAGACACTCCCCATGAGCCCGAGAATCTAAGTTTCAACAAGGGACTCCCAGCACATGTTTTGATTAACAGGATTTGGGATGAACTCACAAAGGGATTGAAGCTATCCTGGCCTTCCACAAATAACGCAAAATTTAATTATTCAAGAGGGACTTTTGCTTAGATAGAAAGACTGTACTGAAAGGAAGTGGTCTCAAGAGATCCATCATTAGAGAGATAGGAACCCATCAGTAAAGGGATAGGAAGGGACCACAGACTACTACTACTGTTGCTGGAAACAGTGAAGGACCGTAGACTTCGATCATTATGATCCTACTCGGTAGTCCCTATGCTGGCTGTTGTGGGTTTTCCGGGCTGTATTTCCGTGGTCTTGGCATTGTAGTTCCTGACGTTTCGCCAGCAGCTGTGGCTGGCATCTTCAGAGGTGTAGCACCAAAAGACAGAGATCTCTCAGTGTCACAGTGTGCTACACCTCTGAAGATGCCAGCCACAGCTGCTGGCGAAACGTCAGGAACTACAATGCCAAGACCATGGCATACAGCCCGGAAAACCCACAACAGCCATCGTTCTCCGACCGTGAAAGCCTTCGACAATACAGTCCCTATGCTGTTTAATATGTCAGTCGTGGAATTGCTTATGCTCTTTCAACGTTTTTTTCAACTCTGTATTGGATTTCTGCTGAGAGCCAGTTTGGTGTAGTGGCTAAGAGCGGCAGGACTCTAATCTGGAGAACCGGGTTTGATTCCCCACTTCTCCGCTTGAAGCCATCTGGGTGACCTTGGCTCAGTCACAGCTTCTCAGAGCTCTCTCAGCCCCATCCATTTCACAGGGTGATTGTCATGAGGATAATGATAACACACTTTGTAAACTGCTCTGAGTGGGTGTTCTGTTGTCCTCCTGAACAAGTGGCATATAAATTGAATAATGTTGTTAGTTGTTTTCCAGCCAGTTGTTTACATCTTTGCAAACTGTATGTATATTTCTATTATATGTTTATTGAAATGTCTTTGATATTGACTGTACTGACTCACACTGTGTAATCTGCCTTGAGTCTCAGTGAGAGAGGCAGACTATAAATGATGTAGATAAATGAATAAATAATGTATAATGAGGCTCTCCTGAGACGTTATGTGGCTAGAGTTCTCGATACTGCCTCAGTAAATGTCAGGAGATTTGGGAGGCAGTACCTGGGTAGAAATGAGAGAGTTTGGTGAGGATGTGATGTCACTTCTGGGTGATGCTCTAGGCTGCCTTGACTAGTCTTGGGGTGGGGTGGGGGGGTTACCAAAGAGATTATGGGCGATTCCTTGAGTGTCACTAAGTGAAGCCCATTTTCACTCCTGCTCCTTAACTCCTTGTGGGTGGGAAACTGGGGCTGAGGGCTGGTAATTCCCAGGGTCAGCGTGCCCATAGAGGCCAGGTAGGTGGTGGCCTCAGGCGCAGGGTGCAGGAGGAAGCGCTGGAGGAGGCACAGGGGGCGGGAGCGCGCACCACAAAGCAGCAGCCTCCTATCCCTCCCGCCCTGCACCGCCGCCACCAGCACAAGCCCCTGGCCAGGCGCAGCCGCCGCAGGCAAGCATCTGCAGCGGCGCAGGCAACCAAGCAGGAGAGCTCAGAGGCTGCCCACCGCAGTGATCAGGCTGGCAGCGGTGACGGCGGCGCGCAAGCGCACTCCCCGTGATGATGTCACATGTGACATCATCACGCAGGCTGGTGCACGTGTGCGTGCCCGGCCAGATGGCCACGAGCGCCGCAAACCCTTGCGCCGCCCCTGGTAATTCCCCACTCCAGGTGGGTACATGGGAGGCTCATATGTGAATGTAAGGTAACAAGTGTCTGTATTATTTGCTTGTCTACCTGCAAAACTCCTCTGATGACATTATTTATGGAAATGTGACAGTGATTGACAGCTCTAGTGAAAGAAGAGGAAAACATAGGTGTGGAGAGGCAGGATTTAGGCATTTTTATGTCAAGCACTTAGGGCCAAGCTACAAGTGACGAATGATACTTGAACGGCAAATGAACAGACTCACATGTATTCCTCCCTGTTCACTTGCACTCCACTTAGTGATCAAGTGGAGCGCAAGTGAACAGGGAGGAATACACGTGAGCAAGGGTCATTTCATAGAAAAAGAGCTGCAGGAACTCATTAGCACGCCTCATTAGCATATGCCACATCCCTCGCCATCACCGGAAGTGTGTTATTAGCATAATTGGTTTGGTCGGGCCCGAAATGGCCGGGTAGGGCTGGTCACTTCGGGTTTCGCTTCGGGTAAAGCTACCCGAAGCGACCCACTTCGTGTAGCTTCAGAATTTCCCGAAGTGCGGCCAGCAAGATGGCCCCGCTTCGAAAATACCGAAGCTAAGCAATTCAAAGCAATTCATGTTGCTTCAGGTCGCTTCGGAGCGGCCGCTAGAGCGCCGTTTTGTTTTTTTTTAAGCACAGGAAGCTTTTACTTGCTGCTGCTGATCTCTATCGCTGGAGGCTTGCAATTGGTAATGGAGATCAGCAGCAGCAAGCAAAAGCTTCCCGTGCTTTAAAAAAAAAAGGCAATGTTTTGAAGCCTATTCAAGGCTTCCAGTTCCGGCTTTGGAGAGGGGAGGGGTAGGAGTAGTGAGTGACTCACTCTAACCTCCTCCTTCCCCCTCCCATCCCTGAAAATGTGGCAGGAGCTTTTGCTTGCTGCTGCTGATTTCCATTGCCAATGCAAGCAGCAAGCAAACCTGCACATTTGGAGGGATTCTTTGCACTGTTTGCAGACTTTGCAATGAGTGCAAGTGGGAGGAGAGGTTAGGAGTGGCCAATCCTACAGTAGTATTCTCCTTCCAGCCCAGCCAATGGGGATTCTCTGGCAGGAGAGTATCTTTTTTAAAATGCTGCAGTGCAGGGCTATAAATTGGAGGCTTCCTTTTAGGAATCTTCCAATTTACCCTGACGTTGAGAAAGCGGCTTTCCTGGACAGAAATTGGAAGAGGAGGACCCTGCTGCGGAGTGCTGCTGACTGGCCCTGCATCTCACTGGTAAGTGATTCTCACTGACTCACAAGATTCTTTGATCTTTGGGGGAGGGGGTGGTTGGGGGGCAATAGGTTTGGGAAAGGGTTTGTTTTAAGTTTGCATTTTATTTTTATTTTTTAAATTTAACAGTGGCTTCCTAGGGGCAGACTCATGCCAAGCCCTGGTGTGTGCCAAAGCTTTGGCCTAGGTGGTGGTGGTGGTGGGGAGGTTAACTTGAAGCTGGCCTACTGCTGCTCTGTTTAAAGTTTTTTTTTTACTATGCCTGCCTTTCATTTCTACAGTGGGTGGCTTCCCTGGTGTGTGCCAAGGCTTTGGCCTAGTTTTATACTCTGGTTTCCACACTTTGGGACTGAGGGGTTAGAATTTAGAAGTAGTTTTTAAAGAGTTAATATACTTATTTAATAACCAATTTCCATTCTGCTCTTTCCTAGAGACTGAGAGACTTGAGAGACTCCTGCTGCTGCTGTGGCTGGTCGAGCATCTTGTCTCTGCAGTCTTGCTGTGGAGGAGGACTTCCCCCGTTGAACTCCTGCCTGTCGCCTGACCATCGCTGGACTGCAGGAGTGGTGAGCGAGTCAGTGACTCACAGGGTTTTCTTGGGGGGGGGGGATTGTCTTGGTGGGTGTGGGGAGCAGAGGGGAGGATTAGGGGCTTGACTGGGTGGGAGTGAATTTTTTTAAAAAAAATTCTACATTGTGTGTGTGTGTGTGTGTGGTTAGAGGGGGAAGAGTTTTTCCTGGTGTGTGTGTCTGTGTGTGTGTCTCTGTGTGTGTCTGCCCGCAGTGTTGTGTTCTTGCTGTGTAACTTGAATCACAACAGGAAATAAAGATTTTTTGCATGTAACTGTGTTTTTCAGATTCTCTGGTGTATAGTGAGTTGTGTTCCTTTGGAGTGGGGGGAATGGTGTGCTGTGTCACACTACCATGCCTTTTTTCGGTATTTGAAGGTTGAAAAATAAAGATTTTAAACTTTATTCAGTGTGTGTTTGTGGTTTTGTTCTTTGGTGTTAGGTTAGTTCCCATCATAGGGAACAATGGGGCTGGCTGGCCAGCCCTCTCTGTAGGTCGTGGGGGAATTTTGGGGAGGGTGTATGTGGTTCAGGTGTGCTTTCACAGGGACAAGCTTGGACTCAGGAGTGTGCCCTCCATTATGGCACCCCTGGGATGTGCATAATTGCCCTGGGAAAGAGAGTTTAAAAGTTCCCATCATAGGGAACAATGGGAGATGGCTGGCCAGCCTGCTCTTGGGGTAAGGGCAAGTCTGGGAATGTTGGGGAGGGTGTCTTTGGGGCTGTGTGGGGCTTTTGGGGGTTTTGGGTTAGGCCCCCCCAAATGGCCCCCCAAAGTGGGAGCAGGTTGAGCCTTGGTGGGGGGTGGGAGGACAGGTAGGAGGAGGTCCCCTCAGGGTTGGGGGCATTTTGCATGCAAAATGCCACCCCTAGCCAGACAAGCCTCTTCTTTCCCCCCCCCATAGGATATAATGGAGAAAAGGAGGGGGGATAAGGGCAGCTTCTTTGAGAGGCCATAAAATGGCCCCCAAAGTGGGAGCAAACTTTCCAAAACTTGGGGAGTTGTTAGAGACGAGGTAGGAGAAGGTCTCCACCAAGTTTGGTTTGCCTCGGAAAGAAATTGCCCCCCCCAGAGCACCCGAAAGCCAGAAGTGAAATTGACACCCGAATCTTTCCGAAGCAAACCCGAAGCTTTACGAAGCTGTATTTCCGAAGCTGCTTGCCACTTCGGAAATACACTTTACCCGAAGCTGTTTCCCAGTTCGGGGAAACCCGAAGCGGGAAACCCGAAGCGACCAGGGCTTGCACAGCCCTATGGCCGGGATTTGGTTGCTGCCAGATGGGGGAGTGTTCCCACACCTGGCAGTGGCCTGATCAGGGCCATTTTGGCCCCTATCCAGGCCAATATGGGCCCAAAATGGCCCCCTATCCAAGCTGTTTTGGCCCCAATTCCAGCAGAAATTGCTATTTTTGGCCCTTTTGGACCCAGAATGCGGCCGAAAGGACCGGGATCGGGTCGGTGCCAGGCAGAGGAGGGTTCCCCCACCCCAAATGGCCAAAAGTCAGGTGAGCGGAGCCACCTGAGAGTGACCTTTTGGGGGAACTGCCGGAGCAGCGTTTCTGTGCGTTCACCCTCCAAATGAGCCCTGCACGTGAGTCTGTTCACTTGCCGTTCAAGTGTCATTCGTCACTTGTAGCTTGGCTCTCAGTCTATCGCGTAAGCTGTGTGGGAAGGGGATTGAAAATGCAGAGAACGTTAAAAGACTAGGCAGCCCAATCGGGAGAGATAAAAAAGCCTGAAGCAAAGAATGAGAACAGTGGAGTAGACCTCTAACTGTGTATGGATGAGAAATGGCAGTGGATGAAACTCTAATGAAAGGCCGAGGGACAGGAGAAACTAGATCATGTTGGCAGCAAAAAGAAGCAAGAACGGGGTAGTGGCTGAGTGTCTTCCCTTCATACTCTTCCAGCACTGGCTTGTAACAAGTAGAAAAATGCATGTAAATGATGTAGTCGATTCTCTGTTTCTGATTTTGTTGTGTACTGTGTCTGTCTTGCTTGTAGTACTGGATCTGTAGAAGCTCGTGGAAACTGGGGCTTATTGGATCAAATCGCAGCTCTCCAGTGGGTTCAGGAAAACATCAAGCAATTTGGAGGAGATTCCCAGTCTGTGACCATATTCGGCGAGTCTGCAGGAGCATTTAGCGTTGATGCTCAGGTGGGTATACTGACAGTGGTAGAATTTGCCTCTGCACCATCGTGCTCACTTCTTTATCCCCCAAAGCGGCCTTAAACCTCATTGGAGCAGGAGGCACTTCTGAAGTTCCTAGGAAGCATCACCTTTACATCTGCAAGGAGCTCCCATTCAGAAAAAGCTGCCCCTGTCATAGGAGGAAGCTTGCAATTGGCTAATATTTTGTGGAGCCTCCCAACATTTTGTGGTTGGACCTGGTCTTCATGGCAGCCATTGTATTATTAGAAACCCCCGTCTGTGCTCAAAATTCCCCAAATGCCCACAGGCTCAGCAAGGCTGGTGCAGCCCCCTGCAAAGCCATTCACAGAAACAGAGTTTGGAAGATGGGAAAGCCATGGCAAGTTAATGTGGAGGGAAACTCCCTCTCTCCTCATTATTAGGACTAGAGTGTGCTACAGGGCTTGGTCTTGTGTCCCAAATAGTGGGATTTATCCTGGTTCCATCCAACAGGGAGATCAAGGGAGATGGATAGGCTGGAACAGATCAGGTAATTCTCCTTCATCAAACCTTTCAGCCGAGGTTGTTTGCTTGCATTATCGGGGGGGGGGGGACTTTGCCTCCTTTGTGAAACTGGTTTGTGAAACTTTGGGTTTTTTTTATTGTGGACAGAATCTCAGTCCATCTTCAAACTCTAGATAACCTGCATTACTAGTTAACATTTCTCGAATAATGGTTGCCTTTCCTAGACTATTCATATATCACAAACCAGACAGTTTGTGATATATGTCGTTGCCATAATATGTTACTGTTAAAGATTGTTAAATGCCCATATTGTTGATCTTATTATCGAATGTTGTTTTCCCTGACTGGACCAACTTCTGTGTTATAAGCTGTTACATAAGTTTGTTGTTAGTTTGTGTTCAGAAAACTATATGAATTAAAAAAATGTTTAAAATACGGTCATGCCAGATGAGACCAAAACATAAACCTTCAAAGTTTCCAACGGAGTGCATATAACCCTTAGCACCTGCCTGGGTCTCCTTTGGTCAAGAGGCTGCATTTACACCTCCTCAGAGAAATAACCAGGTTCACCTACTATTCAAACACCTTAGATCTTTAATATATCCTAAACTGCATACTTTTTTCCTTCAGGTATTATCTCCGTTATCCAAGGGTTTGTTTAAGAGAGCCATATCAGAAAGTGGAGTTGTTCAGATTCCAGGTTTGTTGACTTCCCACCCAGAAGTCCTTGCGAAAGTAAGTGTGCTGTTGTGTAACATTTGTATTGTGCTCCTAAGAATAGCCCCTCCTCAAATTGCTCACCCCAGAGAAAACCCACTGGAAACAGTTCCAGGCAAATATTGTCCCGGAGTGCGTGTGTGTGAAATTCAAGCATTTGCTATCATTTAGAGGAACAAATCTAGGCAAAAAGGATTTCTTTATTAGATTCAAGGGATATATCTGATTGAATAGGGTTAGAAAAGTGACAGGTTAAAAGTGACCAAGATGTGCATGAAACACAACATAAGCCCTTTGCAGACAAAATGCTGGCGTTCTGTTTCTGCAGTGTGGTAGCTTGTTGGCCCCTGTAATGCAGCTGATATACACAGTCACCATATTGTGTATATCAGGTGAATGGATGCTGTACCTGCGTGGAAAATGCACACGTTGCCCTTTTTTCACAATAGAGTGATTGTGCATATTGCACTCTCCTGCTTCCATACATGTATATCATTTGGTAATGCACTATTGTATTTGCTTTTAAATTTATGTAAGCCATCCATAGCGCACCTTGCAACCTGTTGCTTGGTCTGGAAGCCCACTGAAACGCACAATAGTAACGCTAAGACAGTAAGCTCAGCAACCTCTTCATCACCACCCCAGTGGGGCAATGCCTATTCTTCATTGTTCATATCGATGGTTTACAAGTAAAGGCTGGTGTCAACAAATCTAATAACTTAACCAAAATTGATGGAGTGTGTACTGTATTCTGTCTGTCCTGTAGCTCTCTAATAAGTGTTTGAGCTTCAGGGGTTTCAAGAAGAGCATTAGCTCTCGCTTCCACGTGGTGGGCCCAACGGGCTGGCTTCAATAAATAGCCCTCTTGGCAAAGGGGGACCTCATGGGCTAATAGTAGAACCTCAAAATTCCCTTTGATTGAAAGTGACAGGGGCAAGTGGTCACCTCCAAGGTAAGTTTCCACTTGCAATTTCATTTTATATGGGATTATATCAGGGGAGACTCAAAAATAGTCTATCAAACTTGCACCTCTGTTTGAGAAGAACGTGTAGTCTCCCCTTTCATCGATGCCGGCCCACCCGTTTAGAATGATCATATTGGTCTTCAGAACAAAATCCAAGAGTTTCAGGCCTGCGGGACTAACTTTCCCATCTTCAGATCTCCTTTCGTAGAAGTACAGATATCCCAGATCAGTCGATTCAATCTCAGTAAATCCTGCTGAGGCCAGCCATAATTCATCATTCATTCCAATACGGGCATTTAAATCCCTGCCATCAAAATCTTTGCTCTAGGGTGGAAAATGGTTAGTCTATCTATCAGATTCTCTTGAGACCAAGCCTGATTTAAAAGGACTTTGTTAGAGATAGGAGGGATATAGACTGCCACCAAAATAAGGGCACTGACATTCAGCTCCAAATAAATAACTAACGTTGAAGGAGAGGATGAAGAAGTTCTACTCTATCATATTTCAGAGCATTTGAGATCATACAAGAGAGGCCAGCTTTAGGGCGCCCCCCTTTCCTCCCTCTTATTGCTTTCTCCGTGAAGGTTGTGTATCCTGGGAGGGACACATCTTCCAAGTCTCTTGGAGTAGTATTATTGAAAAGTTGTTGAGGAACTCAGCTACAGCTGGAGACCCTATCCTAGATGTCCATCCCGCCACGTTCCATGAAAGGATTTTGACAGGGGTACTTGGGAGTCAATCTTGGGAGAATGGCAAGATCGGATCTGGGGTCTATGTGGTGTGAGCCTTGGTTTTTCTCATTACAATCCTGGGTTCGAGGGGCAGCGGGGCATTGCCTTCATGCTCCATGTCGCTAGCTTCAAGCTCATTGAGAGCTCCATCATGAGCACTTGTTTGGGCAATTGGGGTGGAGTCAATTTCTGCAGGACTTTGTGTTTCGAGCCTGCTGTATTTTCTATGAGACGATCGATGAAGATCCTCTAGTTTCTGTTGAAGAACTTGAAAACGTTTTATCATATTGCCCTGTTCTTGTAAGTCCAGGTTGGAAAAGGATATAAACAAGTTGCTTTCAATTGAGTCCAAAGCTGATGTAGCAGTTAGATCATGGAATTTGCTAGCTAAATTATTGGTGGGGTCATTAGTTGGATTCAGATTTAGTTTCCTTTCTATTGTTGGGGGATGGCTTTCCCTGCTTGCCTTCCCTTTCATTAGATTCCTTTTTCTGGTCTAAAGATGGTGGTAAATCTTTACATAGGTCGATGTTGTCAATAGACCTATTCATCTTTCTATCACAACTTCTTCTTTCAGAGATGAAACGTTTTAATGGAACCAGTGGTTTAACTATTGGGTCACGGAGGTTCTTTAAGGGAGTTATTCCATATATTTGTAGAAAATTGCTTTTAGCCAAAATAAGTCTTGGTAACCTTGGGGAAAAGAATGTAAGTAGAATATGATCATGGTATATTGGACCCTGGATTCTTTCTACTGTTCTTAAGTCTATATGTGGTACATTCAGGAAGAAGGCTAGATGTTGCTTAGCACGCCATTTCGGGAGCCAATTAATATGCTTCCCTTGGTAAGGATAGATCTTCAACACAACCTGACAAACGTCCTCATCCGGAATTGAATGGGGAACTGCGCCAAAATAAGTCCTCCCAGAGGCCCTTCCTCTCACTTCCTTTAGTGGGCAGGTCCCAGGAGGAAGATTATTATTTAATTGGGTCTTTTGATTAATCAGTGATTGTGCCTGGAAGTTCTGGGTTATCAGGTCCAATTTATCATAGATCTTGGCAAGAGCCTGACTTATTAACACTGTTTGATTGGCTAAATAGCCCAGGGTTTCTGCTTTACTTGGTTCTGGACCTCCATTTCCTGATAACAGAATTTCAGAAAGATTAGTAAAATTCAGTTCCTTCTGGCTTTCATCTGATCGTAGGTGTTGCGGGTTGGAGTTTGGAGACAGCCCTGACTCTTCAGACAAACACTGGTATCTGTTTGCCTGTCTACTGCAGTTTGAGAATCCCTCTGGGAAAAAAATCTTCCATTTTACTTTGCTTAGAGCAGGGAGCAGGAATATCATTGAATGGGCAGCCCCATTTCTTTCCCACTTATTATTAAATTCCAATTATAGGTTTTACTTGTTAAGACAAGTTAAAATATTATAATAACACAGCAGTAGCGTAAAGTTCAACTTCTTAGACTTATCACAATACAGTTGGAAAAATAAATGCAGCTGGATAGTTACACCCTATTAATCTTATTCTCCACTTTCCCTTGCTCCACCGCACACCCGATCAGAATCAAACAACAAGATAAATGAAATAAATTAAAATAAATAAATGAAATAAATAGAATAAAACCTCCCACAGCCAGGCTGAGGAAAGAAAGCAGAAACGTCCTCTAAAGCAGGGGGCAAAACTCACACACCCAGCAGCAGTCTAGAGTGGCCATTAAAAGCACCAACCGGCTAAGCAACAGAACAGAAATGAGATTAAAGAACAAAGAGCTAAACGGAAACAGCACAAAGAGTTAAAAGGAAACAGCAAAGAGTACACAAGTTTGCCACCTATAATAAGTGAGAGAAATCAGTCTCCTTCCCTACTCTGTTCATATCATAATTGCTTTTAATTGCCGTCTTTTTAAAATCTTAACAAAGGAAATAGCAACTGTCTTCGGCTGTGGGACAAACAATGCTGAAATGGTGCGTTGCTTGAGGAGCAAAACAGAGCAAGAATTAAAATCCTTGATGAAGGTAGGTAAAAGCCATGGGAGGGTCTTGTGCTGTTATGTTGCAGTATGGTGATAGGTCCTAAAATCCAACTGAATCAATGGGAACATGCCTGATTGTAAATTCATTCATTCATTTGGAGGCTTGTCCTCTGCACTTTTTATCCACAAGGTTTTGCAAGATGCTATCCATGGTGACCTTGGAAAAGATCAAGTGTCCAGTAGCTTCTATAAGACTAACTAAATTTGTGGTAGGGTAGAGTCATAGCTCACTTCTTCAGGTACTTAGAGGTGCTAGTGGACTCTTTTCTACTGCCACAGACAGACTAAGAGCAGAACTACAAGTGACAAAAGGCAAAGATTGGACACTTGTCTGCTTCCCTCAAGTTTTGATGGGAAATGTAGGCATCCTGGTCTTGCAGCTTGGCTCTCTGACTGATGTCCAATGGACTTTTCAACTGTCACTTGTCCAACATTCTGCCAAGCTGCCTAAATTTCCCATCAAAACTTGAGGGAAGTTGACAAGTGTCCAACCTGTGCCTTTTGTCACTTGTAGTTCCGCTCTAACATGACATGGCTACCTTTCCTGATCTATGGTGAACATAGATTTTAATTATTTTATTTAAAAGGCTATGTGCTACGTAGACTTGTTTGAATAAACTGACATATCTAAAAGGTGAACATAAAGCAATGAACTGATATATGTTGTGTAGAGTTTATGCTGGCCGTTGCCTGAGCTATTAAATTCCAGGATGCTGAAAAACAGATCATTCATGTTCTCAACAGTTCATCTATATTCTTTTCAAATATGGATGAACGCCAACCATCGAGGGATTTATTTATGTATTTATTAGATAATTTATTTGCTCCCTCTCTGGAGACCTGTTCTAGTAAGGAAAGAAAAAAGAGTTAAAAATTCAATTCACCAATGAAACAGCAGTCAGCACTGCCTTCACCAGCAACAAAATTATTTGCTCTATAAGTTTTCTACATGTTGTTGATACACTGAATGTCAAGAATACTCTGTAAAGGTGACAAACTGGTGGCAGCCGTAGCGTGGAAATAGGCCTTCACCGACCAGTTGTATCACAGCCTGTTCCTCTCTCCACCCTCCTGCCTACCTGATTCTGCAGCTGTTATCTTGTTTTTCTGATACTGGCCGTTTCCAGATGGCGTACCTGAAGCTGCTCCATGCCGCAATGTTGTGGATCGTGCCGGGGAAAACGCGAAATATCGCGTTTTCTCGCGCGAGTTTTGCATGACGTCGTGTTTTCGCCAGCATGATCTACAACATTGCGGCACGGAGCGGCTTCAGGTAAGCCATCTGGAAACGGCCATTGTGTTGAGCAGCTCTCTGCTCATGGGCTGATGCACCTTTTCTCTGAAAAAACCTAAAGAGTCTGGGACTTTTGCTGTAGAAAAAAGACCACCATGGGATGACATGATAGAGTCTTATAAAATTATGCAGGGGGTGGTGAAATTAGATAGAAAGAGGGTTTTTTTTCTCATATGCTAGATCTCCGGCAACACATTCAGAACAAACAATAGAAAGGACTTCTTTATTCAAAGCGTATTTAAATGGTGGGATTCACTGCTAGCAAATGTAGCGACAGCTGCAAATAACAACAACAACAACAACAACAACAACAACAACCTAGTTCTCCAAATTAGAGTCCCGCTGCTCTTAACCACTACACCGAACTGGCTCTCACCAGTAGGTGGAATTTACTGCCAATGGAGAATTGTAGAATTCGCCGCCAGTGCATGTGGTGATGGCTTTTAATGGGGACTGGAAAGCTTCATGGAGGATAGGTCCTTCAAGCAGCTACTAGCAATGGTGACTAAAGGGATCCTCTTCATTCAGAGGCAGTAAGTCTCTGGATCCCAGTGCTGGGAGGCAAAATCAGAGGAAGGCCTTGGCCCCTATGCCCTGTCATTCACCCTCCAGGGCAACGGGTTGGCCACTGTATGAAACAGGATGCTGAACTACATAGACCTCTCTTCCAATCCAGCAGGCTCTTCTTGTGTTATGTTATGGGTCAGGGTGAGTCCCTAGCATCTTGCTTCTCTGTGTTTCAGACAATCGGGGATGAACTGGAGGCCTGCACCATAGCTATGTCTGAACCTTCCAGTTCTCTGGCTGCAGCAAAGGGGGTGGTGGACAGAAATACCACTTGTGCAGGGGCTGCATTTGGGGTGTACATTTGAGAATCTGCCAGTGCAGTTGGGGGTGTGTGGACCATGCTGCTAATTGTCAGCAGTTATAGATATATAGGAAGATATATTCCACAGGAGTTCAGAAGACCTACAGAATGCAGGATTCAGTTTGCTGAGAACCAGACCAGGCATGGGATAGTGGCCCGACTGGGGGGAGAGTAAGCCTTTTATCCATGCTGTTTTTGCCATTTAAATGTCCTCTTTCCCAGAGCTGCTGTTGGCCAATTGGGGAAAGCATACAGGTACCATAGCAGGGAAATGATAAGATTCTCCCTAGCACCTGGCAGGGCAATGCAGATTACCTGTTTACTATGAAGGTACAGGCACTGCCTGGCAAGCAGATGCTTGTCTGTGTTCGCCCTGCCTGTGGTTTGGCAGGTTCTTCCTTGCACTGAATGGGGTGGAGATTGGGGCAACTTCTTGGCCTTGGCCGTAGAGCTCCTTGGTGTAGGTTGACCACTTGCTGATGCTGCTCTAGACTCTACCCACGTGCAAGCATAGAAATTATTATAATGATCCTGAAAACTGGGTGTGCAGTTGGCATGCTGCTGATACAGTTTGGGCCTATGCAGAAGCTGGAGCTTGTTGGGTTTTACGTACGCGTCTAGCTTAGCTCAGATTGGCTTCATTCTAAATATGAATGTCTTGGAATGTTCTTCCTATAGGAAGCAAGCACACATTTAAGATATGTTTTCCTTTTAAAAATCCAACCACAGGAAATTAGAAGCATGAATGCAGTTGTGGACGGCAAGTTCTTTCCAAAGGCACCCGAAGAGCTTCTGGCTGCAAAGGAGTTCAGCATTGTGCCATATCTACTAGGCGTAAATAATGATGAATACGGTTGGGCCGTGCCTCTTGTAAGACATTTGTTTCTTCTTTCTGTATCACCAGCACCTGCATTATCTGAAAAGGTGCCTTAGGGATGAGTCATATGCTATATAAGCCCTCCATGGCCTGTATGAGGACTTTCTGTCAAATGAGTGCCTAGAGTTCCCTACGAGGACTTCCGTTCCCAGGTGCACACTGGCTGGATTTAGATCAGAACCATGACCCGTGGGGCAAGTGGCTCAAGCCTCCCCCTCTTCTCATGCACCATTTTCCCAACCCAGGGAGCCACTGTTTGCCCCACCAGGAGAACTTGAGAGCAAATGTAGCATAGTGGCTAGAGTGCTGGACTAGGACCTGGGAGACCCAGGTTCAATTCCTCATTCTGCCATAGAAGGTTTCTGGGTGGCCTTGGGCTGGCCTCACACACTCTTGGCCTACCCTACAACTCTGTCGGGAAAAGATGGCGCTGGGGAGACTGTGGTGAGCCGCTTTGAGCTCCCATTGGAGCAGAAGTGGGCATAAATTATGGCTAATGTGTGCTGATGGCTAGGTTTCCAGCAGGAAGCTCCCAGAATACCTCTGGTAGAAATGCATCCGTCAGCCACAAGGACTTTGTAATATGTGAATCTGCCTTAGCATAGATCAGATACGGGGAACATCTTGGAATGTCTTGCAGTTCTGTTTTGCCAAGTGCTTTCCATACTACTCCCATTTCTTCTCCAGCCTTGTATTAACCATGTATTAACCACATCTTTGCAAAGGGGAATGAAAAAATAGGAACAGGAGATGGGGTGTACAGCACTTTCACAGGCACTGAACAACTTTCGGTCCACTTTCAATGCACGTTAGCAATCATTTGCAAGTGGATTTTTCCATGTCACACAGTAAAATCCAGTGCATTGAAAGTGCGTCATTCAGCAGGTGTGAAAGTGTCCCCCAAGTCAAGTTTAAGGTGTCAGACATAGTTTAGCCAGCTCCCCAGAAGGTAGACAGCTGAGTGCATCATTCTGCATTGGGCACAAGTCCATCATTTCAACAACAATGGCATAAAAAAAGATAAATTCAATGCTGAGAGGCTGTGGCTCAGTGGAGAAGCTTCTGCTTTGCATGCAGAGGGTCCCAGGTTCAATCCCTTGCATCTCCAGTTAAGAGGACCAGGCAGTAGGTGATCCACAAACCTGGTTGAGATGCTGGAGAGCTACTGCCAGTCTGAATAAATAATACTGAGCTTAATGGACAGATGGTTTGATTCAATACAAGGCAGCTTCATGTGTTTCTGTGTATGCAGTTCTGCAAAAGCTATTCATGGATAAGACTTTTCTGTCCACGCATTATTACCTTATATCTTCTGCTGCCATTGAAGTGGCATAATCTCACACTGAACAATATTGAATGCAAGTGCAAAAATGTTATTATTATTTTTTTACACACAGGTAGCGCATTCCCAAGATATGAAAGATGGTATAAATCGTGAGAACATCACAGCAGCATTCCAGGGTATAGCCTCTGTGTTGGTAAGAGAGAAGCAGATACTCCATGCTTTTTGGACCGTGGAATGGCTTGTTTATGTAGTAGTAGTATTCCTTATTACAGCACTTAGCCAGTACATTTACAATAAAAATTTAAGTGCACATTTTACAACCATTTAAAACATGAAACATATGAGTATATACAATTTGAAAACATAATTTCCTAATATCTATCAAAATTTGTAAAGACCAGGAAGTCAGCATAGTTCTAAGCAAGCAACCGAGATGGAGGCCTACACTCCAATGGGCTTTAACGACCAGAGCACAAAATTTTGCTATCTGGTGTAGTGCAGTAAAATCTGAGTTTGACAGCAGTTTCTCTAATTTGTTCTTATCCAGATGTTCTGAGATACCTTCCAGATAGGGGTGTGCAGTTCGGGTTAATGAAACCCGAAAAAATCCCGACTCACCCTGATTCGGGGTGATTCGGGGAAACCCGAATCGATTCGGGTTTCCCGAATCAGCATGCCCCGAATTGATTCGGGGCGATTCGGGGCGATTCGGGAAAGCTATTTCAATGGGAAAAAGCCTCCCCAGGCTTCTCTGAAGCCTGGGGGAGGCATTTTCCCACCAAATCAAGCCAAAATTGGTGGGGGCCTTCCTCTAACTCCCCTCTAACAACCCCCCAAGTTTCAGACCGATTGGACTTTGGGGGGGCATGTTATCTCATTCCGAGATAACGATAACGAGTAACCTGCTCAAGAATATGGCCATTAATGTATAAATTCCATGATACCTGGAAAGACTTAAGAAAAATATTATAGACCCTTTAAAAAATGCAGGGAAGATCTAATTCAACAGATATCTTGGTGTTCTCTGATTTGACCATCAGAGACGAGCTCTGAGTTTGTAAATTGGTAATATGGGGGATGAATGCACAAGGATGTGGGGTAAAGTTGCCAACCTTCAAGTGGGGCCTGGGATCACCCAGAATCACAACTGATCTCCAGATTCAGAGATCAGTTCCCCTAGAGGAAATGTCTGCTTTGGAGGGTGAACTCTATCGCATCTAGAGGTGCCGTTCCCTTGTCCGAGGCGGGGGATCCCCTGTTCCCACCCTCCCCCACCCTCACTTACTTGGCCAGCAGGGCATGCGCTTCTCAGGGCACCCCCAGGCAGCCTGGCTTGACCCCAGGTGCTCTCACACCTAAAGTGTGCTCTCACACCTAAAGAGGCCCAATTTGGGCCAAATCACGCTCTCCAGCAGGCCCGTTTTGGGCCAAATTCCTTTGGTGAGGGCAGGAGCTCTCTTGGGTTTGCCCTTTGACCCATGTGATGATGTCACTTTCGGGAGGTGACATCATCGTGCAAACCATGAGTGCACACGCTATGTGTGCACACGCACAAAAACAAACCCAGGATGCAGCGAGGTAAGTGCTGGGCTCCCAGTTTCCCACTGGATGAGTCAAGAGACCCGGTAACCCTAATGGCATCACAACCCTGCTGAGCTCCGCCCCTTCCCCAAGCCCTGCCCATCCCAAGCTCCACCCCTAAATCTCCAGGAATTTCTCCACCTTGAGCTGGCAATCCTTAAGTTCTGGTAGTAATGAAAGGTCAAGAAATCCTGGTGCCTAGTCAAGCACTTTGGAAAGGGCCTTCCAGCAGAATCTTGCTCAATACCCAGACCAAATGTGTAGACCTGCATATTATAAATCAGGAGGATTCACAGCACTGAAACTAAAGAACCAGCCAAACAACCAAAAGCACAATGCTGGAAAGAATCCCGTTATTAGTTAATATATCTAAGTTGTAGAATATGGCTTCATTAGCAACTGAGCACAGGAATGATGTTGGGGCGGCGTGACAGGCTCTGGTGTGTTCCTGTGCCCCACAGTTAGGGCCCCAAACGGGCTAAAACAGGCTTCCTGTGGAGTGCAGGAGCACTCCAGAGACCATCACACTGCCCGGGCAACCTTCCTGCGCTCTGCAGCAGCCCAATTTCGGCCTCAAATGGTCGCTGAGGAGCGCAGGAGGACTCCAGGGCTTGTCGTGCCACTCCAGCAGCACTCCTGTGTTCCACAGCAGGCTGATTTTGGCCCATTTGAGGCCTAATTGGGCCTGTTTGGGGTTATACTCTCACACCTCTGAAACTGATGTCCCCAGTCATTACCAAAGGCTCTCGTTCCCCCAAGCTATTATCACTTCAGGCCAATCCATATGCTAGAACTGTTCACTGCAAATATACATGGCTATAAACACCTTCAACACACCTGCCATTTCCTTTCCTTGTAGGGGCTCTCACCTGAATCTGTGCAGAAGGTATTGGATGAGTATCTGGGAGACACAGAAGACCATATCCAATTACGAGACCACTTCCGAGAACTGATGGGAGACGTCCTCTTTGTCATTCCTGCTATTCGAACAGCTAGAAGCCAAAGAGGTTAATTTTCTGAAATAACAGAACTCTCACAGAAGACATTTAGAAGCCCTATTGACCCAAATTCTCACTGTTTTTCACATTTGGATTTCACTGCCAAAATGTGAATCTTCCTTGTAAAAGCATACTGTATGTGCCTTTGTTTTAACCGGGCTGAACCAGGCCGGAGTGGATCCATAGGAATGCGCCGTGCCATCCAGGAGTGCACAACACCACCTGGAAGCATACCAAGAGTACGTCCCCAGGAGGCCCATGCCTCCCCTGCTGGCTAGATAAGTGGAGGCGGGGAGTGGAAGGTGGGACTGGGGGACTGGCATCCCTACCTGCTGGGGAATATTTAGAAGTAAGGGCTTTTTTCTGGTAAAAGAGGTGGTGGAACTCTATTATATGTGCGCATGCAAAGTGCATGCACACTCCTGGAAATGCGTGATGACATCACTTCCGGAAGTGACATCACTCCCTGAAGTGACATCACTCCCAAAAGTGACGCCGCTTCCCGGAACCCAGCACAATGCATTACAACAAGATAAATGTTAGTAAGCTTGGATAATAACATTATTATGAGAAAGGGTATTTTTCCTTTCTGGATCCTCTACAAAAAGTGAAATCTTCCATTCCCTTTCCCAAACATTTCATTTCTTTGGAATCATATTTTAAAATATGCAAGAAGGCAAGGACCTCTAAACATCCAAAACCCATCTCACAAATCTAAACTCGAACAGATTCCCTCTGTCAGCACAGAAAAACAATTCCAAAATTCTTTCTCAAAATTCTACAGAATCTGAAATTCCTAATCTAATGAATATTGAATTTTCAAATTTTCAGGGAGGGTTTTACTTTACTGGAGCAATTCAAAATGAGATACTCAACTTTAGCTGCATTAGATTCATATTTAGTTTAAAATGGCTTTTTTTGGTTGCCTACCTTACCAATGGCTAAGCTGTTTTGACATTGTGAAATGCTCGTATATATTCCAATGTCCCAGACAAACAATATTAATAAAAACTTCCTTAACACCCATATGTCCACTGCAATTTCAGTGATGTTAATCAACTGAGGGGGAGGGGAGAACCATTTGAGTTACAGCTATTAAGACATAAGAACACCTGTACGCTGATGAATATATTGATGAAAGCCTTCTGTGACTTGGACACAGCTATCCATTCCTTGCATAAAACTAGAATAACCATAACTGATATATTTAACTGATACAGAACCAATCTGTATTCAAAAGCTGCGGGAACCATAACAATGTCAACTTCAGTCAACAAAAGACTGAAAGCAACACACATACACACATGCACAGCCCCACCCACCCCATGAAAAGAAAGCAGAATGAACTCATAGTAGCACACACACACACACACACACACACAGAGCCCCACCCACTCACCCTGAATGAAAATAAAACAGAATGAACTCAAAGCAGCACACACATACACAGAAACCCCTGAATGAAATGAAAGCAGAATGAACTCAAAGCAATTTAACCTGGCCCCAGCAGCTCTGCTTGCACTCTCACTCTCTCTCTTTCACTCAGGAATGAAAAAAAGCAGAATGAACTCAAAGCAGTTAAACCTTCTCTGCAGAGCTTGTGCCGGGCCCCAGTTCTCTCTCTCTCTGTCTGTCACTCACAGAGGGATGGAGGGAGAGCAGAATGAACTCAAAGCAGCTAAACCTCCTCTGGAGAGCTGGCCCCAGCAGCTCTGCTTGTACTCTCTCTCTCTCTCTCTCTCTCTCTCTCTCTCTCTCTCTCTCTCTCTCTCTCTCTCTCTCACGAATGAAAAAAAGCAGAATGAACTCAAAGCAGCTAAACCTCCTCTGAAGACCCTGCAAAGCCGAACGAGGAAGGAATCACGTGGGCAGATTCTAGAGCTGCTGGAACAGCATTCTGAAGTATTCCCCCTCAAAAAAAGCCCTGGAAGTACTTATATTCCTCTCCCACCCCTTCCTCTGCCTGTTGGGGTAAAATCAGCTGAGGAGTGGCTTTTACCAGAAAGAAAGCAGCAGATGAGCAAAGGGTTAAAGTTCTCTGTTCTAGAGCAATGCTGGCAGCTACAACTGCAAAAAAAACAAAAACACTTTAAAATAAATAGAGAAGAAAGGTAAGGCCTAGTGGACCCTTGAGCCTTGCAGTGAAAAGGCAGTTGCCATCCTATTATGTGACTGAACTGTGTGTATTCCTTTGGAGCACCCAATTGATTGTGGCTTCCTGTTGAACATTTCCAGCAGTTTGGGAATGTTTACTAATGGACTTATTCTCTTTTTCCCTCAAGATTCTGGTGCTCCTGTCTACTTTTATGAATTCCAGCACCGGCCCAATATGTACAAAGATATAAAGCCAGATTTTGTGAAGGCAGATCATGGCGATGAACTTGGCTTTGTTTTCGGATGGCCATTAATAAAAGGTAAATCAGCCTTCATGAGTAAGGGTATGATTATGGGTCAAGTTAATAATGGGCAAGCTTCAGAATTGCATTGGTTGGTTGTAGCATTAACATTACAGTGATTCTCCTCTAAGGAATTCTCAGTGAGAATTACTACAACAGTATACAGAAATATAAAATCCAGGTTTAGAAAAAAAAACCCCAAAGCATAAAACCAGAAATACAAACCAGCAAGATCCAAAATGCAGGTCCTAATCAGCATTGATCCTGTCTGTGAGTGGATAGCTTCCTGTAATCCAACTATGATCCTCCAAGACTTTCCCCACTCTCTTCGATGTTTTCAAGACTGAAGGCCTGAACGCATTCAAAAGCACCCTGCTATTCAAACCAAGCCGCCATCCTGATACCTCCGGGAAGGAACTCCGTGTTGGGGTCTGATGATCTGCTCCTCCAGTGTTCCCGCCCAGCATCCAGCGTTCAGGGCTCCCCTGCTTCTGAACAGGGCATGGAGCTCCCATGGCAAGGAACCCTGCAAACATGCCCGATTCTTTTAAAACAGCCATGCCTAAGCTACGGCTGCCCCCCATCCCAGGGATTCCAAGTTCATTGTGCACATGGAGCTGCCTTCTCCTGAGTCACGTGTTGGTCTGTCAAAGTCAGTCTTGTCTACTCCAGCTGGCAGCAGCTCCCCAGGGTCTCAGGAAGAGTCCTTTCGGATCACCTGTTACTTTTAAACTAGGCAGGGATTGAACCTGGAACCTTCTGCAGGCAAAGGAGGAGATGCTCTAATACAGAGCCACGGAGACTATTTTCCCTTTTGTCTCTCCTGTCCCATCTTCAGGTGACGATTCAGAGGATGAGAAAAAGCTCAGCAGGACTATCATGAAATACTGGGCCAACTTTGCTCGCACAGGGTGAGATTCCTGGCTATTTCAAACCGGTGTGGCTCAGTCTCTTTAACACCCACAATCCAAATGCAAATTTTGTTTCTGATGTTTTTCTAGAAATCCAAACGGTGAAGGTTTGGTGGAGTGGCCACGCTATGACCTGAATGAAGAATATCTGGAGCTGAACCTGCAGCAACAGAAAGCAGAGAAACTGAAAAAGGACCGGGTTGATTTCTGGGTGGAGATTTTGCAGGACAAAAAGAAAACCACAAAAGAAAAGGAAATACATGTGGATCTCTAGCTGGCAACGTTATTTGCTGGTTTGCTATTGTCTTGAGACATCAAATACTTAAATGATAACTGAAAACTGTATTTGTCAAAGTGTGCCTTAGCCCTGAAGGCAGGGAAATAATCAGAGGCTTTGACTGCTATCAACCAGTCTTTATCAACCAGAAATTTCGTGTGATTCTGACCAGCATTTAGGAAGTGCTGTCAAGGATTTCAGCTACTAGGTGGAGATTACTATGAATGCTGTTGGTGAATCTTAAGAACTGAAATCGGGGCTGTAATATTTTACTCTTTTTAGGATTGCACTGTTAGTCAATTGATGAGATTGGTTTTGCAAGGTGCCTGGGGTTAAACAAGCAGCATAGAGTTTTTAAAGTTGTTTTAAACAGGAATGGTAGCAGATACCTTAATACTCAAACAGAAAATATGGATTTTAGGAGTTCCAGCTGACAACTTCTTTCCTCCTCCAAAAATTAGGCACCCAATTCAGAGGGGAAAGAGTTTAAATGTTCCCCTTCATACTGTTTCTCCAATCTGAAGCAGCCCTCGGGTGCTGTTACTTGCCTTTCTGGGGAAACATACAATCTTACATGTGCAGATCGTCTAAAAATGCAGTTTCCCCCCTGCAGAGCTGTTATTTGTCTTCATTTGTAAGTGGCTGCAGATTTGATTAACCCATTAAAATCCATACTGAAGATTTTTTTAAGTCAAGTTTATTGAACATTTTAAAAAATGGAAAGTGCCTTACCAAAACTTTACCTTAATTTTGGCTCAAGTGCCACAAATTACAGTGAACGCAATCCATTACAGAGTTAAGTGGGCACCGTGCACTAGATGGTGGCAGGCTAGAACTGGAGAGAGGTGTGACAAACTTCTGGTCTTTATATTTTTAAAGGAAGAGACTCCGTGTTTACATCTTCATCCCGGGAGCCTCAGGGGTATCTTGAAGTCTGCCTTGTTCTCATGGCAATCTAAACAGTCTGAAACACCTCAAGGTTTCCATTTGAAGAAAGCTACGAACAGCAGTCTTTGGGGCTCTTAGCACCGCTCTTAAATAACATTGTTCTTATTCTCTCCCTCACCTTGGTACAGTTACAGTATTTACTCAAAAGCAAGCCTAGAGGGGCGTCATGTTGGAGTTGCACTTATAAGTCATACTTATAAGAGAGAGGGAGGCTTTAAACCTGGCTGAGAAATATGGCACGATATAACCTATTACATGCATGGGGTGTTTGCAGGCCTATCGACATAATCCAGGTAGAAGCTTTAATAGCCTTTAAGGCCGGCCCACCCTAAGCCCAGGAAGAGCACTGCGTCTGAGAGAAACCAGCTCTGATAGCTGAAATACAATGAGGCTGCAGGAATAAGATGATTTTTGTCATATTGCTGAGTGGAAAAGGAAAGCATCGCAAATTTGGCCTCTATGAGGATGTTTTGCTAAGGGACAAGATTGCCTTTAGTACAATGTACTAAAGGGGAAGGGGGGAAAAACACTTCTGGAAAACCCTGCTCTCACCCTGGCACGCGGTTCTGGATATTTGCAGAGCAAAAGCTATTGTGAGTACCCAGGTTAAAGTTTTGTTGGCAGAAACAACATGGCATGCAATTGAGCAACAGTAAAAAATTTCCCCCCTGGCTGCCAGCAAAAGCAATGCCAGCGCTCAGGGAAATTTTCACTGCACATTCTGTGCTCTGCGGGACCAAAGCGAGGTTTGCAATAGATGCAGAAATACGCACACATGTTCTGGGATACCAGCTCAATCCTAAACAGAGTGACACCCTTCTAAATCCCCTGTAGTCAGTGTGCGTGGATCAATGGGAAAAGGTACGAAGCTGGAAAAGGTCACAGGCATGGCCATGTTCTCTGTGTCCATTCTGCAGCCTTTAGAGAGGACCATTCTAATGGTGTGTGGGGGGTGGATCATTCTAATGTATGGTGCAACTCTAGGGTCACTAGCTTGACTTGGGAAACTCCTAGAAATTGGGAGTAATTCCTTGAAAGGTGGAGTGTGGAGAAGAGAAGGAGCTCAGCAGGCATGTGATATCACACTCAGACTTCTGTTTCTCCTAGGTTCTATGGTATCCCTTAGAGTCTGCCCTCCAGAGCGACCATTTTCATCAGAGGGGTACTGATCTCCGTAGTCTGGAGTTCAGCTGTAATCCCAGTAGAACACCAGATCCTACTTGGGAGCAGAGACATGAAAGCCTACAGGTCTCTTTTCTTTCATTTTTATTTTATTACGTTTATAGTCTGTTCTCCCCACAAGTGGGCTCAGAGCAGACAACAACATGTATAAAAATATAAAACCACATTAATAAGATAAAATACATTTAAAATTGGACAGCAGAGCATTAATGCAAACAACAAACACAAAGGGGGGGACACAAAAGGCAGGTATGCTAGTCACGCTAGTATTTTGGGGGTCGGTTATCAAGCCAGACCTAAGGCACACTACTGTAAAAGTTCTAACGAAATCAAATTGATCATTGATATGATGGAAAACCATGATCCTCTGTTGCTTGGGAGGGATTCGTGTACTTCTCCGGAGGTCAATTTATTGCCTCAAATAGGACTTACCTTTTCTGTCCTGAGGAAATCTAAGTCCACATCTGAAGAACTAGAAGCTGAGGGGGTCAACAAGAAGACCACTCAGCCCACCCACTGGGTCAGCCACCTCGGGCTCACAGAGAAGAAAAACAGTGTATTATAACGGCCATTTTACACTTAACACAGGCTGCATGGGCAGAACTGGCTGCATCCTTCTCTGCATTGCCATACGGGAGTCAATATCGGCACTGTTTCATGTGACCACTGAAGTACTGTGTCCACAGCGAAGCTAATAGTGGCTTCCTGGGGTGGGTGGAGGAAATGAGAACAGTGGGCAGTACGGGCAGGCTGCAGACGCTTCTATGCACATGCCACATTGGTGAGGAGAAAAAGGGATGCGAGAGTCTGGCACGTACAAGGCTCCAGTCAAAGGTTGATGCAAAGTCCACCTACAAACATGAGGGTTTTGTAAAGCATGACGTGGGTGCGGCATGCTAGTTTCCAACCAAAGAATCATGCATGTGTCAGCAGGGGCCAAGATGTCCAACACACAACAGATGACAGCAGCAACTGGGACATGACGCCATTTTTAAATGTGCCCTGGACAGCATGATACAAAGGCACACGGCTTAACAAGAACAGTCTTAGAAACTGTCAAGTACATGGGCCGTGTCTTTCCCAAAGATCATGTTGCACCTGCTGTTGGCATGCAGGCAATCAACAAAATGCCCTCCCCGGAGAAGGAGAAAGGCTTTCAAAGACAGACACCCTTCAGTACCTGGCCCAGTACATTCCATGTGAGTCTCGACGACTGACTGGGTGTTATTGGAAAATTGTAATTCTCTGGCAGGGGAGATATTTACGGAGAAAAGCCCTAAACAAGCTCAAAGACACCATCCCAGCTGTTCCACTGCTGCAATCCTTGATCCAAGGAACTATCTAGGAGTAGAGGCAGATGCATTCAGAGATGGTCTGGGAGCCAGTCTGTGGCAATGAGAGCAACCCATGGCTGCAGAAGCAACTGAGCAAAATCATGCTCCCGTAGAAGTAGAGCTACTGCAATTGCTTTTGCTATGATTAAATTCTACTGGTATGTATTTTGCACCCAAGGGATAGTCCATTCAGACATAGTAATTTTTACTAAGCCTATTGGACACCTACAAAATACACGGTAAGAGTTTAAAAAATATGACAACCAGATCGTCTGCACCAGAGACAAAGCCTTGCTACTGGTAGACTTTCTCTCTAGAGCAATGACACTCTCTCCACCTGCTAGACCTGCCCCCGTTCATGAGGAGAAGGCATTTCACAATCTTGTGGACATGGACACAATGAGTGACCTATTGCTCTGCCAGCTATGCAACCACATACGAGTAGACCACGAGTCTCTAGGGATGGCCTCAGAGGAGGAACTAGGTTACAGCAGAACTCAGAGCTTAAATCAAAGACCTCAAAGAGTACAGGCTTAGTTTCAGTCCTCCCCCCACCCTACACAAATCAGAGCATAATGAAGTTGGAAGCACGGGCATGCCAAATCCTTTAGTGGCTGAATTTGAATGTCCACATTTTATTTACTTATTTCATTTACTTTATTTGCAGTCTGCCTTTCTCAAGGCAAATTACACAGGGCGAGTCGATACAATCAACAGGATGGAACATCCAATGAACAACGCAATAGGATTTGGATTTTTGGAATCTGATGCCAACCAGAAATCTGAAAACAAAACTAAAGCAAAACAAAGATATTAACATAAGGCATTAAACAATGCAAACACTGCATAGTAGGATCCTACTTATAGCATCAAACGGCACAAACGATACGCAGTAGAATAGATCACAGTTCCTCCTAACCCTTTACTCAAGTATCTTCCTGAACTGTATTGTTACAATACAGCACTATTAGGAAAACCCTCTCGAATAATTTGGTTTTACATAAGTTGCAGAAAGCCAGGAGGGTGGGAGCCTTCCTGACCTCATCAGGAAAGCTATTTCATACAGACCTCTGTAGTCTGGAGAGTAGTTGTAATTTTGGGAGAACGCTAGGCTCCAACTGGAGCTTGGTACCCTACATGGAGTGAGAGGTTCTTCAAAATAGCCAAGGAGATTTCACCTTTGTGTCTGAGGGAGCACTCATTGAGAAATGGTTTCCTCCACTGTAGGAAGATCATAGGAAGAAATTTGGCTTGCAACCTCCAACATGGGCCTAGCACATCATGGTAGCCATTGTGTGGTGGCAGCCACTCAAAAGGCCAAAAGTGCCCACAGGGTTAACAAGACTAGGAATCGCAGACTTTTATTAGTGCGTGGGGTAGGGGCCTCTATACCTTTCCCCTCCTTGCATTTCACTAGAGGCTCCTTGCATTTCAACTTACACTTTTATAGAGTATGAAAGCCCATATACTATTTTGTTGTTGCAGTCTTTAAAACCATCCTGTACAGCTGCAGATCTGTTGCCGTATACAGTACATGGGGGAGTGGGCACTAAGGTCATGAAATAATAGGTTCTCTAAGGCCAACTTCATGGCAGTGGAGATTCAAATCCAAGAACTTTCAGACTTATAGTACAACAGGTTTCTTCCATGATTTTTTAGCTCATTTCCTGGGACTCGCAGAACAGCTTTTAATAAAAGCCAGCTGAACTGGTGTCTTGCAAGCAACCCCGTGTGTCCTCTTGTGGCCCAATCACTGCACAAGAATAAATCCAGCGAGAGGTTTCAACAGCACTCCCTCCCTTGAGATTCTTTGGTGTTGTTTGAAAACCTTTCGACTGCCAGAGAAGGGGGAGCTATTTTTTTGGCCCATTTCCAATAAGTTGCAGGATATATTAACCTCAGACTGTGCAGCTGGCAAGGGTTGAAATTCAATATAATTCTGTTCTCTATTTCAAGTGAACCTTGGACTTCAGTGGACTATTTAAAGAGATCCAGCACTTGCATTACAGGTGTCTCTGGGCAGACTCACCATGTCAAGTGGAATGGGAGTTTCTTTGGTCCTGCTGATCTTTGCTGCATGGGTAGCAGAAGGTAAGATTTTTAAGGAGGGAGAAACTGGTTGGGTTATTTTGTTTTGGGTCCCTGTTGCAGAAATAGAGCTGGAAAGAAAATGATGTTGTTTGGGAAAGGACTTGCTTGGGTGAGACATGAAACTATTACCCTTAATATCATGACACAGAAATCTAGTGGCACCTTAAAGACTAGCAACATTTATTTCAGCTTGAGTTTTCATGAGCCTAGAAATGTACATCCATCAAGCTGTCTTAAATACAAGAAGGCGGGGTGTCTAACTCAGCCTGATGGATATAGATTTCTATGCATCTGAGGAAGGGAGCTTCGACTCACAAAAGCTCACATTGAAAAAAAAGGTTGCTAGTCTTTAAAGCATTAATTTTACTATAACAGACTAACACGGCTATCTGTATGGAACTGTTATCTTTAGGATAATTTGCCCACCGATCCAGAGGCCCAGCATTTTTCTTTAACAGCTCAGGAAGAAAATTATGGGGAAGTATATTGCCCAGCATTTGGATTATCTAAACTTTGCAGAAGAGATGCTAACACTTTATGGGAACACCCACAAATAATCCCACAGAGAAGAAATCAGCCAGCGATACAGGCAGCATGGATTTCTTCCAAAGGGTTCTAAAATCTGTTCCATGGACATTAATTTGGAAGACCATACCATGATAGGTAGTTATCCTACCAAGCTTGACTAGAACTTGCATATCTGCATCAAAAATGCCATTTGTGGTATAATTCTCAGTAGAGTTACACACTTTAAAGCTCATTGACTTCAATGGACTTTGAAGGGCGTAACTTTGGTTAGGATTACACTGTCTTATCTGTGCTGGGGTCTTGCCCTTGATCTTTGGCAAAAGATGGAATATTGGCCTAAAGTGGAACTTTGAAATCGAACTTTCCCCTTAAATCTGTGCCCTCTGTGGCTTGTCAAGGCTAGAAAAGTCTCTTCCAACTAGTGCCAGGCTCTGTGCCAGCATCTATGCCAAGGTCCCTGGTCTCCTGTGACATGCTGCCCCTCAGTTATAAAAGTTTCATCGAGGGGGGAGAGGCAACTAAGATAAAACTTGATGGTAAAAGAATGAAATGTTACATTCTTGTTACTTGATCTGCTAGGAAACTTTAAGAAAGAAAACCAGGATAGATACTGTACAGAACAAAAATTCAGATATTCATCATTTTAAAAAAAACCTGAATAGTATAAAAATGAAGATATTCCTGTCTATATTGGTCAAGAAAGCTTATTTGGAGTGAATTTACAAAGCAGGGAGCAAGCGTGTTGCTGTCCATGCGTTGTTTCTACATGTCCATGTTGGCACAGGAGTCAATTGCTGAAATTTAAGATTCAAAGGCCTTTTTTGTTCTACTATATACCTTACAGAATAATAAACAGAGGAGAAGGAGGAGAAAGGTGATATTTGTGATGTTTGGAATTAAAAGGGCTTAGCAGTGCATTACTCAGGCAGAGTTACGCCCTTCTAAATGCACTGACTTCAGTTACTAAGGGTAACTCAGATTAGTATTTCACTTTAAATGGTGCAGAGAAAGCTGACTCTAAGAAGACTTTCTTACATTGGGTTGCAATGTTCAAAAGTTTGGGGAAGGGAAGAGGGGGCCTTATCAGAAGAAAGCTGGACTCAATGCAGGGCACACAAAAGACGGGTGCAAGAACTGGGTGAGTTCTTACAACCCCTTTGGCCTCAGAAAGTCCCTCCGGTCCTGAGTGAGAGGTGCCAACTGACCAGGGGAAAAAGGCTTTTTTCTCAAGGTCCGATACTCTGAGGTCCGATACTCAGAAATGAGCATGTAAGCATGCAGTGAAGCAACTGCTGTGGTGTTCAAAATCAAAAAAAGTCCAGTAGCACCTTTAAGACTAACCAATTTTATTGTAGCATAAGCTTTCGAGAATCACAGTTCTCTTTGTCAGATGCATGGAGGGCATGGAGGGAGTTCAAGGGACTGTTACATGGGAAGCTTCCAAACCTGAAACTACAGCGGCTGAATTGCTAAAAGCCCGAAGGGGGAAAAAAAGCCCTGTCCCTTTAATAGAGGCTTACTGAGAAGTTATTTCCCAAGCGATATTTTCCATGAGATTTTATCAGCCTCCATGCCATGAAAAGCGCCAACTGCCCATTCCAAAAATGAAACCTCTATTAAAGAGGCAAGGCATTTTTTTCTCCAGCCTGCTGGACACCCCCCACAAAGCAGTCTTCTCAGAAAGTTCTTTCTTGCAGGCAGCACAATGCAAGCCAGATCTAAGTTAGGGAGGAGATTTAATCCCCTTGTTGCATTTCTATGGGGAAGACCTAGAATTGGTTTAAGAAGCACTATTGAAAAAGTATACAGTGTGATAAAAATGTCAGACTAGGGATCTTGGAGATCTCGCTTTGCAACAGAAGCTCACTGAGTGACCTTGGGCCAGTCATATTCACTCTCAGCCTTATCTGCCTCATGGGCTTGTTGTGAGGATAACATGAAGGACAAGACAACACTGTAAGTCGGGCTGCCAGGTCCCCCTGTGAGGGGGAAAAACCCCATTCCCAGGTTATGCTCCCTGCCGTCACTCACCTAGTTAGTGGGGGAAAGGCCTTGCGGAATGGAAGCAGAAGGCAAAAACCCTCCAGGGCTAGCGCACAGTGGGCACGTTCCAGCTGGCTATGATGATGTCACTTTCTTAAGTGATATCATTGCACCTGCAAGTGTCATCACAGCCAATAGGAGCACTTGCACTGTTTGTGCATGCTCAAGATCACCCTAGGTAAGCACCGGGTCCCCCCCAATCCCGCAGCGGAAGGGACCTGACAACCCTAACTGGAAGCCACTCCCCACAGAGGAAAAAGATGGACTATGTGTGTGTGTTATGTGCCGTCAAGTCACCTCCAACCTATGGTGACACTATGAATGAAAGACCTCTCAAATGTCCTATCATTAACAGGCTTGCTCAGATCCTGCGAACTGGAGGATGTGGCTTCTTTGAGTCAAGCCACCTCATTTCAGGTCTTCCTCTTTTCCTACTGCCTTCCACTTTTCCTAGCATTCTTGACTTTCCAGAGAATCTTGTCTTCTCATGATGTGACCGAAGTACGATAGCCTTAGTTTTGTCATTTTAGCTTCTAGAGAGAATTCAGGCTTGATTTGATCTAGTACCCACTTATTTGTCTTTTTGGCTGTCCATAGTAGCCGCAAATGGTAGCTGTCTCCTCCAGAACCACATTTCAAATGAATCAATTTTCTTCCTGTCAGTTTTCTTCACTGTCCAGCTTTCACATTCATACATGGCACTGGGGAATTCCATAGTTTGGATTATCTTGATCTTGGTTCCCAGAGAGACATCTTTATCTTTATGGATCTCTCTAGCTCACAGCTGCTTTTTCAAGTCTCAATCTTCTTCTGATTTCTTCATTGCAGTCTCCCTTTTCGTTGATGATTGAGGCAAGGAATAGAATGAAGTAAATAATTGAATAAATGTAGGAAATGTACACGCTGGGGCGTGGCACCGGCTCCGAAGGAGAAGGTTGCTTGAGAAGAGAGCTCCGTCCCTCCCCGCCCTCATTCCTCATTGTACATCGTCATAACAAAACTAAAAATCAAAATAAGAGAAGAATATGGGCAAACAAGGCATGGGGAAGAAAAAAGGAAAGTTAAACATCTCAAAAAGACTGCAAGACTTCTTCCCAAACTTGCAGCAGGCAGTAGAGAAAAACTGTGCTGCAATCAAAATGACGGACGGAAGCAGCAGAGGTAGGAGCAATTTAACTACCCTTGCCGATCCCATGGTTACTGAATTTCTGGCCCATATGGAACAAAAAATAGTGAACAAAATGTCAACTTTGCTTCAACCATTGACAGATCCGCTAACAGAAATAAAATCGGCTTTAGGTAAAAAAGCACATATTGCTGGGCAAGCACTAGCATTAAGCACCTCATTACAGTCTGAACTATCTGGGTTACAACAAGAGAACAAGCAACTACAAGAAAAATTGTACATATGGAGATAACAGCTTACTGAATGGGAACTAGACATGGGCACGAACAGCATTACGAACGGAAAAAACCAACAAACAGGCCGCTCGGCTGCTCATGAACGGGCTGTTCGTGATGCGCCATTCCAGCTGAACAGGTGGTCGGCAGAAGCCTTGTTCGTTGCGCTCAGCTACCATTCGGGAAACTAGACACTGAGGCGCCTTCAATCAATTGAGCGGATAAGTGTCGCCCCGTCCGTAGGCCTGGTGGGCGGGGACATGGGGGGTGCTGCTGGCCAGCACCCAGACCCCCTGCCCCCAAGAGGGGAGGCAGCCCACCTTCAGGTCCACCGCATGGGACCAAAGTGAACTGGAGGGTGGCTCCATTTGTATTGAATGGGATTTTCCTGGGGGCGTCGAATTTGGGAATGTATAACTCCGAGATCCATACTGTAATCTTGACCAAACTTGGGTGATGGCTGGAGAAGAGCCTGCTGCACATTCCCTGTGAATATGGGCTCTCTAAGTGCTAAGGGGGGCACTCTGGCACCCACGAACACCAAACACCGAACATGTTCATTAATGGGACATGTTCAGGTCCATTCGTCCATTCATGTTCGTCGTCAGGAACGAACACCAAACAGCCTGTTCGAGGTTTTTCCCCCGTTCGTGCCCATATCTCATGGGAACCCAAAAAAATCCAGAATCAAAGAAGCCTAGAGATATCTTAGCTACAATTCCAGATGGGAAAATATGGAGAAAAATCCTGGAAATAGCAAGGAAGAAAGTCTCAATCCATTATAAAGGAACACCTATCTCAATACTTACAGACTTGCCATCTTCAGTTTTAAACAAAAGAAGAGAACTTAGATCAATAACTGAAGCATTAAGGAAGCTCAGATAAAATATAAATGGACCAACTATTCAAAACTTCATGTTAAAACACAGGACTTTACTTATCAAGTTACAGACCAGGAATCTGGAAGATTATTTTTGCTACAGCTCGGTATCGAGTTTCCTAAGAACTGCAACAGTACCATACAGAAAAGAACCCAATCTCTTGCCAACATACAGGGGAAGCAGGATTCCAGTGAGATGCGGCCAGCAAGTCAAGAGCAAATAAAATTTGATGTAACAAAATGTGATGTAACAATGCAAGTTAAATGCAAAATTTAATATCATGTAAATATGTTATGACCATATAATCTTTAAAAATCATATAGGAGTGGAGGTATTGGGGGGGGGAGGCAGTGGAGCTCATATAGGGCTCCCATTTATTTTTTTTACAGTTCTTTAAGTTTGGTATATATTTAGATATCAATCATCTATAGGGTGTATCTCTTAGGCTACAGGGAACTGTTTAGCATAATTTAGACCATAGTTTATTTATCAGTACGTAAAATATTCATTATTTTACCCATCTAGGTATTAATATCATTGGGAAAAAAGGGGGATTAGGGTTAAGTGTGGGAGGGGGGAATGAAGGAAGGGATTATCTTAGTTAATAACAGTTCTAATAAAAGCTACAATCAATATTTTTCTTTTAAGAAGGAATAGAGTTAAGAGAGGGAGGGGGGAAGGGAAGGAGGGATTAGTTAAGTAGGTTAATAAGTGTTTGAGTAATGGTTACAAATCATTGTTTTGTTTTATTTTTTATATATCATTTTCGGTAACCAATCTACTGAAGATCTGGCACTATGACAATCCTTATTTAATCACCTTTATAAAAGAATCTATTTTTGTATATTATCTTTACCAATATCCTCCTGACTATCATCAATATAGAAATAGAACCTTATATCAAGTATAATATTATAAAGATTTTTCAATAATAATGTCCCCCTAAGCTGTCACCTCAACCAGAAACCTGACTTTTTAAAAACTTATTTCCCAGACATTGAAAATAGTGTGTTTTTTGGTATGAGATCTTTAACCTGTCTATCACTGACAGAAGACTTGTGACTAGGTTTGCCAGGTTCCCCTGTCCTTCTGGCGGGTGGTGGGATCCCCAGCACCTACCTGCTCCAGGAAGTGACATCATCATGCAGTCCATGGCCGTCCTTGTGAGCGCTCCCGTGCTCCGTGGGGAGGGGTTGACTTGGGCATGAATCGACCTGGATCAGGCCCAAATCGGCCTGTAACAGGCCGCTGCAGAGCATGGGAGTGATCCTGTACTCCACAGTGGCATGATCTGGGCCCGAATCTGACTGAAGCAGGCCAAATCGGGCCCAAATTGGCTTGGAACGGGCTGCTGTGGAGCACGGGAGTGCTCCCACGCTCTGCAGAGGCCCAATTCCACCTGATCCAGGCCTGATTTGGGCCTATCCTGCTGGATCGGTACGGAGGGCAGTCTAAACTCCCCTCTGTCTGGAGATCAGGGGGCAGGGCCACCAGCCATGTGAACATTTTCAAGAGGTTCCTGAACTCCGTTCCACTGCATTCCAGCTGAAAAAAAGCCCTGCTTATCACGCAAGCTTGCTCCTAGGAAGAGGCACCTGCATTCACAATGCGCTATGCCACATTTACAGGCTGATAAGGGAAATCTTTTTCTGAACTGTTCATGCCAGATGTAACCATAGAATAGTTAAGGATACACAAGAGAGGCCAGCAGGAAATGGGAGGATCTGAATAGTTACTCTCAGATAGGAAAGTTCTGGACAAAGGAGTGGGCAATAAACCACTCAGCGAGAGAACTGAGCTTGCTTCAAGTTAATTAGATTAGCGGAATCTCCCAAGGCTGTGAGAAGTCCCAAGCAATTGATGTGGGGTACCGAAACTAGCTTTCTACACATTCTAAAGGAGGAGAGATTGCTCCCCTCCCACAATACCCAAAAAGGAACAATCTCTGCCTGTATAGTACAAGGTTGCTGAAGCGATGCTTAGACGCCCTTGGAAAAATGTTACACTGTCAAGTGGGCAGGAAATAAGGAGAACCCTATGAATGGGAAAGTGTGAGAGAGGAAAGAGATGTTCCTTGAAAAGATAAAACTATGTACTAAAGTGATAAGCAACGCTAATTGGGACATATTATAATTGTGGTGTTGACCAGAATTATTCTTCCATTAGGGGACCACTGGATCATTGGAGGTGGTCACTGGGACAGACCAATGGGGGGGTCACAATTATGCTTGAACCAATGGGACCCCCAATATTGTAATGAACCAAAGGGTATAAAACATCTTGCACAGCTATTGTAGCTTTGATGAGCGTTGGGCACGAGTGATCCCTTTACTCTCTGTGTAACTAATGCTCCTCCACATTTAATAAATGTAGTAGGCTTGCTTCTTTCACAGGACTCTGCGTCTGTCTCTTCTTTGAATTGGCTGAGGGACATTCGAACCACTGATTGCATGGAACAATAACCACCCTGTGAGGTGGGTGAGGCTGAGAGAGCTCTGGAGAGCTGTAACTGACCCAAGGTCACCCAACTGGCTTCAAGTGGAGGAGTGGGGAATCAAACCCAGTTCTTCAGATTAGAGTCTCGCGCTCTTAACCACTACACCAAACATGGTCTCAGATCTGTTGTTATGGTCCGTTTCTGTCTTCAGGGACTGTTTCACACATATAATTTTAGGCTGCTGGATTTTTTGTGTGCTATTTTTATGGCTGGTTTGATTACTGATAAATCCTGTTTGTCTTTAGTGATTTTATTGAATTGCTTTGACTTTGTGATGTACCTCAAGCAAGTCTCTGCAGAAGCAGCTTGTACATTTCCCTTTTTTAATTTTTTTTTTAAATTTAAATGATGCTTAATAAACAGTTACAAACATAATAAAGATAGATATTGTACAATGATATCAAATAAGTCTTCTATTATAGATGTTAAAGATAGTTAGCATACAATATTATTCGTTTTCTTTCCAATGTTTGCTACCTATAAAAAATAGTTAAATAAATGTGTAATTTTTTTTCTTAAGCATTAGATATATTGATGGATGTGAGAGAATAGTGGTGCAAGTCTTCTTTGGCCTGGAAACCTTGGAGGGAAGACTCGCCAGGGCCAGTAACGCCAACAACCAGGCAACTTGGTACCATGCAATTTGTGCAGACTTTTCTCCTGGAGAGGCAACCAGGAGATAGAAGGAGGGAAAGCTGAGGTCCGGTGCGGTGTATTGGCTAGAGTGTCAGGCTAGAATCTGAAAGCCAAGCTGACACCTGACACAGGTTGGACACTTGTCAGCTTCCCTCAAGTTTTGATGGGAAATGTAGGCATCCTGGTCTTGCAGCTGTAATGGAGAGCCAAGCTGTAAAACCAGGACGCCGACATTTCCCATCAAAACTAGAGGGAAACTGACAAGTGTCCAACCTGGGTAAGACGTCACTTGTAAACCGGGTCCGAATCCCCACTCTGCCATGGAATCTCACTGGATGATCTTTGGCCAGTCAGACACTCTCAGTCTAATCTACCTCTCTGAGTTGTCAGGATAAAATAAAGGAGAACCATGTAAGCTGTTTTGGGTCTCCACTGGGGAGAAAGAGAGGATATAAATGAAGTAAAGAATAAATAAAGCTGAAGATAAAGGGAGCACATAAAAGAAATGTTGATTGGTGAGTGGGAAGAGGAGAAGGAAACAGGGAAAAGGGAAAGAATATGTGGGTTGACAGGAGAACAGAAAGAGGACATACAGTGGGGAAGGGGATACAGGGGGAAATAAAGTGACCCCTCCAAGCAATCGCTTGCAGGCTCCTTGCTTATTTATTCCTAATGTCTAATCCCTTCTGTCAAGACAGAGGCATTAGTTGTTCCATATACAATTAAGAGATATTTGTTCTGTATTTAAAAAATTGCAATAAAAGTGCTTCTTCGCTGTGCTAGTCATTATCAATGAAGCAGAAAATGCACAGGAGGAGAAATTGTGCTGGGTTTATGCTTTCATGCACCACATGATGCCACAACTGCGCTGAACAGTTGCCAGATTTACCTTGAGACATGTCCAGCCCTGCTTCTGGTATCAGAATTCCACATTTTGTCTGCAGGAAATTCTGCCCTGTGTAGAACTCCCTGGCTCATACACTGATATCTGTTTCATGTTTGTTGCACAGGCCGTGATTCTGCTCCTCCAGAAGTGCTTACCAAATATGGGAGGCTCCGGGGCCAGCAGATCAAAGTCAGTGCTCTAAAAAAAGATGTGGATGTTTTCCTTGGAATTCCCTATGCCAAGCCACCGGTGGGACATTTGCGGTTTGCCCCACCGGTACCGGCTGAACCATGGAGCGGTCTCAGAGATGCAACATCCTACCCACCCATGTGAGTCCCAACAGTAGGATCTTTCAAGGTCCCTCCAAGAAAGAACCGTGCGCTTTCACAGGAATGTTAGAAGGCTTGAAAACTCCACAGGGAACCATTTGTCCTACTGGGGAAACTTACATAAGCTATATGGAAGGCCCCCAATGCAGCAAACAGCAGCTCCGTGGGTCTGTTTCAGGTAGGGAGAAACAGTGAGGGTGGAAGCAACGAGGGCCCCTTCTCCCTGCCCTATCTATACACCCAATCCAAACCAGGCCTCCCTTGCTCTCCTGGATATCCCAGAGCATGTCTGGTAGACCAGATCAGTAGGGCTGCCAGGTCCCTCTCCCCTCCCGCCAGGAAGGTAGGGAACCTGGCACTTACCTCGTGTCAGGCATGCGTTCCTTGTTAAACAAACAGACAAAGTAATAAGGCTATAGCAAACAGATATTGAAAGTCACACCAAGAGTAAAGCAATAAAGCTAGGTTTTACTACTTAACAGAGCTTCCAACAGCCACCACATGATACAGTATAGCGTGATCTACAGCTGGAAATTTCTCCAACATAGATTCTGGCCTACCTATAAAATCGCAGGCACCTCCTTTCTCTGGAGCAATAATTCCTAACCCCTCAGGCTAGGTGACAGCAACCACCAATCTAAACATGCCTCCCCTCCTAATTCTGATGAGATGTTCTTACAAGAAGCAAACTGCTTGGACCTTGGACTGATAAGAAGCTAGCTAGGCCAAAGCCCTTAAATCAGGGGTGGGCAATTGTTTTGGCTTGGGGGCCACTTTGTGGGAGCGGAGGTTAGCGGAGGGCCGCACCTTTTAAAATGATTGCATTCATTAGTTAACTTTGCATTTCAGAAAAGGTATAAATTGTATCATAAAAATCAATAAATATAAATTAAATAAAGTAGTGGTAGTTTTATTCAATTTATTTATTGTGCTAATTTCATATCATCTATAGCTGCAAGCACATTTAATTTTAGAATCAGTTTAATGAGACAAATGTACCCTATCACACTTTTCTACTGTCTTGGCGGGCCACAAAAAACTCTGTAGCAGGCCGCATGTGGCCCGCGGGCCGCAATTTGCCCACCCCTGCCTTAAATGATGCAACTGCAAAAACAAAACAAAAAAGAGCCCGCTATTTTACACATTAACCCTTTCAAGGGGAAGCAAGATGTTAACTCGCCTCACACCAGTGGTTGTTACACCCTTTGTCATAGTGGGAACATGTGTTGACCCAATCAGTGTAAAGATAGCCTCCCCCTGAATTCACTCTGTGAGGAAAATACGGGTTTGTGAAGCTCAGTTAGGGTTGCCAGCCTCCAGGTAGGGGCTGGAGATCTCCCAGAATTACAACTGGTGTCCAGGCCACAGGAGAAAATGGCTACTTTGGGAGGTGGACTCTATGAAATTATGCCATGCCAAGGTCCTTTCCCTCCCCAAACCCCACTTTCTCCAGGTTTCTCCAGGTTTCACCCCCCAGATCTCCAGGAATTTCTCAACTTGGAGCTGGCAACCCTAAGTTCAGTGTTTTCCTCATATGACCCTATTGATAGTGAAGCAAAATCAGACCATTGGTCCATCAAGGTAACATTGTACTTTATAGATGCAGAGGAGTTAGCCGTGTTAGTCTGTGGTAGCAAAATCAAAAAGAGTCCAGTAGCACCTTTAAGACTAACCAATTTTATTGTAGCATAAGCTTTCGAGAATCACAGTTCTCTTCGTCAGATGCATGATACAGAGACTGGTCAAATATAGAAGAGGAGGGAGGAGAAGAGGAGGAGAGAGAAGAGGCAATTAGGGGGGGGGGAGGGTGCAGCCAAAACATTCCTTTGCTAGTATATGTAAACATCTCCTTTTGGTGTGGGGGTCAGTTGGCTTCAAAGGAGTTTCCCTGTTAGTTTGTAGCAGCCAAACAGCTAGACCATCCAATTCCAATGCAGTATGAGCCTTCGACAACCACAGCTCTCCCTGCCAGATGCATCTGACAAAGAGATCTGTGACCACTCGCCTCACACCAGTGTGATCTGTGACCACTCTTCCTTCAGCTGATCTCAAAATGGCTGCCACTCTAGGATTCCATTTTCTTGCTGGTTTGCCCCCAAATGGCTTCCCTCCATGCCTCCCACTTATGGAATACTTTAGTTCCTGCTGTCCATACAGAGGTGTCTTATGCTGCTGAAATTTCCTTTATCAGTTTATTAGAGATGGTTATGAGGAAACACTCTGCTCCCGTTGTACCGAATAAATCTGTTCATTTGGGCTGAATTTTGCTTTGCTTTGCTAAGGTGCCTGCAGGATCCAGTGGCGGGGCAAACTCTGTCGGATGCTTTTAGTACCAGAAAAGAACATGTTCCATTGACTATTTCTGAGGACTGTTTGTATTTAAATGTCTACACAGTGGCTCGTTCGGATACAAAACCCAAGTTACCGGTAAGCACAGACGTTGCTAATCTAGGGACGGCATTTATTTGTCTATATTCGCCCTTTCTCCCCCATGAGCCTAGTCCAACACTCTAACCATTATACTACACTACCTCTTTGTCAGGGCTGCCATTCCCCCAGTGAACATGCCCACCACGTCTTACCTGGCGGGCAGGGAAAAAATAAAGGAGGAAACAGGGACTCATTGGCCTGCACGCACGCTCGCCAGCATCATAATGATGTTACCATCAGATACACAGATGCCACTTCCTTTGCATGTGGAAGTGGTGCCTAATTTCAACCTATATTTGAATATAGAAAGAGAAAACCAAGAAATCTTTCTATTATCAGGGAACAGCTTACATCGGGAAGGAGGAGCTCCCCCCCCCCCCGGGCAATGGATTCTGAAGTTGTTTGGGCTCTCCTTTATTTTTAACAGCCCTTCCCCACAGCTGCTGTGGGATTGTGGGGAACCCAAGTTGGGTCTGGGGAACTGGACCCAACTCTTTAACAAACTGCATGTTTAGTTTGACCCTTACTCCTCATATTCCAGTTGCTAACTTTACTCAGGGAAAACCTGCCCATCAGACAAGGAAAAGGCTTTCTTTTTGATTTCCCACAAGAATATATTTACCGTCAATACTTCAGTCATAAAGCATAAGGTTTGCTTACTGAGGAAGCCGTTGTGGTTTATGACTGAAGCAACTGGCAAGAAATACAATCTTGCGCAGGGGTCATTTCATAGAAAAGGAGCTGGAGGAACTCATTAGCATAACTGATTTGCATACGCCACACCCCCTGACATCACCTATCCTGGTTGTTTTGGACCCAATCCTGGCCATTCAGGGCTGAAATTGGGCCCAAAATGGCAAAAAGGGACAGAAAATGGCTGAAAAGGGGCCCACAATGATCTAGATCGGACCACTGCTGAGTGGGAGAGTGATCCACCACCCGTCAGAGGCCCGATCTGGGCTCTTTCAGCTCCAATCTAGGCTGAAACGGGACCAAAATGGCCAAGAGTCAGGTGGGTGGGGCCACCTGACATGTGACCTCTTTGGGGAACTGCCGGAACTGTGTTCCAGTGCGTCCCCCCTCGAAATGAGCCCTGATCTTGCGAAAAAATCACCACAGAAGCCTTCTGTTTGAAGGTAAGGGTTTTTTTTTCCTGTGCGGGAGGATCCTGGTAGGAGCGGGTTCCCATGTGTGGAATGCATTCTGACCCTTTCGGAGGACTCTCGCTTAGGGAACAAAGTACTGAGCAAATAACATTTTTAAAATTTTTGTTTCCAGGTGATGGTTTGGATTCATGGAGGGGGGTTATTGTTGGGTGCGGCCTCCACATACGACGGGTCGGTGTTAGCTGCTTCTGAAGACGTGGTCGTTGTAGCGATTCAATACCGGCTGGGCATCCTTGGCTTTTTTAGGTAAAACTTTCTGCACCAAACATTTCAAAGCTTAACACACTATACCCCATCCCTGTAGTCTAACTGTACTGTCCCACTTTATCCTTCACTAGCCATAAGGACAACCAAGACTGGTTCCAGATTTTGTGGGGCTCTGGGCAGAGAGTACCTGGAAGGCCCAGGGAGAAAGTTCTTGAGACCCTCCCCTGCCTGCTGTCACACCCCTCTTCCCATCCCCCTGTGTTTCCTACCACAACTGCCTACCTATGCATCTTTCTCCTCCAGCTCCCTTGCTTCCTGTGGTTCCTGTGGTTGATGGTGGGGGCAGTGCTTCCCCACAGAGCCTGGGAGGGCTCCTGCATCTTCTGTTCATGGATAGGCAGGTGGCAGAGATGGTCAGGGGGTGCCTTGCCAGCAGCCAGGAGGGGTGCTAAAAATCAGGGGTCTGCAACTTTTCTCATTAGAGAACCAAACTATGTCAGCATTCAGAACAGCATAAGGAAGCCAATTTGCAACGCTAAAAATATACAGCTTAACATTACTGATAATTGGTTGATGAATAACACAGAACATTTCAACTTCCCAGGCACTGGTAGATGGGAGTCCTTTATTAGGCCAAGGCACATGCGACGTCTCACAATAAGTAGTAAATATGCACAGGAGCATCTTGTACAACGGTTTTAGTGTGCCGGCATAAACCTGTACATGGTTCACATGCGGATTTGTGGTAATTGTTCGCGTTTAGCATTTCCTTTTCAGGAAAAAAATTCTAAGAAGCCCTTGAGTGCTATCAAAAGCTTTTCTTGCCTTTCTGGTTTTCTAACATTCCACTGACTTGTCCAATATACTTTCACTAAAAGGTTTTATTTTCTTGAGCCGCATTTGGCTCTGGTACCATCAGTTTCAGACTCCTCATCTAAATCAGTGCCTGGAATCTGCAGTTGGAGAGAGGAAGGTAAACAGTAAGTTAAGTAATGGGCAATTTTCAACGTTCACATATTTTAAATAAATGAAAGCACACCAGTTCTCTTTTGTCAGAACCTCATTGAGAAGTTTAAAAAAAAAACCTTTTTTGGCATGGTACATTTGGACCTAGTCCTTTGCCATCAACTTTCCAATAGCTGTGTATGTGTAACCCCCAGAGTCCCAAGGACCAAGTTCAACATGTTTACCCATTCAAATATAGATGCAATTTATTTTTACACAACTATGAAAACATTCCCAAAGTTATTAATACTGGATCAGTAACCAGTGACCCCAGAGTACAGTCCTACTCACAACCCCCTGGTAAAGTACGCAGACAGTTCGGTAGATTTGGCTAGAGGCTTTGCCTGGAACAGCGTCCCAAATATCCAAAAGGCCTTGCCACAGCAGGACTCTGTGAAGTTGCTGTCTGAATCCTGGGGCTTGCTTGTTGCCCTAGGAGCAGTCCCCCTTTTCTCCTAGCAAGACGAAGTGGGGCAGCTCTGTGCTAGGGTGTTGGTCTCAAGCAGTCAATGAGTTCAGCTGCCAGCAATTCCTGCACTTGCTTCTTCAGCTCTTCCCAGCTACTGCAGTTCTTCCAGGGAGAAGAGTTCAGTTCTTCCAGCCAGTAGTTTCAGCTCTATGATGTTCTTAGCTCCAAAGCTTGGAAACGAGCTTTGCCTTCCAACCAGCGGCGGCAGCTCTCCACCCTCCAGTCTTTTCAGCTAGCCCAGTCCTGTATTATACCACCTCTCCCAGTCAGGTGACTTCTTTTTTATATGCATGTCCCATGACCCTTTGCTAAACATGCAACTTAACACAACCCCAGGTACAGCTCAGTTATCTGCCAGTCTGGTCTGTCTATGTATCTGCAGTCTAGATCCTAGGCCCCAAACCCTTTTTCCAGGACAGGCTTACATATGTCTCTCTTGAGCTTCTCCTCTTTTCCAGTTCTGGTGACGCAACAGCTCGTGGAAACTGGGGCTTTCTCGACCAAGTGGCAGCTCTCCAGTGGATCCAAGAGAACATTGCAGCGTTTGGAGGTGATCCGGGATCTGTTACTATATTTGGTGAATCTGCAGGTGGAATCAGCGCTTCTGCCCTGGTAGGTTATTGATGATGACTAAGATTTGAAACACCTTCAGTTTATCAGTGCTAGGGAGAAGAGCAAGCATTTGTTTTGAGAAGCTTTGGGCGTGATTGCTAGTTGCAGCCTCAGACTTGAAAGATCACGTTAATCTGGTTGAACACAAAAGTGATGGATTCCATCCTTTCTACTTCCAAGGAACAGCAGACAATTGCAGAAAATTTGGGGAGGAGAGATGTTGCCCAGGCCTCCGAGCCTAATCATTGGCTCCATTAGCCAAGGGTGCTGCCTAAAATACACCCAGCACTCTCCTCTTCCACTTGGCTGTGCATTGCAGAGAAAGTTAGTAATGCTGTCTGTCTTTCAAGGAAACGTATCCTCCACTGCAGAACTTCCCGTTGAGGAACCCTTGAGGAGCTTTGCAATCACTGGGCAATGAAAATAGAGAGAGTGGAAGAAAGGCCATCACTGATATTCCTGCTTCCCTTCTCAGGTCTTATCTCCACTGGCAAAGGGATTGTTCCACAAAGCCATCTCTGAAAGTGGCGTGTCTCTCCTTGATGCTCTCCTAGACCTTCATCCAGGAAAGCTAGCTAAGGTAGGTTTTTGAAGGGAGTGCTAGAACTGAAATTGAAGGCACCTGTTGTTGCCCAAAGAGGAGGTTTCCTTAATTACTTGGGGGAATTAACATTAAGGAGGTAAACTAGAGGGAGTAACTGGGATTCTCCACCTATGTATACCAGGATTATTCATTAGAGAACTCTCAAATAACCAAGTAGATGTTGAACAGGAAAAGTTTCTTAATTTAGTGGGAAATAAAAGGCAATCAAACAAGCACAAACCACACACAGCACACATACAGGGCTGAGAAAACAGGGAGGAAAGATGGGGTTGCAGAGACAAGCAATGACAAACCACCCGTTAGTCTTTTGCCATGAAAACCGTGGTAGGGGTTGCCATAAGTCAGCTATGACTTGAGGGCACACTCTAGCACCATCAGTTAATACTAAATAGTTTTTTTCCCCATTTTAAATGAACTAATATATATAATTCATTAACAGTGCAATCCTAGGCAGAGTTACTTCAGTCTAAGCCCATTGATTTCAATTGACTTAGACTGGTGTAACACTTCTTAGGATTGTACTGTAAATGCCTATTTATCTAATGTTGAGATTTATTAAGATGAAAAGAGGAAATATTACTGAGTATTACGAGTAAGTTGAATATCTGAAATTTATATTTTAAATGTCATACAATTACCATATCATTACTATATTTCAATAGTCCTTGCAATGTGCATTTTAAACTGTTTTAACCCCCCCCCCCCATTTTCTGTACCCCTATTTGTTGATAAATAAAAATATTTGGAAAAAGAGTTTCTGAAGGATAAACGGACACCTGTAGCACGCTGATGATGATACATATAATCCGCCTATCTCACTGCAAGTGAATATAATATAATCAATAGTTAACTTAGCAAAAATACATGAAAATGGTGACAAATACCTTTCTCTTGACTGCAGAAAATCACAGAATCTGCCGGCTGTGAAACATCAAGCTCAAGCGAGATGGTTCGTTGTCTCAAGGGGAAGACAGAAGATGAAATTTTGCAGACCACCCTCAAGATGGTAAATATATTGCAATCTGGCAGTCTTTCGTATAGACCTCATGTTACGAACAACACAGGCCTGATGCCAAAAATGGTGCCCAATGTCAAGTCCCCCCCTCCACATCACATGGGGTAATAGCCAGTTTTTCTTGTGATGTCACCATGTATTCTTTCCCTGCTCTACATCATTGGTAAATGGAGGCAGGGTGATGAAGAGCATTATGATGTAATTATTTGTTTATTTATTTAATCTAAACTCCACTATTCTCCCCAGTGGAGACCCAGACTGTCTTACATTGTTTTCTCTTTCTCCATTCTGTCGTCACTACAAGCCTGCGAGGTAGGGTAGGCTGAGAGCATGTCACTGGCCCAAGGTCACCCAGCGAGCTTCCACAGCACCACTCGAACCTGGGTCTCCCAGATCCTAGTCTGACACTCTACCCAACACACCACACTGGATCTCGTTTGTTTATACATTTTAATAACCAGTTTGATGGAGGCACAAAAGCACCATTTTTTCCTAAGGTTAAGGAAAAGTAGTAAGGGCATCGTCATGCATACAATGAAGGTTATGTAATTGGTCATTCATGTTGCCTCTGGTTTCATAATGGGTTAGTTCGAACGTTGACTGCTTCGTACACTCCTTTCCCAGTATCTGAAGGGCACACTTGATGAAGACTGCCTACTGTGACTGGAAGGAATGCCAACAGGAAACATTGAATTTTCATTCTGAACTGTCCAATGATTTAGTTCATGTTGTTTTGGGTTGAACTGTGCAGCGCAGTTCAGTTCTCCTCTGAGGTCTAACTCATATTTGACCAGAATACTGGCACTTAGGAAGATGCTTGGACTTTGCAGCACTGCACAGCTTTGTAGATCCCTACAATTTGCCCTGCCAAAGAGCTCTGCAGTTGCTAGCAGCTTGCACTGATGCAAAGCTCTGCAGGTGCCTTCTTCTGATGCTGATGCAGAGCTCTGTTGGAGACTGCAGTTTGCACTGCCTTGAGCTCTGCAGTTGCCTTCAGGTTGAAATGATGCAGAGCTTTGCAGGTGCCTTCAGCTTGAACTTCAACTGAGTTCTGTACTTGGCGATGCAGCAGAGCTCTGTGGTGAACTTTGCAGGGAGGTGATGGGGGACTTCAAGATAGAATGCCATTTGGGGCCATGTCCCTGTCTTCACTTGTAAGGTGTAGGGTTATTAATACAAACAAACTAAACAAACACAATGGTTGTTGTGGGTTTTCCGGGCTGTATTGCCGTGGTCTTGGCATTGTAGTTCCTGACGTTTCGCCAGCAGCTGTGGCTGGCATCTTCAGAGAGATGCCAGCCACAGCTGCTGGCGAAACGTCAGGAACTACAATGCCAAGACCACGGCAATACAGCCCGGAAAACCCACAACAACCATCGTTCTCCGGCCGTGAAAGCCTTCGACAATACATTAAACAAACACACTTTGTTATGATGGCTGGAAAATAACACAGACTGTTCAGAGATTTCTGTTACCAAGTCATTTATTTCCATGGTCACAGTCCAGAAACATGTAAAAGAATTAATAAAAACCGTAAGGCGCGGTCAGCTATGTTATGTCACAGCAAAAACAAATTCTCTCTGATAAGAATCCAAGATTAACATACTTATTTTGACAGCTTTTCATGAACTCTCTCAGATGCATGAAATGCTACCCACGCATATTATATACCTACATAAAATGGTCTGTGTGTGTTTTTGTGTGCGCGTGTGTCTGTGTAAACACTGGGGGGAAATAGCTCTGAAATGCAAAAGCACAAGCTGTGACATTTCCATGCCAAACTCAGATTGCAAGATAAAACACAGTGAAACTCTGCCCTTCTTGAGTGAGTTCTAAATGAATAGAATTAACCTTGGAATCACCTGGAGTCTCCCTTTGAAGTTATTCAAACTGTTGCCAGCAGCATAGAGTACAGCTACTGTAACATAGTGGGTAGGTGGCTGGGCTGTGAATCAGCATGCTGCTGGTTGGATTGTCATGAGGTCTGCAGGTGGCCTTGGGTAAGCCACTCCTCTCAGCCCCAGCTCCCCAGCTGTATTGTGGGGGTAATCATTACACTGACTTCACTGCACTGATTGTGATACTGTCCAGAAGGGTGGAATATAGACACACTGTTGTTGTTACTTCTACTACTACAGCTATTATTATTATTATTAATGAGCAGCCTTGAGAACGGAACATATTTAAGCATTCAAGGGCTCTGCTTAGATGATCAGTGTCGTTCAAATGGTACTCAGAGGAACTCTCGGGTCCCTTAGATGCTTATCAGAATGCAGATACTTATTAGAGATGGACTTTCCCCTCTAGACCATGATGCTCTTTGTGCAGCTTCTGCTGTTCCTGTGGGGCTTGTGCAGGAGAATTCTGAGAGCTCTGTGTCCGTAAGTGTACAAATGAATCCCCTGTTGTGGTTTCTCTTGCAATTCCAGGAATTTACCACAGTCCATCTGGAGGAAGATGAAAAAGTAAGTACCTCTTTGCTGACCTGTGGCCTGCCCATGACCTTCCAAGGATCGCTTCTTCAGATAGCTGTCTCTTAAAGCAATACGGAAAAAAGATTGCTTGAGGAAATGAACTAAAGACAAGAAAATAATCTCGTTAAAAGATGCATTCGGTTTTGGACTGCGCTGATGACTGTGGTAGCTGTCAGGCGCAGCTGTGAACTTGGTCAAGAAGCTGGTGAGCTCATTCAGGGAGTCGTCCTGGATGTTCAGATAAGCTGAACAACAGTTTAAGGGGGTTGTATTTCTGTTTAAAGTGATAAGACACGCCATCCATAATAATAATAATAACGTTTGATTTATATACCGCCCTTCAGGACAACTTAATGCCCACTCAGAGCAGCTTACAAAGTATGCCATTATTATCCCCACAACAAACATCCTGTGAGGTGGGTGGGGCTGAGAGAGCTCCTAGAAGCTGTGACTGGCCCAAGGTCACTCAGCTGGCTTCAGGTGGAGGAGTGGGGAATCAAACCCGGTTCTCCAGATTAGAGTCCTGCTGCTCTTAACCACTACACCAAATTGGTTCTCTTCTTTAAGGTTTGCTTGTTTTATTCTGAAAAACAAAAATGCAGTCCTTTTTTTATCCTTGAAAATCTCTCTGCAGAAGTGGGGAAGTGGTAGGAATTCTAAGTTTCAAAGTAGGAAAGGCAAGATGGACAGGGAACAAAGGCTGGTTCCCAGCCCAAGTGTCTTTCACTACTTCAGAGTGAGGATTCTACTACGGCATGAATTTTAAATATGTCACTACGACAAAGGTGGAGAAATTAGAGATGAAGTCATTCTTGGTCTGGGAGAAATGATTAGCTGTCCAGATGAACCCTTCTGAGTTGGTCTTTTTTGGTGACCTTAGTGACTGTTTTCAGGAACCTCTCTGCACACTTTCATGTGTGTTAGTTGGATGAATGTGGTCTTCAGCCTATGGGTTGGGACTACAAGAGCCAACCTTCAGCTGAGTTCTGGAATTCTCCCAGAATTACAGGTGATCCTCAGGCTACAGAGATCAGTTCCTCTGGAGAACAGCAGCTTTAGAGGCTGAACTCTATGGTGTCACATTTCTGCTGAGGCTTTTTGGAAGGACCTGCTCCTAGTGCGCATGTGTTGGGAACAAGGGTGCCATACTGCTTCCCTCTCTGCACACATGCTCAGAAAAGCAGTCGATTGGTAAAACAAGGTCACTCACCAGTGGAGCAGACTTTTATTTCATGGCTCTGACCCTTGGCTTGTTCCTCACTATGGTACACCTCCTGGCTTGTGTTCCCTGTCCCCTACTTGCTTCATCTGCTGTCCATGTGCCTAACCTGGACACCAGAAAGGTCCTAATTCTGGCTCTTCCTTTTCCTGGCAAATGACTTCCTCTCGCTTTTTTGCCGCTCACTGAGTCCCAGATCTATGTGCACAGAAAACCACTTGGGATGGATGACCTGGGTGGATGGGTCTTTGTATACAACCCATGTCTGCTGTCATATTGGGGGGCTTGGAAGGTCTTCTGTTGGAGGTCAACTTGGATAAAGACTTTGTGTCGGCGCCCCTTCTCTGCAGCAGCCCGAAGCTTGGCTCTCCTGCTTGAGCCACCTGTTTGTTCTGCAGGTCACATGTCTTTGTGGTATGCTGTGCTCTTGGCTGGATGAGGAGGAGGAAGGAGAAAGCTACCCCTACCTTTGGGCAGGGCACTTACCTGAACAAACTGCAATTCCTTCCATCTTCCCCAGTCTATGCAACAGACTTTTTATGGGCTGAAGAAAGGGATACAGAACAATATTTATTTGCTTGCCTACTTCATTTATATCCCGCTTTTCTCCTGTACGAGCACTTTGGGCCAGTGCCCTGCCCAAAGACACGTCTAGCTTTCTCCTCCCTTATCTTATCCAAACAAGAGGACAGTATGCCAGAGAGACATGTGACCTGCAGAACAGAGAGGTGGCTCAGGCAGGGGAGCCACGCTTACAGTACTCTTCCCCTTCCCCATGTTAACCTGCCCTAGGAGGTAGGGTAGGCTGAAAGAGGAAGTGGCGGGGCCAAGATCACCCAGCATGCTTCCGTAGCAGAGCGGGGATTCAAACCTGGGATTGATCCTGGAACTAGAGTGAATGAAATTAAATTGCCACACACTTGGTTGAAAGACGTTCCTTCTTTCTAGAGTTGCCAGTTGTCCTGGAGGAAAATGTCCTGTCCCTTTAGCAGAGGTGTAAGATGAGGAAATGAGCAGTTGAAGTTTTTCATAGTTGGAGATAAATAGCATCACCTGGGTAAATAACATCCCATTATAAATAATATCATCTGGTAAATAACATCCCATTAAGCCTCTGTTAAATTGGCAAGACATTTTTCTCCAGTAAGGTTCACAACCCTAGTTCCCCCAACACCTTGATCCAGATCAGACTGAATTTTGATGCAATTCTTTGACGCCTTGAAAGCTGATAGTGTAAGGCTTGCCAACTCTGGGTTGGGAAATTCCTAGAGATTTGGGGGTGGAGCCTGGGGAGGAGAGGGTTTGGGGAGGGGGGAAGGAGCTCAGTGGGCTATAATGCCATAGAGTCTACCCTCCAAAGCAGCCATTTCCTCCAGGGGAACTGATTTCTGTCCGCTGGAGAAGTGCTGGAATTCCAGAAGATCTCCAGGTCTCCCCTGAAGGTTGACAACCCTTAGTATAACCAACATGGAAATGGTATGTCGAACATTGCTATGCCCAACAGCTCAGCCTTGATCCAGCTTTACTGGTGCTCAACAATCAGTGACTCTGGAAGGGGATGTATGGACCCTTTGACATCAAAATGAGCCTAGCAATGAAGCACTGAGTGCGAATCCACAATCGGCTCTCCATTCGTGTTGGCTGAGCATTTGAAAGCTGCTTCCACTGGTGTGTTTTGCCTTTTGACTCAAGGGGTTGGGTCTTCAGCTGCAGAGCTTCTGGACACAATTGGATGCACCAGAGGAAAGAGAGTTATTTTCTGTTGGAAAGAGAAGCGTCTAGGAGACAGTGAGTTAGATGAGGAAGATGCAGATGGGAACAACCTAAAAGTGGGCAGGCAAGAGGCCAACTAAGCTCCAAGGTGAGACGCAGAACTGAGAAACTTGAAGGATGTGTCACAGCTGTGTTGAACTGGCTTGGTGCCTGGCAAGCTCCCTGGAGCCCCACAAAACCCTTCCAAGGGCAAACAGGGCACAAAAGACGTGCCTCATCTTCTTTTCACTGGGGTGGATCCAACCATCCACCAAGGAGCCTTCCTCCCATTTCCTCTAACAGAAGAGCCACCTAAGTTGTAGTAAATCTCCTTAGGCTGGAAGAAGACGCTGAACGTTGCTGATTGGTGTGGTAGGATCTGGGTAGGATCTGCTCCAATGTTTGTGACAGCCCTGTTGTGCAACAAAGATCTCGCCATTTTCTGGGCATTTTGGATGGGGCTGCCATGGACAGCACTCTTCCTTGCCTCCTGGACAGTGGGCTCTTTCATCACAGTTGACTATCTCCAATTGTGCTTTGGACAGCCTGCAGAGCCCTCCCTTTTGGGGAATAGTGTGCCAGCCCCCTTCTGTGGGCTGCAGAGAGGCTGGTGGGCAACTCCTCCAGCCACTGATTTTCCTATCTCCTGGCCACCCACTGAACTTGGAGGCTGGGATTGTGTTGGGACATTGGGAGCTAGGTGCTTGGGAATCTGGGTCAGTTTTGGCTTTGCTTAGATTATCTGTGCCGGCCGTTTTGACATAAAGTAGATTCTGGAGAGGTGGTATTTTTAAAAACATCCTTGCAAAGAAATAAATATCCACTCAGGTGCTACTCTGACGTTCTTAACTTTCCCTCCTTTTCCATTCCAGCACATTGTCTTTTTCCCTGCAGTAGTTGATGGTGTGTTTTTTACCAAGCTGCCCAAGGAGCTCCTAGCAGAGAAAAAAATCAATAATGTACCCTACATGATTGGGGTCAATAACCATGAATATGGATGGATCATTCCGAGTGTAAGACATTTCTCTTATTTTTAATGCACACCTTAAGGCTGTTTGCATTTTGAGAAACTCCCTAGGCTTCCACACCGTTCATATCTCAAATCTACACTTCTAGGTGCTCCAGTTTCCAGATTTCACAAGAGGCCTAGACAGAGCAACAGTAAATACTGTGATTCGTGGCTCAGAACAATTCACGGTGAGAAAGGAATCCTCAGGTTCATTTTACATTTGTAACAATCCTTGACTTCATTCTGCCCCAACAGGACTTTTACTTTGTTTTAAAAAAATAATTAGGGAGGAAAGGGGTAGGAGAAGTAGATGGCAGTGCAGTGGAAGGGACTACTCAAGATCTGTTATGGTGACCCAGTGGTTGCTCAGAGTGTAAAAGGAGGTACCCCTCCTCCCCCCAAAATCTGGGTTGTGACGCACTGGCTACCACCTGGGACACCCACATGAAGGGGCTACAGGGAAAGAAATGCTGGGCTTTTCAGCAGAAAGGGATCATAGTTCACTTATACTGTCAGCCTTAGCAGAAGCAATCCTCTTGAGATAATAGGAGGCCAATGACGCTCCCTGATTTTTCATTTGCTTGTGATAGACTGTTGCCCCCGAACACGCTCACATCATTCTCGATGAATATCTGAAGGATATTGAGGACCCCATACAACTGCGGGACCAACTTCTTGACTTGTTTGGAGATGTGGTCTTTGTGGCTCCTGGCATTCAAACAGCGAGATTCCACAGAGGTGAGTTTCTGTTGCAATAGATTGGATTAGAAATGGGTCTCATGAGATCTGCAAAAGAAGAATGGTGGAAAGACTGGCTCATCGCTGAGACCCTGAAGTCCAGTTGCTCCACAAAGAATCTGCCCTTCAAGCAACAGTTGAGAGGAAAAGTTGGTGGTGGAGATGGGATCTAATGCAGAATCACACATTGCCTGATACAGTCAAGCTTGTTGGGTCACCTGGGCCCACTCCCTCTCTCATCCTGACCTACTTATTGAGTTGTTGAGAGGATAAAATGATGGTGGGGGAACGATGCGGTAAGCTGTTTTCGGGCAAGAGGCCATTTGTGTGGGAGTCCAAGAGGTTAGGAGAGGGGGAAGCTGGTGGATCAGATGGCTGATCAACAAGAATGTTGTAATCACCAAGGGGAAAGGTGAGGTTGAAGTCAATGAGGAGCAAGATAAGCCAGGCAGGCTGAATTAGAAATTCAGGGGAAGAAAGAATATAGGACTGCAAATGAGAGCTGCTGAGGTGAGCAAAGTCCTGTTGAGAAGTTGTTTGTTTGTTTCTTTGTTTATTGAAACATTTATAACCCACCTTTCCACATGGTTCAAGGTGGCTTACAGTAGTTTAAAAAATTCCAGTTAAAACCAAAATAAAACAATAGCTCCCAAGTATTTCCCTCAGTGAGACGGGGCTGAGGGTGGGGCCTGGTAGTGGAACAATTTGGAAAGCAGAAGGCCACCGTGGCAGTCTTCAGGCGAGGTTTGTGGGAAATGCAGAGACCTCCAAAGGAGAGGGCAGAGGCAGTGGCAGAGTCAGATGGGGAGACCCAGGTTTTGGGAAGTGCAAGTATTAAGTATTTTGAGAATCTGATGCCTCTCCAGAGACCTGCCTGAGGTGCCTTAAAGTAAAAATAATACTAGACTGTCAACCTAAAATAAAATTGCCCGAGAGGAAAGGTTACAGGTGTTTGCTCTCTGGATGAGGAACAAGGAGTCCCAGAAAGGACGAGGGAAAGGGAGAGGCAGTGAATGGGAATCAGCCCGTGCCTTGTTTGGGTACAATCCAGCTGCCATGATGAAATCTTCCTCCCTCCCTCAGATGCTGGATACCCAACCTATGTGTACGAATTCCAGCATCGTCCAAGTTGGCATGAAGCTCTTAAGCCAGACTTTGTGAAAGCGGATCACGGAGATGAAATTGGCTTTGTCTTCGGAAAGCCCTTCTTGGAAGGTGAGTTAGCATGATGTAGTGATTAGAGCATTATAGACTGGGAGGACCTGCGGTTGAATCAAACCTCCACCCTGCCATGACGCTCACTAGATGTCCTCAGGCCAGTCACTCTCTCTCTCAGCCTAAGTTGGTTTTGAGGATAAACATAGGAATGAGGGCCATTTCTGCCACCTTGCAGAAGGGCAGGATAAACTCCAGCAGACAGCAAGCTTCCCAAATCCACTGTTGTAGGTGCTTCAGTTTCCAGATCTCACAAGGGGCCTGGACAGAAAATACTGTGATTTGCAGCTTTTAACAATTCACAGGAAAGGGCTATTTTAATTTGTACAGAGGAATAAAAGAAGGAAATGTTTTTATACATATTTATATTATACATGATGTATGCAGCACAGGGATAAAATTGGCTTGTATCCATCAAGTTTCTGCTGAATGGTGGCAATTTGGGTTTTTGCTTTCTCATCCTGAAAGTTCTATGGTCACATACATGCAGATTTCTGACCCCACCTATGATGCTATTGGGTAGTAGGCCTCCCCCTTTCCCCACAGCATCGTGGTGCTTCTCTGTACTTCCCAGATTTCCCGTGTTCTTCCTGCAATCTTTCTCAAACCTGCTTTGCTGTGATGAATTGAGAAAGAACGTAGCAAAGCCAGGGTGGCTTCCAAATGGGTAGGACAGTCCGGACCTCCCTGCTCAGTTTGGCGCCATTTTCTCTACACCTGTCCCTTGCAGAGACTGTTCATTATACCTCTGGAGGGCTTTTTGGCTTGATGTTTTAATGTGCAACTGACATATCACATGTAACAATCTATCTTTTTGGTTGTTTGAATTCCTAGCTTTCATTAAAAAGAAAAGAATACTAAACCCCCAGCCCTTTTTGCTGGTATTATGATTGCCCATCCTCTCATGCTGGTACAGATGAAGAGATTATAGGAGGTCCCCTGGAAGAAATTCAAAATCAGTTTTCTGCCATCTTTTAAGAAAGGAATTACAGAAAGCCCTTTGATTTCAGTGGTCTTAGATGATTGTAACTCTGTTTAAGATCGCTATAAGAAACAGATAGTGGAAGATTATTCCCTATGATTATATATAAATAGTATTCTACGTAACATGTTAATTTTAGAAATGCTCCCCATCTTGGTGAGTAGATCCATCTGGTCTGTCCTTCAAAGCAATTTCCGTTTCAGATCTCACAATCACCATTTTGATTGCTTGTGCAATGACTTCATTTAAAAACCAGGCATAAATCTTCTAACTTTTGCTGATGTTATTGTTTTATGCCTTGCTTTGCAGACAAAGCTAACAAAGAAGAGAGAAACCTGAGCAAAATAATCATGAAATACTGGGCTAACTTTGCTCGCACTGGGTAAGAACATTGTTATGGTGTAAAGCAAGGCAATGTAAAGTGAAAAAAAGGTCAGCCATAATGGGTGCTGACTTTTTTTTCATGCAATGGAATCTTCAGCAGGCAGATCGAAACTTCTGGACTGGCCTCCTGCCCTTTTCTCATCATCCTTCCATTTGCATCACTTTGGGTTCCAGCCCAAGCCACAGATCTTAGCCTCTCCAATGGAATGGGAGTCCTACCTTTTTCTTCGGGATGCATTTGGAAAGCAGAGCAGCATTCCAGGAGGCCCTGAGGCTGAGTGGCAGAACATCTGCCTGGCATCTGCTCAGAGGGTCCCCGGTTCAATCCCCGTCATGTCCAGTTAAAAGAATCAAGTGGTGGGTGGTGTGAAAACTTCATCCTGAGACCCTGCAGAGCCTCTGCCAGTCTGAGAAGACAAGACTGACCTTGATGGATGGAGGGTCTGATTCAGTATCAGGCAGATCCACGTTTTCATGCTTGTCTTCCTCAACGGAGCTCATAAGTAGTCCAGTCACTGGCATTTTCAAAAGCACTTTGCATAGCAAATTTCAGCTCCTGGGTAGGAATCAGCTATGGTGAAAAGAGATACCACAGTTGTAAAGCAGCAGGGCCTGCCATTCAGCTCGCTTCTAAAACAAACCGTTCTGCAAGTTGGAGGCATTGCATCTGCTTTGCCAAGTGCGAAGCTGGGAGGAAGCTGGGCTCAAGCCCCCTGTGAAGAATCCACTGTCATTTATTTTTTATTTTATGGCAGCCCTTGCTTCATTTCCCCCAGAGTGCAGCTTTAAAGGCCAAGATGAATTAAAGAGCAAACTAACTCTCCATTTTGAATGCTTCTAGGAACCCTAATGGAGACGGCCTGACAGCGTGGCCCAAGTACGACCAGAAAGAACAATATCTGGAAATCGGCTTGAAGCAAAAGGTGTCAAAGAAGCTGAAAGAGAAGCAAGTTGCCTTCTGGACCAAGACCTTGCCTGAAAAAATAGCTGAAAGCAGAAGAGCACGCACAGAGTTATAAGCCCTCCATGGTGTCGAGAGGCTATTTTGCCACTAAATTAGGTTGTTTGTCGTTTCAGAGAACTTTTATCTTGGGTTGCAATGTTGGTCAATCGATTCATCAAATATTGTTAACTGTTCACAGAAACATAGAAACATAGAGCCGGATGGGAACCCAAGGGTCATCTAGTCCAGCCACCTGCACAACACAGGAAATTCACAGCTATCCCCCTTCACTTCCCTTAGTGACCCCTGCTGTATGCCCAGAGGAAAGAAAAAAACCTCCAGGATCCCTGGCCAATCTGGCCTGGAGGAGAATTCCTTGCTGACCTACCCTGGGCATATAAGGGCCATGAGAGCCAAGTACCGGCTCAACCCTTCATGCCCTCCCTCTCCACATCTTGGAACATTCCTATTAAGTCAGAGAATCATCATAGCTGTCAGATGACCATCTAGCCTCTTCTTAAATACCTCCTAGGAAGGAGCCCACTGCCTCCCAGGAAGCCTCTTCCACTGAGCAATAGCTCAACCGTTACCTTAGAGGACCCCACTGTCCAATTTACTATAATCCAAGTTCTCTCCTGCCCTCTCTACCAAATAAGGCACCACAGAGCAGGACAGGGAAGTTTTTCATAAACTGTCTTTTCTTCCGTTCTTGGCCTTCCAAGGAGCCCGCAGGTCTCAATGTCAGGTAACTGCTGCTTTTTATGTTGTCAAAGGGAGCTTGCATTGCTTCTCTCTCTCAGCACCCCTCTCTGAGGTCAGAAATCTTTCTGGTCTTATATGGAGCTTCTTAAGGCAGTGGCTGTTTTATAGCTATGATGTGTGGTTTATAGGTTTGGTTTGGCTTAAGAAGATAGCCTAGTCTTATGCCTTGCTTCCATGTGGATTCCTCTTCATATCTTGAAAAGGGGGTCCTCCACAGTAGAACATGTTCCTCTGGAGTTAGGTGCCTTCTGCTCATTGGAAGATGCTGGCTGCACATTAGCTGAAGCACCTTGCACCATAGGGACTGGACTCCACATCAGAAGAACATGCTCTGCCACAGACTGAGAAGGTCACCAACGGCAGCAAAGTAGAATATTTAAGCCAATGTTTCTACCTTTTTAATTTATTCTTCAGGTTCCAAAGTAAAAGCCAAGAACAACAGTTCGCTCTCCTTGAATACAGCATTCATATGCATCCCTGTTCTCATAATACTGTCATAAATTGTTTCAGCAGATTTAACTAGCTCATGTTTCCTACCACTTGCATAACACTGTTCAGGTCATCCCACCTTAGAAAGATGCACGTTCTAGAGCTAGGAAAAGGTACAAGAAAGGAAGCCTCAAACAATCAAGGGATTGGAGCACCTGCCAGATGAAGAAAGGTATTTGGAACAGCCGCACACCTGGTGTACATGGGGGAAGAGGGGGGTGCATGAAGTCCTGTGGGGTGTATCTCTTGCCCATCCTGCTGCAAGGTAATAGATTATGCCCTGTGTCATTTTTCTTCTGCAAAGCTATTCTGGCATCAAACAAAGTCAATCTACTTTGAATCTTTAGAAAAATATGAAGAGGTCATGTTTTAATAAATAATTCTAAAAATCATTCTTGCTTTTTGCTTTATTTTACAATGCTTCTCCCCCACAGCCTTTCTGCCACTGAATAATAATCTAACAGTTTCAGAGGAAGAGCCATGGCTCAGTGGTAGAGCTCCTGCTTTGCTTGCAGAAGGTCCTCAGTTCAATCCCCGGCATCTCCAGTTAAAAGGACCAGACAGTAGGTGACGTGACAGACTTCCACTTGAGTCCCTGGAGAGCAGGAAAACCTGCCCCATGGAAGCCCTATGCCACTGGACTGCATTGGTGCCCACAGCAATGGAGGGGCTTTGGAAGGAAAGCTTCGCCCATGTGGAGCAGCCCCATTGCCTTTCCAAAAAGTATATCTACTATTAGGTTGAGCAGGGAGAGGAAATCTCTCTGTAAGCAGAGACCACCACCTCTGGATTTAACTTCTTTATCCAGAAGGGACCGCCAGGAGACAGACAGAAACATCTCACTTGGTATGCTCATATTAATATTAATAATACTAACAAAATTATAGTAAAAGTTATGTAGTTTATATGAAAATTGTGGTTTTGGAAGCCACTTGGAAGGTTCCATGATATGATGCTGCAGGATAAATTACTGGGGCACTGATGCTACATACCGAGAGCACTCCCTTCTGGTTATTTATTTCTGAATTTTTTAACATTAAGAGGACCAGAAGCCAAGCAGCAGGGACTGGAGAGGCCAACCACACTCTCTGGGAACCCCTGAAACACAAGCATGGTAAATACCCCTGCTCCCATAATAAAAATGTATAACAACGCAATGCTGAATGGAGCCACACACCCACCTAAGCCCATAAAAGTCAATGTGCTTAGAAAAGTGTAACCTGGCATAGGATTGCTCTGTAAATGTCCCATGTCTTCTCCAACATCCTTCCCTGCTTCCTAGCCACAAGATGTATAATATTTTCAAGAAGGAGAAATAATTCTATTGGGTGACTCATATATCCATGGATTAGGAGTTAGTTAGACAAAACAGAAGCAAAGGCAATGGAATATCTAATTTTTGCCTCCAATGAGCGAGTTTTACCACTTAATTAATTGTGTGTGTGTGTGTGTAGATAGATAGATAATTCTAAGTATTTAAAAACTGCTCTTTTTATCTGTACTTAACTTGGCTGATCTTGTGACAGTAATAAACCTTTCATTGATTGATTGAGTGCATCTAGTGAAACAACTTCCTTGCAAAGGTTATTTGCACAAATTTCCTGAAGCAATTTTAGAATCTCAGGGCATAAATCTGAGTGTGTGTGCACAGATTTTTTTGGTCTAGGGCAGCAAAATTCTTTACACTAGCTTGTTGAAAGCAATAAAAAAGATAGCAGGCTATTGAGCAATAAAAACTCATGTAGGGACTGCGCTGATTGGACTACAAACCACTGGGCTTTGCCAAAGACAGCTGGTTGTACAACCTTTTGAGGAGGAGAAATGTTCAATAAGATGGGAGGGAACAGGAATTCAACAAAAATTAAATGATGGGCGTCCAACCTTCAGGTGGAACCTGGGTAGGGTTGCCAGCTCCAAGTTGGGAAATTCCTGGAGATTTGGGGGGGGGGGGTTAACCTGGAGAAAGTGGGGTTTGGGGAGGGAAAAGACCTTGGCATGGCATAATTCCATAGAGTCCACCCCCCAAAGTAGCCATTTTCTCCAGGTAAACTGATCTCTGTGGCCTGGAGACCAGTTGTAATTCCGGGAGATCTCCAGCCACTACCTGGAGCCTGGCAACCCTAGACCTGGGTATCTTCCAGAACTACAACTGCTCTCCAGACAACAGAGATGAGTTCCGCTGGAGAAAATGGCAACTTCGGAGGGTGGATTCTATTGCATTATACCTTGCTGAGCTCCCGCCCCAAACCCCCTTCTCCCCCAGGTTCCATCCCCGATCTCCCGGAATTTTCCAACCCAGAGCTGGCAACCCTAGATGTGACTGCAACAGGCCGCTGTTTGGCTTGGAGCCAGACAGGTGTGGCCCGGGCCCTTCTGTTATCTCCGCGGCGCCCTTTCCCATCATCGCGCTCCTCCCTCCAACTTGGCTCCCAACCAGCGCCCTGTCGCCAGAGCCAGCGCGCACTCCCCCAGCCGCCGCCACTTGTCCTTCCTCGGCTGCCTTACCCACGTGGCCTGTGACGACACGCCGCTGCCTTCCTTCCGGGTGCCTCTTGCCCACGTGTGTGTCGTACCCGATGTCCGCCTCTCCGCGCGTGCTTCTGGGGTTGCGCGATGCTCCCGTCCCCGCCGAGGGCTCCGGCCAGAGCCGCCTGCAGTGCCAGGGAGCTGCCAGCAAGCTGGGCGGAGCTCCGGTGAGGAGGCGGCGGCGGCGGCGGCGGCGGCGGCTTCCCCTGCAGCGCCATTTACCCCCAAAGCCCCCTCCCCACACGTAGCCCCTCCGTTACCTCCAGGGCACGATCCGAGGTAGCTTACCTTGGAGCAGCCGCCTTGCTTACTCGTAGGTAAGCCCCTCTCCCAAATTCCCTGTGGGGTGCCGCAGGGCACCATGCACTTCAATCTCTCTATGCTGGAGAGTGCCCTCAAGTCAGAGTTGATCTCTGGCGACCTCTTGGGGGGTTTTCAAGGCAAGAGACTACCAGAGGTGGTTTGGCATTGCCTGCCTCTGCAACCCTGGTATTCCTTGGAGGTCTCCCATCCAACCAAGGCCGACCCTGCTTAGCTTCTGAGATCTGACGAGATCCAGGTAAACCCCTTCGGAGAAAATAATTGACAGTGTTGGATTTGGATGCCCTCCAACATGTTGATGACATCTGGCTATCTGTTTAAATCTCCGGGTATTGTGGTAGGTGCCTTGAGCCATGGCCTAACTGCTGTGGTGAATGCCCAAGAGGGTCAGGTTGCACTCCATCAGGCACTGATTCTTGGCACTGGAACTTGGCCTTGAGCCAGAGCTCAGTTCAGCAGATGCATTGAAATAGGCACGTCCATTTCAGTGCCCCTTAGGAAGGGATCTCTGGATTACAAAAGCTTATGCTGGGATAAATGTTGCTCCTTATGCTGGTCTGGTAAAAACCTACTCTGTGCCTTGGTTAGTTGTCAGATGCTCGGTGGTGGAGAGTGCCCTCAAGTCACAGCTGACCTATGGCAACCCCTGGTGGGGTTTTCATGGCAAGAGACTATCAGAGGTGGTTTGCCATTGCCTGCCTCTGCAGCCCTGATCCTGGTTGGAGGTCTCCCATCCAATTACTAACCAAGGCTGACCCTGCTTAGCTTCTGAGATCTGACTCACCTGGGATCAGGCTCACCTGGGCTATCCAGGTCAGGGCCAGCTGCCTAGTACTGGAAAATAATTGCTTCATTTTAACTGAACTATTTTATATCGAAAGTAAGAGTTCATCTTTAATTGGAGCTGCTTTGTTCCCATTTATTCCAGGATTGTGTCCCTTCGGTGACTCTGACTCGTCCTTCTTGTGGGATTTGCAAGACTGCTTTGATGCACGTTGTGCAGCTCTATTGCCCTCTTGAGGGCTCCCCGTTCCATCGTGTCCTCAATGTGTTTGCCTGTGCTGTGAAAAGATGCTGGGGAAAATCAGAAAGGTGAACGAGGGGTTGTTTTGCAGCTTCTTCCTGCTTTGTCAGTTTTGTACCGTGTGTGGATGCTGGCACCAGAGTCCAGAGGTGATGATGACGACAAAGGATTTATGTAAGAAGTTAGATGTTTGGGGATCTGCACATACATTAACTCAGCAATCCGCACAACAACCTTGTGAACCAGTTCAGTGTGGTTATCCCCATACTGGAGGCGGGGGGCGGGGGGAGCTCTTTGAGGTTACCTACTGAGTTCTCGGCAGACCTTAGACTCACACCTAGGTTGCTGATTTATAGCTCAGGCACTTAGCTAATAAGGATTGTAAATGCTGTGAAATGTTTCTGTTTTCTTCACAAACGTTGCTGATGTTTTCTGTCATTCTCTTCTCCTCCTACAGCTGGATGGTATTACGGTCCCAATATTTGGAAACGCAAAGGAAAGAAGTGCAAGATTGTAAATCAAAGCAGGTATCCTATGCCAATTGGTGTGTTGCCTTTGGGTTATGTCGCTAACAGTGCAATCCTGGGCAGACGTACTCCAGTCTAATCCCCTGAAATCAATGGACTTAGACTGGAGTTACTCTGCATAGGATTGCGCTGTAAGGTTCAACTTAGACATGAGGCTGGCACTGTATCTGTGGAATGACTTTTAGTAAGTTCAAGGGTAAATGTGTTGTTGGAATGTCTGCTGTGTTGCTTGTTCAAAAAAACAAACAGAAGCTCCCTTAGTACTGACTGTCTTTGTCTAGAGACTCCTTCGGGACTACTCTGACACCTTCGCACCTTCATACAAGAGGATTTTAGTTTGGAATATTGTATATTGTTTGGCCATTTGCCTCTTAGGTATTTAAATGTCATCCTTGCAAGCAGTGTTTTGTATTGATATTTTGTATGAAGCTTATATGTAAAGAGATTTCTGTATTTATATATATTTATTCATATTTATTAGCACTCTGCACTTTGGCACCTTAAAATTCAAAAATACATTTATAAAAATTTATATCTTATATGCTTTTTGGATTGTCTTAGGTGTGGTTCTCCACTGTTTGTCCAGGCAGTGTTGCTTGTTCAAGGCTGGTCCCATGAACCTGCTACGTTTATTAGGTTTGCAGTCTTAAAAATGCAGTCACATACCTCACTTCAAAAGTGGTCCTTTAAAAAAATGCTCATAAATGTTGGGCTTCATGTAAAACTTACTTCTCTTGTATCTTGTTGAAATATGCCTGGAACACATAGGGTTGTATTCTTTTATTCACAGAAGCAGGAAGTAGCACCCAAGGATTGGTGTGATGGAGCGGACGACTGGGGGGAAGACAATGATATGGTGTCGTCTGAGGACACGTGCAGCCCGAGCCTTGGCTTGCTTGCAGCTTCACATCCCTTCCCTGGGGAGGGAGATTGTGCCTCTCGGTTGCAAGCTCTCAGCCTGCACGAAATTGCAGGCGTCCCTCCTCTCTCGTGCTCTGATAACCCAACTGGGAAAGAGCAAATCGCTCCTGTTTGGCAACCGTACTACATCAGCGCCGTGGAGGAAGATGATTATCTTGGCTACAGTGATACGGATCATGCCCAAAAACTCTTGAAGGAGTATCAACAGAGGGAGGGCGTTGACTTGGAACAGTCGACGTTGGAAAGGTGAGACTCGAGTTGGGGGTTACCTTATCTATCTAGTACATTTTGATCTTGCCCTTCCTCTAGGGGGGAAGAGTGGGATTAAAAATGAAATGAATAAAAATCTGTAATTTGTGTAAGCTGATGACTCTGTTATTCTCAGTGACGTGGCTGACAGTTGTGGCGAGAAATATGAGAAGAGTAATGTTGAAAAGAGAGGCCAGGTGTTCCACAAGTTTATGAAAAGGATTTCTCCTTGCCAAGAACAGATCTTAAGGTAGGCTGACCAATTCAGGGTCTCTTTGTTAAGGAGGTGGGGAGCACAGGGCAGGAGTGAAACCGGGCTTTCTTGAGACACTGCTGAAAAGAAGTAGGGTGGATCTGGCTATCCTGCAAGTCGCCTTCTGTCCGGGGTCTGAGCCCCAGCCCCCAGACTTGACAAGAGGGAACAGCAGGTCAACCGGGCTGACGGGCAAACAGAGGGGGCAGCCAGCAGGCAGTAGGTCAACCGGTCTGACTGGCAAGCAGAGGGGGCAGCCTGGGGACAGCAGGTCATCCCCTCCCACGGGCAAATGGAGCCAGAACCTGCCGGCGCCAGGGGCAAGAGGCAAAGGCCCAGGGCCTCAGGAGTCAGGGGGAGACAGAGAGAAGCCAGCGAGTCCCACTCCCCTGGGGAAGGAAAGGGGACTAAGCAAGGCAGAAGGGGGCAAGGGCAGAAGGATTGGGGGCCCAGCAGTCACCCACCCAAAGACCTTACCTAAGGAGGAGAAGCAGCAGCAGCCCCAACAGCCCAAAGCCACGCCCCAGCTAGAAAATAGTAGCCTGGCCCAGGAGTTGCCAGAAGCCAAGCCACTCCAGGTGGGGCTATTGGAGGCACTCTGCAGGAAGCCCTGGGCAACCAGCCAAGGAGCCGCAGCTGGACCCACCTTCAGCCATCAGCTCAGCCAGGGAGGCCGAGCTGCTAGCCAGGGGACTGCAGCTGGACAGGCCTTCAGCAATCAGCCAAGGCAGGGAGGCTGGGCAGCCAGGGAACAAGGCACAGCTGGTGCTGGTCAGTGGGGCCAGATCAGCTACCCCAGCTGCAACTGCTTGGTGCAGCCCAAGACTGGGCTGGAAGAGGGGTGGGGCAGTAGAAGGAAGCCCTATAAAAGCTGGCTGGGAAGAGCCCTGTGGTGGTGGATGTGAGTAAGGAGTGATAATGTGGAGTGAGAGTGGTGCAATGCAAGAGTGGAGGTTTGGAGGAGAGTTCTGGAAGGAGGGGATACACAGGGGGCAAGCCGGCCAGGTTGAGCAGGCCAGCGAGTGGACTGAGAGGGAGTCTGGGTGAGGTATACCGCCCCTCCTTTCACAGAGCAGGGTCCTGCAGCATCCCTGGCCCCCCTATGATGTCAGGAGCAGACCGCCCAATGCCACGCCCAGCGGCAGCGGCGGCAAGCCCTGACACCTTCGTCCTACCTAACTCCTCATCTAAAGGAAGTCCACGTAAAAGGCTCCTTAGATTGGAGGAGGGTGTCAAAGCTGGACCAAAAGGAGAAGGGTGTGTGTGTAAATATTTTAATAAATGAATGAACTTTGCTCAGTGGAGTGGTTGAATAAGGGTAGAATCCACACCAGTAAGAGGGGGAAGAACCTTTGGGAGGTGAATGCAATGCCAGGAAGGCATCTGTAGAACAACAAATCTGCTACCTATAGGTTTGAACAGTGGCAAAGGCAGTAGGTGACTTTCTGGTTTTTAGATATTTATACTTTGCTGTTTTTTCTCACTGATGACTCAGAACAACAACCCTGTGAGGTAGGTTAGGTAGAGAGAGTTCTGGCCCAAGGTTTCCCAACAAGGTTCATGAGTGGTAAAGTGGGGGATCAGATCCTCCCTAGTCCTAGCCCAGCACTTCCAACCACTATGCCATACTGGCTGCTGGGTGAAATCTCATCTTGCAGTAGATGCAAGAAGCAACGTCCAGCCCTCCCAAGATCTGTACTGAAACACAGCCATATCTGCTGGCCTGTGATTCTTCTGGAGTATCGCAAAGTCACTGTGGTACAAACGAAAGATGTACATGAGGAGTTTTAAACAGATGATATCATTGCTTCCCGAAGAGGGCCCCAATAATAATAATGATAATAACTATAACAACAACATTTGATTTATATACCGCCCTTCAGGATAACTTAATGCCCACTCAGAGCAGTTTACAAAGTACGTCATTATTATCCCCACAACAAAACACCCTGCGAGGTGGGTGGGGCTGAGAGAGCCCTGAGAGAGCTGTGACTGACCCAAGGTCACCCAGCTGGCTTCAAGCAGAGGAGTGGGGAATCAAACCCGGCTCTCCAGATTAGAGTCCTGCTGCTCTTAACCACTACACCAAACTGGCTCAGCAGTAGAGTACCTGCTCTGCTTACAGAAGCTTCTGGCTTCAGTCCCTGGTATCTTTGGTGAAGGGATCTCAGGTGGCCCTTCTGCTATGCTGACAGAGAGTCAGAGGCCAGTCTCAGGCAGGTATAGAGGGGGGCTGTCTTGTATAAGAGAGTTAAATGCTGACGTGTGTATTTGGGGTGTGTGTGTCTTTCTGTCTCCGCAGGTATTCCTGGGGTGGCCAGCCTTTACTTATAACCCACCCCTTGTCAGATATCAAGACGACTGTCCCGCCCTGCAATAGCTGCCAAAGCAAAAGAATCTTTGAATTTCAGCTTATGCCTGCCCTGGTCAGCAGGCTGAAGAGCAGAGAGGAAGGTATACTGAGCTCTCTTACAGTTTCCATGTAAAGGTAGCCATCTGCAACAGTAGCATTTTATACCACGGACAGGTAGAATCGTTTCTAAATCCCTTGAAATGTGCACTCAGGGCGTCGAATACAACCTCTGCTAAAGCTGCTTTCCTGGACATGTGTGGTGCATCACAGCAAGCGGAAAATGGGGTCAGGTGAAGCTCCTTTGGCACTCCCAGGGTATGCACAGCCTCTTGTCTTGCACGGACTACAGGTTCAGTTTTCTGGGGCCTTCTCCCAAATGTTTCCCATGGAAATGAAGGAGCCCTTCCCAGTCCATCTGAGAAGACTTTCTCTGGGATAGCTTTCAACATGTATCTTATATATACCCATCCTGTCCCCCTCCCACTGCTTCTGAATGAAAATGCCTTTCTCATATTAGGTCTTGCTTGAGACATAATGAACAGGAGCCCAGCGGAAAGCTTTTCATTCTTTTCTGAAGAACTTTTAATACATTTTGGATAGAGACCTTCAGAGAGCCATCGAATACTGATTTTTGTACAGATGTGGGGTATGCATGTTTAATGTTTCAGTCTTTTAAAAAATGTCTAGGATGTTGGGTATTGCCAACACTGGAGGTAAGATTCAGGGCAGAGTGAAGAACGGGCTTTGATAAGATTCCCTTTTGGGGGTGGGCACGACAGGTCCGTTTTGCTTTCCAAGGATTTGTGCTCAAGGGCTTGGCTACACTCCCAGGACCTTCATATTCCCTGACCAGAAGTTCTGGGTTAGTTCCGCGCTGGGGCCCTTCTTTGCAAACCTGTTGATACCGTTCCTTCAGGAGCTGCGTGTGGAATAACCGTGAAGGATCCACACGCTGGTGCTGCATCGGTGAACTCATTCTCTTCCTGGGATTTTCTGGTCCACGTAGGGGTCGGTTCTATTTTGAGTTTTCTAGGGCCTTCTCCCAAATGCTTCCCATTGAAATGAGGAGCCCTTCCCGGTTCGCAAGTCCATGCCTCTGCGAACTTGCTTTAAAAATTAAGTGAGCCGGTTGGCACCATTGCTTCGTCACTAGACCGTATCCCAGGCTCCCTGTCCCCGTGTTTTTCTTAAGCAGCAAATCTGCTTGCCGTGCATCCAGGTCTCTGGGAGCAACTCGTAAAGTCGAGCCAATTCAGGTTTGAGAAAGAGAGCTTGGAGCTTCTGGCTAGAGTCAGCTGAAAAGAAAGAAGCTTTGGGGAAGGGGGGGAGATGCAGGGGGGACTCTCGGAACATCATACTGAGACATGTGGCTAATTCTGAATGGCACTGTCATTCCACTGGAAATGCTTAAAAAAACCCACCCTTGTAGCTGCGGTTGATATATTGCTCAGGCATCACAAAGGAGGAAGGCACTAGGAACAATCGAAACAGTTGTGCACCTCTGCTCCACAACAATAGGGGGAAAATGCAAGAACCCCCTAAAAAGCTTTGTGGGAAATTGGGAGCGTGGGGGTGGGAGGGAGAACCGCCAATTACCAGTGTCCTTTGGAACAACCGTCTTACGACTGTATGTACAAGTGATGCACCGCAATTGGTGGAACAGTCCCAGGCTCGCTCTTGGCAGATCCACAAAAGGCTGCGTGCTTTTTCTTACAGCTCCATGTGAAGGGGTGGAGACTCCTGTTTTTTAATTTAACGAAAGCTCAAAGTTCAAGGGAAGAGCCTAGAATTTTCTTGCAGGCATGAAACCCTTACACAGCTGATGGCAGTGGTTCTGTCCTGCAAGGTTCCATTAGGGGACTTCAGTTGTTCCTGCCTTTTTCAGGGCATGCTGCAGTCTGGCTTCTGTGGGTTCCTTTGAGGTAGGCAAGGGCCAACTTGGATGGCGGTGTCAGGCGATGGATGACAGGCTATGGCCGATAGATCCCTGTACCGTTGCAGCAAGAAATCCAGGCTCTTGGTTAAATGGCTTTATTCAGAAATCAGATCATTTCCACAGATATGTCCACAGAATTACTCAGAAGCAAGGTAAGCATCTAAGCAGTAAGAACAGGTTGACAGGAATGGTAACCTGTTGGAAAATCCTTCCCCTTAATACACATGTTTGCTCCTTCCCCCTCCCAACAGTAAAACAGGACTTTTGGTGCGAACTTGTCCTGAGAATGTCTCACATATTTGTACTATCAAGTTGAGACACAGAGAAAGCAAGAGATCAAAGTTGAGACATAGCAGTGCACGGGAGTGAGCAGTATACAAGGTCAGAAGCACTGAAAGTTTCTACAGTCCATTAGATAAGGCACCTGCGGCTTCAATAAGCCTGTGAAAGGAAACAGTTATGGCATTGGCAATATGACATCAAGTTATAGCATGAAACATTGGTTCAGAAACAACAGGTCAGCACTAAGTAGTGGCATGGATGGGGCACAGACATGAAAGGTGGGGGCAGCGGGCGTGAGCATTCTACCTTGGAAGTGGCATTCAGAAAGGATGGTGGTCTTTGGCCTCCTCTTGCCTGATTTTGTATCTATTGCTTATTAAAAAATACGCTTCTGTTGCTTGTAGTTTGAAAAGAGCTGTGTGGCTGCCAACCCGTTGAAACACAGACCTTCATAACATGCGAGCCAGGAAATCATATGGAGAGTTGAGTGTGCCTGAGCAGAGTTATTTCGGTATATGCTGATCATTGCAAATGATTGAACTACTAGCTGTCTTAGGTATCATCTAGTACGTTTGACATTTTGATGCTGCAATTCTGAACCAACTTTGCACAGAGAAACTGGTTCTGAATTCAGTGGTGATATCCCATATCCAGAGGAACCATTTTTTGCTACACATACCACCACCCCCCTCCAGCATTTTTATTGTGCAGATTTGGTAGTAAACGAAGCAGGTATTCAAAGGAGAATTCATTTGTGGTATTTGAATGATTGGATATAATCAGGGCTTTTTTCTGGGGAAAGAGGTGATGGAACTCAGTGGGTTGCCAGCACAGGGGGCAGCTTCTAGTGGGAGGTGGTCCATCTGGTACCATGTGCGCACACGCAAAGTGCGCACACGCTTCCAGAACCGTGCAATGACATCACTTTGGGTCAGCTGGAACAAAGGGGGAGTTTTTTAAAGTTTAAATCGCCCTCAGCGAAAATGGTCACATGGCCAGTGGCCCCGCCCCCTGATCTCCAGACAGAGGGGAGTTTAGATCGCCCTCCGCACCACAGTATGGAAGGCAATCTCAACTCCCCTCTGTCTGGAGATCAGGGGGCGGGGCCAGTGGCCATGTGACCATTTTCAAGAGGTGCCGAAACTCCGTTCCACCACGTTCTGGCTGGGAAAAAGCCCTGGATATAATAGGGTTTTACAACCTCAAAAACTGTTTCCCCCCACCTCTAGATCCATCCGTGGAATTTGGAACAGCGCTGGTGTACACGTGTGAGAAGAGCTGCTGGCCAGTTAATCATCCGGTGCCCCTGGAAGAATTTATTTTTGTGCAAGAAGATCCAGATCAAAAGCTGTTTAAATAGATCCTATTTAATTCCTTGTATAAATAAAGCTGTATTTTGTTAGTCCAAACACAAAGCCTCGTATGTTCATCAGAAACAGAGAAGACAGGCTCAAGGTATTGTTTATTGAAAAACATGTCCCATTTCCAGGCTTGGTTCCAAAATACCTGAAGCACCTCTTTCTCTCCTATCAGTTCTGCCTGTTCCCTGAGATCAGTGGGTGAGGCCTTCCCCAAGGAAATCTGTGTTGGTTGAGGGAATATTGGAGGCAACCCATGGGAGGGACTTCCCAGTGGCAGCCTCCAGGCTGTGGAAGTTAGGAGATAAGGTTGGTGCTGCTACAGGCCTTCTGGAGGAATCTCAAGACTGTTCTGTCCTGGAAGGATCCATGCGACTTTATTGGATTGGGCAATGCTATCAGATTCTACAGAGGGCTGTAACATTTAAATTTTTTTAGGATTGTTGTTATTCCCTTTGTGGCCAATGGCTGGATATAACTTTCCTAAATACATAACTTTTTTTGTCCTGCCTAAACCAGATCAAATTCAGCCGGTGCTGTGGTCAAAGACTTGTTTGACTGAATGTACGTGTTAGCGAATGTTGCTTGGAGTTTTGCAGGATTAGGGAATCTGGGAAGCAAGTATGCTTGGGGAAGGCAGAGGGCAGTGCTGTCTGCAGAAGGCATCTGGGATGGGGCAGAGATGAAGCCAAATGAGATGCAATGCTGCCAGATATTTGGGAGGCATTTGTCTGCTCTCCTGGTGCATCTTCCAGGTTCCTTCAAAAGCCGTTTCTGTACATGTGAACCTTTGAAGGACAGTTCCGCAGCCATTGGGCCATATAAGTTCCTGTGGCTGCCCTGCCAAGATACTTCCTTGCCCTTCCCAGTGCCCCATCTCAGGTGTCAAAGGTTCTTTGGGACTAAGCCATACATGGTATCCCAGGCCAAGACTATTGGATACTCACTTTAGGAAGAAGCAGCATAGGTCTGGGCCCTTTCCCTAGTTTGACCATGTTGAGCAAACACAGTGGAATTCATCCCAGCTTTCATCTTTCCTGCCTGTCCTGATGACACAGGGAAGCTTTCAGAAGCAAGGGGCTGTGGCTCACTGGCAGAGCATCTGCTTTGCATGCAAAAGGCTGCAGGTTCAATCCCTACCTATTGCCAGTTAAAAATGATCAGGTAAGAGGTGATGTGAAGCACTTGTATTGAAGACCCTGGAGATGAGTGGTTTTCAACCCATGATTACAGAGCCCCCCATAGTTAGGTTCTGAAGCCCTACAGAGCTGCCGTTGAGGGAGAGCTGCCTTTGGGAAGAACCTGTACAGAACAAAGGTGCCATGTTTCCTACCTCTACCTGCAGGCTGAGAAGAGTTCCAGAATAGCACCTATTTAGGTAACTTGGTAGAGGAGAGGGTTCCTCTGTTGCTCTGATCTTCGGTTTGTTCCTTGCTACAGTAAGCTGCTGGTATTTGACCTCCCGGGGCTGCAGCCCTTTTCATCTGCTGCCCAGTTTTGACAACAGATCAGAACTTGGCCTTTCTCTCTTCCCGTCACAAGACTGATGTCATGTGGCTTCTGCAGAGGGCCACGTGCTCAGCAGGTGCCGGTTTGGAAAGACTGAAGACTACAGAAAACACTGGCCTTGATAGACCAATGGTCTGATTCCATGTAAGTCAGCATCTTATTTCTGGGCCTGTGATTCAGTTGCCGAACATCTGAATTCCAAAAGTCCTGTTCAATCTCCAGATAAAAGCACCTGAGACCCAGAAGAGCCAGTAGGCAGCACTTTATAGACTAACAGGCTAACTCAGTATAACAAAAGTCCAATGATACCTTAAAGGTAACATTTATTTCAATATGAGCTTTCATGAGTGATAAATTTTAAAGTTCATTTTAAAAAAATAAAATTTTCTGAAATAAATTATACTTTATATAAGAGGTTATTGGGGCAGGATTCAGAAAGATAAGGAACATGATGAAGAATTTACATCTTGCACACTTGATATGTTTGCATTATAACTGAACAATTACCTGAGAATGTATGGCATTTACAGTGCAATCCTAAACAATCCTAAACAATCCTAAACCCATAGGCTTAGACTGGAGTAACTCTGTTTAGGATTTCACTGTTTCACAATTACTGGTAGCAGCTAGAATATTAATTAATAGAACTGGAAAAAATGTATATTCCCATCTTGGGAGATAACGGTTGCAAAAAAACTGTGTGTGTCATGATTATGGATAAAATTTCAATGTGGAAGCAGATTCTTTTCGAGGAGAAAGATGTTCAGAGACTTTTTTATGCAATGATGCACTCCTTTCATTGAACGTTGGAATAAGTATTTTTCCATGGAATCAGCAAAGAAAGAATTATTAAATTTGGTGTCGTAAGTGGATTTGAATTTGGAAATGCAAAACTGTTATGATGGGCTATCAGCAGGAAGATTAACAAGGAAGATACAGTTTGTGTTTCTCAGGTACGCGTTATGTATTTCTCTCTCTCTGGTTGCAAATTTTCTTTTTAAAAAATCAGTATGAGCTATCATGAGTCACGGCTCACTTCTTCAGATATGCGGAAATAGGGTTGCCTGCTCTGGACTGGGAAATCGCTGAAGAGAAAGCTGCTCTGCAGGGACGCTGTCCCAGAGAATCCACCATCCAAAGCTCCCGTTTTCTGCAAGGGAACAGATTTCTCTAGTCCGGAGACCAACTATAGCTCTGCGAGAAGTCCAGGCTCCATCTGAAATTCCTATGTATAAATCAAACTGGGGATCCTTCTTATGAGGAAGACTTGATTCTTGGAGAAAATGGTGGCTTTGGAGAGTTGACTGTCTGGCATCGCATCCTCCCCTTCCAAACATATCCTTCTAAAATGTATAAACTTTTGTTGAGGTTTGAGATGGTGGAAGAGCAAGTAAAAGAATGTATGATTAAATGGGCGAAAAATTGTGGACATGATATATTAATGGAGCAATGGGAAAATATGGGGACAAGAGGGCTGAAATTCACATTAAACTCCAGTATTAAATTTTTTATAAAATGATGTATCGTTGGTATATGACTCCTGAAAAACTGGCTAGAATGTATAAGGGGGCATCAAATGTATGTTGGAAATGTGCTAAACAAGAAGGGACATTTTTTCATATGTGGTGGACATGTAAGAAAGCAAAGAGTTTTTGGTTGCAGATACAATCATCGATTCAGAAGATTTTGAAGATTAAACTTCAGCTGAAACCAGAGACTTTTCTGTTGGGAATAATGGACAGCCAGTTGGAAAAAAGTTTTAGAACACTGTTTTTATACTTTATTACAGCAGCAAGAGTACTTTATGCACAAAAGTGGAAAACTACAACGTTGCCTACAGTGGAGGAATGGTTGACAAAAGTTTTGGAGTTTGTGTCAATGGCAAAACTTACTGCATTAATTAGAGAAAGGGCATTAACTAACTTCTTGACTGAATGGAAACCGCTAATAGACTTTTTGCATGAAATGGATAACAAGGATTTGATAACATCTGGATTTATGCATTAAGAAACAGGAACAATAGAAAAAAGAGGGGGTTTGTGACTAACTTAGAATAAGTGGGACTCTAGAAATGATATATACTTGTTGCTGAGAAAATCGGAACTCAACTTTTAGTGTAGGGTTTTTTTGTTTTGTTTTTTCCTCTTAATATTATAGATACATGTATTGTTAATGTGTTATGTTTAGAATTGTTTATTCTTGTTCTCTGTTGTTTATTGTGGTGTGGTGTGTAGTTTAGTTTAAATAAAGACAATTTTAATACCAAATATATCCTTCCCCAGGCTCCCTCTGACAAATCCCCAGGAACTTTTCAACCCGGAGCTGGCACCCTTCTTCCCGCATATGGAGCCAGTGTAGTCTAATTGTTTGACTAGGATCTGGGAGAACCAGGTCGAATCCCCCCCACCTTGCCATGGAAGTTCGCTGGGTAACTTTGGGCCCTCTCAGCCTAACCTCCCTCAACAGAGTTGATGTTTAGGATAAAATGGAGCAGGGGGAAATGATGTAAGCCACTTTGGATCCTCATTTGCCATTTTTTCTTAACTCTCTTTTATCTTCATTATTTTTATTTCATCAGTTCTTCCAGCACTAATGCTCTGATCTTATTGTTATCCCCTGATGTACTAACTTATTTATCGCAGATTTGGTTTGTTTTACTGGCCTTTGCTGTAACAATAGATGACTGACTTTGGGTCCTCATTGGGGGAAAAGGTGGGGGATAAATAGGGTTGCCAGCTCCAAGTTGGGAAATTCCTACAGAACTGGGCGGTGAAACCTGGAGAAAGTGGGGTTTGGGAAGGGAAAGGACCTTGCATGGCATAATTCCATAGAGTCCACCCCCAAAAGTAGCCATTTTCTCCAGGTGAATTGATCTCTGTGGCCTGGAGGCCCAGTTGTAATTCCAGGACATCTCCAGCCATTACCTGGAGGCTGGCAACCCTAGGTATAAATGAAGTAAATATCTGAAGAAGTGAGCTGCGACTCCCAAAAGCTTCTACTGAAATAAATGTTGCTCCCAGTCATGAAGGTGCCAGTGGACTTCTGCTCCGCAACAGACCGACAGGGCTTGTCTCCGAGACTCAGCGACCCCAAAATATCACTATTTAAAAAACTGCAGCCAAATAAGCTTTTTGAGGCTCCCGTCCCCCTCCGCCCTCCCACGAGGAAACGCAGCTCCTCCCCGCGCAGTTCCCCGCCTGCCCGCCAGAGGGGGCGCCGCGGGAAGCGAGCGGCCTCTCTGGGGCACCCGCCTCGAAGGCCCCCCGCGCGATGGAGTCGCGCATGCGCGGCGCCTCGCCCCTCCTCTCGGCTCCTCATTCTTCTTTTGCCTCTCCGGCCCTTTTATTTTCCTTTTTTTCCCGCCCGCTCCGCTCTCCCCTCAGGCGGCCTCCGGGCTGGCGATGGCGGCCTTGCAAGGGGAGCTGGCCGAGGCGGTGGCCGGCGCGCGGCTGCTGGTGGTGGGCGCCGGAGGCATCGGCTGCGAGCTCCTCAAGGACTTGGTGCTCACCGGCTTCGTCAACATCGACGTGGTGAGGCGCGCGGAGGGGGGGGGGGGGGCGCTTCTCCTCCTCCTCCTCCTCCCCCCCCCACCGGCGGGGTGGGCTGGGCTTGTGACGTCGCCGCGGAAAAGGCGCGAACTCGGAAAGGCCTCCTAGTGGAGCCTCCACGTGCGGGCGCAGTCCACCTGGCTGGCTGCACAGAGCCGCCCTCTCCTCTCTCCAGCCCTTCCCCAGAGCCTCAGGGTAGCCACTGATGGGGATGGGCAGGCATGGTTTTACCTGGGGTGTGAAATGGAGCCTCTGTGCTCAGGGCGCAGTCTATCTGGAGGCCACGGGGCGGCTCCCTCTCTCCTGCCCTTCTGCTTGGGGGGCTTCCTGCTGGCCACTGTTGGAGGCAGGGGGTGGGCCAAGTGGATGCTGCCCATCATCTGAGGTGGGTAGTTCCTCTGGTCTTTCAGAGAGCCCTTCCATCTTTTTCGAGTGTTCTAATATTGAGTGATTCACACGTTGGATAATGCACTTCTAATCCTCTTTATAGATCGTTTGGAACGGATTTTTTTGTTTGCGGAACAGAAAATCCACCTTGAACTATTGATAACGTGCATTGGAAGTGCTTTATCCAACGTGTGTGGAATCAGCCATTGAGGACTTTACAGTTGTGGCGGTTTAGGATGTTTGGTAGAACAAGATGGGTAGCTGTGTCTGTAGCAGTAGAAAAGAGCAAGAGTGCTGTAGCACTTATAAGACTTAACACAGTTTGGGATAGAGGATGAGCTTTCGTGAGCCACAGCTCACTTCTTCAGATACAGCTAAAATGTGAGTCCATCTGTCCTTATATCTTGATGAGTGCAGTGATGGACAGTGATGAAGTGAGTTGGACTCACTTAGCTATATCTGAAGAAGTGAGCGTCTGTGACTCCCGAAATCTCATACCCTACTACAGATTTTGTTAGTCCTGTCGGTGCTGCTAGACTCTTGGTCTTTTAGGATGGTTATTAGACTTGTTTTTACTTTGAGAGCTCTCCTTTCAGAAAGCGGTGTATAAACTTTCTCAGTAAATACAATAATATTTTTACCAATGATGTGAGGCTGGACCTCCACGTGCAGGGGTAGGCTTGATAAGCTGATGCTTGTTCTGAGCCAGAAAGGCTGCTCTTTTAAAGCACGACATTCATGGTGGATACAGCTTCTTGCATGTTCTGAGTCGGAATACCTGATTTTTGGGAAGCATAGCTATGGCACAGTGGTTAGTGTCATATTAGAATTTGGGGGATTCGCATTCAGATCCCCACTGCCACGGAGGTTTGCTGGGTGAGTTGTGCCGCACCAGTCGCACATTCTGCCTGACCTCCACGCAAAGTAGTTGTAAGGATAAAATGGAGGGGATGTAAACTGTTTTGGGTCTCCATCAGGTCGGAAGTTGGATTATGAATGAAGTAAATAAACAGTTTTGAATATCAGGTGCTGGATGCAATCTGTAGAAGATACCCACCACTTTCATTTTGAGATGCTCAGAGGCGTTTGGTCAATATCGCTTTCACACTTGACGCTAGACTGGATGGTCTGATTCAGCAAGGCAATTTTTATGTAGGTTTGTGGTCATCTTGTCAACTGCTCCCTGTTGGGATGTAACTAGTACTTAATCTGTCTTAACTGTTCAGTATGTTGGCCATCCCTTTGCAAAAATTCAGGATGGGTAAAAACGTTCTTAGAAACCCAAAATCTTCTGGTGCTGCCTTCTTTTGGGACAACAAAATGGCAACTAAAACTGAATGGGAAATGCATATTATTTCTGGGAAATGATCACAGCTGTGTTTCAGTGAGCTGCAGAGGAAGGGGAAGATAGTTAACAGTTGATGTTGAGCAACCACGCTGTATGTTGTCTTTATTAATGTGACTCGAAGCTTCAGCAGTAAACTTCAGTTGTTTCAGGCTTAGAGGCTATGGTGTAACATTGAAATGGAGGTGTACTCTCAGATATGTTGGGTCCAGGTACTTCAGAGCTTTATATGTCAAAATACAGCGACTTGAAGAGACCATGGAAGATATTATGGAGTCAGTGCAGATTCTTAAGCCCTGGTGATTTGTGAATCTGATGAATGCCCCTGTGAACTTTGGTGTGTACCTGTTGAAGCTTCCAAAGCATCTCTAAAGATATCCCCATGTAGACCCATCTGGTCTGGATATTGTAAAGTCATAACCTGAGGCAGGCGGTCAAAGTGGTCGAATGGCTGTTGCATAGGTATCCATAGTGTGAGTAGGTGTATTAAAGCATCCTTCTTGAAAGAAATCGCAGCATCTGGAATTCATGATTTCCTAATTGTTGTGCCTATGTGTTTTGCCAAGAATATTTCTTTGAGCAGTTGTTTCAGCTACACATTTTTATGCAGCAGGTGTTAAATGTTTTCTTTCACTGTCAGATTTTCAGTTGAATTAATACTGTTCTGTAATAGAAAGACCGGGATGCACTGGTTCAGCATTGCCACCTGCCTCAGATTATCATGTCAGCACATGACTGATTTATTTTAATTATGCAGATTAAACCAGTCAGATTACTAACTGCTTATTGCAAGATAAAAGCTAGAAAATCATAGTTATTTGGAAAAGTAGGATAGCAGCTATTTCACGAACACCAGATTTCTTGTTCTTTTTGAGTCGTCACTGCTGTTATGTCCTGACTTTCTGTATATGCAGAAAGTCTCACTTTCAAATAGTTCTGTCAAAACTAGAACTTTTTGTTGGTAAATTGAATTTCTGGTTATACTTCAATATACTTATCTTTCAAAGACTTCCATAGGTATAAAATCAATAATCTGCTCTTTCTCAACTTGGTCAGAGTCGTCCTGATGCTGCAGCATATCTCTTTGGAATAAATGCATAGTGGTTTGTATTTGTATCTTGGCCACTTCATCAGTTTAGGCATTTGCAGGCTTGGTTCTTGTGGACACAGAAGAAAATGTTTAAGAATTTGGCATACAAAACACGAGTATAAAATGTATGAGTGTATACTGCCTTTTCCCATTTGAATATCGTGGAGAAAAATACAGGATTTTAAAAAAGGTTTGATGAAAAACATCATACCATTTCAAAATTCAAGAGGGAGAATCATTTGAATGGTACTTCAGGTCATAATTGCTTCAAGTTGAAAGCTCAGGCCCCTTCTTTGTGATGTGCTTAACTTTGCATCTGCAAGGAATATTTCACCTGGAAGAGTATTCAAGCATACTGTTGCTGTATTCTTAACTGGCAGAAAAAAGCCGTGAAAGGCTAACTGGAAAAACTATTATTAAACTCACACTTAAAGAGTGTATCACACATATAAAGAATCATTTAGTAATAACAATCTCTCAGGGGTCTCATAGTACATGTATTATACCTTGGATATATACGGAAGGCAAAGCATCTTACAAAGGTTCATATTAACAATGGCAACTACAAAGTGCCAAGTGCAAGAATAACGTATTCATATAACAATGGCAGGAAACAAAGTGCCAAGTGCAAGAATCAATTCTTTTACAAAGTATCAATACCTAATGTTGACAATCTCGTCTAACAAGTAACCAAGTAACGCAAAATAATTGTTGATTTTGGAGGTACAGATAAATGCAATAAATATAATAAAGTCCAATATTCTGTACAATGATCCAAGTCAGAAGTTATGATGTACACACTGGAGAATAACTGCGATGGAAAGCCAGCAAAGTAAGCCCGTTTCAACTCTTCATATCGGCAGTTATTGTAACAAAAGGATCAAATACAAGTACAGTCAAACACCTCATGTTTACTCTTCCGTTATCAGCAACCGTCTTCCATTAGCAGTAGTACTGACGGTGGCGGCTAATAACCGGAGTGATAGGGAGTGGAGAGTTTGGAAGCATCCCTTCTCTGACATAGGCATGAAGGGTTGTCTTTGTAAAAGAATTTCAACAAATCTGAAGTGTTTGCCTTTATGTATTTCTAGATTGATCTGGATACCATCGATGTCAGTAATCTCAACAGGCAATTTTTGTTTCAAAAGAAACATGTTGGAAGATCAAAAGCACAGGTGAGAGAAATTTTGAAGTTCATTCTTATCCAATAAGCGCTCAACCACAGTTATGTATATAGCGTTGGGGAAGAAGTATACCTGTTATGTGTTGACTAGATGAACATTGCATGTAACTGCTTGAAGGAGTTTTCTAATACAGCTAATATAAAGATATCTTCTAATATACCTTCAAATATATCTTCTATAAAATTATTTTTGAGACATTCTAAATGCTTACCAATAACTCACTTATTCTTAAAATCTGTGAGGCTTTTTTGTTTTTGCGCAGCATGAAATTTAAAGGTATGTGTTTCTTGAATGAAATCATTGAAATGTTGGTTGTGTATTCTTGTGTAGGTTGCCAAGGAAAGTGTTTTGCGGTTCCATCCAGGAGCAAATATAACAGCTTATCATGACAGTGTTATGAAGTATGTCCAGTTCTTTTCTGAAACACTTGCAGATAAGTCCATAGAAGTCACACGTCCACAAATGTTTTCACTAGCTACGTGTGCCCACAATAGTTTTGTTAACAATCGGTGTGTCATGGCTGAGAGCAGCAAGAATAAACGGTTTCCAGTAACAAAATCTTTACTGCCTGAAAGTTATTATTTCTTCAGACAAATAAGCAAGTGGCTGTTTTTACTCTTGAGTTATTTTTTTAAAAAAGTTATTCTTTATTTGGGAAATTATGTCTTACTTCAGTATGAAAGTGTGTGGTTTGAATGTGCAGGAAATATAAGAAGGTTTATATAGAATTAGTATATATAAATTACTGTACATATGTGCAGTTTTATATGCTGTACTACATGTTGTACAGAGTAGATTCTGAAGGCTTTTGAAAGCAAGTTATGGCCCTTCAAAACAAAAAAAATCTTGCTAGACTGTCTGCCTGGAAATGTCACAAACCGTTCTGATCTAAAAACAGAGCAGGCAGTTTGGAGAAGTGGTACAGGAATCTAATTTCTTAGCTGCTGGACAAAAAACATGGACATTTTTATTTTGGTCATTAGAAGGACATGAGGGCTTATAAGATGAAAGTTTTCAAATGAACTAATTCTACCATCTCTTCTGTTGTATTGTCGAAGGCTTTCACGGCTGGAGAACGATGGTTGTTGTGGATTTTCCAGGCTGTATAGCCGTGGTCTTGGCGTTGTAGTTCCTGACGTTTCACCAGACACTGTGACACTGAGAGATCCCTGTCTTTTGGTGCTACACCTCTGAAGATGCCAGTCACAGCTGCTGGCAAAACGTCAGGAACTACAACGCCAAGACCACAGCTATACAGCCCGAAAAATCCACAACAACCATCTCTTCTGTTGTTTGTGGTGGACTATAAACCGATGCATCTACAAAACATTCAACGTGAGTATGTGTTCTTTTTCTGCAGCCCTGACTATAATGTGGAATTTTTCCGGCAGTTTACACTGGTTATGAATGCCCTGGATAACAGAGGTGAGATTTTTACATCCTGGTATAAGACAGATAAAATCCATGTCTTTGAAATGGGAAGTGTTGAATTCTGCTTTCTTCTGACCTGGGCACATTCACGGCCTCATTCAAATCTTTCAGTCTCTTGTCAGCCTTCCCATTTCCTCATTATCTAGTACTCTAGGAGTCCCCATGGACAACAGCTGTTGTTTCCCCCTGTACATCTGAAAAAGTTGCAGAATTGAACATAGCTGTGTTTGACTTGCTGCTTGGAAAGAAAGGGCAGAATTGGAATGGGCGGGAAGACCAGGTTGATGCCAAAAGCCTTTGGAAAAGTCAGTGACCGTGTTCTCTAATTCCTCTGCATCCAGCTGCCCGGAATCATGTGAACAGGATGTGTTTGGCTGCTGACATCCCCCTTATAGAGAGTGGAACTGCTGGCTACCTTGGACAAGTGACCGTTATTAAAAAGGTGGGACCATGTCACTCTTTTGACAGTTCCTGTGCTCATTATGGTATTAGATTTCTGCTTCCCACTAACTCCATGGGGGAAAAAATGTTTCTTTTAGGGAGTGACAGAGTGTTATGAATGTCATCCTAAGCCAACCCAGAAAACCTTTCCGGGCTGTACAATCCGCAACACTCCTTCTGAACCCATTCATTGTATCGTGTGGGCAAAGTATTTATTCAAGTAAGCTTTTCTTTTTTTAAAAAAAAGCTCTAATCATTTTCTCTCCGACTTTCTATCTGAAAGCTTTGCAATCCTGTGCATGCGTCAGTCCTGCTTTCTGTACTTGGCATACTTGAACCGTATCTTCATTTATTTTATTTTTATTTTATGTTATTTATCTTTCTCACTGAGACTCAAGGCAGATTACACAGTTTACGTCAAAACAATCAATGGCCGGGGCATTTGGTAAACAATACAATAGGGTATAGATTGCAGAAATTTAAAAATAAGTATAATTCCAAATACAGAGTTGAAACGTAACCCCTAGGCTCTTAACCAAAATCGAGCCAGTTTGGTGTAGTGGTTAAGAGTGCGGGACTCTAATCTGGAGAACCGGGTTTGATTCCCCACTCCGCCACCTGAAGCCAGCTGGGTGACCTTGGGCTAGTCACAGTTCTCTGGAGCTCTCTTAGCCCTACCCACTTCACAGCGTGAGGGATAATAATGAAATACTTTGTAAACGGCTCTGAGTGGGCATTAAGTTGTCCTGAAGGGCGGTATATAAATCAAATATTATATTATTCCTCTGCTTGAAGCCAGCTGGGAGACCTTGGGTCAGTCACAGCTCTCTCAGAGCTCTCTCAGCCCCACCCACCTCACAGGGTGTTTTGTTGTGGGGATAATAATGACATACTTTGTAAACCACTCTGAGTGGGCATTAAGTTGTCCTGAAGGGCGGTATATAAATTGAATGTTGTTATTATTATAGCGTTAAACAGGTTTTCCCTGGCAGCTCTTCTGATCCACGATCCACCACATATGAGCAGAACCACAAAGCCTGGTGCCTCAGCCAACTGGTCCGGGGGATACCATGGTCAATGACAGCAAAAATCCTTGAGAGGTCCAGGAAAATTAGCAGGATCACTCTCACGCATCTGTGTCCCAGCAGTGATCATCAGCCAAGGCCGGCATGACCATTTATGTTTGAGAACCAAGCTTGAAACTTGACTGAAATGGGTCCAGTAATAATTTTTCCTCCAAGAACTCCTGAAGTTGTATGGCTGCTGTTCGTTCCAGCATCTTTACCATGAAGAGAGTATTTGCCGCTAGCTAATAGTTTGGGGTCTAAGGAGGGATCTCACAACTACCTTCTTCAAGGCCGCTAGAATGACTCCTTCCTTCAGTAAAGCATTTGCTGTGCTGGCAAACCACTCCAACTAGATACTATGGCCAAAGATGGGCAAGGGTCAAGCTTAGAAGTGGAGTCATGGCTGAGTGATAGAGCATCTCCTTTACAGACTGAAGGTCCCAGGTTCAATCCCCAGCACTCCCAGTTTAAAGTGATTACGTAGGAAGTGAAGTGGAAGACCTCTTCCTGAGACCCTGGAATGCTGCTGCCAGAACAGATCTTAACATACCAAAGATCTGACTCCTGTCATCCAGTGTGTAGAGTTTAGGGGTCTTTTGTTAAGTTTGTGAGTAGGATTTGGGTATGAGGCAGTTTAAATTAGACTTGTATTCTATTTCTTGTTTTGCATTTGCCTATTTCTAGAAAAGTACACTTCCCTTTTTCTGGAGGAAGTGTGCAGGCATGCGTGAGGTATGCTTGCCAAGTATAAGAAAATAGAACACAGACTTCAGAGCTAGCAAACCAATGCAAGGAGAATAACGTGAGCTGCTTTAGGTCCCCATCGGGGAGAAAGGATGGATATAAATGAAGTAAAATAAAAAAAAAATCCTTCCCATCAAATGCCTAAAATGGTGTAATAGGATTCCCAGAAGAGCTCCCATTCGGGCATTGATTAGACCCGTATCAGCTTAGCTTCAGTAGAGTTTCTGTATCATGTACCCACCAAACATCCCGCCAAACATAGGAGCCTGTTTCTTATGGACAGAACTCAGTATGTTGATCTTTTTAAACAATATTTCACTAAAGATACTTCAGGCTCTAACCAGGGGAAAATATATATATATATATTCCTTGTGTTTTTTAATGTGCAGTCAGTTGTTTGGAGAAGAAGATGCTGATCAAGAAGTGTCCCCTGACAGAGCTGATCCCGAAGCAGCTTGTAAGTGTAAAATTGTCTGTCTGTTGCTAACTGGATCCGTCTCATGCAGCCTATGAAGAGGATTTTAGTGTGTAGAGATGGATGCCTGAATGAAAATGTATTAGCCTTGACAAAGGCACAATACTCCTGCTTGTTCGATCTAAGCTTGTGCTGAAGTCTCAGGAATTATTTCTGAAGCCCGTATATCTAGAGACTTGATCCTCTAGAAGAGCCTCCTGTCCGTAGAAAACTGTCTGCCTCCTGGAAATGTTTTATTCCCCCCCACCTTGGAACTGTACCTTTCTGGAAGATCATCTGAACCTCTGTGCTTTCTGTTTATGAATATTGCTTCGAGCCCCTATCTTCAGTCACTGAAATGCAATGGCTCAAATGCTGCAACTAGCGTTGTGATTCTCTAGTAGGCAAAGTTTTACTGAAGTCCCAAGAAACCCTGTAAATATTCTAGAGGCAATATGTCAATACAGTGTGCTCTAGTTAAAACAGAACTGTATCGGGGGAGCGAAAAGGCCCCGTGGCGCAGAGTGGTAAGCTGCAGTACTGCAGTCCAAGCTCTGCTCGTGACCTGAGTTCGATCCTGGCAGACGCCGGATTCAGATAGCTGGCCCAGTTTCCTGGGGGTAAAGTGTAGATGATTGGGGAAGGCAATGGCAAACCACCCTGTAAAAAGTCTGCCAAGAAAACGTCATGATGCGACGTCCCCCCATGGGTCAGTAATGACTCGGTGCTTGCACAGGGGGACTACCTTCACCTTTATCAGGGGAGTGACCTTAATAGTAAATAGACTGTTATTTGATAGGGGAGCCAGCAGAAGCAGAGGCCAGGGCAAGAGCCGTGAATGAAGATGGTGGTATTAATCGTGTCTCAACCAAGGAATGGGCAAAATCAACGGGATACGATCCAGTTAAACTCTTTACAAAGGTACTGAGTCCTGTTAAAGATTCTCTATACTTCCGTGTAAATTAAAGAAAATAGTGTTGCCGGTGAAACAGAGGAGTTGCACAGTATCACGTGGAAAGGAAATGATACGTTGGGTGATTCTAGATTTGAAATCAGATTCTACCCCCACATTAGCCCTGGGGATGAATTGGTAGTCACAGTTCGGTGACCTGCAGCTCTGTGCAGATTCTTTACTGGCTGACTGGTATTGTTTGTGGTGGTTTTATGAGAGGTTTAGTGACAGAAACAAAGCAAGAAATTCTGTCCTTCCTAACCTGGTGCTACATTTTCATACGCCGTTGGCTTCACTATGATGGAAGTATGCTAAGCTTGGGGCTCCTGTAGCTTGGAGAAATGTGGGCTGGCAAAGATCTCCTCTGAGAAAGAATCGGAGTAATGGGTACCCTGGGCTGTGTTAGACTTGCTCTCCAAATCTTGTTTTTAAGCTTTTCAAAGATGACATCCGGTATCTGCTAACGATGGATAAACTCTGGAGGAAAAGGAAACCCCCAATGCCTCTGGACTGGAATGAAATACAAAACCAGGGTAAGCGTTTCTTGTCCTTCTGTGGTAGTAAAATAACTGTCGGGCTGTCTGTCAAGGAAAGAGTTGGCCCTGTCTTGGCTGTCCCCCTCCAGGGAGCACTTCAGCCTCCACATGTTCCCTCCTTCTCCTGTACCCAACAGCCCTGGAGCAGTCAAGGGCCTTCTCTGTTGCCACTGCCCTGGTCTAGGGGGAGCCAACTAGCGTGGGACCAGAACAACTCCCTCCCTCCACCCTTCCAAGCAGCACCCCTCTACTGCCTGGGCATTGCCCGGCGTAAAACCTAAGTTTGAAGCATGAGGACCCAGGCCAGATAAAACAGCTAGTTTATTAAACAAAGCAAGAAAAACAGTTGTAAAATAGACAGAAGGTTTCATGCTGTGTATGTTCCCAAGAAGCAGGGCAAAACATGATGCTGAAAGGAGTCAGCAAAGAAATAATAAAACCTCCATAACAAGCTATCTCACTGGTCCCTAGCTGTACTTCCCTACCTGACCCTTCCAGGGTCAGCCCTACCTTCCTTGGGTGAAGAATCCCTCCCATTGAGAGACCTCTCTGCCACCCAGCTCTTGGATGAAGGACTGGGAGAGCCTTGGATTAACTTTCCCAAGTGCCCCCTGGTGGCTATTGGCCAGCTTTTTCCTTCCAATTCCACCAGTCCTGGGCTGGGAGGGTATCTGGGAAATCTAGGCCCAGAGGGAAAACTTGCAGCCAGTCCTTTGTCTGGGGGGAAGGCTGCTCCATGTCTTGTGGGTCACTCCATGAACCGGCCTTGAGCCCAGGGAAGGGAAGGCAGTGTATAATCAGTGGCACATGAGCCCAGATTTATGACACTTGCCCTATTTATAAATTTCATTACTTTGCTGTTTTGCATGCTTAATGTTGGTGTGCTTATATTTAGCTTTCTGTGTAGCCTTTAGATCTTTAAAGTCTGCAGAACAGTTTGGAGGGTGGTGATAGAAACTAGGGTGAGAGTCAGCTCTTTGAGGGAAACCAGTTAGCAGTGTGCATGTTTGGGGACTGCAGCTCTTATCCTTGTTCTCAAGCCCTCCATTTATTTGAGAGTTACCTGTGAGAAGGTGACAACGTCATTCGGAATTTGACACGTCTTCCTTTTTCGCAAATGTTGTGAAGGAAGTGTTCAGAAGCGCTATATGTTATAAACAAAGGATCACATTTAAACATTATTTGTATTTTAGTGCCAGCCCACACGTGACTAACAAGTTGTCACTTGATACGAAACGCATTCTCAAGGGGTTGTGCATCAGATACTTCTGAGCTTTTCCAGACATAACCATGCTTTTCTAATGGAGTTGGGTTGTCCATTCAGCCAGGAATCAAGTGATAAGAGATCCTATAATGTACATATATGTGTGATCTTGCTTACTGTTGCACTAAAGTTCAGGTTTCTGTTTTTGTTTTGTAAAAAACAAGTTGCATTTGCAGATGGTGTTTAGGACACATTTTCAGGTGTGATGTGTAAAAATCGTGTTAGAAAAAATAATTTGGAGGATTTTTGAGATGGTTTTAAAGAGCAAGCTTCTCCATTATTTGCTTACTTAACATTTTCTCCCCCTTTGAAGTGAACAATGCATCTGAACAGAGTGAGCCCTCTTCAGGCCTTAAAGATCAACAGGTTCTGGATGTCAAGAGCTGTGCACGCCTCTTTTCTAAAAGCATAGAGACCCTGAGAACTCAACTGGCAGAAAAAGGTGATGGAGCTGCCCTTACGTGGGATAAGGTTAGTTCGGCAAATGCTTATGGGCTTGTTGCTGTCAGGGGAGACTATGTGCCAGGGCTGTGAACATGATCTTTTTAGATACGAAAATGATAAGTAACAAGCCTGTATTGCTGAGTAATCATAAGTATTACGGTCGGTAAAACATAACTATCCTGCGTTTAAACTGAGGAACTGTCTTTTTTTTAAAAAAATCATGTGAAATGGGTAAACTTGTTGACAGGATGACCCTCCGGCGTTGGACTTCGTCACTTCTGCTGCAAACCTCAGAATGCATATTTTTAGTATGAATATGAAGAGCCGGTTTGATATCAAATGTAAGAACAAAAACACTTCCCTTGATCCTTTCCCGTATTTGCTCTCTCCTTTTCGGTGCGCAAGAGAAATCTGACTTTCTGCTTGTTCGGCAGCAATGGCAGGAAACATCATCCCTGCTATAGCGACCACTAATGCTGTCATAGCTGGCCTGATAGTCCTGGAGGGCTTAAAGATTCTCTCGGGAAAAATAGAGCAGTGCAGAGCAGTAAGTCTGGTTATCCCCCCTTCCCCCCGTCTTCCTCTTTCCCTTGGTGCTTGGGCGTGCGGGATATTTATTACTCCTTTTCTCTCCTCTTCGGAGATATTCCTTAATAAGCAGCCAAACCCAAGAAAAAAGCTGCTCGTCCCTTGCGCCTTGGATCCTCCAAACCCGAACTGCTACGTGTGTGCAAGCAAGCCTGAAGTGACGGTGAAACTCAATGTCCACAAAGTGACTGTGTTGACACTGCAGGATAGAGTAAGTAAGCTTTTGTTACCCAGCTCGTAACGTTTTCAACTTACGTGGTGAATTTCTCATCTGTAGAATCTGTGCCTACCGTAGGCAGCAGCGTTTGCAGCAAGCGGCGCAGTCTGGGTAAGCCCTCAAGGGCGCCCGCTCGTAGAATTTATTACTGTCGTCATCTAAGCTGGAGGCCATCAAAGCTTGCTTGATGGCGGCAAGAATCTTCTACTGAAGCACGTGCATTTTATAGCGGAGGTTTCAAAGGATTTAAAACCAAGATTTTGAGACACACTTCTGTTTCCAGCAATAGCAATAAACAGACGGCGTTCTTTCTGTCTAGTGAAACAATTTGAGCTGCTGCAAATACTCTCTCAGTTTCCATCACGTGAGGCCTGGTGTTCATAATGCTTTTTCAAATTAAATATCGCTTGCCTTTCCAGATAGTGAAAGAAAAATTTAATATGGTAGCTCCGGATGTACAGATAGAAGATGGGAAAGGAACTATTCTCATCTCCTCCGAAGAAGGAGAAACCGAAGGTATGCAATGAGTGTTCCCTGATGCACAGTGCAGTGAGTATCCAAGGCCAGCCTGGCTCTTAAACTACCTTTAGCCCTGGCGGCATGTGTTGCCTAGGCACCAGGGATTCCAGTTGCAAACACATCCATTGCCGCTGTCACAAGCCATGTTTAGACATCAGAGAATCCCCAACCAATATGTTCATGTCCAAGCTGCAGGCGGAGTCTCCCTGGGATACCTGCTTGGGGGTGGGGCATTAATGCTAATGTATTACTGCCACTGGATGAAGTATTTAAGGTGCTGGATGCAATCATGTCTCTTGGAGTTCCGGCAACTGTTTGTGTTGGCCAAGGCACCTTGCATTCCACCATCACACGGACCTTCTGTACGTGTTTGGTTTTAATCACCTTTGACAAGTGTACCCGCTCTTCTTTGACATCAAGTGTAGCCCTCCTTCTGGCATCTGACACAGGCAAGCAGATAAAGGAGTGGCTGTATACATTGCTGTATAATCATTAGCATAACAGGGTTGTTGGTGGCTATGCGTAAAAACAGCCTTACTACATCTTTAGAGAAGCCCTGGAAGTCAACTCTTGTTCACTTGTTTTTTTGGTTTGTTCCTAGCAAATAACCACAGGAAGCTGTCAGACTTTGGGATCAGAAATGGTACTCGGCTACAAGCAGATGACTTCCTTCAAGATTACACCCTGCTGATCAACGTGCTGCACAGGTGAGAACCTTGTGGAATGGGGGTGGTACCGGAAGCTAGGGGAACAGCCTTCAAAGGGAGGGAGGGGCCATCTCTCTAACCCGGAGACCAGCTCTGCATTCGTGAGAAATGAGAGTGCAGCTGAGGACTATGATTTCTCTTTCTCTGGGGAGGAAGAATTTCTCAGATCCACTGCTAGAGCAGTTGTCCATGAATAGTTTTGGGATAGGGTGGGCAGCTTGGATAAGTGATGAGAAAAGTCATGTAAAGCAGCATTCCACATTGCTGGAATCTCTGAGGTAACTCCTACACCTATCCTTCTTTCCACTGAGCAAAGTCTATTTTTTTGTTCATTAAAATATTCATATCCTACCTTTCGTTTTGGCTCAATTTGAAGTCTTCTTCTAGTCCTAAGGAGCTTTCCTGGAACTTAAATGGCTCTTTCAGTGGGAGGAAGAACCACTTAAGTTGGAGGAAGGCTACTTGGAGGGTGCTTCGTCATCATCATCATCATCATTGATTTATGTACTGCCCTTCAGGACAACTTAACACCCACTCAGAGCAGCTTACAAAATGTGTTATTATTATCCCCACGACAATCACCCTGTGAGTTGGGTGGGGCTGAGAGAGCTGTGGAAGAGCTGTGACTGACCCAAGGTCACCCAGCTGACTTAGAGCAGAGGAGGGGGGGTAGTTGTGAATTTCCTGCATTGTGCAGGGGGGATCGGACACTAGATGACCCTGGAGGCCTCTTCCAACCCTATGATTCTGTGAGTGGGGAATCAACCCACTTCTCCAGATTAGAGTCCTGCCGCTCTTAACCACTACACCAAACTGGCTTGGAATCCGTCCCTCTGACTCCTGTTGGCCACAATCAGATGTGCGTTCAAGCGGGTTCATTTTTTTTTTAAAACCAGTGAAGAGCTTGAGAAAGATGTGGAGTTCGAAGTAGTTGGAGATGAAGTGGTTGGTCCCAAACCGTCAGAGCAGCCTGCCAAGAACATCACCAATGGGAGCGACGATGGGGCGCAGCCGTCAACATCCACAGGTAAGGAATCTCGGCAGGGATGGAGTTACTGAGCTATTCCCTGCCTTCTGGAGGTACTGGCAACTTTGGGCGATAGGTGAGAAGTTTAAAGGGATACAGGGATACTGCTAGTGGAAGACTTTGGCCGTTCTCCTAAGTCCATTCAAAGTTTAGATTTTTCTGTCTTTTCTTTAGCTTGTAAATGTTTAAACTTTAGGCACATGTTCCTAACAGCACCTTTTTTTCCAAAAAAAAGCTGATTTTGCAAAATGGCCCTTCCCAAACAATTCAGTGCGAGTTACTTTGTTAAGGTAGTTGTTTAGCTCCTGAAGTGACTTGTCCTTATGTGAGTACACAGTGCATTATCTTGTGCTTTTGTATTTAGCTTGACACACACACACACATACCCGCCCCAGGGGAAAACAACCATGTTCAGCTGCCCACTACGGCGTGTCTGTCTTTTCCAGCTCCAGATGAAGATGATGATGTACTAATTGTTGAAAATGAGGAAGATCCTTCTGCCAATGCTGACAGCCTAGAGAATAAGAGCCAGAAGAGGAAGCTGGAGGACGTGGAGCAAGCCAGCGCAAAAAGGGCACGTGCAGAGATGCCAGCCGAGGAGCACGATGATGTGATCGCAATAGACTGAGCAGTGGACACGCCAAGGGGAAGGATGATGGGGGTGTGGGAAACGTCCAGAACTAGAGTCCGCCAAGGGTCTTGGCTCCAAAAACTCAACCCCACCAGAGAGGCTGCTGGCTTGCAGAATCTATACCCGATCGCGTTCGGTAGCATTTAGAACTTCTCCAATATGATATACTAAACATAGTAGACTTTTTTAGTTTGTTTAAAAAAAGAAAGCTTGAGCAGTCATAAAAACAAAGCATGTTTTGTGTATATAATGTTTTGAAGGATCAATCCAGAAGGGGAAATCGAGGCCATTCCAGTTCAGTGAAGTGGCTTTATCGTGAGAGAAGTCTTGAGACGTTTCATTGTAGTTAGGGGTGGAGGAAAAGACAAGCTCTAGCCATTTTTCACACCTTCAAAGCAAAAAAAAACCTTGACAGTAACTGTATGTCATGTTTTGTAGGTTCAGCCGGCCCAAAATGTACATTACTGTAAAACAATTTGCTCTTTCAGTTCATACTGCCGGATGTTCGATGTCAGGAGCAGACTTTGGTGTTCTGTTACAGTTTCGGGTTATTTATATGGGGTGTTTTGTAAAACTCAAATCCTGCTACTTTACCAGTCACCTGATGGACCAAATAAACATCTGAGCAACTTGCTATATATCTGTTTGCACAGCCCACCTCTGTGGTGGCCTGAGGGTTTGTAAAGCATACACAGTCTTCGGTTAATACTCTACTGGTTTGATTTTAAGCACCCTGCAAGCATAAGATGAGGCATCTTTTAGAGTCAAAGAGGGAGGGTTTTTTTTTTAATAAAAACATTGTCGCTGGTTTGGTTTTTGATCTTTCCTGCTCATGCATACATTCCGAGAGCTCACCATTTTCCATCAGACTCTTTAGACTGTTTAATAGCTGTATAGCCACACAGATTGATTTGGGATGACCAAAGTATACCAGGAACTGAATTTGTGCACTGTTGGATATTTTGCTGTATCATATGTTTGCAGCTTGATTTGCGTCTTTGGACAAAGCAATCCCATTGTGAATGATGGCTGTCTTAATCTCTGGATGCAGCCAGGGTGTGAGGCTGTCCTGCACCATAGCAGAGAGGGGCTCTGGCCACCGCTTTGGCGTGGAGCTGACCCTCCCTCCAAAGTCTGATAGTGGGGAGAAGCATACACACTTTAGTGCTTCCTTAAGAGTGGTTGTTTGACAAATCAAACTTGAAGTATGCGAAGGAGTTATCCAGACTGCCAAAATCAAAAAGAGTCCAGTAGCACCTTTAAGACTAACCAATTTTATTGTAGCATAAGCTTTTGAGAATCACAGTTCTCTTCGTCAGTTGCATCTGACAAAGAGAACTGTGATTCTCGAAAGCTTATGCCACAGTAAAGTTGGTTAGTCTTAAAGGTGCTACTGGACTCTTTTTGATTTTGCTACTACAGACTAACACAGCTAACTCCTCTGCATCTATGATCCAGACTGCCAGTACAGCTGATAAGTGGGCATAACAACTGCTTCCCCCGTAGGTCCTGAGGATTCTCTTGCGGGTCTCTCCAAGCAACCAGTGTGGGTTAGGTACTATTTTTCTGGAGGTACATCGGTGATTAGTGCAGTAATTCCTCTTGCTGTATCAAGTAGAACATACCTTAATTGATTTAACCTTACGAAAGGTATTTGTCATTCAAGTAACGGGCAATCTGCTTTCTTTGGAGATGAAGGAATACCAATTACAGTGTCTCTTCCATTATACCAGCCTGGTGTCGTGGTTAGACTAGGATCTAACCACTACACCAAGTTCAAATCCCTACTTTTGCCATGGAAGCTTACTGGGTGTCCTTGGGCCTCTCGCTCTCGCTCTCGCTCGCTCTCTCGCTCTCAGCCTTAACCTATTTCATAGGGTTATTGTGAGGAGAAAACAGAGGAGAGGAGAACAATGTAATTCCTTTGAGAAGAGCGAGCTGTGAAAATAGTAAATACTTGGTGGCTATAATAGTTTGAGAGGTAGAAAACAGAAGGTACCCTGCAGTTCTTAGCAGCTTGGCAAGCAAGTCCCCAGTAAATGCATAGCGTGCCAAGCAGCAGCCGCTGTGTTTGGGTCATTCCCACACAACGGGGTCGGTCCAGGAAAATTCTGTGCTCAGCAAGCTTTAGTTCCACAAAAGTGAACAGGATTTCTGTCTCTGTGTGAGAGCTATGCAGTTTGGGAAACTCCTAGTTCAAACTGGTGAAAGTTGTGAGCTTAGGGGAAGCACCTGTCAGTCAACTACCATCTGCCTTGAACAAGGGGATGAGGATGAGACCCTCCTGCCTGGCCAACTCAGTCAGATGAATCAAAGGCAGCCCAGAGTGTAAATGTGAGTTAGACACCAATCTGTTTTTCAGTGCTTCTAGTTGAGAGGAAAATCCTGTCCCTGGTATCCCGTTGCTCAATAACCATATTTGGTCCCTGTATTGTGTGACCAAGAGACAAACCTGGGATGGGATGAAAACTGGATGCAATTTGCAACGAATTCGAGGTGGACCTGCTGCAACGTTAGAGTTGCCTTCTCTGTGGTGGCACCAAGTCTCGGGAGCTTCCTTCTCACCGTTGATCATTGGGTGCCAGGCCTGTGGAGCTCTAGAGACCAAATAGCCCCTTTTTGTCTTCCCAGGTTTTTGTGGATGGTGGACTCTGCACGGCCGGTCCTGCTTAGGTTAGTGTTTGCTCTGTTCCCCTATTTGATTTTACTGCTTTTCCGGAGTTTGAAACTTGCAGTGGCTTTTCATTGGTAGTTCCTGCTGTTATTTGTTTCCTCCTGCTGCTCTTACTATTTTTATGTCATCACCTAAGAGTGCAGGACAGAAATCTATATGCATAAATTCAAAACTGACGGCAGAGCCAGGTGCTTTTTGAAACGGGCTCCCATCTGATCGCCACCAGATGCCTATTCAAGCAGTCTGGAGGGATTTTCTTCTAGGATCCTGGAATGTGAAGCTGCATTTTCTGTATTTGTTTTCTTACATAAACGGCACGGAAAGCCCACAGTCACTGGGGAAGCTTTTGTCTACATATCTAATCTGAGGAATTTATGAAGCGTCAATCTTGGCTGTATCATTTACGAATTTGCGGGGCTGAGCGCTTGGCATATCATTGTTCAAATACTGAAAGAATTGTAGGAATTTAAATTGTATCAGTGGCTGGTGGGAAATGGAAAAATGGGATGTGACTTATCAGTGTGCTACACTGAAAAAAAATGTTTAAATGCTTTTGCGATCGGGGCCATTTCGTATCTGTCTTGAGGATGAGAGGTTTGGTGTGACCGCAAAGCACCTTCCGGTGCCCTTGATTTGTCACACTGTAGCAGGGTACAGGCACATGAAACAGCTTTCCATTTTCACCTTCTGTGCACACCCAGGATACAGATGACAGCCACCCTCTCTGAAGAATGTCTGCTAGGAAAAAATGGTAGCTGTTCCTAGAAGAGGAGCCCAGTGGCGCAGAGTGGTAAGCTGCAGTACTGCAGCCCAAGCTCTGCTCAGGACCTGCGTTCGATCCTGGCGGAAGCTGGGTTCAGGTAGCCGGCTCAAGGTTGACTCAGCCTTCCATCCTTCTGAGGTCGGTAAAATGAGTACCCAGTTTCCTGGGGGGTAAAACGTAGATGACTGGGGAAGGTAGTGGCAAACGTGATGTGACGTTGCCCATGGGTCAGTAATGACTCAGTGCTTGCACAGGGGACTACCTTTACCTTTATCTGAAGTAGTCTGGCATAAGCTGTAGCTGGCAACCTGAACGTAGCCCACAAAACACCTGGCAGACCGCTTGCTTGTGCTGACGGCATGCAATTGCAAACACACGAGTAGGCTAGCTAGCTGGCAGGACATTTTCCATGACTGGTGGCTTGCATTTGGTTTGTTGGCTGTGAGTTGGGTATGCCTGTCTTATCAGGCGGCACATTGAGGCTGCCTGCATGGGCCATTCCTGGTAGATTGGCTCAATTCTTTAAATGGATCCAAGAGCTTTACAAACGCTTTCTGAGCATTTGAACAGGCAAGGATTAAAAAAAGGTGGGCTCTTAAAATTACGGCATTTATATGGCTTGAGAGACAATAGACTATTCTGAAACGTATGGAAAATGGTTCAATATGGGGGGGAAATAAAGATGAAGTGTAGCCGGGCAACTGCTGGTGGTCACTTGCCCATGTCTGTATGTTCCCATTCATTCTTAACCATTAACCTCCACGCCTGGTAAGCACTACTGTCTTTGCCGCCTCTTCCTCTGTCTGAGCTGAGTTAGTTGCCAGGTGTGCAAAAAGGTAGGCCAGTGGAAGTGCTATAACAACTGTCAATGTCGCATAGGTGTTAATGAAGATAATCGTGGTATTCTTATACAGTTTGCGGGGGAAACTTCGAGATTGTATTTCCCCCCAGAGCAAACTAGGAAAAGAAATCTGATAGTTGCAGCCCCATATTGCCAAGTGTAGTTTAGGGGGTGTCATGTATCCAGCGTTCCAGGAGAGGGCACTCTAGAATACGCCCAGTAATAATACTGATTTAGGTTGCCACTCTTTTAAATAAATATTTTCCCTCTAGGGCTACAGAATAAAAATGTGCAGCACTGGTGACACTTGAAATTCTAACAGCTTGATCTGTCCCAGATATTTCCACAAGGTGTAGCTAGACAGTATCTTATGCCCCCACCCCCGCCAGCAAAGACCTCCACCCAAACATCGAACACCGAGGAGCTGAACACACAGCAACTTTGTGCTATAGCGCACCTTATAGCGCATCCACCAAGGTGCATCTCCACCTGGAAGATGGCAGGTTGGTGTTTGTGCTCTGTGGGGTAGGGGAGTTACCCGTCGAGGTTCTGAGCAGAGGGGTATTGGCCACACTCCGTAACGTTTGCGGCCTTTTGCAGTTCATGCAAAGTGATGGGAAAATATTTCTTCAAATATTTTAGGCAGGCTATTCATATTCACAGGACTATTTTAAGAACATCAACATCCCTGCAAAAATTTAGGCTTCCGAGTATTCAGGCTGCAATCCACCAAACTTAAGGGCACCTTATTGCTTTGAAATTGCCCCTAATTAAACTTAATCATTTCTCTATGCATGCAAGAGAAGAAACATGATAGACGTATTTCAGGTATCTGGGAAAGTCCCTGCTATTGCTGTTTCTCCTGGTATCCATCTTCTACATTACCCTCTCTGTAGGGCTGTGTATCATAGAGACAGTAGCCACATTTAAAACAGGATTCATTTTCCTCCCCTTGGGTGAGCCCAGCTTTGCCCCACCTTTGTTGTACATCTTACATATTTACAAGAAATTCTGCTGTTAATTTTGTAGGCTGTCTCTCGTGTGTGTGTCAGATGGTGAGTCAACCTTTTAATTTTGTTAAAGACCACTTATTTAAGTAATTAAAACTTCAACTAAAGACAAGGACCCATTTTTATTTGCCCTCCAACTGCTCTGGTTGGGGGTCTTTGTGATGACACGAGCACTGGCCAGTCAGCACTGTGCACAGACCGCTTCAGTGACAAGAAGCAACCAAATCATGGTGACTCTTATCAATGGATGCTCCGGGTAAGAGAGGAGCAGAGGTGATTTGCCATTGCCTTCCTCTGTGTAACAACCTTGGTCTTCCTTGATGGTCTCCCATCCAAGTATTGACTGTGGCTAGCTCTGTTTAAGTCCTAAGCTCTGACAAGCTCAGGCTAAGAGACTATTCGAGCCCCTCGAGTCAGAGCTTGGAAGTTAAGCAGAGATGACTACGGTTAGTACTTGGATGGAAGACCACCAAGGATGACGGGTTGCTAGGTGGAGGAAGACAATGGCAAACCACCTCTGCTTGCCTCTTGCCTGGAATGCCCTGTGGTTGGGGTTGCCATGAGTCAGTTGCAACTTGACTCTAAGGCACCTTCTCCTTTGGCTGTAAAACAACAGAACTGTTTTTCAGGGGCTGTGACCCTGGAGAGGGTTAGCTATGCCTGACATGGAAGTGGTGTCTTCCAGAGGCTCCTCGAATGCAGCAATTCATCTTGTTTTAGACAGTTTCTATCTTTTCAGCAAATTAAGCAGCGGAGTTAGAAGCAAACCAGCATCCTTTTCTCTTTGCATGTCCCCCACCCCCCCTTCATCTACATTTTCTAGGAAACTGAACTCCGGGGGAATGGGTCCCAGGTGGACATGCTTAGAATTGGGCTGCTAATCTGCTAAAAACAGGAGATGCGTCACATGCACAATGAGTGTCGCCTTAACGAGAGCGTTACTAATTCAAAGTTGCAAGCCCATTTTCACGTCTCCCTCATTTATCTTGGAAATCAAATGGCAGAAAGACAGGTCATTGATCTTTCCAGTTAATAAAAATACATTTGTACTCAAATGTTGCTGTCTTTGATTCTGAGTTTTATGTTCTTTTGTGGCTTAGAGGTGACAAGGAAGGGGATTTGTGAGAATTGGGGGGGTCTCATTCTTCCTCCCTTCTTGCTTTCTTGCTGGGCCCCCCACTTGCTGACTAGCCCCCCTGCCTGGATCACTCATGGGGGAGGTGAATCTCGAACCCACCCCTCCACCTGCCCGACCCCTCCCCCGCTCACCACATCTTTATGTTACTCATGGAGGAGGTGAATCTCGAACCCACCCCTCCACCTGCCCGACCCCTCCCCCGCTCACCACATCTTTATGTTACTCATGGAGGAGGTGAATCTCGAACCCACCCCTCCACCTGCCCGACCCCTCCCCCGCTCACCACATCTGTATGTTACCTGTGCAAGTGCAGCCAACATTCTTCTGTTTGGGGGCATTTTTTAAAATAACCCATTTTTCACTTTTTGCATTTTTCTTTAAACCTGCCACCCGGTCTATAGAAAAATGCTTTTTGTCTGTACATTTTTCATTTACTTACTTTATTTATAGTCCACTTTTCCCACTGAGATTCAGTTTGTTTATTTTTATTTATTTACGTCATTTATAGTCTGCCTTTCTCACTGAGACTCAAGGCAGATTATATAGAGTGAGATTAGCACAGTCAATATCAAGGACATTTCAATAACAATGCCATAGAATAAATAAATGCAAGTTTACAAAGATATAACATTAGCAAGAGTCCAATACAGAGTTGAAGAGATGCTCAAATAGAGCATAAGCAATGCTAGGACTGACATTAGACAACATAGAACTACCCAGTAGGGTCATACTTAAAGCAACAGGTAGTACATCGGAGCACAATCTAGAGATCGGGCATAAGGCAACATAGTGGTGAAGTCTATGGTCCCTAACTTGTTACTGAAGCATCTCTTTGAGACCTACAATACAGTCCTCTTATCTGAGTAATAACCCCTTTTGAATAATTCAGTTTTGCATCATTTGTTTGTGGAAAGCCAGGAGAGTGGGGGCTCTTCTAACCTCCTCAGGCAGGCCGTTCCATAGGGCGGGGGCCACCACAGAGAATGCACATGTATGGGCAGATGTTGATATCACCCATGTGCATGGTGGCACCTGCAGGAGCCCCTGTTCAGATGAGCAAAATTGCTGTGGAGGAACATAGGGAGGGAGGCAGTCCCGTAGGTATGCCAGAACAATTGCACAATGTGTCAATGCGATTAACAGGATGAGACATCTAATAGGCATTGTAATAGGACTATTTATTTATTTATTTATTATATTAGATTTTTAGTCCGCCCTCCCCGCCAGGCGGGCTCAGGGCGAAGTACAACATAGTACTCCGTACTCCAACATAGTAGAATAGCACGTGGCCCCTAGCTCTGGATTTAAGGGTCCATAGCTCCTTGTCAAGAGAATTAGGTACGACATTATAAAAGTTAGATATTTATGACTTTTATGGAGTGCTGCATTTTTTGTACTCCTAATTTTATGATTATACCTCCATCACAACAGCTGGTTTCAGGCAGAAAGCCATGTTGAAAAATAAATAATAGGGTAGTTATTAACAATAATCTAAAAATTCAATTTCAATGTATTTGAAAGAATATGTGCATGGGGAAGTCAATAAAACGCAGCTCTGTTTCCAAGGCCTTGGAGAGGGAGCACTAGAAGTTCCTACTGAAGCAGCAAAAACCATTGTGAACCTGCAGACAGACTGGAGTGGTGCTTGTCCAATTGTTACAGCTGCCTCCGCCCGCTCCCAAGGAAGCAGCGCAGTCCTGCCATTCGGCTGCAGGAGGTTCAGTGGCTTGCTATCGGGAGCAAGGACTGCAAGTCTGACCCTCGTGCCATGCCAAGAACATGTTATCATTCTTAATTAAACATTGAAGGCCCAGGTGCTTTTGAAGTCCCCAGGGTTCACCTTCTCCCCACCTCGCCCAAAGGACACGGACAAATGTCAAAAGCTCAGTTCAGAAAGAGGCAGAGGCGGCACCCAGCTTTTCATGGGCCGGAGCAATGGAATGATTCCAAAGGGGTAAAATCAGGGCATTGTCCAGGTGAGATAGTCTGAGAAGGCAAAAAGACAGGGGGAACGGTCCCAAACTCCAAGGCAAAGGCACACTAAGGACATGCCAAAAGACCGCTTTTTTTTGGTGCTGCAATCCAAACCTTTATTCACAAATACCCTTGGCATTTGTGAATAAAGCTTTGGATTGCAGCACCAAAAAAAAGCGGTCTTTTAGCGTGTCCTTAGTGTGCCTTTGCCTTGGAGATAGTCTGAGAAACAAAGCATTAGAAATGGTGAAGAAAGTGAAGTGCTGAAAGGGGCTTAGAACGAAGAAGAAAAGTTGGCTGATTTGGTTTTTAAATTTTAAAAGAATTACAAGGGGGGGGGAGGCAGAAAAGCTCTCCAACTTGCAATCTGATGGAAAACAACAGCCTCAGATCTCAGACTGGTGTTTAAGCCAATTCACAGGTTACGAAGTCCTCGTGGCCGACACAAGGACACTATGAGACATGCACTGGGAGTTTCATGCGTGGAACTTCTCCCGGTCACACAGGATCTTGAGTCAGATTAAGACTGTGGCATGTGCCCTCTGCCATTTTCTAGACCTGAAACAGCCCCGGGTAGCTGATATTTGCTCCACTGAGGAAACTGATGTGCAGCCTATCGGTTTAATGTTTTTACTGTTGTTAAATCGCCCTGAGCCTGTCTGACGGGGAGGGCGGTCTAGAAATGTGATTAAATAAATAAATAAATAAATAAATAAATAAATAAATAAATAAATAAATAAATAAATAAATAAATAAATGTGTGAAAGTTCTCCCAGCGGCAGGGCTCATTTCGAGAGGGAACGCGCAGGAATGCAGTTCCGGCAGGTCCCCAAAGAGGTCACATGTCAGGTGGCCCCACCCACCTGACTCTCGGCCATTTTGGGCCCATTTCAGCCTGGATTGGGGCCAAAATAATCCGGATTGGGCCTCTGACTGGTGGTGGATCACTCTCCCACTCAGCAGCGGCCCGATCCTGACCATTTTGCGCCCCTTTATGGCCGTTTTCAGCCCCTTTTTGCCATTTTGGGCCCTATTTCGGCCCTGAATGGCCAGGATTGGGTCCAAAACAGCCAAGATAGGTGATGTCAGGGGGTGTGGCATATGCAAACCAGTTATGCCAATGATACTTCTGGTGATGGCAAGAGGCGTGTCATATGTGAATCAGTTATGCTAATGAGCTATGCTAATGAGTTCCTCCAGCTCTTTTTCTACGAAATGACCCCTGCCCAGTGGGCAAATAGAGTCTGAGGCAGAGTTCAGATAACCCACACAAAGAGGGGGGCTGAAGCCCCTTCTCCCTGTGCATGGTGGTCTTGATCCCAATCAGGCCTGCGCACACTTGGGAATCGAGTTCCTAGGACATGGCTAGGAAAGTCTACATGGAGGGATGCATGGACTTCAATCGGCCCCGAAGACAGACCCTAATCTAGGGAGGAAACTGGTTAGCTCAAAGTGATACTACGAGTGCAGCTTCCCTTCCTTCCACCATTGGAGGTAAAAGAGCATGGTGCAGCTCCTCTACAACTGCACACACATGACACTTTCAGAAACCTTTTTGTAAGGCGTCCTGTTACAGCCCACAGCTGTATCAAACAAATGTCCCTGTGTGGAAAGGAGAAATCTCCTGCATGTGAGTGCACGTCCACAGCATACAGGCCCTCTATCTACACTGTTATACGTCTTATATTTGTTTCTTGAGGGTCCAGGATTGCCTTCGGTGCAAAAATCGATGCGCACATTTGCCCATAATACTTTGCCAGAGGCATTGAAAGGGGGAGATGCTCAGGCTTTGGGAAGCCCCTCTCTCAAAAAAGAGCTATTTTCCAAAGCCCACCAACGGAGCGGTGCAAGTGCGTAAGGGCCCATTTCGGAGCAGAGGCCTCTTCTAGTCCAGCCCTTCATTCTAGGGATACAGCGCCTTGAGAATCAGGGCCAGACTACAAGTGATGAATGACACAGGTTGGACACTTGTCAGCTTCCCTCAAGTTTTGGCGGGAAATGTCAGCAGCTTGGCGGAATGTTGGACAAGTGACAGTTGAAAAGTCCATTGGACAGCAGTCGGAGAGCCAAGCTGCAAGACCAGGACGCCTACATTTCCCATCAAAACTTGAGGGAAGCTGACAAGTGTCCAACCTGTGTCAGGCGTCACTTGTAGCTTGGCCCTCAGGCTCCCTACTGGGGCCTCTCTCTGCAACTGGTTGTCCTCAGCTGCAGCTATGCGAGATCTACAGACGGGGTGGCTGTGAAGATGTCTGCTGAACTCACAGCACGACTTTTGAAGTGACTGTGCCATCACTGGAAGCAGCTGCAATCAGATCGGAACGACCCTCAAATTCTTCGGAGGCCCTGCACCTTCCGTGCTGTGCTCAGCACACTGTTTGCCCTCACTGGAAACATTTACCTCAGGGCAGGGCTTTTTTTCTGGGAAAAGAGGTGGTGGAACTCAGTGGGTTGCCCTTGGAGCAGCAGTAGGTTTAATTGTATATGGCCAAAGGCTGTCACAATACAAAGTTAAAAAACAGTAAAAATAGAAATCTATCTTACAAGAATACAGTTATTAAAATAATAAAAATAAAACACTTAAAATGGGACCTTAATAAATACCAGATAGTTATGAAAAAAGTTAGTTTTCTGTGGAAACAATCTTGGCCCTAATCTTTTTTGCAGCTAAGGCAAACAGGGATACTCTGCTAGTGACAAATGAATCAGTATCAGATAACAAAAAAACTAATTTGTCAATATCACAGGTAAAGTTATGCCCCACTAACAAGTTAGCAAGAAACTTAGCTCTAACCTCTGCATACATGGGACAAAATACGGTGTAATGTAGAAGATCCTCAGGAACTGAGGCAGGGTTGCCCTTGGAGAAAATGGCCACATGGCTGGTGGCCCCGGCCCCTGATCTCCAGACAGAGGGGAGTTGAGATTGCCCTCTGTCTGGAGATTGGGGGCGGGGCCACCAGCCATGTGACCATTTTCAAGAGGTTCCGAAACGCTGTTCCACCGCGTTCCAGCTGCAAAAAAGCCCTGCCTCGTGGTAGAATTCTGCTGGTTCACAATACTACGATGCACTGTTAATTTATTTCTGTCACCGAAGGGCCATGCCCCACAAACACTAGGAGACCCAGGCATGGATTACACATGCAGGGCAATGAAATGGCAGAGATCTACAGTGGGACACGTGAATATAGGAAGCTGCCTGAGTCAGACCTTTGGTTTATCAAGATCGGTCTTGCCTGCTCAGACCGGCAGCAGCTCTGCAGGATCTCAGGTGGGGATCTTTCACATGTCTCCTATCTGATCCTTTTAACCTGGGATCTCCTGCATGAGATGTTCTGCCACTGAGCCATGATCCTTTCCCCGCCCTATAGGATGGACTGTAGAATTGCTCCCCATTGCTACAAACTGCTGCAAGTAGAAAACCAGTACAAGAGGCACAGAGAGGGTGTAGAGAGAGCCTTTCTCCCTGCTATACTTTGTAGGGAGGGGCTTTTTTTGTAAAAAACAGAATAAAACCCAACCCTCAAATTAACATTCAAAGCTGTAATATATCATCTGCATTTGTGAGCAGTACGGTACATTCTACTTCCTCAGGGCTCCGCCACCTCATTCCTCTACATGCATGAACCAGGCAGCGGGTGTAACTCAAGAGGAAGTATTGCTTTGCTAGAAAACGTGGGAGTTAAATCAAAATCAGGCTGGAAAAAAAGCAAAATGCAATGCGTTGGAATCTTTGGGGAATTCCCCTAAGAGATTAAAACGGTTCTCATAGGGAAAAAAATAGCGCATGTTAAAAATCAGCTATTACTGAATAACTTAACTCCAATTTGCTATTTTTTCCCACTGAGGAGGTTTCAGGAAAATCAAAGAAAAGGCAGCTACAGGGGTTAGCTCAGGAGCACCTTTTCAAGGGGGCAAAAAGATTTAAGGGGAGAACACAAGTTTCGTAACTAGATTCCAAGGCCTCCTTTTAGATACTTGCAAGATAGAACTGCAAAAAAGAGGTATTTCCTTTTCTCAGCCTTGAATCTATTGCCCATCAACCTCATAGGGTGCCCACAATTTTGAGTTGTTATGGGAGAGAAGGAGAACAAGTTCTATCTGCTTTCTCCACCCCATGTAAAATTTTAAAAACGTATAAAGCTCCCACTCGAGCTGTCTTCTTTCTAAACTCCAAAGTCTCAGAGTCTTTGGCCTTTTCTCACAGGAAAGGTGCTCTAACCCCTCGATCATCTTGGTTCCCCTCTTCTGCACTCTTCCCAGCTCTGCAATATCCTTTTCAAGATAAGGACCCCCGAACCACACACCGTATTCCAAATGAGGCTGTGCCGTAGCTCTAGGTAAGGGCATTACATTAGTGATCATTTTAATTTTGGTGTCTTTTCTAATAATTTCAAAATGTGCACTCAATTATTTAATTTCAAAGGAGAGGAAAAGGAGAGGGGGTGTCCCCCCCCCCGCTTCCATGCATCGGAGCATGCCCCAGATCTGGTCGGTACATTTTGCTACATCAGGGAAACACATTGTATGGTTTGAGGGCCATGCCATGTCATGGGAGAGCCTGGGGCATGACTTCGAGTCACATGCGTCTCTGATGGCTCCATGTTGCTTGCATGGCTTCCTCAAACAGCCCGTCCTGACCTGACTTGCAATACACAGAGACGTGTGCAAATTTGATTGATTGGAAAATTTATATCCCACTTGTTTCCCCATTAGGAAGGGGCCCACTGACTGAGGGCAGAAAACATCGATGCCCAACGGGGTTCAGCTTGCTCCCGTTGGCACTATGGAGGAGATTGGCATCCGCTCCTGGCCTTGGCCATCACTGGCAAAGGTGGCTGTATCTGTTGCTTAGGGCGACCTTGATCCTGCCCAGGAGAGAGATCACATCTTCCTCTGCGACTCATCCAAGTATGTACCATCTAAGCAAAACCCAAAGAGAAGTTCAAAAAATGGGCTTTCCAAGGGAGCTGATGAGAAATTTCAGCTGATATCTAGAGCACATTAGGGACTTCTCTTGGGGTTAACTTCATGGCCTTCTTCAGAGTGTTACATTTGAAAGTCAGGGGCAGATCCCCCCCAAAACCCTCAACAAATGAGAAACAGTTGGGAGGAAAACACATGGGTGCAGCTGAGCAAAATCAAACTTTCTGCAATGGTTTTAAGGTATGGAAGCGCCCCAAGAATAAACGACTATCAATTACAGCTGGCAAGCTTCCACTCCCTGCCAGGCTGTGCAACATACAAGGAATGTGGGTGGAAAATGGGCATACTTTTGTCTGACAACAGCACTAGCAGCAGCTCGGCACAAGGACACAAATCTTTATCCGAAGCAGCTCACATCACGCAAAGTGCACAAGAAACCATTCTAGCATGTCTCGTGTGGCCTATACAAGCTTCCAACAGCCAGCCCAATTTGTACTGTATGTTACTTATCTACCAGTGAAAAGCAGTAAAATCTAAAACAGCTGCGGCCAATTCATGTTACAGAGTCCTAAGATCTCCCATTTGTCTAGAGAGTTAATTCCCAGGCACAGGTTGACCCAGTTTGTATTGGGATCATTGGGACATAGGGACAAGAGAGTTACAAGTAGAGATGGGCATGAACCGGGGAAAAACCGAACCATGTCAAATTTCACGAACCACGAACTTTCACGAACCTGCCCCTGGTTTGCGAACCAGTTCGTTTGGTTCGTGAAAACATCACATCCAGGTCAGAAAAATGTCACTTCCGGGTCAGCAGAAGGTCACTTCCGGGCCAACAGAAGGTCACTTCCGGGTCAGCAGAAGGTCTGCAGGAAGTCCTTTCCCTGTTGCCTAGGAAACTGATTGATTGGCACCAGGCTGTCTGCAGTGACGAACCAAAAAACCAACCAAATGAACCAGCCTAAAAGTTTGTGGTGGTTTGTCAGAAATGGGATCCGATGAACCGTGGTTTGCGAACCACGAACCGGCCTGGTTCGTGCTTAATTTTGGTTTGTATTTCGGTTCATGCCCATCTCTAGTTACAAGCCCCAATAGAGAAAACTACAATTCCCAACAGGGTAAAACAGCAACTCCTCAGAACCATTTCATTTGGGTGCAGTGGGGAAGCTGAAACTCCCACTTTCCCTGTGTACCCATAGCAGACACACAGGGACACAAAGACACGGAAACTGCCTGTTAACACCTCCTCTACCAAACACGTGTCTCCCAGTGAAGTATGTACAATCTCTCATGAAGCAATGCGAGAACTCTTGCAGCACACGGAGGACCAAACGACATGTTCGATTTTGTAACAATTTAGGTCTGGGTTCCCTGGGCCCAAGTCGCTTTCCCTGTAGATGCACAACAGCTGCAGAGAACGGCATTTTAAAGGTCTGCAGAGGCCCGATTTGTTTGGGGACATGCAGTGCAGGGAGGAGAGGCTCCTGTCTTCCCCTCTATACTGTTTTCCTGAACCAAAATCCAGGGGGGGGGTTATTCCCCCCCCCTTTTGGAGGTGCACATTCACAGAATACAAACTGTAACGTGTCTTGTCTTTGCCCCCCTCCCCCAGTTCCCTTGGCAGTCTCATTGCACGCTGCTTGTTTGGGGACTCACTCTTCCCTCTGCAAAACGGGGCAAAACTGGTCGACCTTCCAAGGACTGTTCCGAGCACCAAAAGTGCAAAGCAAATGGCAGCCGATGCTATGTGCAAATCTATCCCTGTGGACAGGCAGCAGTTGTCACAAACAGGGAAGCCACTTTAGCTTTGCATCTACCCAAGAAAGCTCCGCAGTTTGGATCATCCAGACCCAACTTCTGTTTGGGGATCAGAGGTCTTTTATGGCCAGCTCATTTGCAGCCTCCTCTGCCACCCAGTCCTTTGGAGAAAAAAGAAGGGAGTCCCACTACGGCTTCATCCGCCTTTCTTTAGTCCACTGCTCTGTCACAGCGTACACTGTTCTCCATTTTATTTTCAGAACAACCCTGTGAGGAGGTTTAGGTAGAGGGTGTGTGACTGGCCCGAGATCACCCAGCATGCTTCCATGGCAGAGCAGGGATTCGAACCTGGGTCTCCCAAGTCTGAGTCTAACCACCACACCACACATTCTCCCTGTCTACCGTTTCCTCATGGGTTGCCTGAGTTTTCGAGCTCCACAAAGCAGGCCCCAAACTCTACATAGAGGCAGCGTGGTGTAGTGGCTAGTATGATGGACTAGGATCTAGGAGACCCAGGCAGGATTCTCTGCTCTGCCAGGGAAGCTTGCTGGGTGACCTTGGGCCAGTCACACACCCTCAGCTGAACCTACCTCACAGGGTTGTTGTGAGAGGAAAATGGAGGAGGGGAGAAAATGGAGGAGTGCAGAACGGTGTAAGCAGCATGGTTTCCGCATTGGGGAGAAACGAGTAAGTAAAATAAACAAATCGCAGCAGCTCTCCAGGATTCCCAGTAGATGCCTTTCATACCACCGACTACCTGATCCTTTTAACTATGATACCAGGAATTGAACCCGGGGCCTTCTACATGTCCAGCAGACGCTCTACCACTGAGCCACAGCCCCTCCCCTAGACAGAAGGGCTCTGTTGGGAGATCTAGCCTTTATTTATTTATTTATTTTAGTGTGCAGTTTACAGTTTGCCTCACCTGGACAGCACAGGCGATCCCGAATCAGATCTCGGAAGCTAAGCAGGATTGGCCTTGGTTAGTAATTGGATGGGAGACCTCACAAAAAGACCTGGATTGCAGGGACAGGCAATGGCAACCTTGGTCTCTTATCTCGAAAACCCCAGCAGGCAGCTATGACTTGTTGGCATTTTCCACCCCCAGTGCAAGCTAGTAGGACGCATTTCAGGGAAAAACACCATCAAGGGTGTCACTCCCGGATAGGTTGTGGGGGTTCAACCCGTCCTCCTCTTCTCTAGGGATCTTCAAGGAGAAACGAACGCCAACTTTCCCTTCCCTTTAGGGGGTCGCCCTAAAAAGTGCAACTGGGACGGTTGCAGGGGAACTTCTGCAGGGAGTGAGAACAGGGCTGTGCTGTGCATGAACATAACCCCCCTGCCCCATGCGGCAGGTGCTGGGGCAAAGAAACACAAGGAGGGCACTGTAGCCCCCGGAAAGGCTCCCTGGGCTTCTTGGCCGCAGAGCTCCCCTGGCCGCAGAGCCCCTTTCCTCCAGGCAGCTCAGTCAAGCGGCAAGGCAAAACCCCTTTCCGTCTGGCAGTGGCACCGCCTGGCATGGCAAGCCCTGGCTTGCCTCCGAAGGAGAGCGCCGCCCCAGGCCCGAAAACGGGTCGCCTTCGGTTCTGGAGAGCATCCACGCAGCTTACAGAGACGCGACGGCAAGCCTCCTCGGGGCAGGAGTCTCTCTGTGTGCCTGCGGTCGCGGGAGCGGCACAAAGGAGCCCACCGCGCCCCGCCCGCCGCTTTTCAGCGTCCCCCGCCCAGCCCCTGGATGCAGAAAAAGGGAAGCGAAGCCGAGTCTCGGGAATGCGGGGCTGGGGGGGGGGGCGCAGTTTGGCGCTGCTGCTCCCGAGCGCCTCCTTCCTCCCCCCCCCCCCCGCCCCGTCGGTTAAAGTCATTGTTTGGCTTCGGTATTAACCACATTCCAGAGGGACGCAGCGCCCCGTCTCCTTCCTCCTCGCATTCCTGCCCCACACAAAGAAGTCCCTCCCCGGCCTGCCTCTCGCCCGGCCCGCACAAAGGCTTGGCGCACAGGCCGGGGCGTCCCTCGCCCGCTCCCTCCCGAGCAAGCGCCGGGACCGGCCCCTCGCCGCGGCTCCGGGCGCCGAACCCGGGGAGGGTGGAAGGGAGGGGGGCGGCCCAGAGGCGAGCCGAGCCGAGCCGAGGCGGCCGGGGAAGCGGGAGGCGCACATTCCTCCGCGCGGCGCGCCATCGACTGCCCGAGCGCCGGAGTCGGGGCCGGACGCGGAGCGGGGCAGCGCGCCCCTCGCACCTCCTTCCCGCCGCCCCGGGCCGGGCGCGATGCGGCGGGGCTGAGCGGCCCTGCCGGGAGACTCCCGGGCGCGGCTGCGAAGGGCCCACTCGGCCGGCCGGGGGAGGAGGGCAGCGATGGAGCGGTCCGAGGAGGGCGCCCTGAAAGCCGGCAAGCTGCTGGCCAAGCTGTCGCTCTACGACGAAGGGCTCGGCCGGCGGAGGCGCGAGCAGGCGCCGTCGGCGGAGCAGGAGGCGCGGGCCAAGCGGCAGCTGAACGGCGGCGGCGGCGGCGCCCTGGGGCCCCCGCCGCCCTACCCGTCGGCCGAGGCGGCCCCGCCGGCGTGCCTCCTGGCGCTGCGCTCGCTGAACGGCGGCGGCTGCTGCGAGGAGGGCGCGCCGGGCCCGCGCTCCGAGGTGGCGCTGCCGTGCTACAAGCGCTACTCGGCCGAGGGCTACCCGCGCGGCTCGACGTGCTGCGGGCCGGAGAGCGGCGGCCGCTTCCCGGGCCCGGTGGCCAGCCCGCGCGGCAGCCTGGCGGCGCAGGGCCCGGCCGAGGGCGCGCTCAGCCCGCGCTCCAGCTACGCCAGCACGGCCAGCGACACCAGCAAGCACTCCAGCCCGCGCGCCAGCCTGACCGGCTCGTCCGACGGCGGCGGCGGCAGCAAGCCCAGCAGCAACCGCACCAGCGGCATCAGCATGGGCTACGACCAGCGCCACGCCAGCCCGCGCTCCTCGGCCGCCGGCACCGCCGAGCTGGAGGCGGCGGCCGCTCGCCACGGGCCGGCGGCCGGCGCGGCGTCGGGGGCCGGCGGCGGCGGCGCGTCCCTGGCCAGCCCGCGCTCCAGCATCTCCAGCCACAGCTCGCGCAGCTCGCGCAGCTCCCGCGGCTCGACGGGCGCCTACCCGGAGCTGCAGCTGCCCTCGCCGCGGGCCTCGCTGCTGCCCGAGGACGGCCTCCTGCTGCTCCTGCCGCCCGCCGAGCAAGCGCCCCCGGACGCCTACCCGCGCCTGCACGCCCAGTCGCCCGCCGCCCTCGGCCCGGAGCCCGCCGCCGCCGCGCCCTACGGCCCCAAGGGGGCTGCCGCCAAGTTCCGGATCCCCTACCAGGTCACGCCGTCGCGGGAGAGCGGGCCCAGCCCGGCGGAGAGGCGCCTGGAGGCGCTCACCTTGGAGCTGGAGAAAGAGCTGGAGATGCACATCAAGAGGGAATACTTCGGTAAGCCTGGGAGGGGGCGGGCGGGCCGGGGGGGGAGACCCTGTGTGGACTTGCCAAGCCTGGGGAAGAACTTGCCTGGGGGTTTCTTGGGACGCAGCGGCCCCAATAAAAAAGAGCAAGAGTCCTGTAGCACCTGGAAGACTGACAAAGTTTGTGGTAGGATAGGAGCTTTCCTGAGTCCCAGCTCACTTCTGCAGGTCAACCGCTTGAGCTTCAGCACAAACTTTTCTGTCTGGTTTCATAGGAACCCAAACAAAGGCTCCTTCCAAAGATGAAGCCAGGTGGTAGTGCCTGGAGGATGCTGTGACAATAGCAGAAGAGACAATGCCTGCCTTGAGCTTGGAGAGAAGGGGGGGAGATTTTTTTTTAAGAGGGGGCTGCAGTTGCAGGGGTGCCTTGCTGGTGACCTGGGCTCCAAAATTCTCTCTGTCTCCCCGTTAACCCTGGGCAGCTTACAAACAGACATTTTCACCTCAGGTGATAGAAATGATGGTTCTGCTTTCAGGTATTTCTGGACAAGCATGGTAATTTCTGATTTTAAAAACTTGAGGACTAGGAACTTTGGTGGACTTGCACTGCAATCCTAAGTAATTGCACTGCAATCCCAATCCATTGAAGCCAATGAGTGTAGACTGGAGTAACTCTTTTTAGGATTGCACTGTTTGCAAGGAAGGCTGCCACAAGCAGGGGACCAAGCAGCTCCTGTCCCCCCCCAAACTCCAGGTCTTTTGTCCAGGGCAGCAGCATATGTTCTTCTCTCCTGCTCCATTTTACCCTCACAACAACCCTGTGAGGTAGCTCAGGCTAAGAGAGAACTTGATTGGTTGTGACTGGATGGCACATTATTCATTTATATCTCTCCTTTCTCCCCAAAGCAGCATTCATTTTATCCCCACAACAATTCCATGAGGTAGATTTGGTCGAGAGTGTGATCTTTATGGCAGGCCGGAGGATTTGAACCCGGGTCTCCCAGTTCTCCTTCCACTCCTCCAAGCTGGCCTTTCTGCCTGGTTTCTGTGGATGGTTTTGCTGCTATGAGGTCCTTTTCTCCCCAGGCGGCCCTTTTTTGCCCCTGTGGCAGGCAATGAGGATGGGAGGATATCACACACACACACAAACATCCTCTTTAAATTTTGTCATAAAAGGATATGTTGGCTAATAAAAGACAAGCTGTTACAACTACTGTTACAATATAGCATCAGGTTAAGGATTTCAAAAAGTCAGTCAGATGTAGCAAGGTGTGTAACTAGAGCATTTTTCATAACTTCATTGAAGATTAAATGTATGTGTAAACACATCTGCGTACATTATATGTGGCTGGATCTCGGTCTTCCATGGCATATGTCTGGTTTCTTAATTGAGCCAACAAATAATAAAAAGGGAGCCGTTTTTATCATGTGTTGGCTCAAATATGAATAGTTCAAATTTATTCATATGAGAGGAATTTTGTGGGATCTTGACTCTTGCAATTATTTTGTCAGCTGTTACAGGTATTTATGGGAGGGTATTTATGGAAGGTGTAAGCTTGCTTTTCCAAAGTTTAGCAATTTGCATTCTTGCAGCTAAAAGCAGGGAGCTTATTAATTCCTTGCATATCTTCGGAATGTAGAATCTTCCTTGCGCTTTTTGGGAGACGCCTGTGCTGTGTGCAGAGACGGGCCCTCTGGGTAAAAAAAGTCACCAGTCTTTTCTCTCTGTTGCACACAGCGCCTGTAGTCAGTCACCTGCTTGGGCAGCGAGGGCCCCGCTGTAAGGCAAGCGCAGGCCTCGGAGCTGATTACAGGCCTCACAAAGGAACGCAGAGTGAGAGGGAAGCTCCCCGTGGAGTCCTCTCTTTCCCTGCGCCTTTGTCCATCTTGCACAGGTGCGCTGTTTGACGTGTGTGTATTTTCTGCCTGAGTTGGATATGCTTGCTGATGTGGCGGGTCTTGTGCTTGCAAACCAGGCTTGCCCAGGACTAGTCCGCCTGCAGACTCCCTCCGGTCTTGGAGAGGCACGAAGCAGCCTTTCCTGCCTCTTCTGCAGCTCTCGGGTTAGACGCTTTCCCCCCACGGCTCCCTTTCCCTCGAGCGCCAAAAGGGCTTAATGTCTAGACAGTCCGGACATCTCCATCCATGAGGGCAGCAGCTCAGGCAAGAGAAGGCAAGATCACCCAAGGAAGATCAGGATCCTGTACAGCAGAAGGACTCCCATGGTCAAGTCAGTGCTGCCTAGACTGGCACAACACAAAAAGTTACCCTGCAGGGCTTTTCAGCGGGGCATAATGCACATCGGGGCCGGGTTAGAGAGCTCTTCTGTTGCAGCGGAAATGCTGGTGCTTAGACAGCCTAGCCTCTGGAAGCTCAGGCTGTCTGACAGCCTTCACCAGCTTCCTTGTTCAGTAGCAGCGTTCCTGGCTCCTGGTTCATGGGGGCTGCCTTGGTCATGCCCTGTTTGCCTGGACGGGCCTTTTGCCGTGATTCAGCAAGAGTTGGGGTGTTCCTAGTGCATCGATTTTGTGCTAGGTGACACGGTGCAGCGTACCCAGGAAATGCTCAGTTTGTGGCCTCCTTGAAGAATTTAAAGCCATCTAAGTAGCTGCTTTGGGAATGCTTGTGCCTCTGCCGCTTAATAATAATAATAATAATAATAATAATAATAATAATAATAATAATAATAATAATATAACATTTGATTTATATACCGGTCTTCAGGACAACTTAATGCCCACTCAGAGCGGTTTACAAAGTATGTCATCATTATCCCCACAACAAAACACCCCGTGAAGTGGCTGGGGCTGAGAGAGCTCCTAGAAGCTGTGTCTGACCCAAGGTTATCCAGCTGGCTTCAAGTGGAGGAGTGGGGAATCAAACCTGGCTCTCCAGATTAGAGTCCTATGCTCTTAACCACTACACCAAATTTGCAATTGGTACAAGACCTATTGCAAGAGGTGCTGTTGCCCGCATAGGGAGAAAATAGGGAGAGGGAGCTTTTCCTCCCCCATCCATAATACTAGAATTCCAGGGGACCCATTGAGGGTTCAGGACAGACAAAAGGAAATACTTCTTTACTCAGCCAATAATTAAATGGTGCGTTGATTGCTTTAAAAGGGGGTTAGACCAATTCATGGAAGAGGTGGCTTCTGGTTGTGGTGAGTAAAGCTCCATATCCAGGAGCAGTAAACTTCAGAAATGCAGTGCCAGGAGGCAACATCAGGGAACAGTCTTGGCCTCTGTGCTCTTGTTTGTTGGCCCTCCGGGGCAATTGGGTGGCCATGTGTGTAACAGGATGCTGGGCTACCGGTTTGATCCAGAAGAGCTCTTCTAATGTTCTTATGAAGCCGAACAGTCGGTAGCCTTCGTACTATAAATGGTAGAAGCTCATTCTCTGCACTAGTGCATGTTTTTGACGATGGGGAGGATGTTTGCAAAACTGAATGGGGTGGATGGAAACTCTTCTCCCCTTTTGGGAAATGCGTTACCCTATGAAACTGGTTGATCGGAGGTTTTACGACTGACAAAAGGAACTTCTTTACACACATATGTAAGGATTATTTTCTGCCAGAAAGACACCCAAGCATTTCACAGGATTAAAGCAATTTGTCAACATTTACTAAACAAATAATAACAGTGAGAAGCTACAAAAGAAGTACACTGAAGCCATAAACATCTAACACAATAGCAAGTGGCCCAAACGGTCAACAGCTGTAAATAAATTAACCATTTCACCGTTAGAAAGAAGGTCCCGAATCCTTTTTGACCATAAATCAAGCTGTCCCCATTATAAAGCAACACTGGGAGGGGGGGCAGTGCAAAACCTTGAAACAGTTTTCAGCAACTCAGTTCAGTTTCTATTAAAAACCCTCTGGAGCTTGCATTTTATCTAAGAGTGTGTAGCTGGACCAGATGTGCTGTCTCCGGGAACGGCTGCAGTCGGAAGGAGGGTGCTAGCTGGAAAAGTAGCTCTAGTGCATTCGTCGCCTGCTTCTCAAGCCGAGAGGGTTGTGCTGTGTTGCACCCCAAGAATGGATTTTAAACCTAATCCCAGATTGGCTCTGCTTCAACTGTACACCTGTCTGGTCCGGATTAAGCATCATTTCCCCCCATCTGCATCCATCCAACATTTAAATGCTGATTAGGGGGGTTCCACTGCCTCCTCAAAATCAGATGGAAAGATCTCAGTCTCCAGAAATCCTCTCTCAGTCATTTGGTGGAGAGCTGGTGTGGTGCAGTGGTTATAGTCAGGTTAGGATCTGGGACGCCGGGTCCCAGATCCTACACTGGGACCCGGTGTACACTGGATAATTTATCTGCCAGGGAGGATAGAGAAACTGGAATATAGCATTCACTAAGCCTGTCCGTGTCGGGCATCCGAGAAAGACACCATAGGCAATCGTTCTGAAAGCAGCTGGAAGAGGGACATATCCTCTTATTAGCTGTCCAATGGAGATCATATTGCAGGGTAACCAAGGTGGTTTATGCCCGAAAAGCAAACTGAAAAGGATCCCGGCAATCGGTTTAATCCAGGAATTAGTTCAGACGTTTTTTCAAAAGATTACAGATACACCGAGAATGAGTTTTATTAGCCGTGGTACCCAGGTGGAACATCTGGTTTGGGAGGCAGCATCCTTCTGAATAACAGAGAGGGCCGACCTCAGGTGACCCTCTTGGGCCCTTGATGCCTCCCGGGTCTTCTGATCTCAGAGTTATCATTTATGTTTATTATTAGATTTATATCCCGCCCTCCCTGCGTGCAGGCTCAGGGCGGCTGACAACAACCATTTAAATACAGATTTAAAATACATATTAAAACAGATACAATGAATCAGTAAATACAAATGTACATAAATAGGTGTCAGTATATATCTCAGAGGCTATATTAAACCCATAAAGTGCAGACAGTAGAAGATGAAAATGATGAACATTGATGAACATACCATAGTCTACCATTTCTATGGGCATCTTGGTGTATTTTGGTGAGCTGAGCTGTGTGGAGTGGCATAGGAGACAGCACTGTGTGAAAGTTAAGATATACGGGGACTCATAATGAATGGCCCAGTTCACTGTATGAGCATCTCATAGTCCTTTAATGGGATACCTGCCAATGACATTCATTATTATCCTCCACATCTATGTGGATTGGAGACTGTTGGTATTTAAGATTAGCAAGGAAGGTGAAAACACACGAGTAGGAAGTAATAGTAAATCAATGAATACAAAATAATCAAAACAGTATATTGGAGACCTCTCAATATAATCAAGGAGTCACGAAAGTAACTGTAACGATAAATCATACATCAAAGTATTGGAGTAAAATGGGAACTGTGCCTGTTAGGTGTCATGAGCTTTTTGGAGAGGTGTGGAACATAAATTCAAAGAATCCCCAGGAGTTGTAGGTTAAAGGCACCCGGAGTGTTTGCAGATGTGTTCAGTTATTGTCCATGTCATCTCCCAGGGCATCTTCCATTCATCTCTTTAGTTAGTTCTGCCAAGCTTCATTTGTGCAGGGTGGTGTTTGGGTATGTCAGGTTGTGCGCTCTTTACGTCACAGCAGTGACTAACAGAGAAGCTGGTAGCCGCATTTATTTATTTACTTCATTTATAGTCCGCCTTTCTTTTTCAGACTCAAGGCGGATCACAGCTCAGAACAATGCAGGAAGGACAGTATAATATGTAGAACCAAAAAGAGAGAGAGAGAACAAAGTGCTAATTCTGACAGTAAGGCAGCGCTGTAGGCAGGGCTTTTTTTCTGGAAAAAGAGGTGGTGGAACTCAGTGGGTTGTCAGCACAGGAGGCAACTCCTGGCAGGAGGTGGTGCCCCTGGTACCACATGCGCAAAGGGTGCGCATGTTCCCGGGACCGCAGAATGATGTCACTTTGGGTCAGCTGGAACAAAGGGGGAGTTTTTTAAAGTTTAAATTGCTCTTGGCAAAAATGGTCACTTGGCCGGTGGCCCCGCCCCCTGATCTCCAGACAGAGGGGAGTTGAGATTGCCCTCTGCGCCGCTTGGAGATCAGGGGGCGGGGCCACCGGCCATGTGACCATTTTCAAGAGGTGCCAGAACTCCGGTCCACTGCTTTCCAGCTGAAAAAAAGCCCTGGCTGTAGGTAGTAAAAGTGGCTTACAAGATTGGAGAGTGTTATATTACATACAACAGAAGGATACGGCTGGAATATAAATTTAGAGAGTGATGTTTAAAAATCCTGCTGGAAGCTGGGTTCAGGTACCCGGCTCAAGGTTGACTCAGCCTTCCATCTTTCCGAGGCCAGTAAAATGAGTACCCAGTTTCCTGGATGTAAAGTGTAGATGACTGGGGAAGGCAATGGCAAACCACCCCGTAACAAAAAGTCTACCGAGCAGACGTTGTGATGTGACGTCCCCCCATGGGTGCTTGACTTGGTGCTTGCACAGGGTACCTTTTTTATCTACACAATGAGGACTACCTGCCGTTCTACAGACTTTAGCTACAACCTTATTGGCTTAATAAAAACACCCTCCTGAAGTGCTGCATTTTACCCTTTTTGTAGAATGACAGAAATGCCTTTTCATTGGATGGAGCCACGACATTGTACCCTTGGGTACAGGCCACAGTTGATCTTACCCATGTGCAGGGAGGCACCTTCAGAAGGCTCTCTCTCATGAGCGCAGTGGGTTGTATCTGGAGCAGCTGTCCTTTAGATACAGGGGTTCTGTGCTGAGAAGGACTTTGTAGGTGAGAACCAGAACCTTGAATGTGCCCAGAAACTTAATTAGTCACCAGCGAATACTCTGCTTAGCTCCCGACAGCAATCGAGCTACGACATTCTGGACCCATTGGAGTTTCTGAGTAGACTTCAAAGGTAGTCTCATGCAGGTCTTTTTTTCTGGGAAAAGAGGTGGTGGAACTCAGTGGGTTGCCCTCGGAGAAAATGGTCACATGGCTGGTGGCCCCGCCCCCTGATCTCCAGACAGAGGGGAGAAAATGGTCACATGGCTGGTGGCCCCACCCCCTGATCTCCAGACAGGGGAGTTTAGATTGCCCTCCGCGCCGGAGCAGTGTGGAGGGCAATCTCAACTCCCCTCTGTCTGGAGATCAGGGGGCGGGGCCACCAGCCATGTGACCATTTTCAAGAGGTTCCGGAACTCCATTCCACCACGTTCCAGCTGAAAAAAGCCCTGGTCTCGTGTAATAATAAGGGAATAAGCAATGGCACAGAACCATTACTGCTTCCTTTCCCTAATGTGAATACTGTATGAACCTAGGTGGTGAGTGGTTGTTTTGGCAGAGGAATCTCCCATGTTATTGGGGAAGAGCATTTTCTGGAAACCTGTGAGACAGTCAATCTCTCAGGCAAGAATAAGTTGTCTGTGACCACTGGTGATGGCCTAATGACCCCTGGCGGTGGGAATTTGAATGCATAGACAAACACATTTATATGCAAGGTGTGCTTGTTAGCTCAAAGTGGCCGTAGACTTGTAAACTGTGATACATTCAGAGGTCAGCCAAGGTCTTGTTGTGATCTCCTAATTCTTCTGCATGACCACTCAACTTACCTGTTCAGTTGAGGATGCGTTCACTCTGTTCAGAGGTCTTTTGGGATAATGACTTCAAACTCACTGACTGTGTGAATAAAGCATGAGCCTTGAATGCAAGAAACTAGTTTACACTGGGTCAGCCATCAAGGTCAGGATTGTCTATTCCGACTGGTAGCGGTTCCCAGGCAGAGGACTTTCGCATCACCTACTCCCTGAGCCAGTTTGGTGTCGTGGTTAAGAGCGGCAGGACTCCCATCTGGAGAACCAGGTTTGATTCCCCGCTCCTTCCCTTGAAGCCAGCTGGGTGACCTTGGGTCAGTCACAGCTTTTCCAGAGCTCTCTCAGCCCCACCCACCTCACAGGGTGATCGTTGTGAGGATAATAATAACACGCTTTGTAAACTGCTCTGAGTAGCCATTAAGTTGTCCTGAAGGGCAGTATATAAATTGAATGTTGTTGTTGTTATAATATTTAAACTGGAGATGCCAAGGATCGAACCTGGGACCTTCCTTGTCCAAAGCTGATACTCTAACAATGAGCCATGGCCCATCAATGTAACCAGCATTTTATAGATTGCAGGTTAAAAACCGTGAGTTCCATCAGTGTTTTTGTACAGTCTGCTACCGGTGCCGAGATGCGTTTTCTTTTGTTGGACTTAAATTTGCTTTCAACCTCGTTGACCGATTCTGTGCCTTTACAGAAGCAGGGGGGAAAGGAAGAGCCAATCACTGATGCATTTTAGTTTCGGCTTCTACAATAACTTAGGAAGTGGGACTCACCGGACCTAGCTCTGATATCGTCTGAGGATTCCAGAAGTCACGAGCCCAAGAGCTTCATGTTCCCAGAGGAGGTAGAAATGGCAGAAAGGCCAGCATCTCAGACTTCTCCTGTCCTCTGTAGACTGTTCGAACCAAGCTTGGAATGCCTCATTTATTGGGAATGGGTGTGGGCGCACTCTGTGTGTGAGAGGGAGTGCGCGCAGGATGTGGTGTGGGCTGCCCAGAACCAGCTTCCTTTTGAATCTCTGCTTTTGGTTAAAAATAGCAAGTTGCCACCTGCCGGGACGGATGCCTGATAGAATCTTGGAAGTGCTGCTCCTTCCTGGGACTGAAGGCTGAGATAAATGATGCAAAACAGGAGGTCATGCAAATATGTTCAGTTTGCATAATTTATACAAAGTCTGAATCTGGATTCTCTGTGTGCATTTTTTTTTTTGCACGCACATCCTTGGACACATTACAGGGAGTCAGACGGCAGCTCTTCCAACAGAGGCTTGAGGGGGCTGTGTGACACATAGAGAGTTGAAAATGGGAGCACTCCAATGCAACGTAGCGTAGCCCAAAATGGGCTCTCGGTTTCTGAAACTTGCAGTGCCATCCAAAGCACAATTATGCCCTTCTAAGCCCATTGAAGTCTGGGGGTGGGGGGGTTTAGTCTTTAGGATTGCACTGTTAGGAGCTTAAGCCCCCATAACGAAGAGCTCATCTACTGTATTCCGTCCTGGGTGTCACAATTCAAGCTGGTTGTTGACAAGTTGAATTCAAAAGGAGAGCTACAAAGACGATTCCCCCCCCCCCCAACAAACTCAAGACTTCTGGCACACTTAAAATTCTCCGCAGATTTGTCTGTTACCTGGGAGCTCCCCGTGGAATGTGCACTCCCCACACCTTCCAAGACAACCCTTTCAAGTTGTTCTTTTCCCCTCCCCTTTTCTCTTCAAAGTCCTGTGTATTCATTAGATTTTGCACTGTTTGTTTCCAGGCATGCCCTGGCAATTTAAGAAAGTGTTTGATCCAGGCTGGATTTCCCCCGTTCTCACTGCTGTCCGGAGTTAACGCTGCGCTTTGTTTCAGTCCTTGGCATGGCTTGGCTTGCTTGAAGGAGAGAGTAAATAATCAATCTTGATCTGACATCTGCTTGCAGCTGGATCTGAGTCCTGGAATAGGATCTGGGAGAACCAGGTTCAAATCCCTTCTGCCGTGGAAGCTTGCGGAGTGACCTTGAGCCACACACACTGTCAGCCTAACCTATCTCCAAGGATTGTGAGGCTAAAATAGAGGAGAGGGGAATGCTGTAAGCCACTTTGGGTCCCTGTTGGGGAGGACAGTAGGGTATAAATAAATAAAGGTAGCAGCCCTTATAGCCCAGACCAAGCTGATCTCATCAGAGCTCAGAAGCTAAGCAGGGTCAGGGCCATATTAACCTGTGGCTGGGCCCCTAGGCTTTCAGATATTTCGTGCCCCCTTCAGCGCTTCAGGTATACTTACGAGAGTATAAGCTTTCGAGAGCCACAGCTCTCTTCGTCAGATGCTCCCTGCATCTGACAAAGAGAGCTGTGGTTCTCGAAAGCATATGCTACAATAAAGTTGGTTAGTCTTATAGATGCTACTGGACTCTACTATTTTGCTACTACAGACTAGCACGGCTAACTCCTCTGGATCTATGAGAGTATACATATGGATAAATGTACATGTATTGCTACAGCACAGAGTGCAAAGTATCTTTAATCATTGGCACCCTAGGGCACGAGTAACAATGCCTCAGCAAAAAATTTTTTTTGACAGGCCTCAAGTCCCTGCGGAGCCCCTAGGCTTCAACCTAGTCAGCCTCATGAATATTACGGCCCTGAGCAGGGTCGGTCCTTGGACGGGAGACCACCAAGGAAGACAGAGGCTGCTATGTAGAGGAAGGCACTGGTAAACTACCTCTGCTCATCTCTTGCCATTAAAACCCCATGAAGTGGACTCAAAGGAATATTTTACCTTTTAAATAAATACGTAAATCCCTGTAGGGCGCAGGCCTTCTTTCCTTGCAGCGTGTGCATGGACACTGGGTGCACCCGGCTTCTCTGTGCCTCCTGTATCTCGGTCTTGCTTCCTCATTCAAGGAGTACAAATCTGTTTCCTGACTTAGCATCAAATGGAGGGCTAGATAGAGGAAGTATGCGGAGGCCCCCTATCCCCTGTGGAAGAAGGGAGGAAATGGGGCTCTGCTGTACCCTCTGGGGATCCTTCTGTACGCAGGCACCGTGCCTGCAGTGCACAGGGGGAATCCCACAGTGTGTGAATGCTGCTTCTCATCCTGCCGAAACCTTGTTCCCAGCTGCATGGGAATTGTTTTATGTTCAGTGATGGAACAAGCAGGGAGACAAAACGGGTCCAGTGGCATCTTAAAGACCAACAGCGTTTATTCCAATACGAGCTTTCGTGGGACAGAACACTTCTTCAGATACGACCGGAGAAAGAAACTGCTTTGTCAGTTTTGCAGAAAATTACAGAAGGGGAGGGGGGGGGAGTTCCACAGAGAGAGGCCTGGTGTAATAAATCAGCCGAGAGCCTGTATGTGGGAACAAGCGGAGAGAGCCAGGAAACACTAGGAAAAGCCGGAGTAATTCATCAGGACGTTTAAAGGGGAGGGAATTATCATGTGGTTTCAGTCAGCTCAAAGCTGCTGTGTTTTCTTTGCACCTTGAAGGGGTGAATAGTGTAACTTGGGACGTTTTAAGCATTTGCATGATCTGGAATGGAAGGGGGTTGTCTCTCAGTTGGGTCTGTTATTTATTTTATTTTAATTTTTTTACAAGTGCAAGTTGTTTGCTTTTCTCGTCTGGAACCCGGAAACATCTCTGTCCCATGGGAACAGTGGGAAACAGGGAAAATACATGGTGTATCTTCCAGTTGGAACCCTATTTCAAGAAACAGAACTGCTGCCAAAAAGGATTTTAGAATAGTAAATTTTGTGTGGGAGCTGAGGTGCGATTGTACAAACAGAGGCTTGAGCCTAGGGCCCTGGGTTCAAATCCTGGCCTGCTTGGAGAACTGGGAGCATTTTTCATCTGTGAACTGGGGGGTTGTGTCTTCTCCATGGTTATTTGAAGATCCTCGACGATCTTTTTATTCTAAATTGTGCATGGGGAAGGGCAGAGGCTTGTATATCTGAATTGCCAGAGTGGTACAAGAACAAAAAAAAACACCCTTTGTTGATACCAAATGGTCCATTCTGAAGGTTTTACCCAATTCTTCCCTCTGAGGACAAGATCTGCTTGGATTAGTGAGTGTGAATCTCCACATTCACCAGTCACGTGCATATCCCGTATACATCGTTGCCCAACTGCCAGAGAGGTGTAGTGGTTAGCATGTCTGATTGGGATCTGGGAGATCCAGGTTCGAATTCTTACTCTGCCCTAGAAGTTTGCTGGATAATCTTAGACAAGTCACATTCTCAGCCTCACCTACTCCATAGGGCTGTTGTAAGGATAACATAGAGAATGTTGTGAGCAACTTCAGGAGTATAAATGAAGTAAATGAAAGTTCTCCCACCCCACATTTCCAAAATGCTGTGACTTAGTTCGGCTTTAGCATGCATGCTGTCAATTTGCCAATCACAATACCGGGTGACAGAGCTTTTTTTAAAATCATAGACATTAATGGATGTTGTTTGCATATTTGGCAGAGTCAAGTGGTTATTCACTTATTTACTTCTCTTAGACCCTGGCTTTCTGCCCGGTTGAGACTCAAAGCTGCTTATATTGTTCTCATCTCCCCTCATACCAACCCTGCAAGGTAGGTTTGACTGAGAGTGTGACTGGCCCAAGGTGAACCAGCGAGCTCTCGTGGCAGAGCGGGGATTCAAACGTGGATCTCCCACATCCCAGTCCAGCCACTACACCACGCTGGCTCTCAGTGATGAGAGAACAAGTCCTGTGGCTGCATGTGTGAATATTTTTTTTAAAATATGCAGGTAACGTATTTGAACATGCTGTGAAATTGCAGCAGCTCAGCCCAGGAGCACAAGACGCTTGTTGGAAGCTGCTGTGAATTCTGTTCCTTTTGCCCTCCGGTTTAGCTTAGCGGGCTGCAGAATTTGCAGATAAAGTGTTTGTTTAGGAGAAGTCCACGGGTCACTCTGTGCAGAAGAACTGGCTCTGGCTTGATGTGAGGACCCCTCCTCCATGTGCCAGTGGAGCCCCTAAAATACAGCGATCTGTGGTCCCCAAATGGACTTTCAGGCTGTTGAGCCAATAGCGTTCAGCTTGGAGACTGCTGAGATGTGGTTGGAGAAGGGCAAAGACTGATACGTTGATGACATGGAGTGCGTGGAAACCCTTCTTTCCCGTCACAGACTAGAAATCGGGGTAGTCCAAATAAGAGGAACGATGGTAGATTTCAACACTGGCAACGGGAAGTGCATTTTATTTATTTATTACATCACACACCACCTAATGGTTTGGATTTAAACCAAGCAGGCAATTCCCACTAATTCCTTCTTCCTGCTGCCGACTCCCCCTCCCCTTGTCCCCTCTTCCCCAGGAGATCAGTGGGCTGCAGTGGTGAGGGGGGGGAGGAAAGTTCCATTCTGCTGATGGAGAATTTAGTCTGGATCCAACTTAGGGTATAGAATCTGCCATCTCCCTGATGTGTGGATGACTTTTAAAAATGTTTAGATAACTTCTTAAGATCTGCAAGTGGCTCTTAGAGTCTCTCTGCACGAAATGCCTCGGCACGTTCGTCAAGTGTAGGGAGGTGCAATGTTAGCCAGGAAGCATAGTTTAAAAAGACAGAGCTGGCAGAGATCACTCCTCAGAGAGTTTGTTAATTTCGTCTTTGCTTCCATGAAGGTTCTGTCAATTTCATCTCTTCAGTCTAAAAATGTGTTGGATCGCAACCAGAGGACCGTCAGGAATGGAAATGGGCTGGAGCTGCCTTCCAGAGCTAGGCTTGGACCTGGAGAGGTTATAATGAGCTGAAGTTTCTGGCATTTCACAGCCCCTTCACACAGCTCCGGTGTATAGCAAAGCCTTTGCCATGCTGCTGGCTCTATCTTTTTAAACTACCCTTCCCGGCTACCATTACATCTCCCAACACAAATTCTTTATGTGTCAGATGTCTCGTGTAGAGAGACTCTTAGCCATGGGGGTAAATGGAAACTCCCTGTTCATAGGCAGTGTTTATATATTCCTCCTGGGGTCAGACAAGAGAGTTGTTTTGTCCACTCTTTCTTTGTGGTCATCCCATAAGCATCTGGTTGGCTGCTGTAGGAAGTGGGATGCTGAATGAGTAGGGTTGCCAATCTTCAGGTGGCTCCTGGAGTTCTGGAATTGCAACTGATCTCCAGACTACAAAGATCAGTTCCCCTGGAAGAAATGGCAGCTCCAGAGGGTGGAATCTATGACATCACATCCCTGAAGAGCTCCCTCCCTTCCTGAGACTCTGCCCTCCCTTGGCTCCACCCCCAAATCATCAGGAATTTTCCAACATGGTGTTGGCAACCAAGTGAATGAGATTAATTTCTGTCTGATCTAGCAGACAGAACCTAGCAGGACGCTGATGTCCTGTTTGGAGCCTGTCCTTTGCAGCATAAGGGAGTTGAGGACGAAGCTGACAGATTTCAGCTTTCTCTATGTATCCGTTTTTTGTTTAAAAACATTGCTTGCAATATTTCTAGTTTTCTTTTCTCTGTCTGTGGGTAAGGGGTTTTCAGAAAGCCTCTGTGCTCTCAGTCTCCCCACAGAAACAGCACCATTTCATTGCATGGAAACAGTGACTCGCCATATAAGCGCCACACAAATGTTATTCAAAAGCACAAATACTACGCATCATTTCTGTCCACAGCTGGGTTCTTTGATTGACGCAGCAAATGCTCATTCTGTAGCTTTATCTGATGAGGAATCGTTGTGCTCCCTGCTAAAAGTTTCCAAACTTAGTGCCTAAATGTTAAGGCAACTTCCTCTAATGATTATCTTCTTAAGAGAATCTGCCCCTCATGCGCACACACGCATGTGCAATGAAATTTGAAGCATCTTTTGCTAGGATTGAGCCTTCAGACCCGGTTGGAGACGGACCCTCTGATGTTGGGTAAAGGTTCTTACGCAGTGGAGAAGAGGCACAGGAGAGATGGGGTGGGTCTCTTTCTGTCCCATCTGTGGTCCGTGCTTGGACTCAAAAGGTCTGCCACATGGATTGGGGTGGGTGGCAACAAATGTAAGAATATGTTCTGCAGTACACTAAAGGCAATGGGTTTTAGATTGCAGTTCTAGAGATTTAGATCCTAGATTGAAATCAGTGGGCTTAGACTTGAGTAACTCTGTTTAGGATTGCACTGTAAGACAATCAAGGAGTCCTAAATGCCTTCTGAAAGAGCTTGGTTTTACAGTCTGATCTACATATTGAAAAAGAGGAGTCATTCCTTCTTTTGGGAAGGGTCCCTCCAACATGTAGAATTTGCGACTGGGGAAAAAATGAGGGTGTGCCACTGCTGTCATCATCAGCCTGCGAGAAGGGATGTGGTGCCAGTCTTACGTAGAAGAACAGAGGCTGCGCAGTTGAGTATAGGGAGTAGCAGCGCTTTGAGTACAAAGGGCTTCTAAGGTCAGCAGCAGCAGCACCTTGAACTGAATTTGGAAACTTGGAGCCAAGCTACAAGTGATGAATGACACTCGAACGGCAAGTGAACAGACTCACGTGTATTCCTCCCTGTTCACTTGCGCTCCACTTGCCCTCCACTTGATCACGTAGTGAACGGAGGAATAAACGCGAGTCTGTTCACTTGCCATTCAAGTGTCATTCGTCACTTGTAGCTTGGCCCCTAGAAGCACGCACTGCATAATATAGACAGAGCACCTTGTGCTGGTTTTGTGCAATCCGTCCTTCCCTCTGGCTGTTTTTTTATTAGTTGATTTGCCAAAGAGTCGGGTATGATGCAGGGCCGGATTGAGGGGGGGTAGTCTGCCCCGGTGGCACCAAGGAGGGGGGAGCATGCAGGCGGCAGCGCGGCGGCCTCCCCCCCCACTACCTTTCACCTGCCCCACAGGACAGGAGGCGGCCGGCTTGCCACGCGCCCCCTGCCTCGCGGGGTAGGCAGGAGGCAGTGCGGGGGGCTGGGAGGCCACCCGCGCCATTCGCCTGCCCTGCAGGACGGGGGCAGCCAGCCGCCCCCTGTCCTGTGGGGCAGGCAAATGGCGCGGGCGGCTTCCCAGCCCCCTGCGCTGCCTCCACCAACTCAGCAGCAAACTCTGCCCTGTGTGATGACATCACGGAAGTGACATCACACAGCATGCGTGCACGAGGGGCTGGACTTGGGTTGCCCTGGGTGCCAGCAACCCTAGATCCGGCCCTGGTACGATGATACCTGTCCCTGGCTTTGGTTGGTGTGCTCTGGCCCCTTTCGTGAGAGGCATGATTTGGCCAACATTATTGAGGTTCTGCACCCACCTTAGTCTACTGCTATTCACTGCTGAATTTGCAGACTTACCAAAACCTTCAGCTGTCCAAAATGCAGCCTCGCCGTGCTTTGTTGGTGTGAGTGATGGTGTGTGTGTGTGTGTGTGTGTGTGTGTGTGTGTGTGTGTGTGTGTGACATCTCACCAGTTTCACAAGACCAGTGCCAGCTGCCCGTTCTCTTTTGGGCACAATTTAAAGTGCCGGCTATTGCCTATCTAGCCCTAAGCGGTCTGGGACCGGGGCTTCGGCCGTCTTCTTTTCCATGAACTTGCCAAAGGTCATGCTTGGAAGTCCTGCTCCGCATGCCTTTGCTATCAGGAGGGAGGTGCCTGAGTCCCGGGACAGGGGTTCCTTTGTTGCAGTGCCAAGACTGTGGAACTCCCTCCCCAGCGAAGTTCTCCTGGCACCCACGTTGTTGTCTTGTTGGCATTCAGGCAAGGAATGTCTTTTTTAATTTTCTCAAGCCTTTTGTTCAGTGATTCCCTCTCTCTGGTATTTCCGTCTTTGCTGTTCCTTCTGTCATTGGGGGCTGCTGATTTGAATCTTGAGTTTTGCCCCGTTTCAGTTTTTGTTGATTTGAAAATTGGAGTTTTGCTGCTTCTGTTTTGTAATCTGTCTCCTTATCCCCCACCCTGCCACCTCTTTTCTTACTTTTTATTAACCATCTGCTTGCTGTGTTCGCTGATTTTTATCCTTTAACTGTCTGACTGTGTTCAGTGCCATCAGCTATCTCGGAAGTATTTTTATTGAGAGTGCAGGGTATAAATATTTTAAATAAATAAGTACTAGCCCTTGACTGGTTGCCGGAAAATGTAAGAGGTGGGTGGGAGGCTTTCCTTGGAGTTGTTTGCCTGACTGCAGCAGCTACTAGATTCTCTGGGGTGTTTTTTTCATAGGTAGCACTGCCCTGGGCCTGCCCTGGTGAGCCCAGGTGAGCCTGATCTCGTCAGATCTCAGAAGCTAAGCAGGGTCAGCCTTGGTTAGTAATTGGTTGGGAGCAGGGCTTTTTTTCTGGGAAAAGAGGTGGGGGAACTCAGTGGGTTGTCAGCACAGGGGGCAACTCTTGGCGGGAGGTGGTACCCCTGGTACCACATGAGCGCATGCAAAGTGCACGTATGCTCCCAGGGCTAATGATGTCCCTTTGAGTCAGCTGGAACAAGGGGGGAGTTTTTAAAAGTTTAAATGACCCTCTGCGAAAATAGTCATATGGCTGGTAGCCTCGTCCCCTGATCTCGAGACAGAGGGGAGTTTAGATTTCCCACCATGCCACTCCAGCAAGCTTCCATGACAGAGCAGGGATTCAAACCGGGGTCTCCTAGCTCCTAGTCTGGCACTAACCTCTGTACTATACTGGCTCTAAATCCAAAACTGGGGACTGATAAGCATACAGAGTTCATTCCAGGCTGTAGATGGAAGTGAACTCTTTTGTATGTTATAACCAAATAGGATTGCATGAAGTCTCTTTCTTTCTTTCTTTCTTTCTTTCTTTCTTTCTTTCTTTCTTTCTTTCTTTCTTTCTTTCTTTCTTTCTTTCTTTCTTTCTTTCTTTCTTTCTGTTCTCTCTCTCTGGATGTTATGAAGCTCCAGGTAAGAATTTCTTTTGTTTGGTGGGAAGGCAAACCTGGGTCACTTCTAGGATAAGGCTCTCTGTTTAATTAGCAGTCTGTTTAAAATACTTCAAGCAAGACAGCTGCCACATCTGACCTTTCTAAGTCATATGTTAAAATGTTGACTTGGATATGAAATGAGGAAGGAATGCAATGCAGTGCGCAGCCAAGGTGCAGAAGGAAAACGGCGGTGCTTAACGCAAAAGGTATTAGGGAACTTGCTAATGAATGCCTGACTGTTCGCTGGAGTTTTTGCTTTGGAAAACATTCTGGTTGTTCAGAAGGAGGGGGAACGAGTTAAAGAAACATGTAGTTTCTCTGTGCGCCTTGGAGAGCTTGTGCCCCTTTTACCAAACGCATTGTTGATTCAGGCTTGTGTCCAGTGACACGTCAGTGGAAAGTGTGGGGAGTTTTCCTGTGTTTTTCTATGTTCCTGCAGTCCCTTCTGACCCCCCAAAAGTTCATTCCTGGGGTGGTGGGACCTTTCTAGAAGAACAGCTGCTCTGGTCTGGGCAGGGGGCTGCGGTAAAAAGGGGGAAGGGAGTGAAATGGCCCCTTTTGTGTCAGTGTGGTTTGGCTGACAGAATTAAGAGGAGGGGGCAAGCTCACTCTCTCCACCTCCAACCCATCTAGCTGTTCCTTCATGTGGGTCCCACAACCTCTGGAATGATTTCCCCAGATGCTGGTAGAGCCTGTAGGAATGGAGAAGAACGTGGGGAAAAACCGTCTTCTGTTGACACTTGGTTGGATACAAGATTCTCTTAGTGTGAACAGATAGATGCATATTTGTATCTTAACGTGATTTCGGTTCCCCATTTGCCAGGTGAAAGAAAGTGTGTGAGAACTTGAAACAAGCAGACGGGCTTGCGCCAAGGCAGGCAGTAATAGAACCAAGAGGAGAATTTTGGAGGCTATCTATCGGCTGGCTGTTTTGATAGTGGTGAGGTGGTAAAACGTCACGTTGTGGGTGATTGATTCCAGCCTTGAATGTTCCTTTTCATAAAGTTTCAGGCGGGTAGCTGTGCCGGCCTGCCGTGGAGCAGCAGGGCTGGAGTCCAGTGGCGCCTTAGAGACCAGTGAGATTTTCAGGGATTGGAGAGTCAGAGCTCCCTTCTTTGGATACAAGGTATTTTGTTTCTAAGGTGCCACTGGACTGAAATCCTCCTTTTCATTAAAAAAAAAAACTCCCTGCAAAATGACATCTGACACAGCAAGGAGAAAATTTCTCTCCCCTTTCTGTTTGCGGGGAGGCTTTAAAATATGGAAACTGTTCCAGAACGTGATCCTCCACAATCTGCCATATGCAGCCAGAAAGAGCGCACACGATTCTAGTATCATAGGCTTTTGTTTGTGTATGGGTGAACTTGGTGTTCGGCTTGCGTTGCCACGTATAGTTCAGTGTGCGTCACTGAGAACTGAAGCGGCCCCCTTCTGCATGTCCCGTTTCTTGGAATAACACAGGAGTGGTGGTGTCTGAGACTTTCAAGAGCCCCAATTATATCTGGTCCTTGGGCTTCCCTGACCTTTTTCATGCCCGTATTGTAGGGTTTTCGTGGTCATCTCAAGCCCTGAACGCAGCATAACCAGTACATTTATTTGGAGACTGGAAGATGTGCCTCCCTCCACACAAACGCTTAAGTTATTCCCATACTAAATAAACAGTGTGGGCCTCACCTGGGGAGGAATGAAGTCTTTCACTGCACCAAAAAGCAGGCAAAGGCCGGCTTGCTTTATTGTGATGGGGTATGGAAGCAGAAGGAGGAGGGAATGTCTCTCGTTCAGCCCCTTCTAGGGCTGGAGTTCACAACACTCCAGTATGCTGCCTTGCCTTCCTAAGCCCTTGCTCCTTCTCCGGGCCTGAGGGAGTTAGAGCCTCCATAGCTCTCAGGTTTTGCTCCCTGCGTGGAGCCTGGGAGGTTTGTATCTGCCTCCAGCCGCTTACCGCTGTCATCCTATCAGGGAGAGAGCAGCTTAAATCCATTTGTCTTCTCTACTTCCAATGCTGCTCTACTCTTATCCCCCAACAGATGGCCTGGCCATGCTAGAAGAGCCCCACAGCTGTCTCCTGTGGGGTAAGGCTCATTTCGGGGCCAGAAGAGGAAGCCGGAGCCTGGCTGGCTTTTGGGGTTTCCTGGTGGGGCTGGCCATAGCAATGATGATGTCAAACAAGTAGCTAACTCAGATCCCAATCAACCCAGGGCGTTGGCAGATTTCCCTGCAATGTTTCCAGAATAGGAAGCCCGCGGGCTTCTGGGGCAGGCTGGGGAAACTGGCATTTCTGGAAAACTGGCACCCCTTGGGCAAGGGCCAATATCTGCCCATTTTTGACCTCTGAAAATGCTAGCAAGACTGTCTTCCTTTCTGGGTTTGCAAACCTGATTCACTGCGGCCCAGTTGGGAATGATTTTTACGGGGTATGAAGCACGTTCAAAGCAAAATGGCAGGGAACTGGTTGAGAGTGTTTCAACATTGCCGTGCTGCATTAAAGGCAATGCAGAAAAGACAAAGCCAGTATCCCACCTGGGAGAGTGAATTCAGCTGCCGAGTTTGTCGGTAGTTTGGTCCAGAGTGGAAACTACAGGCACCCTGTGAAGCAAACTAGCGCCAGGCTTTGGTTGTGACCCTAACTGGTCGACTGTTGTAAGATTCGGACAGAAAAACGCTTCCAACTTGCAATCAACAGAAATGTTGTCGTCTCACCTTCCCTCCCACCTCCAGCTGCATTTTCTTTGCCGTACGGGCTTTAATGTTTTCCAGGCAGTTTGTACTCAGCATGGATGAAACCGCCTGGGTTAAACCGATGGCGTCTGCTTAAGGATATACATATCAATGCCATTTCAAATGTTTTTATGTTGTTATGAGCCATTTTGCTTTGCCCGATTTGTTTTCCTTAGTTTTGTTTTATTTTGCTTAGTTTGTTTTGTGCACTCATTGACATGTAAATGTCATTAAAAACTAGCTAAATTTTAATGAGGGTGGAAGAAGTGGAATATACGCTAAGAAATGGAAAATTGCATGAAACGTAGCCTGATTCTTTTAAGTGAAACGTAAACAAGGATTTTGTAATGGAAACAGTGTGAAGGTGTCTCTAGCATCTCTAGTGTTGTGTCGCAAAATGTGATTTTTTTTTTTTACGTGCCCATGTTGTCTGTGTCTCTTAGGCTGTGTTTTGTTCCCTGACTTCTGTGACCGCAAATTATGCTAATGTGGCATTTTGATTTGCACAAGCAAATTTAGCTTTTAAAGTTCTGGGGTGTAGGATCTTTGCCATGACCTGGAATGATTTTCTCCAGATTGATTAAAATCTGTGGGAAGAACTCGTAGCTAACTGGAGGGTGAGAAGTATGGGAGAAACAGGTAATTTCCGTATTTTTTCTTTTTGTGGAAATGGAGCCACAATCTTGTGCAAGTCTTTGGCTGTGATATTGCGTTGCTCTCATAAGTCAATGGCACATTTTTTAAAAACAGAACTCTCGTACACGTTTCTAAACATGCTTTTGGGAAACTGCAGATTCAAGCTCAGTCCCCTGTTTTTAAAACAAGAATACATGACTTTTCACAGGATTTTGTTAAAGACAAACCAGTGCATCAAGTCCTTTGTACAGTTAAATTTGATATAAATGATCATTTTGTGGGAGCAGTGCTAATTTGATGTAGTGGTTAAGAGTGGCAGGACTCTAATCTGGAGAGCCGGGTTTGATTCCCCACTCCTCCACTTGAAGCCAGCTGGGTGATCTTGGGTCAGTCACAGCTCTCTCAGAGCTCTCTCAGCCCCACCCACCTCACAGGGTGTTTTGTTGTGGGGATAGTACTGGCATACTCTGTAAACTGCTCTGAGTGGGCATTAAGTTGTCCTGAAGGGCGGTATATAAATTAAATGTTGTTATTATAATTATTAATTGGACTCTGGAGCTTGCTGCAGAAGAAACATGTTTGATTTAGCAGTCAAATTTATATCTCGCTTCAGAGCAGCGCTTTTGGAATCTACAAAAACATTTGGTTTAAGTCTCATAGGCTGTGTTATGATCTTCACTTTCTTTAGGGTGGATTTTGCTTTAATCTTTCCCTTCACACCCTCTGGGTAGTTAGCTGCCACCAGGAATATTAAATTCCAATATATTTTATTTAAGTTTTCCCTTTGGTAACGTGTTTATGCGTCAGGCTCCTTCGTGGTTCTATGTGGCCCTGAGGATAGGAATGGGAGATAACAATGACTGCTACTCTGGGGTATAACCAAACAAAATAAAAGTTTATTTTTTAAGAAGCGTATTGGTTACATAAAAGTCGTTCTTAGTTCTTCTAGTTGCTTCATCCAAACTCATTCACACAGATCTCTTGTAAGGCTTCACACACAGTTAGCTTCTTTCTCTAGGCTCTATATTTCTCTCACAGAGACCTCCTCAGACAGCACACAGCTAGCCTGTTTTCTTTTCACTCTCAGTTCTTTCTCTCTCAGGCGCACACTCAGTTTGCCTGCTTCAAATAGAGTGAATATATAGTCTCCCAGACACACTCAGTTCAGGCTTCCACTCAGGTTGCCTTTCCCTCACAAATACATGAACACACTCAGGCTGCACACAGCTCGCCTCTCTTGCCCTAACTGAGAGCAGAACCACAAGTGACAAAAGGCACAGGTTGGACACTTGTCAGCTTCCCTCAAGTTTTGATGGGAAATGTAGGCAGCTTGGCGGAATGTTGGACAAGTGACAGTTGAAAAGTCCATTGGACAGCAGACAGAGAGCCAAGCTGCAAGACCAGGACGCCTACATTTCCCATCAAAACTTGAAGGAAGCTGACTAGTGTCCAACCTGTGCCTTTTGTCACTTGTGGTTCTGCTCTGAATCTTTTTCTCTCCCTCAATAACTGAAAACTGCCTTCACTCCGCCCACTCTCTGTCATCTACCAATCATATCACTCACTCGTCTCTCTCTTTCACCCCCCACTCTTCACCTATCTCACCAAACATTTAAAGACACATGCACCCATTTCTTGAAATCATTACAGGCTGATTCCGCACACGTTGGATAATGCACTTTCAATGCACTTTATCAGTCGTTTGAGGTGGATTTTTTGTTCTGCACACAAAAAAATCCGTTCCAAATGATCTATAAAGTGGATTGGAAGTGCATTATCCAACATGTGCGGAATCACTCCTAGTGATTGTAAAATGCAGTGAAACTCCCTTTTGCTTGCCTCTGCTTCACGGGAAAAAAATCCAGAGATGCACCTTTTTGCTGGGCTGATCTCAAGAATTAAGGGCTTGCATACTCCTCTCTCTCTTTCTGCAGAGGATCTGCACATTCTCGGAAAACCGGGGAGGCGGGTTCAGACTGTGCCTGCTGTAACTCCCCTGGCAGGGGTCGCTGAGCCACATCCATTTTCCAAGAGCCCGCCAAAATCAGCGTTGAGTCAGACATGAGATGACTGGAGCGGGGCGAGCAAATAGAGATAGCTTTCTAGATTTGCATTACAGCCTCTTTTAGGCTTATTGAAGTTGTGGGTTTATGCTGGAGGGTTGGATGGATAACTGCTTTGGGTCCCCCTTGAAGAGATAGACATGGTGTAAATGAAGTAAATAAATGAAATGGTCTGTTTGCCTTTTCTAAATCTGTGGTTTGCTCCTAGCCCAACAATTTTGGTAAGGCCGGGAGGCAAATGCGCTTTGCCAGCATGAGCAGTCTTGACTTCCTCCCCCCCCCCCCGCCACTGTTTGCCCCACGGGCAGGCTGGCCTCAAATAGGAGAAACCAAGGAGCATCTGCAGCAAGTTTATGCATGAAGGCTTGATTCATACCTGCACTTAGGAGGTGGTACAGCCCTTACGGGCCGGAGTATACCACTCCGATTTCTGCAGTTTTCACCTGAGGGAAATTTCCCTCACGTGCTGTGCTAGAAAGATTCTTCATCACACAGTTACAATGGAAAAGTGTGTGATTTTTCATCACACATCATGCAATTTCTTTTTTCCAAGTTCTGCTATAACAGAGTGGTTAAGTGGTTTGGCTGCGAATCAGCACTCTGCTGGTTCAAATCCCACTGCTGCCATGAGCTTAGTAGGTGGCCTTGGGTCAGCCACTCCTCTCAGCCCTGCTTCCCTGCTGGACTGTGGAGATAATAATAACACTAACTAGTTCACTGCTCTGGATGGGGCACTAGTCTGTCTAGAAGAGCAGTATATAAGCGCTATTGTTGTTGATGTTATTAACAGACTACAAGCCATATGTCGGAGTATTGTATAATTGAGTTACAACTACACAAGTAAATATGACTAAATCACATGTACACTTTTTAAAAAATCTTACCTGACAGTAAGATCTTTAAGTTCTGTTCTGAAATGTTCCGTAGCCGGTCAGTCCAGGGAATAATATATTGATTGGTGGCAGAGAACGCCCTCAAGTCATAGCTAACTTATGGCGACCCCTGGTGGGGTTTTCATGGCAAGAGACTAACAGAGGTGGTTTCCCATTGCCTGGCTCTGCAACCCTGGCCTTTGTCGGAGGTCTCCCGTCCAATTACTAACCAAGGCCAACCCTGCTTAGCTTCTGAGGGCTGTCAAGATCAGGTTCACCTGGGCTATCCAGGTCAGGGCAATATAGTGAAATATAATGGGGACCTCAGCCTTTAGTGCAGAAAAATATTTTATTGCGGGGGGGGGGTGTCTAAGAATCTCAGCAAATTTCAGAGCCTTCCCTTTAATATATTCAGCATTAAACTACAAAAACACTGTTGAGGTTACTTTTTTTTAATGAAAAAAGATGCTTGTGAAAACATACCCCACCCCTGTGGTGGGGGTCCTAACTTGGGAGAAAGCTTGAGAAATTAGCTTGCTTTCTGGCATGTTCAGTGGATTTTATATGGGGGCAATAATCAAAATCCTTCTTTTGGAGAAGTTCCCGCAGAAGGGCTGTGCCCCCCCTTTTGAACATGCATGCTGTCTGTGAATCTTCATTTTTAATAATGTATCTCCAAGGTATTCTTGGCACCCTGACATACTGTCTGATATTTATGAAGGGATTTTAAATCTTTGCTATGGAAGTTCTTCATTCTTTCCACCGGTGTGACTTCTGCTTTCCTGAGACCTTTCTTGGTTTATCAGCTGACTTTTACCATATCAGCGATTGGAACTTATCGTGAGTCCGCTGGTCTAGGATGAAAGGTTTTGCTTTGATTACTTGCACAGTGAAGTTGTTTCCATTTATTGAGTGTGCACTGGATTTTATTCCTTTGGCTATGCCAAGAACAAGACATTTATATGTTAGTAATAAAATGATTATTTATGCAGTATTATTCATCACTAGTGTCTTACAGAATAACACCAATAACAAAGATAAGTTGAGGCTGCCAGAAGCTTACAGTTAAAATGTTGACAAGGGGGGAAATAGCAGAGGGTGTGTGTGTGAGGAGGGAGAATGTAAGCTGTTTTCTGCAATGGTTAGAAATGCAAAGTAAAATAAGTTTGATCCTTTTTATCACACCCATGTGTGTGATAGTGGGGAGAAGTGTGCCGGATTTTGAGTTAGACAGAGCTCTTGACTGGGCAGCCAGGGGAGAGTGCAGATTTTCAGCTAATGCAGAGATCTGGATCATTTCAGCTCCTAAAACATGGTCAGAAGGAGATGCGCCCAGCTGAATCACAGAAGCAACCCAAGTTCTGAGAGTTTGTGTTTCTACACAGAGCTACAGATTTTAAGCACAGTGGATATCTTCTAAAGGTCCCATTTGTCTTTCTTTGTAGGAGCTCAGTCAGAAGGTCAGAGGAGCCAAAAATGACTGGGGGGAAATGCTCAGTTGCTGTTCCCTGTTCATTATCTTCCCTGCTAACTTGAAAGCTCTTGTTTTAAAAAGTGGCTTTTTAAAAGCCTTTTTTAAAGTGGCAGTGTTTCACTTGTGGGTTTCCTGTAATCAAATGGCTGTGGGCACTCTTCTGTCGGCATCTATTTTTAGTCCCCATCTTTCCTTTAATGAGGTTGGGGCAGCTTACCTAGGCCTGCCCTCCTCCTGTGTATTCTCACAACAGCCTTGTGAGGTAGGTCAGGCTGAGAGCCAGAGTGATGGCTCAAGGTCACCCGGTGAAGGTCGTGGCTTCGAACCCAGACGTCTTAAGCAGGCATTTTAACCACTACACTGCACTGGCTGTTGGGAAACAGCAATTAAAACATTGAAACAGACGTTTGAGGACCGACTGACTGAAGACTTACATGCGAGAGTTGACATTTATTATATTTGAATGGTCTTCAAGAACCCTTTTAATGCAAATATTTGAAAATCTGGGTAGAAATTTAATCAGAGTCGTTGATCCTGGTGGCCTCTGCTTTCCTAATAGACTGTCCTTGTGTAAGCTTGCCCCCTTTCGAATGCTGGGAATTCACAGAACAAGATTCGTGGAGTGTTGTAACCAGGGCTTTTTTTCTGGGAAAAGAGGCGGTGGAACTCAGTGGGTTGTCCTCGGAGAAAATGGTCACATGGCTCGTGGCTCCGCCCCCGATCTCCAGACAGGGGAGTTGAGATTGCGCCATCTCAACTCCCCTCTGTCTGGAGATCAGGGGGCGGGGCCACCAGCCATGTGACCATTTTCAAGAGGTTCCGGAACTCCGTTCCCCCGCGTTCCCCCTGAAAAAAAGCCCTGGTTGTAATGTTATATTAATATAACAATATTCATTTGCCAATTGAAACAACCACTACAACAGTCCCCCAGCAACGGGGATGGGGCAGGAGAAGTGGCAGCCGCGTGGGCCAGAAAATCCAAATTTTCCCACCTGCACAGCAGCCATTCAGGCTTTGCTGTGGTATTTCTCAAAATTCGGAGCAAAGCAGGTTTGGGTAAGATTGCAGAAAGGCCAGAGAACCCTTTGGAGGTGCGTGAATGTACCAAGAAGCTGTGGGGAAGGGAGGGGGGGGGGACACTTCCCTGAAGCAATGAACCTGTGGCTAATAAGCCTTATGGAAATGGCCCAAAGAGAAGATGAAAGGGATTTTTATCTTTTATCTTTCAACTATCTAGCTAACTATTCTAACCAGATTCAGATTTACTGTTTGAGGCACTTGGTGTTATACCTGATCACTGTCCAGAGGAGAAATCTGGACACCCCAATAGTTTAAAAACATTTATTAAACGTAACTTGAGTGAATGCTGATATCTCTCTGCACACATATATTCACAGAATTCATCTGGGGATGTTAACATTCACATGTTCCTGAGGGCGGGGTGAGGGAGTGAACAGGCCTTTAAAAGAGTCCAGGAGCACCTTTAAGACTAACCAACTTTATTGTAGCATATGCTTTCGAGAACCACAGCTTCTCTTCTGACGAAGAGAGCTGTGGTTCTCAAAAGCTGACAATGCATCTGACGAAGAGCGCTGTGGTTCTTGAAAGCTGATGATGCATCTGACGAAGAGAGCTGTGGTTCTTGAAAGCTGACGACGCATCTGCCGAAGAGAGCTATGGCTCTCAAAAGGGTATGCTACAACAAAGTTGGTTAGTCTTAAAGGTGCTACTGGGCTCTGCTTTTTGCATGCTGCTGCGTTTCCCAGGAGACTCCATTTGCAGCAGAGGCATTATCTTTGCTGTGTTTGTGAATGAGATCTCCAAAGACAGGACGTTTCATTAGGAAATGGACTTTTGCCATCCTTGGAATGGAAACAGGACAAGCAAAGGGGCTGCTTCTGCTGGCTTGAAATATCAGCGGCAGCTAGCCAGGCACCAATGCGCTTGGATTCTGAAAGGAGGCAGATGGTGGTGGTGGTGAGGTGCCAAAGGACTCTGAAAGAATTGTTTGAATTTCCAAAAATAAACTTGGTTGGTTAATGGGGCAAAAGCTTTTCGTCGGGGCAGAGCTGTGCTGAGACTTCGGCGTGGAGGGCTCTGGTGCAAAGACGGGGTGGCATTTCCTTGGTGGTTTGCATGGGGGGATCTATGGGACTGTGGCTGCAGTCCTAAGTGTGCATTCTTGGGAGTAAACGCCATTGCAGAAAAGGGGACTTACTTCTGAGTAGACCTGCTTAGGGTTACTTCTGCTAGCCTGCAGATTGCCTGTTCACCTTGGAAAAAATGAAGCCTGAATTTGAGAAGCTTGCTTTCGTAGGGGCGGAACATCAAAATCACTTGCCTTCTCTCTGCCGCACCCATCTCGTGGCGCTTTTCATCACATCCCTTTAGTCATCCTCAGTGCACCCCCCTCCTCCTTCCCTTCCAAGCTTCCCACCCTGTCCTTCTGCCTTATTTCCTGTTATACCCCTGTCTATAACCATTTCTCCTTAAATGCCCCCAAGCTTTTCCCTTCCGGGCTCTACCCATCTCAACCACTTTCTGCTTTGAACTTCCTCTTAAGAAGGCGCAACTCCAACATTGCCTCATCGTGCTCTCTTCAAATCCCTTTTGGAAACTACCTTTCCCATGCTATCTGTGGTATGATCCGTTGCTTCTGTTGAAATGGACTAAGCACGTGCAACTGCATTTCCTCAGATTCGTCTTCTTCTTGCTCGCCCTCCCGCCCCGGTTGTTCCTTTACCCGCTATTGAAATTTAAGCTGTTTCCACAGGGACTTTATTTCCCACCTTGGCTTTCAAGCTGGAGCTGTTTTGGGGAACATCTGCACAATAATCATTCATTTTCTAGGTTTACCACCTGCCAGGCATGCTCTTTCTCAAACCTGGTTTTCCTGTGCTCCTTCCTAAAGAAGCTCAGCTTTTAGCATACCATCTGGAGAGGAGCATTTGCATTTTTGAAGGTCCCGCCTGAATTAGTGCTGTTTCCCTTCTGTCAGCCCCTCACAGCCATTGTTTTCTCTCCTGTGCTACCATATGGCATTTAAGAGCTTTTGGGAAAAAAAATCAGTACTTGCGATATTAATTACGTGTGTGAGTGTAAAGTGCCATCAAGTCACAGCCAGCCAACTTACGGCAATCCCTGCTGGGATTTTCAAGGCCAGAGACTGACAGAGGTGGTTTGCCATTGCCTGCCTCCGCATAGCGACCCTGGACTTCCTTGGTGGTCTCCCATCCCAGTACTAACCGACACCAAACCTACAGAGCCTCTGAGATCTGATGAGATCAGGCTTGGCTGGGAAATGGTGGCTGGTGGATGAAAATATGCAGAAAACTCCTCTGTGGATGCTCCACTTCCATCACAAATGCTTTGGTGGTTGTAGTGGCAGTGGATGCAAAACGCAGAACCTTATGGAAGCAGCCCCAGATTGCACGCTCCTTGGGGCCGGGTCCTCTCAGTTTGTAAGAGAACCGTATGCCTAGATGACCCTGTTTAAATAACAGAGCTCTGACCAAGCTGTTCTCAGACTTCAGAATCCTTGAGTCCCCGAACCCTTCTCTCCTCCCTCAATGGCGCATGCCACGTACTGGACAAACCCTTTTCCAAGCGCATGCAGCAGTCTGTATGTGCTTCATGGAGACTTCCATCCACTTGTGTCCTCGGAATGACATAGGGAGACCCACATCAACTGCATACACATCAGGCACGGGTTTAAGGGAAATATGAGTGTTACCTGTACTTGGCCTATGAATTGGGTTCCCAGGTGCCCACCTGTGGCAGGCAAAGTCCTGGGGATGTGTCCCCTCACCCGCTGATCTGCCAGTGATTGGTGGGAGGTGGCAAGCCCCCCCCCCCGAGGTTGCCTACCACCAGCAGACATCTGGGAAACACACGGTATGCATGCTTTGGGGGTGGGTGGGTGGGATGTGGCGACATCACTTCCAGAAGTGACGTCACACTGGCTGCGGGAGCACTCCTGTGCTCTGTGCGGGGCTGATTCAGCACAGGAGCATCCCCACAGCCGGTGTGATGACGTCACTTTTGGAAGTGACGTCATTGTGCCAGCCCCAGAGCACATAAGCGCAAAGAATGATCACACGAGTGACGTGAGGTAAGCGCCCGGTTCCCCCCTCCCACCAGGAGGGCAGAGTGACCTGGCAGCCCTGCCTATGTGGGGAGCCCTCAGAAGGTAGCTGCAGTTCACAGCTTGAAAGTCCCTGAGCCGAGTGGGGAGGGGCTTGCAAAAACTTTCAGAGGTGCTCCTAGGAAAAGAAAAAAAGTCCAGCCTCGCACGAAACATGAACTTCTGGTATTCAGTTAAAAACCGCTATTCACTGCTGTTTTATCTTGATCACCAAGACACGCCAGCTTTATATACAAACTAGAAACAGCCCGTTGTGCAAATAAATACAACAGGCTCTAGAAAGCTGGGGCTGGGGAGGGCTGGCGGGGGGTGGGAGTTGAGAAGGGTTGGCAGGCAGGCAGGGGGGTCTGGGAAGGGCAGGCAGGCAGGAGAGATTTGGGGAGGGATGGCAGGTAGGGGGGCAAGGGGGGCGCCTCGCCCTCACCCCGGCTCCACCGGCGCTTGCCAGCATGCCACTCTCCTCCTCCCGCTGGGCGGAGCTGGGGCAACGGGGCTGCGGGATGAAGCGCCCACTGCCCTGTGAGTCCCGCCGGAGCTGGGCCGTGTCGCTCCCATCACCCTGGCTCCACGGAGAGAGCTGTGGCCCGGCTCCGGTGGGGCTGACGGGGCAGTGGGTGCTTTGCCCCCACCCTCTCGCCCCATCTCTGCTGAAAGCAGCGCGGTGTGGCTCTGGCAGGGGTCGGAAGGCAGCAGGCGCTTCGCCCCCGCTGCAGCTCCACCGGGGATTGCAGGTGCGCAGCCCTTCTCCCGCCCCCGCCGCCCTCCTCCTCCTCCAACTGGACTACAAAGCCCTGAGGCAGTGGGCCGGGCACACTCACCCGGCCCTCCACCACAAGCGGCGCCCTCCAGAGGCGGCGTTCCATGGCGCCCTTTTTATCCTGGTGCGCCTGCACAGGCGCACCAGGATAAATGTGCGCCGTTGGAAAGACGCTAAGAGAATTATGTAGTAGGATAACAGGGTTTTTTCCAGCTCTCACTCTGGCTCAGCCTGCGTTTGAGTCAGCCTCTTGGTCCAGCCTCAGCATTCATCAGTTTGCTAAAGGAGCCCTGAAGGGCCAAGAAGGAAGAGCCCGCAAAGCAGAAAGCTGCCCCCTAGAGGCTGCTTGTACACATTACAACCGCTGTTAACTTGCCGTGGCTACAGAATGAAACATTTTCTCTGTTTTGAAGTCTTTTGCATTGGAAAATAGGGTGGGAACTGGTTCCATTTGGCTTGCCGTGATCAAATAGCTCAGCACCAAGAACTCCAATCTGTTGAGGGGCACCAAGGAGGTACCATCCTAACATCGTCGTCATAGTTATTTCTGGCCCAGTCCGTGTGTTTTCTGGCTGCTGCTCCTGGGGCATCTGGAAGCAAGGTGTCTGCAGGCAGTGGTGGCAGCTAACATGATCTCCCCGCCCTTTGAAAGTTGGAGAAGCAGATGCCATCCCCTTCCCCTGAGAAGGAGAGTCCCTGCCCCCTGTTCGAAGAAAGCTAAGCAGGCTCTGTTTTTACCAGGGTTGGACGGACCAAGAAGGACCCTCTCTCTATTATTACAAACTCCAGTTTAAAAAACGCTGCTTTAGCTTGATCCCTAGTGCTGACTTTCATGCCTGCGACTTGCAAGTTACATTTTGAGCAGGAATACAGACGTTTGCTAAAATAAGAACTGAATTATAGGCCACTGTGTGCACCTATAGTTTAGGGGCTTAACAGCTGCTTGTTGAAACTTTGGCAGGCTCTAACGTTCCTTCTCTCCCTTCTCTGTAGGCATTTGTATCAAGTGTGGAAAGGGGGTCTATGGGGCCAGCCAAGCTTGCCAAGCTATGGGGAACCTTTATCACACCAACTGCTTTACATGCTGCTCTTGCGGTAAGTTGGAAGCGACTATGGACCTGCCTTGCGGGGAGGGGCTGCCTTTGGGAAGAACCTTCTCTGTAGAGAACAAAGGTGCTTTGTCACCTGTCTCACCTTGCATGCATGCTGAACGGTAAAGCTGGACGGTGGCCTGTTGAAGGCCATTGTTTTAAGAGGGTGCAACTCCCAGATATCACAAGTCCTGTAACTTCCGCCCCAACAACCCCTTGTGACATTGCAAGAAATGTACCTCTGGATTTTGCCATGGTGGAGTAGCAACGGACTTGGGCTAGGCCAGAAAAGAAAAGGGAAGTACAGTGAATGGCTGCCTAATTTTGCATGATAGAGGTTCCCGGTTTTATCCTAGGTGAAGGCCTGCAGGCACCAGGGCTGGAGAGACGATGATTATGAGGGTAGCCTCATGCATTTGTATGTTATTGTTCTTTCCTGGTTACTGCCACAAGGGAAGAGGGCACTGCAGACTTTTGGCATAAAGCTAAAGGGGGAGTCCTGCCATAAGGCCAGGCAAGGCAACGATGGCAGGCAGCAGATTAGGGCTGTTAATGGCAGCAGAGGAGGAGATGGGCATACCTGGCTTGAAGGCACCCTCTCCTGTGACCTAAAAGGAATGACTTCATGTTTGAGCAGCTCTCATTTGTTTCAGTAAAGCTTGCACCAGGGCTCATTTGGAGAGGGGGGGCGGCAGCGTGGGGGGGCCCTGGCCATGCTGGGGGGGGGCTGGCTGCATGGCCCATCCTCCAGGCCTGCAAGCGGTGAGGGCTCTGCAGAGGAGGGTAAGCTGCTTTGAATTCATTCTGCTGCTTTATTTTCATTCGTGACTCGTGAGTGAGTGAGTGCAAGCCGGGCTGCTGGAGCTGGCTCTCCAGAGGAGGGTAAGCTGCTTTGGGTTCATTCTGCTTTATTTTCAGGAAATACCTAAAGATTTTGGGGGAAAGGGGCCTGAGGGGGTGGGTGTTGCCTTCTGACACACTTCCGGTGATGTCAGGGGGTGTGGCATATGCTAATGAGTTGTGCTATTGAGTTCCTGCAGTTCTTTTTCTACGAAATGACCCCTGGCTTGCACAAGAGAGCTTCTGTGTCCATGAGAATGGGTGGGGGTGCCATTTTGGCTCTCTGTCCTCAGGCATCCAAAGTGCCTTGGGCCAATCCTGGCTGCTCAGTTGTGACAGATCTTGCTGTCCCTGCTAGGGTTGCCCCTTCTGGCTTAAGAAATTCCTAAACATTTGGGAGGTAGTGCCAGGGGGGAGGAGAGAGCTCAGCAGATATGTGATACCATAGAGTTCACCTTCCAATGCTGCCATTTTCTCCAGGGGAGCTGATCTCTATAGCATGGAGATCTGTTGCAATTCTGGGAAAACTCCTGACCCTACCTGGAGGTTGGCACTATGAGTCACTGCCTTGTTGCTTCTGGCTCCAAGTGGCATTACGGTGGAACGGAGGTCTCTGATATCCGCTTTATTTCGTTGGACAGCGTTGCATCCTTGCGTGACATGAGGAAGTAATATCAAGAGTTTGATAGCATGTAGGCAGCAACCGAGAGAGACTAATTGTCGGGGTGTGCAAAACAAAACAAAACAAACAAGCTAGAAATGCACCTAGAAATCACTGTTTTGTTTCATTAAAGCAGCTTCCAAAACGGTGAACTAAATCCTGTTACATTATAACGATTCCCTCCCACCAAAACGTTCATGTGTTTCGTTTCGGTTCTTACTTCACAGTGGCAGCAGCCGGCAGGTACTGGGCATGCACGGCAGCATCTTGTTTTTCCTAATGGCATTCACCAATTGGATCCCAAGGGGGGAACGCTCTTACGTTATTAATTGTTGGCAGGATAGAGGAGTGTGTGCAAGTGAGTGCATCAGTTTTTTCCCCATCACTGCCCGGGCAATGGCATTGTCTCTCTGTCGATTGGGTTTGTGCAAAGGGAGACCTCTCCCTGCCTGTCAGCTTTGGAAACATTTGGAAGGGGGAATGTGCAGATTTCAATCATAGGCTGCAATTCTAAAGACATTTCCCTGGGACTAAGAACTATTGATTAACATGGGGCTTACATCTGAGTAGACCTGTTTAGGGGTCGCATATTGCTTTGTTTTGCAGCGCTACCCCGGCACTGGTTTGTCTCCCCCCACTCCCATCAGGGCACTTGGATGGATGGCCGCTGTGAGGAAAAGGGCTGCTGGGCAGGGGCAAGTGGTCTGTTCAATCAGTCAAACTTGATGAAAGCCCCGGAAGGCTTCCATCATAGGCTGCAATTCTAAAGACACTTCCCTGGGAGTAAGCAGTGTTGAATAACATGGGGCTTACACCTGAGTAGACCTGTTTAGGATTGCTTCCCCCTGATGCTGCTAGACAGTGGCCTATTCTTCCCTTTCAAAAATAATCTTGCCTGCCCACAGCCAAAGAAAAGCTTACGGAAAAAACATGGGTCTGTTTCGGCGGGGTAGGGTTCAGACAGTCATGCTGCCTGCTTGCCTGTGCTTGGGCGATGTAGATCGGTGGCGCTTCAAGTGAGAACACCCCCTCCTTGTGGAAAGGAAACTGCAAAGCCCAAGGGAGCATGGCACCAACAGAAAACAGCAGGATGGAAGGAGATAATTTCTTGGCACTGTAGAAAAAGAAAAAATGAGCATAAAGCAGGATTGTTTTTAATGCGGTCACCACCCTGCTCCCCCTTTGCCAGCCAGTTTCCCGTATTGCAAAGAAGGGGGCTGAAACTCATAATAACGAAAAGAACCAAATGGATTAGATCTGAGCAGGCAATGCCCCACCTGGAAAAAAACAATAATGGTACATAGTTCCTTTGGAAACCCTGGATCTGAAACTGAAATGGAATTTTTTTCAGTGCATACCCCTAGTTAATTGCACAAAGCTGGGTTTCTTGCATATCTGTGTTCAGGAACACAATCTCAGTCTGCAGCGGTGACCACGGTGGAAATGGTCCTGCCAGCATAAATCTCCCCTGCCTCCTCCCAGCCCGGAAACCTTTCCCACAGATTCTACTCAGCCTTTCCTTGCTTCTGCAAAATACAACATTTTGAGGAAGCTGTTATCTTCAGGCCCAGGCTATGTGCCAGAGGGATCACCTAACCAACCAGTTCTTCATCTGATGTGCTTCCTTAAAACCTTCAGTTTATGAAACAACTACCTGGGGGTTGGGTTGCATGCATTAGGGACCTTGTGGGGGGTGTTATGCAGGTTTATTTGGAGGGGAATCTGCAACTGCTTGCTCTCCTCCCCCTTTCTTGTAAAGCATCCCTCCTGAGTATACACGTGTCCTTTATTGGTGGGGTGGGGGACAAACTTCACATTGCTCCCTCACCAGAAAACAATGCCTTTCAGACCCACCGGTTGATGAGCTGTGTCCTCCTCAGTATTTGCTTTCTTCATAAATGAGTTCTGGACTCTTGTTCTGTACACACTTTGTGACTGATTCTCCTCTGGCCAACGCACACAGTGAGAGAGGGTGACCCTTGCACTGACCTTCATGTGGCACAGACACTGCAACTTTCCTAGTGAAGATTAAAACCTGCTACAAAAAAAGACATGTGTGAACAGCCTGTGCACACTTGCACATGTTTATGATAATTCATCTGTGAGTTTCTCTACACGAGACGCCTCAGCGTGTATTTGTCAGGTATGTGGGGAGATTCAGTGTTAGCCAGGAAGCGTAGTTTAAAAAGACAGAGCCAGCAGAGATTGCTCCTCAGAGGGTTTGCTAATTTCATCTTCGCCTCCCCAAAGGCTCTGTCAGTTTCACCTCTCCAGTCTAAAACTGTATGGGATTGATTTGCAACCTGAGGGCAGCGAGGAATGGAAATGGGCTGGAGCTGCCTTCCAGAGCCAGGCTTGGACCTGGAGAGGTCATAAAGGGCTAAAGTTTCCCTTCTGGCATTTCACAGCCTCTTCGCACAGGTCCAACTTATAGCAAAGCCTTTGCCCTGCCACTAGCTCTGTCTTTTTAAACTATCCTTCCCAGCTAACATTGCATCTTCCGACACGTGTTCTTCACATGTCAGATGTCTCGTGTAGAAAGACTCTATGTGATAGAGGAAAAGGCTGACTAGTCCAGTGGGCTACATCCTTGGCGGCGCGGAGGGCAATCTCAACTCCCCTCTGTTTGGAGATCAGGGGGCGGGGCCATCAGCCATGTGACCATTTTTTCGGAGGGCAACCCACTGAGTTCCACCACCTCTTTTCCCGGAAAAAACGCCCTGCTAACTGTGGTCCACCTGCTTAGCTTCCTAGCTCTTGGTGAGCTCCGTTTAAGCTGGGCTAGTCAGGCTGCTGATATAAATCAGCAGCCTATGGGAGCACAGAAAAAGTACATAATGTGCCTTTGGCTGTAGTATTTAGTTCCCTGAGAACACCTACTTATTTGTTCTTTTTAAAAAATAAGTAGCTTGTGTGGTTGTGGAGACTTGCATTATTTTCATTTAGAGATTCAGGATGGACAAAAGGAAGGACTTCGCTCCATCAGTCAGTCAGTCAGTCAGTCAGTCAGTCAGTCTTTCTTTCTTTCTTTCTTTCTTTCTTTCTTTCTTTCTTTCTTTCTTTCTTTCTTTCTTTCTTTCTTTCAAATGTAACTGGGAATATGAGGAAGAAAGGAAGAATTCAGGCCAGAGAAGGTCAAAACATAAGCTACAAAAAAGCTTACTTCCCTTAAGTTGCCCGAATTCTTACGGCCTGAACTGTAAGTTTAGCTAAAACAAGTAAATTTTCTACTCTTGGATCTGCTAATAATTTAGGAAGTAAAATATCTGCCGTAGAATCTGTCCATTGTAAAACCAAGGGTTCGATCCACTTCTTTCTCACCTTGCTGTACCAAGAATATTCAAATAGAACAACACTTACAGATTTCAGTAGCACCTGAGCCACAGCCACAACATCTATCTGAGCAAGGTACACACTCCATTAGTCATTAAGTTGCCAGTAGATGCTGTGATAGAAGAGCATAGACTACTCCATTAGGGGATTAGACACATTCATGGAGGATGGGTCCCTCAAGGACTAACTAGCCGTGGTGACTAAAAAAGAACAGCCAAGTCCAAAGGGAGGGAACCTGTCAATACCAGTGCCAGGAAGCAGTATTGTCCTGTTGGTTGGCCCTCCAGAATAACTGGTTGACCACTCTGTAAAACAGGGCGCTGGAGTAGATGCACCACTGGTCTGATCCAGCACGGCTGCTTTTGAGTTACTTTCTTAAGTTTGACTTTCAAGCACAGTATTAGAAACATACCTGAGTTACAGAACCAAGTTTTTCACATCACTGATTAACTGGGTGCAGAATATAAATCTGCACCCTAACAAAGCTTCCCAGTTTGGCGATCATATAAATAATGTTCCTACATCCAGAGAGGAGATTTTGTTAACCACCAAAGAATGTTCTCTTGCAGTGGTTGTGAGAATTATAGAATTATTGGAGAACATAAATGCATTGCGTGTATGTGAAGGGGGGAATCAGGCTTCCCAGCTCCTATTTAAATCTTTGCGTGCATGCTTTGCACTCGCATGCTCCGGCAGTGGCGTGATGACATCACTTCTAGAAGTGATGTCACTACACCATGTGCATGGTGGCGTCACTTCTGTAAGTGACGTCACGCTGGCCGTGGGAGCGCTCCCACCCTCCACACGGTTCTGATTCAGCCGATTTGGGACCCAAATCGGGTCCCCTGTGTCCAGTGCGGTGATGTCACTGCACCGGGTGGGAGCATGCACGCGGCACGCGCTCCTGAGGTGCCTGCTAGTAGCAGGCGAGCTCGAGGAGTTTGCCCCCTCCTGCTGATCACGGGGCGATCGGTGGACAAGGGGGCAAATCCCCGGGAGTTTGCCCACCACCAGCGGGCACCTGGGAACCCTACCAATTCCCCATGTAGGGTTGGTTCCTCAGCGTGTATCCTGAACATGCATTGAGCAGAGGCAAGATTTTATTTCACGGTTGTAAATTCAAAAACAAACGCCATTCCTCTGCCCTTGGATCTCTGACTCAGCCACCCACTGTGGCTTCAGAGATTCAGCAAACCCAGTTCCAAGCATGTCTGTGCAAAAGAACCTCCTCAGGACACAGTGAAGCCTCCCTCCATTAGCATTCCACACCCTGGGAAACTCTTAACAGGATGACTCAGCCCAAATCCACCTTCCTGAGTAGATATAAATTACCTGCCAACTTCTTTTCCACACTGTGACACTGAGAGATCTCTGTCTTTTGGTGCTACACCTCTGAAGATGCCAGCCACAGCTGCTGGCGAAACGTCAGGAACTACAATGCCAAGACCACGGCAATACAGCCCGGAAAACCCACAACAACCATCATATCTATGCCTGTTTGAGGACTAGATACATTGCCTAAATCCCCTTAAAATGAAAACGAACTCTTACAAGAAGCTGAACTGTGCACCTAATGGAATGAGGCATGCACAAATCCTACTTAGTAACGTTAGTTTATAACTTGGAGCAATTTTAATTTGTAAACCTTATTTCTCTCTCTCTCTCTCTCTCTCTCTCTCTCTCTCTCTCTCTCTCTCTCTCTCTCTCTCTCTCTCTCTCTCTCTCTAAGGGTCTCCTTCAACAGATGCTGTGAGCAACTATTTTCACAACCTGTTTATGACCAAATCCTGCATACTATCTTCCTAAGATATAACTTTACTTTAAAAAAACACCTTTTGAAATAGGGCTTAAATTTCAAATAACCCCCCCCCCCTGCATTCTTCAGTGTGTGCTGTGGGGGGTGGGGAGGGCTCCTCTCCCCTGCTTAAATGGTCAAATCCCAGACTGGGGTGAAACAGAATAGAAGCAAGTCAGTGACCTCAGCTCCAAAGAATGTTGCTTATTTACGTAGAGCTCCTGCTATTTTAGCAGCAAGCCTTTTATTCCGCGAGGACAATGTCTGCTGGTTTTTGTGTATGTTGGCCAAGTAGAGGCTTGTACATTTTGAGATTTGCATCCTAATAGTTGCAGTAACAAAGTACACGCAGCCGACTCAAAAACACCAAAAAAAAAAAAGCGCTGGAAGATTTTGTTTTGACTTGGCTAACTTTCTACATCTCTTCTTTTGAAAGGTTCCTTGCAAATATTGGCATATGTTCTTCCACTGCAAGAAATTTAGGGGAGTTGCCTGCATTTCTTTCTTGCAATGCATTTCCATTTGTAGGGACTTTTGCAAAAAACAAAACAAAAACTTGGTGGTTTGTGACCGGCAATTGTAAAATTATTCCTAGGGTTCAGCTGCTGGGGGTGGTGGTCTTTGTCTTTCGTTTTAAATGGACATTTTGCTTTCAGCTCTGTCTTTATTGGGCAGCAATGGAGACTTCTGAAATACTCTCGCGTCTTTTGATGCGCTGTGCGACTGGAATGTGGACAATTTTAGCCTAGAAAATGTGAGTGTGTTTGTATAACTTATACACCAGCCAGAAGTTCTTGCCCTCCGGAACAAAAGATCTTTTCAGTCTCTCTGGCCTATCAGATGAAGCTGTAGCTTGGGGGGCGGGGGGAGTGTTATGTTTTTAAATAGCGTGTGCGCGTTCTCACTAGAGGGTAGCCGCTGGAGTCTTTGCATAAAGCGAAGTGCCTGTTTTGGGTCTGATCCTGCTTTTCTGCAAGCTGGAGAAGAGTCCAGGGGCGGAAGGAATGCACTGCTTGGGGTCCCATGTCTGGGCATTAAACTTTTTTGAAAGGGAGAGCTCATCATATTCACAGTAGCCAGTGTGCGGTGATTTTGGATTTCAAACAACCGCTGCGGCTTGCAAATAAGCATCTCCTGCCAAGATGTAGGATCTTCTTTTCAGAGGAATGTTGGCACCAATTTTTCCCCTCTCCCTCCCCCACGCCTTTCTGAAACTGTCTCTGCTCAATGCCCAAACCGCCAACCTTTGTCTCTGTGGAAGGAGATTAGCAGAAGGGTTGGCGAACGGAGAACGCTTCAGTTTGCTGCAGATGCCTCATTTTGTGGGGCAGTTCCACATGGTGGCTTCTCTTTCAGTCAAAGAGGTAGATAACCCTCCGCTCCAGTTTTCTGCCTTCCGCCATGGAATATTGTGTGGTGTAAAGGATTCTGGGCCTTACGAAAAGATGCTCAGTTCAAGATGGGATGGGGTTGCATATGTCCTGAAATTCTGCAGGGGTGCAGCAAACCACCAGATGAGATATTAGGTGCAGAATTCAGCTTTAATCTTCAGAAAAGGAGCACATTTCCAGCACACACATCACCCCCACACACACACACCCCTCAGTGGTAGCAAAGACTGGCTTGAAAGGGTAAAGAGTGATTGCAACTGAAAAATCTCGGAAGGAAGGGTTGGCTGAGTAAGATATCCAGTTGCTGGGAGCAGAATTACAGCCTCGTTCTTTGCACCCTGCTACTAGCAGAATCAGAATAATGCGTGCCAAGACAATGCAAATCTATCCACTTGCATAATTTATGCAGATAGCAGCATTCCACTTTGCTTGGCACAGGGTTTAGACTGTCTGGACTCAGAATCTTCCCCCCTCCCTTCTTCAAGCACACCCCATTGTTAACGTGTGTGAATTGAGAGCTCATCCAGAACACACCCAACCCTACAGCTCTGAATGGCAAGGAAAGACGCATCGGTGACGGGCAAGCTGTCTATGGGGAAAGCTTCTCTGTCATTGTCGGTCTTCTCATAGAAGCCCTGGGCTCTTCTGGTAACCCGTTTGCAAGCCACCAGAACAGAAAGGCAAATGCTACTCTGTGGCTTATCTTTGTTAAAATCTCTGGGCATGTCTAATCTACCCCTCCGCTCCCATCTAATGGCCCATGGCCATTAATTTCTTTCATCAGTCTCCAGGCTCTAACTCTCATGGCCATGGCTAGTCCCAAAGAGTAACTGAGTGAACTGGAATACTGTTTGTTCAGACTTGACATCTGCCACAGGGTGGCCTTGGACGTGGGGCTGTCTTCTACAGAGTGACTGCTGATGTCACACATTGCTGCTACATCCTTAAGCTATGACAATTACTGATTTAAAGTTTTTGGGGCAGACCAATGGCAGGGGGGGGGAGGTGCCTGCAAAAATACATGCTTTTGTTTCCCCACATTATGCAAAGATGCCTTTCTCAAAAGATCATACTAAACCAGGTTTGGGGAAGATCACAGAAAAGTGGGGAGGGGGCACATAGAAAGCAAATAAATGGGGGCCAGCAGCATGTGGATGACACAAAACGAGGGCAAAAACTTTTGTGTAGAAGTGGCCCTTCATGATGCCAATGCTGCTTTATCTTTACAGGGTGGTTCTTCGGATAATTGAGATTTTAGTAACTTAAGAAGTGCACTGGATGCTCCTAGAAGGTGTTGTGTTAATTGTGGAGCCTTACTAGCGAATAAATAATGTTCAGGAAATCTCTTTACCCTTTTTGAGCCCTTCCCCTTTGTGTCTTTTTGTGAGTGGTGCCAAGACAGTAATGATTGCTGCAGAATTATACAGATTTAAGGTTGACAATGAAGAAATTGAAATTGTTAAAAGATTTTCTGTTCCTGGGCTCAGTCCCTCAACCAAGAGGGAGACTGCAACCAAAAAAATCAGAAAGAGATGGAGGCTTGGAAGGGCAGCCATGAAGGAACTAGAAAAGATGGTTGAGTGTAAGAAAGTGTTGCTGGAGTCCAAGATCAAGATAATTCATACTATGGTATTCCCCTTTACTGTGAATGGATGTGAAAGTTGGACAGTGAAGAAAGCTGACAGGAAGAAAAATGATTAATTTGAAATGTGGTGTTGGAGGAGAGCTTTACAGATACCCTGGACTACCAAAAAGACAAATAAGTGGGTTCTAGATCAAATCACACCTGAATTCTCCCCAGAACTTAAAATGACCAAACTGAGGCTATGGTCAGATGATGAGAACAAGACTCCCTGCAAAAGACAGTAATGCTAGGAAAAGTTGAAGGCCATAGGGAAAAAAGGAAGACCCAACATGAGATGGCTTGGCTCTAATGGAAGCCACAGCCTTCAGTTTTCAAGTCCTGAGCAAGGCTGTTAATGATAGGACATTTTGGAGGTTATTCATTCTTAGGGTCACCAAAAGTCCGAAGCGACATAGGACACACGGTGCTGAGAACTGGGACTGTTAATGGTGATTCTTTGGTATAGTTTTGCCTGCTGCTAGCCGGCCCCTGAGCAGTCTAAACCTCATGCAGGCAGGGAAGACTCTTGGGACAACTGTAAAGTGGTCCGATAACTATAAAGAGTGCCGTCGTATCAGTGGAGACTGTTACACAAGAAACCCTGATGGTTGTACAGACCTTCAGACCCTCATTTGAAGTCTTGCACAGTTTAAAACAAACCTTGTACATGTAAAAATCAAGACATCCTGGGGCCCATCATGTCCGCTTCCCCCTGGACCCCAGGTGTGATTGGTTTGGTTTTAATTAACAACCCCCCCCCCTCTCCCCAGTTGGCTAGCTTTAGCAAGCCTGGCAGGCAAATCTTACTTTAACTCTCCCTGCTTGCTCATCTTATAAAGTCTGTTTCCTGTCTGAGCTCACCCTGGAGAATCAGACACCACAAAGGACAGCTTACATTTTTCCCACAGCTTCCCGGCCCCCCCTCCCCCCAAAGGAAAAAAGTTACTGCTGAGGTTGAAAGATCTGATCTGAAAATAGTTGTCTTTTTACAAGCCGTTTCCCAAATACCCCAAATTCTGCTGGCATTCCCAAAGGCTGACTCAGTCCCTCTAACTGAAGTTTTAAAATATATGATGCGTTAAATATGTATACCGTTGGAAGGGAGAGCAAAGTTTGCATGCTTCCTTCCCCCATTTTTAGTTGGAGAATGGAAAGGAGGAAGAGATGGTCAGAGATCTGAAATGCTACTTTAATACATAGTAATAATAATAACAACATTCAAAAAGAGTCCAGTAGCACCTTTAAGACTAACCAACTTTATTGTAGCATAAGCTTTCGAGAATCACAGTTCTCTTCGTCAGATGCATGGAGGGCAAGAAGAAACTGGTCAGATATATAGGTGGAGAGGGACGGGAGGAGTAAATGCAAACAGTAGCTTCTGATATGGAGATCAGTTTGCTTCTGTTAAGGAAGTCAGTTACTTCTGATAATGAGATAACCATTCATAGTCTCTATTCAATCCCAGCCTGACTGAGTCAAATTTACATATGAATTCCAATTCAGCAGCTTCCCATTGGATTTTGTTTTTGAAAGGTTTCTGTTGAACTACAGTGACTTTTAAGTCCTTGATGGAAGGTCCTGGTAGATTGAAGTGTTCTCCCACTGGTTTCTGGATGTTGCCATTTTTAATGTCAGATTTGTGTCCATTTATTCTTTTGCGCAGAGGTTGGCTGGTTTGTCCAATGTACAGAGCAGATGGACATTGTTGGCATGTGAGGGCATATATCACATTGGAGGATGAGCAGCTGTAAGAGCCAGAGACAGTGGGTCCTGTAATTGTATTTCCTGGGTAGATATAAGGGCAGAGCTGGCATCTGGGTCTGTTGCAGGGCCTGGTACCTGTGCTACTACAGACTAACATGGCTAACTTCTCTGCATCTAATAACAACATTCAATTTATATACCGCCCTTCAGGACAACTTAATGCCCACTCAGAGCGGTTTACAAAGTATGCCATTATTATCAACACCCTGTGAGGTGGGTGGGGCGGAGAGAGCTCCAGAGAGCCCTTACTAGCCCAAGGTCACCCTTCAAGTGGAGGAGTGGGGAATCAAACCCAGCTCTCCAGATTAGAGTCCCGCGCTCCACTACACCAAACTGGCTTTAAAAAAAAGACTTTAAAGGAAACATCCCCTTATGAACCTGAGAAGGTGAGTGAGTGAGTGAGTGAGTGATATTGTGTGTGTGTGTGTGTGTGTGTGTGTGTGAGAGAGAGAGAGAGAGAGAGAGAGAGAGAGAGATGACTGACTGACTGACTGACTGACTGACTGACTGACCGACCGACTGACTGGAGAGTCTCTTTATACAAGACATCTTACACAGGGATGCTCAAGTGAAATATCTTACACTTGTTCTCCCACTGTGGATACACATGCAGTGCTTGGGAGACAGAGGACACTTGAATATAAGACCACACAGGAAGTAAGTCACTTGAGCGTCCCCACGTAAGATGTCTTGCATAGAGAGACACTGACTGACTGACTGACTGACTGACTGACTGACTGACTGACTGACTGACTGACTGACTTTTAGTCCTAGTTCTCACAGGAGCTGCAGGTGAGATGAGATGAACCTCTGTGGCATAGTGGTTAGTATCATACTAGGATGTGAGAGAAACAGGTTTGAATCCCCGTTCTGCCACAGAAGTTTGCTGGGTGGCCCATCGCTTTCTGTCAGCCTTGCTTGTCTCACAGGGCTGTTGAGAGGACAAAACGGAGTAGGTGTGAGCAGTGTTGTAAGATGCTTCGGTTCCCTGTTGGGGAGTAAAGCAGAGTTCCCAGGCTATGCTGCTTCAGACGGCAAGTGGAAGTTTGCATGGTGAAGTTTTCTTGTATGAAAAGAGTCCATATTCCTAGAAAGCTAGCATGTCATGGAAGAAGGGCTCTGGGCAACCCTTTTCTCCTCATGTGCTAGTTTGCTCTACGTGGGGAATGTTTTCAGTGAGAAGCATTCTGCCCTGCAAGCCTCCTCCTGTAACCTAAAAGAGGACAACCCAGGAACAGGCTGACATTGGTGCTGTTTGTTCCTCCATCTCCTCTCCCTTGAGCTACTTCAGTTCCATCAGACAAGCCTCCTTCCATGCCTGCCTGCTGGCTGGACCTCATCATTGTCTGGAGTGCTGCCCATGCGGCCCGTACCCTGCAGCACCACATCAGACTTGAGTACAGATGCTCGGGCAAGCGTCTGAGCCCATCCCAGGGGCAGCAGGAACCTTAGTCGCTACCTTTTGCCCATTGCTAAGGAGTTGCGGGCAGCAAGCATTTGATATTGGCTAGATAATGGGAGAGAATTTGAACCTTCCTTAATTGCTCTGGAAGGATCTCTCTCTCTCTCTGTGCCGCTCTGGAAGGAAATTCTCTAGCCTGGCGTTGCAAAGAGGAGCTATTGTTTTTCAGATACCTTGGCAGGTGTGAAATGGAGAGTCACATCCTGTGTGCTTCTGAAAACTAGTCCGACAAGATTACCGTGCCAGGGTTTGCAAAGCCGTAGAAGGAAGGAAGCCTGGCATTTGGGAAGCATGCCCGAAGGGAGGGCATGTGGCGCCCAGGAGCAATGAAGAATTGGGCAAGGCGTACACTGTGTAACTCTTCAGCAGAAGGCTGTGTTGGTTTTGTGAGCATTCTGATGATCGATGGGCAAGATCCTGCAGGCTAGATCCTGCAAGATCCTGCAGAATTCCTGGTGCATGCCTGGGTGCCTGATTTCCAGCCTGTCAGCTGAGTGTAGCCAACTTGTTTTGTGGAAAGCAGCTGATTTGCGATCATAGCATCCAGGCTTGTTATGGCCTATCGTAGACACGTTTGCTGTTGGAAGAAAGTTGGTGTCCCCATCCATTCAGTTCTCAGTGAACCACAAATATCTGAAATACCTATCAGTAAAAGTTTGTGTACTCTAGTGACTTCTGTGGAAGTATTTCTGGGGCCACTTCATGTTGAAGACATGTCTGCTTTGAAATTATTGAGTCCTGAACTACAGTGCTAAATATCTCCCAGTTCTACAACTCAAATAAATTAAACAGGTTAAGCAAATCTACAAGAATTCTCCTAATGCTACACAGTTTTTGTAGTTATAATTTTCCTTCCTTCCTTCCATTCATTCTTTCGTTCTTTCAGTCTTTCGTTTGTTCTCTCTCTCACACACACGCACACAGAGTCAATTTAATGTAAAATTTGACATTTTTATGGAATTTCTTGTAAAGGACAAAGAAAAATGTTGGTTTATAGAAAACTGAGTTCTACAAGTGAAGACTGTTATGTGTGGGGAATGCTGGGGTGTAGTTGTCCTAAGAGAAATACTTTCACCGTTGACCACAAGGTATCCCCACCCAGTCCTTCCCCCTTATTTTTCTATTGAGGATTTTTTTTTTCTTTCTGCAAAAACCAGTGGACAAATTTTGAAATTTTTTGGTAAAACCGTCTCATCTTGAAACTTGTGTTCTAAAAATGAAAAGTGAGAACTTTGGTCTTGGTCTGAATTGCTGTCTCTTCCAAGAGATGGCATACTTCTCAGGTTCACTGTACGCTGTACTGCCAAAAACTTCCAAATCCTTTAACAATGGCTGTCCACGGCTTTAGTTTCAGCCATGTAGGTAGCATCAACTTTACCTGTGTCATCATGAAATTGATTTTTTTTAATCGCTGAGCTATGGCAAACTGGTGTACAATGAACAGGGCTGTGTATCTTTGGCTTCAGTTCAGAAATTTTGAAAGCCAAGCTACGCTGGATGAAGTGCTTGTTCCGTCTTGTTTATTGGAGAACTGCCTGTATTCTGGGGAGTGCGGCCTTTATTCGCAGTCCAAAAGATTGTTTGGGACCATGGCGCAGAGTCCCTGTGTTTGGCTTCATTATTTTTCGATTATTTTCTGGGTCAAGGTGTGGTAGCTTTCTATTCAAGGGAGAATGTTCTATCTCCCCCCCCCCAAATGAGAGCAGCATTTTGGGGGGGAGGGATAGTCTCTTGAAGTCATAGAAAGGAGGGACTCGAGGACTCACCAGATTTGTCCACAGATACTCTATATCTCAAGTGTACCTGAGCCTCTTCAGGGAGGGGGCTTGTGCAGGCTTTTTGGGAAAATGGCACTGTGCTTAGTTGCTGTTTAGGACTAAGAAGTATTTCCTAAAACTTGTTGGGAATTGCTTAGATTAGGCGTAGTCCCCCCACCTCCAGGAACAGTATATGGGGGGTGGGGGTAAGTCAAAGTGAGGGTCTGTGATGGGAGAGGGAATTGGCAGAAATTGCCCCCTCTTTTTCAGCCAATGGCAATACTGTTCAGTTGATGGCAAGACTGCTACGATGTCGGAACAGCAATTGAGAGTCCGAACCCTCGTCCCGCATGGCTGTCGGAATGATCTCTGGCTTGTGAATACAAAACCAGGGCGTGGAGTGTGTGTGTTTTAAATTACCTCATGCAGCACGCAAGCGAGTGATCTGGTGCCTGTAATCAGAACGGAGTCGCTCCCTTCTTTCTTCTCTGCCTGCTCCTTCCTACTGATTGCAGGTTAAGTCTTGCTTGCTGCTGGCCATCTGCTGGGTGCAGATTCTAAGCAAGTTGGAGCAAGCGTTGCGTGTGCTTCGGGGCACAGCAGAGCCTGGGAAAAGAAGCCATTTTTAAGTGTGCTCCAAGGGATGGCGAAGCCAGCCATCTGTCTCCCCACTCCCACCCCAAGAAAACAGTCTGTGGCCGGGATTTCAGTGATATCTGTGGCTATTGGCAAAGGATTGTAGAGTACCGGCAAAGGTGGGGGAGGCTTTTGGAAGCAGTTGCCCTCCGATGCAAAACATGGGGCTTCTGTGTCATCAAGGGGGAAGACAGTCCCTCTTCTTTCCCCCTTCTCTCTTGCCCCAAATGGGGCTTCTGTGTCATCAAGGGGGAAGGCAGTCCCTCTTCTTTCCCCCTTCTCTCTTGCCCCAAATGGGGCTTCTGTGTCATCAAGGGGGAAGGCAGTCCCTCTTCTTTCCCCCTTCTCTCTTGCCCCAAATAGGGCTTCTGTGTCATCAAGGGGGAAGGCAGTCTCTCTTCTTTCCCCCTCCTCTCTTGCCCCAAATGGGGCTTCTGTGTCATCAAGGGGGAAGGCAGTCTCTCTTCTTTCCCCCTCCTCTCTTGCCCCAAATGGGGCTTCTGTGTCATCAAGGGGGAAGGCAGTCTCTCTTCTTTCCCCCTTCTCTCTTGCCCCAAATGGGGCTTCTGTGTCATCAAGGGGGAAGGCAGTCTCTCTTCTTTCCCCCTTCTCTCTTGCCCCAAATGGGGCTTCTGTGTCATCAAGGGGGAAGGCAGTCTCTCTTCTTTCCCCCTTCTCTCTTGCCCCAAATGGGGCTTCTGTGTCATCAAGGGGGAAGGCAGTCTCTCTTCTTTCCCCCTTCTCTCTTGCCCCAAATGGGGCTTCTGTGTCATCAAGGGGGAAGGCAGTCTCTCTTCTTTCCCCCTTCTCTCTTGCCCCAAATGGGGCTTCTGTGTCATCAAGGGGGAAGGCAGTCCCTCTTCTTTCCCCCTTCTCTCTTGCCCCAAATGGGGCTTCTGTGTCATCAAGGGGGAAGGCAGTCCCTCTTCTTTCCCCCTCCTCTCTTGCCCCAAATGGGACTTCTGTGTCATCAAGGGGGAAGGCAGTCTCTCTTCTTTCCCCCTCCTCTCTTGCCCCAAATGGGGCTTCTGTGTCATCAAGGGGGAAGGCAGTCTCTCTTCTTTCCCCCTCCTCTCTTGCCCCAAATGGGGCTTCTGTGTCATCAAGGGGGAAGGCAGTCTCTCTTCTTTCCCCCTCCTCTCTTGCCCCAAATGGGGCTTCTGTGTCATCAAGGGGGAAGGCAGTCTCTCTTCTTTCCCCCTCCTCTCTTGCCCCAAATGGGGCTTCTGTGTCATCAAGGGGGAAGGTAGTCTCTCTTCTTTCCCCCTTCTCTCTTGCCCCAAATGGGGCTTCTGTGTCATCAAGGGGGAAGGCAGTCCCTCTTCTTTCCCCCTTCTCTCTTGCCCCAAATGGGGCTTCTGTGTCATCAAGGGGGAAGGCAGTCTCTCTTCTTTCCCCCTTCTCTCTTGCCCCAAATGGGGCTTCTGTGTCATCAAGGGGGAAGACAGTCCCTCTTCTTTCCCCCTTCTCTCTTGCCCCAAATGGGGCTTCTGTGTCATCAAGGGGGAAGACAGTCCCTCTTCTTTCCCCCTTCTCTCTTGCCCCAAATGGGGCTTCTGTGTCATCAAGGGGGAAGGCAGTCTCTCTTCTTTCCCCCTTCTCTCTTGCCCCAAATGGGGCTTCTGTGTCATCAAGGGGGAAGGCAGTCTCTCTTCTTTCCCCCTTCTCTCTTGCCCCAAATGGGGCTTCTGTGTCATCAAGGGGGAAGACAGTCCCTCTTCTTTCCCCCTTCTCTCTTGCCCCAAATGGGGCTTCTGTGTCATCAAGGGGGAAGACAGTCCCTCTTCTTTCCCCCTTCTCTCTTGCCCCAAATGGGGCTATTGTGTTGTGATAGCTTCTAGTGTCCTGTGGAAGTTTTGATTGGTGGAAGGGGGGGCAACTGTAGAAGTGGGTGGCAGTTTTCAAGGGGGAGAGGAAGGTGAGGGGTGTGCCACATCTTACAGTCTTTGCAACATGACTAGAGGGGCTTTGCTGGAGGGAGTTGGGCAGGGACAAATTGAGGTCCTCACATACCCCACACAGCTCTGCACACCTCCCTGTGCCTGTATCACACTCAGGCTTGTTCTAGCCCACAAAAATGGCTCCCAATCAATCAATCAATCAATCAATCAATCAATCAATCAATCAATCAATCAATCAATCAATCAATCAATCAAGTACCTTTAATGGCGTACAAGAATCTAAGACAGCAAACAAGTCAGTATAAAATTACGTAAAATATCAGAAGACAATATATTTATACAAAGCTTGTATGAATCTTAAGCACACCCACTAAAAATTCCGCAACCACTCTAGAAATCACTGTATCATTATCTTTCAGCAGAAAACAACAAAAGGATAAATTGTTCTGGCGTTCAGTATATAGTGGCAACCTCTCAAACAACGTTCTTCGTAACTTATCACATAAATGGCATTCCGACATTATACGCTGGATGATATCTGGGCGGTTGGCGCCACACAAACCGTGTCTTTCTGAAAAGGGGACTCGCTGGTATCTCCCCTGAAGGACACTGGAGGGGAAGGCATTTAGTCTGGCCAACATAAAGGCCCTATGACTGCCTGGGGTCTCAAGATCATAAAAGTATTGCGGAATTCTGTCAACGTACGTGGTTGATCCTAACACAGCTGACGGTGACGAACAAACAAAAGGTTGGGCTGGAAATTCTGTTGCTCTCAATCTTGTAAACGCTGCTTAACACAATTTAGGATATAGGCCTCATCAGACATAAATAAGTCATCCACTGCCCGTCCCATATGCTTAAGTTTACTCAGGATGCCCACTGACCACACCCAAGAATATTGATCCCTTTTCAAATAGGTTAATAGACTAAAAGGCTCGGCTCTAAAATAAATTTTTAGCCAAAATTTAAAAGTTGTAATCCATGCCCTTGGCCATTTCCACACAGCTCCCCGCTGCTCGTAACAACCCGGAATATTGCGAAAAAAGCGCAGAAGATTGGGTTTTCTTGCACGAGATTTGCGTGACATCGCGCAAATCTCGCGCTAGAAAATGCGATCTTCTGCGGTTTTTTCGCGATATTCCGGATTGTTACGAGCAGCGGGAAGCCATGTGGAAACGGCCCTTGTCTCAATCAAAGATTGACCCAATTCAGCACACAAAGCTAAATAAGAAACACAATTTGGGGCACCCCAAATTTGCCTAAAAAATATTGCTTGAATATCCTCCACCTTTCTGTTAAAAGCTAAAATCCATATAGGTATACCATAGAGCATTTGAGATAAGATTTTTGCTTTAAAAACTTTTATAGCTGCCGGGACACATTGGTTACCCCTAGAGAAATACAATTGTTTGATTTGGGAAGCTGCGCACTTAGCCAGCTTTATTGACCTCTTGCAATGTAACACCCAGCTAAGATTGTAGTTAAATGTAATGCCCAAATATTTTTTTTGGTTTGCTCAGTTGGAAAGTTACCAATCAACCATTTCTGTAATCCTATTTCTCATTTTTAGGTAGGTAGAAAATCTTGTTGGTCTCTAAGGTGCCATTGGACTCAAATCCTGCTGTTTTTTATTTGTGATGCACCAATAGCCTGAAGGCACACACAGGTGAGCTGGGATTTCCAGTTCATAAGAATAAAAATTAGATGTGTGACTTCTGTAATGTATTGCCTGTTTACATCATCATCACAACCTTTTTACATTACTGCTCCAAAGTGATCTATCAGTTGTCTGATGGTACAATATTTTTAACAGGGAGAAGATTACGAGGGAAAGCCTTCTACAACGTCAATGGAAAAGTCTACTGTGAAGAAGACTTCCTAGTAAGTAAGATTTTAGGGCTTTCTATGTCTTTGGTGGGGGGCGATCTGTGTATTCCATGGAGATAATTTATGTTTATACAAGTGCAACTTTTGGTGTTTGAATTTTTTTTCTTGTAAGATTTGAGACATCTTGACAGAGGAAATGGAGTGTGCGTGCATAAATATATATGATGTGCTGTGTAATATCAAAAGATTTTTTTTCAGTAGGTAAAATGACTGAACAAGAAATTTTTGGTTAGGGGAAAAGTTCACCAAGGTACCCTTAATATGACTTAGATTTTATATTCAGAGCTGTACTTGGAAATTAGTTTTGAAGACTTCAAATATTTTAAAACCCAGCAATTCAATAGCATGTTTAGGCAGCCATGTTCCTCCATAGTAAAATCCCCAAACAAAAGCCACACCATATCGTTTATTAAAACCAACCAAAATAATACAAGACGGTGTGCAAACTTTTGAGTTTTCTAGAAATCTTAATCAGGCCTGGCATTTAAAAGCAACAACAACAACAACAAAGATGGGGAAGGGGAATGGAAAAATCTGCATCTTTCAGTCTGCAGTATTGAGGCCCCTTTGTCTGCAACTTGAAGGACGTTTATTTTTAAAGGGAAAATAGAAGCGATGGAATTTAGCACACTCAAAGACAAATGAGTTGGATCCAACAATCCCCCAAGTAGCCCTCTTCCAACCAAAGGAGACTTCCTCCAATGGAAGAGCCATTTAAGTTGGAAGAAGGCTTCAGACATGAGCCAGAATGAAAGATGGGGGATAAATATTTCAATTAATAAATTAATACCCTTTACCCAGTGGAGTGGTAGGCTAGGGGCAGGCAGGGTTTTTTTCTGGGGAAAGAGATGGGGGAACTCTCACCTGGGGGCAACTCCCGGGAGGAGGTGGCGCCCCTGTTACTATATATGCACGTTCCCAGGGCAGCACAATGACATCACTTTCAGGAAGTCACGTCATCATGCAGGCTGTGGCCCCCCCGGGAGTGCTCCTGTGCTTCATGGGGCCCCCAATTTGGCCTGGATCAGGCCGAATTCAGCCTGGATCAGGCCTGAACCGGCCCAGAATGGGCTGCCGCCACATGGGCGAGCACTCCCCTGCCTGGCAGTAGCCCAATCCTGGCCATTTGGGGCTCGAAATGGCCAGAATCGGGCCCAAATTGGCCTGGAATGGGCTGCTGCCACATGGAAGAGCACTCCCCTGCCCAGCAGTGGCCCTATCCTGGCTGTTTCAGGCCCGATCCTGGCCATTTCGGGCCCATTTTGGCCATTTCGGGCCCCTTTCGGCCATTAGCAGCATGATGCTTTTTGAGGTCTTTCGCAAATCACTTTGCTGAAACAGTTTTCTTCGTTCTCAAACTTATTGTGACTTCTTCAGAAAACTGTAATCATGAATGAAATTGCTGGATGATATTAAGAGAAGGTTCTTTGCCTTTAATAGTCACTGTATAGTTTTAACGTTACTCTCGTGTCTAGCTACTAGGACGTGTACCTTGAAGAGACCTACATTTCTTATCTCTCCGCTCAGTACACTGGCTGTGTATTCACCTGTACAGTAAGATTCAGCAGCCATTGCTTTCCCAGAAATGTTCAGAGCTGGCCAGTTTTTCGGCTGGTGAAAAGAGGGAGTAACGTTTGCTTTCACCACTCACCTAGGCTGTGCTGGGACCATGGAACCTGCATAGACAAAAGCCACATGGGGTGGGGGCTGCAGTAAGGAGGGGGATTGAATGAAATCGAGTGAAAAAGTTGGCTGGCTCTAACCTAACATGTTTGACAGAGGATCTGATCATAAAAATTCCTCTATCAGGTAATAATGTTGTTTATCCGTCCTGATCAATTATTTTTTGAAACACTGGGTTGGTTCTAGCCTGCTTTTTCACTCAATTTCAGCAAGTTCCCTCCATGCAGGTCCCATGAGCCCCAGTGTAGCCTTTTTGGGTGGACAAAGGGAACCCCCTCCTTTCTCACGAGTAGAAAAACTGGTTGGATCCATCCCCATTGTCCAAACCTTTCGACGATTTCCCTGGGCTTCCATTTCTGAAGATTAGTTGTTTCATACAATTAATTACAATGGATAGAGGCTGTTGTAAATACACTAGTAGGCAGGTGTAGCAGTTTCAAAGCTGTAAATGTTTCTTCAGGTGATGATCCCTAAGAATTGTGAGAGATAATGTTTATGTTTATTACTGATTTGTACGGGGCGGGGGTCTCCTTGCGAGTTGGGGGGAATTAGCAGTAAGGAAGAGGCAGCGAGAGGGGGAAGCTGAGGAATCTCCACCAATGTATACGAGGATTGTCCTGGCTAGAAAATTCCTTCCAATAAACAGACAGATGTTTCAACCAACAAAGGAATTCTTATTGAAAATAACAAAAATCAGTGGCATGCAACACGCATTCAAGGCTAACTAGGAAAGAAAGTAAATGTCGGGTGATATTTACCTATCCCGATGTCCAAGAGAGAAGAGGAGCGTTGAGCTGCCTGCGCTTCAACGTGGGAGGGCTTGATTGGAGTTTGAAGGTAGAATGCTGGATCCAAGCATGTGCACAGTTTGGGCTGAAGGGCAGTCTATTTTATACCATGGATCCTACCTTGAGCCAAGATTGCATCTTCTACCCCAAAGACAAAGGCTTGAGTGGTTGAGGTGGGACAAAGGAGGTGAGACAAAGAGCTGGCAAATTGTCTCCAAAATGGGACAATACGCTGGTAAACCATCTCTGGGATGTAACAAAGAACTAGAAAGGTTTGATTACGTCTTCCAGGTGGAACTAAAGTTATCAAATTATGATTGATGACCTGTGAGATGGAAGGGTGAGGCTATCAGTCCTCTGAATTGCTTAAGAATAGGAAAGTGGTTAAGGTGAGATCAGTAGGGTGGGACGCATTGATTAATTCAGAAAATCCGGGAAGGTCCATATTGTAGCACGCCTCTAGTCTGGGTTGCCAGCTGCAGGCTGGGAACTTTCTGGAGATTTTGGGGGTGAGGCTTGGAGATGCTGAGGTTTGGGGAAGGAAGGGTCCTCAGTGAGATATAATACCATAGAGCGCACCCTCCAAAGTAGCCATTTTCTCCAGGGGAACTGATCTCTACAGTCTGGAGCTAAGTCGTAATTCCGGGAGATCTCCAGCCACCACCTGAAGGCTGGCAACCCTACCTCTGGGGCAAGGGAGGGGGTTGAGCTGGCCTCGCCTGTTTCTCTCCATGTTTTCCCATTCCATCTCCCAGGCAGAATCTGGCTTTCTGCTTGGGCAGTAGTTTCAGTGCTGGAAGCACATTCCAAGAAGGGGTTTATGACATATCCATAACCATACACCTTCTAATATTATGGGGGTGGTTCTGACTGCTAACAGGGAGAGGGAGACATACATGCAAAATACATATAATAATCTAAATATTAAACAATCATATTATGAATTCACCCAAGTGGCTATGCTGGCCAAATAAAAATCAAAGCTAAAATTTTACTCCTCTCTCTCCTCTCCCATGGTGGAAGGGATAGCGTAATCAACACTGTTATTCAGAACTAACTAGTGAGGGTACAGAGAGAGCCGGTGAAACTGAGGTGCCCCAATGACCTCTGGGGAAGAGAGCTGTGCTCTGTTGAATTAGATGAGTGGACCGCTCATATCATGAGCTGTTTTAGAAGGTGTGGTAAAATTAGTGCGCCATCGGCCTTGGGATTTTTTCCCTTAAATGTAAACCATGCAAGGGAGGTATGTGCTCTTTTGCACTGACATTTCTTCAAATATTATTCCAACAATAATATTTTCTGCATAAAGCTCTGAATGTCCCTGCATATTATGCTTAAACCACCCTTAGTTTGTTTTTCCGAATCAAATATTTCAGTTCAAGAATGTGACATAAAATTAAAATGAGGTCGTTCTAAATTTTGTTTACTTTAAATAGAAGTCAAAATAAACATGTTAAATCAGTTCACATTCTACGTAGGGCATCGGCTAATGTTCTGCAGAGTTTCTCGGAATGTTTTCCAATTCTGTTTTCTCCGGGAGGCCCACATCACTGTTTTTATAGAACATGAGGGTTTTATAGAACATGCGGATAGCGTCTCCAAGGCTTTGGAGCAGTTTTTTCGAAAGAAGCCCATCATGGGTAGAATTACCAGGGTCGGGAAGGAGCTTTGCCTGAGCCTTGGAGAGCCGCTCCTAGGCAGCCAAGGCAAGACTAGGCTATAGAGAGAGCCATTGTAGTGTGGTGGTTAGTGCTGAATCACCCCAGTTCGAAGCCCCGCTCTGCCATCGAAGCTCTCTGAGTGACCCTAGGCCAGTCACACTTACTCTGGTCCTAACTTAACTCATAGGGTAAGGTAAATTTATTTCTTTGTCATTTATAGTCTGCCTTTCTCATTGAGACTCAAGGCGGATTACAGAGTGTGAGATTAGTACAGTCAGTATCAAGGACATTTCCATAAACAATGCCATAGGGTAAACAGACACAAGTTTACAAAGACGTAGCATTAGCAAGAATCCAATACAGAGTTGAAGAGCTGCTGAAACAGAACATAAGCAATTCTAGGGCTGACATTAGACAACATGAAGCACAGGTAGCTCATAGGAGCACATATTTAAAACAACAGGTAATACATAAGTCAACATAGTGGTGAAGTCTGTGGTCCCTAACTCATTAGTGAAGCACCTGAGACCTCTTCCCTACAATACAAAAGCCTTTTTGAATAATTCAGTTTTGCATCGTTTGCGGAAAGCTAGGAGAGTGGGGGCCCTCCTGACCTCCTCAGGTAGGCCGTTTCACAGGGTAGGGAAATGAAGTAAATGAATGAATGAATATGGAGACTGATGTTCTTCCTAAGTAGAACCAGGGCTTTTTTTCTGGGGAAGGAGGTGGTGGAACTCAGTGGTGGAACTCAGGACCGCACAATGATGTCACTTTGGGTCAGCTGGAACAATGAGGGAGTTTTTAAAAGTTTTAATTGCCCTAGGTGAAAATGGTCACATGGCCGGTGGCCCCGCCCCCTGATCTCCAGACAGAGGGAGTTTAGATCGCCCTCCACCCCACTGGTGCAGAGGGCTATCTAAACTCCCCTCTGTCTGGAGATCAGGGGACGGGGCCACCGGCCATGTGACCATTTTCAAGAGGTGCCGGAACTCCGTTCCACCGCGTTCCAGCTGAAAAAAAGCCCTGAGTAAAACACAGCTTCTATGTTCACAGTTAATGTCCTCTTCTGCAAGACCCATCTTTTGGGAAACCACCAATAGGACAGCTGGCCCAGATTGCTCACTCTTTTTAGTGGATATGCTGTTTAGGTGTGAGTAACTTTAGACAGCAAATAAGAAAAATGCACCATCGAGTCGCAGTTGATTCATGGTGACCCCCATCCACAGGGCATTCCAGATAGGAGAGGAGCAGAGGTGGTTTGCTGTTGCCTCCTCCGCGTATCAACCCAGTCTTCCTCGGTGGTCTGGGTACCCCATCCAAGTACTGACCGTGGCCAACCTTGCTTAGCTCTGAAACGCTTGTGAGACTGCGTTTATTCAGATTGCTCAGATGGCAAAAGAGGCAGGATATAAACTTTTTAAAATAAATTAGAATAGTAGTCTGTGTAGTGCCAACGCTGCTAATCCAAGGAAGTGTTGGTTGCCCAGGGACTGCAGAAGGAGGACTGCAGGCCCAGAAGTGCAAGGGCCCAGTGTGAACATGTACTTCTTCCCTTGCACATGAACACATGAAGCTGCCTGATACTGAATGAGAATCATTCCTGTCTGCTCAGGCTGGAAGCAGCTCTCCAGGGTCTCAGGTGGAGGTCTTTCCCATCACCTACTGCCTGGTCCTTTTAACTGGAGATGCCAGAGATTGAACCTGGGACCTTCCGCATGCCAAGCTGATGCTCTGCCACTGAGCCACAGCCCCTTCCAGGCGGAATGCAATCAAGGAAAGATCGTGTTGGTTTCAGCACCACTGTTCTAATGGACCGATCTCCCTCTTATTCCTTTTCTCTCCCCTTTCCTTGTGTCTTTTGTCTCTGGTCAACCTGAGAGTGGGGGCTTGTGTCTCTGCAGTGGTGTTGGTTTTACTGTTGTTGTCTAAAGAGGACACACAAGAGAGAACCTTTATTGGCATAACCGTAACAGTGTCGAAAACAGGCAGAGCCTGTTAATTGTTATCTAAACCCACTTCTCCTCTTGTATACACGGTAAAGGAAGTTTGCCACCATTTCAGTGACTTCAACCTTGGTTGAGGCTAAAAAACTCACTATCTTACTCTCAACAGATTTGCCCTCCAGCAATTGCAGTAGGTAATCCAAATAAAATGCACATAAATCATCATAAAATCTGCACGATAAAAGTACATGGGCTGTATCCTCGATTTCCAACATCCCACAGGGGAATAACCTTTCTCCAAATGGGATTTTTTGAATCTCCCAAAGAGTCTAAAGAGGATATAAACCTCCTTTTTGGGATGTGCCTTCTCTTTTGTATTTTTCCTGTATAAAATTTAAAAATGTATCCTGAAGCCCCTCTAAAAACAAGAAAGAATTGTACGGCAGCAAATACCTGATGGTGGGGTGGATGAGGAGGCTTGTGGGACTGCTACATGCCCTCCCTAGAGCCTGAACCAGAATGGTTAACCGCATTGCAGGTAGAAGCCAGGGTGTGTTTTTGTGGTGGGCTGAGTTAAGAGTTCAGAAGCCCAAACAAACACTTAAAAAGTTGAAAAACAGCAACTTCGTAAGGCTGAGAGTACAACTCAGTTTAGGATTGCAATGTAGCTTTCCTCATTTAAAAATCCTTGCTTCCACCCTGAAACAATCACAAATGTGTTTAGTTATTTATTTACTTCCCTTATACCCCTCCTTTAATTAATTAATTAATTTGCTTCAACTTCTATTCTGCCCTCCCCACATAGGCAGGCTCATGGCGGATTACACTCTATAAAACATTTCAATAAAACTTACATATAACAAACAACAATATCAAAAAATATAATAAATATTTTAATAATAGAAAAATACAGAAAGGCAGCACAGAAATAGTCAATCAAACTGCCCCCCAACTATCACTTAAAAGTTAATTAAAATTATTAATAATAATAATAACAATAACAGCTGCGTTTATATACTGCTCTTCTAGACAGGTTATTACTCCACCCAGAGTGGTGAACAAGTTAGTGTTGTTATTATCCCCGCAATACCGCTGGGGCTGAGAGGAGTGGCTGACCCAAGGCCACCTACTGAGCTCATGGCAGTAGTGGGATTCGAACCAGTAGAGTGCTGATTCACAGCCCAACCACTTAACCACTGTGCTACAGCAGCTTTCAGTGGGGACCCAAAGCCACTTACGTCATTCTCCTCTCCTCTGTTTTATGCTCACCACTACCCTGTGAGGAAGGGTGAGCTGAGAGGATATGACTAGCCCAAGGTTGCCGAGTGCGTTTCGACAGCGGAATGGGGTTCGGACCTGGGTCTTCCAGATCCTAGCCCAGCATTCTAACCACTATACTGCACTACTTCTGTATGCTGTACAAACAGTTTAGTGTCTATGTCAGCACTCACTTTGAGGTGTCATAGACTGCTCCCTCTTGCAAGAATCCCGCGTGGCAGGCTCTCAGCCTCCCCTGCTCCCCTTGGCCATTCTGCCCCACATACGCATTATTTATTTGGAAACGAAATCTACCACTTACTTCTCCAGGGACTTGCGCAAGGCAGCTTGCAAAGCAAAAAGAAGAAGAAAAGAACAAAACAACAACAAAATATCCATAAAACAATAACGGCAAAAACCTCATAAAACGAAGCTGGCTTCTATGGACTCTTGGGCTGTCTTGCCTACTCTGGACTGGATCAAACTTGAGACCTTTTGCATGCAAAGCAGGTCTTGTACCACTGAGCCATGGTCCCTCCCGCTGTGTAACAGAAAAATGATCAGCTATAAAACGCCACAGAAGGAGGTCAGGTTCATAAAGCGGCATCGAGCAACCTTCAGCATCCTAATCCTAAAATGATACCCATAAAACAGTCTGCAGGCTAGAAGCAAATCGCTGAGCAGCTAAAAAAACTGGACCCCAGTAGCTCAGGGTTTTTCTTTCATCATGCCACTGACTTAAAGAGAGTTGTCCCCTGTTGCTAACAAGATAGTCAAAGATCTCACAAGCACTTCTGATTTTTTTCTCGGCCATTTCATCCCTTCCCTTCCTCTACCCTTCAACTGCCCCAGTTACAAATTCATGGCTACCTCTCCCTGGAGCAGCACATGCTCCCCCAACCCCATCCCCTCCCATCTACATCTTTCACACACAGTTTGTTGCCTAACCTTAACCCTGGTGAAGATCCCGCATGTACAGGAACACCATAGTTAAGCTTGCAGAGATGTGGTTCTCCCCCCTTCCCTCCTGTGTGGTTTAACTTGTGTGTGTGTTAAATGTTTTAAATTGGGATTGGTACGTTGTTGTGTCTTTTGATCTGTTTTAAATTTGTTAACTTCTGCCTGGCAACTCTGGCTGGTAGTATTTGCCGCCTTGAGCCCAGGGACATAGGGCAGGATAAAAATTTAAATAAATAAGCCCTGCCCTGTGACCATTTGTACAGGAAGACATATGGAGACCCAATTTACTGGACTCAGGGTAGCTGTGATTCTGAAACAGTAAACTCATCACTTGTGTGGCACAGGGCTTTATTGGTATTTCTAAAATGATTGTGGTCCAACACAACCGAGTCTGTCGCATGAATGCTTAAATCTTGGTGTTACAATGAGAGGCCTATTCTGTCACTAGCGCATGGGAAACCCCAGCTGCCTTCTGCTAACTTAAATCATCCCAGCCAGACATTTGTGCTCCATTTTGATGATAAATTGCAGGGCAATTAGAGGCAAAAGGAAATACAGCTTGCTATTTTTAACTGGTAATGATTTGGGTTCTCCCCTCCCACTCATCTTTAAATATCATGTTAAAGAAAAATCAAAGTTGTTATTACTGGCTGAAGATTTAGAAGACATTTTCCATCAATGGAGCACGGAGGCAGCCAGTATGTCTGGCAAAATATGATGTGAATTGGTGGGCTGAAGCTGATTGTGTTCCTTGAGCAGGGAAAACTTGACAGTTTGTGTGCAGCCCTAGAGAAACGCTAGTCTGCTGGACACACTGCGTTTGTGTGTGATGGACTTCCTTTCAGCTGTTGATAACGTTTGAAAGAGGTGAAGTCAGCTTCTTACAAAATACTAGGGGGTCCAGTAGCACCTTTAAGACTAACCAACTTATTTGTAGCATAAGGTTTCGAGAACCACAGCTCTCTTTGTCATGCATCTGATGAAGAGAGCTGTGGTTCTCAAAACCTAAGTTGGTTAGTCTTAAAGGTGCTACTGGACTCTCTACTATTTTGCAACTACAGACTAACACGGCTAACTCCTCTAGATTTACAAAATACTGAACTTTTAAGAGGCTTTTAAGAGACTTCTCTGTCACTTCTCATTGACTTGTTTTCATGACTTGGTATTATCTTGGAACTACCCGCCTTTGGGTTGCATCCAATGAAAGAGCCCATGGAAGGAGTTGGCTGAGCGTATCTTGCTTGGCCTTCCCCTTCCTTATATTTGTCCTGAAACTCTGCTTTGAGGACCAGGAGACCCTGAGCACAAGGGCAGCAGGGTGTGTGAAAAAAACAGGAGGGAATCTGATAAGCTTACCTCCGTCTGCTGATGCAAGCCACACGTGGATGCATGAATCCTCCAGGTTGCTAAAGCACCCCATCCTGTGGCACATCCTGTGGGAGGTCAGAGGTTCACACAAGTATGCAAATGGTTTAAGCAGTGATCCTTCCAAATTTTAACCCAAAGTTTAGTTTAAAAAAATTAAAACTCTATCTGTTGCTTCTCAGGCAAGGAAAATAAAATTGGTTTTGTGAGTGAGAGAGAGAACACACTTTTGTACAAATGGCTTGTGTCCTACCACTCCCCTGGGCCATGTTTGATGCTGTCTTCCAACTTAAGTGGCTCTTCCTCCAACAGAAGAGCAACTTAAATTGGAGGAAGATTCCTGAGGCTGGAGCTCCAGGGCTGTACAACTGTATGGTGCCATCTTGGTTTCATCTCTGGCCTTCTGTCAAGAAAACTCTTCCGTGGTCAGGCATAAATCTGGAGAGTAGAATAGGCCAGAATTACAGGATTTGGCCACACCTTTTCTACATAAAAGGGCTTTGTGGTTCAGTTTGGCCATGCAGCAGGATCTAGACTGGGATGGACAAGTTGCTTGCAGAATCATGCAGCAATTCTGCACTTCCTGTTTGGGGCCAATTTATTTATTATTTATTTATTTGATTTGATTTATACCCCGCCCTCCTAACAAATGGGCTCAGGGCGGCTAACAACCTTCATAAAACACAGTGAATCAATCAAAACCATAAAATCAATAATTTAAAGCTCCCGCTTGGAAAGACAGGGCCGTTTTGAGGGCCTAGGCTCGGCCGAGGAGTGCTCCTTGTCGGGGGGCCATGCAAGCCATGGAGGCATGCCGGTGCCGGCTGGGTTTGTTCCTGCCATTGGTAGGCCAGCTCCCTGGGAACAACCCGATGCATGTTCCAAAAAGCTGTCCTCCGTGTCCAATGACTCCCTGGAGGCCATGGATCCTCTTCCAGTTCTTCTCCGAGGAGGGAATCAAAGTAGAAAAAATCCCTTTTGAGACCCTTTCAGATGCAGATGGCACGGAGACAGGTCATCAAGATACAGCTATCCAGACATGTCAAAGAGAGCCTACAATGGTGGATGACAGAATCCAATCTAAAACAAGGCAAGAGTTTTCTCACTCCAGCTTACATTCAGATATTTATGGATGCAAGCCTACGGGGCTGGGGAGCCACTCTGACCAGGTCCCCAGTCCAAGGGCTCTGGACGGTGAAAGAACAGTCTCTACCGATCAACGTTCTGGAAATGAGAGCCATCCTCCTCGCGTTGAACAGATTCAGCAGTCAGATCTCTCAATCACATGTCCTGACCCCAACAGACAATGTAGCTGCAAAGACGTATACCAACAAACAAGGGGGGACAAGATAGTCGTGACTACAACGGGAGGCAAACAGAATGATCAGCTGGGCGGAGAAGAACCTCCTATCAATCGCCGCAGAACACGTCAAAGGCCTACACAACGTTCAGGCAGACTGGCTGAGTTGAGAACATCTTCACCCACGGGAGTGGTTCCTCAAGACTCTTTCTTCATAAATATCACACCTCCCAAACTTGGACAACGCATGTCACTGGCAGCAGTTGCTCACAGCGTCAAGACCTGCATTAAGGAAGTGTACAAAGCCCTCAAATTGAACATCCGTAAGGGAATTACAAAGCATTCCGTTAGAAGCACTGCAACCAATGCAGCTCTTCGAAAAAACGTCTCAATAGAAGAAATATGTAAAGCCGCCACTTGGTCTTCGTTTTCCACCTTCATTAAACATCATCTGTACACCTACTCCTCAGCTGACGCAGCCTTCAGAAGACGAGTTCTACAGCACATCGTGGAGGACGAAGATCTTGCCCCACCCAGAGAACAGTGCGCTGCTTTGGGAGCACCCAAGATGTCCTCCGCCTCAGAGGGAGAACGGACCTTTGGACACTTACTGTGAAGGGTCCTTCTCCTCTGAGGTCAGGAGGACTTCTTGCCCTCCCAAGATCTTCAGAGACTGCAAGGACATAACAGAGCTTTCCCATCCTTTCTTTCTCTCACACTACCTATTCTTCATTTTCTCCTCTACATGTCTAGAACTATTTTTGGGTATAGACTTCTCCTTTCTGTATTGGAAAGACCTTTGTGCTAAGTATTACAGGTGATCGAATATAAGAACATATACTGCTGAGGGGAGTCACCCGAACTGAGGACAGAGAGGGTGGTTCCGCCTACTAAAGGAAGAGGAAGAAATTCTACTTCCTGCTTCCCCAATAGGATGGTGGGAAACACCCAAGATGTCCTCCTGACCTCAGAGAAGAAGGACCCTTCACAGTAAGTGTCCAAAGGTCCGTTCTCTGAACATTCTGTGCTGCCGTTTCGTCTCAGCCAAAGTCCAGAGGCTTCGGTGCTAAAAGCACAATACGGTAAGAGAGGATAGTGGCCATTTCTGCTGTTCTCGTGCAAAATCGTTCCAGGAAGACGCTGTCATTCTGGGAGCTTGGCACGATGTTCCATGGCCGGTAAGCAGCGTGAAAACAGCCATAGAGCAGTTTTCCCTCCTGTATGGCTGCATTACCACATCCATGTGGTTTCCAGTCCCACCCATGTGATCTCACTGCTCTTCCTTACTTCATCAGAGTGGTATGGACTAGAACCATGCGGATGCTTCTCCTTTCCTGAGATCTCTTTACTAGACATGGGCACGAACCACATGAAAACCGAACCATGTGTTTCGTAGTTCATGGCGTTTTCACAAACAAGGAACCATGAACCCCATGAACTGCGGCAAGTTCACAAACCAGTTCATGGTTCGTGGGGTTTAAATGCCCCTTTCCAGCTGCTTAGCAGCAGCACGGAAAGGGGCATTTGATAGTTTAAAGGGCCCTTTCCTGCCACTTGCAAGCGGCAGGGCCCTTTAAATGGCCCAAAGCCCACAAACTCCAGCCCCCAGCCCCCCACTTACCTTGGCTCTGCTGCTGGGGTAGTGGAGGCCGCAGCCCAGCATCAGCAGCTCCGGCCTTCTCTGCCACCCTTTGGGCTCGTGGCCTCCTCCCCTTCCTCCAGCGAGGGGTGGAAAGGCCCTTTTCATCCTCCTCTGCAGCTGCATGGGCCCGCAGGGCGGTGGAGGAGGCTGAAAAGGGCCTTCCCGCCGCTCAAATGGCCACTGCGGTATTTTGTGCATTTTCACTTATTTTGTGCATTTTGTGCACTTGAGTGAGCGATCCTGAAAGTCCGAGACGATCATTCAAGGTGGAATGCTGATAACATAACCAGCTAGGTAGACCACATATTCACTGGTACCGAGTCTCATTAGGGATTTCTGCAGGAGCGAGGGGTGGCGTTCTGTAGTGGTTAAAGTATTGGATTAGGACCTGTTCTGCCATGGAAGCTCCCCAGGTCATCCTGGGCCTGTCACAATCTCTCAACCAAACTTGCCCCTGCTGAGTCTGCACTGCAGTGAGCTTTTTGCTCGTGTCTGAATCAAGCTTCTACTAGCCAAAAGAAAGATTTATCTTTCTTTTGGAAAGCTTTTAGCAATTAGTTTTCAGACCTGTCAGCTACGTTCTTCAAACCACCGGTTTATCAGTACATTTATTTTATATAGGGTTCGATATTGCTTCACAGCTCCTTATTAAGCATACAGACACCTGTCTAGAGTTTATTTTACTTTACTGAAAATACACCTTAATTTTTTAATGAAGCAAGTAATTAAAATATAAATGGTTATTAATATGAATCCTATAAAAACAGAACACAGAAAGGCAGTAAGAAATAAGTTTGCTAACATTTCCTAATTAATTTTAAGTTTAACATGATCAAAGTTTTTATGAAATGCACAGGTAAAGATAATTTCACCTAGATTTTCTCAAGAGATTTCTTCCATCAGAGCTCTGACACTTTATCTGAATTTGCATTTTTTATAAGTTATCATATGCAAATATCTAAGATCTTTTTCACATGATAGCACAAACGAACGATAATTGGTTGGATGCTTCATTGACTATTCATAATTTCTATTGTATAACCTTTCAGTTAGTAAAAAATGATGTTATACTTAACTTGCAAAACAAAACTATATATCTCTGAGAAATGTCAGAAAGAGTTAAGAGATCACTATTGGTTGAATCTCTGATAGAGGGACATTAATCTAGATACAGTCCACTATTTTAATTGACTGTTAAAAGATTAAAGCACACCTGTTAGAGTTACCTAACACTGAAAAAAACACACAGACGGTTCATGCAAAGTTTGAAAGTTCATCTAGAATACAAGTGCATGGCCTAGTATTGCTTAATATTGATTATGGCCACGTGCTTTTATCTATATTGGTGCAACAGCACAGTGTGGGGGATTTTTCAAGAATTCCCCAAGAAGCTCTAAGATTGCAAAGCATTTTGTATGTTGAAATGCATACAGAAGTCTTCGTGTATACCTTGCATTGTCTGCTGCTCTTATCTTTAAGCTTATCTCAAGTCTTTTGTGTTGCATCCTTTTGTTTTGGATGCTGGTGGAGCCATTCAAATAAATAGCGATTGTGCTGTGTTACGATTCTCAGAAGGGTGTCTGATTTGCTCTTTGCGCTCTAGTCCACAATTTGCCGGCACAGGAAAGAAGCGGAGGTTTGCATTCTTCTACAAGCCTTTCTGTATTCAAAGCCAGAACAGCTGCTGTCGTGTATCGAGGAATGGCTAGTTTCACTCTTGAACAGGGAGCAGTGAATAAACTAGAATTGCAAATACGTTCAGGTTTGTGTCTAGATCTCCTTGCTGGGGGGGCAAAGAACCACAAGTGGCACTTAAGAAAGAGTCTATGCCAATAGAACAAGAGTTAGTTTAGAACTTGGGAGCGGGTAGTTGTAAATTTCCTGTACTGTGCAAGGGGTTGGACTAGATGACCCTGGAGGTCCCTTCCAATCCTCAAAACCAGCAATTTTTGTGTAAACCAGTGTTACGGGTGGGGGATTTCTGTTTTCTTTAAAGAACAAACTATTTGAGAGAATGTAGAGGAAGGGATTGTAAAGAGATGAAGAATGACAGTTTTCTTATTTTTCCTAGATTGTACAGGGGTGTGTGTGTGTTTGTTTGTATGCTTGCTATTTTGGTGTCCCTTGATGACGTCTCCATTTTAGATGAAAATTTTTAATGATCATTTTCCGTTTTGACTTTCTGCCATGTAGCTTTGATTCTTTTTGGATGTTTTTAATTAACTATATATATTTTATATATTTTATATATAACCATCTTCAAGTACTTGAAGGGCTGTCATATAGAGGATAGTGCAGAGTTATTTTCCATTGCCCCAGAAAGTCGAACCAGAACCAATGGATTGAAATTAAATCAAAAGAGTTATTAGGAAAACTTTCCTGACAGAGCAGTCCCTCAGCGGAACAGGCTTCCTCCGGAGGTGGTGGGCTCTCCTTCTTTGGAGGTTTTTAAGCAGAAACTAGATGGCCATCTGACCGCAGTGCTGATTCTGTGAACCTGGGCAGATCATGAGAGGGAGGGCAGGAAGGGTTACATCAGTGCTCGGTTCTTGTGGCCCCATCTTACATGCCCAGGATAATGCTGATCGCCACCTTGGGGTCAGGAAGCAATTTCCCCCAGGCTAGATTGGTTAGGGGTCCTGATGGTGTTATGTCATCTTCTGGGCATGGAGCAAGGGTCACTGGGGGTATGGCGGGGGGAGGTAGTTGTGAATTTCCTGCACTGTGCTGGGGGTTGGACTAGATGACCTTGGAGGTGCCTTCCAACCCTATGATTCTATGATTTTTAAAAAAGCATCTGATGAAACAGACTCTGAATCACAGAGTTTTCTACCACAATAATTTTTAGACTTTTAAGATGTTGCAGTGGTCAACCATGGCGATCTCACTGAACCCTGTGGGTGTGTGTTTAAAAGCTTTAAGCCCTACCATTTATACCTAAATTCCTGATACATGATCGGAAAGACCCTCCCCCCCTTTTAAAGCACTTTACATAAAAACTGTGTATGAATGCTGCTTTAGTAAACGGAAGAACTGGGAACATTCAAGATTTTAATTCTGTTAATCCAGTTTCAATCTATACCCAAACAGCCTCTCCAGATCAATAAAGAGATCTGGAAGAAGCAGAGATGCCACAGCTTAGCTGTGGTGTGTGTACGTATGCCACTTTGGGCCGCTTGTGAAATATTTTGCTTCGAATGTTAAACAGCTGCACGTTCTGCAGTATTTTCTTGAACTGGAAACATCCAACTGTTTTCTGAAAAGACGAAATACGATTCTCCTATTTAAAAACATAATATGGTTTTAGTTTAATTGGTCACATAGAAAAAGATATTCTGCATCAACTTGTCTCTTCTAGCTAATAAATAGCATTATTTACAGCCGTCCTGAGAGTCGTAAATTACTTAAACCTGCCCACAAGGCCATTCACCTCTCCAGGAGTTCTGTCCCCTGTTAATCAATAAATGGTTCTTTGCTTTCCTTATCAGATGACAACCAGATGGTTCAATTAAATTCATTGCAACAGTGATGGAGAATTAGCTGAGTTTATGCTCTTGGTAATCTTTTGCCGTCTGCTCTGCCCAGACCTTCCCACCTGTTGCAGCCCCAACTCCTGAGGTCACAACCTTCTAAAATGCTGGCCAGCTGGTCATGGAGCCATTTGGTTCCCCAGATGGAATAAAAAGGAGTCGTGCAAACATTTCACTATTGAAATCAGGAGGAGATTAGCTATTCCTCTTCCATGTGGACAGCTCTAAGTGTTTCAAACTGCATCTTCAGGACAGATGCTCCGCTTCACTTCTATTGGCAGGGGAGCCCCCAAATGATTCTGGGGCTTACTCTGTGATCAACAGGGTCGGGGGCTCAAACATGGGACGTGATTGTGAGCTAGAACACACTCAGTGCTGTCTCGTCGCCTTCGTATTGCAAGCAAAGATGAGCAGTGCTGAGCAAGGTCCTTTATGTTAAGGAGAACCCGATAGTCTTCTGAGGAACATCCATTCGAACAGCACTGCATTATGCATTTTGCAACTCAAAGGTGATACCTTATGCACAGTCAAGGATGTAAAATTAATGGTTAAGATCTTCAGAGGAACAGCTTCGTATGAACACACAAAGCTGCTTTATACCAAGCCCGATCCTTGACCTGTTTCGTTTTGGTCTTGCCCCAGATTTCCCTTTCAGGACTGTGATGGTGTGATAAAATTGCCAACCTTCAGGCAGGGTCTGGAGATCTCCCAGAATTATACCTGATCTCTCGGAATTATAGCCGATCTCCAGATGACAAAGATCAGTTCCCCTGGAGAAAATGGCCGCTTTGGAGGGTGAACTCTATGCCATTATACCGTGCTGACCAAGAGATAAATTCTTGGCTATGAGGATCTCTGACCCCATTCACCATTTTCCCAAGGCCGTCTTGCCTGGTCTTGCCAATGGGTGACAGTCAGATAGCACCCCCTTATGCCCCGTCCCAAGTCACTTACGGATACCCTCTTTGAAAAGTTCTTATCTCCGCAATTGCCCAAATCGTTCAGGCTATCAAGGCCATCCCATATCCTGCAGGGCAAGAGAGGGGCAGGAGGGGGGAGGCGTGTGGCACCCTATTGATATTGGACTGAAGCAAGGTGAGGTAAAGTCCAGTGTACAGCAAATAAGTGTTTAAACATTAGCTGGCTGGACTACTGTGATGGTGGCAGCAAGCTAAGGTATCTGTACGCCAGTCTGCTTACAAGTGGCTGTCCAAATTTGTGGAAGGGTCCATAACACTCTCCCAAAGAAACACAAGCTGTATCTTTAGCCACGTATCAACATGGGATCTCAACACGTTCTCAAGTAGTGCAGGAATATCACAAGGAGGCCCTTTTTATTAGTGCTTCAAATATTTGACCAAAAAAGGAGTGATAGACCTGGCTCCGTTTTCATTTTTTGATAGGCAGTGCAAGTAGTGTTACATATTATACAGTACAGAGGTCGGATCTGGACTATGAAGACTTTGTCACAGTCTCTCTCTACACGAGACATCTGACACGTGAAGAACACGTGTCGAGAGATGCAATGTTAGCTGGGAAGGGTAGTTTTAAAAGGCAGAGTCGGCTGCAGGGCAAAGACTTCGCTGTACACTGGAGCTGTATGAAGGGGCTGTGGAATGCCAGAAGGGAAACTTCAGCCCATTAGAACCTCTCCAGGTGTAAGCCCAACTCTGGAAGGCAGCTCCAGCCCATTTACATTCCTGGCTGCCCTCTGGTTGTGATACCACACAGTTTTAGACAGGTGAGGTGAAATTAACAGAGCCTCTGGGGAGGTGAAGATGAAATTAACAAACCCTCTGAGGAGTGATCTACATGGGCTCTGTCTTTTAAAACTACGCTTCCCAGCTAACAATTGCATCTTCCTACTCTTGACGAACATACACCAAGGCATCTCGTGCAGAGAGACTCACAGTCAGTCATGAACAGGGGTTTTTGTTCAATTTACTGGTGGCCCATTCAGATTGTGACTGTAGTACATGTGGGGAAGGGGCTTCAGTCTTCCGTCGAACACTATTTTCCTGTAGGCTGTAGTGGACCTATCGTGAGGCAGTCTGGAAGCTTCAGGTGGAAGAACTGACGTATAGTGCACACCCTTGAGTCATTACTATATGACATTTCAGAGTTAAGGGCAGACTTAAGGATATGGCAATTTAAAGGCCCTCAGTGTTTAAAAATACAACATTGGTCTTTCCTTTTCTCACGCTCCTTTGATACTGCGCCCAAATTGGTGGGGGGGGGAGTCATTCTTGCCCCATTTGAAGGCTTTCCAGGAGCTTCTAGCTAGCCATTGTTGGAAAGATGATGTTGGTTCTAAATTGTCGGTTGACTACTTTGTTGGCTGCACATAATTAAGGCTCGCAGCCTCAGATACGGCAGGGGGGAGCTTCAATGGAACTGAATCCCATGGAGACCCAGGGTGGTATAGTAGTTAAGAGTGACGGACTAGGATCCAGGAGACAAAGTTTCAAATCCCCACTCCGCGGTGGCAACTCACTGGGTGACCTTGGGTTGGCCAGTCTCTCTCAGCTTAATCCGCTGTACAGGGTTGTTGGGAAAATGAATAGAGGAGAGGAGAATGTTGGAAGTTGCTTTATGTCCCTCAAAAGCAGGGTATAAACAGTTAAATAAATGGATAAATATGAGGGCAGGAGCAACGTTTCGGAGCCAATGCACAACTCTGCAGAGAGAGCAAGAGAGGAAGGGCTGTGACTAACTGCCCCCCCCCTTTTTTTCTTGAACAGTATTCAGGTTTTCAGCAGACAGCAGACAAGTGCTTCATTTGTGGACATCTCATCATGGAAATGGTAAGATTATGGGCTCCTAAGGTATAGCAGACATGGGGGCTCTACTCTTTCTTCTACACTGACCTGCCTAACTTTGCTCTGTGTTGGGCTGGGGCACCATACATCTTCCCGTTTCCTCTTGAAATTCCAAGCTGGCCATGAGATATAAAACGGGGCTTTATTTTGTGGGACTGCTGTAGATCTGAAAAGTGCTAAAAGCTTTTTGGGGCGTACCGGAAGTACTTTATCCGGTAGATGGCTTTCTGATGAAACATTCAGTGTACTCTGAAAGCTTTTGCGCTCTTTACAGCCACATAAACTGGTGCTCTAGAGGATCTCCTTCAACGTATATAATATCTGTCATCTGAAAGCAGATGTTCTTCGGTGATGCAGAAAAGTTTTCATGATAGTTGAATAAATATCAAGAGGATAATGTGGGCAGTGCAGATCTAAGCATGGGCTTAGAATGGTATAACTCTGCTCAGGCTGGCCCTGTCTGCTTCTGTCCGGATTTTGAAAGCCTCTGATAAATCCATTTTTAGCTTCTTTTCACACAGGAAGGAGTGTTTAAAAAGTCCAGTGCTTGCTAGGATTGCTGGTCCCCCAGTGGAGGCAGGATCCCCCATTCCCAGCCTCTGGCCCCCCTCTACCCCCCACCCCACCCCCTTGGTCAGCAAGGGCTGGAACACAGGGAATGAGGTTGGGAGCAGCAAACTCTGCTCCCACACATTCCAGAATGCTCCCATGTCATACCGGGAATGACGTCATTCCCGGTACAATGCAGAAGTGCCAGGTTACACCAGAGGCCACTTCAGTAAAAATCAGCCAGAAACACTAAATTTTGAGCTGTTTTTTACTGAATTGGCCCCTGGTGCAACACAGCGCTTCTATATTGTGCCCGAAATGGCTTCGTTCCAAAGGTAAGATTGCGCTGGTGCACCACCTCCCCAGTCCCCTGGTTAAGGCCTGAAGGGACCTGGGCGTCCCTAGTGCATGTGCTTATGAGATTTCAAAGAAATTGGCCCTCCCTCCCCCCACCCTCCGGGTACAAATGTCTAGAGCATCCTAACCTTCCACCATTCTTCCTTTCTAACCAAAAAGGATTGTGGGAGGAATTTGTGCTGTAATCACTCAGAAGGCAAATGGAGGAGTGGCTTAAGATGCTGAACTGAAAATTCTCCTCCCCACCCAAACAGCCCTGTTTCTCTGGGCCTTGCAGACCGCCTGCAAGGGAGTCACAGTACAAGTTTAGGTCCCGACTAGCGGTGGGCACAAACTGAAATACGAACCAAAGTTCGTCATGAATCAAGCCATTTTTCGGTTCGCGAACCAGCAGTTTGTCGGAGGGCATTTCTGATGAACTGCAACGATTTTTAGGCTGATTCGTTTTTCGGTTCATCACTGCAGACAGCCTGGCGCCAATCAATCAGTTTCCTAGGCAACGGGGGGATGGGCTTTCTGCAGACCTTCTGCTGCCCTGGAAGCGACGTATTAAAGAACCAAATGAACCAGTTGCGAACCGGGCAATTTCATGTTGGTTCGTGGTTAGTGAAACACGATGAACTGCAACAAACTGACATTTTCCTGGTTCATGCCCATCTCTAGTCCCGACCCACAGTCTGAGATCCATCGATTAATGATTCCACCACTTCTGGGTCCAGTGCCTGACAAGTTTCCATCTTGAAACATATTGTGATTATGCAAGGAATAGACTGGGGGGGGCATCTTTTGACCCTTGGAGCATCTGGCTGTGTTTTCAGATTTTGCAGGCTCTTGGGAAGTCGTACCATCCAGGCTGTTTCCGCTGCGTGGTGTGCAACGAATGTCTGGACGGCGTTCCTTTTACTGTAGACGTGGAGAACAATATTTACTGCGTCAAAGACTATCACACGTAAGGATGGGGGAAGCATTTTTGTCTTGCATTGGGCGAGAGGAGAGAAACCCCATTTCTGCATTAGTTGAGGAGGGGTTGGTTCGGTCTTGTTAGGCCATGCTGAAGAGCCAAGACGATATCCACCATTCAGTCCAGTTTATGACTAGAACGAGGCGCCAGTATTCACTTACCGAACACATCTCTGTCCTGCCTTTTTTCTGTCATGCGCTCAAGGCAGTGGAGATGAAGATCTTTTTTTTTTTTGAAAAAATTTTTTATTGGGTTAGAACATTTTTATTTTTACATTACAATCAATTTTCCCCTAATTTTTCGTTTCTAACCCCCTCCCTTTCCCCCCCTTTTATTGACTTCCAACAGCTTTCCCACCCTCTGTCCCTTTTCCCTTACTTCTATTAAATTCCTCTGTCTAAAACAGATATACATTCTCCATTATATTAAGCAGTACATCTTTAACTCCTTTACTTATTATACACCCAAACTATACGTCTTTAGATAAACAATTTATCCCATTTTCCAGTTTTGAATATTTCTATATAAACCTATATATCATAAACCATAAAAATTTCCCACATTTAAATCAAACAATTTGATTTGTTCTCTATATATTACTCATTTCATCTTTTTATGGTAATTCTATATAACTCCTCGCATAATCAATCAATTTAACTCTTCTGTACATTCAGTTTGGTGCATATAAATCTTATCAAAGAAAGAAAATATTGTTAATTACTCCATCCTCATGTTTAAACCTTATCATTAATTATTCTCTATCAATGTTCTATCAGTTAACCTATACATATCTATATATATCTCAATCAATTAATCTAACTGCTTATAGATTCACATTTCTCTTCCTCCCCCGGTAAAGTCACCCCTCTCTTTTATACTTTTATTATACTTCAGTAGTTCTCAAACTGCCACAGTTTTCCTCCCACCTCCCATTTCTTCTCCAGATATTGTTTCAGCTTCTCCCAGTCTGTGTTGAACTGCCCTGAGTCCAGATCTCTCAGTTTTCTTGTCATCTTGTCCATTTCAGCCATATACAGCAATTTGTAGATCCAATCTTCAATAGTTGGCACTTCTTGTACTTTCCATTTCTGCGCATACAAAAGTCTAGCTGCTGCAGTCATATAAAAAATCAACGTCCTATGATGGGCTGGAATTCCCTCCATTCCCAAGTTTAGCAGCAGGAGTTCTGGGTTCTTATTTATTTGAAACTGTAAAATTTCACTCATTTCTCTTATTATTTCCCCCCAGAACTGCCTAGCTACCTCACACGACCACCACATATGATAGAGGGAGCCCTCATGTTTCTTACATTTCCAGCATTTATTAGAAGTATTCAAGTTCCCTAGCGCAATCTTCTTTGGTGTCATGTACCAACGATAGATCATTTTAAAAATATTCTCTTTAATATTAATACATGTCGTTGTCTTCATTGTAGTTTTCCACAAGTATTCCCATGCCTCCATTGTTATTTCTTTATTGAAATTTATAGCCCATTTCACCATCTGTGTTTTAACTATCTCATCCTCAGTATACCATTTCAACAGTACTTGGTATACCTTGGATATTCTTTTCTTGTCTTCTTTAAGAAGGGTCTGCTCTAGTTCCGAGTTCTCTATTCGTATGCCCCCTTTTGCAAAGTCCGAGTTGTATAAGTCTCTAATCTGTCTGTACTGGAACCAATCATAGTTAGGTGATAGTTCCTCTTGCGTCTTTATTCTAAGTTTAGATGCTTCAATCTTAGTTATTTCTTTGTACGTTAAACATTGTTGTTCATTATCCACAGCTCTCGGATCTATCACCTCATATGGAACCACCCACAAGGGGGTTCCTTCTTGTAGGTAAGTTCTGTACTTCTTCCAGATTGTATATAGACTTCTCCTTACAAAATGATGCAGGAACATCGAGTTGACCTTTACTTTGTCATGCCATAGGTATGTGTGCCATCCAAAAATTTTTTTATATCCCTCTAGGGCTAATAGTTTCTTATTCTTTAATGTCATCCACTCTTTTAGCCAAACTAGGCAGATTGCCTCATGGTAAAGTCTCAGATTGGGCAGTTGCATTCCGCCTCTCTCCTTTGCATCTTGTAAAACTTTTACTTTCACTCGAGGCTTCTTGCCTGCCCAAACAAAATCTGATATTTTCCTCTGCCATTTTTCAAATTGTTTAGAGTCTCTGATGATTGGTATTGTCTGTAGCAAAAACATTACTCTTGGTAACACATTCATCTTAACTGCTGCAATCCTGCCCAACCATGACAAATTCAGTCTATTCCATTTGATCAAGTCTCTCTCTATCTGAGTCCATAATTTTTCATAATTATTCTTGAACAAATCTATATTTTTTGCAGTCAGCTCAACTCCCAAATATTTCACCTTACTAGTTACTTCACAGTCCGTTGTTTCCATTAACAATTGTTGTTTCTGCTTAGTCATGTTTTTACATAATATCTTTGACTTCTTTTTGTTAATGAAGAAACCTGCCAAGTCACCAAACTCCTTAATCTTATCTATCACTTTTGGCATGTTCTCCAATGGATCTTCTACAATTAACATTATGTCATCTGCAAATGCTCTAACCTTGTATGAATAGTCCTTTATTTTTATTCCTCGTATTTCCTCGTCTTGTCGTATTTGTATCATCAGAATCTCCAATACTAATATGAACAACAATGGAGATAACGGGCAACCTTGTCTTGTTCCTTTACTAATCATCAATTTCTTGGTCAATTCATCATTCACTACAATTGCTGCAGTCTGGTCCCTATATATTTCTTTAATTGCTCTGATGAATCTTTCTCCCAATTGTAGCTTTTCCATAGTGGCAAACAAAAAATCCCAGTTTAAATTGTCAAACGCTTTTTCAGCGTCTACAAAGAAGAAACCAACCTCTTTATCGCAACGCTTGTCATAGTATTCAATAGCATTGATCACTGTCCTTAAATTGTCTCTTATTTGTCTATCCGGCAAAAAACCTGCTTGTTCTTCCTCTATAACTTCCGAGAGCCACCCCTTCAGTCTCTCCGCCAATATCTTCGCAAAGATTTTATAATCATTATTGAGTAATGATATAGGCCTGTAATTTTTCACGCTAGTCAGGTCTTGGCCCTCTTTTGGGATCAATGATATATTCGCTTCGCTCCAAGTGTCTGGAATTCTTTGATCCCTAAAAACTCCGTTCATCACCTCTTTTAGGAATGGTGCCAGTTCGTTGGCCATTGTCTTATAAAATTTAGCCGTAAGTCCATCTGGCCCTGGCGCCTTTCCTAGATTTGCGGATTGTATTGCCATACTTATTTCCTCGTCAGTTACTTCACTGTTCAACTTATTTCTCCAAGCTTCCGAGATCTCTGGAAGTTTGGTTTTCTCCAAATATGATGCTATTGATTCTTTGGTTACTTCTTTATTATTATACAGCTTAGCGTAAAATTTATAAAAGGCTCTGCTAATGGTAGTCTGCTCCAAATACGTTTTGTTTTCTTCACAAATTTTATTTATTATTTTCTTTTCCCTTTTCTTCTTTAATTGCCATGCCAAATATTTCCCAGGTTTATTAGCACCCTCAAAAGCTTTTTGATTCAGTCTTTTAAGGTTCCACTCAAATTCTTTGTTACTCATTGCTGTTAACTGTTCCTGAAGAATTTTGATTTCCTGATGTATTTTCTTTTTCCCTGGTCTTTTTTTTAACTGTACTTCTTTGGCCTTTATTTTCTCCTCAATCTCTTGTCTTTTCTCCTCTTTCTTTTTCCTTGCTCTACCATTTAAGTCCATTAGTATGCCCCTTACAACCGCCTTATACGCGTCCCAAACTTTACTGGTTGGTACTTCTTTATTCACGTTGTATTGTATAAAAAACTTAGTCTCTCTTCTCAATGTTTCCATATTCTCACTTTCCTGTAACAAGTCCTCATTTATTCTCCAGGCTTTCCTTTTTCTCCTTTTTCCAAATTTCCACATAATTGGGTTGTGATCTGAGCCTACCATCGGCATTATTTCTACCTCCTTAGTCCATAACGCTAAGTCCTTTGAGGCCCAGATCATATCAATTCTTGATAATGTAAGATGCCTTGCAGAATAAAAAGTAAACTGTCTGGTTTTAGGATATTCTCTCCTCCATACGTCTTCGAGAGTCTCTTGTTGAATCAACTCAAAAAAAAGCTTTGGCAATAGTCCTCTTTTCTTTTGTGCTTTTGTAGTCTTTTTGTCTAGTTCCAAATCTGTCACTCCATTGAAATCTCCAGCAAGAATTATCTGGTCATATACAAGATCGTCTAAGTGCTTCCTTAAATCCTCAAAGAAGCTTTCCTTTGCACCGTTAGGTGCATAAAGTCCGACTACCAACACTCTCTTTAAGTTCCAATTACATTCCACTGCTACAAATCTAGCTTCCACATCTCTCATAACAAATTTTGGCTGCAGCTCCTCTTTTATATACAACACCACTCCTCTTTTTTTCTTGTTGGAAGCCGCTACAAATTCTTTGCCCAATTTTCCAGATTTTAAATATTTTACATCCTGTTTTCTAATATGGGTCTCCTGCAAACAAACAATATCACATTTTTGTTTTAGTAGCCAATGAAAAATATTTTTCCTCTTATTCGGTGAGTTTAGTCCATTTACATTCCAAGATAATACTTTACACTCCATATTCATGGTTTTGTTGGTAAGTCTTTTTCATTGTCCTTAATAAATCTCTCCATCTCCCGCTCAGATCTGATACGCTTTTTTGCCCCTCCAAACTCAAAGGACACTCCTTCCGGTAACTCCCATCTGTACCTAATGTTCATGTCCTTCAAAGTCTGAATTAACACTCTGTATTTTTTCCTGTCCAGTAACACTGATCTGGGCAATTCCTTCATTATGATAATCGTCTTGCCATCAATCTCCAATGGATCTTGAAATTGTTTTGTCACAATCCTCTCTTTCATATTTCTAGTTGTAAACTGCACGATCACATCCCTTGGTAGTTTCCTCTGGGTTGCAATTCTCGAGTTCACACGGTACGCCACATCTAGGATAGCCACAATTTCCTCCTCCTCCTTCCCCAGGTAATCAGCCAACACCTCAGTCATCTGTTCTTGCGCTGACTTCCCTTCAACTTCTGGCAGACCACGAAAACGAAGCTGCTTCTCCATGTGTTTAGTTTCTGCAACTGACATCCTCCCCTTTACCAATTTCATCTCTGTTTGTTGCGTTTCTATTAAATTCTCCATCGCGTCTTCTACTGTTTTGACTCTCTGTTTCGTTCCTTGTAATTCACTGCTAATCGTTTCCACGCCTTTTTTCACTTCTGACAGCTCCGACTTTACTGTCTGTGTAACTTCTTTGACCTCTTTAATAAGCTCCAATTTCGTATCCTTAAGTTCTTTCATCATGTCTATAAGTTTTTTGTCCAAATTTTCTATTGCCGATTGCCACTCTTTTTTCGACATCGTGGGGCTTGCTTTAGCTCGCTCCCACGAATCTGCTCTCTTCCTCAGCTCCGTGGCGTATAATTAGACGTTTTCCTTTTTTTCAAATCTCCCGATCTTTGCCAAAATTAATTTTTTATATCCAAAATGTCGGGCGTCTTTTCTCTATGGTTTCTCTATGTTATTATAATCCAAGATGGCCTACTTCCTCTTCCGCTGAAGCCACGACCCTTCCACTTTCAAAAATGGCGATTCCCCACTTCCTGTCCCTTGGCAAGGGCCGCTTCCCTCCAGCCACTCTATTGTTATTACGCACTTCCTGTCTCCCGTCTTCCCACAGCAGGTCTCGCGATGGTGTCTTTTTCCCACAGCTCCAAAACCACAGGTATTCAAAACAATAGTCCGATTTTTGTAATAACTTCTTTAAACTTAGTCTCTTTTAAAATACAACTCCTGCCGAGTCTTCACCTCCTTTTCACTAGTCTGTTGCAGTTTAAAAATCTACTTTCTTTCCTCTCTGTTTTTGTCAATCTGTCCCGTTTCAAGAGATAGCGATCTTTACCTTCTCTTCAACTTTCTCGGGTTGTAATCGCTGTTTCGATCTTAGATTCTCCTCTCGACTTCCCTCCCCGATCGAAGCTTGGGTATGTAGGTCTTATGCCAGCCGAATTGGCCCCAAAATTGCCGCAGAGATTATAGCCGACCCGTCGCAAGGTGGGACCTCAAGGATCGGGGGGGAGACTAGTGGAGATGAAGATCTTAGATAGCCCCCCACTAACAAGAATCAGACCTGCTTAGAACTATCTGGGTTGTTCTTTATGTACCTGGAACTATATCCTTCCGAGGCTCTTTAGAGATGCTGTTATATATATATCAGCCCAGAACCATACCAGTTGTTGATCTGAACTAACGTTTCCAGCAAGAAACTATTTGCCCCATGGCCGGCTGTGCCTGTATCGGTATGGCTATATGTCAGTTTCCCAGACGGAGGAAACAGTGGCCATTTTGCATCAGGGACACAGTGTGGGCTGAGGAGACCTAAGTCCCTTCCCCGTGTCTACATCCAAATTTGGTCCCTGCACACCTAGAAAGTACAGAGCTCCCAGATCATATCTCGGGGACATGCCTGAGTTAAAATATGACCTCTTGTTATGCTTGTGTATTGGCACCCCACTGAGGGCTCAAATCAACCTCTTGCTTTAATGTCTCCTCGATAAAAGGGGCTTATCAAGCTTCCGAGGGGCTGCCCTGTGTGGTGACTGGCAGGCAACTTTCAGCACAATGGGTTCAGAGGTCCGTGTTTGGTGGGGAGGAGCGAAGTAATCAAGTGGGGGTGATTGAGCCTGGGGCTGAGGTCAGGCTCCCAAGGGTAGCATTTAATCCATTGGACCTTCAGTACTTCTTTGACATGTAGATTGGCAGCCCTCGTCTAAAGACCAAGAAACATTGCTTGTCTTCTGTAGTCCTGGGTGTAATTTATGCATGATTTATTAATAAAAGGAAAGATGCCTTCTAAACAGGATCTGCCTTCTAAACAGGTTCTGAAGAAGTGAGCTGTAACTCACAAAAGCTGCATCCCCTACCACAGATTTTGTTAGTCTTGTAGGTGCTACTGGATTCCTGCTCTTTTCTACTTCTAAACAAGATGTCAGTGCTACCAAACTGGCTTCTTTATTAAGTGAGCAAGAGTCCAGTAGCAACTATAAGACTTTTAAAATTTGTGGTAGGGTATCAGCTTTCGTGATAGGGTGAAGTGAGCTGTGACGCACACAAATTTTGTTCGCCTTATGGGTGCTACTGGACTCTTGTTCTTTTCTTCTGTATGAAAGTTACAGATTTTTTGCTGTAATTGATAAGCCGGTTTCTGACAAAACTCTCTCTTAACAAAAGTGTCTTTTTCCTCACTTTTTTTTTCTTCCAATCCTAGGGTTTTTGCGCCAAAGTGTGCTGCTTGCAACCAGCCAATATTACCAGCACAGGTATGGTACTGAAAAGCCTTTGTTCGACATTTGGGGCTTTTCTGCCTCTTAAAACATGGAGCCGCATGCTACTGCAGCCAGTGGTTTCGGGCAGATAGGTGTTTGTGTGTGTGTGTATTCTCCCGAGGCATATTCTTGGCTGTTGGAAAGGTGTCCGGCACAAGTCCAGTAACTTGAACAATGGTGGGGCCAACAGAACATTTGAACTACACTCAGCGCCTCTTCCTCCTCCTATCCCCAATAGGATGTAGCCCTGAGCACACAACCCCTCCATGCGTTTGGTCCATGCACAGAGAGGGAGAGTGGGCATCTGTGTGCCAGCCCCACCTCTGTACTTTCTCTAGTTTGTTAGCACAGTGCCAGGACACAGAGAATGTATCCATATGTATGCACTCTCCGTGTGATCAGGGACATTGGGAAAGCAGTGTCCCTGATAGTGGGGAACGGGAGGGTCCATGCACATCCTTCTCCATGCATAGATACAGTGTTGAAAAGCTGGCCATCGGGGGGGGGGGGCTAGTGTTGTGGGGTCGGCATGCACATGCCCGCTCTCCCTCTCTGTGCATTGACAATTTCTCGAAGGGCTGTGTGCTCAGAACTAGACCGTGTCTCTCAATTCTGCTTAACCGTTTTTTAAAAAATCATCTTTACTTCATGTGCGGCTTCCTGCTAGGCAGGTTACTCACTCTTTTGGCAAAAGAATGGAATGAAAGGGGTGATGATGACTCCTCTGGAGCCTGTCTCCAAGATCCGCTGGAAGCAGAGAGCATGCAAATGATTGCGCAAAACAGAGTTCCGTTGTTTCATGTTGAGATATGGGCGGAAGGGGTGGGGGTGACGGGACACTGCCAAATCTTCCAACCTCATTTGCTGTCTGTCCCAAACCAGGGTTCTGAGGAGACCATCCGGGTGGTGTCGATGGACAGAGATTACCACGTGGAATGTTATCACTGTGAGGTAAATTTGGGAGCTTCTGAGCAGGATTCCTCTGCTGGGAAGTCGCTGCCTTCTCTTGCTGAGTCAGGGTGACCTTTTCCCAGGGTTGAACCAAAGTCAGTACTGTGGTCTTAGCCTGGGTCTCCTTCTATGGGGAAAGAATCCAAACATGCCTGTGGGCCCAAGACGGGTTAGCCCCCTTGTCACCTTTGGTCATGACGATCAAAGCCTCAGAGTTGCATCTTTGGAACGTGTTCATGCTGAAAGCTGGCTTGAATAATTGTACTTTTTGCTTTTAAAACTATTTGCCGCCTTTCTGCCACAATGGGGGTGTCCAAAGCGGCTTCAGCTAGCTGCCCCTCTTACATTTTTATCCTCCCCTTCCTCAAGGAGCTTAGGCCACCATGTGTGGTCCCTCTCCCCACCCCCCTATTCTCACAACAAGCCTGAAAGGTAGGTTACGGCGCATAGTGACTGTCACACAGCATGCTTCATGGTAGAGTGAGGATTGGAACCCAGCCCCAGCCAAATGCTATAACCACTGTGCTGTACTGTAGTCACCGACTGAAGGGTATGTGTGGTCTTGTTTCCCTTAGGTCTGTGGGCTCCAGCTCAATGATGAAGAAGGCCGCCGATGCTATCCTTTGGAGGGACACCTGCTTTGCCACACCTGTCACATCAGACGCCTTGGTCTAAAAGTGCCACCGCCCTCTCCCCCTGGATACCCAATGCACATCACAGAACTCTGAGTCGTGTCCAGAAGGAGGCTTCCGTGAGGGAGGAGATGGACACACACAACTATTTTTCATTTTTTTAAAAAAAAGACAAAGCAGACAAGTTATTTATTGCCTTGAAGACTGAGAAGAGCGGCTCTCTGAGGGTACTGCGTGTGCACAGGCCTGGGGCTGCGTCTGTGTTCCATTAGCCTAAATAATTCTTCCTCAGACTGGGTACTTGAAAAAAAAATGCACCGCTCAGATGTGAATGTAAAACATTTTTGAATGCTGCGGTACAAAAAGAGGCACCCTTGACCTTGGCACGGTAGCTATCTTGGTCCCCACAAAGCATCTTCACGCCTTCTAGCAGTGCTTCAGGCAAGAGAAGACGAATCCCATTTTGCAGCCTGGCTTGAGGCATTAAAAACCTACCCTTGCTGTGTTGGGAGGCCTGGAAGCTTTTGCTGGAAGACAGGTTGATCTTTTTATAATGGCTTTCTGATTCAAACATGGTGTTAAAAGAAGGGAAGGCATTCTGTACCACCTTTCTACCTCCCCAGTTCTATTTCCTTGTGTTTCCATGCCTTTCCAGCAAGAGAGATGTGGAAGGTTTCTTGTGTAGGAAGCTTCGTACGGAGGAGGTTATGAAATGCATCCTTTCAGGCTTTGTACCCCCAGGAGTTACATCAGAGGAATTCTAGGATGTCTGGGATCTCCCCCCCCCCCCCCCCGCCACATGCACACACAAAGCAACAGAGCCAGAGTTCTGGTGGCAGATGACCGAAGCTGCCGTGCCACATTGCTGGTGGTTCACAGCTGCTCTAGCTGACTATAGTGATAGATGCGGTTTGCTCAGAACATCACAGGTTTAAGGGTGCAGGGATCTTGCAAGGCCTACTGGGAGGTGAGATATTGCTGAGAGGTGGCAAGGAAAAGAGGTTTTGAGGCCTACAGTCTACTGCAACTTTGCCTGGTGCCTTTTGTGGTGTCAGAAGTGTCTTTGCCTTAGCAACTCTTGGAATCTGGCTGTCGCTGGTTGTTGATTTAGCATTCTCCGAGTAATCATCATAGTCTGATATTTTTGGCACTGCACTTAAGTAGAACAAAATTAGAGTCCAGTAGCAGCTTACTGACCAACAAAATTCTCTAGGGTTTAAGCTTTCGGGAGTTGACGCTCACTTGGTGAGATGCAAAGAGGAATGAAGTACGATCAGCCTTTCTGTAGGTGTCAGAAGGTGGAAGGGGTGTTGCAGAGAAGGGCCCCTTGGAGTCGGGATGCAGAGGTACAACACAAAATATCGATTGAGCTTGATTAGAGCTGGGAGATTTGCATAGAGGTGGGGAACTAAAATTAGCATCTGTACCAAGACCAGAATCCTGTGTCCCTGTTTTGCCCTGGGGAGGGGGGGGAGTCAGTTGTCCTGATCTTGTTGATGAACTCTCCTTCAGCAATCTTTTATTTATGTCATGCATCCTGACTCCAGCTGGCCCTTCTTGAGGAAATGCCTCTCACCTTCTGACTGGGATAGAAGGGCTAATGGATCGTAATTCCTATTTAAGGAATCTTGGAAGTTGCTGTCAGGTCATAGCTGACTTATGACTACCTCTGCTGGGGTTTTCAAGGCAAGAGTCTAACAGAGGTGGTTTGCCATGGCCTTCCTCTGTGTAGCAACCCTGGTCTTCCTTGGCGGTCTCTCATCCAAGTACTAACCAGGGCTGTCTCTGCTTAGCTTCTAGGATCATACTGCCTTGGGCTAGCCTGGACTATTCAGACGGCTCAAGAAGGCTTATATCCTAGAAAATGTTATTGGTCTTTAAGGTGCTACTGGACTTGAATTTTATTCTGTTCCTACAACCCAACACAGATACCTACCTGACACATAAGCGATTCATCTATTTGCCCTGTTTCTGCTAATCCTTTTAGTGGTCCTTCTGCCTATGCAAACTTCCCCTTCTTTTGCCATCATGTTAAGTTTTTAGGGTTGGATCCAGCCAGCTTTTTTTTGCTTACTCTCGCTCAGTTTTCCCTCCATGCATTAGCCCACGTGACTTCTGTTCATTTTCAGCATAGCCGTTTGGAGTGGCCAAAGAGTACACCTCTTTTCTTTGTTCGCTGGCAGGAAAGCTGGTTGGATCCAACCTGTATTGTTTTTGTTTTTAAAGGCAGCAGATTTATGTTGTGGTTTCAGTTGCAGAGATGCTTTTCCCCCGGAGGTATTTTTGAGCTGGTTCCATCGTGAATCCTCACATACCCTAAGCCCAGCTCCTGATAAGCCTGTGGCTTATTCATAACACTGAACTCCGTTGCACTTTTTGTACAGTGAGTCGGTTTAATAGAATTTCATAATAGCAGGAAAACAATTGATTCCTCTTTACAAACACAGAGCCATTTTCCAGGTGGCCTTTGGCAGTTGCACCTTCTCCCCTACCCCCCCAAGTGTAGTAGCTCAGGAAGAATATTAATCCTGCCACATTTAAGACATCAAAAAACTGTCTCCAAGAGAGTAGACCATTTGGCACCATTTTGTAACACGAGTGGGCAGCCCTGGAAATCAGAATCAGATTGCTGTGAGAATATTCTATCCTCTGCTCCATCGGCCTGGCCTGTCCATTTTTGCCAAATTTGGCATCCAGGTCTCTGCTCTTGGCCAGTCCAGTCTTGTAGCTTGTAAACACACTGGTAGATTTCCTAGAAATTCTACATAGAATGCACATGTTCCTATTTTGCCTGATCTTTTACCAAAACCCTTAGAACTCTGGGACATTATGTGTCTTCCACATAGGAAGGTCAGGTCTGTCTTGGTGTCTCTTTGTGCTTAATATCAAGTTATCTACTGTACATTGGGAGGCACGCATGAAGACTGCTGTTTTATCACACCTTTCAACCTTAAGCGTGTATGGGTATCTTCCATAAATAGACTCTGCGTGGTGTTTTCTGCTGCTAGATACGTTGGGCCAGATTTCTCATCTGTGCAAACTGATAGTTCTCTAATCGCTGTAGAAAAACTCAGAAGGCCAAATGAGAATTGAATGTTTCCGTTTTCTTGCTGTCAGGGGAGAAGAACCAAGCAACTTGAAACACCAGTATTCTCACTTTCTTGGAATTATACGGGGGACACGAAGGAGTCCTAGAGAGGTGTCAAGTTCCTTCACGTTAGAATGAAAGACTGGGACTTATTTTTTCAATTCCAAAACACTATAAAAAGATGAGGAAGAATATACCTGCACTCTCTCTGGTGAGAGGGAAATTCATCAGTTCAGGGATAGCTTCTGGACAGGTGCAGGATAATATTTTGCGGGCCCAGGTGCTGCCTTGATGCAGTGAACCCTGGCTTCCTCCACTTTGCCCACCATGTCTGCTGTACAATGGCTTAGGAGTGGGGAGATAAGCACATTGTACAACGAGTTGTTATTCATGCCCCCCCCCCCCTGTAGGAATTCCTTGTCCAGCCCACACTGTTTTTTCCTGCGCCTTCCTCATGGTGTGCACAAACGTTTGGCTGATCGTCGGAATCTGTACCAACCCATCAAAAACAAAAGAGGATTAAAATCTAGCTGATTTAAATCTTTCCCATACAAATAGTCTTGGCTGAGGGATCTAAAGACGAGAACTGAAGATGATTTCCTCTGTGTCCTGTTTCCAACATCTTGATTGTTTTTAGCAGCAAATATATCCATTCAGGTTCCTGCCTTAATTCTCAGCAGGTAGCACTATATCTAAAACATGTATATACACTACTGTTCTCAGCTGTCATCTTTAGACCAGAGTAATATTTAATTTCACTTTTTAAAGACGTTTCATTTTTTTTTCCCCTAGTCATTCTCCATGGCTTCATATTTTTGTGTAAATGCTGAACGTTTTATTTCTTGCAAGAGCGGTTTGTTCCCACCAGAATGGAGCTATTGTCATTTCACTGTCTTTCTGCCGGGAGCAGAATAGATTGCCTTGCTTGCTTCCCTTGTTTATCTTTAAAAAAAAAAAAGAGAGAGCAAGCTTGCTTGGACTTCTTTGATTTTTAAGGAAACGGTAAACAGAAAGCTCCATGTGACAACATTTCAAATGGTGTGCTGTAGGTAAAATTAACAGCAATTATTAAACATTTTCCCCTCTTGTGGGAAATTCTTGACTTGTTTTTGCTGCAGCAGAATTCTTCAACAGGGATGGAACACTTCTAACTTTTGTGCCATAATATAATTATTTATTGGAAATCTTTCCTTTTCTCTCTGATTATATATTTGCATTACTGAAAAAAAAACCCCAGGGACTCCTTCCATTTCTCACTTGCGGGGAACAATTAAACATATTTCGGAAGATCCACAAGGTCCCTTTTAATAGAGTTCCAAAGGAAAGACCAAAGTAGGTAAGAATTTGAATAAGCCTTATTTCAAAACCAAGAAGGTGCACATTTTCAAGTTCAGAATTTCAGAAAGTCCAAGAATAGATGGGAGGAGCGCTCTTGGACTAGAAGTTCCAGAATAGTTAACTTAAACCAAAGCTTTAAAGAGAGCACTCACAAGCAGCTTTCTTGTGCCCCAAGGGAATTTCACCGTGCAACTAATGCCATAACTAGAATATATAATTTGACTTAAATTAAGTTTGTTTTTCTTGAGAAATATTTTCATTTTCTTTAAAAGAATATAGTTTTCTTCCAAGAACTTGGACCAACGTTGATTTTTATTTTGTAGGAAATATATAAAAGCCCAGTTTGTATATTATGTGTCTAGTTTACATGCTGCAAATATTTTAGGTTATCTTGTTTGTATATATCCTACAACCTTTTAGTACTTAGATTGACTTGTGGGGTTTTTGTTTTGTCATCTGGTTTTCTTGATTTGTTGAAGAAAAAAATTGGGAAATGTAGATTTATTTATCTAAAGAAACTACTTGCTATGTCCTAAGTTATTTAATATTAAAAAGTCAGAATGTCATTTAACCTTAGATGTTATAATCTGCTTTTTCAATAAAGATGTTTTGTAGTTACTTTTGATTTTTATACTGTACTACCTGGAAGCAAGCCTTGACCTGGATAGCTCAGGTGAGCCTGATCTCACTAGCTAAGCAGGGTCAGCCTTGGTTAGTAATTGGATGGGAGACCAACAAAGACCGGGGTTGCAGAGGCAGGCAATGGCAAACCACCTCTGTTAATCTCTTGCCAGGAAAACCCCACCAAGGGGTTAGCTATGACTTGAGGGCACTCTCCACACACACACCTGAAGCAAGCCCTGACCTAGACAGTCCAAGTAACCTGATCTCATCAGATCTCGGAACCTGCACAGGGGTCAGCCGTGGTTAGTACTTGGATGGGAGACATCAAGGTAGGCCAGGGCTGCTATGTAGAGGCAGGCCATGGCAAACCACCTTTGATCATCTCTTGCCTTGAAAACCAATGGGGTCACTTTATACACACCTGCATAGAAGCAATAGTGGGTTAGCTTGGGGACTGAAAGGGAGAACTCATACACTTAACCTAGCAACTATCAAGACACACATGTTTATGTAGTTGGCCTCTTTACAGTTGTGTACTTCTGGTTAACTTGGTGGAACTGTTTGGGTAAGATAACCAAATCTTTTGCTGTGGATTATCCCTAAAAGTTGGAAAAGATCTTACTTCTGATTCTTTCAGTTGCAACACGACCCAATTAATTTATATTTATAGAGGGTATCCCCCATAGGCATTTCACTTCCCTTATGTTCACAAGATGGCTAAAAAGAACACACCCTGCGTTATGAAGCACATGTTGTCTCAAAACCCCATTTCTTTAAAAAGGTGTTGGGTGGGAGACGTTAGCCCTGTAAATACCTCTTCCCATGAGCGCTGAGCATCTAAATGCAGTGCAGAAAGGTTAACAGCACCACGCTAAACTGTTTTACACCCATCTAAGCTAACTGACTTCGAAGGACTTAGGGGTGTAGCTTGGCTTAGGATGGTTCTGCCAGTGTATGCATCATGTCGATTCAGACTGTACGCATGACCTGCAAACTACATGAACTACAGGATTTGTCTACATGAACAAGAAAGGGCAACATTTCTGGCTCATGGATGGAAACAATTTGCATGCTTGTGGGCCCTTTGCTGGGCATGCAAAATCTCCCCCTCACAATGGTACCTGCACTCAGAGATGCTGTTTGTACACAAACAGCATCCTTGGTCACCTATCGGAAATGGGCAGGTTTTGCTCTATGTAAATTGCCATTCAGTGCAGCCAGTTGAGCAGTTTTAGACTGTCAGACTAGGCCCTGGAAGACCTGGGTTCAAGTTCCCACTCTGGCCTGAAGCTCATTGGGTGTTCTTGGGTCAGTTAGGCTCCCTGCCTAACTCCCTTCACAAGGTGGTTGCAAGGATACCGTGAATAAAGGGAGAGCCATATATGCAGCCTTGAGTTCTTTATCCTTAGTGAATCTCGATGGGAAGCTGTGTTCTCATAGAAATAGCCTCCAAGTAAAAATATTTGTGCATTGTTAGGTGCTGGATATATAAAAAGCCTTTCTGCTTTTCTCCAACCAATACTGCTTTCAGAAAACCTGCACACACACGCTCATGCATGCATACACACACCCATATTCAGGTAGCTGGAGTATAAAGTCACTATATATGGAGGGGCAGCAAAGTATACCTTGACAACATGCTTATAAGCAGAGAAGAGAATAAATTACGCAAATGGAGGAGCAAGTGAACAATAATGTCCCCCAAAATACATTCACCGGCAGTCTTCTTTCTGTAAACTAAAAAGCATCATCCAAATACCCCTTCTTTTGTTTACTACAGAATTTGTTTTCTTTCAGCTTTTAATTTTTTCTATCTCAGATGGCAAAAATTAAGATTAATATGCTATAGTAGCATAAAGTGCAACATTTTGTCAAATATTGTGCATCCTTACCATTTTTCTTTTAGAAAACAAAGTTATTTATATTTTTAAATTCTATAAAGATGTCAATGCAACTTTATATGCTAAGTTATATATTATGCATTAGATGTTGTTAGATCAATAAAAAGTTTAAGTTTGATAGGAAAGTAAGTATTGAATATATTTAGTATTGAATAACTATTGAAATAACAACAACAACATTCATATACTGCCCTTCAGGATGATTTAACACCCACTCAGAGCGGTTTACAAAGTATATTATTATCCCACACCAATCACCCTGTGAGGTGGGTGGGGCTGAGAGAGCTCTGAAAGAGCTGTGACTGACCCAAGGTCACCCAGCTGGCTTCAAGTGGAGGAGTGAGGAATCAAACCCGGTTCTCCAGATTAAAGTCCTGCACTCTTAACCACTACACCAAACTGGCTCTCGGGGGGTCCTGGAAAAAAGAAGAAATAAGATATTTCCCCCTGATGGCTTCAAAATTTCCAGAAATTTTCTATCTCTGCCTGGGACATAGAACCACCTCTGAAAAATCTATTGATTTCAGTTATTGGGGTGTTTATGCCTTGGCTAATGTACCATATAGGAATCAAAAAGTTCCCACAATAATAACAACAACAACAACATTCAATTTGTATATTGCCCTTCAGGACAACTTAACGCCCACTCAGAGTGGTTTACAAAGTGTTGTTATCCTCACGGCAATCCCCCTGTGAGATGGGTGAGGCTGAGAGCGCTCTGAGAGAGCCATGGCTGACTCAAGGTCACCCAGCTGGCTTCAAGCGGAGGAGAGAGGAATCAAACCTGGTTCTCCAGATAAGAGTCCTGCCACTCTTAAGCACTCTTCCCCCCACCACCCTGGAAGACTCATCCTGGGAACACTTGTGTGTAGGTTGGTGCGAACAGTGGCTTGGAGCCAGTGATGGGAATATATTGTAGGGGGAGGGTTGCCTCCCCTGTCCCACTACAGCTCTCAACGATCCCTGAAAAGCTTGAGGACTCCTAGGAAAAGCATGAGGGGAATTTGGAGGTCTGTAGTGAGAGGGGGGAAGTGAAAATTTGCCCCGCTCCCTTTAGCCTAGTGCAGGGCTTTTTCCCTGGGAAAAGAGGTGGTGGAACTCAGTGGGTTGCCCTCAGAGAAAATGGTCACATGGCTGGTGGCCCCGCCCCCTGATCTCCAGACAGAGGGGAGAAAATGGTCACATGGCTGGTGGCCCCCGCCCCCTGATCTCCAGACAGGGGAGTTTAGATTGCCCTCCGCGCCGGAGCAGTGTGGAGGGCAATCTCAACTCCCCTCTGTCTGGAGATCAGGGGGCGGGGCCACCAGCCATGTGACCATTTTCAAGAGATTCCGGAACTCCGTTCCACCATGTTCCAGCTGAAAAAAAGCCCTAGCCGAATGGATCCAATGGAACAGACTTCATTGGAGAGTGTTTACAGACAGTTATGTGCTTGAAGCAAAAAATAATAATAATAACCCCACAATACCAAATATGGTAGTCGTTCATAATGGTGTTAGAAACAGGATCTGGGTATTGTGAAGCAAACGGCTATTTTTTTCTGGTAACTTTTTGCTACCCAAAGATACGTTGGAATTTAACTTGGGTTAGTGAAATGCGCCCCCAATACACCCTCCTCCCAACATTTCTTCAAGAATGTTCTCAGTGCCCAGAAAACGTACGGTTGGTTGGTTTCCCATCGTGAGAGGGGGAGAAAATCCTGTAAGAGGTCACTTGTGGTCATTTCCACCAGGTTCCCCGGGGAGCCATCGAGCCTGTGCTTCTGACTGAACAACCTAATTTCTCAAAGTCCAGCTTTGGGGGGGGGGGAAAGGTTTTTCTAATCCTAAACAAGTCTTTTTAAAAAAGAGAGCAAAGTATGGCTCTTGTCCTAAAATTCCATCATCAAAGATGGTGTCCTGACAGGAGAACCCGCCTGCTTTTCATTTTTTCAAAATGAAAAACGGCCTAAAGAAGCTGGTGGGAGGCAGCTGCCTGAACCTTTCCTTCTTGCTGTTTGTCCATTAAATTCATCCACCTCAAATTGCTTTCCTGGCCATGGATTATATGAGAATCAGCAGTGAGGGAAACAAGAATATGAGCAAACAATAGAAGAAAGAATTAAGCAGCGGCACCCTCATATTGCTGCTCTTCTGCTTTTAGATCCAGAGGAGATAGCCGTGTTAGTCTGTAGTAGCAAAATAGTAAAGAGTCCAGTAGCACCTTTAAGACTAACCAACTTTATTGTAGCATATGCTTTTGAGAGCCATAGCTCTCTTTGACAGATGCATGACGAAGAGTGCTGTGGCTCTCGAAAGCTTTTGATTTTAGCCAGGGCTCATTTTGAGGGGGAACGCACAGGAACGCAGTTCCGGTTGTTCCCCATAGAAGTCACATGTTAGGTGGCCCTGCCCACCTGACTCTCGACCACTTTGGGCCCGTTTCAGCCTGGATTGGGGCCGAAACAGCCTGGATTGGGCCTCTGATGGGTGGTGGCTCACTCTCCCACTCAGTAGCGGCCCGATCCTGACCATTTTGGGCCCCTTTTCAGCCATTCTCAGCCCTTTTTTGCCATTTTGGGCCCAATTTCGGCCCTGAATAGCCAGGATTGGGTCCAAAACAGCCAAGATAGGTGATGTCAAGGGGTGTGGCATATGCAAATCAGTTATGCTAATAACACATTTCCAGTGATGTCAAGGGACATGGCATATGCGAATGAGTTATGCGAATGAGTTATGCTAATGAGTTCCTCCACCTCTTTTTTTATGAAATGACCCCTGATTTTAGCATCCCATGGCCCTTGAAAAACAAACTTGTATAGTTTAACTGTTTATGTAGAGGATAGTTTATTTTTATTTTATTTTATTTAACAATCCGCCTTTCTGACTAGGACTCAAGGCAGATCACACGGGGTAAGTCAATACAATCCACAGGACTGAAACATCATGTAAATAACGCAATAGTATTTGTATAGTAGAAATTTGGAGCCAACCAGAAATAAGAGAATGGAACTGAAACAAACCATAAGCACCGACACTTTCAAAGATGCAGAAAATAGTAGGACTATACTTACAGCAACAGGCAGTATGAGCTATGCCAAGTAGATAGACCATCCTCTCTTAAACTTTTACTCAAATAGCTTTCTAAACCATTTTGTACAGTACAGCCCTATTACCTGCGTAGACAAGCCTTGAACAATTCATTTTTGTATAGTTTGCAGAAAGCCAAGAGAAGGGGCGCTCTCCTCACCTCAACAGGCAGACCATTCCAGAAGGTGGGAATACCACAGAGCAGGGCTCATTTCGAGGGGGAACGCGCAGGAACGCAGTTCCGGCAGTTCCCCAAAGAGGTCACATGTCAGGGAGCCCCGCCCACCTGTCCCTCAGCCATTTTGGGTCCATTTCAGCCTGGATTGGGGCCGAAACGGCCCAGATCGGGCCTCTGACATGTGTGGATCACTCTCCCACTCAGCAGCGGTCCAATCCTGACCATTTTGGGCCCCTTTAGGGCCATTTTCAGCCCCTTTTTGCCATTTCGGGCCCCATTTCGGCCCTGAATGGCCAGGATTGGGTCCAAAACAGCCAGGATAGGTGATGTCGGGGGCGGGGGATGAGGCATATGCAAATCAGTTATGCTAATGACACACTTCCGGTGATGTCAAGGGGTGCAGCATATGCTAATGAGTTACGCTAATGAGTTCCTCCAGCTCTTTTTCTACCAAATGACCCCTGCCACAGAGAAAGCATGTATTTGGGCAGTTGTTATTGTTGGCCCCTGCAGAAGGCCCTGCTCAAATGAGCAAAGCGGTCATGTTGGAACATAGGGAGAGAGGCGGGCCTGCGGATATGAGGGACCAAGGTTATGAAGGCTTTTAAATGATTTCCTTATTAGAAAATGAGTGGTTTCTGTTTTGTATTACATCCTCAAGATATTCTTTCCTCATATGGTCATCTTTGTGAGTTTTTCTGTTGGGAAGAGGGAGACTTTCCTCACTATTAAAATTCCTGAATTTAAAGTGTGTGTGGGGGGAGGGGAGTAAATTAATGTCGAAAGGCAGGGGCATAGACTTTCCAATTTCCTGGGGGTGGGGGTCGGGGTGGGGCTGGGCCAGAGGCATTGCTATGCTAGGCCCTTAAAAGAACCGGGGCCTGGTGACATCATAGGGACGGCTTCTACTCTCTATGGAGGTGGGGCCATGGAGGATTTAGGGAGGGGCTCCCTACAAAGTTATGGGGGCCTGGGCACCCCCCTAACAATGTGCCTGGGCTGGGCCAGGTTATAGTAGTATCCAGGGCTTTTTTTCTTGGAAAAGAGGTGGTGGAACTCAATGGGTTGCCCTCGGAGAAAATGGTCACATGGCTGGTGGCCCCGCCCCCTGATCTCCAGACAGAGGGGAGTTGAGATTGCCCTCCGCTACAGCAGCGCAGAGGACAATCTAAACTCCCCTCTGTCTGGAGATCAGGGGGCGGGGCCACCGGCCATGTGACCATTTTCAAGAGGTTCCAGAACTCCATTCCACCACGTTCCAGCTGAAAAAAACGCCCTGGTAGTATCTCAGCAATCTCCTGCTGTGTACTGTTTTTTGAAATTCACTTTTAGGATAGTCACTTTAAGATCTACAAATATTCATACCATGTGCATTGGGCAAACCACTGGTCACAATTTTGACACTAAGAAAGGCAACACAGAAAAGCCTGTAGCGGAACATTTTTGAAGTTTTTCTGGACATTCATTTACAGGAGTCTTGTTTGTGCCTTATTCATAAGGATTACTTAGTACTGAAGTTTATCACAGATGCCTTCATTTGGTCAATGCATGGTTGAAGTCTCTGAGCCAGGGTAGAATACAAAACAGTTGCTGTGCACTCAATTTTGGAGAAATGTACAGAGTTCAGGCTAGTAACAATCTTCTTCTCACTTTGAATTTATATCCTGTGAGTAGAAGCACATTTTGCGGCAATTCAGGACAGTGCCCATAGCTATGACCCCAAAGAAAACTCACAGTTATACCACTTAGTATAAATGTTGCACCACATGCGTTTGTTCTAATTGATGTTTCTTGAACTCATTAGCTATAACATTAAGATCAATTTCCTGAGATCTGTGGTTATGTCCATGAAGAAGAGCCATGTATTTGAGCCTTGCTTGTTTCATGCTTGACTGTAGAAAGGTCTTTATTCTACAAAGGCATGAGAATGACCTTTCGGAGGTGCAGGAGGAAACAGGTATGGTAAGGCCTGTTTTGATAAGTTTAGCTAATTCTGGTAGGAGCTGGTGCAGACCTTTTCCTTGTCTGAATATTCTGGCCTATACACATTAGATGTTCTGTTTTGGTCCTTGGCAAATACGTGCAAATATCCGCTGGGTTGTGAAGTCAGGGTGTTAGGGTTGCCAGCTCCAAGTTAGGAAATTCCTGGAGATCTTGTGGGTGAAACCTGGAGAAAGTGGGATTTGGGGAGTAAAAGGACCTTGGCATGACATAATTCCATAGAGGCCCCCCCCAAAGTAGCCATTTTCTCCAGGTGAACTGATCTCTGTGGCCTGGAGACCAGTTGTAATTCCGGGAGATCTCCAGCCACTACCTGGAGGCTGACAACCCTACAGGGTGTAATCCTTGGAGCTTCTAACTTTTGAAATAGCATTTCAGTTTTGCCAAAGCGTTTTACAGCTTTTAATCCAAACAACCACCAGGCAAAGTAAACCAGTTCATGTTCGCTGTAACTGCCTAGGTGGTGAACAATTGTCAATACACACCTACTGACCAACTCTTTAGAGTATAGACATTTTAAAAAGAATGCTTAACAGGCTTGCTTGGGTCATTAATTAATTTTCAAAAGGAACTGGTTCAGCATCCTCATCAGCACACAAAGGAAATCACAGGCTTGAAGAAGACACAAAATATCTATCTACCAAAAGAATCCTCAAATCCTACAGCAAGACATTTGCAGTAGTTTTGAAAGTGCTACTCCCTCCCCACAATTTCTTCTCTAAGCATTAGCTAGTTGGTTGCTCGTTTGAAACTGCACCACACCATTTTAGGTAACAGCAGAATGAAGAGCATGAACATGTACAGAGTGCACATTCCTTGCCAATCTTCTCTCTGAGCTGCACACAGGGCAAAAGGAAATTTTAAAAAGGCCTCTGATCTGCCTCCCCCCTCCCAGTCTTGTTCATGCATATGGGCTTTCTCATTGCTTCAGAGAGACAATATGCAGGCTACCATTTTAGGAATTATCTTTTTCTTCAATATATACCACCTCACCATTTAAAAAGGGAATGGAAATTGAAAGAGGAGCTTAGGAGTGGCTGAAGCAGCCCGCCCCACATACACACTACCATGAAAAAGCTAACTGTTCTCACTCAAGGATATATAGACCCATCCCACATCCAACAAAAAACACAGCAGCAGCAAGCAAGCAAGCAAGCAAACAGAACTATTTTAACAAGGAAACATAGGGCCTACCATCCCCCAGTTTTCCATTTCCAAAATACAATGATAAAGTAACTGAAAAGCAAAATAAAACAGAGACTCGCTTTTTCCTATTAAAAGGAACAGAAACTGGTCCTTAACAGAGTAGCATAGATTGCAGAGAAAACATGATGCGTGGTTGAGCATGGTGGCTGGTGAGTGTGAGAGAGAAAGTAACAAACTTACACTTGCCTTAGGTTTAGAAAAGAAGAATTCTTTACTATAGGAACTCCAATAGGAAAATGAAGAGATAGATTCCTATCTACCTATCTAGTCTGATGGACATGGATGGCAGGACCTGCATCCATGATACAAGATGGAGAGAAAAGGCAGAAGTGTGACAAAGGGAGGAAGAGAAGGATGTCATGAGGAGGACAAATCTCCAGGAATTTCCTGGAGATTTGGGGGCAGAGGCTTGGGAGGGTGCAGTTTGGAGGCCGGACTTCAGAAGATGGACTCTCTGGTACACTGTAGAGTCCAGGAGAAAAAGGAATCCTAGAGTGATGACATATTCGTGCTGATCTCCCCTCCCCCAACTCCACTGTCTCCAGGATCCACACACCCTCAAACTCCAGGAATTACCCAAGCCAGAGTTGGGATGGGGAGCAGGGGCGAGCAAGGCAGATGGCAGAATCTGTGTTCAAATTGAAATGAATTTGACACATGTGCCAGCAAAGGTATGTTGTGGGATGAATCCTACAACAATACTATGCTCCTGTTTTGAGGAACGTTTGTACCGCCGCAGCGCTTGAAATCTTCTGTTCATCCTTAAAATAGGGCTGTATCGTCTTCTCTCTTTTTTTTAACTGTCAGAATTGTTTTGGGATGACTACATGAATAGACCCAAACTTTCATGTTCTAAGCTAGCCTGATTGCCTTTTCTTCCTTGCACACATCAAAGCCTAGCGACAAGGCACAGAACCTTGGGGGGGGGGGTGTTGGTAAGCGCCGGTTCAATCGACTCTAAAGCTGCAGCTTAGCCATAAATCCTCCTGGCTACCTTTATTCTGAAAGTGATGCCGCCCTGTGTGTGGCATTCTTGTGAATCACCCCTGCAAAATGTAGGTGGGAAGGAGAGGAAATGAGATCATGGTTGGTCTGGGGCTGGAAAGGAGAGGGTCAAAAAGGACTTTTTTTTTCTGGCCTTAGACAAGATGCCCCTATCTGATTTCGGAGAGAGACAAGAGTCTCTAGGTGGGCAGGTGATAAGTTAGACTCCCCCAGACCGCCCTCCCTCCCCAATATCTCGTCGTCTCCTGCTAGGCTTTTCTGGCATTCAAGTCCTGATCAATATTTGCTCTATATTTGCTTTAGCTGTGCGTGAGGTTCTTTGTGTTTGAAAACAGAGCAATCGCTCAGATGTTCTTAAAGGTAGTCAGGGCAGCATTAGAAGGAATGCAGAGCAGAGCCCCCTCTTCTCTCCCCCCGCCCCAGATGCATTAAACAAGCAAAGCCCCCCCAACTCCCTGCCAGCCCTAATTGGCTCCAACAGGCTTTTGCAAAAGCTTGGGAATAATTAAACATTTTCCAAAGCACATGATCGGGAACGGCCAAGATTCCCCAAATAGACTAAACACACTTTGGATAAATTCAGACCTATGGGAAAAAACACACAACCTAAACGTAAAATTAAACCACAGTGGAAATGTCTAAATACGTCAGGGGAGGTTTTCTTGAAGCTGCAAGCCGCATTGGAATGAACGGGAGGTGGGCAGGGCCCAATCCTGTCCGTGTGGCTCGCCCAAGACAACTTCCTGCTGGATTGTGCCCCTGGAATTTGAGACAAAAGTGAGATTTCATTTTCTAAAACTCTGAAGTTTTAGCAGAGGCATTCCAAACTAGAATATACAACACTGAATCTAAAACACAACAGAAAAGGCCCATAACATTGTATAGCAAGACAGATTCTACTGGGATTATGTACTCTTTTTATCAGTTATATATACTGGTTATTATTGAAAGTATATTTATAACTATGTCATCAAGATTAGATTTGATGGGGGGGTGACTGTAGAAATTGCATTTGGTAAGATTTAAATGAATCTTGGCGCAGAGCATCTGTTTTTGTTGTTCTGCTTTCTGCAGAACTGCATAATTGCCGTTTCTGAGTTTAATTGCACAGTCCTGTGCCGGGTTCTTCCACTCTAAGCCCCTTGACTGCAATTGGCTTAAGTTTAGAGCAGGGTTCTACAACCAACAGCTCCAGAGTTCAATGTGCCTCAGGACAGAGCCAGACGCAGCTTTTTAAAAAAAAGATGAACTCTTTCAGTTACGGTCTGTTGGAAGGGAATGTCACAATCACCAGGATGTGAAAAGAAGGGCAGACAGAAAAATGTTATGGGACTAAAGTACTTTTTGGAGGGAAGGCAGAAGGGTAGAGTTCAATTTTGTCAGATCTTGGAAGTTTGTCAGATCTTGGAAGTTAAGTAGGGTCTGTACTTGGATGGGGAACCACCAGGGAAAACTGTGCAGAGGGAGACAGTGGCAACCGCCTCTGCTTCTCACTTACTTGAAAGCCCCTTGCTGGAGTTGACATAAATGGGTTGCAACTTGATGGCATACGTATACATAAGTAAAGGGCTTCTTAGAGATGCTTGGCAAAAAGGGGTATGATAGAGGTGAACAGTCCCCATGAATTCAAGTGCGAAACAGGCACAGAAGCAGGGCCAGCGCGCCCATAGAGGCCAGGTAGGCGGTGGCCTCAGGCGCGAGGGCCCTGGAGAGGCGCCGGAGGGGGTGTCGGGGGCGGAGGCACGTGCCGCAGAGCTGGCGTGGCTGGCCCGCAGCTGCTGCAGCCAGCCAGCCCCATGCCGCTGCCGCCGCTGCCACACACCCCCAGCTGGGCACAGCAGCCATGAGCCGCTGCTGGAGCGGCGTGCAGAGCACGGAGCAGCCTCCGCCCACCACCCCAGCCATCCGCCGGCGAATACCTCGGCTTGCGCTGTGCGATGACGTCATTGTGCACTCCGTGGTGCGTGCGTGCTGTGCGCATGCGCGGGGGGGGGGGGTTGCCGCAGGCACCAGAGACCCTGGCGCCGGCAGTGCATAGAAGTATGCAGGGGTTTTTTTCTGGGAAAAAAGGTGGCGGAACTCTCAAGAGGAAAATGAGGAAGAAACACACGGGGTTCTTTGAAATCATATTATTTTCAAGCACTATTGCTGAGTATTTTCAAGATGTGCCGGAACTCCGTTCCCCCGCGTTCCCCCTGGAAGTATGCCTGTGTACTAAAACATCTGTGCAGGATATATATATTTCACTCACTGTGAGATCTTGTGTGCATGCCACTTCCTAATAAAGGACTTGCAACAGCCGGTGTTTGGAGAGCATATACTTCATTCATTCATTCATTCATTCATTCATTCATTCATTCATTGCCTGCCTTTCTCACTGAGTGCCAACCCGTTAGAGAGCGAACTTGGATGGATGCTTAAAAAAAGCACTCCACTTTGGTAGCCAAAGCACAGCAAAACCACCATGTGGAAGAAGCCTGAAACACCTTCCATCATTTCCCAGAAGCTGACTGCTTGGGCTGGGTAGATGGCGTCTTTCTGTCCCTTTTCTGGTATATTTAGCAAGCAGCTCTGGGATGTACAGGCTGGTTAGAAAGCCATTGCAAGCTCAGTTGAGCGGGGAACAGGTAAGTCTGTGCTTCAGGAATCAGGATGCCAAGTTTTCAGAAGTCTTTTTCAGGCCTTCCTAGTACTTTGATCCATTACACTTCTCATGGTTAGGCAACTGGAGCATGCAGTCTGCGCATGTGCAAATGCCTGTCTTGCGCATTGCCATTCATTTCATTTTAACTTCTGCAGCCCAGTGCGGTCGATATCAAATACAGAATACTTGGGGAAGCAGACTCCAGGGTGGTTTTTTTTGCTGCTGCCGCCAATGCTTCTCTTCCCCATTGCAGAAGTTCAATGTAGTTTCATCTCTCAATAGAAAGCAGAGTTGCGAAGGGAATACCAGCTGCCTTTCCCACACGGAGCAGCCATTGGACCTGTCCCAAGGCTGGAGAAAAGCGCTGAAAGGGAGTTTTGGCGAGGCCTCACTTCTCATGGGATGCCCCACTGGTCAAGAAGTTTTTTCGAATGTGAAAGAAACCAGGAGCAAAACCTTTTAGCTCACCTCAAGTGGCAGTTCCTCTTTCAAATTTCCTTCTCCTTGCATGGGCTTTCTCCAACTTTGACTGTTCAGTGTGTAAATATGAATTCTATCAGGTTTTCTGTTTTCTGTCTAAGGCTATATCTGATGTTCTTAACACTGTTTTTAAATATGCTTCTGGCACTGGTCCTGGTACAGCTTCTCATCTCTCTTTTGTGTCACCAGCTGCCGTCTGGACTTGCCCACAATTGTTCCAAATTTGTGCTCCCCCCGGGTCTAATTTACATTGATAGACTCTGCTGTGAGTAGCCTGTAATAACCACATTCATCTTAGATCATGTTATTGTTCACAATTATCTTAATTACATGCTTTTTTTTTACTGTAATGGTTTGTTTTCCCTTTAATGCCTTCCTCTTCGATCCAGGGCTGCCTTGAGAAAATCAGCTCTTTTCTCTAAAAGGAGGGGTTCTATCTCTTGGGCTGTAGAGAAAAATGTGAAAGCCAAACCACACAGCACTAGAAGCCACAGTGTAGAGTAAGATGATTGGTGGATTTGTTTACATTGAGTTAACGCTCAGGCACATTCCATAAAATGCCATAGTTGTGCCAATACTGTGCGTGTTCTGGTTTCTTCATCCCCGTGCCCTGCCCATTTTCCTGCCAATGGTATACTGGCTCCATCTGGCCTAAGGAAATTTTACAGAATCCTGAAGCTCATTTGCACATGTGTTATGTGCTGTCAAGTCGCTTCCGACTTATAGTTATCCTATGAATTAAATGTCTTCTAAAATGTCCCGTCTTTCATAGCCTTGCTCAGGTCTTGCAAACTGAAGACTGTGACGTCCTTTACTGAATCAAGCCTTCTCGTGTTGGGTCTTCCTCTTTTCCTACTGCCTTCAACTTTTCCTAGCATTATTGTCTTTTCCAGTGAGTCTTGTCTTCTCATTATGTGACCAAAGTATGATAGCCTCTTTTTTTTCCATTTTAGCTTCTAGGGAGCGTTCAGGCTTGATTTGTTCTAGTACCCAAGGAGGAACAGGTTTATTGTTTGTGGCCAAAGGCCGTTACAATCCACAGGGCTGGATCGACGGGGGGTGGGGGTAGTCTGCCCCTGGTGCTGCTAAAGAAGGGGCGCCGGGCACGGCTGCCAGCTGCCAGGAGCATGCCGGAGCGGGCGGCGGCAGTGTGGGCAGCTGAGCGGTGGGCTGGGAGGCCGCCTGTGCTGTTTGCCTGCCCCACTGACGGGGCGGCTGGCTTGTTGCGTGCACAGGACAGGGAGTGTGCAGCAAGCCAGCCGCCCCGTAATTGGGGCAGGGGAACGGTGCGGGCGGCCTCCCAGCCCTCCGCTCAGCCGCTCGTGCTGCCACCGCCAGCTTCCCAGTGCACCGGGGTGGCCAGCTTGCTGCGCGGGCGGCATGCCTCCGTGCCCCTGTGTGACAACGTCACAGAAGTGACATCATCACGCAGTGCCGGGAGCACGCGTGCGCGGGGGGAATGCCAGCCTTGGGTTGCCCTGGGCGCTGGCAACCCTAGATCCGGCCCTGACAATCCATACACATAAAACACACAAAACAGTCTAACATATAAACACAGGTACAGCTATTGAGAGATTAAAATGATCTCGGCAGAAAAGACCAGTCAGATAAAAGCATTGCTTCCTCTGGAAACAACTCCAGCCGGGATTGTCTTGGCTGCTGAGGCGAAAAGAGAGACTTGGTAAGAAACAAATGCAGCCGTGTCAGACAGGAGAGAAAGCAGCTTCTCAGAGTCTGAAGAGGAGTTTGAACCAATTAAAAACTCTGCTAGGAATTTATTCCTTAGCTCTGCATAGAGTGAGCAGGATAATTGGTAATGTGGTAAATCCTCCACAACATGGGCACCATAAATACGGTAGCAGAGTTGTATTTGTTAGAATATATACAGCTGCAACTATGCAGAAAAGTTAGAATTATAAGTAGGCTACAATGAGGAAAATGACTATTAAGTATGTCTGATTGGAATTTTACTACCCTTTTTGGGGGTAGGAGGCTGAGATCTTTTCCTTTTAAGAGATATAGTCCCTGGCTCTATGGGTATCTCCAGATCCATATTCTTCAGCAGGGCCAAACCTGATTCTTGGTCTTCTGCCAAATTGTTATTATAGCTGGCTAGTTGTGCAGCCTCATTTTCCAGCATAATTTCATAGCATAACCTGTGTAATGGATTGGTATTATCGTTACGCTCCTTCCTCCAGAATCTGAGCCGGGTTAGATGTACGCAGGCTCTGACTGAGGGCAGGCCAAGCTCTGTTCGCATAAGAGCTGCAGGAGTACCTTTTGGTAAAGCTAAAATTATCCTTAAGAAATGGTTTCGGATAGATTCCAAAGCTGTAATTAAACAATCTTTCTAACCCCAGACCTCTACGCCATAAAGTTGCTGAGGAATGGCCTTGCTCAGATATATTTCCAGTGCTGGGTCTATTTAGAAAACCTCTTTTCGTCTAGTAAAATTTCAGAATGATCTAAGAAATGTAGATTTGGTTATTGCCAAATGCACCCTCCAAGATAGAGTTATGCTAAAGGTAATCCCCAGGTATTTAAAGGCGCTGCACTGTTCTATGGTGGTTTCATCTATGGTCCACTTGTACCTACGAGGTCTTTTCCTAAAGACCAAGACTTTTGTCCTGGCATAATTGATGTTTAAGGCCTCTTCTTTACAAAAGTCTCCAAGTTTATTTAAGAGCCTTTTAAAGTCAACACAAGTAAGAAAGACCACGACCATGTCATCGGCATATAAAAGAACTGATATTTTCTGAGATCCTAAAGGGGAGACAAAGTCAGGGCCAGATAATGTCGGGATAATGTTGTTTAGATATGAATTAAAAAGCAAAGGGGCCAGGACACATCCCTGCTTTACCCCTCTCAGAATTGGTATTGCCTCTGTTAAAGAGCCTGAAGCGCCCACCCTGATTTTTGCAAAAATGTTGGAATAGAATTCCTGCAAAAGAAATAGTAGTTGCCTATCTATGTTCAAAGCAGCCAGCTTCATCCAGAGGCGTTCTCTGTCAATGGAGTCAAAAGCAGATGTTAAGTTCACAAAGGCTGCATACAGAGATTTAGTGTGGCCCTTAGTACTTTGGGACGCTAGTTGGTAAAGGGTTTGACAATGGTCAACGGTACAATGCCCTTTGCGGAAGCCAGCTTGCTCAGGATAGATGACTTGGTTGGAGGCTTCCCAATCCTCCAGCTTACATAGAAGAGAGATGCTATACAATTTGGCAGCTATGTCCAGCAAGCATATTGTACGGTGGTTTTGGGGATCTCCTTTTAAATACTGGGAGTACTATACTCAGTTTCCACCCCGAGGGGAAGACACCTGTTGAGTTTACCCGGGTGAATAACTTAGCTAAGATGGGTGCCCACCAATCAGGGAAGGACTTAAACAGCTCGGTGGAAATCAAATCCTTACCGGGGGACTTGCCAGAGGCAAGTGATAAAATAAGTCCTCTCATCTCAGTCTTAGTAACAGGGGGCCATTGTGGCAGGGTAGAGAGAGATCAGGAGGTGGTATCTGCTTAGGTACCTCATTCTGGAGAATTGAGGAAGCCCAGAATACTTGGCTGAAGTATACATGCTAGTCTCTCACTGAGATTTGGGCATCCAACGTGTGGGGGGGGGCACATCTACCTATTCCAAAATACACTAATTCCCAGAACTGAGCCTCCCTCTTTTCTTGAACTGCCAGGCCTAATTCTTTCCACAATAGATGGTTGTTGTGGGTTTTCCAGGCTGTATTGCTGTGGTCTTGTCATTGTAGTTCCTGATGTTTCGCCAGCACCTGTGGCTGGCATCTTCAGAGGTGTAGCACCAAAAGACAGAGATCTCTCAGTGTCACTGTGACACTGTGTCACTGTGTCAGTGTCACTGTGACACTGAGAGATCTCTGTCTTTTGGTGCTACACCTCTGAAGATGCCAGCCACAGGTGCTGGCGAAACATCAGGAACTACAATGCCAAGACCACGGCAATACAGCCCGGAAAACCCACATCAACCATCGTTCTCCGGCCGTGAAAGCCTTTGACAATACATCTTGCCGCAATAGTTTGGCAGGATCAGACTTCTTCTGTTTCAATAGCTTTTTGTAGGCTGATCTTAATAAGAGAAGATGGTTTAGAGATGTTCCTTTCTTAAGGTGGTGGACCTGACTGGTGTAATAGGCTAACTCTTTCCTGGCAGTTCTGCATTCTTGGTCAAACCACCCACCGCTGGAATAGGTTACAGTTTTGGGAGGGTTGTCACTCAAAAGCAGAGGATTAAGAAGCTGTACAGCATTGAGGCCATCCTGCAGTAATGCTTGACGCTGTGACCATTCTTCACCAAAGACTGGGCTAGGTTGGCATGGAGCTGAGGAGTCCACTTAAGTCTCCTTTTACCCTTCTAGAGGACCTGAAACAGGCTTGAGATAGATGTTGTCTCTAAAGCCCAGCGAAAGTCTCAGTGGGCAGTTGTCGCTCTCTGTTCTATTACCGACCTCAAAGCCCAAGGTATAGCCTAAAAGCGAAGAAGAAACTGCTAGGTAATCAACTGTACTGGCTCCCCAAGAGGATAGAAATGTGAATGTACCTCTGGAAGTGTCAAACCCAGTGCCATGTAACATGTGGAGTTGATGGACAGAGAGCATTTCTAACCGTCTTAAGCCTGGCTTGTTCAGAATCAAGTCCTGTGATGACGGATCCAGAAAGCCTGCTTGCTCAGCAATCTGTTAACACTAGCTGAAGATTCAGAAATGCCAGAGCCAGTTCTAGCATTAAAATCTCCGCATAAGATGAGATGTGAGTTGGGAAAGCAGAGAGCGAAAGTTTCAAGGATGTTTGACAGAAGATCCCAAATATTCTCCACATTCTGAGGGTTCAGACGTTTTGGAGGAATGTAAATGTTGAAACAAATAAAAGAACCAATACATTGACCTTGAATCAATATGATCTGGATATGATTCTGGGAATCACTTTCCTATGTCGCTGTAGTTCAACAGAAACCTTTCAAAAACAAAATCCAACGGGAGGCTGCTGAACTGGAATTCATATGCAAATTTGACTCTGTCAAGCTGGGACTGAATAGGGACTATGAATGGTTATCACATTATCACAGGTAACAGATTTCCTTTACAGAGGCGGGATCTGGGGGAGCTCAGTGGCACCTGGCGTGGGCTTTCGGGGACCACAGATCTCTTTGTCAGATGCATCTGGCAAGGAGAGCTGTGGTTATCGAAGGCTCATACTGCATTGGAATTGGATGGTCTAGCTGTTTGGCTGCTACAAACTAACAGGGAAACTCCTTTGAAGCCAACTGATCCACACACCAAAAGGAGATGTTTACATATACTAGCAAAGGAATGTTTTGGTTTCCCCCCCTAATTGCCTCTTCTCTCTCCTCCCCTTCTTTCCCTCCTCTCTGTATTTGACCAGTCTCTGTATCATGTGTCTGACGAAGAGAACTTGATTCTCGAAAGCTTATGCTACAATAAAATTGGTTAGTCTTAAAGGTGCTACTGGACTCTTTTTGATTTTACTTTCCTATGTGGACACCAGTGTTTAAATCAACAGAGACAAATACTACCAAACCCCCCCACAGCGCCCAGCTTTCTAAGGTCCTTTCAAAACTTGAAACTCTTGCTGTTGCTTCTGATTCTTGGTCTTTCCCCACTTTCTCTGCAGGGCGAACTGTACAGCATTAGACCTTCCGGAGGTCCCTCCCCTCCCTAATCTCCATTTACCCCCCCCCCAGGCTCCACCCCTGAAGCTCCAGGGATTTCCCAACCCAAAGCAGACAATCCTACTTTGGTGTCAAGTTAGGGTTGCAACAAAAGCTACAGCACAAATTGCAATGGTTTACGTATTTCCAATTAGCACACATGATGAATCAAATTAAAATAACACAAATTATTAACACGCCTCAGACAGATTTTGAAATTATTTTGAGCCAAACCAATCTTAATCAAAAAGGATTAATATCTAAACTGTATAAAGTTCTCCTGAATACATTTGAAATTAAACCTTTAAAATGCCAGCAGAACTGGCAGTTGGACTGCAATACTGAAATTACTGTAGATCAATGGAAAACAATTTGGTCTTCCAATATAGTGCAATCTTATATTATTCCAGTTAAAATTCAGTCCTACAAAATTCTCCACCGTTGTTATTTAACCCCCAAAAAACTTTCATTAATTTATCCAAAGTGTTCTCCACTTTGTTGGAAAGGGTGTGGAGGAATTGGTACCTTTGCATACTGCTGGTGGGCTTGCCCTTACATCGAGAAATTTTGGAAGGGAATTCTACAAAGTATACAAGAGATCACAGGATATTTAATCCCTCTAGATGTAAAATTATTTTTTTTAAATCAACAGGAGACCATAAACATCCCTAATACACGGAAAGAGTTAATCTGCAATTTTTTGATGGCAGCCAAGTAATTATTAGCATCCTTCTGGAAATCTCCTAAAATCCCCACTATCGATAATTGGTTAGTTAAATTATGGGACTATTACACTCAGGACAAGTTCTCAGAACTTATTAGTCAAACACAATGCTGCCTAAAAGAAACTAACTTTGTAACTAAATGGTCCCCATTTTTTGAATTCTTAATTGTTAATGACATACTTCCTCCTAAACATTTGTCATCTTTTTTTTTTACTAAATACCCTAAATAATGTAAAGTTACTTAGCACTATAAGTTAAGTAACTATTCAATAATATTGATACTATATCAAATGTTTCAATTCCTATGTGAAAGATGTTTTATGTGTGTATGTTGACCTGTTACATGTTGTTGTATTGAACTGTTAATTAAAATAAAAAAATTAATTAAAAAAAAGTTAGGGTTGCCAGGTCCAGGCTGGGAAATTCCTGGAGATTTTTGGGGTGGAGCCTGGAGAGGGTGGGGTTTGGGGAGGGGAGGGGCCTCAGCATGGTATAATACCATAGAGTCCACCCTCCAAAGCAGCCATTCTCTCCAGGGGAACTGATCTCTGTCACCTGGAGATCAGTTGTAATTCCGGGAGATCTCCAGCCACCACCTGGAACTGACAACCGTATGTCAAGTTCAGCTCAAAAGCTAGCTCTCCCAATTCCTTCTCTTCCTAGGGTGGGTGACTGCCTCGGGGAATTCCTGAGAATTCGGGTAAAGTGGTCTGATGGAGACTCCTGTTGAATACTTTTAATACTTTTTTGCTTTCTCCCGCCAAAATCTACTCTATCTTCATTTATGTCGGGCTGCGTTTAAGGCACCTTGTTGCTAGCTGTGTCCAGGCGACACCTTGTGGATAAATCTGGGAACGACAACCGTTCCTTGCTTTCCCCTTGTATTCACCTTTACTTTTTGATATTTTCTTCATGAGTTGTAACCTTTATGTGGTATCAGATATTCTGAGCTTTTCTTGTGAAAATTTTGGGCCACATGTATGTCTCTCTGTGTGTGACATTTTGCGCAAGTCATGCCACTTCTGTCCTTTGGGGGAAAAGGGTGGCCCATAGCGTTTCCCTGAAATTTGGAGCCCTGGGGGCGGGGGGCAGGGAGAATTAATTTTATCTCCAATTGGGTTTGGGGAGGGAGAAATGGAGGGGGGAGATAGGGAATTTAAATGCATGCTGCTGTCTTTATCAATCCAAAATTTACCTTACTATTCAGAGTGGGTTAACCTAGCATATCTAATTGTTTGATGATGTGGGTTTTTTAAAACGTAAAAATATAAATGTTTGTGTTTCATTAAACTAATTTGGTTGTAGAGATGGAGTTACAGTCTGCTTTGCTCCAACATAGCTAATTAGGAAACTTAGGGTAAGGGAGTTGGGAGGGAAAGGAAACTATTGACATTTAGGGTTGCCATCTGTGGGTTGGGAAATTCCTGAAGATTTGGGGGTAGAGCCTTGGGAGGGTGCAGTTTGGAGGCCGGAGACTAATGCTCCAGAGTGTCCAATTCCTCCAGGGGAACTGGTAGGGCTGCCAGCCTCCTGGTGGTGGCTGGAGATTGCCCCGAATTCACCTGATCTCCAGGTGACAGAGAGCAGAACTACAAGTGACAAAAGGCACAGGTTGGACACTTCTCAGCTTCCCTCAAGTTTTGATGGGAAATGTAGGCGTCCTGGTCTCACAGCTTGGCTCTCTGACTGCTGTCCAATGGACTTTTCAACTGTCACTTGTCCAACATTCCGCCAAGCTGCCTACATTTCCCATCCAAACTTGAGGGAAGCTGGCAAGTGTCCAACCTGTGCCTTTTGTCACTTGTGGTTCTGCTCAGAGATCAGTTCCCTTAGAGAAAATGTCTGCTTTGGAGGGTGGACTCCATTGAAGCCCCTATTCTCCCCAAATCCTGCCCTTTCCAGGTTCCTACACCCCCGATATCTCCAGAAATTTCCCAACCCAGAGTTGGCAACTCTAAGAACTGTCCCCTGCAGTCTAGAGATCAATTGTAATTCTAAGCGATCTCCTTCCTCCACCTCGAAGGTGGCCAGTCTATATTGTAGCACACAGGAACAGAAAAACAGGAAGTACTATTTACTAATAACACCTTAGATTGTAGTTACTAAAAAAATGCCAAAGACAAAAATTCCTATGCCAAAGCAATGCATTACTGAGCTAGGGCGCATTCCACAAAAGCCTACACTTGACTGGGGTGGTTAGAAGCCAACTAAACGATCCAAACAGTTGTGAAATGGTGTTGTTCATTTATTATATGTTAGAAATCAGCATCTAACATGGGGATGAATGTTTGCAATTACTCTTTCATTCTGTGTTTTTTTAAAAAAAATTGTAAACCAATCCCCCCTCCCCCAGTTTTCAATTTTAATAAAACAAAGATTTGAAATGAACAGTGCAGACAACAAAAAGATGATTTTCGTATCCAGGCTAAGAAAAAGTATGCTGTATCATGCAGAGACTTGCATCTCTAGAGAACACATTAAGACAATAGTTTGGATTATGTTGTGTGTCGGTTAATCTTTATAAGATTACCGAAGAATTCAGTGTTACAGTGTGGAAAAGATGGAACAGAGAATGAACAGAGCATGGGCTCCAGTTCTGAAAAACACCAGGCCAACAAAACACTCCACACCCGACAATAGCCCTGCAGAGAAGATTAGCACATCAAGCACCAATCCATATGCAAAAGAACCTCCTCAGGTTACAGTGAAGCCTCCCGCCATTAGCATTCCACACCCTGGGAAACTCTTACAGAATGACTCAGCTCAACCCCACCCCTCCTGAGTAGATACAAATGACCTACATCTTTTCCACACTGTGACACTGAGAGATCTCTGTCTTTTGGTGCTACACCTCTGAAGATGCCAGCCACAGCTGCTGGCGAAACGTCAGGAACTACAATGCCAAGACCACGGCAATACAGCCCGGAAAACCCCCAACAACCATCGTTCTCCGGCCGTGAAAGCCTTCGACAATACAATTCAGTGTTACTTTATGCTCCGTTGCGGCTGAGCAGGTCTCTTGAAATAACTCCTGAATCTCTTTTTTTGAACAATAAATTAGATAGAATCCAACCATATTTGTGCAGGGTAACAATTGTTACTTTATTAACTATTGCGAAAACAACTCTTGTTCACTATTGGAAAAATCCAGCAGCCCTCCCCCGTCATTGTGTCTATGGCATTAAAAAATCTGGGAACATTATGCAATGATAAAGATAACTGATTCTCTAAACCATAGACTTTTAGGAACCTGTAATTGTGATTTTGAAACTATCTGGCATCCTATCTTGGATCATTTAGAACAGCAAGGCGAAACCTTTTTGAACTCAGAAAAGCTGTATCTTTGTTTATGAATTTGTTCTCTTTTGACTATAACTATGCTTGAAAGTCATATGTAAATATGTTATAGGGTAGTAAAACACAAGGAAGAGGGAAAGAAAAGGTTACCTAATTTTGAACAGTGGATACAGCAGTAAGATTTTAGGTAAATGTTAGTCTTCAGAGGAAAATACTAGTCTAGTATACTGTATTCTAGTGTTGTAATCTTATATTTTAAATGTGTGTGTGTGTATATGTATGTATGTATGTGTATGTATATGTACACACACATATATACACACACTCTTAGAACTGTATTATGGATATTGGTAGTTGTTTTTGTATATTTGAATACATTTTTTTAAAAAAAGAAGCCACCCACCTGGGGAAACTATTTCTACATGCTAAGATCTCCACCTAGACCCTTTTTTGAACTAACATCACCTGTTACGATGCTCCCAAAATCCAGCAACGATATTTATTTAATTCATCTATATCCTGCCTTTCTCCCGAGTGGGGATCCAGCTTACAACCACCATCTAGGGCAGGTTAGGCTGTTTCTGTGCATGACTGGCCCAAGATCATCAGGTGAGTTTCCATAGCAGGAATGGGATTTGAACCGGAGTTTCTCAGATCCCAGACCAGCAAGATTTGAGTCCAGTGGACCTTAAAGATCAACAACATTTCCAAGATATAAGCTTTCAAGAGTCAAGCTCTATTTGTCAGATGTTCTCAAAAGCTTATGTCCTAAAAATCTTGGGAGCCAGTTTGGTGTAGTGGTTCAGAGAGGCAGGACTCTAATCTGGAGAATCGGGTTTGGTTCTCCACCACTCCGCCTGAAGCCAGCTAGGTGACCTTGGGTCAGTCACAGCTCTCCCAGCCCCACCCACCTCACAGTGTGATTGGTGTGAGGCTAACAACACACTTTGTAAGCCACTCTGAGTGGGTGTTAAGTTGTCCTGAAGGGCAATATATAAATCAAATGTTATGTTATTGGTCTTTAAGGTGCTCTGGACTCAAATCTTGCTCTTGTACTGCAGATCAACACAGCTGAAACCAGATCCACACGCTAACCACTACACTGCTCAACATTGTCTCGGGAGCCTGGAATGCACCTATCAGGCTGCAGTGCAAAGTTGTTTGGAGATGTCTGTGTGTTGGCATGTACAGGAATTAAACTGGATTGCCCTCTAGACATGAAGGAGACCCAATGGGACCCAAAGTTGAAGACGGTTTCAGTTGCGCTCCTCCTCCACAGGTAGATCACCGTTGCCAGGTGGGGCAAACAGCTAATAAAACTCGAGAGTCTCCCTACACAAGATGCCTTGGTGAGTGTAAGCACACCCCATCCACAATGGCATATATGATTACCTTTTCCCTCCCACTATGTACTCTATAATCCACCTTGAGTCTCAGTGAGAAAGGCAGGTTACAAATAGGCTCAACGATATAAAATAAATGTATTAATTTAAAAACAAACTTCAATTGTTTTAAGAGTTTTGTCAGTTTGTGCTGGATGTTAGGATACTTGGCCTTGGTTTATTGAATAATGGAGTGTAGGGTCCAGAATAATAACTAAGGAATTTACTTGAAAAGTCTGAGAAGGAAATGCAGCTGAGCTAGTTAAAAAATTGATTTGCACTGTCCCCTTTTCTTGGTGCCCAGTTAAAGAAAGCCCATAAAGATGCCACGGCACGTGTGCGGTCAGCAAGAGTGCCCCACACTCTTCCCATTTCTCTTTGCTCTCCTGCAGGGCAGGTGCAGAAGGGGACTCTGCCATATGGTGTGTCCTTCACTTCCGGGTGCCCAGCTGGATTCGCTCTGCCCATTCCTAGCTTTGGACCCTGGCGAGGTCACCACTCTGTCCCTTTCCTGTCATGTGGCTGATAATCACATCACTTCCTGGTCCATGCTGGCTGTTCAGTAGGTCCTGGGTCTGGGAAGATTGACCATCGCCGGTCTAGGATGATACTGCCTGAAGATAAAGCCATGCAACACACAGGGAATGTTAATACTTCCCTGATATGAATCAATGGGAGTGCGAAAGAATAGGCTAACTCTTGCGTATCTCTGTCTTGAACTCCTCCAGCACGCCACTTCCATTTGCTTCTCTCTTTCAGGGGTCCTCAACCTTTTTGAGCCCGCAGGCACCATTGGAATTCTGACACAGGTTGGCAAAAGCCCCCCTCAGGTCTTGCCCACTTCCAAAACATATTTGGTGAGCACTTAGGACCCCCAGTCTGAAGGTTACTCTGATAGCAAACTGTGATCTTGGAATACAGCCGAAGGCCACCTATACAGCAGTTCTCCAGCCACGAAAGCCTTTGACAATATGCCACCAATACACTGTAGGAGATTTAGATCCATTTGAGTCTTTGAAGGGTTTCCCGCCTCCCCCTCTAAATGCAAGTTCTTCTTGGCCATTCTTTCCAGACACATTTCTTCTCGTTACTCATGACCAACTGGGTGAGCATGCCAGAGGCTGGCTGGTTAGACAAAGCAGGGTCCAGAGCATTGTAGAAATGCGACTTGAACGCACAACAGTTACTTGTAATAGAGACCTAGCCCAAGTGAGCTGCAGGCAAAGAGATTGCGTGCAGTTTTAGGTTTGTCTTAAAGATCTTGTTGACCGGAGGCAACGGGGAATCCTGGAAGGCAAAGCCAAGTCCCTAAATTCTGGAAAATTGTCACCTGTGTAGACACACAATATGGTTTTATTCAGAATTTTAAAATGTGAAGGGAGCAGTTTGCTGGCGAGGTGGCTATTCCATCATCTGCCTCTGCTAGGTTTCACAGAACCAATTGGACCAGTAATAAGTGTAGGATAGAAAAATATGTGCCCACACCATGGAAAGAGTGGTCTTTCTCACCCTAATGTTCTTATCTTACCTCTGAGCTGCTGTTGCAACTCGCATTGCAAACAAAGTGGTTTGGATGCTAAACCAGACACCCCTTCCCAGGGCAAGCACAGGGTCTTAAAAGAAGCACATCACACAGGGGATTGGATTGGAGGTGGCCCATTGCAGCACAGGCCCCCGAGATGCACCTGCTGTGGCACTGAGAGTGCGCCATGCCTCCGTGACGCATTGATGCCCACCATATTGTCCCACAGCAGTTACTTGTGTAGCTCACCTGGAGAACAAGTCCTGCTCCCAAGGAAGACAAGAGGGAGCACGAAGATGCCTTATTCAAAGTCTGGCCACGGATCTGTTAAAGTTGGTATTATCTGTCCTGCGACTTGGAAGCATGGCCTGGCCCCTAGGACAAGCCTGGAGAAAGAGGGGGTGGGCCTCGACTCCTAAACGTTTTCTCTCCCTTCCTGGAATGGCCCAGCTCCCTGGACCTAAAACTAGAACACAGCTCCCCTTCGGTTTTCCTAAAGGTCATGGCAACAGCCAATCAGGGCTGAAGGGGGAACAGACCCATATACTGGCTAAGGGAAGCCAAGGGGCTTAGCAGTCCTCCCGATCTTCCAGACGTTGCAGCTGCTATTGCAGCCATGGAGAACCCTTTCTTTTGAAGGGCAGCCAATAACAAGCCCAGCTTTGCTTTCTGAAAAACTCACGAGGGCATTAAGCGAAGCAGCAGGCACCACCACGTTGTCTGCCAAGGAGCCTTGCCTTAAGCCCTTTATTATTTTATGAGCCGGTTGCAGGGGGAGAGGTGAGGGTGGAAGATCAGGTGGCTGGCGGCTCTCACAGCAGCAGTATGCCTCTTGAACAATATTCCCTTAGACAACCATATTACTGACAGCTGTAGAAGCACCCGTGTGCCGTCCATGTGCAGGAAAAGACAGGGAATCCTGACCAACTAAATGAAGGGGGAAAACAGGAGCCTGGCCAACAATAGTAACCCAAATACTTTATGCAGGCCCAGGGGACGTGGGGTGCTTGTTTCTTGTTTTTGAACCTATCAAGAAACTGCTAGAACGGCAGGTCTGACCGGGAAGCAATCCTCTTCATTCAAAGGAAGCTGCAGCCATTTCCCCCGGGGGTCTGAAAAAACACAGCCCTAATTGGACAGAAGGGGCCAAGTCCACCTTCCATACATACACAAGCCCAGCGAGCCTACAGGCAGAGCAGCTTTTACTGCATGCCAGTGGAAGTTACGTAGCCGTGGGCTGATTTGGCTTGAGTTACGTAACACGATACCTAACTCAAGCCAGGCCTTAAAGTAAGAAAAACGTATTGCATCTAAAATGTGAATGTTTACTTAACTATTGCTTGGAAATATGTAATTGCAGCCTTCTGTATGTTTCGGTACTTGGGGCCCATAGCTCTGACTTTACATTGCTGGAATTTCCTTCCATGAAATGCTAAAGGCAACACTGCATTGCTGAAGAATCTCTCGTGTTAAGGTTTCCTATGATATGCAATGCCAAAAAAGTTGGACCAGATGCACTTCATGGGTAAAGGCCAGTGTGGTACAGTGGTTAGAGTGTCAGGCTAGAATCCAAAAGTCCCTCACTTTTGACATGAAAAGCTGGCTGCCTAACCTTGGGCCAGTCACACGTTCTCACCCAAACCTACCTCTCATAGGGTTGCTGTGAAGATATAATGGGGACAGGTGTCTTATAACTTTTGCTATCGGAGAGAAAAATGACATATACATGAAATAAGTTAACACAATAATTTAGTTAACGCTAAAAAGAACTAGGACATCTGGCGTGCACCTGGCAGCTCTATAGCCAAGGCCAGCTCTACCCCACCTCCCTCTGCCACTATTGGCTAGACTCGCCTCTCTCACACACACACACACAAGGAAGGACAGTCAGTCAGTTTAGTTTGCTATGGTGTAATCTTGAAAAGATACAGGCTGGGATTCTCACATTTGCACTGGCTTCACAAAATACACTGTGGCAAAAGGGTTTTTAACTGCCCGTCGTGCCGTTTGGAAACATCTAGGTCTTACAGAGCGGAGGGGGATTGTGCAGAAAACTGAGGGCATGGTGCCCAACACTTTACAACTCAGCTGCCACAAAACACAGACAACTCCCGAACAATTTCCAGGATGCACAAACACTTAACCAGTAAACGTGTCTCTCCCCCACCCCCTGCCCCAAACACTATGCAATGCAACGTGGTTAACCGTTAACAAGGCCAGAACTGGTAAAAGTGCTAGTTTGGTTAGAAGTGGCTAACAAAGCAGCAACTACAACATTGATCTGGGTGTGGGCAGCTGGACTCTCGTCGCCCTCCCCCCAACGGGGCATCAGGCTTTGTGTTTCTTGATGAAGTTGATCAGCCCGTTGGTTGAGGAGTCGTGGGAGGTCACGGGCGCATCCGTCTCCAATTCCGGCTCAATTTTCTTGGCCAGCTGCTTTCCAAGCTCAACACTGGGTGGAAGGAAACAAAAAGAAGGAGAATTTAGGGATGGTAAGACCCTTGAGGAGTCAGTAACTACATGCTGTCATTTCTCCAAGGCATGAGAGCAGCGCATGCGGGGACATAGTTTATCCTCACCACCACTTTTGCTGCTTCCACACAGCAAAGATTTTCTATGTCCCTATAAGCGCTGTTGTGAATGCAGAAGCATTTGTGGAGATTGCCATTTGGGAGTATATTGTACAATTCCCAGCTGTCAGCACTTCATGGGTGCCCCTTTCCTCACTATGGTACCAGAGAGCCAGTTTGGTGTAGTGGTTAAGAACGGCAGGACTCTAATCTGGAGAGCCGGGTTTGATTCCCCACTGCTTCACTTGAAGCCAGCTGGATGACCTTGGGTTAGTCTCAGCTCTTTGGAGCTCTCTCAGCCCCACCCACCTCACAGGGTGATTGTTATGAGGATAATAATAACACACATTGTAAACCGCTCTGAGTGGGCATTAAGTTGTCCTGAAGGGTGGTATATAAATCAAATATTATTATTAGCGATTATAGCAGTTCACGAGTCCTTAAAAAGCACTCTCGTGGCATGGAGGAGAAAATGGCAACTGCAACAGACTGACCGCAAGGGCGTGGCGCAGGGCAGCTGGGATCTTTGAAAAGCGCACATTCCTGTCTGGATAGCCTGATAATGCACTTGGACTACATCCTTTCCGATAATACGTGGCTATAAACCCTCCCTCAAATCAAAACGTACTCTGGTTTGGAAGCAAAGATGGAGAAGCACCTCTACCTGGAAGCAGCCCTTGTGAGATAAGTTGGGGTGAAAGGTGCCAACTGATCCAAGGCCAACGATGAACCTACTGTTGGAAGGGGCCCCTGAAGAAAGGCCTCCCTCTGAGACCAGACAGGCAGCAACCCAAAAAAGGGCCTTCTTGGTGGAGGCACTGAAACTTTGGAACTCCCTCCCCAGAGAGATTTGCCTGTCTTCCTCTATCACTGTTTTTCAGCAGCAGGCGAAGACTTTTTTTTGGTTTGGCATACCCTCAGAAAACTCTTTATCGGTTCTCCTTTTTGGTTGGATGTGTGCATGCTTGTTTATATGTCCATATGATTTTACTGGATTTATATACGCATTTCTAATGTTATTTTAATGTTTTAAACATCTGTTCTTTGCTGCCCTGGGGACCCTATTTTGAGTGGAAAAGCCACATATAAATGTTTTACATAATAATGAGCAGGCTTTGGGGTCAAGTCAGGATATGGACCCAGACTTTCTAGACACCTATCCATAGTACTACCCTGGCAGTCCAACATCGTGTTTGTAATGAATTCCTCCCAAATGGACATGAATGAGAAGGGTGGGCTCAAGTATCGTATTTTTTCATTTTAATGGAGCTCAGGCCGTTTTCACACCGCTTACCGGCCACGGAACATCGTGCCAAGCTCCTGGAATGACAGCGTCTTCCTGGCGCGATTCGCGCCAGGAAGACGCTGTCATTCCAGGAGCTTGGCACGATGTTCCGTGGCCGGTAAGCGGTGTGAAAACGGCCCCTGCCAAATTAATCTGGATGGGAGGTATACATAGTGAGATTCCAACCCCCGGAGAGAGGCAGTCACCTTACAGGACAAAGTCCACCTATCAAAAAGTCCACCTATCAAAAACTCACCCCCACTGGTCATAGCTGTTGATATCCCACACAACGCCTTGAACAAAGATCTTGTGTTCATACATTGCTGCAAGACAGATTTTTAAGAAGCAAATTAATGGTAAATAGGAAGCCTTGGGGAGACAAATTCCACTGAATGATAATCATGAAAAAAAAAAGGAAGTGCTTACCAATTAAGGCTCCGAGAATGAACGGATTCAGCTTTGTGAACACGATGGAGTTGGTGGGGCGGTTGCCTTCGAAGACCTTCCAAAAGGAAGAAAGGTACATGTGTTATTGCACACCAACCTTCAGACGTGCCTGCCAAGATCAGCTGTATGAGATACATTTGCCTGTTCTCAACAACAAAAGAAAAACCGCACATGTTTCAGTATGTGTGTTGCCTCTCCTCTTTGAAGCCCTCCTTCCAGCCTGGCTTTTCGACGAAGCCCCCTTCCGATTTACACCTCCATCCCGACATCTCAAGCCCCCAACTGAAAGCCAGGTTCATGCCAAGTGCATTCTCTCACATGCCCCTGACTTTGGTTCTTCTCCATAGCTCTCAAAACTTAGTATTTGGTTCACACACAGATAAGAATGGAATGGTGTGATGGACTGCATTTTTAGGGGACTCTAGCTGTGAATGCTTCCCTGCGGTTAAAAAAAGACTCCATGCAAGTAGAAAGCTAGCAGAGCAGGGAAAAAGTTTCATCCCCTTTGCTTGTGGTGCTTGTAGGGAACTTATCGTAACGGGGCATTCTAAAACGTGACCTGACCTCTCAAGTCCATTCAAACCTCATGTTCTCCTGCATGTGCAAACCAGACCAAAGTGTTTCTTTCTGAATATAAATAAACTATCAATTACAATTAGCCGAGCTTTATGGACAGATGGGACAGGTGGTTATTGAGTATGCAAGGGTAACATCTACTCAAAGTGAGATACTTAAACAGTGATAACATTTATGCCAATAAAAAAGCAGCTTATAAAAATGGCTATGAGAACGGATCAATAAGCCAATGGGGGATTAAGGAACATGAAGTTTCAGTAATTCTTTAAATTGAAAGGAGGGAAGGAAATTGAGCAAAGAGGGAAAACACAACGCAGAAAGGAGAACCTAGCCTTCAAGCACGGTGGACCCTTCATCCTCCATGTCCGTTGAGGAGTGTGGAAAAGACAAGGGCAGTCAGCCTCCTGGGCCTTGTATATTTGAACAATGGCTCAAAAATTAAGCACTTAAAAAACTGGGAGAAGAACAGAAATGTTTGCCTCATCAGACGGAACCAGGTTGTGAGCAGCTCTGGAAATTAGCCTGGACTGGTCAAATTGGTTTTGTACTAATTGTCAAAAACCAAGAGGATATGTTGTCCCAACACACAGTGTACTTCAGAAGATGTACTTTGGTTCCCTCAGCCCTGCTGGAATATTTATTCCTGAACTACAAATATGCTCATACAGTAGTTTATTTTAAGACTGGAAACAGCCTGCAATGTGTATTATAGGAAAACATGAATTCCAAAACATAGTTCTAACGTTTTCTGAATGGTTTTAAGAATGGTTTTCTCCTTTACTTATATTAAATCTAATATTTGGAATGTCCTTTTATCTACAGACACTAACAGTACAAGGAATTTATTGACTTTAGTGTCCCACAAGAACAGTTGGTTCTACATTGTTTTAGTTTTACAAGAAGTCCATTATCACAGATAAAGGACATGGGAATAAGGGACAATGTCATCCTTGAAGACAATTACACACACCCACACCCACACACACACCCACCCACCCCCAGGGCTTTGTGTCTGGGAAAAGAGGTGGTGGAACTCAGTGGGTTGCCCTCGACGAAAATGGTCACATGGCTGGCAACGTGGAGGGCAATCTAAACTCCCCTCTGTCTGGAGATCGGGGGCGGGGCCACCAGCCATGTGACCATTTTCAAGAGGTGCCGGAACTCTGTTCCACCGCGTTCCTGCTGAAAAAAAGCCCTGTATACACCCCTGAAGAGCCAAGAGCCTAAAGATGGAGAGAAACCCTGAAGTGGGCCCAAGGCCGGAGGACAGGTGGTTTTGAGAACATCAGATAAGGTAGCACATGGCAAAGTTGCAAATGAAAGTTGACTGGTCAGCAGTTAAGAAATCAATACATTCTGGGATAGTCTCTTGGTGGTTCCTGCGGAAGTACACCCACTGGTGAAAGGGACTGGCTAATACTCTGTCCCACCTGTGATGACTCTGCCACCCGCTCCAAGTGCTCCTTACCTCTGCTGAACCCTTGGGCACTTGGAGAAAAGGTAGAGTAGGAATAGGGTTGCCCTCTTCACTCCAGCAGAAGCAATACCTCCCCCGTCCGAGAGATGCCACTTCGAATCCGGAAATGACACTACAACACTCTACAGCAAGATTTGGGTCCAGCAGTGCCTTAAAGACCAACTAGATTTCCAGGGTACGAGCTTTTGAGAGTCTAGTTGGTCTTTAAGGCACTGCTGAGCCCAAATCTTGATCTTCTACCACAGATCAACATGGCTACTCACCTGAAACTGCAATGCTCTAGGAGTAAAAAATCCATAAGGATTAGGAATTCCTAGAGTATTGCAATGTCACTTCTCACCCCCCTGCTTTTGGAATCACCACAAAATGGCGGAATTGGGGTGGAAGGTGTACCTCAGGATTTGCTTAAATTGGCCTACTTGTGTCCCGGACTCAGTGCTACCAGTCAAGAGTCGACTTTGCCACCAGAGGGCACCATTCAGCACAAGCCACTGCAATTCTGCAACCACTACGTAGCAGGAAGCCCAGCCAAGCTGCTGCCGCCACCACCTCCAAGGATGCCCGGAAATACCTTGTGTGGAAGGAGTTTCTCCAAAGCATCCCCACTCATCCCTGCCGCCTGCAGCTCCTTGCGGGCCTCATCCGTTGTCTTTCCTTTCATCAAGGCCTCAGTCTGAGCAAGGAAGTTGGCCAGAAGAATCTGACAGAAACAGAGAAAGGGGTTCAGACGCTCTGCTGGTCCCACCTGCCAGATAGCCCAGCAGCTGTTCACTGAAGCCGTTGAAGCCCACAAACACAAAACCTCCACCACTCAACGGAGCCCCGGTGGGCAACTTTGCCTTAATACCTTTTTGAGGCAACGACCCTTCAGGAAGACGCTGAATACACACATCAGTGGGCTGGTTCAACGTGTCAAGGCCAGCCCTCTCTACTATGATGGGCAGCAGTGTTCAGGGTCTCGGGCAGAGGTCTTTCCCATCACTTCCCACTTGATCTTTTTAACTGGAAATGCTGGAGATTGAACCTGGGGCCTTACGCAGGCAGAGCAAATGATCTAACGTTGAGCTGTGGCCTCTCATCTAAGCATTCCTGCTAGCCTCTCAGGTGATGGTACCAATATTACTGTGATTATATGGATTACAGCACCACTAAGCAATACACATGTATTCTAGTGAACTTTCTGAACTCTGCATGGACTCTGTTGTAATTTTTCTCACTTGTTGAATAACAGCTACTAACAGTAGTGGACAATATCTAGATTAATGCCCTCTCATCACAGAATGGACCAATGGTGATCTACTCGCTTAACTCTTCTTGTCATTTTTCACTGATTTATAGTTTTATTTTGCAGCTGGATACAGCGTCACTTTCTGGCTAATTAGAATGTTATACAATAGAAAATGTGAATTAATTAAGCATTAAACCAACCATAGGTGGTTTAATGACACATGAAAAAGATCTTCAATTTCTGCATAAGATAACCTAAAAAAGTGCCAGCTCAGATACTATGTCAGAGTTCTGACAAAATGAAATCTTGTGAGGACCTGGGTGAGAATCTTACCATTGTATTGTATGCTATGGGAATCTTAATGCATGTCATAGAAACTTTGTTTTAAAGTTAAAGTTAATTAAGGAATGTTAGCAAACCTAATTCTTATTGCTTTTCTGTGTTCCATCTTTGTAGGATTTATATTAATAATTGTACATGTTTTGATATCTTGCTTCTTTAAGATTAGAGAGTAGTTCAATAAAAGAAATATTTAAACTCTAAAGGAAGCCTCTTGGGGGGAGAAAATAGCAAGAAGAACCCGATAAATAATTTGTACTGATTGTTTAAAAGCACGTGCTGTTTCCCAGGTCTTAACTAGATGCCAAACGCATCTATAAATCTTTAGTCTGAGACAGTGGGAGCCTATCTTAGATGCGGATTAAAAAAATCTGTTACACCGGCTGGTGGCTATTGCTAGATACCAACACCACTCAAAACACTGTTTTGTGAAGGTTACAAACCCTGACATCCCGACTGTGGAAGAACTGCCCCAAACCACTGGCTGCAGTAGCATGCGGCTCCATGTTTTGAAAGCCAGGAACTCTGCATGCCAAGGCTTTCTAACCACGAGTATCTGCACAAACCGCTTTAATGCAGCGGAAACAAGAGTGGCTGCTGGTTACCTTGTGATGCAGCCCTTTCCGAATTGGATTCTGCGTCTGGACTGGGATGAGGAAGTCACATGGAATCATACGAGTCCCTGCAGATGGGCACAAAGGAAAAGGTCTTAAAGCAGGAGAAACTTTTGATTCAAGTCAGTGCAAACTGAAGCCCCCGGCACGCTTTCCGAACAGTCAGAACTACCCTTGCTTTATGTCATGAGAATCTGAGAGCTGTGGCTGCGCCAAGCCTGCGTCCTAAATATTCCTGCAACGGTTTGGATGAGCCATGTTTCACTGAGGACCAGTATGGACCAATTTTGCCGCCCCCTTCCCAAAACAACGAAGAAGCACTGGGCTTTCCCGAAGTGCTCAGGGATACCCCGTGCCGCTCCCCATACCTTGATGAATCAGCTGGTAGAAAGCATGCTGCCCATTGGTTCCAGGCTCGCCCCACACAATCGGGCCAGTATTGTAGTCCACACGAGTGCCTTTCTTGGTTATGTATTTCCCATTCGACTCCATGTCTCCCTAAGCGGCAGCGGAAAAACAGCAAACGTGAGAATCTCCCTTGGCCTCGGCCCTCCCCCTTTAATTGCTAAGAGCAGGATGAGCTACGGCAACAGGGGGGAGGGGGGAGAGAAGGAGGCTTAATTGTCCCACCATGAGGCTTTCCTCCTGGCTCATAACATAACTCAGTGCTGTCGGCTGCCAGATCTCTTGCTAAGCACCAGTTATAGACAGGAGCTAAGCCGGGAAGTATTTCCCGAATCTACATTTGGGTGGAGGGTGGGAGGGAAGACAGCATGTTATAGCCCAGTCTTATTAGGTCCTGGAAGCTACGCAGGGCCAGCCCCAGTCAGTACTGAGAGCACCGAGGAAGACGGGGGTTGCTCTGCAGAGAAGTCAGACCCTCTGCTCCTTCCCTGCCTTGGAACACTCTTGCTGAGTCACCATAAGTTGGTTGCAACTTGACAAGCACATACATGCATTTGGAATGGGAATTTCCATCAGACACAGGAAGCACGGAGCTAAGATGTGGCGATCAGACATACTGAGCAATCATGGGATACCAGGGGCTGACCTCGCCTTACCTGCTGGAAGTAAGCTGCGAAGCGGTGCATGTATTGGTCATAGGGCAGAAGCGCATGGGTTTCTGCTCCGTAACAATTGATGTACCAGATGCCCAGCATCGCCAGCAGGACAGGCACGTTCTTCTCCAGGGGAGTGGTGCGGAAGTGATTGTCCTTTTGTGCAACAAGGGATACAAAAGAAACAAATTCACGTCAAACCGAGAAGCGCTTCTTGCTTGCCATCAGCCCGTGAGATTTTGTTTTATTTTTATTTCTGGTCCCACCTCTTCGTAGAATGTGTGTTGGCTCTGAACATATAGACTGAATAATGCACTTCCAAAGCACTTTAATAATAATAATAATAATATTTGATTTATATACTGCCCTTCAGGACAACTTAAAGCCCACTCAGAGCTGTTTACAAAGTATGTCATTATTATCCCCACAACAAACACCCTGTGAGGTGGGTGGGGCTGAGAGAGCTCTGAGAGAGCTGTGACTGCCCCAAGGTCGCCCAGCTGGCTTCAAGTGGAGGAGTGGGGAATCAAACCCGGCTCTCCATATTAGAGTCCTGCTGCTCTTAACCACTACACCAAACTGGCTCTCTTTAGCAATTGTTTCCAGGTGGACTTCCCTGTTTTATAAAGCAAAATGCAAATTGCAAGTTATCACTACAGTACGCTGGGCCTGCCTTATTCAACAGCCTAGGAGACAGCGATTTGCATCTCCAGAGCCAATTCGCCCACAAGGGCACCAAGAGATGCCTCAGTAGAAAGCCTGAGCCTGTCTTGACCCAACAAGCAAAGAACTCTTTGGTGTAGAAACAGCGATACAAGAATGGTCCCCGAGGGAGGACTGGGGAAGGGCCCCCCCGTCTACAGCAGACAACCGAGGTCTGTATCACCATCAACAGCTGGAAACCTTAAGCCTCCGTCCTTTACCTGGGCCGGTGGACATGCCACAATTCTACAAGATCACATGAAAAAAAGAAGTGGCCGATTCAGAATCAGTCTTCTGGGTTTAAATGTAAATTGTAACCTTCAGAATAGGGAGAGGTTTTAAAAGCACGGGAAGGCTGAGCCTTGCGCTCACAGAATTGCTGGTAGCGTGACAAGGCCTTGCAGGACTTAAGTCGAGGCTACTGAAAGTGAGCGGGTTCCACTTCGGCAAACTTAGTGCCTGATGAACAGCAGAGCGCTAGACTGACGGGCAACGGGAGGGAGCCCTTTCTTTAACACCCTCCTTTGGGGCAGCGGCTTCATGTTCCCTGGTCCCTCCTCTCTGACGGCAGTCAGCTGGCTCACTAGTTAAGATCCATGTTAGAAACTCAAGGGATTCCTCACCCTAGACTTGGGCAAAAGAAGGCAAACTCCTTTCGAAGGCCACGCAATCAGGACCGCCAACAGCTACCGAACTCTCTGAAAAGAAGCCTTTCTTTGCACACACTTTGCCGCACAAACACAGCTGGATACTGGTCTTGGCTAAGGTAGAGACCGAAGGGCACAAGATACGGTTCCGAGACCGACTTGAGCTTGAAGGGAGTTTTTGCCCAGGAATGCTCAGCGCTCCCAAGAAGTGCAGCAACAAGGGACAATTTGCATGGGTGAAAGCTTCCGTTTCCCCGTGTCTTTGCTGCAAAACACAAGGCTTTGCCGCGGGCGGGAGGCTGTTCACCATGTATAGGTAAGTATTGCAGGTCAGCAACTGAGCAGACACGCAGGAAAACACATCAAGCAGCCTTATGCTGAACCCAGCCGTCAATCCATCAAGGTCAGCACTGCTTACTCAGACTGGCAGCGGCTCTCCTGGCTCTCAGGTTGAGGTCTTCAGCATCACCTTCTACCTTTCCACTGGAGACGTTAGAGATTGAACCTGGGACCACCTGCGTGCCAAGCAGAGGCACTTCTAGTGACCCACAGCCCCTCCCCAAGCACACAGTGCGGGAGGTGCAAAACAGGTGTCAACCAATCTCCAAAAGCCATACAAGGGGTGTGCGTGTGTACGTTTTTCTTCACCGCTGACACTTTTAACTGTGTAGATAGCCCACCTCTCTTACTGCCATGAGATTGGATACTAACCATCCAGTGAGCTCCAGCAAGCAGCTTCTCGAAGTTGTCAAAACCTAGCCATAATTAAAAGAAGAAGAAGAAGTCAGGATCTCAAAGTAGGAAATCCAAGACACACAGCCAAGAACGGAACTCAAGTTCTATTCCGCGTTAAGGGGAGCATCTAGAATGGAACTTTCCGACCTCCTCCCTTCCCGCAAAATGCTGCTTCCGGGAGAGACGGAACCCTGAAGAGCAAAGGAAGGGAGCCTTCAACAGCAAGAGGGGACGGGCAGGAACTGCAATTTAGTCTGGATCTAACCTCATGCGATTGGGATTTAGCAAGTGTTTTCGTTTCAGTCATGAAAGAGTTAAACTGTTTGTGTTACTTAGGGCCAAGCTACACATGACGAATGACACTTGAACGGCAAGTGGATTGAGTGGAGGGCAAGTGAACAGGGAGAAATACACTTGCCGTTCAAGTGTCATTCGTCATGTGTAGCTTGGCCCTCAGTTAGTAAACTTATTTGCATGTAACCGCTTAGGCCTCAAATAAGGATTCCGGCCAAGGAAAGGAAAGTCACTAGTCTTAATGAAGCAGAATGATAGTTTTCTGTTGGGCAACCTGTTTATTTGGGGGGGAGCAATTTTATTTATTTATTTGATTTATACCCCGCCCTCCCCACAGATGGGCTCAGGGCAGCTAACATTAAAAAAATACATTAAAAGTCACAAAAACATAAAATCAATCATTTTTAAAGTCATTAAAATAGTCCAGGAACAAATATTGGGAGTCCGTATACGGGCATAGCAGGTAAGTGATGCTATAGACTGAAGTTTTATTGCTCTTTGTCTCAATTACGCAGAGTGTCCCTCTCTCTCAGTCAATCTTAAGATACATTTTCTAGCAAGACGGAGTCAGTCTAGCAATTTATTTTCATCCAATCAAAAAGAGTCCAGTAGCACCTTTAAGACTAACCAATTTTATTATAGCATAAGCTTTCGAGAATCAAGTTCTCTTCATCAGATGCCTGATCAAAACCGGTTTTGATCAGGCATCTGACGAAGAGAACGTGATTCTCGAAAGCTTATGCTATAATAAAATTGGTTAGTCTTAAAGGTGCTACTGGACTCTTTTTGATTTTGCTACTACAGACTAACACGGCTAACTCCTCTGGATCTATTTTCATCCAATGTAACCCTATTTTTATCCTTTATGCAGTAAAGTATTCTTACAGAGCTATACTGGAGTGTGCGTCTGTTCTCATTAATTCCAATGCACAATCTCTGCCTTAAACTTTGCGAATTTTCCAACACGTGCTTCGCTTATTTTGCTGGTTCCATCTACTGGCGGCTGCACGAGGGGTTCCGATTTTGAAGATTTCAATGTGTCAAATATCAGGATTCAAATGTATAAGAGGCCACAGCCAGAACATTCAGTTTTGGGGTGCTGAGAAGGGAAAAACTTTATCTGAGTCTGGTATCCTCCAAATGCCATATGCTTAGATTGCTACCCCTTCCTAGAAAAGACCCTCCAAGAGTTAGACATTTAATTGTATAACATGCTGCATGTTTTAAAACAAAACACATAATCCATTCAATATCCTTATTCAGAAACTGGTGGTGGTAGACCGTGCACTCAAATCACAGCTGACTTATGGCGACCCCTAGTGGGGGGTTTTCAAGGCAAGGGACTAACAGAGGTGGTTTTGCCATTGCCTGCCTCTGCAACCCTGGTCTTCGCTGGAGGTCTCCCATCCAATTACTAACCAAGGCCAACCCCGCTTAGCTTCTGAGAGCAGAACCACAAGTGACAAAAGGCACAGGTTGGACACTTGTCAGCTTCCCTCAAGTTTTGGCGGGAAATGTCGGCAGCTTGGCGGAATGTTGGACAAGTGACAGTTGAAAAGTCCATTGGACAGCAGTCAGCCGAGCTGCAAGACCAGGGCGCCTACATTTCCCATCAAAACTTGAGGGAAGCAGACAAGTGTCTAACCTGCGCCTTTTGTCACTTGTGGTTCTGCTCTGAGTTCTGATGAGGTCAGGCTAGCCTGGGCCATCCAGGTGGGGATTCAGAAACTAGAGCCCTCCATAAAAGAACTTAATGCAGCTATAAGATCTTCCGAATCTTCCTTCTTTGGGAAGTAGCAGTGTTTTATACATCCCCATGGACTGTACATGCATCAGATCACAAGAATCCTATGAGAACTTGAAGCTGAAGCAGCACTTCCTCCTGTCTTCTCCAGTCTGGCAGAGACGGAGCTTTTTCAGTGATGACATTTCGTTTTTGGAATATTAGCCCCCTAGAGGCTTTCTTGGCACCTGCTTTCCTTTCCATTCCAGGCCCCAAATTGCATTTTTACCTAGGCTATTACCTGGGGGCGGGGGGGGGTTCCTTCTTTTTCTGCTGTTTTATAGTCTTCTCCTAACCTCAAAACATTTTTATCCATATAATTTTATGTCTTTTTATGGTTATCACTTTGTTTTATAGCTTTAGTCGTGAGCTGCCTCTAACAGGACTGAAGAGGTAGCACACACTTTCTAAATAACGGTGGTGGAGAGTGTCCTCAAGACGCAGCTGACTTATGGTGACCCTTGATGGGGTTTTCCTGGCAAGAGATTAACAGAGGTGGTTTGCCATTGCCTGCCTCTACAACCCTGATCTTTGCTGGAGGTCTCCCATCCAATTACTGAGCCTGCTTAGCTTCTGAGATCTGACGAGATCTGGCTCATCTGGTCTCTAGTAAGAGTACGTGTGTGAATTTTTCTCTTACTTCTATTTACAGGAGGAAGCTGTCTAGGAAAAGCCACGTATACATGCCTGGCCAGTGCACTTTGGTTCAAGCTTGTAAGTTCTCACAGGCCCAGTTCTGGCTCGCCACCCTGGGAATGGAATGACCGGGCCCTTGATTAATTGCAACTGCAGCCTGTTGTTGCAGAGTAAGATGTGGAAGGCAGTCTCAGCTCTGCTCACCCTCCTTGCTTTCTCAGGCCTAGCAACACTGATATTGAAGTGTGCCCTGATTGGCTGACAGTCCTAGAAAAGACGGCTCCTCACTGCACACAGTAGCACACAACACACACACACACTCTCACTTGGACGCCTGGTTTGACCATTCTATTGCTACCTTTATTCCATCAGCACGTCAAAGACTTTGCTCTATGTCAGGCCCTATGATGACCAAAGTTGCCTGGCATGTTTTGGACTTTGTGAGTATGAGTAACTTGAAGCTACTTCAGAGAAAGGCAAGTTAGCAAGTTGTCAGATAGTTTTAGCTAGAAATAGGTAAGTTGTTGTTTTATTGCCTTTTGCTTGTGCCTTCTAAAGTGGTTCGTGTCTTGCATACATTCTCCTGAATTAATGAGCAACACTTATATTTAAGCCTGTGCCTTGAGTCTCTGAGCACTTGTGTGCAAGCTCTTCCAGAATGAACCTGGAGACTGGGAAAGTCTCAAACAGAACTAGGTGACCTCAACTCCCCAGAGGGCTACCAGGGGTTCTGAGTGGCTGTGTTCAGTGCTTAGAAATGGCAGCCGACAACTGGTCTCCGGGCTACAGATATCAGCTCTCTTAGAGAAAATGGCAACTTGAGAGGGCGGCCTCTACAGCACCACAACCCTGCGGAGCTTTCTCTCCCCCACAAACTCTGCCCTCCCTCAGGCTCGCCGCCCAAATCTCTAGGAATTTTCTAGTCAGAAGCTGGCAACCGTAAACAGGGGGGAACGGACCTAAGAGAGTGTTGCAGATGTATTTTATTTCCCTCTTCAAGCCAATGCACAAAAAGGGTGTTTCAATGCAATGCAAGTGGTTGGCACAAAAAGCCAGCGTGATGTTCTACTGCAATCACGGCGCGCTCGAAGGCAAGCGCTGCGGGAACATACGTACCAATGTGCAGGGCGATGGAGAGGCCAATGGCAGACCACAATGAGTAACGGCCACCAACCCACTGCAAAAAAGAGGGGGGGAGAAAGAGGAATTATTTGGGTAGCTGAATAAACAGGCGGGCCGAGGAAGCAAGAGGGGTTTTCACTGTAAATCGAGTCATTGTTGTTTCATCATTAGCCCATCAGTGGATATTGTGCCCCTGAGATCATTCACATGCCATATTTCCCCATAGTCATGGTGTGTGCATTGCTGATCTTTTTTCCCCTTCATGAACTATGGCAGAGGTCTATCTTTGTCAATCCCTCTCTCTCTCTCCCTTGCCACCAAGTTTGAGCCAATTAGCACTACCACACCATGACAGCATATCACAACTCTTGAATTTTGTCGTTTTCCCAAATGCAAAAGAAATCCAAAAACTCTTTGAGGTGCCAGGATCATAGGGTTGGAAAGGACCTCTAGGGTCATCTAGTCCAGCCCCCTGCACAAAGCAGGAAATTCAGTTACCTCCTCCCCACACACTCCCAGTGACCCCTGCTCCATGCCCAGAAGATGGCAAACAATTAACACACAATTAATGTTGATATAGTGTATTATGCAAATCGATAAACAAACAATTAATGTATAATGTGCAAATTGATGATGTACACAAATTGAAAAGAACACAAAGTAAGTTGCAAATGCAATAATATGAAAAGGCAAATTGCAAGTTTGCATTTGCAACTACCTTTTTGTTCTTTTCAATTTGTGTACATCATCAATTTGCACATTATACATTAATTGTTTGTTTATTAATTTGCATAATACACTATATCAACATTAATTGTATGTTAATTGTTTGCTGCCTTCCTTTGTTACTGGTGATTTGTTGTGAAATACAAACCGGAGAGCAATGCAAATCGTTATATATCAAATTATTTTTATATATAATTAAAGTGCAAAAGTGCAAAGTTGTGCAACACAATTCACGGAATTATCACTTGAATAAAGAGGTCCGTCGCAAAGAGCAATCACAAATTCACATATATACAATCAAAGGTGGAGAGTGCGCCTTTCCCCTGATTGCGCACTCTCCACCTTTGATTGTATATATATGAATTTGTGATTGCTCTTTGCGACGGACCTCTTTATTCAAGTGATAATTCCGTGAATTGTGTTGCACAACTTTGCACTTTTGCACTTTATATAAAAATAATTTGATATATAACGATTTGCATTGCTCTCCGGTTTGTATTTCACGTGTTTTTTCCGGGAGCTTCCCTTTTGTTGTTGTCACTGGTGATTTGTTAGCAGGAAGTGCTTGCCCTTTTGGTTTGTTTTGCCCATGCCCAGAAGATGGCAAAACACCGTCAGGATCCCTAACCAATCTGGCCCGGGGAAAACTGCTTCCTGACCCCACGGTGGCGATCAGCATTACCCTGGGCATGTAAGAAGGGGCTGCGAGAACCGAGCACTGGTGTGGCCCTTCCTGCCCTCCCTCTCCTGACCTGCCCAGGGTCACAGGATGCACCTCACTGGATGTCCCACTGCAGCTGACAAGACGCCACTCAGGAATATCACCAAGTAGTAGAAATGGCAGCCATTCAGGAGGGTGCAATAGTAGCAATAGGCATTTTTTTTAACAAAACGTAGCAATAAAACAATAAAATTTAAAAATAGTGGATCAATGAGGACGTTGTCTGGAATCCCCCACCCCAATTATAACGGTGTGCAAATGATGGCAACTGTATTACACTAGACTTGTGCGAAGCCACCTCAAGAATATGAGAAATTATCCGAGGCACAAAACTCATCAGTGACACCCCCTGTGCCGTTTGTTTCAATACGCTATGTGGAAGTGGGTGGGTGGCTCTGTAATGATTTTTCTATCGAACCAGGAGCTTAAGAGTACCAGGGTTCCAGAAATAACCTTGTTTTCTGTTTTTTGTATTGTGTATACTATGCCGACTGATGCCAATAAAGGCTAGCTGACTGGCTTGAGTACCGGGGTTGTGAAACAGACAGCATCAGGCTACTGGAGAGATCTGGGTTCAAATCTCCACTCAGTCATGCATCTTCCTTGACAGTCTAATCGTCCTAGCTTAGTTGACTTCTAAGTTGCCATGAGGATAAAGGGAGGGGGCTTTGTGGTTGGGGCAGCCAATCTGAAGACAATCTGCACCCAATGGACAAGGAGTTGTTCACACGGGGATATAAAGGAACTGAAGTTCTGGGCCAAGACAATCCTGAGATTCTGGAAGGAGAGTTTGACAAGTACACCCCTGCCCCTTGAGAGGCCGTTCCTGGTTTTTAACAACTGTACCTTTGAATCTCCATGCTTCTGTTCGGGTTTCAAGCAAGAGCGAAGCTTGACTTTTACTGCCCTGGATTAGATCCTCCAGGCAAATGTCACAGCTGAGAATAGCTTTCCGAGGCTGGGCGCAGTGAACTTTCTCCTATTACCCAGCTGCCAAAGCGTTCAAAGGTCTGGTCGCTTGACCTTTGACAAGCCTTTAGGCAGAAGAGTCAGGACTTTTGTGTGTGTGTGTGTCATTTCAGATTCCCGGACTCTTTCAGTTGTAGCACCACAAGATGGTACAGAGAGACACCAACCTCAGTGGGTTCCTCTACAGTCAGAAGCAGTTCGCCCCCTCTGTACCCAGTGTTTTTCACACTGCAGGGCAAGCCCCTTTGGCAGTGTGTGGGATACCGAGGTCCAAGAAAGAACAGGATTGTAAGGCCTTCTTTCACCAACTGATACAGACGTAAGTAGGTTAAATACAATGATCTCCCTGTTCCATTTGTGTGGGGAGGCCCCCTCCCCACTTCAACCCAATTTGGGGTCCCAGTGCAGCTTTCCTCTAGCTAACGGAGGGTTCTCTTCGTGCCAGTGTTTGACTTCTGCACCAATCCATAGATCCCCACATGCCACTTGCGCCAACTTTGTGCAAGGACTGTGTAAGCTGGTCCCAAGTTCAGAGTGGAGAAGGGGGAAAGACAAAAGGCAGTTTTAAAATAAAAATCACCCTACGGGCAAAAGTTTTCTTGGAGATAATAAAATGTTTTACTTACATCCCAAAACTCAAACATGTTCTGAGTGTCAATTCCAAAGTCTTTGACTTTTGGCTGAAAGAGAAAGGAGACGGCAGTTAATACACATCATGGTGACACGTGGTCAGATCTGCTGAGCGTGCCCTGCTTGGTTGTTGTGGATTTTCCGGGCTGTATAGCCATGGTCCTGGCATTGTAGTTCCTGACGTTTCACCAGCAGCTGTGGCTGGCATCTTCAGAGGTGTGGCACCAAAAGACAGAGATCTCTCAGTGTCACAGTGTGGAGAAGGTGTTGGCAGGTCATTTATATCTACTCAGGAGGGGTGGGGTTGAGCTGAGTCATCCTGTAAGAGTTTCCCAGGGTATGGAATGCTAATGGAGGGAGGCTTCACTGTATCCTGAGGAGGTTCTTTTGCATATGGATTAGTGCTTGATATGCTAATCTTCTCTGCAGGGCTATTGTGGGATGTGGAGTATTTTGTTAGCCTGGCGTTTTGCTCTGCTTGTTCTGATGGAATAAGAGGCCTACAGGCAGACAGTGAGCGCCGCTGGCCCCAAGCGCTGGCTGGATATAAGCCACTTAAATAAGGAAACAGAAGGTCTGGATTGTTACGTCTGAACAAGGACCAAGGTCTCAAAGGGTTACATTCCAAGACAGAGAACCCAACAGAACAGCAAAACAGAACTTCTTAAGGGTTTATTCAAGGCCCTCCCACAAACAAAGCCAAGGCAGACCATTTTGACCCAGAGAGAGCAAGCCACAACAGTCTTGTGTTTGGTTATTCCTTCTCTCTGTTGGACATACAATGAGAACACAGTAGAAGCGGAAGGCCCCCTTTCACCGCACTTATGACAAAGTGACAAAACCCTCAAAGAAGAATCAAACGTTTCCCGAACCACATTTACTCACACTACTAAGCTGAGTGATATTTACTTTCAATTAAGTATATAGTTCAATTATAGCTGCCAATACTGAAATGAAATCCTGCTCTCAAGTCATAGTGACTTATGGCGACCCCTGGTGGGTTTTTTATGGCAAGAGACTCACAGAGGTGGTTTGCCATTGCCTGCCTCTGCAACTCCTAGTCTTCCTTGGAGGTCTCCCATCCAATTACTAACCAAGGCTGACCCTGCTTAGCTTCTGAGAGCTGATGAGATCAGGCTCTCCTGGGCTATCCAGGTCAGGAGTAGCTACAATACTGACCACAACTATTTTTCACTTTTCATTTCTTTAAATCTATAGAAGCAGAAAACTTAACTTCGAAACAAAGCTAGTTAAGACACAGAACCATCCACAGCATTTTAAGAAAAAAAAAGTGGATTCTCACCACGCCCTTACTTACGCAACATCTCTTTGCCTAAAAAGTATTATTTCTCAACTTAAGGCAGAAGGTAACACCTAAATCTTCACACAGTACAATTCAAAAGAGCTTCAGAACTTTGAACAGAGAACAGTTCCATAACGGAGTACTTGTCTCACTCCCCGCTCCCTAACCTTACCTTTTGCTGGCCTAAGATCCCCACAATTGGCGCAGCTGTCTGAACTTCTTATCCCAGCCCGTTTTTCAGAAGTGCAGAGAACCTCTTCATTTTCACCAACCCTTGACAACTCAGGCACTCGCACGAAACTGAAATGCGTGCAACAGCTAGATACTTACACCATTGGTCGACAAGGCAACGAAGTGCTTGGCCACTGCAGAAGGCTTTAAGTAAATAAATCAAAAGAGATGGTTAGGCAGAAGAACCCTCCAAGACATCCTCATCTGCAAGATGCCACTTGCTGACTTTATTCAGAGGAAATGGTGGAAAGGGGCCTCAAGCAGAGAGCCCAGGCAAGACTCGAAAAAGAGGTCACTGCAACGGGGAAGATATTTGCAAAGATGGGGAGTCCCATTTGCTTCTGCCGCATCAGCCCCTACGAAGTAATGAACGGCCAATTCCTTTGCAGAAGAGCTTACAGACTGAATTTAGGTAGAAAGTTTACAAGGGTGGATGTGCACAGATGCAGACCTTATCCCCTCCCCAACAGAAAAAGCCTTTCCGGAACAGGCAGGGGTTGAGCTTGAGGAGGAAGTAGAACCAGGTGGGTCTTATTTATTTACATCATTTATAGTCCGCCTTTCTCACTGAGACTCAAGGCGGATTACACGGTGTGAGTCTGTACATTCAACATCATGACATTTCAATATACATGTAATGGGTCTATACATGCATGTTGTAAGATTTAAAGAGAGCGGAAGAATGGAAAGGTTTAAAGAATTAATAGTGTTGAAAGAGAGCACAGGCAATTTCCATGACTGATATATTAAACAACATAGGAACTACCCAGTAAGATCATACTTATAGCAATACCAGTAATGTCTAGGGTCCCTCACTGTTTCTAGAAATAGCACTGAAGTCTTTGGTCCCTTTGCTGATGGATCTCTTTCAGTACAGCCCTCCCTCTTGAACAATGAATTTTTTGCATTGTTTGTGGAAGACCAGGAGAGTGGGAGCTTTCCTCACCTCCACAAAGTGGGGCCACCACGGAGAATGCTCCTGTACAGACAGCTGCTGATTTTGCCCATGAGAAAGGTGGTACCTGCAGAAGGCCCTGTTCAGACGAGCGAAGTTGCCATGGTGGAATATAGGGAGAGAGGTAGTCCCACAGATACAATGGACCTTGAATTGCGCTCGGTAACTGATTGGAAGCCAATGGAGTGACTAGAATGGGAGCAATATTCATGGTTCTTCTAGCTCTCAATAACCGCCGAGCTGCAGTGTTCCACACCAACTGCAGTCTCCAAGTTAACTTAGAGGAGAGACCAATGTACAGTGTATTGCAGTAGTCAGGACTCGATGTTACCATGGCAAGGATCCAGGTGGCCAGACCGGCCCTTTTCAGTACTAGTTATTAACTCCCCTGTGAAACCAGAATGCAGTTTTTCCCGGTCTCTGGATCATACAAAGTCATGAAAAAGAGACGGCACCTCTGAGGGTTTGCACAGAACAAAGAGAACCTGGGATTGTGGGAGTTCCATGGCCTAATCCAGAGGGAGTCTCCCACAAAAAAATTCAGGCTGCTGATCTCACTGTGCATAAAGCGCTGAGAATATCAGAGTCAGCACGTGGGAGAGTTTTCAGCAGCCTCATTTTTGCAAACCGGCGGGGTTACAGGGCATCTCGCTCAAGGGCTCCCCCAAATTCCCAGAGCCGTCAGTGGACAGAGCTTTGGGGTTAAGAGGCTTGAGCTTCCAAGGAGTTCTGAGCTATGGCTTGCCTCTCTTAGGTTAGCTACCGGCAGCCTGTGGCAACCAGGACAGCGCCACCTAAGGACAGGGTCCCAGTTCCTCCAAGCAGACTCGCATATCCCTCAGGCAGATAGCACCTTCAAGGAATTAATTTCCCAAATGCCACAGGGGCTCAGTTTGCACCAAGAGCACAGGGAAAGAAGAGGCTCCCAGCAGTGAAATGGCCCCAATAGTAAATTATTTGATGTGGGGGTGGGTGCCACACATGCAAAGCCAACTGGTTACAAACCATCTCACTGGGTTTGGCAAAAACTCCTCCCGCATGCCCAGTTTTAGCGTCTCTTGTTAACATATGGGATGGGGAAAGAGGGGAAAACCTGGCAGGAGCAAGCAAGCAGCACCCTGACGTAACTTTGTCCTCCTGTCATCTGGCAACGAATCGTGGCAAAACGCTCCCTCTCTCAACTGATGCGGGCAATGCTTTCTGACTCCATCAGTTCGACAGTTTTGCACTGTTCTCCCCAGTAAGATTATAGAGTGCAGCAAATAGCATCTTTTCTCGAAGACTTAATGGATGGTTCCCACTTAAGGCCATCTATTCATAGTCTTGGCATCTGCTGTTGATGAGGCCGACCTCCGTTGCAAATACAACCAGGCTCCAAACGGCAAGGGGAGTTGCCAAGTCTCTGGGGCACTCAGAAGCCAGAACGGGTCTCACATTTCCTTCTAGCATAACCGGCTCTGCAACATTCCATTGCTCAGATCTACCCAGTCTTCTATATATATATATAAATCAAGATGGGTAGCCGTATTAGTCTGCCTGTAGCAGTGGAAAAGAGTAAGAGCCCAGTAGCACCTATAAGACTGACAACATTTATGGTAGAGGATGAGCTTTTGAGAGCCACAGCTCACTTCTTCAGGTACAGCTAGAATGTGAGTCCATCTGTCCTTATAACTTGGAGTGGAATGATTACAAAAGCCAAATAATAATAGCTGGTTGAATGACAACGGCAGGCGAGATTGAATAGGGTGGGGTATGCAGAGGGGTGGTGGGTGTGGAAAAATGGGCATTGGTAATGAGACTGGAAGCCTTTGTTTTGATTCAGTCCAGACGGATGTGTAGTCTTGGGCTTCGTTGCAACTCTTTCCAATCTCCCTTTGAAATTCCTCTGCAGGAGAACTGCTACTTTTAGGTCAGTAACTGAAGGTCCTGGAAGGTTAAAATGTTGCCCCACTGTTTTTTGAATGTTTTGTTCCTGATGTCAGATGTATGTTCATTAATTCTTTGTCAAAGGGACTGGTCAGTTTGTCCAAAGCAGAGTGGAGGGGCATTGCTGACACATGATGACATAAATCACACTGGAGGATGAGCAGGAGTATGAACCAGAGATGGTATGGCTGTTAATGTTGGGTCCACTGGTTTCTCTACACCCACCACCCTTCTGCATACCCCACCCTATTCAATCTCGCCTGCCTTTGTCATTTGCCAGTTATTATCATTTAGCTTCTGTAATCACTCCACTCTCCAAGATATAAGGACAGATGGACTCACATTGTATCTGAAGAAGTGAGCTGTGGCTCACAAAAGCTCAGACCCTACCATAAATGTTGCCAGTCTTATAGGTGCTACTGGACTCTTGCTGTTTTCCACTTCTACACAGATAATTCAGGCCTGGTTCAAATGTAAGGCGGGATCCTTGCAAGCTTTAAAAAAAGCCAGGTGTCGCTTAGAAGACACAGATCCCCTCCGGAGTGAGTTTCCCTCCTCTCTTCTATCAACATGAAGGACTGTTTCACATATTGTGTGAATGAATCCTAACTAGGGCTTCCTTCATACAAAATGAGAAACCGTATTTTAGAATGGTTCACAAAAATCCAGTGAACATTAACATGGCATCTATGCACATCAACAGGACGGAGAGTAGGGAATATACTCTGGAGTAGGGCATGTGTGTCCCAGAGGCTGCAAATCAATGGGAGGGAGGAGAGGCTGGCAAAGTTACCATGGTATGTCTTTTTTTTTTAAAAATCAACCATAAAACAGACACCTGTCCCAACGAAAGCTCTTCTTGGCAATCATTCATTGTGAGTAAGGATGCCAGCTGCAGCCACACTGGTAACAGACTTCACTCACAAAGAGAATCGGGGCTATGAAGTGTTTCAGTGCAGAACTGGACAACGGTATTCTCGACAGCAGGTGTGCCAAGAACCAGGCTTCCAAGAGAGTTTCCTCTAAAAGGATCTGGGCAGGGAATCTTTTCAAAACGTTAGGAGTCCCCCTCTATAACTTTCAGAGTTGTATCAATGTCCCTACGTAAGCAGGCAGAAGAAGAGTTCTTGTGGAGGGCTTTGCAGCTGTGGAAATAAATTCAAAGACGTACACAGCGACACTCACATCGTTAGCAGCGTGGAGGAACCATTCTTTGGCAGTCTCTGCATTTGTGATGGTTTCCTGGGTGGTGAAAGTCTGCATTGCGGGAGAGAGGTAAAAGAAAAAAAAATCTTGGTCAAGCCACATGCAACAAACAAGGGGACACAAAACTGCTTCAGACCCAAGGCAAAGGGACACAGACATCCCTATCTTGTTTGGGGGCGGGGGAGGGAGAAGCCACTGGAAACAGAATTTTCTTTGGAAACACAGTACAATTAAGGTCTCCCCCTCCACCAGTCTCCAGGCCTTGCACTATTCTAAAAAGGAGGGACGGGAACACAGCACATGAACTAACAAATCCCAGGTGCCAGGCTGCCCCGGTGTCCAGAAATTTCATCATCACCTAGTTTTTTTTTTAATTGCAGCGCCTCTTAGCAATAGTACATAATTCATTTATCATTTAAGGTATGTTGTTGTATTTCTTTATCTATGTACTTTATAGTTTGGCCTTTCTCCCCACAGGGGACCCAAAATCAGCTTATATTGTTCTCCTCTCTTCAATTTTATCTTCACAACAGCCCTGCGAGGCAGTCATGCTGAGAGTGTGTGACTGGCCCAAGGTCACCCCTGCAAGCTTCCACGGCAGAATGGGGATTTAAATCTAGGTCTCCAGGAGCCCAAGTTGACACTGGCCACGTTGCATAATGTCAACATGCATAAAGTTCTTGTTCATTTATATCAACACTTTAATTTATACTATTCAATGGAGCTGAACGGATCAGTTTCTTAACTGGTTATTTCCTATACTTTCCAATATTGAATTCAATGGAACTTTGTGAAAAAGCTATGAAATTATAAGAAATTGGGGAGAAGAAATTAGGTTAGAGTTAATGGTTAGCTTTCGGGGGGATAATGACAACCAAGGTGACCCTCATATTTATTTATACAACACTGTTGTCTTAGTATAGAGATTAGGGTTAGGGTTTTTGGCAGTAGTAAATGGGAAATAATGATCATTAAAAAAACAATACCCTGAAGGCAGAAAAGTGAGTTTGGCACCTACATTTTTTGGATGACTCTGATATACAAAGAAAACGGGTCATCGTTTGGCACAAAAGATCTCTGTGCACAACCCATTGCAACCATACAAGTCCATTCATTACAACACGGTGTGCACTGTCAAATCATCCAGTTTTGGGGGATCAATTTTAGTTTTGCCAGGACATCCGAACCACCCAAGCCAACGATTGCTTTATCTAGGAACACGGGCCTCTTTGTTCCCCTTGATGCTTGGACATTTCCATTTGCTCATTAGCGAAAAACAAACAAAAAGAGGTTTTGCTTTATGAGAGGCATAAACATGGCCAGTCATGCAATTCTGGTCGGGATCCTCTCCCTCACTGGAGTTCATTCAACCATTGAAAATGCAGCTGCTAGGACCAACACCACGTCCACCTCGATTCCCCCATCCATTTCCAAAACCTGATTTCACTCAAATAAAAGGCCAGTTTATAAAGCAAACTCTTAGGAATGCCATTCATCCCTTTCCAATTCTATCCAATTATCAGAATGACAGCCTAGCAAATGAGGAAGAAATGTTGTTCTTCCTAACGGGAATTTCAGCCTTACAGGCAGGAGAGCTTGAAGACCCCGATTTATTCACAAAGCCAATGCCAGCAGCTATTTGGAACCCGCTTTGGACTCCAGCATCCTAAGCCCTTGTTCGCTGCTGCCATGACAGGGTAATGAGAAGCTCTACTTGCTAGCGGCTGCCACAACCATTTGGTTAAGGCCTGCAATGCCTAGAGTTATAAAGGACCCTTCAGCCCATTCACATGAAACCTTCCACGGACTCACTTCAATCTTATACCATTCCCCCAGCAGTGCAGAGGGCAATCTCAACTCCCCTCTGTCTGGAGATCAGGGGGCGGGGCCACCGGCCATGTGACCATTTTCAAGACGTGCTGGAACTCCGTTCCACCATGTTCCCGCTGAAAAAAAGCCCTGCTCCTTACTAAAGGTTATTCTAAATAAGTGCTGGTGAATCCAGCTCGAACACAGGCCTAGCAAAAGCTCACTACGGCATTCAACTAGACCTAGATTCCACCGAGGAAGGTTCAGCTGGACATGTTCAATAATCAGTTGTTACAGTGAGATCGCCATCCCTCAATCTTTCACCTTTCTCGGCGTCTCTCTACATGAAACCTTACACGAGAATGCTCAAGTGTAGGGAGACGGAAGGTTAGCAGGGAAGAGTAGCTTAAAACCCTCAGAGGGTTTGTTAATTTCCTCTTGGCCTGACAGAGCCTATGGGGAGCCACCTTTGCCTGCCCTGTAGAAAGGTGAAATTGACAGAGCCTTTGGCTCTTATCATTTTTTAAAAAAGATATTGCACATAATAGCACATTATACGCTTCAGCATTCAACTCATCTTAACGGCTACAGTTTTTATATCCTTGGGCTAGAACCAGCCAACTTTTTCCACTCAGTCTCACCCAATTCCCCTCCGACTATCACCTACACGTGGCTTTTGTCCACACAGGTCCCACAACCTCTAGCATAACCTTTCGGAGTGGTCAAAGGAGACCCCCTCCTTTCCTTTTTCACCAGCAGAAAATGAGTGAAATTCAACAAGTTCATCTACTGAGTTCCTCCAAGAAGACTCAACAAAACAAGCATTTTACACCGCATGACTAGATCAACGAACACAAGTTTGAAAGGAGCCGCTCCTCATTTGGATTTCTAAAAAAATTGTGTACGCAATTCCCCCTCGCTCCAAGTTTCATCTTAGAACAAATAACAGAAGTGCCTTATCAAGTGGAAAAAGAAGAAATGCAATGAGTCGCCTACTGCCTACTTGGGTGGAAAGACAGCAAATAAATTTTTAAAATAAATACAAGGATGCCTTCCATTTAACATGGTTCCAAACTGAGCTACTTCTGAGAATATGGCTCTATTAAAGCTGTTGCTTTTGCACCAGGATGTCTGTGTGGGCACTTGGCCAGCAATAACCAGCAAATTATTGAAGGGCTCCCTCCAGCTTACTTTCAGAGCACACATGAAACCATTTGGGGGCTTTAGAGTTAATTGTTACCTTCCCCTGGGAGCACACCTTTGTGGTTCTTGCATGACTAAAAGGTGCAAGACCAGAGGGTGAACGAGCAGAGATACGCCAAGCTCTGGGGCAGAATGTCCCAGCACCTTGTAGGCCACGGAATTATCTAATTGCACCCCAGACAGAGAACCAATTACCCAGCCCAGAGGAGAACAAGCCAGAATGCTCAAATTGTGCTGAGGCACAGCAAGCAACCTCCTCCGTTGGTTCATTTGGGGCTGGCCTTTTGTTTCCCTTTCAGCCCATTAACCATTCTCTCATGCCACATTAGCACACCTTGGCACACTCTTTGGGAATGACCGAAGGAGGGATGCTCACTTTCTGGCTCACAGGACACACGTGCACACAAAACAAGTTTGTACCCAGAACTTGATTTTGCATGAGCTATTGACGAAGGATGAAAAAGCCTCTACCCTCATACCGCACCCCCTCCCCTGACCAGAAAATACCTTGGAGGCAATAATGAAGAGCGTCGTCTCCGGATTTAGTTCAGCCAAAGTTTTGGCCATGTGGGTACCGTCGATGTTGGAGACGAACCAAACCCGGGGCCCTCCCTTAGAATAGGGCTTCAGAGCTTCCGTCACCATGAGGGGGCCCTGCAGAACAGACGAAACCCTTATTTGCAAGGTTTCTTGCCTCGAACTGTTTCCTCTGTGGAACAACGTTAAAAATAACAAGAAAACTCACCAAATCCGATCCCCCAATCCCAACGTTGACCACGTCAGTGATGGCTTTCCCAGTGTAGCCTTTCCAGTCCCCACTCCGAACTTTCTGCATACGTGAGAAAAATCTTGTTATTAAAAAAAAAAGAAATAAAAACTGGCAAGTGGCAAACTGATGCTTGTAGTTTATATTTTGAAACCCGCTGCAAAAGAAGAAGAAAAAAAACCCTAGAAGCTCCAGAAAACCAAGCAACTGCAATCAAAAGATACTTCCTTGCAAGCAGGGGCCGAATTCCTTGGGCTTTCCCCACCTGCTGTTCCACTAATGTGGTCAGGGCCAAGGAAGCAAGTGGCAAGTCTGGTTAAAAGCCTGAGCAGTGAGTCAGCAAGTTCCTGGTTCAGATCTCACCCCTGGTATGAACTCACCAGGTGGATTTAGAAGGGGGGGGGGCTTCACCCTGCCCCCCCCATCTGCAATATGTGAATAATGCTGAACTACCCAACAGAAACGTTGCAAGGCATGTTGAACACCCACAGCACAATCCTATGCAGAGTTACAGTGTTTTAAGCCCACTGAGGCTTAGAAGGAGGCAGCTCTGCTTAGGATACCAGTGCAAAGCACCAAGAATATGCCGGGGAAGGGGGGGGCATGGCGGCACAGGTTACAAGAACATCGGGGTTTCTGAGCCTGTGGAGGTTGCAGAAGTGATGGAAGACTGCAGCATTTCTGTGCCATTAAATAAAAAGCAGACCAGCCCTGCTTAAAAAAAAAATAAAGGAGAACAGCTGTCTACAGAAGCGGGCCATCTGGTGCAGCGCTGACCTTGTGTGACAGTCAGATATCCTCACCCCCCCCTCTTCAAAGGATGGCTTCAGCTTCCTCTTGCTGCCGCATCACATCCTCATTAGCTTCACAAGTCTATTGTCCGTTCCATCCTCATCCTCCCTTCTGGGGCCACCGCAAATGGTGCCCAATTACGGCCAGCTGTTCTTGGGGAATCTATGCCACTTCATCTCATGTCATGAACTGTCAGTGGGCAGTTACGCCCTTCAATCCCTGGGAAAGTATCCCAGCACCCCTAGACCCTAGATTCAGAGGGGAGGGGCATCTATGAATGCGCTCTCCTCCTCCTACCATTAGCATGTCAGGTTGGACTAGAATTCTCCACCAGGACCTCGTTTTCTAGGTGTAAGGATCATCCATCACCCCAACTATCATCTCATGCTGCACAATCATGGAACGCAGTTGCTTCATTCCCCGCTTAGAAACTTCCCATGCAATCGCCCCTTTAAGAACCACTGCAAGCATGCTACTTTATGCCAAACGCTTTCAATGCACTCCCATTTATTAGTCTCATCAGACACAGACGTGGTGCATCACAGCAGGCTCCAATGAACACCTCTGTTGACGCTGTGTGATTTACACATATCACATTTACACCTATCACATCACCGATTGATGCTGAGATCTGCTGACATACATGTATGAGCAAACCACGCTTGGGCTTTCAATTTGGCCAAGGGACATAAACATCTTCTCCAAGCTTGGCCCCTCACCCAGTAACACAGAGCTGTCTTATACTGAATGAGATTGGTGGTCCGTCAAAGTCAAGAGTGTTCTCTGCAAAGGCAGACACTCAGTGGCACCTTTCTCTGCAATTTGCTCTCTTAATCTTATGGCAAGCAGGACTTTTTTTCTGGGAAAAGAGGTGGTGGAACTCAGGACCGCACAATGACATCACTTCAGGTCAACTAGAACAAGGGGGGAGTTTTTAAAAGTTTAAATAGCCCTAGTCGAAAATGGTCACATGGCCGGTGGCCCCTCCCCCTGATCTCCAGACAGAGGGGAGTTTAGATCACCCTCCGCGCCATTCCAGCGGTGCGGAGGGCAATCTAAACTCCCCTCTGTCTGGAGATCAGGGGGCGGGGCTACCGGCCATGTGACCATTTTCAAGAGGTGCCGGAACTCCGTTCCACCGCATTCCAGCCGAAAAAAAGCCCTGATGACAACCATACAAATATACAAGGACAACAAAGAGGCAGAGAATTTTGTAGAATTCAGATGCACTCCTCTGGTGAACCAGCGTTAGCTACGACAGTACTCTATTCTACAAGGGGAAGCAAACAGTGATCAAGTCTTGACAAGCGTTTTCTACCTGGCAGAAATTCTTCATCTTCTCCAAGACTTTGTTCACTTCTGGGACAACGTCTTTGCCTTCAACCATGATCGGAGTATTGGAGCGATTCCGCAGGGCAATATGGAGCACCGCTCTGTTCTGAAAATAAGAAGTAGTGCAGGACAATTATGGGTTTTGAGCAAGTTGCTATGGCATAAACCACCTTCTCAAAAAGACAGAAAGGCATATGAAACTATGTTAAGTTTGCCCAACCAGGATGCAGCTCCCAATAATTCAAATCCTGCTTTCCAACGAAGCCAGAATTTCTCTGCAGCTTGGGTGGGAGCACTACTAAATTCAAACCCTGGTTTGACAGACCCTATTCCATCATATTTAATGGAATGTCCAGCATTCAGACAGAACTCCATGTAATTAGCACAGCCCAATAAACCATGGTTTGGTGCGACATCATCTGATCAGAGCCACTGTCTCAGACAGGCAACCTCCCAAGCCACAAACAATTATTTGGACGGTGATCCAGTGGACACCTTCCTTTTCTCTCTGGTACCAACCTAGGTTATCAAAGAAGCTGGAGAAATAAATCAAACTTCGAACAATAAAGGAAGACCTAGAATTAACCATGGCTCATTTAAACAGTTCTAAGCAGAGTATTTCCTAGACCTAGCCATTCATCAGATCTTCTCAAAGGCACTGCACAGCCAAGCAACAAACACAACAGTGAGATTACAGAGAGCCACTCCCTTCCAGAAGAGGAAGTGGCCTCAAGTTCTGAGAAGCTTCCAAACACAGTTGCTCAACCCATGTTTTAAGGTACTTAACTATCGTAGCCTACAAAGAGAATCTGGGAAATGTGTGTCTTGGGGAGAAATTGTCAATACACTTCACGACAGCATTTACGCACGCATTCGAAGTGCTTCACATACATATCACGGGCCCTGGAACTACCTCCATAACATTGGGAGCAATTCCGAGGCACTATTTTCCAATGCCATGCAATGCCATTTCTGATGGAAATGGAGGTCAGTGCGGGGCTTCTTGGCTCACAGCAGTTTTAAGTGGCACCAGCTCTGCCCTGAACCCTACCTGATGTAATGTGACAACCTGGGAACGGAGCCCAGTTCAAGCTCGCAGGGTAGGCATCCATTTGATTAGAAGCAACAAGCCCTGGGCAGAATTGGACCATTGCCACCAGTAAGGCTGTTGAATGCTGAAAAAAGCTGAATTCCTGAAACTGACTTTGAGGAATTCGTTTGAAATGAGATTATACCTAGGCTCTCGTCAGTGAAAAGTGGGTTTCATCACATTTGTGTAATTGATTTTGTCAACTGCCTTACAATAATTGTTCAAACAACCTTGTGCTTCTATTTTGGGTTTCTATTGTCATGCATTATTATAGCTTTGCTATTATTACAGTGTCTATGTTTCTGTGTTTGATTAACATTTAAGACTTGTTTTGGATTCATAAGTCAGTAATTCAACAGGTATAACCCCATTGTGTTTTCTTTCCACCATCAGTAAGAACCTGACTCATATCAGGTGGCTCGGAAAGTGTGCTGCTTGAACAAAAGCAAGATCAGCTATAAAAATTAAATGTCTCGTTCTTTTCATGGATAACAAAAGCCTGCCTTATCAGGCTGTTCGAAGTTATGTGACACTTAAAGCATTCGAGAGATGCTAATAACAAACTTACACAGAGAGAACGCAACTTGCTTACGGCTACCAAGTTTTACTTATTTATCTCCCACTCTATGCAACAGGTTCAGAGTAGCTAATGGTAATTTCCCCCAAAATGCACTTCTGTCCCCAAGGATCTGCAATCTAAATTACTGAACAGTTTCCAGGAGAGCAGGGCGGGATGCGATTGGTGGCGACCTACGCTCAATTCCAGATGTGCAGGAATGTGCAGGTAGGCAGATAAGTACCAGGAAGTTCGCAGAGGAGATAAAGTTTGAATCAACAGCACCCCCTTTGAAGCTGCTGTGCTGAATCAGACTCTCTGTCCATCAAGGCCAGAACTGTCCACTCAGAACGACAGCGGCTCTCCAGGTCTCAGGCAGAGGTCTTCTACATCACTTTCTACCCAAGCTTTTTTTAACTAGAGATGCTGGGGATTGAACCTGGGACCTTCTGCTTGCAAAGCAGGTGCTCTACCATGCAGCCACGGCCCCTCCCTTTTATCAACTTGAACCACACAAAAGAAGTCTACGTGTTCCCATCGTGTTGGCAGGGAAAGAGCTCAGACCCTGGCCATGTGGCAGAACCACGAACCAGACGTACCTCTGTGAAGTTGATCTTTTCTCCAGTGAACATTTTCTCTCTAGCACTTTCAACACCCCTGGATTTTGCCTGGAAGCAAAAACATGCAGTTCAGGACTAAGAGAAATAAACCTACCAAACAGCCCAGGCAGATACCTTGCTAGCAAGGAGAGAAAATGCTGCACACGCAACACCGGCTTTTTCTTCCTCCAGGTTGACGAGGACTGTACCACATACACGTCCATATTGAGACCTACAACTAATCAGACTACAGAAGACTTCAGTGCCTGTCAAATGGAGAACTGGACCCTGAATTTCTACAGGGCAACTCGACTCCATACGGAGGGAAGATAAGCTGACAGGTTTAATGATCTAGTTGCTATTGTGCCAATCACGGGAAGAATTCTTGGGAATTCAGTCCTAACATTATATCTGACCAGTGTCGATTTTTAAGGAAGAGTTTGTCTCCATTGTACCAAGATCCATCTGTTTGGCTTGTGCCAAACAGATGGTCCCCGATCTTGTGGAGGCTGTAGCTGCTTAAAGAATTTTGAAAATGATGAGTGGCTGCCACCACAAAATGGCTGCCGTGGGAGACAATCACAAAATGGCTGCCGTGGAGAGGTTTTTACCAGTCCCAAGATGTTGGGAGCTTGCAAGCCAAGCACTCTTCTCAAAAGATGGTAGCCATTTCCAAATGAGCACTCCCTGAAAACACAGAGGTGAGGCCTCCTGGGTTCTTCTGAAGCACCTCCTGCTCCAGTGAGGTAGAGGAAAGCCAGGACTGGCACCCTGCTTTGGGGAAACGGGCACCAGGAAACTCATTAGCTTGTAGTGTGGTGCCCAGGGTCGCCATGTTGGGGATCACTATCTTACAGCTACAGGCACGCTGACGGTGCTATCATTTTTAAGCACTAGAAAAGCAAGAGTTTCATTACCAGTTCTATCAGCAGCTTCATTACTTCCTCTGTAATCAGGTTTTTGGAATAGTCCACCAAGATGTCTCCATGGTCGGTATTCAACGTCAAGCTAACGAAATAATAAAAAATGTCACTTCGCCCAGAAGGAACATGTAATCAAAGAATATTGCAATGCAAGGACAACAGTTTAAGAACCATGCTTGGCTTAGAAAGTTTCGTAAGAGGATTTAGCCCCTTCTCGTTAAGACTAGACATACACAACTAGTTCAGACAAAGATGCAGATATTAAAGCTAATGTTTATATGGTTGTTTCTCCAATAGAGAGGCAGTTTTATTAAGTGTACCCAACCGAAAATAAAAGTCTTAACAAATTTTCATCGCCATCCATCCATGCGTGGAAACATGGCCTGAGCAAGCAACCTGAATAACTATTAGAAGGCTATTAGAAGCAATTCAAGAAGCAAGAACAATTTGTGCCTTCTGCTCACTTCCCCAAGTATCCCCTTTTGGTGTGCGTGTGTGCAAAAATTTTTCAAACCTCAACTGTCCCAAGCAAAGCTCTTTGAACTATTTGGAATTATCCTGACATGTAGAAAGCAAATTTGCCTTCTCTGTTTTTGGCCGGGGACCAGCCCTTTAAAAGTGTTTAAGCTGATTTGGAAAGACAGACATTATTTGTCTGAAGAGGACATCCAGATTTGAGAAGATTCAGGGAGTAGATCATTTCGCGCAACAAGCACTCAGGTTCCACCCCCGCCTTCCCAATTTAAAGATCTCATGCGGCTGCTGTTGCTGTGGGCAGTCTGAGCAGACAACCTAGGCTATAGCCAAACGATTGTACAAGGCAGCTGGCCCCTGTATAGACTATATCAGCACATATTAGCCCTGGTCTGCCCCAGGTAAAAAGAAGGGCATTGGAGGACATCTACAAGCCAGAAGAGTGACTTGTTGACAGAGTAGAAAAGAGCAAGAGTCCAGTAGAACCTATGAGAGTTAACAAAATTTGTGGTAGAGTACGAGGGCTTTTTTGAGTCACAGCTCACTTATTCAGATAAAGCTAAGGTGAGTCCATCTGTCCTTACATCTTGGAGAGTGGAGTGATTTGAGAAGCTGAATGATAATAGCCGGTGAATGACAACAGCAGGCATGACAGAATAGGGTGCGGGAAGCAGAGGGGTAGTGGGTGTGGAGAAATGAGAAAAGAAGCCAATGTCTCGATTCAGTCCAGGTGGATGCACTGTCTTCAGCTTCATTATCAGTTGCAGTTCAACTGCTTCTCTTTCTAATTTCCCTTTGAAATTCCTCTGCAGGATAACTACTATTTTTAGGACGGCAACTGAATGTCCTCCAATGTTAAAATGTCCCCCCACTGGTTTTTGAATGTTTTGTTGGCAGAGGCTGCAGTAGCAGCGCAAGAGGTCTACAAGGCCTGTAGGGACAGAATTCTGGTTTAATTTCTACAGTAGAATCGGTAGAAGTGCCACGGTTTCCCCAATACCCTCCTGAGTTGCTTTCCAGCTATGCTCCATCTAAGAAACACAGAACCACTTGGGGAAAGATCTGTCAAGCCTGGACTTCGTCTTCCTCCATCTCTACCGCCATCTCTACGTTCCCTGTTTAATGGTGCAACGTAGTCTTTGTGAGACAAAGAAGCTGCGAGGCGTTAATTAATGCCAGGAGACATAGTGAACCTGAACGCACTGAATCCTCCCCAATAACAAGAAATGGGAAGATTCAACAACCACACCATTCAACAACCATAGCTAGAAGATGTCTGCAAAGATCGATATTGCCAAGATATTTGGCAACGTAGCGTAGTCCAAGATGATCGCCCAAAGGGTTTGCTCAGCCATGAACGAATACAGCCACATGAAAAGATGCACCCAAAATGGGAGGGCTGTATGGTAGGGAAGGGGTCTCAGGTGCTTCGCTAGTGAGTTAGGGACTGTAGACTTCATCACTATGTTGCCTTACATGTTATCTGTTGCTTTTAATGTGTACTCCTATGTACCACTTGTGCTCCATGTTGTCTAATGTCAGTCCTAGAATTATGTTCTGCTTCAGTATTTTTTCTAATCTATATTGGATTCTTGCTAATGCTATAACTTTAAACTTGTATCTCTTTACCCTATGGAATTGTTTATGGAAATGTCCTTGATACCGATTGTACTAATCTCATACTGTGTAATCCGTCTTGAGTCTCAGTGAGAAAGGCGGACTATAAATGACATAAATAAATAAATATCAAACCACCTTGATCATCAAAAAGAGTCCAGTAGCACCTTTAAGACTAACCAATTTTATTTTAGCATAAGCTTTCGAGAATAAAGAATAAAGATCATGGAGCACCCAAAATGTTCATGAGTGCTACAGCTGCAAGTCAATAAGCTATTGCAGTTGCAAACCAAGGCACACTTACACTGGAGTAAGCCCCACTGAAGTAAGCAGGATTCACTTTCAAATAAATGTACTTAGGATCAGTGCATGAAGTTCCAGCTACAAGCTTGCGCTGGTCTTGTAAAGGAGAGTGAAAACAAACGTGTGTGCGCGAAACTTTTCCTCTTCAGCCAGATGCCAAAAGATTATTTAAAAATGTGTTCTCTGCCCGCTGCACCCCCATTCCAGCAGTCAACAAAGCTCCAGAACTTGGTGTGTGTGTGTGTGTGTGGGGGGGGGGGGGCCTTTCCTGATTTCCAGGGCAAAACTGCTCCGGCTTCCTTTCGCACAGCAAGAACCGACTCTGCACTAGAAGCTCCGCTGTTTTCAACTGAGTGAGAAGCCCTGAACTTGCTTTAAGAACGTATCAGTATTGCTATATTGTTCAAACAGGGATGGTTATGTATTCCTAAATTTGATGGAAGGAAGAGTCATCGCAGCATTTCTAGCTCCCCACACGCACTTTATTTAAGGGTTCTCAAAAAGCCATTCTCTTTCTCATTGCATCCAAGTTTTAAACTGTTATTCCAATGACAGCTTATGGAGTACAGCTGTCTAAGTGCCAAACGTTCTTGAACTCCAGACACTGTTTGCTTTTCTACATCCCATCTATTCATCTCCTTGCCTGGGAAAGGCAGAAGTTGCCTTTTGCAAGCCAGCCATTGACAGAGCATACCTACCATTTCCTCCCATCCCACTTGCTTGCATGGCCATAGCAGGGTCCCCAAAGTGAGCCGTTACCCCAAGCAGACAACTTGTGCTGCTGTTCTGGGTAGTTCCGGCTCTCACAACGGGCCAGAAGTCAGCAAGAACAGCTGAACAGCACAGAGGCTGCACAAATACTGAGAGGAGCTGAGCAAGAGCATGGATTGTGACCAGAGAGGCCAACAGCAAGGAAGGAGCAGCCCTGAAGACAAATCAAGTGGAGTCTTCATGTTTGGCCATCCCAGAAAGCAACTGTTCATTATACCAAACATCTCCTTCCACTGGGCAAACTTGTGTGTATCGGGGTGACAAACGCGAGCATTAAGATGAATGCGTTGTCTCTACAAGTCAGCACAGGAGCGAGCTCTCGTCTTAATGGAGATCTTTCTTCACTCCCGATTTCTAACTATCAGTTCTGTTTCTCACAGTAGCGGAACTGAGATAATTACCCTGCGAGAATCAATGTTGTTTTTCTTCCCCTCCCTGGAAGGTTCATTAAGAGGTAAAAGGTCTGGTGCGATTGCAACGACCATTTTAATCAAGGTTAGGTAACACTAGTAACACACTGCCCCGCCTTATGCAATTTCCCTGCATATTAATGCCAGCCAGGATATTGCTTCGCATGTAGGTTATAGCTTTTGATTTGCAAGCTGTAAACTCATTTTAACGGTCTACATGACTTAGCAGCCAGAAAAGCAACACCGTACGGAACTGATCTCCTACAAGAATTCACTTCTGGAATTGAAGCTTGCAGGACACAAATGCACCTACAGTTTTTCATTGCATGGAGATGTGGAAGAAAGGTTTGGTCAGTGCATTTTTTCCACAAGAGATGCTATATATTTGATTCCCAGCAAGAGGCAATATTCACACAGGAAGACAGTGAATATGTGGGAAGCATCCTTAAGCCTTTACACTGTTGATCTAGAGGCAAGACGCTCACTTAAAAGAGCTCCTACATCTGAATTAAAATGCTAACTCCTTCCCAGAGATATGGAACCCAGCAATAAACATTTAGGGGTCAGGAGAGTGCCCTTGACTGTATTTGTGGATCTCTTGCCCAGATTTGGAGTGGTTATACCACCAAATAGTTCATAACTAACACACAGGCACAATTTGCAAGCATTTGTGATTAAGAAGGCAACAGCGTAGTATTCTGAACCCTATTTGTACAGAGTGACTTTTAACACACACGAAAAAAAAAACCCCAAATCTCTTAGTTCCTGCCAAGTCATGGGAATCCCAAAGGCTTTTCAAACCTTGAGAGGTCAGACCAGCTCCCAATTTTTAAACTGCCATCTTTTTGCTGGGTATACTGGAGCCACTTCCTGATCTGGGTAGAATGGGAAGGAAGACGAGGTCTACTTTCAAGAAGCAGAAAAGAGCAAGAGTCCCGTAGCACCTATAAAATTAACAGAATTAGTGGTAGGGGATGAGCTTTCGTGAGTCACAGCTCACTTCTTCGGTAATGAGGAAACACCAGAGGAAAGCTTGTCCCCTAACGCAAATTTTGTTAGTCTTAGAGGTGCTACAGGATTCTTGCTCTTTTCTACTGCTACAGACAAACACAGCTACCCCTCCTGGTTTACTTTGAAGAAAGTCCTTCAAGGAGATTAGTTCCAACAGCACTTTGCCCACCTAGACAGCAGGATTAAAGACGATTAGGGCCTGCACTTTCAAATCTGTGCTTGGAATTGACAAGCCTCACCAAGACTGCACTGAATGGATTATTCTAAATTCCCACTCCAAAAGGTTATCCCACAAACTGCGTCCACTTATGGAACTGAACACCCACCCAGCATTTAATGGTGGCAAGAGCAGAACCAGGTAGCACTTTTGTGTGCATTAAAATCAAATGAAAAGGGGACATTAAACCACCTGCGTGGATCTCTCCTAGTTCTAGCTCCCCCCTCCCCCCCCCGCCCCTTGGGCTTAATTCTGATTACACAAGAGCGACCGAGATCTGGATTGAGCCCTGGAGCACCAAACGAGAGGAAGAGGAGGAGGAACGCGACTCCTTTTCGAAAGGCAGGTCGGATCTTCTGGCCCAGCCCAGGCACGACCCGGCTGGAGGGCACCTGCCGGTCCCGGGCCCGCATGCCGCGCACTGGAAGGGCTGCAAGGGAGCTGCTGGTGACTCAGCTCCGACGCGGGCGCCCCCTCCTCTGCCCTGCCCGCGCGTGTGCCTGCCCGCACGTACCTCCTCGCAAGGAGGAGTCAAGGGCAAGCAGAGCCCGCCAAGGGGCAGCTCCGCTCCTTGCAAGCGGACCCCGGCCCGAGCTGCCCCGGGGCTCCCGGGAGACGCGCCTTTCGGGCCCGCGCGCCAGCGGAAGCGCCCCGGGGCTTGCAAGGCGGGCGGGCGGGCGCGCAGCACTCCCGCCCCGGCCTCCCCGCCCCGGCTCGGACCTGAACTTGTGGAAGCGCTCCGGGTCGCCCTGGAAAAGCTGCCGCAAGACCAGCCCGGCGGCGTGGCCCTTGTGCCACTCGAGCAGCTTCTGGAAGCGGGCGTCGCTGGAGAGCGCCATGCCGGGCAGCAGCAGCGAGAAGCCGAGCGAGATGCGGAGAGGAGAGGCGAGGCGCGGCGGGCCAGGCGCTTTTGAGCAGGCGGGCGGGCGAGCTCCTCCCCGGCCCGCCCCTTCCAGGCTGACCGCCAGCCGCGCAGAGGCGTCTGGACGCGCAGCGCGGCGGAGGGTTCCGGCGGGGTCTCTGCAGGAGTCGCTGCTCGGACCTTTCATCCCAGGCGCAGAGCATTCGGCCGCCACTTTCTTAAGCGCGGCGGTGCAATTTCTGCATGGTTGAACCTCGGATTTCTGTAAGGCTCTCAGTGCAATTCTAAGCCGAGTTACTCCGGTCTAAGCCCAATGAAATCGATGGGCTTAGACTGGAGTAACTCTTATTTAGGATTGCATCCTATTGATTGTGTTGATTTCTCGCTGTGTAATCCGCCTCGAGTCTCAGTGAGAAGGGCGGATTATAAAATAGTGTAAATAAATTCATAGCCAGTCCTGGATTTTGTTTTTGGCGGTGTGAGTACTAATTGTGTCGAGCGCGCTTGGACCTGGGGCTGCTTCACAGCCGTGATCTACCTCTGCAGAGGAGGCGGACTTCTAGATCTGCAGGCGGGGCTGCTCGGAGCTTTCATGCGGGAGGCGGAGCGTTTCCTTGGCCTGCAGAAGATCCCAGATTCAATTTCCGTTATCTCCAGTTGAAAGGCCCAGGAGATTTTAAAAAATCCCTTCTGTCCTGAAATGCTTTTGAGGGATATTTGCCCCAGTACTAGGAGACTTGCACATGGATCATCCGCACACATCTGACAGGGTCAGGGTACCCTGGACTAGCATTTTCCAGTCTTCTGGCAGGTGAAGGACACTTAATTCTGGATTAAAACTGGAGGCCAACTGCTGTCAGAAAAAAAGCTTAGTGTACTGTGCAAACCCGACTTAGAGCTGAAATCAATGAGAAACTCTGCATGAGTCTCTCTGTTTAGCCTGCCAAAGATTATCAAAGAGACTGGCTTTTGCAGTTCTGTCTGACTTATCACATGTGAAGCTTAGTGATACTAAGTCAGACCGTTGGTGACTCACTGTCACTCTTGTCTGTCCTTGACTGGTAGCCGCTCTCTAGGGTCCAGGATCCCACTGCACAGAATGAAGAGCATTATTCTATAGAAATAGGAATGGCGCCCCCCCCCCTCAAATCATACCCATTCCCATTTCACTGTTTGATTTACATTAGAATCATAGGGTTGAGAGGGAACTCCGGGGTCATCTAGTCCAACCCTCTGCACTATGCAGGAAATTCAGAACAACCTCCCCCTCCCCAAACCCCCAGTGACCCCTGCTCCATGCCCAGATGGCAAAACACCATCAGAATCTTTAGTCAAACTGGCCTGGGGGAAATTGCTACCTGACCCCAAAGTGGCGATTGGCATCACCCTGGGCATGTAAGAAGGGGCCACGAGAACCGAGCACTGATGTAACCCTTCCTGCCCTCCCTCTCATGATCTGCCCAGGTTCACGGAATAAGCATTGCTATCAGATGGCCATCTAGCCTCTGCTTAAAAACCTCCAAAGAAGGAGAGCCCACCACCTCCCGAGGAAGCCTGTTCCACTGAGGGACCGCTCTAACTGTCAGGAAGTTCTTCCTAATGTTTATCTGAAAACTGTTTTGATTTAATTTCATCCCGTTGGTTCCGGTCCAACCTTCTGGGGCAATGGAAAACAACTCTGCGCCATACAGTCTGCCTTTCTCACAGAGACTCAAGGTGGATTTAATAGTGTAAGTCAATGCAAGCAATAGGACAAGACTTCTAATAAACAATGCAATAGAAAAAGGACTTACAGAAATCTGCGACAAAGCATACAATAAATATGGTTGTTGGGGGTTTTCCGGGCCATACAATAAATATATTGTCGAAGGCTTTCACAGCCGGAGAACGATGGTTGTTGTGGATTTTCCGGGCTGTATAGCCGTGGTCTTGGCACTGTAGTTCCTGACGTTTCGCCAGCAGCTGTGACTGGCATCTTCAGAGGTGTTTGACACTGAGAGATCTCTGTCTTTCGGTGCTACACCTCTGAAGATGCCAGTCACAGCTGCTGGCGAAACGTCAGGAACTACAGTGCCAAGACCGTGGCGATACAGCCCGGAAAATCCACAACAACCAAAGCATGCAATATTAGATGTATGTTAAACAATGCAGAAAATGGCATGAAAGCCTTCCAGATCTCATCAGGCAGGCCATTTCATAAGATGGGGGCCACAACAGAGAATGCACATGCTTAAGCAGTGATGTATTTTGCCCAGCTGCAGGGTGTCACCTGTAGAAGGCTCGGCTCAAATGAGTGGAGCTGTGGGAGAGCATAGGAGGAGAGGTGGCCCTGCGAGCCCGGCAGGATTTGTTATCTTTCTGCCGGGCCTGCAAGACGGAGATGTTCTGCCAGGCATTTGGTGGGGGCTGGGCTGTCCTCTCGCCGGCCATACCACTGAAGACCTTCCACCACCCATGCAGGACAATGCTATATTTTAATATTTTATACCCGCCAATTTTAAATTGTTTTGATATGATGTTTTAATGTTTTTATAACGTTTTTACTGTTTTAAGCTGTTGTTAAACTGCCCTGAGCCCGTCTGACGGGAAGGGTGGTCTAGAAATGTGATTAAATAAATAAATAAATAAATATGTGAGTCCAAGGCCCGGAAGGGTTTTATAGTACCTTAAACTGAAGCCAATCACTAATAGGCAGCCAATGGAGCGACTACAGAACGGGTGTGGTTCCTGATAATAACCAAGATGTGACATTCTGCACCAACTGGAGTCTCCAAGTCGACTTCAAGGACAGGCCCACGTAGAACACAAATTGAACGTTTTTGCAGAGCTGCACCTAGCTCTAGAGACAATAGAGACAGTGGGGGGTAAACATGTCTTGCTAAGAATGAACATGAAAACAAGAGAAGGTACCTGTTACTGAAAAAATGGGTGAGGAAATTTTGGTTTATGAGGCGTATGGGGAAAATATCTGCTTATATAAGATTTTTATTTTTTTTTTAGAAAATTTTTATTAGGTGAGAATCTTAATATACAACTTTCAAATAGCATCTCATTATCCTTTCCCCCACCCTTTCCCTCCCTTCCTTTCCCAAGACTTCCAACAGCTTTCCAACCCTATAGCCTAATCTATTCCCAATCTGTCCCTTTTCTGTAACTCTTTATCTCATGTTTACTTACTCTTTTATTCAACTAAGCCCTATCTATTAACTTCAAAAATATTGTTATAAACTTAAAATCTATTATCTATTACTTTATATTAGCTCCACATATATTTAAATTTAAACTAACTGTCGGATAAAATATCTACTTTAGTAATTCTAACAATATCTATTAACTCTAAGTCCACTTACATTTGGGCTAACAATTAGCCAATACTTCACTTCATATGGTAAAGACTCTATCTCTTCTAATAACAAATCCATTCTAATAATTTTCAAATTGCCATAATTCCCCCTTTATGTCCCACTTCTTTTCTAAATATGTTTTCAATCTTCCCCAGTCAGTAAAAAATTCTGCTGGATTCTGATCTCTCAGCTTGTCATTTTATCCATTTCTGCCATGTACAGCAATTTATGCATCCTCGATTTGAGGAGTTCTTCACAAAGACATTTTATTCAAATATGGCCTCCATTCATGATATCTACTGTGCCCATCTACTATGCCCATCTATGGACTTCCAAATATTTATTTAAATAGCCTGCGCCTGGACTATTTTAATTACTTTTTAAAGATTATTATTGATTTTATGCTTTTGTGATTAATTCACTGTGGTTTATGAATGTTGTTAGCCGCCCTGAGCCCATTTGTGGGGAGGGCAGGGTATAAATCAAATCAAATAAATAAATGAATATTGGAATAAACAACCCAATGGAATTAGTAAGAATGAAGATACTGAATCCTTTTTAAACAGGCAAGCATTAATTATGCAATGAGTAGCGAAAATGGACCTAAAGTTTTCCTCCCTCTCCCATAATATTAGAGGGGAATCCAATGAAGTTGACGGGTGATATATTTTTGATAGACAAAAGGAAATACTTATTTACTCGATGAGTCTGCTGTTGATTGTGCTGAATTATGCTGTGTAATCTGCATTGAGTCTCAGTGAAAAAGGTGGACAATAAATAAAGATCTTGGAGTTGTGTCAAATTCCTAGATGAAAATATCGATACTGTGTGCAGCACCAGAGAAAAAGGCAAACTCCACAGGGATTTTTGGTTGTTGTAGATTTTCCGGGCTGTATGGCCGTGGTCTTGGCATTGTAGTTCCTGACGTTTCGCCAGCAGCTGTGGCTGGCATCTTCAGAGGTGCTACAACAACTAACGTTCTCCGGCCATGAAAGCCTTTGACAATATCCACAGGGATTATTTGGAAAGGGATTGAAAATAAGATGGCCAATATTGTCATGCCTCATATAGATTTATATCTGTGAAGTGAATAATACATTAATAAATAAATAATAGCAGGCACTTCCAACTGCACGAGATGAGAGGTTCCATGTCATTTCACTTGAACAGCTCAAGATGGGGAAAGATGGATGCAGACTGCACTGAAGCCAGAAAGCATATTTTGCCTCAGGGCCTGTTTCTGTTCCCACACCTTAACAAGACCAGATAAAACTGCAATTCCTTTTTAATCAGGCACACAACATACAAGGTTAACTTTGGATGTATATTTCTGCATGAAGACAGGATCCCCTGTAAACAGACCATTTGTTTGTTTATGTATGTTATTTATAGTCCACCTTTTCCACCGAGACTTAAGGAAGGTTACATAATGTAACCCAGTAGAAGCAGTAGGATGAGGAGACACCTAAAAAACAATTAATAGGACTCTTTATGCCATTCCATAGGGTGTGGGCCATTACAGAGAATCTACCTACACCAGCAGTTGGTGATCTTGCCCATTTGCAAGGTGGCGCCAGTAGAAGATCCTGTTCGGGTAAGTGGTCACGGCAGGGCATAGGAAGAGAAGCAGCTTTCTAGGTATGAGGGTCAAAGGCAATGAAGAGTAGTTGAACTGAACCTGGTAACTAAGAGGCAGCCAATAGAATGACTGCAGAATCAGTGTAATATGCATGCACCACCTAGTTCCTGATAATAACAGAGCTGCAGCATTCTGCACTAACCAGTCTCCAATGCCTATTGCGTCACAGTAGTCAAGTCTCAATGTTACCATGGCATGGATCCAGGTGACCAGATCGGCCAAGTGAAGGTAGGGGGTTATCTTCCAGGCTAATTTTTATTCCCTATTCTCTCAATAAAATATTCCTGAGGGGGCTTTATGTTAACTTGCAGAGGATTGGAGGAAGGTGGGGTGAGGAGAGAGAATAAAACGACTGGAATAATGTTGTATTTGTTCTGAGGGTGAATTGAAGATACTGTAGCTTTTCCTCAGGAAAGAGACAAGAGGGGCCGCGTGGGATGTTGGTGTGCACATTTTGCTTTTGGCAGAACTGGAGCGGCAGGAACAAGACTTGGAATTGTAGCAGAGGCTGGATTTGTGGCAGTGAGTTTGGGTGATCGAAAGCGCAGTGTGTGAATGCTGATCCTTGGAGTGGGAGCGGAGAGAGATAGCATCAAGTCATCATACCAGCACATGATGACTGCCATGTTAGCCTGCTTCTAGCTCAACAAAAATACAAATCGTGAAAACCTACTAAAAAGCAATTTCGGTCAACCTGGATTCAATACCCATTTAATGATATTTATATATCAAAGCAACGATTCTCTCTCTTGTATATTACATTAGTTCACAGACATACTAGAATATGGCAACCTGCAAACCACATTAATAATACAATCATTCTATCATATATCATGCCTATAGCATATATATCCTATGGAGTATCATACCGATAAAGTGCTAGTGCTTATTGCCATTTAACCGCCATTTCATAATTGTATCATACACACAGAGCTGCTTGTGGATCTTCCATACCAAAAGGGACTGGTGCAATATTTGCTTGATTAATTATTTATTGAGCTTTGGTGAGTCACAGCTCACTTCCTCCAAAGGTACAAAGCTGCCCATCTTGAGTCACGCCATTGCTTGCTCAAGGTCAGCAGCTCTCAAGGGCCTTTCCTCATCACTTCTACCTGATCCTTTTAACTGGAGATGATGGGGGTTGAATGCTGGACCTTCTGAATGCCGAACAGATACTTCGCCACTAAGCCATGACAGAAGAGATTGTTCCAGTAAAGTCTTGTCACAGCAAAATAAAACAGAAACCCAGCGGCACCTTAAAGATTAATAATATTTGTTCCAGTTAGGGTTGCCAACTCTGGGTTGTAAAATACCTGGAGTTTTTTTTGGGGGGGGTGCAGACTGGGAAGGGTGGGGTTTGGGGAGGAGAGGAGCCTCAGCAGGGTATAGAGCCATAGACTGCACCCTCCGAAGCAGCCAGTTTTTCCAGGCGAAGGGATCTCTGTCATCTTGAGATCAGTTGCGATTCCAGGAGATCTCCAGGCCCCATGAAGGATGGCAATCCTAGTTCCAGTACGTGCTTTTGTCTGTTGGAACTCAGCTCCCTTCCTCATGGTCTGTGCCACTTCAGATGAAGGGACATGCGTGTCTTTTTTTGCCTTCATACAAACAAAAAAGAAACAGCTCAGAAAAAACTTCTCTCCACGTTGTACTACGTTTTTAAGATGTGCGTGCGTGTGAACAACATAACCTCGGACGCGTGCGAAGAAGGCCCCGGATGACCGAAGCCTCGGCAAAGCGCACGTCACGCTCTATCCGGGTCTTGTTAAACCTTCTAAATACCCGGATGCAGACAAGCCGCGGCGAAGCTTAAAGAGGCGATGTCAACGCCCGGCCCTTAACCCGGAAGCAGTACTGGCGCCTGACGTCAGAAGTAGCGACCAATCCAGGCGGGTAGCTTCCAGCGTCCTTTGCGCGCCGCCGCCATGTCGGTGGTGTTTGTGCCGGAGAAGCTGCGGAGAAAAGTGGAGGTGACCCAGGAGACGCTGCAGCGGGTGAGCGAGGGCGGGCTGGGCTGGGCTGGGCTGGCCTGGGGGGGGGCGGGGTGAGCGGGGAAGTTGCGTCAGCGTCAGGCCGGCTCTTTCTCCCCGAAGTTCAGGGCGACGTGTTTACCCTCACAACAGCCTTGCGAGGTAGGACAGGCTGAAGGAGAAGGGCTGGACCAGTATTCCGTTGACTGAAGGGCGGAGTAGGGAGTCTCCCTCCTCTCCGAGAAAGGGTGAGGCCGTGAGTCTGACTGGCCCAGAGCCCCCCAGCCCGTTTCATGGAGAGCAGGGATTCGAACCCCGGCCTCGTCGACCCCTTGCGCCTCGCCCTGTTTCTTCCCAAGGAGCTTCATGGCGAAGTAAAGGCCTCCCCGTTTTGGCTCTGACACGCTGAGCACTAGACCACGCTTATGCAGTTGTAAGAAAACTCATACTAAATGGCTTGTAGCGCCAGACCGAGCCCTGGGCAGTCTGAAGTTCTGCTTCTGGCACGAGGAAGCTGGTGCGAGGCTGTCTCCAGCGAGGCTTTGCTTGTCTTCCTCTTGGAACTAGGTGCCCGTTAGGTGCTTGTGATGGGCAAATTACTCAGTATTAAGAGCATTTGCAAATTCAAATAGGTTTGGGTGAGTAAGCAGGCTCTAGTTCCCGGCCTTATTTTAACACTCCTCCACAGCGGTAGACAGTCTGCCTCCCTTCGCTGCCCTCTGCGCCTGCATTGGTTGCTCTGGAGTATTCGGTTGGGAACCAGAAGAGCAAGTACCATAATCTCATGCTTGTGGCGACTGTTGTAGCACTGCAAGGAAGAGACACTTATGGGGCGGTAACAACCGGGCACAGCTTGATGGAGATGGAAGGTCTAAAGCCTACTTGCTTGGCCTACTTTTGTTGGGTCTTGCTCCAAAGGGTCTAAGGGGGGAGCCCTGGATCCAGCGTCTGGCACTTCCTCTCCTCCAAGGCTCCTGTCTACTTCATCTCTCATTCCATGGGCTTTGGATTATTTTGGGGGGGGGAGCAGGGGGGCAGGGAGATCACTAAATATCATTTATAGCCTGCAGCAACTTTATTGCATAGCCCTGTGAATGCCTCTTTAGGACGTTTAAATTCCTTCAAGGTTTTGAGGATTATTTTCTAACAACTCAAAAAGCAGTAACTGTGCACAATGCATCCTTTAGGTTCAAAAACATTGCAAATAAGTGCACAAGCTTTTGACTTCCTTAGGGCTCCACTTCAGAATGAATATTTAACCAATACAAACAAGGGTGGGATAGGAAATGTTTCTAGGTGAGCCATGGTCTTTTCTGCCTTACAAAGGACATATCAGTGCTAGAGGTAGCGCTCAACTAGTACTGACTTATTTGTTCAGAGCGAGAGCCACCACTTACTGCTTATCTGTCCTAAGCTGCCCTTGGGGCAACCTGAAATCCATTTTGCAGCTGGTGGTTTGAATAACTGCAGCTGTACTCCACTTTGCCAAAAAAAAGCACATATTTTGGATATTTTAGGGAGGGCAATGACTCAGTATTAGAGTATTTGTTTTGATAACAGATGGTCCCATGTTTAGTCCCCAGCATTCAAAGGATCCTGGACTACATGTGCGGTGAGAGATTTCTACCTGAGACCCTACCCGGAGCATTGTTGCCAGAGTGAACAGTAGTCTGACTCAATAAAACGCAGCTTCATGTGTGTTCATTTTCCTTAACACATTGAAATATTCACATTGTTGAACATCCAGCCTGAATAAGAGTTCTGGAGAACTTTAGTTTATATATTATTTCTACAGTTAGTCCTTTGAAAAGGTCTTGATGTGTATATAGCCAAGATATTTGTTTTTAAAATCCAAGACCCCTAAAATGCTTGAAAAGCTCACTATATCATGAGGAAGGATATGCCATGGTCAGTGATTCACATGGTCAACGATGTGCAGGCCTTAAGATTCCTGGGTGCCACAACAAAGCGTCAAGAATAGGTGGGATATAATTTTTGTAACCTGTAGTGTTACCTAATGTAGTGTGTGTCCTTTATAAAGAACTTCCCCCACCTAGTTGATGGTGGTAGAGTGCGCCCTCATGTCATAGCTGACGTATGGTGACCCCTAGTGGGGTTTTCATGGCAAGAGACCAACGGAGGTGGTTTGCCATTACCTGTCTCTGCCACCCCGATCTTTGTTGGCAGTCTCCCATCCAATTACTAACCAAGGCCAACCTTGCTTAGCTTCTGAGATCTGATGAGATCAGGCTCACCTGGGCTATCCAGGTCAGAGTCCTCCACCTAGATAACCTTAAAATGAACCTCAGTAGCACACAATGTGACCAAGGACTCTCATGGCTTTTAGCTGCTGGAAGAAAATGATCAGTTGATTCGGTGTATTGTCGAGTATCAAGATAAAGGAAGAGCTGCGGAATGCGTGCAGTAAGTACCTTATTTGATTCACCCATTACGGCTTTGTTCCTTTGAATTTGTTTTATTCACACTACCAACCGTAGTAGTTGCATGACACATGCAAGAATAACTTACTAGACTTGAGCAGTTGCACTGAAATCAGGAGATAAAATATAGTCTGGCCCGTGTGGATGAACCACCCACAAACAAGGCAGGAGTCAACCTTCTCAACTTACTGGGATTCCCAGAGTGTTTAAAGATGGCCTGAGGAAAACTTGCTGTTCCCAAAGATGTGAAATGTTGGGAGGAACATTGTCAGTTAAAGGGCAGGGGATGTGTGTGGGGGATTTTGAGCTGGGGAGAATTGCAAAATTGTTCCCCACAGTACCTCTTGACTCCCACCTCATCTGGAAGGGAAGTGGCTTGTTTGCCCAGGACCTCTGTCCGTTCAGCTTTTGTGTTGGGGAGGATGTTTGGAAGCGTTTACCATAGATGCAATAGCTCTTTCAGCAGTGACCAGTCACTCACCTCTGGGAAACTTGCAAGCAGGCCTCAAAGGCCACCATCTTCTCGTCTATCCCCCACGTTTGAGGGCAGACCACATGCAACACTAGGAGGGCTGGGATTGGAGCTCCCATTTCCTACTCTTAAAATAGCTGAGTGGGGGTTTGGTTCAGATTAGGGTGATGGGGTGGGGTTAACTCTGCCTTTCACCAGAAATCGTCCCATGAAGCTGTTGTTAACTCTACTGGGGGTTAAATGTTTACCCCCAATAGGGAAAAATCAGCTTTGCAAGGCCACCTCATGTTGGGAACACAGTGCATGTTTAAACCACCCCCACCCCCTATATGGCAGTTCTAATCTGACTTGGCCTCACATGCCTGCTGTGTGAAAAGGAAAAAAAATGCTAGCATTGTGTTTCGTTTGGCCCTGATATTTTGAAGCTTGCTGCATCTCACTATGGATAGTCCATTTAACTGTTCTGACCAATAACTGTCGAGGGTATTCTCATTGAATTTGTCTAATCTTTTGTTTTTAACGCTACAGCTAAGCCAAAAGCTCTCTCATCAGACTCTGCACTCACTGTGTGTGGTTTAAAGAGAGCTGCTACCTGTGCTAAACTGCTTGCACCTTTAGCGACTCATCGTGCTATTGGCCACAACCACATCTTGCGGAAAGCTCCATGTTAATGTTCTGTTGAGGGAAGAACTTCCTTCCATCCGTCCTGCCCCCCCCATCAATCTAACCTCAAACGCTACCTGGTGAGAAACCTGTCAGGGCTTCCCACTCTCCCATTTTCCCCTAAATTAAAAAGCTCATCATTATTTATCTGTCCTATGGAAGGTTTTCCACTACTTTAATTGCACTCCCTAGCTCTTTGATATGTGCGACTCCATAGTTTTATATAACATTTCTTTGGGGTAGACGGAACTCACAGCTAGAGGCAGGATTTCTGTTGTTCTGTTGTTCGTTGTATTATACTTCCCTTGAGTCTCATTTGCCGTTTTGTTACCGAATCACCTGTCTTTGATGTAAAGCCAGAAAATCTGTTAACATTTTTTCTTGACTTTCATAGGTCTTGAATGAGCCTTAAAAGACCTATATTCTATAGTGGCAGTTACACACTGGCTAGAGGAGCCACACTTACGTTTACCACAGGGAATCTTCCCCACCACAAACTGTGTCCTTTGGCTTTTTTCAAAATAGGCACCAACACACTCTGCACAGAAATCTGATTTACTTGGCTACTATTGCTGAGGCATCTCCTTTGCCCATCACAGAGAAGACAGCAGACGGTCTCGGAGCACAAATGCCTGCCTAGAGAAAGTATGAAGAAGGAAGTCTGTCTGGAAGAGCCAGGGGGGGGGGTCTAAGCAATACCATGCCATTGGTGCTGACCAGCTGAATCGTGCGGCTTTGTCTGTAAATAAACTTGTATCTCCCCCCCACCCCCACACCGGAAAGAAGTGGCAGAGTACACAGAATTTACTCAGTTGCACCAGGCACGGTATGATGTCTAAAAGAACATGATGAAAGTTTACTAAGCGTGCCTGTTGAATGGACAGAATGGTACTCAGAAGTATTTAGGCTACTCCGTAATCATTGAGAAGCAGAAAATGTTGTGATGTAATAACTTGCTACTGTTTGAAGGATAAGACTGCACTGCAGACATTCAGTACAGGGAGTCATGAAATAGACTAAAAGCAGGCCTGTTCTTATTGACAACTCTTGTATTGGCCTGTTTCTTCAGTGGAATAAATTATGCTGTGCTACCAGTAGAGGGCATCACTAATCTTTTAATATGTTTCCTCTTACAGAAACAGTAATGGTTTTTTATGTACTTAATCTAGCCAGTGTAGTAAATAATAAACCCTTCTGCAAACCTGATTTCTCATTGTAATTTCTTTCAAGCAGCAGGCCCAGGGGGCTCAGCAATGACTTTGTGAACTAAGATACCCCCTAATTTAAGTGACAGCATCTTTCTTAGAAGATGGCAATGAACCAATTTAGCGTAGCCATGTTCTGTGGCTAGGAAGGAGCTGGAACATCCCTAATTCAGAGGTCATAACATTATGCTACTAGTTGGTTGTGGCTCTCCTAATGGGGAAACACACTCTTCCTACAGTGGTGTGTTTCATTCCCAGTTATTTTAAAGCTGCAAAATGGTACCTTTGGCAGCACCTTCTAGAGCAACTACTCCCTAGTAAAAAGCACAGTTGCTAAAAATGCCAGCGTGGTTCAGGAAAGCAATCACTACTGGTGCTTCTCTGGAAAAAGACCCTGCTGGCGGAAAGGAGCCCTTCCTCAGATGTTTAAACAAGCCACCTCTGTCTATGCATTATAGTGTAAAAGGGAGTCTTGCATTAGAAACTAATTCTATTCCTCCACAACCACTACATTCAGAGCTGGATGAGAACTGCAGAATGGCTAGGATGTAATGCTTGAAAATCGTAGCTACAGGCTTGAATAATTACTAAAAATGAACTTTAAAGGATTTATCTTTTGTAAAGCTAGGATCCAAAGAAGTACTTTTACAGGCCTGTGAGTAGCCAAGGAAGAGTTGAAATTTTTCCCTTGGAAAGGAGACTACATGGCTTAGTAGAAAACAGTCCATTAGCACCTTTAAGACTAACCAACTTTACTGTAGCATAAGCTTTCGAGAGCCACAGTTCTCTCCGTCAGATGCATTATGGTTAGTCTTAAAGGTGCTACTGGACTCTTTTTTATTTTGCTACTACAGACGAATACGGGTAACTCCTCTGGATCTATATCGCTTAGTATGCTCTCATACAAGACTTTCTTGGATTGCCGTAGCTACGGATGCTATTTCTCCAATCATGGCCCACAGTATAAGCTTTTACCTCACTGTACTACTGCAGCCTCTTTTCAGTCATCTCTCATTGGTAGATTTAAAAGGGAAGGGGCCACAACTTTCATCTTAGAAGATGCGCCATTTTGAATTTTTGAACACTATTTGTGATTAAAAGAAAAACACGTCTACTGAAGATAATGAATACCTGTCAAAAGTCGCAAGTTATCTTCAGCAGAAACGTTATTTTAACAAGATATAACCTATTATTAAAGGTATATCTTTATTAAAGCAAATAGGTTTTTTGTTTTTACTTACAGGCGCTTTATAATTAAAATACAAAATATACAATTCCAGTTCCGAAGCACGAGCTATTCACAGGAGTGCTGCAACAAGGGCAAGTTGACTGAGCACCAAACCCTTCCGCACTTGGCAGTGTGAAACATATGGCAATTTTTGGGGTGCCAAGTGCACACGAACGTGGAACAATTACCAGCGTTCAGCATAGTTGGAAGCAGAGGATGATGTAGCACCTATGAGACAAACAGATTAACCTGTATTTCCACTTTTCACTCTAATTTTAGAAACTGCCAGTGCTTGCATTTACCACTAAATTGCAAAAGCAGTCCAAATGCTTTTTAGGGAACTTCAAAAAACAAAACAAAAAACCAAGTATTTGTACTCTGATTGGTGGTAAACAACTGCAGTAGCCTTCAGGGTCCAATATAAGTTTTCAATGCCATACTTGAGGAAACTCAAAACCACTTGTTAAATTCACCAATGTTTTAGCAGAAGGTACAGAACATTAACAATTTACAGACGGAAGCCACACAGACTGTGCAAAGCACATGACTGCAAAGTTATGCACAGCAAACAACTGTAAACATGGTAAGGGGGGGGGGTTGGAGGGAACATAGTGACAATATCATAAATACAGGCAACATTGGCATCTTCAACCAGCACAAATAGTAACATTCGAGGCCTGCCAAGGTGGCCCACCGCTACACAAGCAGAAGGAGAGGGGGGCTTTGACCCTCCCCACCCAAACGGTTAGTGTTGTGTATTTTCCATTTATATATAATTTGGTATCTGTAATATACACATGTACTTAGTTTGTAGAAAATGGGAACATAAATGTGCTTTTTCTTCATCAAAAACTATATGCATTTATAACTAATAACCCATTTTACTTGTCAATGTATTAGAATGATATGACTTAAGAAAATATAAAAATAATATTAATACTGTCAAAAACCTTTATACCAGAAAATATTGTGGTTTATAATTACTCTTCCAAAGATGAAATATGAAAATTTAAATAGGTTTTTTATAAAGACTTCTCTTGTCTCAATTAATATACAATGGGATAACTATACATATTTACCTTTTTCAATTTAAGCACCAGTCACTCCCCCAGATCCACTTTGGTTGGAAGGTCGTTCCTAATTCCACAGGTTCACTTATTTAATGGCACATATTGACTGAAAGTAGTTAACTTTAATTCTTAGCACTACAAAAAATAGTGTTATTAAGTTCTCTCTCTTCTGAGCCAGCTCATGTTTACACACTAAGTCTAGCACTGAAATAAGACTTTAAATATTTCCAAGTAGTCTTAACTATTCTTTCATACATTTAAGGAGCACTGTATGGATAATGCCTTTGGCCAAATGTAAAAGTATCAAATTGTGTATTTCAAACACGGTGAGAACCCACAGATGAATACAATCCACCAAGAACACCTTTGTGGGGCTCAAACATAGGTTACAGGTGGATTGGGCCCACTGATTGGCCAGGTCAGGTCACATGCAACCTAACTGGAACAGTTCCAGCTGTTTTGTTTTTTGCATGAATAAAGTAACTGGAAAGATCAGTTTTACAGTTGCCTTTGAACCACTGCTGTCACAAAGAGCTCATGTGGCACATTAACAACCAATGCAGTTTTTTAAAAAGCTTCAGCAGCCTAAGTAACCTGCACGAAGCCTTCCTTTTAATCTTTTGTCAGTTAAAAATCTAAAGATGAGTGTTGAGCAAAACTGACTGCAAGATTTGCTTTAAAGTACTCAGAATTCATTTTAGCAAGAAATGGTAACTATAAATCTATATGAAAAAATAGCTATAAAATACAGTGTTTTCTGTGGTAATATTGTAGCAGGTTTTCTTTTAGCAGGGTAAAAGTTAAGTCCACACGCTTTGAAAGCATCACAGTTTAGGGCTGTTGTGTGTACACCTAATACCTTGGCACCATATGCTCAGCACTGAGAGAGAGAGAGAGAGAGAGAGAGAGAGAGAGATCACCACTAGAAGCTGTCACTCCACAGAACAACCAGAAGACAGCCACCACCGCACAACTGTAAAACAAACAAATGTTCATCACGTTGAAGACTTTGGTCCTCCGCTGCTGTGTCTTGCCTGGAAAACAAAACAGTCAGTACTGATGCATATAGGATGGTCTACGTTCGTGCTTGACTGGGAAAGGTTTAAAGCCCTTATTCATCGGTTTGTGCTGAGACGGCGGCGGCGGCGGCTGCTGCGGTGATTGCTGCTGCTGCTGCGCATAGGCAAAAGTGGAGGAAATCCCTGTCGATGGAGTGCAATCGTTGGCTGTTGACCAAACCGGTGACTGCAGAATCTGCATGGTGTCATCCCACTGGCTGGCAGGGTTACTCATCTGGTACAAAGACATGCTTTGACTCGGCAGTGCGTGCTGCCAAGGGGCTTTAGGAGGCCAGGTTTTGGTTTTATTGTCCTGAAAGAGACAAAGGTGGACATCTGAGCTTCCTTGCAGCTCACCCTCTGTCAGGGCCCAGTTTATCTCCAAGGGCAGGTTATGGCTTTTTCCTCATAGGAGGAACGGCAGTGGGTTGATGTCTGGATGGGAGGAGGCTCAGCCTTGATGATCCTCCCAGCACTCTTTCCTCATTGGTGCAATCTGTTTAGTCCCATGTCACTGAACACGTCTTAGACTGCAGGACATTCCTGCTTTCTCCCACATTACAGTGGGAGCCTACCTGCATACCTCACCTTTTTTGGGATTGCATTAGAACACGAAGTCATAGATTCCAGAGACTGTTTCACAGGTAGTACTTAAGGGGAAAGGAGCAGAAAGAAACGGACCAGCTCCTGCTTGCCACCCTCCTCACAGCTCCGCCTTCACCTATGGGATCTTTTACTGTTATTGTTACCACCATCACCTTTCTGCTTCCCCAGTGCTCACAAGCACTTTCAGAGAAGAACATACCCATCCAAGCCACAGAATAACCTGATACAATCAATCCCTCTTCCATATGCCCTCCACTATGCTGCCACTTGCAGGTGAACAAGACCACCTACCCAGGCAGGTCCCATACCAACACTGGCAGTAGGGAGAAAGCCCAGTCAACCTTACACCCCCTAAAGTAATGATTGCAAATTTAACTAGAATATGCAGTCTTCTGGAAACAAACAAGCAGCTTCAGTAACTTTCATTCCCTTCACTCCAAAGAATTAAACATTTAAGAAACTAGCAAGAATTCTTCTGTCTTAAAACCTCTACAGTGCAACCAAGGGGGAAGAAGAGCAGCAGTCTGGGCTCCAAGCAGCCCAATTTCTTTATATTTTTATAGCTTTGTACGCCATTGCATGCCATTATTGATAGAAAGGTAGGGTAAAAATGATCTAAATAAATGAACTCAATCAATCAATAAATGAACTAAAATTAAGTTTACCACTTTCAAGTTAAAGCACAATTAAGACTGGAGGTGAATTCAGATCACCGTTTTTCAAACATGGCCACAGAAGCCCATCACCAAGCCTACCATTGCCCTTTGTAATTGGTAATTGTCCTAACGGCACGGAAAACAGGGTTAACATACCTGTAACTTATGTTCATCGAGTTCTTCTGTGCTGACACACATGGGACTGCGCAGGCGCAGGCCAGCCGCCGGAGAATTTTCTAGAGCTTCCATGGCTCCGAAGGGGCCGTTTGTCGCGCGCCTCAGCGACCGTTTTCCCGCCCAAACGGTCACGTGATCCTCCAGCGACCAACGGCCCCTTCCCTCAGTTCTCCCTTGCCGCCGCTTGACCAACACACTTCAGCCATAACACCTTAAAAACACCAATTTCCGTTACAGCCAACACAGTATTGTGCATTGGAGTTCACAGCGGGGTAGGAGGGAGGGTTGTGTGTCAGCACAGAAGAACTCGATGAACATAAGTTACAGGTATGTTAACCCTGTTTTCATCTTCGTTCTTCTGTGCCTCCACACATGGGAGTGTACCAAGCTTCACACAATAAGGAAGGCGGGGGTGAAGTCCAACACAATTTTATTAAGCAAACAAGATCAACAATAAATAGATATGCATATATACATCTATGTAAAAATACTGTGTAAGGACACATAAATACTCAATATTTACATATATACACACCCCCAGGTACATATATACACACTTTCACTCAAGGGTACCCAACAGGTACGTCAAGAAAGTCATACCAAAACTCCCTCAGGAAAAGAGGGAGTGTAAGACAGCCTTGGCCACAGATACATCCTGCTCCGCATTGACATCAACGGCGTAATGCCTGACAAAGGTGTCTGCAGAGGACCATGTGGCTGCTTTACAAATGTTAACCAGGGGCACCCCCCTGAGGAGTGCCGAAGAGGATGCTTGGGACCGCGTGGAGTGGGCTCTGACATGAAGCGGGCAAGCCACCCCTGCTAGGGAATAGGCCTTGCTAATGGCCGTCACAATCCACCTAGACAGGGTCTGTGAGGAAGCCCTGTTACCCTTGTCCTTGGCCCCAAAACATACAAACAGGTGAGGACTGGAGCGGAATCCCTTCGTCCTATCCAGGTAATAGGCTAGGGCCCTCTTCAAGTCTAGGGTATGGAGGGCCTTTTCCCCCTTAGAGGAGGGTTGAGGAAAGAATGCAGGCAGTGAGATATCCTGCGAGAGGTGGAAGGCGGACACCACCTTGGGCAGGAACTCAAGGCAGGGACGCAGGACCACCTTGTTGGGATGAAACACAAGAAAGGGAGGGTCAGACCGCAGTGCAGACAGTTCACTGACCCTTCTGGCCGACGTGACGGCCACCAAGAATGCTACCTTGTAGGATAGCATATCCAAGGGGCATGTAGCCATAGGTTCAAATGGAGGCAACATGAGATGTGAGAGCACCAAGGACAGTGACCACCGAGGCACTGGCGCAGACACAGGTGGGTAAAGATTGTACATGCCCTTAAGGAACTGGCGGGATTGTGGGTGAGAAAACACCGTAGCACCCTCAATTCGGGTGTGAGCAGCTGATATCGCTGCCAGGTGGACCTTGAGGGAGGAAACCTTCAAGCCCATACCACGCAAGTGGCACAAATACTCGAATACAACCCCCAAGGGACTGCTGTCAGGCACCACCCCTCTGGCAAGTGCCCAGAGCTCAAACCTGCGCCACTTGGCCGCATAAGCGCGCCTAGTGGATGGCCGACGAGCATTCAGGAGGACCCTCTGTACCTCGTCAGTAAAGCCTATCGGGGAGGAACGATCCGCCAAGCCGTTAGGTGCAGCTGCTTGGGATCGTGGTGGACTAGGCTCCCGTTTAGGAGAAGGTCTTGCCGAGGAGGCAGACTCACATACGTCCGTTTGGACATCCGCAGGAGCTTCGGGAACCAAACCTGCCGTGGCCAGAAGGGGGCCACTAGGATGCAGTCCGTCCCGTCCTCCTCTATCTTGCACAGGACCCTGGGAATCAAGGGGAACGGAGGAAACATGTAGTGCAAGCCCTGCGTCCACGTAAACTGGAAGGCATCCCCAATAGAGAGGGGGTCGCTCCCTGCCCTGGAACAGAACGTGTGGGCCTTGGTGGTCGCCGCAGTGGCGAACACATCTATCACTGGATGACCCCACATCTGGAAGATCGGCCCAACGTACTCTACGTTCAGTTCCCACTCGTGTTCCAGTAAAGGGACCCTGCTGAGGGCATCTGCCCGGGCATTGTCTGACCCAGCCACGTGTATAGCACGGAGCGACACGCCGTTCTTGATAGCCCACTGCCAAGTGAGTGTGGCTTCCCGGCACAGGGCCATGGACACTGTGCCCCCCTGCTGATTCACGTAGTACATGGCAGTCGTGTTGTCCGTCTGCACCAACACCTGACGATTTCTCAGCAGTGCTGTAAGAGACACAAGTGCGAAACGAATGGCCCTTAGTTCAAGCACATTGATATGGAGGGTCTTTTCCCTGTCAGACCAGACATCTTGCACAGCCACATCACCACAGTAAGCACCCCATCCCATCAGAGAGGCATCAGTGGTAACCGTGATGTCATGGTGTTGATACCCAAAAGGGGTCCCTCTAAACAAGTTGTCATCAGACAGCCACCAGTCCAAGGAGGAGAGGATGACCCTCGGGATAGAGAATTTGAGGGACGGAGGGTGCAGTAGAGCATCGTACCTCCGCACAAACCAGTTCTGGAGAGGGCGCATACGCAGCCTAGCGAAAGGCACCACAGAGGTGGCCGCTGCCATATGCCCTAGTAAGCACTGGATAGTGCGCACAGACTGGAACCGGTTCCTTTTAAACATGGACACTAGACCCCTTAGGGACCGAGCCCTCTCCAAGGGGAGCAGGGCCTTACCCTCCACAGAGTCCAAAAGTGCACCAATGTAGGACACCTTGCAGTTGGGCACCAGTTTGGATTTCTCCAAGTTCACCAGGAGCCCCAGGCGTTGGCACGTGCTAAGTACCAAGCCAATGTCCTGCACCAGCCTAGACACTGAGTCAGCCACGATGAGCCAGTCATCGAGGTACGGAAAGATAGTACAACCTTCTTCCCGTAGGAAGGAAACCACAGGGGCCACACATTTAGTGAACACTCGTGGGGCAGTGGACAGGCCAAAGGGGAGCACCTTATACCGGAAAACCCTTTGCCGGTAAACAAAGCTCAGGTATTTCCTGTGCTCCTTCCGTATGCCCACGTGAAAGTATGCGTCTTTTAAGTCAAGAACCGCAAACCAATCCCCCTGTTTCAGCAAGGCGATCACCGCCGCCAACGTTACCATTTTGAATTTGGTCACCTTGAGGAAGGCATTAAGGCCCCTCAGATCTAAGATGGGACGTAAGCCCCCACCCTTCTTAGGGACCAGGAAGAACCTAGAGAAGAAACCCTTTACAGAGTCGTCATAGGGCAATTCTTCCACAGCACCCTTGGCCAAGAGCGACACGATCTCCGCATCCAGCTCGGCCATAGTGTTATTGACAGCTGTCAGGGGTGAACTGCATCTAGGCAGCTCAACAAACTCCAGCCCGTACCCCAGTTCAACAATAGTTAAGACCCATGAGTCAGATGTTATTGACTCCCACTCAGAGAGGAGTGGACTAAGTCTGTCCGAAAAGTTCAGGGATACGGCTGGCGTGACCTGTCAGTACTGCCTCCCGGCGCCCTGCTGTTCTTTCTGCAGGGCCGGTTGCTGTGCCTGACGAGGTTTGAAGGGCCGACGCCTCCTCTGCTGTTGTGCGGGAGGGTAGGGCCGCTGCTGGTAGGCAGGATACTGATGATAGCCCGGCCGCTGCTGTTGGTATCTGCCCTGGTAGTGGTAAGGGCCGGACCGGGGAGCGTACCGTGACCTGGAGGAGGGCTTGTCCGCTGGAGCCAGACCCAAGGACCGCGCCGTCTGCCTGTCCTCTTTTTTCTTTTTCAGGGTCTCGTCGGTCGATTTGGAGAACAGCGAGTCCCCTTCAAAGGGCATGCTCTCCACCCTGGAACGCACCTCCTGGGACAGGGCCGTAGACCGCAACCAGGAGTGGCGCCTGAGGACCACCGCCGACGCCATCCCTCTAGCAGCAGTGTCAGCAGCGTGGCTCCCAGCGTTCATCTGCTGCTTAGACAGCCTCACAGCCTCCGTCTGTAGCAGGGACACCACAGCCTTCTGCTCAGGAGGGAGGTCCCGGGTATAGGATGCCAACTTCTCCCAGAGGTACAGCTGGTACCCTGCCATGATGGTCTGGTAGTTGGCAATCCTCAGACCCAGCGAAGCGACGATGTATTGGCGCCTGCCCATGGCATCAAGCTTCTTGCCCTCTTTATCGGCAGGCACCGAGGAGTGACCCGATCGTCGGGGGTTGAACTCCTCTGTGACCAAGGAGGAAGGTGGAGGGTGTTTCACCAACGCCGGCCAGGTGCCCTGCTTGATCTTGTAAAGCTGCTCGATGCGCTTGGACGTTGGAGGTTGATCACAGGGCACCTGCCACACCTTCTCCACAATCTCCTCAATACCCTCGAGCATGGGGAAGCCTACGTACGCCGGATTATCTCCATAGATACGTTTGAGGAGCTTGTCCTTGGTCTGGGGAAGTGCCGAAGAGATGTCCATCTCGAGAGCCTTGGCCATCCTTGCCATCTGATCGGCGTAGATGCGGAGGTCCTCGAATGGCGAGTCCGCAGATGCCACTAGCTCCTCAGCCGGCGATGGTTCGGACCAGGACTCCGACTGGTAGCCGCCAAAGCTCTCGACATCCTCCTCATCGGAACCGAGCTGGGATTCCGGAACCTGGAGCGGAGGGGGAGCCCACGCCGACCTCGACGTCGAAGGCCTCGGTTCCGACACGGAGAAGCCCGCAGGTGCCCCCTCCCATTGGCAACGGTATGGCGAGGGGAGGTAGGAAGCTTGCCGATGCCGGGACGCAGTGGACCGGACTGATCGGACACTGTCCCCGGAACCATGCCGCTCACGACCGACCAGAGGTGGAGACGGACGGACAGGCGACGGACGGCTCCGACGAGGAGATGGGCTCGGTTCCAGCCTCGGCGACCGAAGGGCAAGCGATGGTCGGCTCCGACGGTGCGGGCTCGGCTCCGGCCCCGACGAGAATTCCGCGGGCACCGTCTCGAAGGCCATCGGATCCGGCACCTGCACGGAGATGTCCTCTGGCTCCGGGGAGCCCAGATGAGGGGAAGGCGTGTGAGGAAGCACGATGACCTCCTCCTGAGGAGCGGGACGCGGCGACCGATGGTGCTTGGTCTTTTTCTTCTTCTTCGGTGGTTCCGAAGAAGAACTCGGAACCGACGCGCTCCTCGCCTTCGAAGGGGACCTCGGCTTCGACCTCTTAGGCTTCGTCGGAACCGATCCGGCCGTCGGTTCCGACCGGGGACTCGGTACCAGGATCCTCGGTTCCGAAGCTGGTCTCGGATCCGACCTGGTAGATGAAGCGCTACGGGGCGGCCGCACCGGTCCCTGCGCTGGAGAGGCCGCTCTCGACGCCGAGGTACTCGGGGGACGCGGTTTCGACCCCGACCTCGCGGAGGCCACTGAGCCAGCTCTGGAATGCCGTTCGGCAGAGGGGCTTGGGCCGGCCTTGGAGGAGGGCAACGGAGCGCCTCCGGACATGACCTTCTGCCACAGGGAGGAATTCAATCGGGCCTTGCGCTCCTGCCGGGCCTTGCTGGTGAAGCCCTGGCAAATTTTACAGGCCGTCACATTATGGGTCTCTCCCAAACAGAACAGGCACAGTTCATGGCCATCGGTTTTGGCCATTTTCGTGTGGCATTGGAGGCAATGCTTGAAGAGAGCCTTTGAGGCCATCTTCAGGGGCACGCGAAAGGAAGGTCAAAAACAGTCCGAGTCAAATTACCGAGTCCACAACAATGTCCAAAACGAGATCCGAAGAATAGTCGAGGTCACGAAGTCCGAAGTCAAAAGCCAAGCAATCAGTCAGAATAAAGCACGAAGCACAAAAAAGCACAGAGCAACGAAGCTCACGTTCTCTCCAAGCGGCGGCAAGAAGAGAACTGAGGGAAGGGGCCGTTGGTCGCTGGAGGATCACGTGACCGTTTGGGCGGGAAAACGGTCGCTGAGGCGCGCGACAAACGGCCCCTTCGGAGCCATGGAAGCTCTAGAAAATTCTCCGGCGGCTGGCCTGCGCCTGCGCAGTCCCATGTGTGGAGGCACAGAAGAACGAAGATGAACAGCTTGTTACTTACCTGATTATGATCATCCACTGTAGAAAGGAGTGGTGGGGATGGAAGCGTGGTGGGATCTTGCTCGCCACTGCTGTGTTTTCTGTGGGGATATTTATTCAATGAGAAAATATGGTTTGTTAACCCGATCAGCTAAAAGACAGAGTTTTAGGACAACCAAGGTAGGAAAAATACTGTATTCAGTATGTCGAAATATCTTTATAATACACAAGGAAGAGGGAAGGGTGATGGTAATTCCCCCCAAATAACTGAGAGCTAAGGATGATTCTGACACGACATACAATGCTGACACAGTGCTCTCGCAGCTATGAGAGGTCATGGGCTAAAACACACTCTTGATCACAGCACTCAAGGACTGGGAGTCATTAACAGTCAAGTTTTGCGCATCCACAACACCCCAATATTTAATGCTGTATTCTTCTCAAAAGAAATGCAGAAAGACCGGGCCTTGGTGTGCTCCCTAGCTTCAAGCTTTTGCACCGGCATATGCTGCCCGAAACTCACACAAAGAAGCCCTTCATCTCCAAAACGTTGATAGAAATACCATGGAGAAGTTGTGTTGTGTTTCAAAAACAAAACTACTTTATCTTTGGCCTGTGGCAATGATGAAATTATTCCAACATCTCAAGAAGTTGCCCACCTTCCTAGAACAGAGCGGATGTTACAGGAAACAGCACTCAGGAGAGTCACTGGTGTAGCCATTGAGTAGCATTAGAGACTCAAAAGTTGATTTTCTGACTGGTGTTTCACAGCAGCGTGTGCATGCAACTGGGAACTGAGCCTACGTGTATAACAAGATCAGGCCTGCATCTTCAAACGTATGTTTGACACAAATATATGTGCCTCCTTCCCCATGATCTAGAACAGAGTATAGGAACAGGCTTGCATCTGCAACAGAAAAAGACCTCGCCCCATACTGCATTTCCTAACTCTCTAATGCATACTAAGGACCAAGAGCAGTAAGACACAGATGAAACCTTAGATTAAAAAAAAACCCTGATGAATCAGAGATGGTGCCTCAAACTTCCTGTCTCTGAGTTACTGCCCTTCCTAATTTCAAATAACTAAATAAAGCAATTCACAGACACGCTCTGAAAAACTCCCGTCTTCCACATCTAGTTTGCTTTGTGACTCAAAACAGTCAAAATGTTAAGGCATAGATCCAGAGGAGTTAGCTGTGTTAGTCTGCAGTAGCAAAATAGCAAAGAGTCCAGTAGCACCTCTAAGACTAACCAACTTTATTGTAGCATAAGCTTTCGGAAATCACAGCTCTCTGCATCTGACAAAGAGAGCTGTGGCTCTCGAAAGCTTATGCTACAATAAAGTTGGTTAGTCTTAAATGTTAAGGCAGCAAGCAGTACACTCTGCCTGGTGCTTCAAAAACCACCACGCAACCTCTCAACACATCCTCAAGGGGATGGGCTTTCAGCATCAACTTTAGGCTATTTAGCTCTAGAAGGTTACTGGTTATGCTCTGTACAGGTAATGTACATATTTGCAGAGAGATCATGTAGCACCAGAGATTCTGCATCGACAACAAGTCAAAGGGATCCTCTGCTCACCTTCTTTGCTTGACTGCAGCAATGATGTCTGGCCCTGAGAACATGGAAAACAAACTGTCTCCATTGGCAGAGGAGGTCTCATCGCTGGAGCTGGCAGAATCGCCCTGAGTACCCGACCAGCTGCTGGTCATCTCACTAAGAGAAGGCAACAAAGGAGCAGTCAGAATATGTGTAGGGATACAAGTGCTCAGAGGCGAAATTAACATTTTATTATGATTCAGGAGTCCCTGTCTGACACTCAAACTTCTTTGGGCAAGAAGGAAAACCTTAAAACATGTTCTTAATTAAAAAGGCCAAACTGAACAACCCAGTCTCTTCATAATAGGGTCTTAAAATATTTATCTTGTGGCTTTTGCTTCTGGTATTCATATCCATTCCAATCCTGACCATATTCACACCAAAGCTCTTTAGAAGCAATGTTAACAGCCTCAATAACAAAAGCAGAGCACCCACACATCACTGCAGCATTCCATTTGGAAGTCCACCAATCAATAAAATTACTTCATCTAGTGCTACAGGCCCTGTAGCGCAGAGTGGTAAACTGCAGTACTGCAGTCCAAGCTCTGCTCACAACCTGAGTTCGATCCTGGCAGAAGCCGGGTTCAGGTAACCAGCTCAAGGTTGACTCAGCCTTCCATCCTTCTGAGGTCAGTAAAATGAGTACCCAGTTTCCTGAGGGTAAAGTGTAGATGACTGGGGAAGGCGATGGCAAACCACCCTGTAACAAAAAGGCTCCCCCTATGGGTCGGTGCTTGCACCTTTTACCTAGTGCTACAGAAAACCCTTGTTAAGCAAAGAATAAATTAGTAAAGTTGTACATTTGTTTGCAAAGTTGACTGTAATGAAAGATCACTACAGGTGGCTCCTTACCCTTCTGTAAAGTACTCAGGGAAGGGCCAGGTTCTGTGCGGGTCATCAGGATGAGGCCAGTTGCTACGTGCATTGCTGGGGCGACGGAAGTGCTGTGCTTGCCTTTTCTGTTGCATGGCCTGGCTGACCCCAGCCACATAGCGGGCAAACTCTGGATCAGATCCAACTGGATGTAAAAACAGAATACTGACAGTTGACACATTTGGCTATTCCTACTACAATTATCCCCTCATCTAATCCTCTGAACTCAGTTCTCTACCCCTCAAAAAGAAAAGACAGACACATCACACACATACCCCACAATGTAAACTAGTCAGCAATCAGGCATGTTTGTTCAAGTGCTGCATATTAAGCACTTAGCCAGAAAGTGACTTATGGGCAGGGAAGCAGAATGTGCTGCGTAAAGAGAATGAGGTTGAGGGAAGAGGCCAAAAAGTGGTGTCTGGCCATCGTTATGTCCACCTGCAGAGGTAACAATGCCATTCAGCCAATCAAAAACAGTTCTCAGAGGCACAGGAGGCCCCTTGGTGAGCTTTCTGTTCGTATGTCCATTCATGCCTTTCCCCACCCACCCAGATACCCTCACAGTCTCTCCTAGTGTGGCTGTTCCAGAGCCCCCTCCTCCCCAACCGGAGCCAGAACAGTGTCCACATCCATTCAAGAGACAGAGATCACTTGCAAATCTCCTTCTGTGTGTCCCCCTGCTTGACAGCTTTGCAGTGCTTCAAGCTTACAGGCAGAAAAACTGTTTTAAAAGTACATTCTTGTGGCTAACGGAGATTACTCTTCTCAGTAAAGTGAGACTGGACTGAAGAGTATCTGAAGGGAGCATGTCCAAGAAAGCAAAAGGCATGCAAGCATTCCTTCAACAGTCCTTCCCTCAACTAACTCGCCTTAAGGAATCTAAAGAAGACAAAACATGTTCAATTCTGCCTAGCTAAGTAAAGCCAAATACTAACGAGGAGAACACATGCGAGGAACAGGGGAGGTTGCATTGTGCTTTACGAGCAGGACGTCCTTTCACAGGGCAACCAGGATTATTTAAGAGAGTCCAATAGAACACACCAAAAGCAGCTGCAGTCCCCAGCGTGCCTGGATGGAGATACACGCAAAGCAGGCTTCCCCTTCTTATTACCTCCTCTTCTCAAGGCATCAAGGAAATGGCCCATGAGAAAGAGAAAGGAAGGAGCAGTGCTCTGGATTAAGCATGTAGCAGGATGGAGGGGATTTATGATTTCAACCACTTTTAAATCTAAAATTGTATCTCTTCAGTGCAGCGGCAAGGCAGAAATATAGAAAAAATCCTACTACAAAACACACTTTTGTCGAAGTTTCTGCAAATGGGGAGTGGAGAGGAATGCCAGCTTGTCCAAACTGGTGCCACAAGGCAGGATTGTTTACATTTCAATGCACCCCCTCCTTCCATACACACACGTGTAATGACAGCTGCCCAGGAGGCCCACTCTAGCAACAGACCGCTTTCCAAAATATGTCTGAGCTCAGCCAGTGCCAACGCAGGACACAATATGGAAGACCCTTTGCATGGAATAAAAGGGTCTTCCACACATGGCCCCCTCCCATTCTTACAGGCCCACAGAGGCAACTCCTCACATCTAATCCTCCTCCACACATACAGACACACTAGGAGAGACTGTGAGAGTATCTGGGTGGGGAAAGGCATGAATGGACATATGAACAGAAAGCTCACCAAGGGGCCTCCTGTGCCTCTGAGAACTGTTTTTGATTGGCTGAATGGCATTGTTACCTCTGCAGGTGGACATAACGATGGCCAGACACCACTTTTTGGCCTCTTCCCTCAACCTCATTCTCTTTACGCAGCACATTCTGCCCAGAGTAAAGTAGGCACAGCATGAGAACTTCTGTTCTCCTACTCCTCTGTTCTCCCTGGAAACTGGGCAGCCTCCTCTTCTCTGCCCCTCTCCAGCCTTTACCCTACTAGATTCATACCAAATGCAATACTGGGAGTTACATGATTGGAGCTCCCAGTTTTTCAAAAAAACTGTAATGAGCAGACACAAATGGACCCAATTCTGATAAGAATCTGTTTTTTTGGTGGGGGGGTTAAGCCTTCTCTCCTGATGCCAGGTGTTTTAAAACCACCGACACCCCCAGGCATCAGAATAGGGCATCTGCTCCTTGTAGGTTTTTAAAAAGCTGGAGACTGATATGCCAAACAATCACAGTTTGGCCTGTGTGCAGGGCGGGAGGGGTGAAAGAGAGTGCCTTTCAAACTGTGCCAGAAAATTTTAGTTATTTTCCCTGCTGGAACCGCACAATGGGTGCTCCTCTTCTCCAGAGAAGAAGGTAAAGAGCAAGGGCAAGGGCTGTCACTGGAAGACCTGCCTTTGGTTTAAGGATGCAGCTGGGACAAATGGGGAGCTTCTGCACCTGAGCGCAGAGGAAGAGCATGGCGGACTACACTATTTCCCAGTCACAGAATCAGGGGAGGGGACAAGCTGAGTGGACTCAGATCAGCTGTTCTGCTAAAGGTATTGTTAGGGGAGACCTGCTCCGTAGTAGTATCTGGGTAACTAGTGGTATGCTGTCTCCAAGAATGAGTGTTTCATTTTAGGTCATCATCCGCCACAGAGACTTTCTTCCCCAAATGTGTTGAATTATTTTTTCGAATCCATTGCAGGACTGGCACACACATTTCCCATTTGCCACAGGTTTCTTCTGCTTTCTATCACTTCTAAAAAGTAGGGTATGGATGGGAGACCAGCCCACTCAGGTTAAGTGCCCCATTACCGAATGGCAGCAACGCACTGGGGGAAGAGGAATGTGAACTACCTATGCTTGTTGTAAGGATCCCAACCACCCGGAAGGTGCAGCGAATCCACTGGCAGACGACAGTCTACCTTCTCTGCCCACTTCTGCTTTACGAAGAGCCTTACGAACAGAACTGGGAAGCAGCCCAGGAGTCATTCCTCTCTCCCCCGTTCCAGACAGTCGTTTCTAACTCACAATGCACAGTAATGGTGTTCATTACATCATCATCTAGTGTTCAAAATCGAAGTGCCAGAAAAAATCTCACATTAAGTACGGGGAAATTTTAAATGGTATCTAAGCACTTTATAGTTCTAAAAGCGAGCCAGTTTGTATCTTTTCTTTCCCATCGCCTCCAGACGGAGGACTCAGAGCGACTACTGCCACTGAACATGCTCAAGCCCACTTCCCAATACACATGCAGAAGCCACCGGAATGCGCACACACCCGCGGGGTCGAAAGGCAGGAACTCTCCCAGCATCCCGAAGATTCCATCGTTTTGGTCACGATTCGGCCACGTGTTGTTTCGAGGTCCTGGCGGCTTCTGTCCCAACATCTCTGACATCATGTTGTCCATGTAACTGTTCACCAGGCCCAAACTATACAAATCGGAGCTTAGATCAGAAAAGGCATGACTGCTCCACTGAGGCATGTGAGATAATCCCGGACTGACAGTCTGGGCTGGCTGCTGGCTGGAACCAGTTGGCCACTTGCCAGGGGGACGCGGTGGCGGCTGCTGCTGCTGCGGCTGCTGGGGCCCAATGGGTTGAAGCAGATGCTGATAAAATTGCATTTGTTGCTGCTGCTTTTGTGGCTGTTGCGACAGCCCTGGCTGAAGATGGTGCAAAGGTGTGTGAGATGAAGACTGCTGCTGCATGGCTGCGGGCTTCTGCTCTGCTACGGCCGAAGATGATGCAACGGAGTTTCTTCTTTTTACCAGTGGGGAGGTCTGCTGAGATTTGCCCATATTGAAACCGGAGAGGAAATCTATGACCTCCTGCATTTCCTGGTCAGTTGGTAAATTCATGCCTTTGGCGTCCTTGCCACTGTCAGCTTTGCCGATGTCCCGTCTGTCAAGAAGGAACCCATTGACAGCCTGCTTGCTTGGGCTCTGCCCTGGCTGCGCTGACTCTACTGCCCTGGGGAAGTTACCGATGTTCAGAATGCTTTGCAGCCGTGTGTCCGTGTTGTTGGGCATTTTTGCTTTGTCCTCCGAGTTGTTCGCTATAAAAAGGTTTTTGGAAGGAGTACTAGGAATGGAGTAGCTCCCACTGTTGCTTGAACTTGCACAAGAGGTTTTCTTTGTAAACCGTGACGTCAGCTTGGAGAAAGTCTTTTGCAAGCCACCTGTTGATTTGCTTCCATTTCCAGGTGGCAAGTCAATGTGGCTCCCAAAGTCACAGATCTCACGCTGGAGCTGGATCTGAATGCAGGGCAAAGCTTGCTCCCTGTTTTAACCAAAAATAACCAGACATCATTGCACAAGCTGATGTTTTTATACAAATCAGGTATGAGACATGCAATTTGGGATTCTCAGTAATGTATGATAGTGCATTAAAAAAATCAAGGGCTGATAAAAAATAAGAAGCACGATGTAAAGCACTGGGTTAGCCAGCATAGATGCTAGTTCATAATTTCCTCAGGCAGAGAGCAAGAGGTTGCCTTGAAAAGCTCCAATATCAATTAGAATGAACAACACTGAACTTCTGAACAGAGATGTTTAAGCTACAAAAACGCTGCAACAAATGATGTTGAGCTCCATTTCCCCCCCAAATCCTCATGTGCCTCTCTATTGAAAGAAAAGGGTCCAATAAGACTAGGGCCCTGTAAGATTGTTCCCTTCACGCTTTTCTCTGGTCAGTGGGGAGGCTTCCTCCAATGTAGTGCTTACCTCCTTTCCGCTGGCATTTCTCCATGACTTAAGGCTCCTTGACAAACTTTGATCTTGTGCACACAGAAATGCAAACAGCAGAGGACATCAGGAGCTGCAGTGCAGGAAAGCCTCCCCAGGAGCCACAGAAAAGCAAAAAGGGAATAATGTCACAGGACCCCCAAGCTTTATCTTTTTGGGTGAGGACAGGGAACGTGGGGATTTGGGGAGAAACTCTGAAATAAAGGAGGAATGTTTCTGGGGGAAATGGAACATATAGGGATTATTTCATTAGGTGGGCAAGTATTTCCCTGCCTGGAGTACACACAACCTCCAACAGGAAAGAATATAAGTTAGAGACTGCTAGAAACAACCTTGGATGAAGCAGCCAGAAGAAGCAAAATCTTGCGACTGCATACAGGGAAGCCCTCTCCATGCACACAGGGTGGTGGCTAAACTCATTTGAAGCTCGGAGAGTTAAGAAAACGGGGACAGTCCCATTATCCTGCGCCACCAGTCCCAGTGGTATTTACATTATTTTATTGCTGTTCTTCAATGCTTACAATGTGGGGGAGTGAATCATTATTCAGGCATCCCATCTTCCCTGCCTTACTGACACCTGGCTGGGTCTGTTTCTAATCATCTTGTACTGAATGGATACTTAAGAATTGGTCCCTGTTGAACAGAGCAACTGGAATCTCTAAAGATCTCGGCTGAAAGAATGTACTCAGTGTCTTAACAAACCTGATGTAGAATGTGTGGGACTGATAGCCCATTGAAAGTGGCCAGCAGGTCATCTAAAAACCAACATTTTCCTACCTGTACAGTTTCCATTTTGCCCAAATAATTAAGGGAGACATTTATTACTGACGCTTTCCAGGCTGCAGCACCTCCATGACTGAACATCATTTTTCAAGCACATATCCAGCTTATGAAGACTACTTTCCAATCCACATTTTTCAGACATGTATATGCAGCAGGATGCCATGTTAGAACCAGACCCAAACTCTGCTGAAATTATACTAAACTCTTATGGTCAGGACATTCATCTACCTTCTCAATGCAGCAAATAAAAGGCAACTTGGCACAAATTTGGACTTAACCCATTGATGTAATAAAGACCACATTTTCTTGTTGTGCTTACAAATTCAGCAATCTGATGCAATTTGTTTCCAGATGCACAAGATTGTTGGTCAAGTCTCATTTGCTTTCTTCTAAGGAAAGGAATGACCTCTACTGTGTTGGCTCTTCTTTATCGCCCTCTCTCTGACAACAGATGTATACATCTCTCAGGATGAAGTCTAGGCCCAATCAGAGCCATTTCAGTATGTGAATGGAAAGAAGCGCTTCTCTATTACAGAGTTTCGTAGCACCTTTGCACCAAAGCTTTCTACCCACAAGCTACACTTGGCATATTTTTGCTGCTTGCTGACAGATCCTGTCCCCAGCTTCTTAATTCACATTCTGCCATGCAATGAATGACCTCTACGTAACTCTCGTGTGTGTAAAGTGGCGTCAAGTGGCAGCTAACATATGGCAACTAAATGGGGTTTTCAAGGCAAGAGACGAACACAGGTGTTTGCCATGGCCTGCCTCTTCGTAGGGACCCTGGACTTTCTTGGTGGTCTCCCATCCAAGTACTAACAGGATCATGCTAGCCAGGATCATTTCTATTTGGGAAAGGTGCAGTACAAACCAAAAGCCTGCCCACCTTCCTTCCTTCCACCGACTTAGGTCAAACACTGCGGTATAGAGAACGTCTACCAGCCCCAAAGTCTTCTCCGGATCCAGGCTTCTCTGTAGCAGAGACATTGTTGCAGGATCTTCTTTTAGGCACCTAAAGAACACAGGATTTAATACAGACTCCTGTAGATACTGATCGCACACTCAAGCAAATATTTAATTTCAGCATTTAATGCACACGTTCTCTCTCTCTCACACACACACACACACACACACACTCACTCACTCACTCACGCCTGCATTTTTCAAAGAAATTACCAAGTTGATGGTACTTGAACCACGATTTTGGAACCTTCTAAACTGATCTGTGGTGCATAGGCCTCTTTGTTTTCAATCTGTGCTGTGTCCACAACCACCTAGCAAAGTTGAGAGGGAAAAGAGTAAGCATTCAGTATCTCAATGATGAACTCTGTTTTCCAACCTAGAATAAAAAAAATCTTCCCAAGCTATTAAGGGAAACAACAGCACCAGCCTCCTGGCAACAATACCCCCCCCAGGAGCTTGACATGACATGTGTGGGGTAGCTAGTCAGTGTGGCGTAGTGGTTAGAGTGTTGACTAGAATTTGGAAGACCCAGGTTTGAATCCCTGCTCTGCCATGGAAGCTTGCTGAGTGACCTTGGACCAGCTACACACCCTCAGGTAACCTACCTCATAGGGTTGTTCTGAGGACAAAATGGAGAGGAGAATGGTGTAAGCTAATCTGGGTTCCCAGTGGGAGAAAGGTGGGATAAAAAAACAAAGTAAATAAATAAATAGTTAGCACTAGCTAACTAAGGGGCACAGGCAGGGAATTTCAGTTTGAGAGGAAAAAAGTCTACCTCTATTCCCTGTAATGAATCCACAAGTTTTAATGTTTGAAAAAGGACACTGTTAAAGGTTCTTTAGCCATCAACAAGCTAAGCAGCTTTTCCTTTTGTACTTCTTTTAGGAAACCAAATCTACTTCCAATTTCTTGGAAAACGTTTATGTCCTACTCACCCCTGAAATTTGCTGCACAAGATTACGAAAACCCTCCTTTATAGGATTATCATTCTACACTCTGGCTAGAGAATTTTCAGTTGTTGCTAAATTTAGAGTGGGAGCTTCTAAGTTTTGCAACTCACTGAAACATCATGGGGAAGGCAACATTTCAATGGTATAGGCCAGCAACATTTGCGTGGAAGCAGAGGTGCTTTGCCAACTTAGGTTTCATTTTATCTGAGCGAACTGAACTCAAAATACAGGCAGTGAACCTTTCTCACACCCAGCCTAGGAAATGGCTCCTGATAGCCATTGTTCTTACCTCGCAGATGTTTCCTCCCAACGCTCCCACCCACGGAACAATCTAAACAGCGGAAGAGGCTCTCTCTAGGATGCAACGCAAGTAGAATTTAAACACACAGATGAAACCGTTTCTAACCAGCATGAAGAGACCAAGGCAGTTTCTGCCCAAATAATAAAGCCCCTGCTCTGACCAGATTGCAATTTATAACATTTTTATCCCACCCTGAGAAAAACTTCTGAGGCAAGTTAGGCTGAAGGAGAATGAATAGCCTGAGGTCACCCAGTTAAATTCATAGTGAGCTGGGAGATTTGAACCTGGATTTCCCCCGTTCTAGTCCAACACTCTAACCACTACCTCACTCTAGCATACCGTAACATTGCATACAGAAGAACTGAGGAGGACCAAACAAGATGCGATTAGAGGATCCAAGTATATGCTAAACCCTGTCCCCTTATCCCATCCCTGTTTTGCACTGCTGCATTTCACTGTATGAAACATTAGCATCAGTAGCGAACTGGGGCTGGAAGCAAGAGTCAGATGTGGAGAACTCTGCTGCAAAACTGTGGACCACTGCAATACAAAGCACATGAGGAACAGTTCCAGCAGTCCCCTTCTTGCACACACAATATCAAACTCATTCCGTTCCAATCCCCCATTTTGTGTGTGAATGGGCAGACATGCATGGGTCCACTGCTGCATCTAGTTTGACCCTAAAGGAAAACACTGGATATCAAAAGGTCGAAGGAAAGAACAGAGGGCAGGTTACTTGCCGTTTTGCATAGGCAGTGATTGAAAAGGATGAGATGTGGACTTTCCCTTCGACCTACTGTGGAAGCTTCTGCAGGGCCACTGCCTTGGAGGGCTCCCAGCAGCCACAGCAGACTGAAACAAGTGGACTTGCAGAACTGCCACAACCACAGTGACCACTTGTTTCACAGCAGGCCACAGTTGCTCGAACATCCTCATCTGCCCCGAATGTCAATTTAGTAAAACTTTTAAAAGTTCCAGGGAAACCTGAAACAAACTGAAACTGCACTCCCATTGCTTTTCTACATTTACCTCCCCCCCCCCCCCCCCGCAACAGCTATTAGTTGTTCCATAGGTCAAAACATACAGGTACTTACCAGCCCAGCTTGGCCAAAGAGCAACTGTACTGCAGTTTTACACGCTCCTCGCCATGTGGAAGGACAAACCTGGTTCAGTATTTCAGTCACAGGAGAGTCATCCCTTGGGGTCACTCCATTATGGCAGCCAGTTTCTTTGATCAGCTGTATCATAGTGTGCTGCGAAATAAACCCAAAATTTTAAAAATGAACTGCTGACCATGAAACAAACAAAACAGTAGATCACATGTATGCACTGGCATGAACACACACAATGGCTAAAATGGACATAAGCCTCCCACTTTTGAGGACTGCAGATTTCAATCAATGTTCCTCTAATTATGACAGCTCAGCTTCATAGCCAGTAAAGCTGTCAAGATTATATATAAAAACTCTGATGTGCATAGGCACGGTATAACAGCAACAAGAACTGATTGACTGGATTTCTAGCCCGCCCTCCCCGCAAGCAGGCTCGGGGTGGGTTACAATCATAGATAAATTACAACAAATAAAACCAGTAAAATCAGTACCAACATGGATTTCAACATTCCAGGTAGTGCACCCTTCCCCCTTCCCCTGCCCACCATACACAAGGGAAGAAAACGGTGGAGGTGTGGGTTGGTGAACCTCTAACTTCTCTAACTGGAGTGTCTAGCTGGAGTGTCATGGGCTATGGGAAGCAGCAAGGAAAAATCTTGGACAGTGATGACAGGCAAATGGGAGAGATATTCACTGAACTGGATGGCTTGGGCCCCAAATTGCTTTTCTAGCAGCATAACACCTATTTCGGTGATAGAACTGCACTTCTGTTGGTGGATGAAGGGGCAGTGATTTCTGCCCATTTCCCCCTCCCACTTCCCACACTATTCCTGAAGGTCCACGGACACATGCAACCACGATTTCAGGGGACAGAGATGGCTACAATGGAGGCAGGGCCAAGGAACTTGCGTTCCTGTACTGCTCTGCTTGCGTTAACATCCAAGTTAATATGTGTAGTAATACTACACACACTATTTGTGAACAAAAAGATTAGAATGTTTTGCAGATTGTTAACTATAGGTGTGATGTGTATTAACAAACCATTGCAAGCTAACAAGCTTTTACCCAAATAATAAGCTATTAAAACTATGTAATCTACAGTGGATACGGTATCAAACAAGGGCAAAAGGAGATGAGGTACTAGGGGAAGTGTCATTGAAACTGACATTTTAAAAACTCTTAAAAACAGCCACTGAGTCACCCAATTCAGAATGAGGATGTAGTAGTGGGGAGAGGAGCTAACCTTTCCCCCATAGCTGCTGTTTTCCTAATACAAATCCACTCCACCCTCAGTTGCTATTAGCCCTACAGGGAACACGTGAGCAATAAGGCTACCTTCTACCAAGTCAGATCATCGGTCTATCAAGGATAGTATTGTTTACTCTGAGGGGCTGCAGCTCTCCAGAATCTCAAGTTTTCACACACCTAATCCTTTTCACTGAAGATGCCAGGGACTGAACTTTGGCCAGCTCGAAAGGGGAGATGGGAGATTTACATTAGGGAAAAGGTTACCCTTCCACATACCAGAACACCAAACCCACAGAAGTTCCAGTGACTGATCTCCTCAAGTCCTACCTAGCTTGGCCTTAAGATCACCATGTCTGAAAAGTCTTAGATCAAAATGGGTAGCTATGTCAGTCTGTCTGTAACAGTAGAAAAGAGCAGGAGTCCAATAGCACCTATAAGACTAGCAAAATTTGGGGTAGGGTACGACTTTTCCTGAGTCACAGGTCACTTTCTCAGATAAAGCTAGAATGTGAGTCCATCTGTCCTTATATCTTGATGAGGGTTTCAGATGCTGAATGACCAAAGCAGGTGAATGACAATAGCAGGCGTGATTGGATAGGGTGGGGTATGCAGAGGGGTGGTGGGTGTGGAGAAATCAGCATTGGTAATGAATCAGGAAGCCTAGGTCTCGATTCAATCCAGGTGGATGCATTGTCTTGAGCTTTATCATCAGTTGCAATTCAGCAGTCTATCTTTCTAATCTCCCTTTGAAATTCCTCTGCAGGATCACTAATATTTTTAGGCCAGCAACTGAATGTCCTGGAAGGTTAAAATGTTCCCGCACTGGTTTCTGAATGTGTGTTTTCTGATGTCAGACTTATGTCCATTAATTCTTTGTTGAAGGGACTGGCCAGTCTGTCCAACACAGAGGGTGGAAGGGCATTGCTGCCACGTGATGGCATAAATCACATTGGAGGAGGAGCAGGAGTAGGAACCTGAGATGGTACGGCTGATGTTGTTGGGTCCACTGATGGTGTTGCTGGGATCTATATGAGAGCAAAGTTGGCATCTTGGTTTATTGCAGGCTTTGGTATCGGAGTCTATGTTACTGTTAAGTAGTTTAACATTGCAGGTGAGTCGTTGTTTCAGGTTAGTAGGCTGTCTGTAAGCAAGACATTGTTGCCCGCCCCCCGCCCCCGCCAGTGCCTGTGTGAGGGAAGTGTCAGAAGCCAGCATGGGTTGTAGGTCATTAATAATGTGTTGAACTGGTTTGAGTTGTGAGCTGTAGGTGACCACTAGCAGTGTTCTGTTGTTATTTTCTTTGGGCTTATCTTGTAGCCAGCTGTCCCTGGGTAACATTCTGGCCTTTTCAGTCATCCTTCTCACCATGTTAGGGGGATAGTATATTTACAAAAATACCTGCTGCAGATCCTTCAAGTGAGTATCCCTGTCTGAGGGGTTGGAGCAGATGCGATTATAGTGTAGGGCTTGGCTATACATAATGGATTGCTTGATGTGGTAGCTAGAGGCATGTAGATATGTTTGCTGATCTGTCAGTTTCCGGTATAATGTGGTACTTATGTGTCCCTCGTGTATTCGTACTATGGTATTCGGGAAGTTTATTTCTTGTGTAGAGTGATTCATAGCTGAGGAGAAGCATCACTCTGTGACACATGCAAACAAACTACCTCCACATAAGGCCCTGAGAGTATAAGTCTTTTGGAGAAAGTTCTCAGCAAGTTGTTAGCACAGCATGACAAAGCAGACAAGAGGAACCCTCCAGGGCCAGAAGTCTGCTATGGAAGCAAGTTACAGCTTGTGAAATGCAAGTAGCTTTTCTGGACCACAATTTCACCTGTAATCCAGTACTTCCTAACCACCTCTATACTTTCCTTTTTCTCCTGAATGCGTTTGCAAAGTTGGCACAACTTTTATAGTGTTTGCTTTGCCAATCAACATTTGACACAGAACTTAACATTTGTGCAAAAGTAATGCTAAGCTTGACAAAACTTGAATGTCATTACCGTTTTCAATTTCAGGTTGTCTGCTGCAGATTCATTAAAGGATATTCCTTTCAGGAAGTGTGCACCGATCTGAATGGGAACTGTTGGGAGTTCACACTGGATTGGCTGAGGAGGAGTCTGTCTCCGACCAGCTTGTTGGGCTTCGGCATCACTGCAGCAGCCCTGAAGGGGCAGAACACCAAATGCTCAAGTCAAAGATCTGCCTGCAACAAATTCAGCAATGTCTCAGCTGAAAGAAAGAAATCGCTCTTACCTGCAAACTTGCTTCAATAGCTTTTGGGTTCAAATGGAAGCCAGCCTTCATTGCATATTCACAGTGACCCAAACTCTCCAATGCGATTTTATATGCCTGGTTTTATAATACACAAACCAAAGAACTAAATCAAACAAAAGGGCAAAGTGTATTTTTTTTAATGTAAAAACCTTGACATTTTAAAGGACACATTATCCATGAGCACCTTTGCTTACAGAGATATCCCACCATTCCAGAAAAGGGCAAGCTTTTGTCCTCAGGATGAAATTCATTAAAATATTAAAATATTAATATCCTGCCTTTCCCTGTGGTTCAATGCATCTTACAAGTAACAAATTTAAAACATTATGAATAAAGCTCCCAAAAACTTTTACCCTCCCAAATGTACTCTGCAGTCTATACCCCATTAAGAGTCCTAGCCAATAGAATGAACTTACAGTGCCTCCTCAAAATTTCTAGACACATCATTCCCCTCACGGTCTCAAGGAGGCCCTTCTACAAAGTGGGGGCAATAACAAGTATGCACAGGCTCTCATGGACACCAAGTGGGCTACCCTAAGCAGGAGAACTACTAGCTAGTGGCGATCTGAGGACTGCAACTGGCACATGCGATTATATAGGAAGAGACCCTCTTCTAGACAGAAATAACTTTAAAAATACCAAGCTGGAAATGATTTGTTTGAGAAATATCTCTCTGGACATAATTTTCTAACCATTCCCTTTTTAGCTTTTAGACTCTTAGTAGGCAACAATCCCCATCCCGCCCAAGTTGCAATATAAAGAAAATGAAAGCACAGATGCAGCTGACCTGCAAAGCACTGTCTATTTTCAAGTTCAGTTCTTTCAGCTGGTGCTCAGGAATTGCCACACTTTGGGAACAGAAGAGCTGTTGGACTTCAATTCCGGCTAGACAGCCATCACAACCTCTCTCTCTCAGCCGTGATGTGGCCTTTAAGCAAACCAGGTAAAGTATGGACAAGACAAAAACAGCAATGGTTCAAAACTGGCAGAATAAACTTTGAAGCACTATAAAGTTGCTCTGATAAAGGCAAGAAGGAAAGAGTTCGCTTTAGATTATTTACTGCAGTTAAATATCACATTAGCAGGCTTGTTATTTTTCTAAAGAGAAAAGGGCAGCAGTAGAGGAATTTTCAACATAAACCTGGTTAAGAGCCAACCCTACTTACATTAATCAATAAAATTAACGTATGTGCCAGTGTAACCCTTAACCATGTTAAAGCTGAGGGATGGGAAAGGAAGATGGGAGAATCTGGGGATGGAATGTGTCGTATCATGTTAAAGGGCTGCGAAGTCTGCACTGGCCCTACATCTTTGTCTTCCATACTGTCTACAGCAAGGTCCTGGAGATCATTCATAAACTGGCACTGAGGCCACACTCTATTCTTGTCTGAACAGTCCAGGAACAGGAATCTACATCCTGTAGATTCCACAGCTAAAGCCAAATCTATAGCTAATGCTATCGCTTAAAGTTTGGCAAGCTGCTTCACAGAAAACTTTAAAATTCCACGTTCTTCAAGCCATTTATAAACCCTACAGGATCATAACTGGTAGTTCTTGGATTCACCAAGAGTTTGCTTGCTGACCTACACTTGGATTTCCAATCAACGCGGCAATGTGCATGGAATGTAAAGGCTTCAAAATTCAATGCATACTGCTTTTAAAGAAGGCCCACAAACAATCAGTTCAATAAAAACCACTCATTGGTATCATGGGAAATAAGACACATTCTGGTCAGAGTGTGAAGCCACAGACTATAGTGCAGGTCAAGTTCATGTTCAGCGGCAGCTAAAGCTGTTCCAACTACTTATCCTTTTATTAGCTTGGACCAGAAATGGTTCAGTACTCCTGACTCTGTTCCAGTTCAAATATTAGATTTTTTTTTTCATGGGGAGCATTCTGTCATGTGAATCCACCTGCTATCTGAAATGGGAACAGTCAAGAGTAGACACCGGTGTTGTTGCATTATCCGCTGTTTTCAAGAACCAGGTCAAATGTCAACCATAACCTATAAATGCTAGGAAGTACGCATGAAGTAAAAATAACCAGAATGCTTAACAGTACATTTGCAATGTGATTTCAATTTGTGTTAAAACTGAATTGCAGCTTTAAGCCAGTGGAAGTTCACCCTGTATGCTGCTTTTCAGACCATAAAAGAAAACAGTACTAAACAAAGTACTGGGTTGGATCCACCCAGCTTTTTCATTCAATCCTGTTAACACTCCCTCCTTATTAGACCCCGCCCCCTCCCTGGTCTTACTTGGCTTTTGTCTATGTAGATGCTTTGCTACCCAGTAGAGCTTTTTTAGTAATCAAAGGTGATTCTCTGCTCCCCTTTTCACCAGTGGAAAAGCTGGGTGGATCCAACCCAATGTGTAAAAGTCCTCCCAGACATGTGTTTTACAAGCTCCTCTTTCATTCTGGTGGAATCCTTATTTTGAACAGGTAAGCTTTTTTGAACTTATCTTAGGTTTTGTTCAGGCTCGTTCTAGTGCCATTTCTAACCTAATACATTATTAGTGCAATTCTATACAAGTCCTCCGGTTTAGTAAGTCTAGCTTTGAAAGAAAAGGGGAAAAGAGAGCATTAATTTTCTTTTAAGAATGTCTAAGTCTTACAGCACAGAACCCCATACTGCAAAGGAACCTGCAAATTGTGAGATTCAGAATGAGACCTTGGTGACTGCTGTAGGCAGAGTATGCCTCATTCTATAACAACATGAATGGACATGTTTTATGGGAAATGTGGCCTTAACCAAAGAATTGGAGAGGTGTAGCACTGCCCCTATATAATGGATCCCCCCCTTTTGTCAGATACATTTCAACACTGTATAACACAGCAACATTTATTTATTTACTTGGCATGGAATAAGTGTACTGGGGAAATGTCACAGCCACGAGAATTAGATATTGAAGACAGAAAACAGAGGGAAGCCGTCATGCCCTACTTACGAACTTCCAAGAGGAATTTGATCCACTTCTACTGGGGGCTGTATGCTGGACTATGGTGAAGATTTGTTCTGCTCCATCTAGAGAGCTATTATAATAAGCTTACCTCTGCTGCGCCTCTCCAAGATCGCACAGCTTCTTCTAGTTCAGTTGTGGGGTTTGCACTGGATGTCTCAGCCATGCTAGAATTCTTTCTTTCCTGAGCCACCACTTCAGCAAAACATGAATGAGCCACAGGCTGGACCTTCTGCAGAGCTTGGGATAGAAACTGAAAGTGTACCTGCATCACTGTCAAGAAACATCGTCCAAGCACCTATAAAAGTAGGGGGAGAAAAGCCATGTCAATAACTCATCTATTCAAATAAGGGGCGGGGTGGAAGGTGAATTCTGCTATTTGAATTAGACCTTCACCCATGTGAACACATTTACTGGCAGCTGTGATAAAAACTTTACCACCCCACATCTAATCCTGTTATTGATGAAAGCTTCAAATGTACAACTCCTCAATTAAGTAAAGGGATGTTATTTAGTTACTGAACCCTTATTGTTCAATCTACTTCTCTTTTTGCGACAAGAGGTACAGGCACTAATCAAACCCTACTCCAGTGAGTAAGAGGTGCTCAAGAACTGCACATCCCTGTCTAGATACTATCTGTCTTCCTGTTGTAAGCATGCGCTCCCCTTAATAAGAAGTCAGGCTCAACAAAGACAACTTAAGTATGAATGGAGAAACCAATACACATGATTGAATATAGTCTCGAGTACCCTTTTGTGCCAGTTCTGTAGCACTGATGGTTATAAAGTATGTATGCTTCTGCCACCTTTGTGTTTGCAAAGTTGTCAAATGGAGTTGTTCTTAGCAGGCAGTTTTTGCACTTGACCCCAATGACCAATGGTAGGGACATTCTGTCCTGGTAGGACATTCCATCAAAGACTTAAAAGGTTGCTGTAGTTCAACAGAAACCTTTCAAAAACAAAATCCAACGGGAGGCTGCTGAATTGGAATTCATATGCAAATTTGACTCTGTCAAGCTGGGACTGAATAGGGACTATGAATGGTTATCATATTATCACAGGTAACAGATTTCCTTTACAGAGGCGGGGTCTGGGGGAGCCCAGTGGCACCTGGCGTGGGCTTTCGGGGACCACAGTTCTCTTTGTCAGATGCATCTGATGGGGAGAGCTGTGGTTATCGAAGGCTTATACTGCATTGGAATTGGATGGTCTAGCTGTTTTACTGCTGCAAACTAACACGGCAAACTCCTTTGAAGACTGTCAACTGACCCCCACACCAAAAGGAGATGTTTACATTTACTAGCAAAGGAATGTTTTGGTTGTATCCTCCCTCTCCCCCCGTAATTGCATCTTCTCTCTCCTCCCCTCCTCCCCCCTCCTCTTCTATATTTGACCAGTTTCTGTACCATGCATCTGACGAAGAGAACTTGATTCTCGAAAGCTTATGCTACAATAAAATTGGTTAGTCTTAAAAGGTGCTACTGGACTCTTTTTGAAATTTGTTTGGATGAATTTCAGTTATTGTGGTATGAGACAAGTTGTCTGGAAGAGTCTAGAAGAGGGGGTGGCTGCATCCATTTTGAAGGGGAGCGTTCTGGGACCTCTTCCATAAGGATCTTCCTTGGATTTGCAATTTTTGGACAAGGTCTAGTCTTCCTTGGATGAAATGGATTTTCTGGACTCATTTTAATTCTGTTTCAGATCTAGTGTGTGGACCAATACCATCTCAGTCTCCCTGATTGACTACTCATCATTGGGAGAGAGACGGGGAATAGGACCCTGTTGACTTTCCTGTACCTGTTGGAGGCTTCTGATACCATCAACCACTGTCCACGTCTGGATCAGTTGGCTGAGGCAGTAATCCTGGCCACTACACTGGTAGCTCTGATCCTACTAGGCAGACTGGTTCCAAAAGATGGTATGGGGGAAATACAGTGCCCAACAGGTTTCTATTATGTCTCCATGTTGTTTAGAATTTACATAAAACCACTGGACTGAATTTGGAGTGAACTATCATCAATATGCAGAAGACACCCTCCTCTATTGGGTGTGTGCCAATGTGTGCTCAATCAAGACAAGACAGGGGTGCTGTTAGTTAATAACAAAGCTGCTTGCAGGTGAATTGTCCTGTTCTGGAGGGGGTTACACTCCCTCAGAAGGAGTAAGTTCACCACTTGGGGGATGCTGTTGGATCCTGGAGGTACAGGCCTCCTTTGTGGCAAGTAGGGTCTGTTATCAGGTTTGGCCAATACATTATTCATGGCCCTTCCTCTAAAGGCATCATCTGCCCATGGGATCCATGCTCTGAGCACATTCCGCTTAGAATAATAAAACGTGCTTTATGTTGTGTTGGGGGTGCTATCTTTAAAAATTGTCCAGAAACATCAACTGGTTTAAAATATGGTGCCTGTGCAATTGTCAGGGGCTGGATACAGGATTCGTATTATGGTTCACTACTGAATGAATTGTTTATTATGGTCACAGACCAGCAAGATAAAATGCACAGTATCAAAAACTGGTTCACCATTGTGTATCCAGGGTCCAGAAGTTTGCTTCCATGCACAAATCAAAGTGAAGGTCATTGCCTAAGAAACCCTCCATGACCTGGGATCAGATTACTTGAAAAGTTCACTTCTCCCATAGGAATCTGCCCTCTGGTTAAAACTGTCCTCAAAGACTGTTCAGTGGGCACCCACTTACAGAGGCACAATGGATATGGATCAGAAATGGTGTCTTTTTTTGATGCCAGATTATGGAATTTTACCCCCCTCGATGAGCTCATCTCATGCTCAATTTATAGTTTTAAGGCGCCAGGCAAAATGTTTTATTTCACCAAGTTTATTTCTATCCCAACTTCTGAAGTTTTAAACAGATACATCCTTTTACTTTGTTGGCTGACAAGAGCTCTGATGCTGCTTTTATTAGTTTTCACTTGGATTTAACATTTTCTAAATTTTGATGTCTTGTTTTAGATGTGTATGTAAACTGCCTCAAAGATACTGTTACAGTGAGAGCAGAAAATACTTAATCTGTACAATTCAATGTTGAAAGGGCTTTTGGAGGGAGGAGGACAAATAAGTAAAATACACAGTTTGCACCTATAGTTCTTTTTCAGTAGAGTAATAAAACAGTACACCTTATCTACTTAAGCAAATATCCGAAGCAGATACCTAAATTACTGACACTTTCCAGCCTCCACAGAACATGACAAACTCAACCTGAACAGTGTTGCCGAATGAACCCCTCCACCCCCAACACACACACACAATGCATGCACTGTGCCCCACAACACTCAAGCCATCTATCTCCTTTACCTTGTGCTTCATCTCATCAGCAGCCAAGAAGAAGGTACCTTTTTAAACCAGTGTTTTCCAACATTTTTTCCATGCAGGAACCCCTAAAATAATTTTTTTAATCCTGAGGAGCCCGTATCTTTGAAAATGTTTACAGGCAAGAAAAGGGTGTGTGTGTATACATACACTCACATACATCAGCTTACATACTAACTGCAATATTTTGAGGGATATTTGAAATTTTCCATGGTACTTTCAGTTTTTTTTCTTTTCCCCTAAACCATTAACAACATCCTGAGGAACCCTATGGAATCCTGGTTGGGAAACACCGCTTTAGACTCCACAGCTTTACTTATAAGCTGATAACTTTTTCTCCTAATACACTGTTTGCTCTTGGGATATTCAAGGTATCTTGTCTGAGAGGAAGTGTCTAAAACATGCACCATCTAACAGCTGCCATTCCAATATCTGAGGCAGAGCAGCTGGGAGCAAAAAATATTGGGACTGAAGGGAGGGAAAAAGTATTTTTAAATGTATGCTGCTTTGAGGAACTTATAGGCAAAAATAGGATTTAAACCTAATAAAGTGACAGATGCGGACATAAAGGCTCCAGTTTGTTCCACTGATTAACCTAACTGAGCTATGCCCCACTTGTGGCCACCAGGTGTGTCTGACTATAACCATGGCTAAATGGAGACTCATTAACCTAGGTTACCACCTTTTCTTATGTTAACAAGTTTACGAGGGATGTCTCCCAGACAGCAAGAAGATGTCACCATGTTATAACACAACATCTCTCCAGATGGATCACTGGGAATATGGAGAACTATGACTGAGCCTAAGTAGCTCCATACCTGGCAAATAATCAAGAGGGGACGAAGGATCTCAACCCCCCCCCCCCCAATTTTAAAAAACTATCACAGTACTGCTCTAGGTTGTACTGGACTGACAGCCAGCTTGTTTGGCACTTTTAGTTGAATAATTAAAGATGGCCACATGACAGTTAGGGCATACACTGCACTTTACAAAAACTTTGTAACAAAGACATTTGCACTAGTTCTGGAGAAGTCTTAACATTAGGGTTGTGATGTTTAGTTAAATAGTCAAACAATAGCCCCACAACTGGGCAATGTACATTTTTCCAAACATCATTTTCATGCTAGTACTTATAGAAACTGAATATGGCAGGTACCATTTCTCTCAACATAGAAGGATGCATCTTTATATGTAATGTTCGCACATGTCGTATCATCTAAAAGCAGAATGATTTTCTTCAAAACTATTTTTAATATGTGTATTTGATTAAAACCAGTTAAGGAACTAACTACATTTTTAAAAAGTTGATTATTATCAAGCAAGGCTTTGAATTTTTTAGGCCCCCCTCCAATCTTATTTATTTTTTTTATGTTATTTTTAATCTACTTTTCTCACTTAGACTAAAGGCTGGTTACACAGTTTAAGTCAATTTCAACCAAAGACCAATGCAAAAGTGTACAGATTGCAGAAATTTGAATACAAACAGAATCTAATATACAATTTAAAAATAACGTTGAAGCAAAGCATAAGCAATTTGACATGACATATTAAACAATGCAGAAAGACCACAAAGAATATGCTATTTAACATGTGAAATTATTCAGATCTACTCAGTAGGTACAGTGCGGTATAGTCCACAGTCCCAGTCTGTTTACCAAGCACCTCTCTGTACCACTTCCTTACAGTACAGCCCTTCTACCTGTGTAAGAAAGCTCTCCTGAATAATACAGTTTTGCACAGAAAGCCAAGCATTTCTGCCATCAACTCTTTCTGCAACCAGAGAAGCTAAAAAACCCAAAGGGGACCAGAATTTTGAGATAAATCTATAGCAACAAAACAGAAGCTATTAAGAGTTTGCTCAGGAAAGGCACCTTTCCCTAAAATAAGTTAGGATTAGGATTTTTCTATGATCAAATGGGCTACACAATAATGGTGTTCTTCAATTTAAGAAGTACACGTACAAGCAACACATTATCTCAAAACACAGGAATATACGGCTCCATTCCAACTATATGCTATGTAAATACATTTATACGTACATTTGTTTACAAGCAAGCGTTTATCAAAAAGACAACAAATCTATTTAAGAACTCCAAGTTGCAATGGCTCCCCCCTCCCCGCCCCCCCACAGACCGCTCTCTGTCTCGTCTCCCTCCGACATTCCTTTATGATTCAGTCATTTCCCCTCTTTGTACAATGTTTAAACTTAACAGTTTAGGTATGCTGACTGACCTCTCCAAGTGCAGTTTCCTTTTAAAAAATATATTCACTTGGCATTCATGAAAAAAGAAATATCTGGGACAGTTATACTCTTCTAAGAAGATTATTATGGAAACAGCAGTGCTTTTATGAATTCTTGCTGAATTCGGGTTACTCAAGCTAAGGCGTGCTTATTAAAACATTGCAAAACGTTGAAACTTTAAAGCAAATACACCTTAAGAGAAACTGAATTCTGTGGGTGGAGAGACACTGGGAAAGGGGATCAACAAATACCTCCTTTATAGTAACAACGTGGCCTTGCCTTACTATCCAACCAGCCTCTATTTGTGCCCCCCCCAATCCTGTGGGCTAATGCAGTATAAATGCCACATACTTATTGTATAACATTAGCACAGAGCAACCCCAAATTAAAAGTTAGGGATTTCCTCTGTGGTGTGCCACAATGGCATGCCACTTTACTGGCAATCATGAGAGCTGAAAGGCTGTTTGGCCAAAGTTTCGTAAACAGCACACTGAAAGAAGAATGGAGCAGGTGGAGAGCTTTCTGAAGGGGGCTAGGGTTAATTCACAGAAATAATTCACAGAAATATCATAGTTCTGTGTTACCCAAAGGTGGAAGATGCTGAAAGGGTATCTTGGTAGTGGGGAGATGTACACATCTTCAGGCTTCAGATGAGACATGAAAGCACAGTTAGAGGAAGTAAGAATCATCTTAAGCACCAGTAGTAGCCAGAGATAGTAAAAAGTGTGTTTAACAACAACAACAACAACATTCCATTTCTATACTGTTCTTCAGGACAACTTACCACCCACTCAGAGTGGTTTACAAAGTATGTTATTATTATCCCCACAGCAATCACCCAGTGAGGTGGGTAGGGCTGAGAGAGCTCCAAAGAGCTGTGACTGACCCAAGGTCACCCAGCTGGCTTCAGGTGGAGGAGTGGGGAATCAAACCCGGTTCTCCAGATTAGAGTCTCGTAGCTTTTAACCACTACACCAAACTGGCTCCCAGTCTCCTCTCCTTACTTCCTAGTAGGTAGGAACTGACCCTGTATTTGTATGGGATGCCAAGCTACACCATTCATGTGTCCAAACTTAAGAAAAACCTAAGGCATTTATTTCACTTTGTCATCCTCTATCAAAGGTTTTCCAACACACCAAACCAAGCTGAGTGGCAATCACTTAAGAGAATCCGACATCAATTAATATGGAGCACCAAACGAAGAAAGGAACTCCCTCAGTCACTACTTCCTAGAACATTCTATGTTTACAGGTTTGGAGAATTCAGTTCCTGCCTTATTTGAGATCACATCAAAGCACGCTTGCACAATCTATAATGGAGGAAATAGGCCGAACAAAACCCAAGGGTCATAGAGAAGACCAATAACCACTCTGGATGTAGCAAGGCTATCGAAAGAAGTTCCACTAATCAGATACAGGGTATCTGATGAAAGCAACTTGACTCTCGAAAGTGTATACCCTGGAAATGTTTAAGAAGCTATAGGACTCGAATCTTGCTCTTCTAATGCAGACCAACAGGCCTACCCGCTTGAAATAGACATTGCCAAACTTATTTTTGAAATAAAGGTCTTTACGAAGCAGAGATAAGGGGTATGTGCACCCACTGTTGATGCCAAGGAAGCAGGAGATTGCAGCACTGTGAAAGTAGACAGGCAGATGTTCATACCGCAATTCAGAAAAACTACCTAGAAGTATAGGGAGAAGGAAGCAGAGGAGAGATTCATAGATCTGTTTTAACAATAGAATTGTATTTTTAAAAGAACTTGTGGCATGACCACAGGTTGCCAGTGGCCAAAGGTGCTCATAACACAAAGTTAACTTCTAACAAATTCTCAACATGTACAGAAAATGCTTAACACATCTGGCCCAATAAAGATTCTCTGTTTCTTCAAACAAAACAAAAAAGACGCTCTGGGATGTAAAATCCAAGTGTATATTTAGCTTTATGCTGAAAGAATGGTCTGCATCTGACTGCTTATGTATGTTCAGTACAGATGGCAAGGTAGCACATGTGATACAAGCAACTGCAAATACACAACAAAAATAAATGACACCTGTTGCTTTGATTTACAGAATGCCTGAAGGCAAAATGATGTGACAAGTATACAATCAAAGCCCGCAGAAGATGGAACTAAGAGCGCAGAGTCATACAGGTAACTGTGCCAAGCTTAAACAAAACAAAACATGTCACAACAATGCAGTCAATGCTTGATGCAACATGTGACCTTGCTGCCAGTGTGCTGTAGTAGCTAGAATGTCAGACAAGGATCCAAGCTCAAATCCTTAATCTGCCATATGAGGTTTCTGGGTGACCTTGGGCCTGTCATACACTCTCAGTCTAATCGACCTCACACGGTTGTTGTGAGGATAAAATGGAAGAGAGAAGACTGAGGAAAGCTGCTCGGGTTCCCATTGAGGAAAAAGCCATGGTATAAATGAACTAAGTAAATAATTGAAGAAAGTGACTATAAACAAGATGGGTAATATCAGACTCCAAAGGTAATTCAGTATTGGGGGGTCTACTATTGCCTGTCTGATCCAAACTCCGAGGGTGATTTTGAATATAGAAAGAAATATGAAAGGCGACCAGAGGAGAGAGTTGTGTAATAATGGGTGACTTCAATTACGCTCACAGTGAATGGGTAAATCTGTGTTCAGGTCACAAGACACAACATTTCTAGATATCACAAGTGACTATACCTTTAATGCAACTTTTGTTACATTGAGTCTCAAAAGCCTCAGACATCTACACTATGTGGCCATTATGCTAAAGCATGAGATTCAGAAAGAGAATAAGCAGGAAACTACTCACTATCGGTGTCTGAAGAAGGGAATCCTGACTCTTGAAAGCTTACACCCTGAAAAATTTGGGGGGTCTCTAAGGTGCCACTAGACTCAAATCCTGCTGTTCTACTGCAGACCAACACGGCTACATACATAGGAAACGATTTAATTATTCAGAGTTCAGCAGTCTTATTGCATCAGGGAAGAGCTTCTAATTGCTTATCACAGCCCCCTTTGAGTCCTTGTAGGGCTTCATCTTGTTTCCCCTAACAGGAAAACTTGGGGGCCAGTACACAGCAATAAGCAGTGTAACAGGGCCAACAACTATCGTGTTCATGTTTCTGCATACTTAGGGGATTTGTGAGACATGAAGAAACATATAAAGCGAAATAAAAATAAAGACTCATCTCCCAAAACAACTTGATGAGTATTCTCACTACTATGTAGGACAGCAAACGAACAGTTAAAGAAATAAAAGTGTGTGTGGGGGGAGGGGGGGATTGCTGCAGTCCCTAGGAGATTATTGGACTGCAGGGTGGGTGGGGAGAATAAAGGTAGGGGAAGCCAACTCTCTACTACCTGTTTTGCTTTGTACTGTATTTGATTATTGGTCCATCTACCTCAGTATTTACTCACCAGACTTCTACACCAGCCCTAGATTTTCAAGGTGGCTTACAATATTAAACAATGTTATACACAAATAATAATTTAAAAAAACACATCTACAACTCAAAAAATATACTGCACACTTAAGCAGCATTTCACAAAACATTAAAACGCAGAATAGTAGATAGACAGCAAAATCAATACAATAAAAAATCTAACTCCAGTACATCTGTTAGAAAGGAAAAACACAACACTGTTAATTATCCAATCAGAACACACACGTCACTGTTAACAAACAATTCAAAAAACCTGCAAACAAACATTTTTTTCAACTTGCACTGGAAACCAGGCAGACCTCATCTGATATAGTAGTTGCCAAGCTTATCAAGCAGAGAAAGGTTATTTCACAACAGCTACGACTATGATACTTTTTTAATTGCAGATGCCAGGGACTGATCTCGGACCTTCTTCAAATAGGCATACCAACAACAGGCATACTACAACTAAGCACTAAAAGTGAGGTTGCATTCAAATCTATTGACCCTCAAGCCCAAGTTCATTTGCTATGTTGACTCATTTAAAAAAAGGAAAAGGCCAGTTTGCACAAATCAATAAAATGGCAGAAGACTCGGGAGCCACTTTCACAGGATTTGTGGCTCATTTCTGCGTTGGGTCCCACAAGCCGGGAAACTCTGCCTTAGACCTCCAAGCTATCCCAGCACATCATGTAATGCTGTAAACATGCAAGGTCTCTGATTACTTGGAAGCTAAGAGTCCTCGCAGAGGGATTAATTAGGATCTGAGGAAAAGCCCTCCTTTTGATCCTAATTAATCATGCTTCCTCCAAGGACTCTAAGCTGTACAGGAGACAAAGCCCCCAACTAACTTAAAGCATCATGGAAAGGGAGCTGAAGTTACAATACGGTTATGTATCGAGTCCCCAGACAAGACGGAAGTGATGTTCGTTGGGAAGGCAAAGATCTTGAAGGATATCGTACTCCCCGCTTTTGATGGAGTTCATATGACCCTTACAGACTCAGTTAAGAGCCTAGAGGTTATACTGGATCCAGCGCTACTACTAGAATAGCAAGTTAAGGCAGCCACAAAGAACGTTTTTTAAAACTTCACTCTAGCTTGGAAGATTGCTTCCTACATTGACATGGCCAATCTGGCTGCCTGGATCCATGCTATGGTGGCTGGTGACATCAAGACTTGACTATTGTAATGCACTATACATAGGTCTCCTGTCTAAGTTAACTAGGAGACTCCAGTTTGTGCAAAATGCTGTGGATTGGTTGTTATCAGGAGTGAGCAGGAGCATGAACATCACTCCCATCCTGCAGTCACTCCATTGGCTACCTATCAGTTACCGTGCTCAGTTCAAAGTATTGGCTATCATATACAAAGCCCTTCAGAGCCTTGGTCCAGCACACCTACAGGACTGCATCTCTCCCTATGTTCCTCCATGGCAGTTTTGCTCATCTGAACAGGGTCGCCTACAGGTGCAATCCTTCACATAAGTGAAATCAACATCTGCCTATACATGTGCATTCTGTGGTGGCCCCCGCCCTATGGAACGGCCTGCCTGAGGTCAGATGAGCCCCCACTCTCCTGGCTTTCTGCAAATAATGTAAAACTGAATTATTCAGAAGGGCTTTTTTACTCGGATAGGACTATAATTGTAGGGAGGTGGTCTCAAAGAGATGCTTCACTGACAAGATAGGGACCATAGACTTCACCACTATGTTGCCTTATGGATTATCTGTTGCTTTAAGTATGATCCTACTAGGTAGTTCCATGTTGTCTAACATCAGTCCTAGCATCAGTCCTAGAACTGCTTATACTCTGTTTCAGCATTGCTGCAACTCTGTATTGGACTGTTATATCTTTGTAAACTTGCATGTATTTACCCTATGGCATTGTTTATTGAAATGTCCTTGATATTGCCTGTACTTTGAGTCTCAGTGAGAAAGGAGGACTACAAATGACAAATAAATATAACTTAACTTTGACCCTCACTGTTAAATTTGTAGATGAACGGGAAGCTACTCATGTAGTCCCAGACCTCAGTAGTCTCATGATATTCTCAGCGGTCTGTTCTACACATGATTTTTTGTGCTTTGCCAACTTGTAAAGACAGAAAGGCAACTGATTTATCTAAAGAACCATTTTTCTTTGTTAGTGCGTTAAAATCGGCAAGTGAATTAGATACTAAGGAGCCTTGATTTTCCGAATCCTTCTTTGAAGCATAATAGAAACTGGATATACTAAACTTACACCAAGATCAAAAGTGCAGTTATATGGGGCAGAAATTTTTTCACTGCACATAAGTCTGTTTATAGTTGTCAGGGCTGTTGTGCTGCAAAAACCGTCATGTTAAATAGACTAGATGTGGAATATTAAGCACAGACAAACCCCACTGCTTGCAGGCATGCACATGGGTATTTGCCTTCTTCAGCTAACATCATTTAAATTTGCATTGAAAAATTTTCCAGTTCAAATTTTCCGGGACCCAAGGTCATTTTCTGATAGGCAATGTTCATGAGCTTCTCTTCAGACATCAGAACAGATTATGAAATGCACCTTGCTTGCACTTTTAAAGCCATTTCTGCTTTTGCATGTTTAACTCTTGTCATGTGTGCACCCACCCATGTCATTGATGTATTCTCTGATCTGATGTACTGATCTGATCTGTTCACTGTATTGATCTACTGTATGATTTCATGCCATGCTCACATAGTTGTGCTTTGTAATGTAGCCACATAGTCATGCCTGCCTGAAAACGAAAGTGTTAATGCTGATTTCACAGGGAAAGTAACCAGCCTGTTACCTCTGAAAATATGTGGCTCTGGCCTTGCAGCTGGAACCAGAAGTGTAACCGTTTCCCAGGGGAGAGAGAAAGACTTTAATTTCTTTGTAATCTTCTGCTGTTTCTATCCAGACTAAGCTATTATGTTCTCACGCAACTTCTTAGGTTTTCGTGCCTAAATGCAAACTGCTCCAAGGGAGGGGGAAAATAGTACTCTCTATATCAATAGTGCTTTTGCCTGTATAATCATTCCTGCCAACTTTACCATCTGTACCCATGAACTTAATGGATCCCTAAATAAAGACCTTTCAACCAATGCATTGGAGTGCTTGCTGTGAGGGGTTTGGGGGTCTATCTGCCATGGACTGCCGTCCCTAGAACTGACAATTCTGCTCTAAGTGAAAAGCTTCCACAATATCTAAGCACCGTCAGCCAGAGTGGCTTCTACTGCATTGTCTTTCTAAAGGAGATTTAAGAGCAGTTGAACTGCTCAAATTAAAAAATGTTTCTCTTAGGTGGTTTAAGGAAAATACAAGTTGTTTTAGACTCGGGATATGCTGCCCCAAGAGAGCTGGGAAGGGATGAAGTGTTCTCTTTTGACTCTCAATATGGAATGGACGTCCCTGAAAAATCCTGTATAACCCTGTATTTGAACTACACTATGATCTTAAGGCATATGAAATGCCAGCTATCATAGATAAAGAGAGGGGGGCTTGACAATGCTTCAATGTAGCATTAGTGAGACTTGGCAACATTTCCAACCCCCAACTTTCACATACCAATCCAAGTGTTAACACATTTCTCTGCTCATAGCAATTTGAACAGTTGGTTTTCCTGTGGCTAATTTTTTACAACCACAAAAAGCAGAGAAACATAAGGGTTGCATTCAGACATAATGACAAACCATAGTTTATTATTACTAGAATGAGCCCTGAAAGTCTTTAAGTTTGCGTGCTCCCTTCTTTTCATTTGCAGAACCAAAAACTATTGTTTTTTTTCTTGCATACAAATTAAGCTTGGCTGTGAACTTAATTTTTATGCATAACACCGCATGGTTTAACTCAGGAACATGATTTGCTGTAACCCAACAACCTGCAATTCCAACATAAACTGTGGTTCGCTGAAAACCAAGAAATCCTCAAATATCCAAGTGATGTGTGGGGAAGGAGAGGGAGACAGGGACCATATGAGCTTAGGAACTTCCAAAGCTCGTTTCTGTAATGACAAACCAGGGTCATTGCAGGCCCTCTTATCTTGAAGCCAAAGAGTACCCTACATTCTCACTGCAGCTGCCTTTCTTCCTACTAGATCTACCTGTGGCACCAGGCATGGAAGCATTCCACTAAAGTAATCAAGTTGCTCAGGATCTTTTATGTGTCTTTCTTACACTAAATCTGCTCTTAGGTTCTACAGATCACAGCAATTCTTTTAAATAAACTACTGGACTGGATCCAATAATCATTTTTTGTGGACTGAAGGGAACTCTCCATCAGCCATATGTAAGGATGCCAGGCAACTCTCAAGAGACTTCACTTCATGAGCAAAAGTTCTTTATTGATAAGATGCCAGTTTCATACCCTTATGCCGTCCTTGCTAGGACTGGCAGCTACAAACAAGCATCAAGCAGATAAACATTCCCCAAGGCTGCTCCTAGTTCCACCCCCCTTTCTCCTAACAGTCCTCTAACTCTGCAAGCAGGAAAACAGGCTGTGTGACTCATGGACTTCTCAAGGTTTGGCTGGCTCCCAGACTTGGGAGAGATTACAACAGGAACAAACATCTCCCGTTCTCAGTTTTCCACCCCGGGTTCAAATAACAGAATCACTCAAACAGCATCAGCTTCAGGGGGTATTGAATATGACAGGCGATCCTAAGCACCTGACACCATATTCCACAGAACATGTATGAGACTATAACAAACCAAAGTAAAATTTATCAGTTAACGCTTGTAAATAGTAGTTAACAATGCGATCTATAACATTCCCATATGTGCAAGGACAGATACATGTAAAATAGAATAGGCACATGAATGTACATATACACATCCTTTCTCTATTCCCACATGCTCATATAAACAAAACACAAAAGTAATACATATGCACTAGTGTACATTCCCCTGGTGGAGGTGGGGGAATATCTGTTCCCAGTCACCTTTCATCTGGCTAATGGGAAGAAAGACAGGAGAATGAGGCAAGAACCCCCTGGAGTGTGCTCCTGTGCACTCCAGAACTCTTCTGCATCTTGCCGGGAATGACAACATTCCTGGCATGATGTTGAAGTGTGGGGTCATGCCACACTGATTGGGCTGATTGGGTAAACTGGCCCCCAATCTAGTGCATGCAAGGTAAGCATATGGATTTGGTCTCCACTCCCTATCCCTTGCTACTAATTCCAGTTTTAAGAGGATGAACAGGAAGAAGAATACCAATGACCCCATGGGTGAATACTCAATTTCCCTTCCAACTAAGTAGCTGTCCTCAAGACAAGTTAACTCAGGCAGGAAGTGGAATGGGTGACAGAGGAAGAAATGATGCAAAGACTTAAATGTGGGAACCAAGATCTTAACAGGGGCTATTGGTCGCCTCTCTCATAAAACCAGATTCAAGAAATTAAGATGAAGCAATTCAAGATGAAAACTTCTCCTCTTAAAATTCAAAAGAACTGCCTGCATATGCTTGTTGATGTTTGATTCACTTCAGCAGCGGACAGAACGGACTGTAAAACTCACACTTAAGAACACAAAACAGTCATTTGAACTGGGTTTGCCAGTTATGTTCAAGTTAAACATGCATAAGAGAGTCAACTGGCATACAACACCAAATCATGACACAAGCTAGCTTCTGTTTCCCGCCTCCCCTGAACATGCGTAACAACAGCCTTTCCTAATTTCCTCTTTTGCCAAACTGGCAAAATACAATTTGCATACGTAGTCAATACCAAAAGTGGAAACTAAACTGTGTCTAATAGAGTAACATCAGAGGGGCCCACTGACAATATTTTACAAGACACAGTCTCTATAGCCAATCCCTTATACCATTATTTATACATATTGAAGGTTCAGAAAATTAAATAGTTCTGAAAGTACACATTCTTTTTCAATGTCTTCTCCACAAAATATTAGCTGTACAGACAAATTTCCCAGCTTTCATATCCTCACGTTTCTCACAATTATTGGCACTTTAGCATCAATTTTGTAGAGGTTTCAGTTTAAGGTGCAGTACAGATCTACTGGCCACTGAAAGCATGATTTTGTTATTTACACTTCCCTAACGTTATGCCTCACTGCTATACCATTTTTGCCACTGGATGTCTCCAGTTCTGATACTGAATACACAAGTACATATCCCTTTTGCTTTCCTTTGTTGTTCCTTTATGTATATTTGGTATGTAACACTTTAGGAGAGGACTGTACCATCAGAAAATCAGATGATCTGTTCATTAGGTCCGCAGAAAGAAGAAATTAGGAAGGATTCAGTGTCCAGACAGAAATCTTTTTATATTAGCCAAGGTAACATCCTACAGACACTAGCAAAACTATCTGAAAAGGATTTAAAGAAGGATTTAAAGTACTGTGAAACAAAAATCTAATTTAGAAGGCTGATCCATCCTAAACTCAGATACTATCAGACTTTCTGAAATAAGAAAATGTAGCTTGTTAATGGAGGGGGGAAAGTTCAATGTGGTTTCCCTCTAAAATGATACTACATGTGTCTCCTCCCTCAAGTGAGATGTCACACTCATGAAGATGTCTGGTCTTGGAAAGAATTAATGCTAGCAAAGAGAATAAATAAGTACAACTGAATGTTTTGTCACTATTGTGAATGTTACTTCTCTTATACAGTATGCTGAATCTTTCTCATTTTTATGGCGTCAGTGACCTGTGGGACTTCCTGTCTGTAATGAACAGTTTGATCTGAATACTGCAAGGTGAGATACTGCAATGTGCTCCACCAGTACTATTTTTTAAAATTTCTTTACATTTCAAAATAGTGCCTCTCACTTTAAAACAGGTCAACAGAGAGCAAAAGTCTGATACAGATGCATGCCTAAGATTTATATCATGAATGGTCCCTCTCTTCACTGAAGCAGAACCACCCCAAAACATCTGCATAAATCTTGAAAATACCCCCCCACCCAAGCAGAAAGAAAGTCAAAGGGGAAGACTGGTCTTACCTCAATGTCTTGCAGGCTGAACTCCTTCTGATCTTTAAAGTTTGCTGCTCCAGCACTCAGTTCCATAAGCATTTTTGCTATTTCTGGTTTTATTGCTGCCGTGAGTCGACTCGCTGCTTCCATGACATGTTCCTGCACGTCTTTCAGTTGCATAGCTGCCTTAGAATAGTGCGAGTTCCGAAATACGCTGCTGAAAAGGTCTGTAAGGAAAGCGCTCGCACGGCAAAAGACATTGAGTGCATCCAGATATTTGGAGATTCCCTGCTGGATGTCTGCAATTGGAGTAGCATGGTTGCAGCTGCCAGCAGCAGCCGGGGAAACCAGAGGGGATGTCGTGGCTGGAGATGCTAAAGGCGTGCTCAGGGTCCTGCCTAGCTCTGGCATTTGATACTGCTGGTGTTGCTGCACTTTTTGCTTGGACCCGCCAAGCAAAAAGCGCCTCTTATAGTCCATTTTACTTTCCTGTGCACTGCAGCAATACATAAGGGAGTACTTATCCAAAGATTCCTTGAATTAACAATCTACTCTCAAATCTTGCCCCCTCCCCCCCAGGAAGATACCTATGTATAGCAGTAGTAGAAGAGTATGCACATAATTTTTGTAAGAGACATTTCAAAAACAAAAAAAAGGTAGGTAATTTGTATCAGCAGTGAGAAAGGCAGCAGATCCGCTGGCTTTGTACTATTCAGTGTTCAAACGCAGCACTGCTGCAGTCACAAATTATATTGTAAAAGCAAGCTGGGTTAGCTTAAAAAATACCATGTGTTTCCTGCTTAGCATTCTACTATATGCTCAGGATACAATTTCAAAGCAGGGGGCAAAAAGCTATCTGCTCCAGTTTTCCTGCCAATGCATTTTTGACACCTGATGGTAACATTACTTCACACTGAAGAAACTTTAACAATCTTTTAAAAAGTAATTTCATAGTAATAAATGTCTTCAGCTAGGATCAGGGGAGGAAGAGCAAAAATCACTGTTCAACAGTGATTCTTAATGCAGAGCAAGTCTTTCCTTAAAGAACCACTGAGCCTTCACATCAGCAGATCAAATAGCTTAATGGTTTGACAGAGCCCGTCAGTCAAATTGGTTTGACTTTCTCATCTTAATACTGAAAAAAATGCAAGTTTGTTTCTTGGAGACTTTGCAAGTACACATTATTCAGAAAGTATATATGTGTTTTTTTTATTGCAAGCCTTCTCCGCCTTTCTTTCTGTATGTTGAGGTAGTTTTCCTTTTAACATTAGTTAAGTGGTGCTTTCAGAGTGAACTTCTCTTGATTGTAGAGTCTGAAGAATGCAGAAGTGTATTTGTAAGGCCTCTAGGTCATTTCCTGGCAGGAGAAAAATTACAAAGATTATAGATAAGTGAGCCATTTATTTTAAAAAATGAACTGTTTCTCCTGGTTTATTTCTCTGAAAGTAAACTATTAATAACTATGACACAGAGGTACAGCTACATGAACATTAAAATAATTGTAATACTATGAAGTAAAAGAACAGAAAAAGCAAGCCTTTTACAGATGTCATGCATTCTTCCATTAGCAATTCGATGCTTAGATATATAGAAGAAATGCTAACTTAAAATATATTTAGTTGGAATGACTGCAATGAGATTATATTAGCTGATGTTCAAATACATTACCTTACCGTGCAATCCTAAATTACTCTAGTCTAAGCCCATTGAAATTAATGGGCTTAAACTGGAGTCATTCTTCTTAGGACTGCATTGTTAATTATTAATTATGCAAAACTACTACAAATAAATTGCCTAAATGAAAAATTATAATTAGACCAATTCTGTACATCTACCACATCTTAGCATTTATTCTGTTAACTGTGAACATGGCATGGAGTACAGAAATCCAAAACCAAGGGTGACTCAAAATCAGATGCTTTGTCTGGGACCCAGCAATCCACGTTTGCTCCATATCCAGAACACAGCAGTATTTATACAGACCCAGTAGTCACCAAAAGGAAACACCACCTGGAAAATAAAGTATCAACTCAGCTAGGAAAACTGGGACCCAGCACTGTAATACGTAAGTAAAAACAGGATGGATTGGTTCAAATCAAAGTGATTTATAACACACCAAGAAAGAGCTAATTTAAATAATCAATTTAATATTTCATTTTCTTAATTCACAACCATGTATACGAATTGGTTGCTGTAACAATGAAAATGTTATTTTCAGCTAAACAGAGTCTTTCTATTAAGAAACAAAACTTCTGGTGGAGCAGCCTCCATGTCTCTTGTACTACAGACCCAATATTTGCTTTGGGGAGAAATGGAACCATTAAGTATCTCTTGTTTTAGCTCTATACATGACGGCCATAAAACAAGATCATTTGTTTGAAAACTAAGAGTCTGGAACTTTTCAGAAGCAAGGGTTGGTAGTCCCTTGTGCAGAACTGTGCTCCTCCATGAAATCTGGCCGACAGACCCTAACCACCCATTAATTTGCACAATATAATGACTTAAGAAATCATATGTTTATTTAGAAAAATTTATATGCCATCTCTCCAGAGACCTGCTCAAAGTGGTTGTCTTATCTTTTTACACAGGCAAGCAAGCTCATTTATTTAAAAGACACCTAACCCACCTTTCTGCACAAGACCCACAAAACGGTTTTTAAAAAATCAAGACAAAACTATAATTAAAACAAAATTAATGAGAAACTGTAAAACTAAATACAGCAGCATAACATCTAGATTTCACCAAAAGAAGACAGGAATAAAACAGCTGTCATCTGGCTTGTAAATGCAAGAGATGAACAGCTATGTCTGAGGAAAGGAACACTCTCTGACCAAGGAACCGTAACTGAAAAGATCCTATCCCTTGTAGCCAACTGACTCAATCTTTTAAGATGGCACATCCAAAGCTGTCTTAATACAACCAGGTTCACATTGGTCCCAGGCTGACTTTTGGGAACACTGATCCCACTGTTTAGTTTTAGAAATTCAAACACAGCACTGAATTGCACGCAAAAATGTTCTGGGAAACAAGGAAGCTCCTCCAAAACAGAGACAGAACATGGTCATTGCAATTTCGGGGTCACTACGATCTGAACATTTCTTGAAGTTTCCATTCACTAGCAGCCCCTCATACAAAATACTGTAGTAATCTAATCTGTTCATTACTTAGGCATAAATAGCAAGGTCATGTTTATACAAGAGAAGGTATAGATGGCACACCAGCTGAAGCCATGGAAGCCATGCAATCTGCATTAGCAAAGGTCAATTTAAGAACACCAAGCCACAAAGCCAGTTCTTAAGGAGCAATGCAATCCTGTCCAAAATCATCCCCAAGTCTAGCTGTCATCACTGGCAAACAGTAATCCCACCTTGTCCAAAGTGAACTTCAGTTGATTAGCCCTCATCCAGCATATTACTGAAGCCAGGCACCAGTTCAAGATCCATACCAACACACCCTGATAATGGTTGTTGTGGGTTTCCCAGGCTGTATTGCCGTGGTCTTGGCATTGTAGTTCCTGACGTTTCGCCAGCAGCTGTGGCTGGCATCTTCAGAGGTGTAGCACCAAAAGAGATTTCTCAGTGTCACAGTGTTACACACTCTGTGACACATTGTGACACTGAGAGATCTCTTTTGGTGCTACACCTCTGAAGATGCCAGCCATAGCTGCTGGCGAAACGTCAGGAACTACAATGCCAAGACCACGGCAATACAGCCCGGAAAACCCACAACAACCATCGTTCTCCGGCCGTGAAAGCCTTCGACAATACACCCTGATTAGTTGAAACGTACACACCGCACAGCTACCTACTGATGACAACTCACTCGAAACCAGTCACCAACTTCTCCCAATGGTTTCATGTAAGGGTTAGGTATTACAGGGGACAGGGTGGAACTTTAGGGCATGTTTAGTATAAATGCTATTTGACTGAACAGGTTCCTCACCATTAAGAACTTACTAACAGAAGAACCACAACCATAAGCACCGTAATCAATATCCCAGAGACGTGGTCTCTAAGTGATGGTATCAAAAAAACACTGAGAGGTCCCGAAGACTTGCAATCACATTCCCTGTCTCTCTCCTGAAAAGGTTGATCAGGACTGTTTCAATCCCAAGTGGTATGTCAGTCAAACTCAAATAGGTCTAGGATAATCAGCTTCACCCAAGAATGTCTAAGAGATTGCATCTTCTAGCCACTGATACATTTGTATTCTGTTCAGATATAAATCTTATTTAAGGAACATTTAAAATAACTGATTTTTTTAAAAACTGAAAACCTGATTTTAAAATCCAGTCTCATTCACTCTGAACTGAGTTGCGTTGGCTGAGTGAAGACAAATATGAATAAACAGCCAGACATCTTTCCCACTAGGCTCAAGTCCTTCTCATCTCTCCTATGCGACCAATCACATTTGTTTTTACAGGAGGCTGGAGGTTCCCTCTATGGAGTACACTTGAATGAAGCCAAATCTAATACTGGCTAGAGCGAAGACAGTAAATGGAAAAGAATTTCTGCTATTGATTTTATAGCTGTTACAGAGTACATATTCTAACACATAAGATTGGCTGCAGCTGCTGAGAATTGCTAGCTCCTGCTCTACTACAAAACATACCAATCATAAAAGTAGCAGGCAGAGAGGAAAGAGAAGCACAGCATCCGAGCTTACCTTTCCAATAAGTGTGAGTCAATCACTGGTAGCAGCACTGGAGTAGGAAAACATCTATCCCTTTCCAAAGAGCTTTCTGGAGCCCTAAACTTAACTGTTTAGATCCTAATTTATTACTAAATACTAGCGAGAACAATTTTCTTGAAGATAAAAAACTAGTTGAGGAGAACACAGGGTCTACCTCAGAGATGTTCCAAACTGCTGCTAACAAGGACACAGTGGACAGAAAGGAACTGAGCAGGAACTAATCATCCACTGTCCGTGCTGTCAGACCAAAGGCAGAAGTTATTTAGGAATGGTCCTGGTGAAGTTTCCCTTTTAAGGGAAACTTCAGCCACGTCTGGAGCTCATTAGGACCTGAAGATTAAGCCAGAAGAACTACGCAGGCTACCAAATATAAAAGCAGGCAGTCCTGGGCAGATCGTTGCTGGCATAGGAGTTCCCACAAATCTAGTCCTCTGGCAGCATTCCTTTACCTCTCCAAGCTGAATGTTGCAGCAATCATCTTTGCATCCTGCTTTCAAAATTGTCATTGCTCCTGTTCCATTGCTGTGAGGTGCAACAGAGAACCAGACTTTCAATTCTCCTAATAACCCACAACCCAACTGTCATCACCAGGATCATGATAATCCTCCATTCAGGAGTCTTGTCAAGCATGACCTCAGCAGTCTTGACAAGTTACCGCTGAAATTTCTCATCAACACAGGACGACACAACTCTCCATGATCATAATAAACAGTATTTTATAGCACATTTCAAGAGTTTAGAGGGCTTCATGGACACACTCATCTTTACAACACCTGGCAACATAGGCCATGCAAGAATAGGGCTGAGAAAACAGGGGCTTGTTTCAGGCCATCTAGTAAGTTCTGGCTGAAGAAAGTTTTGAATCTGAGCTTTCCTGGCCCACAGCACATTTTTTGCCAGCTCTCTTAAATCAGCACACACACACACACACACACCCCACACACACCGGAGCCCTGAATCATTCCGCAAATTTATTTTGTTTTAAATTCTACAACACAAAGAATTGGATTACCACTAGTAAAAACCTTTCTAACACATACTCTTCATGTCATGTAACAGAATAACATCCTATTCCCATATTATCCTGACAAGGTAGCCTGTAATTTGAACCAGCACTAAGGGTCTTCCCATTTGAAAGATAATAGGCCTTATTTGCTATAGGAGACTGTCACACCCTGGCAAGCACTTTGAAACTAAAATGAAAACACATTGTTCTGTTTCTGGAATGGCAAGAGGAACCACTGCAGGAATTATGTTGATGATGGCCGGAATTATGTTGATGATGCCCCAATTCATCTGGATGTGCCAGATATCAGGAATCATCTCCGTCCATCTCTTTCATGTCAAGAAGACCTTGCAGAGCTGCATTTCCAGAATAATTCCTAGATGTGTCATCTGCAGTAGGTGTCAGGGCACTTACTTTGAAGTCTGTTAAGAAACTGTGCCCCTTGAGTTCATTTGGGTAGCCATTCTTTTAAAAGACTGAACAAGTTCTCAACAGAACACAGACTTCCAGCGAAGATAGCGGAATAATCCAAAGTAACTCTGTGCTGCTCTTCTCTCTTTGTGTGTTATGCATTGATTTGGACCTGTTTTCTTTGATGAAGCGGTAATTTGCTTTATTTACTGTTTTATATTTTCTCCTTTCAACTTGAGATAAGTGGGCTTATAACTTTCAACTATGAGCCGTAAGGGGAAAGATACAAAGATGGCCCCTCCTGCCTCCCCTGGAGCTAGTGCAGAAACTCAGGAACAAGTAATTTCTCTGTTGAAAAAATATGGGGGCTCAGCTGGAAAAACCAATCTGAGCAACTAAAAGAACTTTCCACTAATGATAAGGCAATTGATAACTTTGAGGGTTGGCTGAGGCTACTGGTATACAAATTCAACAGCTGGAGACTAAAATTGCTGGCTTGGAAGACCAAACCATTGCTCATGAGAGAGCTGTCTTAGCTTCACATAATGTTCTTTCTAACCAAATCTTTTACCTAGAGATTTTCAATGTCTAAATATTCGTGATCTTGGGTTATCAGAAGGACAGAAGAGGTTGATTCAATTCATGGAGATACTACTTCATGAGGTCCCACAGCTTCCTGTTGATTATCAGTTGCGGACTGAATGAGCCTACAGGATTCTTTGGGCACCAGGCAGTGTAAACAAACCAGCTCCTATAATTGTTCAGTTTCTACGAGAGGAAAGAGAGAAGCGGGACTTGTATTGGGGTCCTAATAAATAGCAGATCATTATACTAGATTATATTAAAGAAGTGTTGATATTACATAATGAATTCACAAAAGCAAAAGCTCTTGCAAGAGAGTCGAAGCTACATGAAGTATCCTGCCATCTTTAGTGTCTAGTACCAAGATCAAATTAAGAAGTTTTACAACCCTAAGGCAGTAGAAGCTTGCCACATCAGTTTAAAAAAATAAAATAAAGTGTTTGTGCTGTCTGAAGAAATATAAAAGCAATTATACATATACAAATGAATCAGGAAACAAGCAGCATCCCTTCAACCCTCCCTCCTTTTTAAAAAAGTTTTTTTTCTTCGTGTTTTTTTGACTATGGGAACTGGGCATAACATCAACTTAGAGCCAAACTACAAGTGACGCCTGACAATAGTTGGACTCTTGTCAGCTTCCCTCAAGTTTTGATGGGAAATGAAGGCGTCCTGGTCTTGCAGCTTGGCTCTCCGGATGCTGACTTTTCAACTGTCACTTGTCCAATATTCTGCCAAGCTGACTACATTTCCCATCAAAACTTGAGGGAAGCTGACAAGTGTCCAACTAGTGTCAGGCATCACCTATAGTTTGGCTCTTAGTTAAAGCACAGTATCTAACTGCTGGCAGGGTAATTCACAAAATGCATCTCTTAAATATATGCGCTTTGGTTATATTTAGTCATTTAGCCCTTTTGGGAGGAAGTTATTAGTTATATTAATTTTGTGTTAAAAACTCATTTATTTTTTGAGGATGTTAATGCACTGTTAAACTACTTCCATGTCTCTTGGAATGTAACCAATAGTCAACAGAAATGGACCCTCCATGCCCTTATAAGTTGCTAAAAGACTTATACTTCAACACTGGAAACACAATGCCTGTAAATCACTAGATTGAAAATCTTATAAACTTACCAACATTTGAATGTATTGCATATAGAAGGCAACTGTGCATGGACATATTTGGAAATCTTTTATAAATACCTATGTATAGATTTGCTACTAGTGTTTTTGTAGCCAGCACTGTTTTCTTTTTTCTCTTCTGTTTGCTTTTTTAATGTTTTTTGGACTAATAAAATAATTTTAAAAACAGAAGAGAGACACTTTCAAAGGGTTCTATTATCCTCTCACAATGTGAAGAGTTAATCATAATTCATTTGGACAGAATTTCAAGTCTGGAAATGCAGGTCAACTTGGAGAAGGCCTGAGTTTAGCACAATGTGCTATATTAGTAAGTCCTTTCCCCCTTCAACACATAATCAGTGCTCTATAAAAGAATTCACACACTTGGAATACACCACATTCAATAGGGCTTAATCAAGGAAAAACATGAGAAATGTGAGGCCTCAAAATGTTAGCACATGTGGTATATCCAAAGTAAATGCAGAAACTGGGCCAAGAGTCACTTAGCTGATGCTGAAAAAGTTATGTAAGATTTTACGGATATTCAACTTACACAGTGACATTGCTTTACAAAGGGCCAAACTAGGCATGATGGTGTCTACAGGTCTGACCTGTGGATGCTGCTGCTGTTTTAAAGAGAATTTAAAATGCAGCAAGGGCCTGATTGAGCCTGCGCCACAGCAGACTGGGGCTCTCCCGTTTCATAGTTAGTACATAGTTAGTACCAGTCAGGATATGCAACTGTAGGCCACATGATGTCCTCAGAGGCTACTCTCACCTGGCCCCTAATATTTAAATATTTATCTCTCACCTTTCTCTCCACCAACAGGACTCAAAGTGATGTTTAGTCCTTGCTGTCAATCTTTATTATGGACCTTGGCTGCTGTGAAAGCTAGAAACAGAGGCCAAGGTTTCTTAAACAAAGTATTCTGGAGAGATGGATAATTACTTGTCACATTTCTATCCTGCTTTTCTTCCATCATGGACCCCAAGGTAGCATATAGAGGGCTCCCAGGTTTCCCATTCATGCACTGACCACAGCCAGACCTGTCAAGTTTCAGCAAGGTTACTGGTGCATGATGCACCTTCCAACCATCCCCTAGGCGGAAGACAACATGTAAAAATCAAAAAGAGTCCAGTAGCACCTTTAAGACTAACCAATTTTATTGTAGCATAAGCTTTCGAGAATCAAGTTCTCTTCGTCAGATGCATGGTACAGAAACTGGTCAAATACAGAAGAGGAGGAGGGGAGGAGAGAGAAGAGGCAATTAGGGGGGGAGAGGGAGGGTGCAACCAAAACATTCCTCTGCTAGTAAATGTAAACATCTCCTTTTGGTGTGGGGGTCAGTTGGAGTTTGCCCTGTTAGTTTGTAGCAGCAAAACCAATTCCAATGCAGTATAAGGCAGCAGATGCAACAGGTGTATATAAAGCTGTTATCACAACCCTGGTCAGTGGTAATGTAGGTGTTTTGCACACAAAATATTTCAGCTTCAATTACTGATATATCTAAAAAACCTCAAGAGGTAGTTCTGGAAAAGGATTCTGCTTGCCAAATATCTTGGGGAACTGCTTCCAGTCAGTGAAAGTAACACTAATGACAGATTAATGGTTTGACCTGGTATAAGCAGTTTTGTAAGCACTGCTGTTTGACTGGTCACACTGAGCCAGTTAACAGATTTTTCCAGACTACTACATTTCTTTTAGATAAAGGGCACCATTAGGAAGAAACCCAAACAATCCTGATCATGGAACCTTTAGTAGGTTTTTATTAAGTTAGTAGAACTAAGTAGGATCACAGTACTAATCTCTTAGGCAGAACCCTAGAACACAATATACTTCAGAAAGTACTTTTTGGTTTTAAAATTCTCTGAAATGTTGTTGTGCAACTGGTTTATTTTTTATCCTCTCACAACTACAATGGATACATTGTTCCACTGATTTACAGCTATGTATGGCTAACAGATTGAGAAGAGAAAGACTGCTTTCTCCCAGATGATCCTACCGTACCCTCATGCCCTCCACGTGGGTGGATGAGCTAGATACCCTCCATTGATGTCCTTGCTTTAAGAAATATGCTCCCATAAATAGATTTGTGAGGCACCAACACCAACCAGGTCAAAACATTATCCATCAAGCCTTCTAATGGCTGAAACGTGCTTATTTCCAGACTGTTAAAATACCGCTCAACTGCTAAAATACTGAAGCAAAAAAATAAGTTTATATTTTTATTGTTTTATTTGGTTTCTATCGATTTGTGAATTGTTAAAGTAAATAAAATATTGATTTAATCTTTGGTCTTAATCTTGTTTTAAATTTTGTTTTACTTTAAATAACCAAAATACTTTGACAAAGCTTTGACCTGGAAACCAGTAGTAACAAACCTATAATATAGAGCACACAATAAAGATGAAAGCATATTAGTCTCAACATATACCTAGAAAAGTGGTACCCAGTCATTATTTTCTACTAGCTCTCCTCTCTTTTTTTTAGCCTAGATTCCCTGTTAGGTCTGTTTATCAAACATATAACTAAACAAACATTTTCCTATAAAGCGACCTGACCAGTTTCTTCTAACTCTGCATCTTTACAGTTAATCATCCAAACAAAATAAACTTTAGTTACTTTAAAACCTACCCAAGCCTAGCTGTTATTGCCTTACCCACCTAAGTCAGGTGAAAAGACATTCAACAAAATGGGACAGTCACCACAGCGAGCGCATTATGTAGATCTTTCCTTACAGGTCATTTTTACCAGGTGCTTATTTCTCACCATTGCAGATTTAACCCACTGCAGAGAAATGCTCTGTTTACGGACATGCATTTTAGCCTGTTCACATTATCCATTAACCCTTAACTTGAAGAGAATCTGAGACTGCAGACAGTTTGAATGAGGGAGCACTGTTCAAGACATGTACGTGTGTCCTGGTTTTGCCTCTGGTAAACAGCTTCAGCAGGTTCTAAAAGGGTACAAAATTTATTAAGAGAATTTTTATTCTGCCTCTCCAGGGAACCTGCCCCAAACATCTGCCTGACCTGAAGAAACTGTGGGATGAAACTACTGTGTATACATATAGGATACAAGGCTTACCAAGCCACTTGCAACTCCAGGCTGAAGTATAGCAGAAGGGGTCTTTCCTGTTTTATCCTCTCCTTAAAGTGCATCATCATTTACAGGGCTCTCTTACATAAAAAGGAAAGCAAAACATTTCTTGAAAACTTAAGTTTTCTTCTTGAAAACTTAAGATGAGCCCTGATGTATCAAAACAGTGGTCCATCTAGTCCAGCACCCCACCTCACATAGTGTGTCAGTTCTAGGATTGGCAGCCAATGACAGATACATCCCCAAACCCCTCACAGCAAGTACTCCATGGTCTTGGTTGAAAAGGTTTTATTCTGGAGATCCATTAAGTTCACAGGTCCTTCAAAGATGAATAGGAATTGGCAGGAATGAGAATACAAGCTAAGGCACTTTGATATATCGATTGGGATTCCCCCCTCCCCTGAGGCAGTTAGCAAAAGGCGCGAAAGTCCCAGTTTCGGTAACAGCCCCTGAATGTGGAAGTTTCCTTTAGTCCACTGCTACTCAAACTGGTGGTCCACAAGCCATCACAGGCTGGTTCGCAGTGAGTTCAAGCAAAAAAAAAAAAAGTACAATTTAAAAATTGTACTGGAATTCCACCAAGAATGATTATCAGTTGGTATCATATTTTCAACAGGAAATATAATATTGATAATTATGCCACAGAGCTACAGTACATAACCACCTGTATATCATATGAACCCCCCCCCCCAAACAAAAAGCCCAAACTAAAGCATGTTCTGTGCACATGCAGAAAACACACCTTTTCTTTCCCACCCAGTGCTGTGGTGAGGCCACCAAGGCCGAACAGCACCATGGCTCAGTTAGCTGGGTCTTCCTGGGCCTGGGCAGCATCAAGGTGAGCCATCCCAAGGGCCACCCACCATCATGGTGAGGCCCTGGCACTTCAAGCCATTACAAGACTGCTCTGAGAAAAAAAGGACAGAGAGCAGAGGTGTTTTGGAGGAAGGGGAGGGTTAAAGGGTAGGGATGTTTGTGAGGATACAAGAGTAAGAACGAAGGATACCTGGGAGGGAGGGCAAAGCAACATGGAAGGGTGAGGACAGCCTTTCTGTCAATCTTCAGTGTATTTTAATGAGACTATCTCCAAGAGTACTCTACACTTGGTATACACATTCCCATTAATACAACGAGGAATGTTAGTTTTTCTCATCTGATGTGCTACATGCCTATGCAAATATGATAATATTATGGTGCTGGTCCCTGGCACACTGGGAAAAATAATTGCTGGTCTGCCATATCCGATAGTTTGAGAAGCACTGCTTTAGTTGTAACAAAATGTTTATCTGTATTTCATTAAGGCTTCTAACTATTCAGATTAAAGATTTTATCTTATATTCTGAGCCGCATTCAGACCATGAAGTGAGACCTGAAAATAGATTTCGCTCCTTTTAGAGAAACTGTTTGTTGGTACAAAATAATTTATAGGATTCTTCTTGCAATACTCTCTCCACCAAGACACAGACTCCTCTTAAATTCTTCTATTCAAATAAACTCTAGTCTTTCTAAAAAAGCAAGATATCAAAATATAAATGCTTTTTAAGATAAAACTTACGAAGATGGAACAGATAAAGGCAACAAGAATTAAATCTCCTAAAGTTTCTCAATTAAATCTAAGTTTAAATCAATCATATTTACTAAGAAATGCAATGAAGTTCCCATAACATGTATTACAAAAGTAAGTTTCTCACCTAGATCTTCATGAGATTTCTTTCAGCCAAAACTCTGATCTGCTGGGTTAGCACTTTTAGAGGTTATCTTATGCAGAAATCTAAGATCTTTTTCATGTGATAGCTTAGATAAACTATGATTGGTCTGAGATTTAATTACTTATTCATATTTTCAATCATGTGACATTCTACCTAGCCAAAAAGTGACACTACGTCCACCTGCAAGATGAGATATAAATCAGTACAGATGATAGGAAAAGTGAGCAGATCATCACTGGATCATTCTAACAATTAGAGAACATTTATCTGATTTGTCCACTATTTTTAACTGGCTGTCAAAGATGAAGGAGCACCTGTGTAGTTATCCAACAAGCTAGAAAAAAATTAAAATAAAGACCATACAGAGTTCACTAGAATACATGTGAATCACTAAGTATATTGTGTTTTAATCTGTATTTCCGTGACACAGTCACCATGGCTAGTAGCCATTGATGGACCTATCCCTCCATGAATTAGTCTAATCCTTTTTAAAACCATCTACATTTGTGACCATCACTACATCCTCTGGCAATGAGTTCCACATCTTAATTACTCATTAAGTACAAAGAATTTCCTTTTGTTCATCCTAAATCTACTGCCCATCCACTTTATTGCGTACCCTCGCATACTAGTTGTCAGGTTCTGCCACGGGTGGAGCTATGCCAGGCGTTGGCACACCAGACCTTGATTCTGGGAGGTCATCAGGGACAGTACAGGTTCTCACTCTGTGGAAGGAGGGGGGTATACATCACCCTTGCTCCCTCTCAGTCCACTCGCAAGCTTGCTCAACCTGACAGAGTCCCGGCTGCCTCCCCTTACTTCTCGCTCTTCAAAGCCTCTGCCCTCCTCACCTCCTCCAGGCTCGCTCTTCCTCCTCTCCATCTCTCTCACTCTTCCTCTTTCCAGCTTTTCTCCCACTCTCCTAAACTCCATCACGCTCCTACACAACCCACCCCATCCTCTGGGTGGACTTCCCTTATATCCCTTCACCCATTCCTGGCTCCACCTGCCAGCCATGCCCCCCAGCACTCTAGCCACGGCCCAGGCTGTCCTAGGCAGCCACACCTGGTGTTGCTCTGCTGGCTGCTCTGGCCAGCCACACCTGTGCCTCCTTTGCTGGCTGCCGGGCTCTCTTTGCTGATTGCCTCAGGCAGTCCCACCTGAGGCTGCCTTGCTCCCAGCCTCACCTGGCTCTTGCTATTCCCCTTCCACCCTGCTTGCAGGTTGGGGCATGGCCCTGTGCTGCCTCTGCTGCCTTTCTTCCCCTGCCGGTAAGGTTGCTGTCTGGCTGACTGTCCTTGTCTCCTGTGCCTTCTCCCTCTGGCCTGGTCCCCTCCTGGCTGTCCTTACTCTCCCTGCCTGGGCTCTTAGCCTCCCACTGGAGGATGGCACTAGCTGGCTTCCACCTGCCCCTTCTGACCCTCTGCAGCTTAAGTGCTTCCTTTTCCCCCTCTGTTGCCAGCCTGTGCGGGGCCTGGGTGACTGGTGGGGCGGCTGGGTAGCTGCCTCCCATCTGCCTCCCGTCCCCCCCTCCCGGTAAGTCCAGGGGCTGAGCCTCAGACACTAGAATTTTGAGAGGAAGAAAAAGTTCTATTCACTCTCTCCATCCTGTGTCAAATAATATAAACTTTTACTATCAAATACCCCCTTTATCTTTATTCTGAACTGCAGTTGCAGTTCTAATTTGATTTTAATTTGTGTGTTGAAGATGTTTTTAATCATGTATGTTTATATTTTGTAAGCTGCCTTAGACATTGTGGAAAGAAGGAACATAAATATTTTACACAAACTGAATAGCCCCAGACTCTTTAGCCTTTCCTCATAGGAAAAAAGCTCCAATCCCTTAATCATCTTGGTTGCCCTCTTCTGTACTTGTTCAGTTCTGCAATGCCCTTTTTGCGATATGGTGACCTGAACTGCATAAAGAATTCAAATTAGGTGACACCATAGATGTATACATAGGTATTAATGTGCTGGCAGTTTTATTTTCAATCCCTTTCCTAACAATCCCCAGCATCAAATTAGTCTTTTCAACCACTGTCACATGCCCACCTATGTTACAGGGGTCAAGAAGGCAGCCACATTAAATACAAGGGATTGGATCCAACCAACTCTTTCACTGTATCTTATTCAATCCCCCTCCTTACTACAGCCTCTACTCCATATGGCTTTTGTCCAGGTCCCTGCACCTTCTGGGTAGCCCAAGGGGACCCTCTCAGTGGCGAAGTGGATGGGATCCATCCCAATCTGAGGAAATTGCCATAATTATATAAACTAATTTCAGGTTTGGTTAACAAGGAAGACTGAGTTAAAGCTATTACAGGTAAAATCTGTATGTCAGTGAAATACTTATTGTGCTCCAGTCTACTAGGAATAGTTAAAAAATATTCATGGTATTTCACTCCAGAAGGCTAAACAAGATTTTTAAAACTTCTGACATTTATCAATGTAGGTATCTATCCAGTGTTGCATTTTGTATTGCAAATTCCAGTTCAAAACAAAAAGTTTCAATTTATGCCATAAATTTGATAACACATCTATCATATATGTCTCTGGTGAACTCGCAGGCAGGTTTCAAATATTTGTTTCAATTCAACATCTTAAAAAGTTGTTCCATAAATGATAGTATTAAGCAGAGTTCTCAATACTGTGCAGATCCAATTTTTCTACTACAACAAGAAGATTATTATATTTGCGAAAACATCAATATCAAGAACATTCAATTGTAATATAATAGTAATGTAAATAAGTTCAAATTTTGGTCTCTGACTAGTTATACATAATATATACATTTATATACATTTAAAGATTATATTCAAGCTTGCTGGTATAATACACAAGGCACCAGACACGATTGATGGGGCTGCCTCTATGTCTATGTTTGTTGGTCCCAGGTAGCTAGGTGTATCAAGTAGTTAGTGTATCAAGTAACAGGGAAAGAGGGAAGGTGATTTAATTTTTATGCAGTAACTTATTTTTAAATTATTTTGTTGATCAAGTTGTGATTAGATTATTGCAAAATTTCTTGGATGCAGCAAAAATATCAGTACATCATCTGAAATCTGCATTAACACCTAATACTACTGAATGATAGACTGAGGTTTAGGTTAAGTTGAAATGGACAAGATCATGAAAAAGATACAGTAACAGAATGCTTTTGCTTCTTTTGTTAACTGGGTCACTTTTATTGTGTTATTTTAAAACATTTCTATGCCACTTTCCCACCCCAATTCAGGATATCCAAAGCAGAAGACATGGGAAAAATGTAAAATACAAAGGATGTCACTTAGAAGAGGGAAGGGAGCTGCTCCTGTTGGCAAAAGAGGATAGGATTTGCAATAATGGGTTTAAACTGCAGGAGGGCAAGTAACAGCTGGACATTAGGAAAAACTTCACATTAAGAGTAATCCAGCAGAAGAATCAGCTGCCTAGAGATGTGGTGGGTTCCCTCTCATTGGCAGTCTTCAAGGAGTAGCTGAATTAATACTTGTCAGGGATGCTTTAGGCTGTTCCTGCACTGGGCAGAAGGTTGGACTAGATGGTCTGTAAGACCCCTTCCAACTCTATGATTCCGTGAAAACAAACATACAAACATGGAGAAGGGCTATTAAGAGTTAGCAATGGAATGTCAAAACAAAAGTCTTCACCTGCTACCAGTAGACAATAGGAGACAGATTAATGTTCCTGGGGAGGGAGTTCTAAAGTTTCAGCACCATGATCAAGAAGGCTTTTTCTCAGGTTGCCAGTGCCACCTGTCCAGCCTGATATGACAGGGACACCCAAAGTGGAGCCTCTGAAGATGACTGGAATGGTCATGCAGCAATTGAATTCTAACTAGTCGTACTTACTTGAAAGGGATTTCATTTTGTTACAAAAAACATGAAACAGATGACAATTTCAAAAGCAACAGAATAATCAACAAGAACATTTTCTATTTAAGAAAAGCCCTGCTAAATCAGACCAGTGGTCCATCTAGTCTAGCATCTTATTTCACATAGTAGTCAAGTTGTGCTTTCCATCTTGCGTTAACTCTGTAACAGAAGAATTATCCACGTTTCATTAGGATTTTCTAACTGGCCAGTATCAAGATTGTATCACAACTCTGAGCAGCTTTCAAAACCCTATGAATTGAAACCTTCAACATCTCTCTCTTTTGGAGAGCCTGTTAATTAGTACAAATGATTTATATGGGTTCTTATTGCTTGCAGTCTCCCCACCAAGACACAGAGACTTCTCATTAGAGGTTAAGGTTTATTCTTTATTGAAATAAATTTTAATCTTTATAATAAAGCAAGATATCAAAATATAAAGTACTATTAATATAGAACCAATAAAAATGGAACAGATACAAGCTATAAGGATTAATTCACTTAACATCTCTCAATTGAATCCAAGATTGATTCAAAGTCAAGTTTATTATGAATTGTATTGAATTTTCAATCAGCACATGGATAATTACAAAGTTCTCACCTAGAAGAGATTTCTTCCAACAAGATCCTGACTCCTTATCTGAGTAGCATCTTTTATAGTAATCGATATATGGTATCTCACGAGAAATCTAAGATCCTTTACATGTGACAATATAAATTTTTGATTTAGTTAATTATTCAGATTTTCAATCATGTAACATTCTACCTAGTCAAAAAGTGATGCTATGGCCAGCTGCAAAATAAAGCTATATAAATCATTAAAGATAGGAAAAATTAAGTGAACAGCTAGAGAACCATTTATCTGCTACTGTCCACTATTTTTAATTGGCTGTCAAAAATGAAAAGAACATCTGTATGATTATACAACCTGTTAAAAAAATCTACATTAAGTTCATACAAAGTTTACTAGAATACGTATGTATCACTAAAGTTCACTAGAATACATGTGTATCACTAAGATATCATAGAATCACAAACCTGGAAGGGGTCTTACCGACCATCTAGTGCAACCCCCTGCCAAGTGCAGGAACAGCCTAAAGCATCTCCAACAAGCAGGGGTCATTTCGTAGAAAAAGAGCTGGAGGAACTCATTAGCATATGCCACACCTTTGCCATCACCGGAAGTGTGTAATTAGCATAACTGATTTGCATATGCCACACCCCCTGACATCACCTATCCTGGCTGTTTTGGACCCAATCCTGGCCATTCAGGGCTGAAATTGGGCCCAAAATGGCAAAAAGGGGCTGAAAATGGCTGAAAAGGGGCCCAAAATGGTCAGGATCAGGCCTGCTGCTGAGTGGGAGAGTGATCCACCGCCCATCAGAGGCCTGATCTGGGCCGTTTCAGCCCCAATCCAGGCTGAAACGGGCCCCAAATGGCCAAGGGTCAGGTGGGCGCGGCCACCTGACATGTGACCTCTTTGGGGAACTGCCGTAACTGTGTTCCTGCGCATTCCCCCTCAAAATGAGCCCTGCCAACAGGTATTCGTCCAGCCACTCCATGAAGACTGCCAATGAGGGAGAACCCATCACATCCTTAGGCAGCTCTAATCCGTATTTCCATGACAACCCTTGATCCTCCACAAAGTGGAAGGTCACTTCATTAGGCTGCTCAGAGCACATAAAATTCCTCTTGCCAAGGACAGGGGTCACGGCCTCACTGACCCAGGGCTTTCCTGGACAAGATAAAGGCAGCCATAGTCTATTATGGAAGACAACTATGCTTCCTGATTAGAACATCTGGAACAGAATATGATGAGGAAAAGAGACAGAAGGAACAATCTTCTTACTCTTAACCCTGAAAACGAGGGAGGATTTTTTAAGAACATCAATTGGTTTAGACAGGAATGACTGCACAGGTTTGTAGTATAATATCCATAGAACGTCATGTCAACTGAAGAATCCACACCACTTCACTCATTTAAGCTTTAATCAGCTCATTTATTTAGTTAGCTAGCTTCTCATGAATTGATTACCAGGATTTCTTACTGGCTGAAAGCCCAGTACAAAAAAGAAAGCTGCAGCTGATCCAAAAAGCTATTATAAAACGTGTCACAAGGCCAACCATGATCAGGTTTCTCTTTTTTAGCCCATATGGCTTTGCATTGCTTACCGAAATGGACTTGCACCTGTTCTTGCATATGCTGGTTTATTTGCCATTCCTAAATTCCCCATAGATGTTGGGTGGTTGTTAGAGTCTCCAATGTTTACACTTCATGTCTATGCAATTTCTTGAACAAGCCTAACGCACGTATCTGATCAAAAGACAAAAGTGAAATTCTTGTTGCTAAACACTTGGGCGGTACGTAAATACATTAAAAATTGTCCTCATCTAGCTTACCTTAAGAGCTGATTTACCAAGGTACCATGCAGCATACGCCAATACAGTGCACATTATATGCTATTGTCCCAGCATTTTATTCTCTGCTCAATACGTAATCCAATATTTGAGTTTATTTCTTTCTTAATTTTCAGTTTCAAACACTTCTGATCCTTTGGCACAAGGACAAGAATGGAGGACAAGGTGTAGGGAAAAAAGATTGCCTGGAGTCTGATACTATTCAGGACAGATTCCTAGCTCAACTTTCATGCACGCTCCAAAATTGGTGCCATGTACTTCATCTTAGGAAGATGGAGACTAAGGAATATGTCAAATGTTCACCAAGACAAAGTAAACTTTGAGACGACTGTAAATAAGGCAAAGGTATTGTCATGAAGGTGTTCCAGCAATAAGTTCCATGAATTAAAAAACGCAATGGAGAATGAGCAGAATCATTTAAAAGATAAAGCAACTGGATGGCCTAGGTTAGCTCAGGATGGATGGTGGCATACTTAGATTGGAAGGCAGGAGCAACAGAGCAGGCATTAAAAGGATACAGAAAAAGCATTGGGAGTTCTAGAGCTGATATGGATCAAAGAGAAGATGACAGTTAACTCTCAAAGAGGCATTCAGCTGCATGGAAGATGTCTTGTGGAGGAGCTGAGCCAGGGCAGGGGATTACAGCGAGCTAATTATTTCTTGGGACAACAGGTGAATAAGCCAAAGATAGTGGACAGGGATGAGTTGACGGCCAGAGACTTCAGGGTATAAGGAGTAGACAGAAATGACAAAGAGGAGATAGAATGTTCCAAGAAAGTCATTCCAGTATAGAAAAAACAGGCAGTGTAGGAAAAACAGGCAGGAGGAATATAAACAATGCTGAAGGAGATACTAATGTTTAAATAGAATTCCACAGCAGACAAAGCAGTTCTCATTAAAGATAAGGTGCCCAAAGCAATGCACGGCAGAGGCTGAAGGAGGTGGTTAGGGAGAGGAAAGAGGAGATATCTGGGTCAGAGAGATTATCATCAACATGAATACTGATATTGGCTTATATACATCTCCTCTCCTCCACTTTATCATCTAAACAACCCTGTCAGAGAGGTTAGGCTGAGTGTGCACAACTGGCCCAAGGTCATCCAGCAAGCCTCCATGGCAAAGTGGGGAATCGAACCTGGATCTCCCAGATCCAGTCCACTTTAACCACTGTAAGAGAGAAATGAGGCAAGCCAAGTTAGCATCAAGATCTGAGGTCAGAAAAGGCCTGGGGGTTGATATAACACAGTAACAAGAGATGGAAAGATTAGCAGAGATGTATAAAATGTACACCAAACATCAAAGGGCTGAAACAAACAGAAGGACTCTGGATGGACAGTGGCTGGAGCTGGTAGAATCTGAAAAGGAGAGGGCCAATTCCACCAGTGCAACCTTTAGGGTAGTCAAGACCAGTTACTTATTAAATGATCACTCAAGTGCCACAGTGATTGAGTGCTCTGAGAACAATGGTCCCAAGAGATACAAGCACATTACCAAGCAAATTCTTAGCCTATTTTTCTTATGATGACTACAAAAGGTAGTCCCCATCTTGAACAATCCTCTGTAAATTAAATCAATGTTACTAGCAGCTAAAACATTTTTGTTTATTCTACCTATTCATATGGCATGTGATGTAATAAATGACTTTTAAAAAATTAATGTCGAGATTAATTAAGTGTACATATTAGATTTTATGCTTCCTGCAAAATTGCAGAAACTGTACTTTAGGTAATACAATGATAGATTTCCAAGGAAACATTTTCAATATGTTAACCTCTCTTGTAGCTAAAAGAGCAATAATACTGTAGCTTGCTTTATTGTCCTAATTTGTACAAAAATCCTTTAATGTAGGTAAGACCTCAGTATGGACAATGGTCTATTTTCAGTTTCAGTACATCTATTTGGTTCATTAAATTACTTCTGATAGCGTATCAAATTTTTTAGTATTTCACTGAATTATGTCTACCAAGAAATTTTGAAACTAGAATCAGCCACCGTTTTTTAAAGATTTACATCAAAAACTTTTGAACGGGAGGGAGAGGAAAAGAGAACCCTTTGGTAGCATATCAGGAGTATGTTATTAGCTTCCCTACTAACACAGACCCCAGGCAGCCTTACCATCACACACTGAATATGCAAAAAAGGATTTCTAAAGGGCTTTTTACTCAGATAGGAGGGCTGTACTGTAGAGAGGAGGGTCTCAAAGAGATGCCTCACTAACAAGACAGGGACTATAGACTTCACCACTATGTTGCCTTACGTCCTATCTGTTGCTTTAAGTATATGCCCCTATCTACTACATGTTGCTCTAAGTATGACCCTACTGGGTAGTTCTATGTTGCCTACTGTCAGTCCTAGAACTGCTGAAGCTCAGTTTCAGCATCTCTTCAACTCTATATCGAATTTTTGCTAATGGTATGTCTTTGTAAACTTGCATTTATTTTACCCTGTGGCATTAAAAATCCTTGATATTGACTATACTAATTGCACTCTATGTAACCCGCCTTGAGTCAATTAAAGAGCCAAACTATGTCAAAACACAGAGCAAGAGAACAACAAAGAACCAGTGTAAGAAAGCCCATTTATGTAACTGAAATTAACAACTTTGTGTTATTGATCATTGAGAAATTGATTATTCTGCGGCCCTAAGACTGGTTGTTACAAGTCCTTCAGTAAGACCTGCCACACATGAAGTCTCACAGTAACTAATAAATATAGACAGGAGTACCCTACATGATTTATGCCTGTGCACAAAAACAATCTGCGCATGGTTCATACTTCAATTATGGGCAGCTGGTCACCTCTATCATTTCCCTTAAGACTATAAGAAAAGCCGTGCAGGATCAGACCAAAGTCCAGCATTCTGTTCACACAGTGGCTGGCAAGCTGCCTCTAGGAAGCCCATAAGCAGGATGACTGCAACAGCATCCTGCCATGCTCTCCAGCAACTCACACCAAAAGGCGTCTGCCTCTGGTACGGGGTCCTAATGAGGGGCGCCAAACGATGGTTGCCACTTTTCTCCTAGCAAGGCTTTAGACCATGTTATACAATTGTATATGACTGGTTCTAGCAGTGAACATAGACAACACTCTTCTGTGGTTCTTGCTAGTTTTCTGTTTACTTTACAGGATTCTTGGGTTTTCTGAAACAAGAGCACACTACAAATACCACTGACACACATGAAAACACCAACATTCTACTACCTTAAAGAACAAATTTCTGGAAATTTTGAAGCCAGTAGGGGCCAGTAAGGGAGAAAGAGTTCTGGGTGGGAAAAAATTAAGAATATAGGTTATCAAACCTAAATTTATTTAAAGTACTTCTAAATCTGCCTTTCTTCTAGCACAGCTGGAAACCAAGGGAGATAATCAGCTTTAGCAACACAATGTATCTTTTATATGCTAGCTAAGTTATAAGTTTGCACTATGTGACCTATGTTTGGAATTTAAATTTAAAACTATAAATGCCTTGGGCATTTATAAAAACATAAGCAAAACTAAAAAAGTACCCAATACATAAGAGAGCTGCAAATGGCTTCACCCTCTACTACCTTTGCATATGAATGTCACCCCCTGCACACCTCTCATACAGCAAAAATAAAGTTGAATGGCAAGCAATGCACATGGCAACTCCAACCCACAATACTGAATCTAGTACGGTTTTGAAAAGAACCACTGAACACATGAAGTTGCTTTATACTGAATAAGACCCTATGGTCAGCACTGTCTACTCAGACTGGTAGCAGCACTCCAAGGTCTCAGGCAGAGGTCTTTCACATCACTTACAGCCTGATCCTTTTATACTTGAGATGCTAGGGACTGAACCTGGGACCTTCTGCGTGCTGAGCAGATGCCCTATCACTGAGCCCGCCCCCTCCCCTGGCCACTCTGGTTCCTTGTGCTCCTTGGCAAGCTTTAAACTCACACTCACACTATTCACTATTAGTAATTCTACAGTAAAACATGCTAGAGACTTTCCCAATTCTACACCAGAATTAACTGTATGGTCTCCTCTGATAATGTGTCCACTGTAGTTGTGGATCAGTATCGTTGTTCTACCCAGGAATCACATTGCGACAATTCCTAATATCTTGCCTTCTTAACTTCAAAAACTGCCCAAGACTTCTAGCAGTTCAAAACCCAGTAAGATGACATACAACAGAGACACAGAACAAAATCAGAGCAGAAACACACAGCATACCAATAATCAGTGATCCTCAGTAACTTCACTCTACCTAATAATCAGCTTCTGCTAACATTAAATAGCTTCTAGAACAAACAAGTTTTTTCTACTGCTGAAAGGCCAGGCATGAATAGGACTAGGCAGATTTCCCTTGAGAGGGTATCCCACAATTTAGGCCCCACAGCAAAGAAGCCCACATCTATTCAGACTACCTGCAGAATATAGCCCTGTGATGTTCAGTTCTGGTAGAAAGCCTGGGGCCAATGAGAAAAACAATGAAAGAAATCTAAAGAGCAGCCATGACCACATCTTCAGGACACCATAAAACACATTAAGGTGTCTTAGTTCATGGGTATCTCCAGTCAATTACTGTTCACCCTAACTAGTGGTAGTTAGAGCCAGTATGATGTAGTGACTGGACTAGGAGATCCAGGTTTAAACACCTCTGCCATGGAAGCTTACTAGGTGACCTTCGGCGTCACACACTCTCAGCCTAACCTACCTCACCGTGTTATTGCAAAGATAAAATAAGGGAGAAGACAGCAATGTAAGCTGCTTTGGGTCCCCACTGAGGTGAGAGGTGGCGTATAAATGAAGTACAATAAACAAAATAAATAGCAGCTTCCCAAGATCTCAGGCAATGATCTCTCTTATCCCTGCTGTTCGAAATCAAAAGCAAGTATTGAGCCTAGAAAACTTTCTAAATGCACTACATGTTGCAATGTTTTGCATGTAATGTATTTAATTTTGATTTTACTTCTTGCTTATGTGAAATTTTTTAAATTGTTACTGTACGTTTAAATGCAGGCCTCAGAGGAAAGGAGGAGGGGTGGGTGAATGGAGTCTGCTCTGACTGGCCAGTAGCTGTACCCAAGGAGGCAGAGCGAACTGCAGCTTTTAGGTGGTACCCTGAGAAAACGTGTTCATTCTAGCTGAGTCAGGCAAATTGTGTGGACCCTGAGAGAGAGTCTGTGTCCATCTGTTTCTGAAAGGAAGTTAACCAGCCAGGAGGTTCTGGTTAAGTGAATCTTTGGGTGTCTCAGATAAAAGATTCTGTCTAAGTCAGGCATGCGTGTGTGCCTGGGTCAGTGTATGTATATCTGAGAGAGAGATTAATCTATCTAGATCAGGAAAGCTGTGTGGAAAAGCCTGAGAGAACCTATGTATGACTGAGAAGAGAATTTTGTTTGTGAAGACCTGTGTGGAAAATTAATATGTGTGACTGAGTCTGTGAATATTCCTTTAAGAAGATACAATTTTTTAAAAACTATCATGCTTAATATTCTGAAACCAATATGCTTATATCAAAACTCTGCAACCATCACACTTATGTACTTAACATAAATTCTACTTCTGTTTAAGCAAAAAAGATCAGTTTCCCTCCTCAACTACCCTCATGTGCCGATCATTCCGTCAAACTACCAGCCTTCCTATATTACCAGTTAAGATGAGGAGGTCGAAGGAAAAAATCTTTGACAGCAGCAAAACCCTTTTGTGGGAATCAGTAATAAAGGTCACACCAAAACAAAAGAGAAGGTAAACACTTGGGTAGAGAACACCAGAACCTCTGGTCTGTGGAAATAAAAAGATTATTGGTTGTGACCAGAGCCCTCCTAAGTATAAGTTTAAGGTAAAGTAAGGAGGAGCTGGATTACAGGTCCAAAGACAAAAAAATTTAAAAACAGCAAATCATTACACATGTGCTGAGTGAAAGCCCCTTCCCCAAAAGTGCCCCCTCCTGCACTCCAAGCAAAGAAAGCAGCAGGATTCAAACAAGCAACTAAAGTTATTTAAAGCAATAAAATACTTCCTATATGCCATACTAGACATCTCCTCTATCTTCTGATGGAATCACCTTTACTTAGACTCAGTATGAAGAACTGCCGTTTCCTCTTCAAGCATAACTGATTACTTAACTAGATAGGAACTACTACAACTAACAGTGGAATATCATATATTTAGATGACATACATGAGCAAGATATGGAACTAGTTCATTTCAGGAACTTACCTGGGAAATAAACCACTCCCTGCCCCCCCTGCTCATTCTTCAAAGGAGAGATACAGTTGTGTTCCTCCAAAGCCTTCCTTGTGTTGACTACAGATTTATGCTTTCATACCAGTCCTTCACCACAAAAATGTAACTTTTTAAACAAAAAAATAGCCACAACATGCATCATTAGTGGCTCTGACTAGATTTCATATCCAGCAACATCTGCAAGGCAGAAGGTTTCACTTAACCAGATCAAGATATTTTTAAACCACAAAGCCAAGCAATATATTAATTTAAAAACAGTACAGATCAAATGTGTTACCTTCCAACAAAGAACAAGAGAACATGCTGAGTCATATTCTTACTGCCACACCCTATTGTGCAGTTTCACCTGCTGCGTGGGAAAAAAACTGAGACTTTGTTCTACCCGTTGAACCTCCATTCTAGACAGGAACAAGACAGTCTAAACTACTAGGAAGTCCCTTCTCTGTGTGATAAGGAAGCAAGATCAAAGAAGACTTCCTCCTCAAACACAGCCTGTAACAAGCCAAAAGCACATACAAGTGTTGACTAACATGTTTACAAATAAGAACAAGTGGAAGAGAAATATGAGATGTAACAGGGTGGTGACTAAAGAGGAAGAAAGCCTCATCAAGCTAAGGATGGCTGGCTAGTAAACAAACAAACAAGAGAGGTCACTCAACTATAAAGAAGTCCCTGCAAGCTCCCTGACTATAAGCAGAAGGGGACAAGCTGTCACCCATTTCTGACTGGAAAGGAGATTTACATGTTAAGAGCAAAAACGCTCGTTTTTTTAAAAAGTCAGGCTCAGGTAAATATTTCGAACTACTGAGATTTACAAAATTCATGTCCCATGAAGGGGGAGTGGGAGAGTTCTCAGAATCACTGCTAACAGTCTGCAGAACCTTTCTACTGAAAGTAATATATCCAGCCAGACTAATACATCTGGATTGTTGTGTTGACCACGTACTAGCTCTACAGATATCCAGAAGAATGTTATCCTAGAGAACTGTCTTGAGCCACCGTGGATGGTGGGAAAGGCAGAATATAAACGCTTTCTTTGAAAAGAAAAACTGCTGAAGTAGCCTCTCTCTAAATCGAATAAGCTGTTATGGTCTATGGCACTTGCTCCCCAGAAGCACTTCTGCTACAACTGCAATGAGTCACTTTGCTTGAGAAAAGGTTGACACTCTTTCCTACAGTTCTGACATAACTTCAAAGAGAGGCAGGATCAGTCAGGAAACACTTGGTTCAGGTGATGCAATACTTCAAGGTCCTCTCAACATCAAGTGTGTGCCGTACCTTCTCTTGAAGATGTTTTGGATCTCAGCAGCAGCAGGAGAATGAAGAAATCTACACAAAGGCAAGTTTACCTTAAGAATGAATGGTAGGCCTTGGACTCTCTTTGATTTCGCTACTACAGACTAACACAGCTAACTCCTCTGCATCTATGTTACAGGACAAAGGTTTAATAGGAGAGCTGTCTAAAGGCTCAGAGAATATAGGAGAAGGTGTAGGCCCCACCTAGGGAGCCAATGAACTGTGAGAGCACAGAGCAGCTTAATCCCTGGACCAAGAAGCACTTAAGTGTGGATGTTTCAAAATGAATTGCTGTCTTAAGCAGGAGAAGACAGAACTGACTGAGACAGCCCTGTGCTTAAGGGATTTGGCCGTAAGGTCCTGAGCTTAACTTCCTTGAAAGAAACCTGAAGTATGAAGAATTTCTGCTTCCACTGCAGCATAGCCTACTTAGTGACCCAGAACACAGGGATTTTCCAAGTGACAGTATACTTTATTTGTGCATGACTTGTGGGAAGCACCTGATCAGAGTAGCCCAAGGAGCTAAAAATGGATGAGGAACTGGACCCTGGTACCGACAGTATGGAACATTTGGGAGTTTCCAGGGAGGCTTGATGGAGAGTTTCTGAACTCTCAAAAACTGCAGCTATCTGGACCAGTATGATAATGGTATCAGGACTACTCTTGTTTAAATCCTGCAAACCTTTTGGAGAATCCTTGGCATCAAGGATATCTGAGGAAAGGCATTCAGAAACCCCTTCAACTGTGAGAAACAGTAAAGGTATCCATTCTTTCTGCCACTTGGCAAAGACCATAAAACAGGTGTCTCAGGATTAGAATTTTTCTACAAATGGCTTGTATAAAACCAACCATGTGCAGAAGGAACACAGCCTTTACCTTGTACTGCTCGCTAGTCCTGCAGCCCCTTTCCACACTGGAAATATCATTCCCAGAGCCTCAGGATCTACATAGAGGAACAGTAATGCAGGTCAGGGGGTGAGAAAAGGAGTGTTGTACCTACGGAAGAGGGAGGAAAGCATTTTTATCTTTTGTCCTTTTTCACTCCAGCCCCCCAACCTACAGTTATCCCTCCATGTGTATCCTATGACTCCAGGAATAATTATTTTGGCAGATGAAAAGAAAGCTCTACATTCCTTGCATGAATAATAGATGCAGGCCAAGAGCACCATCATGGACATTCCAAAGAGTTTGATTAACTGTCTGCCTACTCTACCAGGTCTAGACGCTTTCCGCTTAACTGTGACGTATCTTACTCCACAAACATGTTGCACTTTGAGAAAGAGCAAGTATTTCTCTAGTTTATGGTACAGGTACATTATAAAGAAAGGGGGACGCAAACTTCTCTTGCCTGATTACATATTCTTTTGTGGGAATTTGAATGAACATAAGATTTTTTTTCAGAAGTTTTGAAAAAGTGTAGTGAGTGCCACCACAAAATGGCTACCACAGGAGGCGGGGCCAAACATGAGATAGCTGCCCTGGGAGGCAATTACAGCAGGCTGAGAGGTCCTAAGTCAACCAGCCTCCTACAAGGGGAGCAGCTATTTCCAAATGGGTGCTCCCTGTGGACTCAAAGGTGAAGCTTTATGGAGTATTCTGAAACACCTCCTGCTGCAAAAGGTGGAAGAAATCCAGGACTGACTCTTTACTTTGCAAAAAAAAAGATGCTTTGGAGAAGAAATAGGAACCAGGAAACACATTGGTGGGCATCATTGTGCCCATGTGCACCATGCTGGAGATCTCTGGTTTATTCAGTCCAGGAAAGTGTGCAGACTGAGGTTAACTTCTCTGAATTCTAACCAGGTGCTGCTCCTGGTGAACTACGGTGCTCAAATGTCCTCAGTGACTAAACCCTTGCAGTAGTAGACTTTCAACTGTAATAATCAGTATGCTTGATGACTCCTCCAGTGACAGCACATGGTATTTTAATGGTAGTGACAGGAGCAGAAGCTGGCACTGACGTTGCCATTTCACCCTCCTTACCTCTTTGCACCTCCAGGCTTCTTTAAAAATAGTATGGCAAGTTGCACAAGATCCCAGCTGTAAACACCAGTGTATGAAGGTCTTCTTGAAGGCCCGAATCCCAAGCAGAGGAGTCCAGAGACTCTTAGAGGACTTGATTAGCCTAGATACCCCACCTCAGTAAAACCACTTCTCCTCCTCTCTAGGGCCAGCTGCAATTAAGTAAGCAGGCGAGCGAGCCCCAGCGAGGCATTACAGTGCCAGAGCATTTGAAGTAGGATAAGAGGGGGAGTGAATGCATGAACTATGTGAGTTCAGCTAGAAAGTAAGGAAGCCAGGGCACTAAATTCTATTCCTATTAAGCAATACTACTAGATAACTGCATAATCCTAATTAAGCTTTAAGATGAAAATAATTAAGAAAGGAAAGTCAGGAAAGTAGAGAACCTGCAGAGGGATGAGGGCTATCCCATATATTGAACAGTATTGCATCCCACCCCCCACCCCCCAGGCAGAAGTTGTGGGTGTCTGCTCAGTAAAAAGGCTCTCATGGAACAAGTTTACTCAGGAGCTGCGTGGAGCTCTGTCAAAAGCTTTTTTTTGGAAATTCAAGTGTAATTCCTGCCCATGATTGTTAAAAACCCTCTTAAACTCTAAAAAGTTAGAGAGGCAGGATGTCCCTTTCCTGATTCTTCCTCATTAGGCCTCACTTTTCTATGTGTTTCATGTCTAATCTAATACATTTCCACCAATTTACTCTGCCATGGATATTAAGCAAAATTGCCTGTAATTTCCTGGCTCTTCTCTGGATCTCTTTAAAAAACTCATAAATAAACCTTCCAATACTCTGGCAGGGAGCCCGATTACTTTTGTTAGGAAAATTCGAATTCCTTAAGAGCCCTCAACTGCACACCTTCCAGATCTGGTGACTTCTTTTGGCACCCTCTGATTCATCATTTACTAGCCGTGAGATTAAGAGAATAGAGATGCACTTGCAATTTAGAAACTGGTTAAATGACAGGAAGCAGAGCGGAGGAGGGAAGTTGCAATATTGGAAACACATCTGGGAGATCCAGGTTCAAATCCCCCCTCTGGCACAAAGTCACCCAGCAAGTTCCACGGCAGTCACTCACTCTCTCTGCTTAGGCTTCTTCACAGCGTTGAACAGCCAACATGGTGTAATGGTTAGATTGCTGGACTAGGATCCAGGTTCAAATCCCCACTTCGCAATGGAAACTTGTTGGTAGCCTTGGGCCAGTCATACATTCTCAGCCTAACTTATTTCACAGACTTGTGAGGATAAAATGGAACAGAGAATGATGTAAGCAGCTTTGGGGCCCCCACTGGAGAGAAAGGAAGGGTATAAATGAATAAATAAATGGGTTGATGCAAGGATACACTGGAGGAAGAGGGAAGCATGGACACTGCCCGCTTGAGCTCCTTAGAGGAAGGGCAGAATAAAAATGCAAAAGCCAGAATTAGAGCAAAGCAGCTAAGTGGCCAAGTACACAGATGGCACCAAATTATTCAAGATAGCAAGGACCTTAGTGGATTATGAAGATCTCTCCCGTTTATTTGAGCAGGTATAAACCTATCAAGTGAGCTTCAGCGTCAGCAAGTTTAACATGATGCCTAGGTAGGTAAAGGTAGTCCCCTGTGCAAGCACCAAGTCATTACTGACCCATGGGGGATGTCACATCATGACAAGTTCTTGGCAGACTGTTTACAGGGTGGTTTGCCATTGCCTTCCCCAGTCATCTACACTTTACCCCCAGGAAACTGGGTACTCATTTTACCGACCTCAGAAGGATGGAAGGCTGAGTCAACCTTGAGCCGGTTACCTGAACCCGGTTTCCGTCAGGGTCGAACTCAGGTCATGAGCAGAGCTTAGGCTGCAGTACTGCAGTTTACCACGACATGCCTGGGGCAAAAATGCTCAACTAAATATACAATGATGGGTCTGAAGTGGCAGTGACTGACCAGGATAATATACTGGGGCTGTGGTGCATAACAATGAAAAGGATCCACTGATGTTACAGGCCAAGTAAAAAGGCTAATCCTATGCTAGGGATGATTAGGAAAGGAATGGAAAACACTCAAGTTTTTTTTCACCAGCCAATTACTTGTCCTGACGCTCAAAGACAACTTTCTGAAACTGGTTTTATGGATGTCTTTATGCCGTTTTTATACCCATAGCTGTAAATGGCTTGTTTTATTTTATACTGGTAACTTATGATAATATGATGGTGCTTTTATTTGCATGACAGCTTGAGCAGGACTCTGCAGAGGCTGCATAAAAATCTCCTACATAATTTTGTCTCCATCTGAATGGGAAAGCTCCCCATGTTCCCTGGCATAAAAATCCAAAATTATCCTTCTAAGGCTTCCAAGTTCCGGCCCACCCAGCAAGGGTGACAGGAGCACATATCCTCCTTAGGGATATCCAGCTCTGTAGGGTAGTGTCTTGCCTTCCCACTGGGGGAGAGAGAGAATAGGTTGCCCCATAGGCTATCTGCTGATAAGGGGACCTAATGGAGAGTTACGCTGCTGCCTGTTAGGCCCCATGCCTGAGGACATTAAAGGCATGCTGCAGGATGTATGGTGGAAGCCGGCAAGACCAACAGTGGTAGAAGGGTCAAAGCTACAGCCCCACTGCATCTGTTCCAATGAGAGCGCTGCAGTGCTGTTGGCAGTATTGTCAAGATGACCATCCCCGTGACGGGATGAGGATAGCTCCAAGCTGACTCTTTCTGCCCATGCCCTCCTATGCTTCTTCCTCTTTTTAACAAGCCTTGGTCTCTTGGACTAGTAGACTAAAAACTCAGGCATGAGCCACAGATGGACACAACCTGTTCCCATCTCAATGGGATATGGGACTGAGAGCTGTCATGGGCAAGCCGCTCTCCTCCAAATAATATCCCCCAGCTATGCATCTACTTTCCTCAAAAGTCAGGCATATATCTTGGGCATGCTGCTCTCAGATCCACTCTTCTGGAATTGGCAGTGATGCCCAGGAGCAAGTCCTTAACAGCTCTGACTGGCTTTCCAATTGCACTTTCCCCTATGGTAATTCATACTTTTGCTATAACCAGATTAAGTCACTGCACTGTGCTTTTTATGTTGCTGCCTTTGAAAAGTGTAAAGAAACAGCTGATTCGGAATGCAGCAGCCAGGTTATTAATGGGGGCAAGCTGCATGGATTGTATTATTATGACAACTCTTTGTCAGCGTCACTGGTTGCCAGTTTGTTTCTGGCTCAGTTCAAAGCACTGGCTTTAAAATTAGGATTGAGTAGTGTCTTGAGATCTTTTGTTATAAGAAGGTGTCATCATCCCCTCTGACCAGCAAACAGACTCTTGAGTGCTCAGAGGAAGAGTATGAGAAGCCAAGGCCAGGGAATTCAGAGGGCCAGAGAAGGCCCAACACTGCAGAAGCACCTAAGTTCCAGCAGTACCAGAGGCCATCGTATCACAGCCTGCAAGAGAGACTTATCCACCAGCCTCTCAGGTACCCACCAGGCATCTACTGAGCAGGATGCGAATTCAGGAGCAGAGCACCTCAGCACCCACCCCTACTCCACAAAGGCAGCATCAGCAGGCCCTGGACAAGGGAGTGCAAAGGAGGCAAAGTACCATACTGGCAGTGCGCAATCCCATCACAGACCCAGAACCGGGCTCTGAGAGTAACACTTCCTTGCAGGATCCTGATCAGAACATAACGCAGCACCCGACAGCAGAACAGTTGAGCCCAATTATCTACCAGCCTACTTAAGCTGAGGACTTCGTTGCTGGATCAATCAGTCTTCTAGGCACAAGCTCTGTACTCCAAGTTCCTTGTTTCCCGCTTCTTACCTCCAGCTTCAGAAGATGCTCCCAACTCTTACTAGCCAGGCCTGAGGCCCTCCTCCAGAGAAGACCTGACCAGGCCCACAAACAGAGCACAGGACAGAAATGATATTAGCTGGAAGACTCAAGGATTCCAGGGGCTATCCACATGCCTCCAAGGATTCTATTCACATCCTCATACTGCACAAGCTGAAGAATATTAAATGTTACAAGTGAGTACCTCAGATATAGAGCCAAGCTACAACTGAAGGCTTCTCTGGTGACACCATTTTAACTGATTTGTGATTTTTCTTAAACGAAGAGCCCCCTCCAGAATACCCAAGTCGTGCAGGCTTGCTTTCCTTCTGCTCTCTCCTCCTTCCGCAGGAGGAAGAGGGCAACCTGGCCAGTGAGCCCCACCTGCAGTCTTCCCGCTGTTAACTACACTCACCAAACATGCTCAAGGTGCAAAGCGACTGCTGGGCTGTTCGCCATGCTTAGAGGGCGTCACTTGGTAATTCTCACTATGTAAAAAAATGAACAGATTTTGTATTGTGAGCTGCCTTGTAATTCTTTCTACTGAAAAGCAAGGTTGAAGCATTCCTCTGGAATAGCTCAGAGGGGTTCATGAGCACTTAAGTATTGTGGAAGGCGGGGGGGACAGTGCATTGTGAAAGCTCTCAAATGAAAGCACAGATTCTGCCCAACTTACAGACCCTGCACAGGGTCCTATAAACTCTGACAGAGATGCATTCACGGAATTTTTAAACCCAGGGAAGCAGTCACTTGTAGCTTGGCCCACAGACTGAACTTGTGGCATCCAAGCCACAAAGGTTCAAGTGATTTTGTCCACAGAGGCAAGCTGGTCAAAACCAATGGATACTCCAACTCCCCAACTGATACCAATTGTAACAGGCTTCTAATCTCATGGGACAACTGGAGACTCTATAGATGCAAACACGTGGCAGAATATTCATCTTAAATCACACACAAATACCAAAAATACTCCAAATAAGCTGGTTTAAAAAGTGAAACTCCTCAATATAGTAACCTGATTTTAAAACATGACTTAAAGTGAAATAAACATAGAACAACAACCCCTTATAGAGTATGATCCCCCATGAAAATGTATTAAAGTGTAGTTAAAACCACCTATTAATATGTACTTTTGTTTAGAAAATGTGAAAAACCAATGAAAAACATGACAAATCTTTAAATTAGACTTTACTGTTGATGAGGTAAACGACTAATAGCACAATCATATGTAAATTAGTTCCAACTTATGCCCACAGGTTTCAGAGGACTTACTGGAGAAACTCTGCACAGGACAGCATTGTGTTATCCTAATTTAAAAGTCAGTTTCACCGTACAAGGAAAGACTGCAATTTTTTGTGACTTTATTAAGCTATAAACCTTTAGTTATTCATTTCAGTATATGTAGTACTGCAACGCAGCAATAAATGTGTTCAATTTCCTCCCTGGGTCTGTGCTACCTAGTGAAGTGGAACAGTGTTCTTAGGAAACTGGTTATGCAAACAGTAGTTTAATATCCAGTTGGTAGAGGAATCATTGGTTCACACAGCAGCTGTATGTACACCGGCAGAGACAAAGGCATGAATCATGTTAAGAGGGAAACAACAGAAAGAAAAGGTCACTATGGATCCTAGTAACTGCATCTGTATTATTTGTCACTGGGGAGGACAATGAATCCTCTGGACTATTTCTGATATTAACACTTAAAACTCAGAGATGAACTTCAAAACTCCGTATTGTAACCTCCATCAAGAGCTTCCATGTGGCATTGCTAATGCTATTCTTTTTAAAAGCCTACACGCGAGATCCATTTATCTATTTACAGTAGAGATGGGCATGAACCAGGAAAAAAATGAACCATGCAGTTCGTGGTTCGTCATGTTTCACGAACCACGAACTTTCACAAACCTGCCCCAGTTTGCGAACCAGTTCGTGAAAACATCACTTCTGGGCCAGCAAATCACCACTTCCGGGCCAGCAGAAGGTCACTTCTGGGTCAGCAGAAGGTCTGCCCATCCCCCGTTGCCTAGGAAACTTATTGATTGGCGCCAAGCTGTCTGCAGTGACAAACTGAAAAATGAACCAAACGAACCACCCTAAAGTTCGTGGCAGTTCATCAGAAATGGGCTCTGATGAACCACCAGTTCGTGAACCACAAACTGGCCTGGTTCGTGATGAACTTTGGTTCGTATTTCTGTTCATGCCCATCTCTAATTTACAGTATTTACATACCCTGTCTACTAGCCCAATCAGGGCCTTCAAATAATCATATACCTAATCTGGAAGTAGCCTCAAAGCATTTAGATCCTTAAATATGCAACACAATGGATTTTTCTGCAAACTGGAGCATCTCCCAGATCTGCAGAAAAATCTGAAAAGTACAGAGTAGTACACTGGAGAATTTAAAACTCCTACCAAAATAGCAGCACAAGGCCTGTACATGAGCCACTAACCTTCAGGCCAGGGGAAGATGTGCAAGTTGCTGCAACAATGCTTGGCGCAGCCAGCCAGGCAGTAGACAATGGCCAGAGTTGAGCCGCAAGGCCTGTGTGGAATCAGGGTGCCCCTACCCACCTGGCTGTGGCTACTGTGCCACAACATCACCAGATGGAGGAATTGTCACAGCGGATGCATGGGCCAGATGGAGGCTGCATGAGGCCCAATCTGCTCCCACCACTGACACTACTGTCCCCTTCTCAATTCAAAAAGATAGCTGTCAGTCACAGATAGGAAGCAGCTGGACAGAGGATACGTCAGAAAGGAATCCACCCAGTGAAGAGTAACTGCACCGAGCTCAAAGAGGCAGTGCCAAAGTGCCCAACGGGAGCACAGAGTAAGCGCTGAGGTGCCAGGGGGAGGAGGCACCAAAGTGATGATGCTGGGTGGGGAGAGGTCATTTGACAAATACTACAGGAAAGGAACCCCCTATTTTTGCGCTCCACCTTGTGTGTAACTATTCAGGTATTACACCACAGATGAACCTTTGTCATGGAAGAAAACAAAACATGTTACAGTAAATTAAGGAAAAGGGTATAACTGAAGAACTAAAAGAGAGAAACTTAATCTCATTTTAAGACAATCAAGAACAAAAACCTTTGTCTATGCTGACAAGAAAAAATATTCACACATTTCTTAAGATTTTTCTTAATGATACACTTAATACTATGATGATGTATTTAAATCAGCTTGCTTCTAAGCAAATGTACTAAATGATTTGGTAAGAAATTTAAAATAAACTTTAGTAAAAATAGAGCTTACCTGTTTATTTTATATTAAGAGAAGCATACAGAAACAGTACTACAAAGACTGTTTCAGCACTTAACCCAGACTGTACCCCAGGAAAAGCCTGGGAACAGATATACTCCTCACCTCCTCCGTACAATAAGTGGGCAGAGAAAATCGATAGTCAGGTGATATCACACAGCAGTATCTCCCTGACTTTACAAGACTGAACTCATTAGAAAGAGGATTCAGACAATTAGGGTCATGGAGATAACTACGCTTATTTGAATGTAATATTTGTAGTTCAGTTGTTACCTTCCCCCCATGGCTTTAAAGCTTTCAATATATTTTAATTCTGAAATGAAGTCAAGTAAAGCAGGAATTTACCAACTGACGGAACTAAGGTTTATTTCATTGTTTCTAAACCACTGTCCCAATGTACTAGACAAGAGTGCCTCAGGTATCCAATATACCACTCTTCCCCTCTTGTCTTGGCTGGAAAGACTTATACCAGCTTTTTCCCTCACTAGTAGCAATACAGTGTTCACCCAATACAATTTCTCTATCTTCTATTTTCTTATCTAAGCTTTTCAACACCTGCCTATTTTTCTATTCAATTTAATTAAAATTATCCATACAAAGTTATATGTACACATGGCAAAAGTTTCCATGAATTGCTTGGAGCCATTTTTAAACACTGAAAGCCTCTCACTATGTAGCTGACCAGAGGCAAATGAATTTATGGAACTCTTGATGTATCAGTTTAATAGTTTTATCATACAATTAGCATGGATTTTTAAATCACATATATGAAGTGCAAAAATTTTAAATCATGTTTTAAAATCCCTGGGCATCCTCAAGTCTGGGCACTCTACCCACTAGCACTGCTGTCCAAATACCCTACTTTATTCTTCCTTGCAGGAGAGAAAGCTGCAGGTCAAAAACTGAGTTATAAAAGATTCCAGGCAGCCAAGTCCCCATGGTCATAGATCCAGAGGATCTAGCCATGTTAGTCTGCAGTTGCAAAATAGTAAAGAGTCCAGTAGCACCTATAAGACTAACCAACTTTATTGTAGCATGAGCTTTCAAAAACTACAACTCTTTGTCAGATGCACCTAACAAAGAGAGCTGTAGTTCTTGAAAGCTTATACTACAATAAAGTTGGTTAGTCTTAAAGGTGCTACTGGACTCTTTACTAAGTCCTCATGGGTGGTTAACAGGCTGGATCTGAGAGTTCCACAATGGCAACTTAAACACCAGCCAAATTCACATCAGGCCTGTGGGGAGAAGGGGCTTAAGCCTCTCTTCAGCACCATTTTCCTATCCTGCAGTGAGCTGTGTTGGGAAAGCTCGCGTGTACTGAGGGTTAAAGTTTCCCCAGTGGCGCAAGATGAAATTCTCTGGAGATGTTTTAGGTTGGGAAAACAGACTGCAGTGTGTGTATGGGGGGGCCTTAAACCCCCTCCACATAAGGTTGCCAACTCCCTGGAGAATTAATTGTCTGCCTTTCTCACTGAGATTCAAGGTGGATTACACAGTATAGGTTAATACAATAAATGTTCAAGAAACATTACAACAGATATGGACTGCAGAAATCTGAATACAAGCAGAAGCAAGGTAGAGCTGAAGACCATGCTGAATGGGCAGCTGAAGTTTCTTGCAGCATGGAAGTAAATAAGCATGGATGGTTTTAAGAGAAATGAATGTGCCTCAACATCTGAGTGTTCTGATGAGCAATCTGTACTCTGGGCAAAAGGCTACTATTAGGATGGAATATGGGGAAACATAACAGCTTCCAACTGGCAAAGGTGTCAGACAAGGATGTATTTTATCTCCCCGTCTGTCCATCCTATATGCAGAATGGATTCTAAGGGAAGCTGGATTAGATTTAGATGAAGATAGAGTGAAAATTGGTGGAAAGAACATTAACAATTTGAGATATGCTGATGACATCACTGACAGAAAATAGTGAAGGCTTAAAATGACTACTGATGAAGGTTAAAGGAGGAAGTACCAAAGCAGGAATACAGCTGTACATCAAGACAACAAAAACGAATGACTGAGAAGTTACACACTTTTGACAATGAGAAATCAAAAGTTGTTAAAACCTTTCTATTCCTTGGCTCAACTGTTACCAAAAGGGAGAGTGCAACCAAGAAATCAGAAGGAGATTGAGACTTAGAATGGCAGCCATGAAGGAGCCGGAAGTGATCACTGGAGACCAAGGTAATTCATACCACGGTATTCCCCATTACTATGAATGGATGTGAAAGTTGGACAGTGAAGAAAGCTGACAGAAATAAAGTTGATTTGAAATGTAGTACTGGAGAAGAGTTTTGTGGCTACCATGGACAGCCAAAAAGACAAATGTGTTCTAGATCAAATCAAGCCTGAATTCTCTCTAAATGCTAAAATGACTAAACTGAGGCTATTATGCTTTGGTCACATCATGAGAAGACAAGACTCACTGGTAAAGACAATAATTCTAGGAAATGTTGAAAGCAGTAGGGAAACAGGAAGCCACAGCCATCAGTTTGTGACACCTGAGCAAGGCTGTCAATGATAGAACATTTTGGAGGCCATTCATTCATAGGGCCACCATATTTCGAAAACGTGACAGCACGTAACACACACACACCTAGTAAAGAGACAGGCCTTTTTCCTCCAGATAGTTGGCAATTCTACTTCATATGCTGTAGCCACATCCCAAATGAGTGTGTCGTCAAGTCACCTCTGACCTATGGCAATTCTATGAATGACCTCCAAAACATCCTGTTCATTAACAGACTTGCTCAGATCTTGCAAACTGGAGGACATTGCCTCTTTTATTGAGTCAAGCCATCTCATTTTAGGTCTTCCTCTTTTCCTAATGCCTTCTACTTTTCCTAGCATTATTGACTTTTCCAGAGCATCTTGTCCTCTCATAATGTGACCAAAGTACAATAGCCTCATCCTAAATAGGGCCAGCATTTGTTCTCAGTATCAGCCCTCAGAAAAGAAGACCCCCACCACTCATACTTTGTACCATGCAAGGAAATGAGAGCAGATCAGCCGTGGCTAGGAGCACTAATAGGTCCATGAGTTGATGGCCCAACATATTCACCATGTTACAGGCTTAAAGCCTTAACTCATGCCACCATATGTAGTTGCAAAAAACTTTATCGATTGTATACTCAATCTGATCATTCACGGAGGGGCAAGAATTTGCTTTTTTACAATATACATATTTTTCTACACAAGGATTATCTCCAAGCAGAGATAAATTAACATGTAAAGGATGTTAACTGAATTGCTGTACCAAATTAACTCGATCATTTAGTCTAAGTAACCATCTTAGGTGCAAGTCTCAAAGGTCTAGTCATACGTTAGCCTTTCAATTAAGTGCCCTCAGACCTGTGGCATCTCTCTGTTGTAACATCTGCAACAGGCACTTGTGGCTAGAAAAACTCCTATTCCTCTCCTTGCCCTGTGAAGCTAATAAATGAACAACCACCATAACTCCTCATTCACCCTCATTACTTTGTTTATTGAACAGCCAGGGAAGGAAGAGAAAACAATGCTCCCTTTTCCCTTCTAGGCAAGAAGCTTCTTCCTACAATTGTGATAGATTTTTTTTTAAAGTGAAGTACTCCCAAAAGAAGACCTAGGTTCACAGCTTGGGTCTATTTCTGGATGCAGTGTTGCTCCTGAATGTACACGGAGCAGCTGTGGCTAGAAGTGCCTTTTCTCAGCTTAGGCTGATGTACCAACTGCAACCCTTCCTGCAGAAGTATGACTAGGACAGCTGCACTTGCCTTGGTGACTTCCAGACTACTGTCATGAGCTCATGGCAGCCTTTGATAAGTTCTCAGAAAACGACAACAGGTCTAGAATACGACTGTTTAACTGGTCACAAGGCAACTGCTTTGATACTATTATTATTCCAACTTCAAGTCAGGTTATTTTAACCTTTAAAGGCCTATCTGGTTTGGGGACAGAGTATTTTACGGACCACCTTTTCCAACATAAAACTGAACACAGATAAAGGAGAGGCTGTAACTTCATCCCCAGAAAAATAAGGCTATCCTACTTTCAGCAGGCTTTTGATTCAAGTTAGTTGGCAACTGTGAGGAAGACATCCTGTTGGTGTTGAATTTTGATCTTTTTAGCTCTGAAGGTTACTTGTTCTCAAATACGCTAGTTGCCTTTCACTTTACTAGAGTTCAAGTTGTAAGCTGTTCTGGGGGCTTTACCAAAGAGTGGAGTAAAAAAAAGTTTCAGCTAATAATGTAGAACATGAAGCAGAGTTAATGGAATTTATTTCCTAGTACACAGAGTTAGAAATACATGCAGTGCCTCCCTTAGAAGCTAATGTGTACACTAGTATTTATTATAGACATAAGCAGACAGCCCCATGGACCAGAGGCTCACTTCCCAACTGATGTTTGTTTTGCTTCTCCAACTGCTGCCATCACACTCCTTATATTGCTCCAAGAATAGCCCCCAAGCAGGCACATACTTGCTGCCTGTTTCCACACATATTTAGATTAGCATTATTCATGGGCATAATACGTCCACTGCAAAGTGCTGTACAATCCTTTCATTTATTACAAAAGCATATTAAGGGGGATTATAATTCCTCTAGCAAATGAGGAGGAGGAGAGTGAAACAATCACTTGTTAAAGGCCACTCTCAATGTTTGAGGCAAACTGGAATATGAATGCACGTATTACAGCAGCAAATCTTGCCAGTTTCCCTCTCAAATTAGTAAACTGTACCCACAAGGTCTAAATATTTGGTGCCAGCATCTTTCTCTGACAGTGGTGTTGTGTCACCTCACTGGTGCTGTAACATTAGCCTGTTACACTAAAGACTTAATAAGGATGTATTAGCAGGGCAGCTCATACACTCTGAAATAAGATGCACTATAGTAGCTTATGCATTTTAGGATCAAGCTGTCAGTGTCTTTGTTCCTATGAAATACTCTGCTTTTTCAGAAGGCAAGAACTACTACAGAAAAGACAACACTGTAAGTGCACAGAGTGATATACATTCCAGTCAGAATCAGAAAACTGATTACCATGAAACTAGAGATAGCTGGGTCGCTGACCTAAGTGAAAAATACAAACTAAGGGAGCAGAACACACACAAACAATACGAGGAGGGACAGTAATGAGCAAGCTATTTTTAAAAATGATCGTCACAAACAAATTCTTGATGTTTCTTAATATAGGCTATGTTGGTTAATTTAATACTAGGAATTTACTAGAACTTACATAATCAAGTCCCCATTCTGAAGACTAACCCTAATTTCTGCAACATTCTGCACTGAACCAAAAGTTTACCCATAAAAAGGGGGGGGGGACCAAATTAGTTTAAACTGAATACACAGGCTTTTTTGGGAGGGGGTTAGCACTCAAGACATTTAAAGCATTATCAAAATGATAACACACAACAAACCTATAAAACTAATAAGGACTGTGGTCACAGTTAACATTCAAGAGGTTTTTGTATTGAAAATACATACAGAAGTGTAGTTCTCCCACTATTACTTCCATGAGGGAAAAAGGCGTACTGTTATAAAAGAGCGCATAAATCAAAGATTTAATAATTTCACTAAATAACATCAGATTAAATATTTAACTGCTATAGTATAATGCACTGTTCAAAATTCAGCAGAGGGGGGTAAATCTTCAAATACAATGGCAAGACTCAAATATTAAGGAGCTACCTAATATCTAAAATTCTTTTTTTAAATTACAAATAAACCTCACAATTAGAAGGGAACAGAAAACAACAAAGATTTCATGTAAATTCATGAAATTCTGAAAGCTGTGAAGGTACGGCAACCAAACTTTTAACTTAGCAATAAGGCTCGTTCTGGATTTGAAACAAGAAGTTCTACTTTTACTAATGCTAGATTTCTTTAAAACAGAGGCACTAAAAGAGTTAACTGAAAACTCTTTTACTGGCCCATATCTTTGTGATTAGATTAAAAATAAATCTTTTACCATTTAAACAAAAAGCTCACACCACACAGTCACGTCTCAAATGATAAAACCACTAGTCACCTGGAGTATTAAAATGAGATGCCACTGAAAAGCCTCTAAACTCAAAACCTCTTGAAATAAGCTCTATTTCAAAAGCTACCCAAACTACCCAGTAACAGCATAATCCTCACCTCCCTCCCAAACATCCATCAGTTCAAGGGTATTCACAGGATCCATTTTTTAAATAATGCAGCTACTCCTCCAGACTACAAACATGCATTGAATACAATCTCACCACATGAGAACTCTGCTTTCATAAGTAAAGTGATCGTTACCCCCAGAAATACACAGGGAAACACTTTGCAGGGTAATCACTCCTACCCTCCTTCGATGTTCTGAGCATGCATACTTTAACATCATCCCTAGTTACCCTTTCCAGAATTATTACAACTCATAAACGTGGACATTCAACAGAAAAGAGCAAGAGTCCAGTAGTACCTGTAAGGCTAGCAAAATCTATGGTAGGGTAGGAGCTTTCAGCTCACTTCTTCATATATGCACTTCTGAAGAAGTGAGCTGTGACTCACAAAAGCTTCTACCCTACCACAAATTTTGTTAGTCTTATAGGTACAACTGGACTCTTGCTCTTTTCTACTGCTACAGACAGACAAACAAGGCTACCCATCTTGATGGATATTCAAGTTTTCTACTTTTTTGCAGAACTATTCCTACAAATCAAGAACCCGGATTGCAGCCTCTCAGAGAGCCCTGCCTTGAAAGAGTGGGGAGAGGGCTACCCACAGGGGCACGGAGGGAAAGGCTAGTCCTGATCTTCAGCCTGCAAAGACATCCCGCTTTCCTACTCTCCCCCCACCCCTCTCCAAGAAACCCAACTATAAAGCCACTGCCTGTCACCCGCCAGCGAGCGCGTCCACCCAAGCCAGGAATCCCTACACCTCCTCCCACCCTGCGTGTCGCGGTGTCATGTTTTCCTCTCTCGCTCCGTTTCGCTCGGGGAGACTCGCTCCCTGGAGAGCGACAGCAGGCCTCCTCCTCCTCCCCAACGCCAACCCGCCCTCCCTGCCCCGACACAGCCGCCCGTCCTCACTCACAGGCACCCCGCGGGAGGCACCCCGGCCGCCAGCCCCACGGAGCCTTTCCGAGGCTCGGTCACTATTTAGCAGGAAGATGCATTGGAATTCGCGCAAGCGCAGTCCGGCCCACAGCCGCACTCGGAATTTGCCCACCTTAAAGGAGAAAAAAATGCAGGGCAGGGGGCGCCTCACACGCCCTCTGCCGCCCCCCCCCTCCCCCAGCAGCGGGGCCTCGGCAGCTTCCCCTCTGCAGGGGCGCCTCAGCAGGCCCCGGCCTCCCCCCCCCCTTCAGGCGGCGGCCTTCCCCCCTCAGACTCGCCCCCTCCCTCCCCGCGGAGTGGCCGTCGCGCCTCCTCCCTCACAAGACGCCCATCTTCTTCGCCCAGGCGGCTCGCGCTGAGGGAGCTCCAGGCCCCCGGCGGCTCCGCTCACCTGCCAAGCCCGCCCAGCCAGGCCAGACTCCGCAGCGAGGCCCGTGCCGCCTCTCCCTGGCTCGGCCCGTGCACGGACGGTTGACTGCTGCGCTCCGGAAACGGCGGCAGCGGCGGCAGCTTCTCCTCAGCCGGGCGCCGAGGAGGGAGGGGCCTAAGAGGGCCGAGGGGCGGGGCTCGGCCGCGGAGTGACAGGCGGGAGGTGGCGGGAAAGGAGGGGCGCGCGAGGCCCGGGGGGCGGGGCTTGGAGGGCGGTCTGTGAGGGAAAGTCTTTGAGGCGAAAGAAATCTGAGCGAGAAAATAGATTTTGGAGAAAATAGGTTTTTATTTTTTTATAAACCTTTCTACATACAAACATGATTTTCCCTTCCTTTTTTCCCTGGTACAAATTATAAAAGATTTCACAGTACAACTTTCGTAATACCAAATTCTGAGGAAGAGTCCAAGATAGGGTTGCCAGCTTCCAGGTACTGGCTGGAGATCTCCCGGAATTACAAGTGGTCTCCAGGCCACAGAGATCAGTTCACCTGGAGAAAATGGCTGCTTTGGGAGGTGGACTCTATGGAATTATGCCATGCCAAGGTCATTTCCCTCCCCAAACCCCACTTTCTCCAGGTTTCTCCAGGTTTCACCCCCCAGATCTCCAGGAATTTCCCAACTTGGAGCTGGCAACCCTAGTCCAATAGTACCTATAAGACTAATAACATTTGTGGTCATAGATCCAGAACATTTGTGGTAGGGTATGAGCTTTCGTGAGCCACAGCTCGCTTCTTCAGATACCTTCTGGTACCTGATTCAGATACATCTTGACCAAATTCTGAGGCATTCTGTAGTATTTTAACTCCATTAAACCTTAGAAAAGAAACATTAAATGTTCAGCATTAGACATTCAGTATTATACATGAAGTATTAAACTCTAAAAATTAAACATTAACCATTAAATATGGATCATTCAATATTAATCACAAATCTGAAACTTTAAATATTCTTTGTATACAATTAAACATTAAACTGTATACTTAAGACTTAGACTTAAAATTTAAAACCCTTGAACCTTATACCTTGAAGTTAGTGAGGCTTCAGTCAGTTGAGCAAGCCTAACCAGGTCTACTCAGAAGTAAGACCTGTTTTAGGTAACGGGTCTTACTTCCAGGAAAATTCATTCTTTTTAGGATTATGGCCTATGGGGCTTTGGTTGGGTCGGTTTATAGTTGAGTTTTTAGTTTAGTTTATTAGATATTTAACCTCCCCCCCCCGCAAGCAGGCTCAGGGTGGGGTACAACAATAATAAAATACATCATAAAATACAGTTTCAAAAACAATCATTTGCAGAATCAATCAAGATAGTCACTTACACATTCCTGCCCCCCAATATACAGAGAGGGAGGAAAAACGGACAGATGAGATATATACGTGGGGCAATTCACTACAACTAAATAGCCCCACGCTTTACAGGAGACTGGTGGGAGGCTCAATGATGTCCTAATGCTGGCCTCAACCATAGGCCTAGTGAAACATCTCCATCTTGCAGGCCCGCCAAAATTATGCAAGAACTTTGCGGGCCTGGGTGTCTGCAGACAGAGAGTTCCACCAGGTTGGAGCCAGGACTGAAAAAGCCCTGGCCCTGGTCGAGACCAAGCAAGCCTCCCTGGGGCTAGGGATCACCAGTAACTGCTTGCCCGCTGAACAAAGCACTCTCTGGGGCACATACGGGGAGAGACGGTCCCTCAGGTATGCTGGACCCAGACTGTGTAGGGCTTTAAAGGTCAAAACCTACACCTTGAATCGGATCCGAAATTCCACGGGGAGCCAGTGAAGCTGCTGTAAAATTGGTGTAATATGTGTTCTGAATGGAATGCCCCTCAGGACATGCGCAGCAGCATTCTGGACCCGCTGTAATCTCTGGATCAGACCCAGGGGAAGCCCTGCATACAGCGCGTTACAGTAGTCCAGCCTAGAGGTGACTGTTGCACTGTTGATCACTGTTGTTAGGTGCCGGGCTGAGAGATAGGGAGCGAGTTGCCTGGCTTGCTGAAGATGGAAAAAGGCACTCCGGGCAACAGCCACGACCTAGGCCTCCATAGATAGGGAGGAATCCAAGATTACACCAAGACTCCTAACCAATGGAACAGGCACCAATGGAATCCTGCCAAAGGCTGGGAGATGGATCTTTACATCCAGCAGCCCATGGCCCAAGTACAGGACCTCCGTCTTCGCAGGATTCAACTTCAGTCTGCTCTGCTGCACCCAAACAGACACGGCCTCCAAAGCTCTCAAAAGGGCATCAGGGGTGGAGTCAGGTCGGCCGCCCATCAACAGATACAACTGGGTGTCATCTGCATACTGGTGACAACCCAGTCTGAAACTCTGCACCAGCTGGGTGAGGGGGTGCATATAGAGACTGAACAGCAGAGGAGAGAGTATCGCTCTCTGAAGAACTCCACACACCTTCTCCCCTAGTGCTACCCTCTGTCCCTGACCGTGGAGAAAAGAGACAAGCCACTGGAAGGCCATCCTTTGAATCCCCATGTCAGCGAGGCAGTGGGCCAAGAATTCATGGTCGACCATGTCGAACGCTGCTGAAAGATCCAACAATATCAGCAGTGCTGACCTGCCTCGATCCAGATGCCTGCAGAGATCGTCCATGAGGACAACCAGCACTGTCTCCATCCCATGGCCCAGATGGAAACCAAACTGGTATTGATCCAGGACAAAAGTCTCTTCCAGGAAAGCCTGCAGCTGTTCTACCACCACCCGCTCAATCACCTTTCCCAGGAACGGGAGGTTCGATACTGGGTGGTAACTGGATGGGTCAGTGGGGTCCAAAGATGGCTTTTTCAGGAGAAGCCTCACCACGGCTTCCTTCAGCGCCCTGGGAAAGACCCCAGAGCTTAGTGATGAATTAATAATATCCTCCAATTAGGCCCCCAGCCTCTTGACGCTGGCTTTCACCAGCCACGACAGGCAGGAGTCCAAGGAGCACGTGGTGGGCCTAACCAGCTGCAGGATCCTGTCCACTTCCTCCTGGGAGACCAGGCTGAAGTGATCAAAAGTCAGACCAGAAGATGGCCAAGGGGCCTCCAGTTCCCTCACTGTATCAACCGTGGCCACAGTGGAGAGACAAGATTTTATCTGGAAAAATGTTTCCAAAAGCCTCACAGCAAAGAGCCGCATTTCTAATTTGACAGTCTCCCTACGAGAGGGAGACCAAGGACTGAACAACCTGAAACAATTTTGCTGGGTGTGAACTTGCAGATGCTATGGAGGTGGCAAAGTACTCCCTCTTCATCACCTTCACAGCCACCTCATAGGCCTTCATAAACGCTCTATAAGATGATCTTGCCTCTTCACCATGAGTCTGTCGCCATACTCTCTCTAGCCGTCTGTTTCCACTTCATCCAACGTAGCTCCTCTGTATATCAGGGGGCTAGTCTGACACGGGGATGGAGAGGCTGACAGGGAGCGATCTCATCGATGGCTTCCAAGAGACAGTCCTGCCAACCCCCCAACAGCTCATCCAGTGAACCGCCAGGGGGCATCAGATCCCACAGAGCATTCTGGAAACCAATTGGATCCATAAGTCTCTGCAGGTGAGCATAAATTAGCTTGCCGCTTATGCAGAAGGGGGTTGGCACTCCCAGACGAGTCTTTAGGACATGGTGGTCCAACCACAGCACTGCTGTAATAGGTCCACCTGAACCCCCATCCCAAAGATCAAATCCAGCATGTGGCCTGCTTGATGCGTAGGAACTGAAACAAGATGGGAGAGTCCCAGTGCTGCCATGGACTACACCAGGTCCACAGCTTGAGAAGAGGCGGCATCATCGACATGGACATTGAAGTCACCCAGGACCAACAGTCTAGGGTGCTCCAACACCCACCCCGACACGGCCTCTAACAAGCTCGACAGGGTAGCTACTGGTGTGCAAGGTGGTCGGTACACCAAGTAGATAGCCAAACTCTCCTCAGCACCCCATGCCAGACCAACACAATCAGTGCCAGCGATCTTTGGTGCGGGGAGTGTCCTGAAAGAGAAAGACTCTCGAATGAGTATTGCCACCCCGCCCCCGGCCATCCGTCCAGGACTGGTGAAGGACCAAGAAACCTGGTGGGGCCAGGTTTCTCGGTCCTTCACCAGTCCTTCATACCTCCTCACGACTAAAAATCCCCAGGGTGGTCTCGCAATGCACTGAAAGACAGCAACGTTCAAGAGCATCAGGGAAACATGCTACAATATGATAAAATACAGTGCCATAAGACAATAAGTAAAGCTGTAAAAACACAGTACGATACTACCAAATGAGTAAAATGCAGTGAATAGATTCAGCAACGTACAATACAATAAATCACCCAAACAGAGTTATACAATAAAACCAGTAAAATTCAATGAAGTCAGTAAATCACAGGAAATACTAAAATAAGGAACATTCAGTAAAATTGTTGGCATCATATGCAATTGTATTGTACTGGAGGGAGTGAAAGGATATTTTGATGATATTACAGGAGGCGCTGTGTTAAACCCAGTTCACACAAATGGTACGCACATGGGCAGTACATTAGGCAATACAGCTTCAGACTGCTTGCAGAGGATCATATTTTGGAGTGCAGCTTCCTTTGTTGCAAATTCCCTGCGAACGGAAAACAAACACAGCAGGGAGAAGCACGTTTCTACCCCTCTCCGCTAGCAGGGCTAGTTTTCTCTTTGCAGGGAGTTTCCCATGCAAAAGTAATGCATCCCCATCACTACACTCACCACCAGCGAATCTCACCTTTGCACTACTGATGGAATGAAGTACTTCTTTTGATCCTCCCTCAGGGTCTCTTTGTAGCTGGACAGCAGGGAAGGTTCAGCATTAAGACAGAGTGATGAGAGAGGCTGTGAGGATAAGACACCCATCAGTGCCAGAACTCCTTCAAGGCTGCCGATGTCCAGGTTGGGCCTGTAGACCCCTCCCAGAATTACAACTGACCTCCAGTTTACAGAGATCAGTTCCTGTGGAGGAAACAGCAGTGTCGGAGGCTGGACTCTATGGCACCACATCCCCTGAATGGTCCTTCTTCTCCCAGGCACCACCTCCAAATCTCCAGGAGTTTCCCAAACTGGAGTTGGCAGCCTTAGCCCCTGGAATGTTTAGGATTTGGTCAATGGGGAGTTCGCTGTTGGATCCAAGAAGGGAGACATTAATGGATCAACTTGCCAGATTGTTGTTGTTCGTAATATTTAACCAAATCTTAATTTATTCATTATTATTCATCACAAAGTTACTCAGTTCTTAAACTGCTTTAGGTTCGCAACGAGGCTGACATAATTCAGCAGTGTATAGAGTTTTGGATGGCAGAGGCAAAATTGTGGGTCAAGGTGGAAGAAAGGAAGGGGGACAAGCAAGAAGCGGCGAGTCCTGAGTGGGCAATGAGGGGGAGAAGAGAGAAGGAAGACAAGGAAGGGGCACAAAACTTGATCCCAAGTTTAAGGCCATCAGCTTCCACGTGTCCTGGAAAGGAGTAATGTCTCCAGACCAGGGACAGGCTATTTTCTGCTTGGCTTTAGCTGTTAACTCCATTCCTGGCCCCACCAAAGCCCACCCCTGATCCACCAGATGCCATCTGCCACTCAGCTCCACCAGGCACCCTCCACATCAATCTACCAAGTGCCAACTGAGGATCTGAGCCTCAGGAGACCCTAAACCAGGCAAGCCTGTGAGTGGGAGAAAGTTGTGAAGAAAAGTTGGTGGAGGAAAAGGAGAGAAGCAGCCATGTTAACGTATTTTGCAGTAAAAATAAACAGGAGGTTTGTGGCACCTTCAAGACAAACACGATTTTATTTTGGCACAAGCTGTTGTGGACCAGAAAAATTAGGAAGGCTGCCCATTACTGCCGTTTTGAATGGTCTCTGTACTTACCTTGATTACATTTGAATTTTGCATAGCTGCCTCTCACCCTGCACTTCGTGATTCTTGACCCAACTGTTTATTTGTTCATAACGTTGTATATATAAACGTTTGACTAGTGAGAGCCACCTGCAACCATCTGATGAAGTGGACTGAGAGACATAACTGAGAAACATAACTGAGAAACAGGTCTGTGAACAAACACTTGTGTTGTGTCTGCATCCCCTTTGCCAAATGTTACTACTCCTCAATAAGTTTTTCCTTCCCTGAGACCTGAACCTTTGCCTGGGAGAGGCTTTGGGCTTTCATCAGCTGAGTGAACTATAGAGGTAGCTTGGTGAGCTTTTCACGCTCTCTTCCCTGTGTGTCAGAAGGTTTGCAAGAGGGAATTTGAACCCGTCTGTGGAACATCCAGGAGTGTGGTATTTGCAGGGCTCCAAGTGAGCACAACTAAGCTTGCCAACTTCAGCTTGGGAAATTCCTGGAGATTTAGGAGAGGTGCCTGTGGAGGGTGGAGTTTGGGTGGGAGGTCAGCAGGTATGTGTTGCCATAAAGACCACCCACTGAAGCTGCCATTTCCTGCAGGAGATCCAATCTCTGTAGTTTGGAGATAGTTGTAATCCCAGTGGAACACTGGGCTCTACCTGGAGACTCTCAAAACAAAATAATCCAAACTCATGACCAAAGCTGTGAAAAGAATTACTGAGAGTGCTGGTTGCCAGTATATTTTGCTTGGAGATGCTTTGGGAAGATTAGGTACGGCCATGGCTTTGACAAAGAAATCTGGAAACGGGGTGGTCCAGCCGGCTCCCTGTCAGCCACATCGACAAGCTGCCCAGGATCTTGATAGTGCATCTCATTTATGAATTTTTACTTCTCCTGCTACATCAAACTGAATTTTCGGAGATCTCTGTCTTTTGAGAGATCTCTGTCTTTTGGTGCTACACCTCTGAAGATGCCAGTCACAGCTGCTGGCGAAACATCAGGAACTACAATGCCAAGACCATGGCTATATAACCTGGAAAATCCACAACCATGAATGTTTGATTGAATGTGGTATATACAAAGCATTGTAAATGGACTTTTTTGGTTGGCAGTGGGAATGAGAGACAATTTAATACAATGAGCAATGTAATTGAAAACCTTTTCTCATGAGTTTTGATTATTTTGGTGATATCAGCTGGACTTTTGCCTAAAAGCGCTTAAAGGGTGAATAATGATAATGTACTATTTTCATACAGAGATTATGAAATATTTTTATACAGAGATGAAGAATTATTTTGATACATGTGCAATTTAAATTTTTGACTCTTTAGTCCTTTATAGGTATGTTCTTTGTAATAAGATTATCACTTTACTGATAGAAAAAATATTTAATACAGACATAGTGTTATTGATTTGTGCTTAGTTAGGTTTCACGGTTGTATTTTTGTTTTGAGGACCTCGTTCCTTGATTCTCTTTCTACATGGATTTCTACCTGGAGACTGGCAACCATAATCCTTCCTGACAAATAGTTGGGCTCATAGAAGCCTTTCATTCTTCCGTTCCTTTATCTCTTGCTAACCTAGCAGACAGAAGCCTAGGCAGCTATTGTGGAAAACGGCTGTTTGGCAATACCGGCAGATCAGCTGATCTTTTCCAAATAAATGTCAGAAATCATCTTTTCCAGTGGGCAGGCAGGATAAGACCTATTGTTCTGCTGCCCTGAATGGCTAGCCTCCTGTTCCCATTAGTGGGCTTCAGTTCTTTGTTGCAAGACAAAGAAAAATATATAAATAAATAAAAGGTGCTGATACTTCTAACCCATCGTCATTAGCGACAAACTGGCCATCCAATATGGTCCAGGTCAGCTTCTTGTTTTCCTATAGGGCTATTCTGAGGACACTGGGCAGAAGGTGACCCCAAACTGGGCTGCAAGCCATACCCAGCGGGGCAGGCGACTTTCCCTAGACATTTTATGGTGCCTCTGAAGTGGCAAATAGGGGACCAGTTAGTACCCCTGGAGAGATGAATTTTGTCACTGGTGCCATCTAGTTCTCCTCACCCCCAATGTACATCCTGGGCTCTCCCAATGAGAAACAATCTCTCTTCTAGGGTTGCCATCCTCCAGGTGGGACCTGGAGATGTCCCAGAATTATAACACATGTCTAGACTACAGAGGTCAGTTTCCCTGCAGGAAATGGCTGCTTGAAGGGTGGGCTCTATGGCACCAAAGCCCCTGCCCACTCTAGGCTCAACTCCCAAATGTCCAGGAATTTCCCAATCTGGAGTCAGTAACCTTGTAGCCAAGCTACAAGAGACGAATTACACAAGGAGCAGCAGTGAAGGGAGTCACAATGTTAGCGGGAAAGTTGAGTTTTAAGAGATCGGAAGGCTTTATCAATTCCCCCTCTCTACAGAGCCAAGAAGATCGCAGCTCAGAGGGTTTGTTAATTTCCTCTTTGCCTCCCAAAGGCTCTGTCAGTTTCACCTCCCCTTCTAAGAGTCCTTTAGTCAAACAGCAGAAAAAACGAACCGTTTTAGTAACCGAAAGGATTCGGCGACTTGTCCAACCCTCTTTTCTCAGAGCTCATGTCTATTCAATCCTTGGATGAAAACCTCGAAGGAAGGGATTCTTCTTTGAGTTTTTCACTGAGTGGAACCGCTTGCCGGAGGACAGTCTTCCCAACCTTTGTTTAAATTCACCAACCTGCAAGGCCCAACTTTGCTTCTTACCTTACCATTGATGAACACTTGCTTTCCTCCCCCCCCCCCACAATATTTGAAATGTGCCAGCATCACCCCACCTGTCCTTTTTCCTAGGATGAATTATTTCATCCTTTCTGATAAGGTTTGCCTGCTCAGGGCCCAGCAAGAGATATTCCCAAGAGCCAGCCTGGCCAACACTCCTCTCTCCGTTGGCTGAAACAGGCAAGAGCTGCCTCAGCCGTAAGAGGAGGTGCCGGATGAGATGCCGAGGATTGAGTTCCCAGGTCCTGTGCAAACATGCTTTCTTTCTAGATGTACAATGTCAGAATCTTTTTATATTATATCTATATCTATATCTATATATATATCTATATATATAGATATATATATATATATATAGATAGATAGATAGATAGATAGATAGATAGATAGATAGATAGATAGATAGATAGATAGATAGATAGATAGATAGATAGATAGATCAGGATCACACGAAAAGGTGAGATTTTATTCTGGACAAAAGGCATTTTTAAAGAAAAAGCACCCCCCCCCGTCTATTTTAGCTCTTACATAATTACATGTTATGTTTCCTCTGGATCAGGTGGAAAAGCATATTCTAAATGTTCCCCAGGCATGCACAGACCTGATTTAGATTGGGACACAGCACACAGAAAGCAGCTTAGACCTTCCCACCCAAATGGCCCCAAGACGGTACTATTTGCCCACCCGGGGCTTCATGGGTACTGATGTGCTATATGGTTCTTTTGATAATAACTGTGCTTATATACTGCACTTCTAGACAGATTAGCGCTCCACTCAGAGTGCTGTACAAAGTCAGTGCTATTATTATCCTCACAATACAGCTGGGGAGCTGGGGTTGACAGGAGTGGCTTCCCTAAGGCCACCTGTTGAGCTTGTGGCTGTAGTGGGATTCAAACCAGCAGACTGCTGATTTGCAACCCAACCACCTAACCACTATGCTACCTCAGCTTTTCCATGGAGCCAATAGTACCCCTCCTGGAGAGATCTCCGAGTAGGAAAAAGGCACCATGTACCACTGTTCAAATAAGTGACAAAACAGCTTGAGGGAGGCTAGGTTTTGAGTGGACAAACAACTGGAAATCAGTGACACTCCCCCCCCTCTGGCTGCAGCCCCCCCCCCACACTAAAGTCATGCAGAAGGGCTGGTATTATGTCTGCTCTGGAACACTGTGATGGTGAAACAGGGCCAGATACTGTAACAAACACACAACTCTGCCGAGACAGCCTGAATGACCCACACAGATAAGGTCTAAAACGTAGTCAAGTAAGTCATGAAGATAATGCTGGAAGTGATGGGTGCATGAGGGTGCCCTTGAAGCAATTTTATGTGCCGATACTTTATGGGTGAGTTGCCATGGTTCAGTGGCAGAGCATCTGCTGGGCATACAGAAAGTCCCAGTTTCAATGCCCGGCACCACCAGATTGAAAAGGCCAGGCAGTAGGTGATGTGAAAGACTCTTTTCTGCATGAGACACTGCACAGCTACTCCCAGGCTGAGTAGCCAATGCTGACTGTGATGGAGTGATGCCCTGGATCACCATAAAGCAGCTTTGTATGTGTATTTCTCAAGGGGGCTCACAGAAATAGGGTTTTTTGGGGGGGGGAAGGCTCAAGGTCAGAGATCATTCTAGCCCTCTTGCTGACTAGTTAGAAGAGTGTTTGTGCAATTAGTTGGACTAGTTGGAAGAGTGTGTGTGCAATTAAAAAAACAGTAAATTTAGGATGCCAGAGGGGAAAGCACCTTCCTTGCCCCCTGCAGACACCCATGGTATTTCTATGCTGCTTTCCCTCATTGCTAAGTTTATGATAAACAAGCAAATTATATCTCCCCTCTACCTCCCCATTTCCAATATTAGTCCCCATTTTTGAGTGACTTTTAGATTCTCCTTCCAGGATAAGAGGACCTTAGAGTCCTTAAAGCTGAGCTGGAAGGAGCTAGGTGTCAGATAAGCCTTAAGCATATCTGCCATACGTCAGGTGTATTGTGATATAGCATTGTGCTGCAATGCCTCTGAGTACGTGCAGAGTAGAACCAGAATTCTGTTGCTTTGTTGCTAAATGCTTATCTTCCAGGCAAGGTGTTTTGGTTACGAGTTCCTGCCGAAGCCTGAGAACCTGACCTTGGACAATGCAGAGACTGAGCTGAGCTCCTTTCTCCCCCCCTCCCTTCTTCCCAGGCGATGCACGCCAAAACTTCTAAAGGCCTCTCCTTTCCACTGGGAGGGTGGAGACACTGACCTATAATTGATCCTGCTTTACTACCTTTAGGCATTCTAGTCAATTCCATCGTTACAACTTCTTGATACTGGTATCTTTCCTTAATAAAAACATCTTTTAACACATACACCGGAGCCATGCAGTGAAGTGTTTGGGGAAGTACCTGACAAGACCTGACACCAGGATGTAGGAGGAACTTGTAGGGTCGCCCTCCTTAGGCACAGGCTCTAGCTAAAGCTACTGTTAGGAAGGGGGTGGTGCCGCTCCAGACCCAGTAAGGCGCTTCCATGATGCAGTTCCCTGGCATTGCTTGGGAACATCCTACTCTACACAACTCTTGTACAGATTCAGGGACTATTAGAGAGGCTTGCACAGTGCCAGGGCTTCATGGATTATGCCCAATGGATAGAACTGACGCACTGGATCCTTCCCATTCAGGAGCTATCATTGCCTGTCCCCGGCTTTGCTCACATACAAACACTCAAGCAAGCAATCTGAAGAAGTGATTTTATTACCGCAAAACACACGTACTACTGTTAGTTTAGAAAAACCCGATGATTCAAATGTCTAAGATGTCTTTTTTAGCTTGTTTCCATCATGAGACCATTACCACAAAAGGAACTCACTTGCAAAAACCACAGAAATGCAGTTTGTAGCCTGAAGTCTGGCAAAGGCGTTTGCCAAAAGTCTGGGCCTTCTGAGTTAACTGTTTTGGTGAGAGAAAACGTGGTTAGGAATTTATTAAACCCCAGGAATTTGGAAAGTGTGTGGGCAAGGTAGATGCCTGTGGTCCACAGTTGCTCCCGGCAGAGTTATTAATTCAACGGTAGCAGCTATTCTCCTGAGAGATGCTTTTGGTCATGCGTATCGCTGCCATTGTGGGCAATTCAAACCTGAACCCCCAGATCCTAGTCCAACTCTTTAACCATTACGCCATGCTGGCTCTCATTATTTCCCTTCCCTCTTATTGGCCCATAAGGACTGGGTTCCACTCTTTAAAACACGTACCCAGTTTGCTTCCAGAAGCAGAAAAGAAACAGCAGTACTGCACAGCAGTGATCTGACTGCAACCAATTGGATCTGACATCTGCAAGAGCAAAGGGCTTTAACTAGGGTTTGTTCGGGGTGCCTGAGTTGACACAGGTAAGGATCATTTCCCACAGAAAATACATGATTTTGCGGGACTTTAATTTCTATGGCCTAGACTTCAACAATGCTGCAGAGAGGAGGAGATCCAACACCTGTTTGTGTGTGCATGTTAATAATTGTTTCAAACCTAACAACATACAAAAGTAAAATGCCATCTTAGCTTTGACTGCAAAACAAGGCAAACGCGTATCAAAATGATTAGCAACGTACATAAAAGCAGCTTTGGGTCCCTTTTTTGGGAGGGGCAGGGGGAGAAAAACAGAGTAGCAGAGCTTTAAACAAATAAAAGCCACACTTAATCACTGTTATATAAAACATTTTTAATGAACGATTTTAGTACCAATACATGGATACACCATGTTCTGCACTGCCATCTGCTGGCTAAAATCGACTATTGCATGAAGCTGCCTTATATTGAATCAGACCATTAGTCGGTCCATCAAGGCCATTGTTGTCTGCTCATACGGCAGCAGGTCACCAAGATCTCAGGCAGAGATCTTTCATGTCCCCTACCCCTTGATCCTTTTAAGATTGAACCTGGGACCTTCTGTTTGCCAAGCAGATTCTCTTCCACTGAACCACAGCCCCCCCCCCCTAATCCTGGCCAATCACTTCCTATTTAGCAATTTCCACACACTGACTTTACTTGCAGCGTAGCCCTGTGGTTTTGGTTAAGCTGGCAACCACTAATACTACTGTGGCTGGAATCCTAGGCATTCCCAGCTGCAAAACAGAATGAAAAGGATGCCACTTTGAACAGTGGACGGAATGGGGCTGTCCCACATGGCTTGTGTGAGGAGAACAAGCTTTTGGTAAGCGGGGAGAACCAAATGCACAAGTCACAACAGAAGCCATAACTGTGCAGAGTCGAGGAAACAACAGGTTTCTTTTCTGCCCTGAAATGGCATATGGTACTGAAACCTGATTCTGCTTAGCCTGTCAGCGAATCCACCATACACTGCCATGAGAAGGCTGTCCTAACACCACCACCTGAATTTTTTTTTTTTTTAAATTTGGTAACATCTGCCCTGATGAAGCGTTTCGGTGAACTTGAAAGCTCACACCTTGTTCTGTGTTATTAGATTTGTTCTGATCAAGGTGCTGCATGGATTGAGTTCTTGGCTTTGGGGCTTTTACTTTTATACTAACACAGCTGTAAACGACTGGAAGACTTCTGGATGCCTGCCTAGAAGCCACCAGGTTACAGGAGGAAACTAGATTTCATGGCTCACATGAATTCTAGCTTTTCTAACCAAAGTGAGAAGCACCAAAAGATCTTGAACCCCAAGCTTAGGCCTGGCCACATCTGAGCTGTCTGGTTTCACAGTGAGCGCCATTCATTCATACACACAGTTGACCAGGCTTCACTTTTGCTATGTTCTACGGACTCCCTGCCTGCCACAGGAAAAACCACATTATGGAGCCAGTGACATATCCCAGTAAGGCTGAGGGTTCACTCATGGAGCCACAATCCTGTCACCCAGGGGTAGCTCACACCAAGCTATGCTTAAAATCCTGGATGCGGGATGTCTGGGCAAAAGCCGGTCAGAGATAACAGAGCATGGGTTAATAACTATTTCACCAATTAGATCCAGAGGAGTTATCTGTGTTAGTCTGTAGTTACAAAATAGTAAGGAGTTTGATGGCACCTTTAAGACTAACCAACTTATTTGTAGCCTAAAGCTTCCAAGAACCACAGCTCTCTTCATCAGATGCGGACGAAGAGAGCTGTGGTTCTCAGCTTAGGCTACAGATAAGTTGGTTAGTCTTAAAAGGTGCTACCAGACTCCTTACTATTTCACCAATTACTTCTAAGTGCTTGTGATTTCTCCTAGCACCCTGCCAGTGATGAGGCTCATAACATTAACCGCTTGTACCTTCTGTTTCTTCTCAGCATACCTTACAATGAATTCCCCCCCTCCACTCCATGGAGATGACATGTCTACAACTTCCTCCGGCCAGTGGATATAAGGGTGGCCATGAACCTTGGGGGCCTAAGGCAGGAGAGAGGATTCTGCCCCCCGCCCCGTCACTAAGAGCCAAGCTAGATGAGACGATGCTGCTAAGTTCTCTCCAGGGACATGCTGCCATTTTGAAAAGTGAGTTCCCTCTAGGGAGCTCCTTTTAACAGTACCACATGGGGCAATTTCTGGAGGGACCAGTGCAATGTAAGGGGAGGAGGGTCTCCTGCCTTCCCCCATGCAATTCCCCCCACCCTAAATGGCACGGCATGCCTCAGTGGTCCCTACCAGAATCATGGCCCCTGCCATGCTGTTAAAAGGAGCTTCCCAGTAGCAACTCGCTCTATAAACAGCAGCATGTCCCCAGGGTTAACCTGGGTCACCATGTTCTTTGGTTCAGCCTCATCCTAAAAAGTGAAGGTAGTAATAGAGGTGGTGATAGGGCACCCCTACTTGCTAACCCCTAACACAGAGAAAAGCCATGAAAGTCAAAGCTCTTATGCAACAGCATCCCTGATTGAGCAAGTTGGGCAAAGGGGGTTGCTCATTCCCTTGTTCCCCTGGGCTCCATTGCAAGCTGCCAAGAATACAGTTTAACCGATGGTGCCTTCCCCACTACTGCAGCCCCACAAGTGTGGCTTCACCTGCGGCATATCTGGCTGTTAGGCAGCTTGCTTAGTATAGACGCCCTGCTTGAATGTTGCCAGCCCTGGAAGGATAAGCAAGTTTTTGATTCGCCACTGATTCTGTTGGGCTGCCTGTAAAGGAATCAACCTCATCTCTGCTCTTGAAGCAAAGAGCCAAGATGGACACGGAGGCGCGATCATGCCTCGCAGTCAGAAGTTGCACCAGAGTTCAGTCAGTGCTGAGCAAGAGCCTGAGGGGGTCATTTAAAGGGCTCTGCCTGCTCTTCACCCCCTCCCCACACCTTGATACTCACTCGGTAGCAAGACATTGGGATAGATCCCATAGATCTGTTCTGCTACCAAAGATGCTTTTCTCCTGCAGTTTTCTTTCCCAAGAGGCTCTTTTGAGCAGATCACAATCTAGAGATTCCTTCCTCAGTCTCTCGCTGCCCATTAAAATCCCAAAGTTTATGCGAGGCTGGTGCAAAAAGTGCTTCATTTAGTGTGCGCTATGTGCAGTCAAGTCACCTCCGACCTGTGGCGACCCTATGAATGAAAGACCTCCAAAACGTCCTATCGTTAGCAGACTTGCTCGGATCTTGCAAACTGGAGGGCGTGGCTTCATTTATCGAGTCAAGCCATCTTGTTTTAGGTCTTCCTTTCCTACTGCCTTCTGCTTCATTTTACACTTGCTCAAATTCCATTTGCCATTCTACCACCTGCCTCCTGTGCCTGGAGATATTCCTTTTGGAGTTCTCCACAGGTAGGCTTGCGCCTTTGTCATCCTAAACAATTTGCAAACAAAATTCCACCTGCATGGCCCAGTTCAAGATACTTCATGAACTTTAGGCGAGATAGCACAAGTCCCAGTAGAGATCACTGGAAAATCCTTCCCCCTTCATTGCTCCAATGTTTTGTTTCCCTCTGTAATCAATTACTTATGCAATTATGCACAGAAGGACCCATTCTCTTACCTCCTAACTGCTAAGTGTACTCAAGATACTTTGAAGAACTTCGTCCAAAGCTTTTTGAAAGGTCATGTAACAGCAGCTACATTACCGTTACAGAAATGTTCATTAACACATGCAAATAACTCCAAAAGATTGGTATGGTAGGACTTCCCTTTATACGATTCATGAAGTGTTGCATTCAAATGGGAAGACATGCTATTATTACACAAAAGGTTAGAAATCCAAGCGTTTTATGACATAGCAGAATAGACAGAAACAGTCAAAAGACAGAATGCTCCAATCACTTCAATGACTTGGCAAAGTGACAGTATTCATTATAGGGGCATGTTGGGGATCCCTCTAGTAAATGTTTAGGACGTGGCTACAGCATCCTTAACTGCAGCTGACTGCCAGTGGCGCCTGGTCACCCTCTGAGTCTGCACTGTGCCTGGAGGTGGTGACTTCTGGCACCCATCCGGCCATGTGGAACTCACTTTTAACTGCTTTGGACAGGTGCTATAGTTGGACTGGATCTTGCAGCACGGCGAAATCTTGGGCGCGTTGGGCTCAGTGGCCTTCCCTCCCCCTTTCTGCTGGTAACTTGCCGATTGAGAATACACCTGCCAATGGAATGCAACACCTCATGCATGTCATGGAAAGCTTCTGCTCCAGTCTATTTGTCTAAGGTTCCACAACACATTCCTTCCTTCCTTCCTTTAATTTATAGTTCGCCTTTCTCATTAAGACTCAAGGAGGATTATAAAATATAACCACGTCTCTTTTGCTGTCCAAGCTGCAGAAGACTCGTCCTACAACCCCCACCCTGCTATATTGTCATTATGGGCAAACTCCTGTTTTAATTCATTAAGAACTCTCTGGTGTCTGCCAGCTTGGTCCTGTAATTTATTAACTGTTAACTGACCCAATTAGCTCAAGAACCACATCTGTACCTTTTTTTGTAAATGGAAAGATGCAGTCTGAAACAACTGTGCAGGCTTCACCACTATACAAGCAAGAAGGGAAAAAAAACAGATTTAGCATTTCCTCCCCCCTTTGAAAGAAGGTTGGGATAGGGGAAAAAAAAGACTTTCACAAAGACTTTTCTTTCTGAACTGTTTTATTCTGGCTTAAAATAAAAGCCCCACTCTGCTGTAGCAAGGTACATTGAAGGTATGTCATGCTCTTTTTTTCTGGGGTACAAACACACCCCAACTAGTAAACCCAAAGGATTGGTGGGTAAGATGAAACTAATTCATACCTTCACAGCACATCTCATTGGTATTTACAATATTATCTTGTTTAAATAAACTTGGGATACTTCAGACAGTATACATTGTTATTGCAATAAGACAGGACTTGCCTTTTGTTCTGAAAAAACAACTGTTCAGTATGATGATTTGTGGATCCCAAAAAGGCATTGTTAACATGCAAAATATTACTAAACAAGAGTATCTAAATTCTACATCTGCCAAATACGTGACCTCATAAGGAAACCAATTACAAAATACTTTCCTTGTAGTGCTATACAAAAAGATACAAAATATGATTCTATCAATCGCTTTTTAAATATCCCCGTTTCCTAACAGTGCAGTTATCCACATCTGATCACTATTAAACATTGAGAAACAAAAAAAACAGCAAATTAAGATAAAAAAATGCTTTAATCTTTGGATCCCTTTATTCCTGTGGCTTTCATATACAAATACAAACACAAATTACCAGATTACTGTACCTAATATAACTTAATATAAAAAGTAATTAAACTAGTTATTCAGAATTGGTGTACAATTACTCCATACCAAATCACTTGTGGGATACTGTCTAAAAAGGAACATTCAGTGTCTCCAAGCTACAGTCCATCAAAACTCAAGCAATTTCAAACACTAGGAAATTCACTTTTAAATCGAGTATGTCAACAATATTAAAACAAAGGTCAACATTTCAAGAACTGATACATGGAGACTTTTCGTTTTTATGCCAGGCACAAGCGGGAGCGTCAGAACTTGCCTGCCTGGGTCACTGACTTTTCAGCCGGATCAATTAACGCAAATTGCGACATGAAGCATCTAGGCTGGTCTCGATTGACAAAGCACTTTGTAAAATTTGGTCAAACCCTTTGATGTGCCATAAAATACAAAACTGAAATTCTTGCCAAGTCAGAATTGTTTTATATAGGTTTTGTATCATGAAAAACATTTTCGATTTTTTTATCTGTAGTCAAAATATAAAAACCAAATGAGTTTAAAGCCTGAAAAGCTACAAAGGAAAAAAAAAACCCAAACAAACTCTCATGTGTGTATGTTTTAGCGTCTCAACACAGCAGGTCTGTTGACTTAAAAATGTTTTATTCTTTTAAAAAATTAGTTGCTTTTTATACAGCTATACAAAGTTCTTCAATGTTTCTTTGGCAATGGGTTAATCATGGAATTTTACAACTATAAAAAGTTTTCCTTTGCCTAAGAAACAATATTTACTGTGTTTACATTTTTAAACTGACAAATCAAGTTTTCTACTGCCCAGCACCCTATCTGACAAAAAGTACAACTATTTCAGAAAAGGGTTATTACAGGAGTCCCAAAAACAACCTTCAGTGGATCAACACACTCACAGTACTGACGGCCTTCTGCATACTATTGTCTTTGCAACCTGCAGCAATCGAATACAATTTAGTTAAGAAAAATCCTGTCTGTGGTGAAAAAAATACTTAAAACGCCACTGACATACTGCTTTATAGTTCAACTATATGTAAGAAATTACTTATTTTTTTTCTATCGCAAATATATTTAATGCTTCTTGTTTCTGAAGATGGCAATTTTTTCAGAATGGTCACTGCTTCAAACCCCTTCAAAATTAAAAACAAACCCCAGTGCTGGTGACGAGTTTTACAGCAAATTAAGTCAATTCTTTGCAAAGACCGACACATTCTCTGGACGACGATGATCTGGTGATCTGCACGTCCACCCGGCTTTCAGCTTCTTGCAGGCTATGCAGCAACTTTGTTGTCTTTCTGAAAAACAAAACCGACCCCCCCCCCACATAACATTACTGTTACTTACTGCTCAACCAAACAAGGAGTCGAATCAAATATGAACGCGTAGAAGCCATGCTAGAGGAAGCTGGATAACAGAATTTTATGCTATGCCTAGCTTCCTTCAGAGTGCATTGGACTTCCTTTTCTTTTTTAAAACAAACCAGGTAAAATCTGTTCATTTGTTGTTTTTCAAATGCCGGAATCCAATTTCTTTCTAGCCCAACTCAGCTAAGGAGGCCTGACTACATGCAGAGCACGAAGCGGGCCTGTTGCCTGGCTCTACAGCGGCAGCTAAAACAAAAACATGGTGAGAGCAGGTGTTGCACTGCTGCTGATGAGAACCTTCACAAGGACAGCTTTCCATTCTAAAACAAAGTTTCGCCTTATTGGCTTTTAAAAAGACATCTATGGCTGAATTCCCAACTAATGCTTTTAAAATCAGAATTGTGGAAGAAATGGAAGCTTGTGGTGACATTAGTATGACAGAGCTTTTTCTCACTATTCAACTTTCCTCTGGACATGGCTTCTGGGTTGAGGTAAGGGTCTCTTTGCGAGGTTATAGGGTCTGAGGAGATGAAAAAAGCAATGCTTTGAGACGAGAACTACGTTACCCTGTATTCAAAGTCTGCAAACTCCCTGCCACCACGTCCACCTCTGAATCCACCACGAAACCCTCGAGGGACGCTGAAGTTTCCTCTGGTGCCGCCACGCCCTCTAGCACCCCGGAAGCCGCCAACTCCGCTGCCACCTCCTCTCCCTCTGAAGCCCCCACGGCCACGGTTTGGACGCAATGGAATCCCAAATGTCTCTGCATTTAATCTTCTTTCTTCTGCCCAGGTAGGTCTTCGTTCTCTGAAACATATGACAGAAGGAACTCTTGCTCTGGTCTACTAACTGTTAAACTATTCCAAGAACGTTTTGAATTAAAGCAATTCTCATTGGTGTCTTATCATCTTTTGGATACGGTTTAGAAGACTGTACATGTAGCGAACTTGCAAAGCAAGAGTTTCATGCAGAGGTGACATATTGAAGTTAGGGCATTCTTTGTAAAAAAAAAAAAAAGCCTCCCATGACAGAGGTAAGAATGCCAACATATGCCCAGCGAGGTTCATTATTTAAACCAAACTCCTCTACATCAGCAAGCAGAGAATGTACAGCTAAAATTCTGTTGACTGGCCTTCACCACAGCCATGGAAAAGCTAGAGAGATTTGCGTTTCAGCAGCATAGTAAGGGAACAAACACCATGCCTTGAGTTGCAATGGCAATAAGCCCCCCGCCCAGGGAACATGAAGTCATGTAATCCTTTTTTCTTGCACTTCCTCCAGCTGCGACTGTCTTTTGAAATCGAAACATACTTGTTCATTGCTTCCACTGAGAGGAAGAGGGAATCCTGACTTGGTTGCCAGCCATGCTCCCATCACACAAACACAAGGCAAAAACAGGGTTTCATTCTTCTTTTTAATCTCCACAAGCCTAGCCAGCTTGCAACGACAGCTGACTGCCCCATAAACGAGGTACCTGTTGTCATCACAGGAGATGTTATCGAAGAAAGACTTGGTTTTGTCATAATAGCAGTTAGGCCCAAGGGGGTCATCTTCTTCTGCGTTGCCTTCGCTGTTTTGTGTGTCAACACCGGAATCACCTTTATCCTCCCCGTTTAATGGCTTTTCTGGTTTATCTTCTGGGGGTGGAAAAAGGAACAACAATGACCTCTGCAGTAAAGCACATTTTCAAAGCAAGGCAAGAAGCTAAAGGAACACAACCTCAACGTAGAAGAGGCATGCACAATTCAAATACCTCCAAGTCAAGATTCCTTATGGCTCACCTAAGTAGGCTGCCCTGTGGCAACACCTGGCTCTATTATAGAGAATACAGATATGACATGTGGCCCCTCAGCTGTTCTCTAGGCCAAAAGGTAGTGTCCCCCCTACCCCAACACCAGCTGGGAAATGCAAATTCCCACACTGGATTGCAGGTCATTGGAATCCACACTGGGATGCAACAGAGAAATGTCTTGCATCTGCCAAGAACACATGCAAGACATTTCTCTGCTGGATCCCAGGGGCTTGCAAGCACCTGCAATGGGACGGGGGGGGGGGGGATTTCTGAGTGTGTTTTTTCAGAATGCCACCAAAAGGTGGTGTTCTGCATCCTGGTCCCCACACCCAAACCCTCACCAGGCACTCCCTGCCTGACTTTTTGTGGTTCCCCTGACATCACAGTGGCACAAAGGGAAGTGGTTAAGTCACAGTTACTAGGCCTTCCCAGAAGAAAATACGGCGAGCTTCTGCAAACTATTTTAGTATGTGTTGCAAAAGCTTTACTTGTACAACTCAAATCCTGTTGTTAATGTTTCAGTATTGACGGTAAATAATACTGAAGCAATCTCTGGACTGTTTTGAGTTACAGAGCTGGTGGAAGAATGCTACAAGCGTGATTACAGTGCACTGCAGTGCGGGCCAGATGCCTGCTTACAAGCAGAGTTTATTTATTTACTTCATTTACTCCCCAGCTTCCTCCCCAATGAGGATCCAGAGCAGCACAGATTGTTCTGCTGTCCTCCATTTTAATCTCACAACAACCTCAACGGGCCTTCCAATACTTCTCCTGAAGGCTCAGATTCACACAGGGCCTACAAGACAGCCCTTCTCAGGTTGACGACAAACGTGCAGTTTACCTTTCAGTTTCAGCTTGTTGTGAAATTCACGATCTATTTCCTCCTTATTGAATTGTGCATTTGCACTTTCAAAGTCAAAGTCCTTCTCAAATTTCATTGGAACATCCCGCCTGATACCAAATCTTCCTCGGCCTCCACGGTGACCTCCACGGCCTCTTCGTACTGGAGGTGCCCCCTGAACTGGGGAAAATAGTTTCGGAGGGATGTATCAAAAAACACTGCAACAAAGGACAGCCCCTCTTCTAGAAAGCAGCACCTCTGCCTTTATATCACTACCATAAAAGTTGTTGGCAACATCCTGCAGCGGATGTTATCAGATGGTATCAACTCACCTAGGATATGTTGTTTCCCCAATGCTAGCATTGCACTTTCAGCCATTAGAGCTCTCTACATCTCTGCTTAAAAGGCACAGCATTCTGTGGAAATGAGCACCTCTGAACAAAATCCTGCTCTTTCTCTGAATCTACTGGTTATCTATTCAGTGCCTGACCACACATTTTTGCAATTAGTGAGAACTGCAGAATATTTTTGCCTGCTTGCTTTCCTCAATTAAACCTTGACTATGTCTTTGGTCCCCAAATTTGTCATACACAGTTGTTTTCAATTCAGAGTATCTGCTTTTAAAATGCACCGCAGACCTTCAACAACTGACAATCAATTCTAACTCAAAGAGCCAGCATCAGAAATGAAGCATTATATTTCTTGCTATTTTAATTTTCAACTCCTTGACTCTTCTTTGATTTTCCTTATAATAACAATAGTGTGCTTATATACCACCCTTCTAGACAGAAAATTGCCCCATTCAGAGTGATAAACAAAGTCAGTATTATTATCCTCACAATACAGCTGGGGAGCTAGTGTTGAGAGGGGTGGCTTGCCCAACGCCACCTGCAGAGTTCATGGTAGTAGCGGGAGTCGAACTGGCAGAGTGCTGATGTGAAAAGACAAGATTCTCACGGATCTCAAAACTTTAATTCTGGTATCATAGCAACTAGCTCAAAGCCCTCCTGTATTTCACGTATTTAAGTTTACCCACCCTGATATACTGCAGTACACCTCACAGTGAACACTGCATCTCCTCAGCCGTTTCCTTGTACACCCTTCTGCATTTAATCAGCCCATCTGTCCACCTTTAAGGGAGCAGGAGGGCGTCCTCTCTGCATGAAGGGAATGGGGAGGGGATGGGATGGGTGGGGGGAGACGCAGCACACCCTTGCCCACGGCCACCCATATCCCGTGAATCACGCTGCTGGAAGGTGACCTGCCCGCCTATCCGCACGCAAATTTTCAGGACGCAACATACCACTGTCCTCATGAAGAAGTCTTGAGAGATTATTATTTTAATTACAATATTCAAACAATTTGTTTCAACCGTAACAGGTTTCAAAATGGTTCACCATAATAAAATCAGTTAAGAGGTGGATGTCATCTTGAAAATGACAGAACCCGCAAAGCATATTCTAGCATGGTGCTTAGATCTTGATGTTCCTTTACTGTATGTTAAATAGCTCTATCTGTATTTTTTAGACATCTATGGTTGGTTTACCACATGGTTCCCTTTGAAACGCTGCAAGTACTTTAGAAAAAAAGGCTTTAATTAAGCGCCGCTTTTTAGTTGCCTTCAGGTTTTGTTTGGCAACCTCATCACACACCGCCCACCCATCACATGACTGAAACAACTTTCAGACATTCGCTCATGACTATGGGAGTCGTGACAGCTTCGGAGGAAGTTTATTTGGCCAGTTCCACAGATGGGGCCTGGCCACATGGATCATCCCCTCTAAGTTAATACCCCACACGACCGGGCCCATCAAAATGTTTTCCCTGCTGCAGGGGGGTTAATGGATTAAGATATTCTACTGTATTCTGAGCTGTTCTCCCTTTTCATTATTCACCACTGCCGTCCAGAAAATCCAGGAGCTGCAGACTTAGCATCTGCCCAGGGAATGGAAAACTTCAACCTTTGGGACAAACATCTGCTGCCTCTTCACCCTGGCTGCGAGGTTGCGCACTGGCTGGGGAGGGGATGAGGGAGACAGAGAATGCCTGCTGTTTCACTCAGGTCTACTGCAGATCAACTCTTGTTCTAAGAGGACGGGAGAAACACTATACATAAACTTCCCCACACCCATGCCTTTATCTTTTGCTTCTACCTTTTAAAAGGAAAATCCTATTTTATTTATTTATTTATTTGCTAGTAACAAAGCTCGTTGTGGGAAAAAATACAACAGGCTCTAGAAAGGGGAGGGTGGGCAAGCGGGCACTGCCTCATGCTGCACGCCTAATCCCGGCCAGGTGAAGGGGGGTGAGTGGGCATTACCTCATGCTTTGCTCCTGATCCTGGCTGGGTGAAGAGGGGTTGGACATTGCATCCTGCTCCACGCCTGATCCCGGCTGGGTGAAGGTGGGGGGCGGGAATTGCCACCTGATCCCAGCCAGGTGAAGGAGGAGATGGCCATTGCCACCTATTCTGTGCATGATTCCAGCTTGGTGATGGCAGGGGGCGAGCATCACCATCTGCTCCACACCTGATCCCAGTTGGGTGAAGGTGGTGGACGGGCATTGCCACCTCCTCTGCTCCTGATCCCAGCTGGGTGAAGGTGTGTGTGTGGGGGGGAATTGCCGCCTTCTCCGCGCCTGATCCCAGCCTGGGCTTCCCACCATGGTGAGCTCTCTGGAGAGACAGGCTGCTTTGTCTGGTCTTCCCTCCATGGCAGGTCCCTCTGGTGGCGCACCAGGGCAGGAATTGAGTTGTCTGGAACACACTTAGCCTTTTATACAGTAGGATTTTTATTCATTTTAGAATTAAATTCCATACTGAGCCATCCTCCCCCCTTTTAAAAATTTGTCTTCACTCTGCTAGAAAACATCATTTTAAAAAATGTGAAAACGGGTATATTAAATAGGATCCATGTAAGAGGTCTGTGTTGGTGATCTCTCTCTCTCTCTCGCTGACCTTGCATCTTGTACCATCAGAATCATCACACTTTTCCTATAATCACCCATCCAGCACTTGCTCACATGAACCCGGCTTTCCTGACAGTCAAAATCATCAACAGATAAACTGAATGAAGGGGCCTCCAAATGAGCTAAATGTCCTACAATACTTTAATTTCAAGGCTCAGGTCAACTCAAATGGAAAGAACCGTGCTTATACTTTCTCAACTCCGCTGTTTTTAAAGTCATAAACGTTTACTGAAGCACTACTACGCTTTATTTTTAACAAAACATTCAATTTACCCAGTTGACGTTTATCGCTTCTTAGTTGCTCCGCTTCAGATCTTGACAACTTGTGCGCTTCAGCTAGGGAGGGAGAACAGCGCAGATAACATTTTGTTGTTTTCAACGTTTTGTACGTGCTAACAGACTTATTGTGCATTTGAAGAAAAAAGCAAATGAGCGAAGTGAAAACCCACAGAGGATTTCAAGGGGAAGGAAGGAAACCCATCCAACTGTTCTCTGTCCCTAGTGACCTCTAGAAAAGGGGGGGGGGCATTCCTTTCTTGTGTCCCTAAGGACGCTCTTTCTAAATGTCCAGCTCATTTCCCAGAAGGCCACGGGCCAGCTCCTGCATGTCGGAGAGGGGAGCATGCATGTGTAAACCTTCGCATCCAAATAAACTCTACTCTTTTTTTTCAGATACCATCAGCAGGAAAACTCCCCTTCCTTCTGATTCTCTTTTGTGCTTTTCGCATCCATATCTAGACACGGTTTTATTCAAGGCATTCAGATTCTGAACTCAGCATCCCGCATGTGCCATGGAAACCCAGGCCCTCTTGGGCCTCATTGCTGAATAACATGAACTAAGCACATGCCCTAGAACACGTCAACACACCCCGCAGGGGTTGCAAGCAGTGGGCCAGTATCTATTCAGGAAAGCACGTCCACCATTCCTGATCTTCTCATAGAAGATCCCCAATGAGCCTCCAAGGGACTCCCAAGGTTCCTCAGAACACTCTGAATGCTATCGAGACAGACAAGTATCTTGAAGGGTCACTGACCGAGATGGCCCAGGCTAGCCTGCTCTCATCAAATCTTAGAAGCTAAGAAGTGTCAGCCCTGGTTAGTACCTGGGAGACCAACAAGGAACTATGGGGTCTCTACATGAAAGCAGGCAATGGCAAATTACCTTTGTTTGTCTCATGCCTGGAAAACCCTATGGAGTTGTGATAAGTTGGCTGCGACTTGGTAGCACTTTACATGCACATCTTGGAAGGGTGTACCCACACATCACATGAATACTACCAAACACCCCACCACCAAATTCTTTAAAAGTAAAGCAGCCTGCAAAATAAGATTGATGGAATGTAAAGCAAAACAGATTCAGAATGTTTACCTCGCCTGTGCTCCTGATTTTCTAAGGATTTTTGGTTAGCAGAAGCCAGCGGTCTTGCCGAAACAGGACTCCTGCGCCCGACTGCTGCCGATTCAGAGAAGTGTACTGCTTGCTCCAGGATCGGGCTCTTTCTCAAATGGTCTAACTGAGGACTTGAACGACCTGAAACACAGCCAGAAGGAGCAGTTCCTTATACCCATGTTTGATGTAGGAAATGTTTTGAAGTCTACTAATCCAGGATGGACTCGGTGCTTGCACAGGGGACTACCTTTACCTTTTTAATACAGGATGAAGGAATTATCTGCCTTACCCAGTCAAGAAAAGGTTTCTGTACCATAAATGCACTCATCAATATTATTGGGATATACTGGTATTCCTTCTCTCCCAGTCCAAGATAAAAAACCAGTTGGGTAAGGTAATTAATCCTTACTGATCCAGCCACTAGGTGTTATCTTACTGACAGGAAAGCAACATTTCCCCCCACTTCATGTTCAATTCAGGTAGCATAAAAATCTTTGGAACAGGAGTTATCATCTCTAATTCCTTAATATTAGCTTTTTGGAACAGAAGCATCACACATCCATAAAAAGCAACACACATCCATAGAAATAAAGGTGTTTCAATGTGTTCTTGGTGAAGGGTTTAAAGTAATACAGATCATTCATTTGCTACTTATATTTGATTAAGTTGAAGAGTAATGGATTCTCCACTTCTACTTTAAAAAGATGCAGTTTTATAAACATGGACTTAACCACGTAAAATCACCCCTAAAAGGTGTCCCAAAATTTCACTGATAGACGGATAATGTCTTCAGCCCAGAGTACAAAGTTGTTCTCAGTAGTAAGAGACACAAGATTAACACAGCAGAAAGAGGCAGAGAAAAGCTTTTGCCTTATACTTCACTTTACAGAATCTCAATGATTCACAGCATTAGTAGCCATACTAGTAAATTGTCTATTAAAATTTAGAGTAAAAAAAATATCTTCAGTGCAGGAGAAAGAATCAAGTATTACCATTTCCATCCCACGTTTATTGTTTGCATAAAATCCATCTTGTAATAATCTGGCCATCACTGACAGCTTCCCCTCCCCATGGACAAAAAAGCATAGCACACAGGTAACCATTTTATTTTATTCCCTTTAAATTAAGCCATGTTGAAACAGGCATAACATGCAACAAAGCAGAGGCTTTTACCTTGGGAGAGCTGCGTTTTTAATGATCTTGTATCTGTTGTAAAAGTAGAACCAACTGCACTGCTTTGAGACAAGCTTGCGTTGGCTGATGTTTCGGTTCCAAACGATGTCAGTGAACCTCCTGCATGATGCAACACAAGGAAAGTGAAGCCCAAGCTTTGGGTCCAGCACTTTTCGGCATTACTGTTAAGATCATACCCACAGTAACAGCAAGGATTCTGTAGAAAATGTTCCACCCCACATAGGTTAATCTAATCTGTTTGTTGATAGTTGTCAGGGCTGTTGTGCTGCCAATCAATTAGAGACAAAGCCCAGTGTTTGCACGTGGTGCATTTGCAGTCTTTGGCTCATATGGTTTAAACATTAATATCTGAGCTGGGGTTTTTTCTCTGGAAAACCAACATCATTGCAGGCAAGCTTGGACCAAGTAGCCCCAACAGTTATACAGAGTGCCAAGAATGATCTCTTGGTGAGTCCTTGCTGAACACAAAAGCACAATTCCCAGTATTTCATGGGAGAAGCGGTGATTATTCCAGCAGTCTGTGACTACAATACAGACACAGTTGAAAATGACAGGTGCAAATCCCCGACCACTTCAATGGCTGTTTGCTGGACTAAAGTCCAATACACATAAACTTTAGTAATGCCTGCATTCGATGAACAGCCCCTTCTACGGGAATATCCCTCAAGCAGCAAATGGGTCCACTGTAGTGTAAGTAATTGGTGTGCCTAATAAAACATGAACGTTCCTCTTAAATACAATTAAAGAAACAGAAACACACAGCTTTCTGAAAGCTCCAAGCAAGTAATTAACAACCATGCTTGCACAACTTTGTTATGCCCCAAATGATCGATAGTCACTGGTATGAATGCCTTCCTGAACAGCCCAACCCCTAGTCTAGTGATTCCTATACAGACCAGGACATCTGAAGCGTTAATCTAGATATTTGCAATTTACTAGATTTGGCCAGAATCTGATAACAGCAAATATGAAAAATGAACATACAAATGCACAAAAGGTACAGGACAGATAAAAGAAAACACTTAACTCAATGAGTAACTAAATCGTGGAATTCACTCCCAGTGCAGGTAGAGATGGCCACAGACTCAGATAGCTTTAAAAGGGGATTAGACAGATTCAAGGAGAGGTCTATCAGTGGCTACTAGCCATGGTGACTAAACAGAACTTCCATGTTTCAAATCCCAGTGTCAGGAGGCAACATTAGGAGAAGGTCTCACCCCCTATACCCTGCTGTTGGCCTTCCAGAGAAACTGGCTGGCTGTTTTGTGAAACAGGCTGCTGGTCTAGAGGGACCACAGGTCTGATCTAGAGGGCTCTGCTTATGTGTTTTTATACTGTTGCTCACTCTCATTAGGCATTTTTGGAAGCAATGGATCAATTTGCCCTCTAAGTAATGACACACGTAAGCTCACTCACCCACATTCCATACATATGCCACCTCTTTACCTGAACTGCTTTAAGCGCTGCAAGACAAATGTTTAGATCACTATTGTAAACAGTACAGTTCTGGCTTCGACTACAGAGGCTCTCCTGAACTTCAGCCACTGGAATGAACTGTAACATCCTATGCCATGCTGCATGGCTAATCCAGAGACCTATTCTCTTGCAGATCATATAGAGCGACAGCCCTGCCCCCCACCAAGGCTCCTGTAATAAGGCAGCTAAAACTGACAGAATGTCCCATCATGTTCTAAAGCAGATTTGCTAAAGCATTTGGCAAATATGATGTCTAGCATGGAATATTTTCCACACAGAACATCAGGAATATGGCTGCACAAGCTCCACTAGAAGAAACAGAGGAGTTGTACAAGAGCCAGTCACCACAATGACATTTTCAAAGAAGACATTCCCTCACAGGAGCTTGCTTCTCCCAAGACGTTTTCCATAGCATTGTTTTTGCTAACTGGCTCACACAGAAGTATGAATATTTTTTATCCTATACAATGCCAACAGTGTGACTTGCAATTGCTTATGAAAACTGTACTTAAGTTGCTTGTCAAGAAAAAAGTTTTAAAAGCAGAACGTACCAACACCAACAGCCCCAAACTGCTGGCCCACTAAAGGACTTGGACTGAACTGACTGTAGGCTGGCATTCTGCCAAAGGGACCATAGGAGCCCACAGACTGGAATGAAGTAGAAGACGATGACCCTAGAGAAGACTAAAGGAAAGCATTTGTACAAGACTCAGTGCAAGGTAGAACAAGAAACACAGTGTGTTGGATCCACCCTGCTTTTTCACTCAATCTTGCCCGATTCCCTCCCCTTGGCCCACGTTGGTCCCAGGATCCCCTGCCGAATCTTTTTTAGTAGTCAGGAGACCCACAACTTCCCTTTTCAGCAGTAGAAAATCTGGCTGGATCCAACCCAAAGTGATGAAAGAGAACAAAATAATCATTTTAAATCACCAGGCTCTTCCCAAACTTCATTGACCTACATGCATAAGCAAACGGTATGAACCAATCACTGCATAATATCTAGGAACTCCCTGAATGAAACATATTCTCATTGTTCCTGGAGAAGACATTTCTTTTCCCATGACATGCTTTGTTCTCTGGCTAATATGGTCAACTTAAAAATTTAGAAGCATGTTGTTCACGCAATATCTGAAGGCCCGTATCTCTCTGTATGAGTCCGGACACCCATTAGATTTGTTTCATCCGTCCTCCTCACAGCCCCCTCTATCAGACCATAAAGATCCTCCACAACGTGTAATTTGAGCCTTTCTGGATTGTGGCACTGATACTTTCGAACGAGGGGGGGCACCTTCCCCAGTAGGTCTCAGAAACTGGGCTTTTGATTGAATCAGAGAGTTTCAGAGAGCTTTTGGATAAATCTGTAATTTGAAGGATCTAATGTTATAGACTGGTTTCCTGATTAGAACTTCTATGACCATCGCTGTTTTATATTTGAACTGGGTATCTTATAGTTCTGTTGGCACTTAAACATACTGATGGGATTTCACTGTCTTTTCCTGTTACTAAGGCTAATTGCTGTGAACAGGGCTAGGGGCGTGTGGGGGAGGCAAGATATAAATGTTTTAAATTCAAACGAAGCTACGAAATAGCAATTCTTTGCACAATTTAAAATCAACAGTTCTCATGTCAGCAGAAAAGAAAGCCAAATTTCTTTTATTGATGATACTCCTGGAACCTGTTAAAACCCTGAGATAATTAAATAAGTTTCAAGTGCCTGCACTTATATGGTTGATCCTCCCACACACGGAGATTCCTCTTTTGGTGAACAAAAGTATTTAACTTTGGATACGAACATCATATGAACCACCTTTAGAATTCGTTTAATCTCTCTCTCTCTATTAAAAAATCATAGTTTTATCTATTTTTGAAGTCTATTATGTTTTTGATTTTTTTAAACTCAAGTCTAAAAATGCCATAAAATTTGTGTATGTGTGTACCAAATATATATATTCTCTGGAAGTAATCAAAATGAAGTTGGCTAGTATTCAATAATTAATATGAGCAGCATTTTCTGAATATATATTGCATTACTGTGAACTGTGTTTTCTGAACTTTTCACATTTTATTCATAACTGAAAATGATTTCGGCCACTACAGTGCATTACTGTGAACTGTATTTTTTGAATATTCCATTTTGTTTCTGAGACTGGAAATAGCCTGGCCTCTACAGTGTATGCTGCTCCTTGGATGCTTTATAGATTCATCATTCAGATGTCATATACTGTATTGTAGCATGTACAATATTGTTTTAACATTCACTCTCTTGGGGGCTGAGGTATCTTTCATTCTGGATTTCTCTAATGCACTTTAGTACTTTATCTGTGGTTACACAGGCTAGTCCCCTTTTTCCCTTTTAAAAAGATGTATTTATACCTTACTAGAAATTGAAAAATAAAACAAAATGAGAATGTCCAAATGCAGCTCTTCTCCTCTGCAGCTAAGCCTCTTGGCACAATACTTACACTGGATCATGCTATAAGTAAATTTACACTGATATATAGATCAACATTGTTATATACCTATTAAGTTAAAAAAGATTTTCAGCTATTCAAATTTATGGCAGTGATGGAATGCCAAAGATGCTGCCCCAGCAACTGAGGAACTATGAAACACAGGGTGACTAAGCCGCTTTCACACATCCTGAATAATCCACTTTGCAACTGGATTTAACTGTGTGAAACTGAAAATCTCCTTTCAAAAGACTGCAAACTGATGTAAACTTTAGGACTGAAAGTGCATGATTCAGCCTGTGTAAAAACAGCAGTATGATCATTAGCTACAGTGTCTTTCTAAGGCCCTAACTACTGTCTGAGCTTTTAAAAGGCTCACTTATTATAAAAGAAAGAAATATGTTGGTGGGGAAGATTCAGGGAAGCATGGTATAAATAACAGCAATGTGACCATATCTAAAGATTTTTTGCCCAAAAGAACACACATACACCTTTAAATTCATGGTCAGGCTTAAAAGAACACAGGGCACAATGGCAATGGATAAGTTCATACATCCTCTATGACAAAGTAAATCGGTGAACTCTTTTGAAGCTACAGAAAGACCTTGGATTCTCTAGCAGCACACTCTATAATTAGGTGTAATACAGACTGTACCTGAACGATAGCTGGATCCTGAGGCAGTGAACATTGTGGTTTAGGTGGCTCACAAACAGTCAGATCCTTTATATCGCTGCCACGGAATATAATATATTCAAATACTTCATCACGAGGTGGTATAGGCCGATCAGTGGGTCTGTCTTCAGTACCAAAAGAACGAACTGTGAAGAACATACACGTTTTAGCAAATCATCCAGTATTTTGCACAAACTTATGACATGATGTTGGAAATTCACTAGATCCTTGAAACTGACCGTCAAAAGGTAACAACTTTCTGCAGATCCTTTGAAGACAACTTTTAATTGCCAACAGACTATTAGGTCAGTAGCTTTTTAAGCCCATTCTAAAAGATCAAATGGGAATGCAACAAGAAGACTGGCTCATCTGCAAAGGAAGTCTGGGGACAGCTGACGCTATGCTCCCACTGTTTCATCATTTGCTTTAAAGGGGAACAGTGCCCCATCTCTTTCAAAATATTAGCACTCCTTCTGTAACAACACAATTTGATAACCACACATTATCAAAGCACTGGTTAACTGTTAAGTGCAACAAGGGTCACTCAGCTTAGGACTCAACTTGTCAAACAAGCGTAATTTGTCCATCGTTAGGTTGTACTTTAATTGATTTTAACTGCTGTAAGCTTTGGGACCATTTGTTATTATTGTTGAAAACTAGCATAACTATACAATAAACTAATTAAGTCTGGATGTACATATCAGTGGGAAAAGGCTGCACTTTGAACCCAATAGAGGATTCAATGCATGTCCGCAGTCATGTGACAAAAATCAAATTATGCGCAGAGCACTTTTCTGTAGCTGCTGCATGCTCAATTATTGTGTGCAACTACTGTCAGGCTACACAGATATGGTTATGGTTCTGTAAGAATTTAACTTCAGATATTTATCTTACTCAGGGGTCATTTCGTAGGAAAAGAGATGCAGGAACTCATTAGCATAACTCATTAGCATCTGCAACACCCCCTGACATCACCAGAAATGGCCATTTGGGGCCAGTCTGGGCCCGGATTGGGGCCGAAACCAGGTTGTGCCGGGTAGGGAAGGGTTCCCTTGCCTGGCACCAACCCAATCCAAGCCATTTCAGCCCTGATTCTGGCAGAAATGGGCCCCAAATGGCCAGTTTGGGCCCAGATCAGGGCCAAAACGGCTGGGACTGGGTCGGTGCAAGACGGGGGAGGCTTCCGGGCTGTTTTGGCCCCGATCCGGGCCATTTCAGCCCCAATTCAGGCCAAAAATGGCCAAAAATCAGGTGGGTGGGGGCAATCTGACCTCTTGGGAGAAATGCCGGAACAGCGTTCTGGTGCGTTCCCCCTCCAAATGAGCCCTGATCTTACTGTTTTAGATACTGACATAATGTTAATAATATTATCATGTACAAAGCATGGCCTCGGACCCTCATATCTGGAGGACCATCTCTCCTATGCTCTGCCATGACAACTTCAAACATCTGAGCAGGGCCTTCTGCAGGTGCCACCCTACAAATGGGCAAAATCAACAAATGCCCATGTACGTGCAGTACCTGTTGAGGATCCATCTTGTGGAATGGCCTGCCTGAGGAGGTCAGGAAGGCTCCCACCCTCCTGGCTTTTTGTAAACTAAGTAAAACAGAATTATGGTTGTTGTGGGTTTTCCGGGCTGTATTGCCGTGGTCTTGGCATTGTAGTTCCTGACATTTCGCCAGCACCTGTGGCTGGCATCTTCAGAGGTGTAGCACCAAAAGACAGAGATCTCTCAGTGTATCACTGTGACGCTGAGAGATCTCTGTCTTTTGGTGCTACATCTCTGAAGATGCCAGTCACAGCTGCTGGCGAAATGTCAGGAACTACAATGCCAAGACCACGGCCATACAGCCCGGAAAACCCACAACAACCATCGTTCTCCGGCCGTGAAAGCCTTCGACAATACATAAAACAGAATTGCTCTGGAGGGCATTTCTATATCGGGAACAGGCTGTATTTGTAATGGAATGGTTCAGGAAGACACTTTTAATGGGACTGTGGATCACACCACTGTGTTCAGTATGTATTATCTGTTCGCTGCATCTATCATCCTGCTCTTACTACACTGTTTTCTAGTTGTGGAAAACCGTTTTTTGCATTGCTTAGCATTACGTCTTGTCTAACACTATGCTTTGTTTTACATTTCTGTAAATCTTGGTCCTATTACATTGCTTATTAGATGTCTCATCTAGAGATGTAAAATTTCCTGATATTTTGAAGCCACAGGAGAAAAATGGAACTTTTGAGAAAAAAAATGAAATATATGCAATATTTACTTTCCTATCACACCAAAACATCATTTACAGATTTAACAACATAAAACACATCATTTATAATTTACTTAGCATATAAAATTGTACTATTTGGAATATATATGGATTTAAATGTATAAATATTTTCATTTTCCATAGGAAAAATCCCAAATATACTCTGTACTTGAGAAACAGCTGCAAACTGCTGCACCCTATGCTACCACAGCATGTGAACCTTTGAATTTTGCCTCCTGAGAGGTAGGAAATATAAAAGTTGAAGGTAGAAAACATTCTGCAGTAAGCAAAATAAAGTATATTATAGAGTCACAATAGGTAGGTAGGACTGCCAGAAACCCCCTCCATCCAAATGTTTCTGTTTTTTCCCCAGGCCTTCACATCTTTAGTCTCATCCTAGCAACTGCATCAACTTACACTGTGTAATCTGCCTTGAGTCTCAGTAAGAAAGGCAGACTATAATAAATTTCCTGCTGAGCTCTCTGAGACTGCTTAATAGTGAAATTATACTGAGGTTAATTTACGGTTACAACTTTAGCTGGAAAATATTACTTTTAAAATAAGCAAGAAAATATTAGTATTAATAATCCTAACCATACTGGTTATGACTGCATATTCAAGAGGAAATATCTTGATTCCTTAAAACTCTCCGAAGGAAAGACTATGCTACTATAATGGAATGGCACAAAGGGTGGTGATAGAGAGCAGGGCTGGATCGACGGGGTGTGTGTGTGTGTCTGCCCCCGGCGCTGCCAAAGAGGGGGCGCCGGGCACGGCTGGCCAGCCGCCGGGAGCGTGCCGTAGGTGGCGGCGGCAGTGTGGGTGGCTGAGCGGAGGACTGAGAGGCCGCCCGTGCCATTCGTCTGCCCCGCCGACGGGGCGGCTGGCTTGCTGTGCGTGCAGGACAGGGAGTGTGTGGCAAACTGGCTGCCCTGTCAGCGGGGCAGGCGAATGGCGCAGGTGGCTTCCCAGCCCTCCACTGAGCCGCTCGCACTGCCGCTGCCAGCTCCACGGCGCACCATGTGCTGGCCAGCTCGCCTCCGGGCCCCTGCGTGATGATGTCACGGAAGTGACGTCACCACGCAGTGCCGGGAGCACGCGTGCTACACGCATGGGTGGGAAGAATGCCGGTCTTGGGTTGCCCTGGGTGCTGGCAACCCTAGATTCAGCCCTGATAGAGGCATGTAAGCGAACCTAAAGCCAAAACCACAAGGTATTAGGGGACATTATGCATGCAAATGGCCAAGCATTCAACCCCCTGGCATCTCCAGTTGGAAAAATCTCAGGTAGCAGGATGGAGAAATGTCTATAATGCTTCTAGTCAAACTGTGCTAGGCTAAATGGACAGAGTACAAGGCAGCTTCATGTAAACTTTGCAGCTTTGCCCTCCATATTCTCCTCAAACCAATTTCAGGATTATGCCTCTTGAACAAGGAAGCATTACAATGTAGGAAATGCATTTCTTTTTGCCTTTCTGCTATTGCCTTTGAACTGTTTTGTGAGCAGGATAAATGGAAATGTGCACACTGAAGAGCACTGTTACCCACCCACTGGGTTAATGGACCACACAATAAGCTAAGTATTTCATAGCTTTGCCTACAACCAATACAAATTATGTGGCAGTTTTATAGCCACTTGCTATTTCTAGCACCATTTAATCTCTATCATGTATGAAACATTCTGTGCACTATAAAAGTAAAACACAAAAGATGACACACATGCAGCAGACAAATGTCCTGAGACTGTTTTCTCCAAAGTTACCAACAGAACAACATCTGAAATTGAGCAGTAGGGGGCTAATATATTGGGAAGGGAAAGAAGCGCACTCTCTCTCTCTCTAATGTTGTAGGGTGTTTTAAGGGCCTTTGGGTGGCAAAGTAGGCAATAAATATATTAAACTTCTCTTGCCAAACACATTAAGAGAACAACTTTAGCCTTCTTAAAGGCCAGAACTTGAAGCAATGACTTGGCAGGGACATATTGTAGCTACAACGTTCCACAAAAGCACAAGAACACAACATAAGGAACCAAACTGACATTTACAAATAAGAACTTGTGGAGAGCAGAGGGAGGAAGAAGACTCTTTTCCTACCAGGATAATCCAGTAGTTGCTGCTGGCATGAGAGAGAGTGTCCCTGGGAGACCAGGTGTTATGACAGCCTCACTGGAGGTCCTTCTGCCTGCAGCTTTCACTCAACCACCTGAGTGCACCAACTTTAGCACAGAGGCAGCACCGCTCTTTGCCTTTTCCTTGCAGGGAGAAGGTAGGCGTATGAACTTCAACTGCTAGAGCAGTTCTCTTCCCCGACAAATTCTGACAAGGCTAGAGACCCTTCTGAAGGGCATAGCATTTCCACAGGTACAAGGATGTCTGCCTGCAGAGCATGACTTTCACAGCCTCATTCTGCAGTCTGCTCCTGAGGAAAGCGCCTGCAGAGTGCATCTTTTGTCGTTTCCCTGTCCTATGGCAGACAGAAATGCCTTGATTTCTGGCTGTCATAGGACAGAGAAGCTGCAAAAGATGCACTCTACAGGCGGAAGTCCTTGCACCCTCAGAGAAATGCTACTCTGGATCCAACCTTCAGTGTGCGTCATTCATGACATACAAATTCTTTCAGTTACATCTCTGCACTGAACTACTAACAGGACTGGGATCAGCAGAAGTGATTGGATGTGATTTTGCACGCATCTTCTCTTTTACTGTAGCTTCATGTTGTAGATAGGGACTAACTCCACAGAAATCCCAATCAGGACCAATTAAAGAGTTTATATTTTGAAAGGACCACAAGGCTATCTAAACCAACACACTATGCAAAATATGTGTAAACCACCTAACAGCACAGCGAAGGTATTCAATAAAGGCCCTTGTGTAGTATAGGCATAAAGAAAAGTAGAAGATTACTTACAAATGATTCATGAAAGCAACCCAAGCCACACACAGCAAGGAAAGGGCAAGATCTCCCAGGACCTCAGCTCAGCCTGGCTAGGGCAGGGATTGTTAAACTTCAATCTTAAAGAAAAATTGAGAAAAGCAGGGAGGAAGTTTTCACCCAGCCATAAAGAGAGACCACTAACCCAGTTGCCCTTGGAGAATGCTCCATGTCCCTTGGGTACCACCCACACTGGGGATGCCTAGCTCAAGTGTTCTACACATTAGAACACTTGGGTCTTTTTTCCCTTTACAGCACATGGCTTCAGAAAAGGAAAAACTCACCCAAGTCCTACATACCATTTCTAATTCTCCAAAGCCGAGTGGAAAGTAAAAGAGACTTCCCCTTTCTGTGCATGCTGCAGAAGTCAGGGGAAGAAAGGAGTTGGTAATAAGTATGAATAATGGTTGGCTCATCAGCCAACTCAAAATTCCAGGGGACCCCTACATAAACTATGGCATCAATCAAAGATAAAGCAAAAAAAAAAAAAAAGCATAATTCTTCATTTGCATGTACACGCCCCCCCCCACACCAAATATTAAGTATTATAGCATTTAAGTAGATGTTGGCTCTAAAATACAGCAACCACATTAATTTCAAAGTTGCTTTCCAAACCAAAATATGGCCACTGGTACTCTAAATGGCACTTCCCATGAAACCATGAATAGACTGGTACTTTCTGATGCAAATATATGAAGCTTCCACTCTCAGGATGTATGTGGACAACCCATGTCAGGAAGCCCAAATCAGCTCCCTGGTGTTTGAAACGTATGCCATCGCAGGGCACAATCCATTCTTCTCCGTCACTATTCAACAAATGGTGCTACAGGCAGTTCTGTGCTAACTGCTATCAGGTTTCATGGCCTTGAAATAAATAATGCTTCAGTCTGATTAATCAGTACTGCATATATTTCACTTTATCCCAAGGCTTCAAAGTTTCCACAAATCATGTATCAGTTTTATGAATTATAACGGACGGAACTGAAAATCTGCCAATATGCTGGTTTATTCTTGTTAAATAGGAACACAGGATTAAAAGGGTCTTGAAGCCACAAGAGAAATTTGGGAGCACACCACACCCATAAAGCATTTACATCAGGATGAAGCTAAACAACTGTAGGAGGAAATAGCATTGAGGGTGCTCCACTGGAAAGGGTACAAGCTAAAACACAGAAGTATTTTTTAACAAAGCAAAGATTCAGAGAGCATCTTTGTGAACCTCTGTCTACAATTAACTCAAATTATAAGGGAGAACCTTTAGTCAAACAGTTAAGTGACATGAAAACTGAGTTTCCTCTGCTTTGCCACAAAGTTTTGGACACTATTCACACCTCAAAGAGCTCTGCAAAAGCCCCCAAATGCTGATTTTTAGGTTCCAAGCAATACTTCAGCTAGCTCATAGGAAACGAGCTGCAAAGCATCCAAGTGCTGGAAGCAAAGATACCAGCTCCCATGAGGATGCCGCAACGTCAGAGATGAGAACACTAGAGATGGATTTATTACTGCAGGAAAGTTGCCAATTGTGAAACATGTTGCCCCTAAAAGTTTGGCTGACATTCTTTATTAGGTTTCAGTGGTGCTTTTTTTGTGAACAAAAAGGTGCCAGCACTCATATAAACGGCTGGGCCAGTTTCTACCAATTCCACCCTCAGGACTTGGGAGAGCTCCAAAAAAAAGGTGCTGGTACTCAGTACCAGTGATTACAGTTGCAAAAAAACCTCCTTGGGCTTCAATAATCTTCTTGATATTTTAATCTGTTTTACTGGACATTTACTGTGTTCTTATTGCATTTTGCTTTTTAAAAAAAGCCTTGGAAATATTTTTTAAAAACTTTACTAAGTAAAAAATAAATAGCAACCCCTGAACTCCAGGAAGCTCGTCAAGTTGACCAAGCTAAAGCATCAAGTTCCTTTATATGCTGCATTCACATGACTACAAGTAGATAAAGCTGGCCTGCTACCAGTCACATAGGCTGGAGTGGACGATTTAGGGGAATATACTCTGCTGAGCCAACCTCAAGGACTTGCACTTTCTTGAATCAGGCTACCATTTGATATTACTTGAAGAACTTAAAGGTTTTAAAATATAAGACATCAGACCATCAGTTGTGGCCAGTTACACATTTCTAAACATGTGGTGATAATGCTGATTATGGTGGGACTAGGATGCATGTAGAAGGAAAAGCTGAGGCAAAAAAGATCGGGCAAAGACTAGAGCACTAAGAAATAACTTGTGACAGTCTGTTTCAGAGACATAAAATATGTAAAAATGAACTTTTGTGCACTTGTGAAAAAGATGGGTCAGAAACCAAAGCTGTGACATGTCTTTAATAGCTGATTCAGGCCTAACACCAACAGACTTACCACTATATAAAGGAAAATGGTGTGTGCAAGCAGACGGCTTGTTCGTATAGTGCAAAACCATGGCTGGAATTAACCCCCCAACCTGTGGAAAGGTCACCAGCAATTAACAATAGCCCTAAAATAGAGTGACTTAATGCATGCAAAGAAAAATGTTTGTGACTACACTGTCAAATTTGGAAGAATAAAGTAAGGGAAACCAAGAATTAAAGTACCTTATGCACAGAAAAAGCAAAAGTATTTACTATGCATAGAAAAGGCAAAGAGGATTTTTAAAGCATATGCATTCATCAATATTAATATGGAGAACAGAACAGAGGAAGCAAATCAAATCAAATTATAGAAAAGGCCAACACCCTAAAACCTGTTGCATATTTTAATCTGCTGTTTGGGGAGTCTGGGACAGTTTGATTATTAAAATGTTTATAGATACCTTTTTATTCCTTTTAATTTTTAATCAGCTGCCTATCTTTGTATCTGTTTTATATCAATGCTGAGAGCATTTAAAATTTTGTTTCGGATATTCTTTTATCTGATTTAATGCTTCTCTGATGTAGTTTTTATATTATGCCTCCATTTTCTGTACTCTTGAATTCAAAAATAAGGTCATTATTTTTAAATATAAACAAGTTTTTCATTAACAAAACCAACAGTGATCTGACGGAGCACAAAAAGCTGTGAAAGAGTCTCACAAAAGCACATCCTGCTTATCAGGCAGAAATCTGCAGGTTCAGTCATAAGCATTTTCAGGCAAAAGGAGCTACTCTTGAGGAACTGTGTAGAGCTTTGCAGATTTAGTCCCTCCTATAAACATGATTCTGTGTGTACGTGGATTCAGAATAGGGCAAATAAAATGAAAAAAGACTAAGGAATTCATCAAATGCTCAGTAAGAACAGGAGTGAATGGGAAGAATAATCACTGTTCAGCGTTTCCTGTTCATGTGCCCAATAAACAGCTGCATGATGCAAAACAGTGGGCAGAGAACCAACAAAAACACTACAAGAATATCTGATAAGCCAAACAACAGTTACACATCATACACATTTCACGAGGCAGTTTGAACTGTATTTATGTACAAACACCCACACAGCCAAATTCTATGCATGTTTACTGGGAAGCAAATCACCTTGTACTCAATGGGACTTAGAAGTATGCATACACCTGAAACCTAAAAAGCTACCTTTTTCAATTTTTGGAAAAATTTTTGAATTAGAACACTGTTGAATATAACGCTCTCAGGATCTTGCAATTCAATAACACCATGTAACCCATATGTTCAATTCTGTATGTAAAGTTGTAAAAATACCGAAGAGAACAAAAATAGAATGTCAGGTTTCCAGAAACATCTGAAGTAATAAAGAAATATGATAAAACAATATTTAAGTAGGCTCTGTATTTATCTTTAAAAGAATTAATGCAAATTTAAAATGACAAATATCCTGTGGAGAACTAAAAAAAGTAATGCAAATACAAAAAAGTTGACCAAAAAAGGAACTAAATGAAGTATCTGAACATGAAACAAAATTTTAAGAAATCTTATGTAATATAGGTCAAACAGGAAAGTGTAGAATTAAGAATTAAAAGAGAGCAAACAATCAAACTACAAAGTTCCTCAACTGTACATTGCAATTGTAGTGCTTTCCTCAAGAGTACATAAAAAAATGGGGCCGAGGAGATGAAGAATTATACATGTGTCTGAACTATATTGTTTTGAACCAAAAGCCCAAATGGATGAAAAGCAAGAGGATGAAGAACTGAAACTAAAACAAGAGGCTAGCAAAAACAATGAAAGACTTTACTATCCTGATAAAAGAAAACATGACTACATGAGAACTACAATTTTCTTAACTTTATTTTGTACAGAAGTTGAAAATCTGTATTAAGATCCACAAGACTGCTAATTTTAGCTTGTTAGCAGGCAAGAGAGCTTTGACAAAAAGTAAATGATCCGCAATGTTTTCATCTGTAAACAACAAGTTATTATGCATTATCTGAAGTTCCTCTCGTCTACATAAAACCAGCCCCAAGCAAAATGTTATGGAAGACATGTCCCCCCTCCACTCTGGCAGTTTCAAGTCCCAAGGCCAGAAGGGGCTGTTGAAGTGCCTAACAGTGTAATCTTATGCAGAGGTAGCATACTCTAAAACCCAAAGAAACCAATGGACTTGGACTGGAATCATTGCACAAGATTGAACTAAAGCTGCCCTGCTTGCAGCAAACTCTTGCTGAATCTCTACTCCCATCTGCCAAGACAGGCCTTGATGAGGCTGAACTTCCCAAAACCAATCTCACCTGGAGATTGATCATTCCCACAACAAAAAAAAACCAGAAGCTCTGTACTACCATTACAGCGAATACATGTACAACTGTCTGCAAGAGCCAACATATTTCTTTTAGAACCAGTATTTGGATAAACATAAATTTGAAATCACATAATCATTCATACACTGAATGCAAGAATCTCAACAAACATATAAGGAAAAATGCCTACAACGTACATAGTATACAGGCCTAGATGCACATTACAGTTAATCTAATTCATTTTTAAAATCATGCATTCAGTTGTGAGCATACATAGAATGAAGGCTGGCATGGCGTTACTGTTGTACTAGAAGTCTCTCTAAATGAGATACCTCGGCGCATGTTCATCAAGTGTAGGGAGAGGCAATGTTAGCTAGGAAGCATAGTTTAAAAAGACAGAACCAGCAGAGATTGCTCCTGGGAGGGTTTGTTAATTTCATCTTCCACTCCCAGAAGGCTCTGTCAATTTCACTTCTCCAGTCTAAAACTGTGTGGGATCATAACCAGAGGGCAGCCAGGAATGGAAATAGGCTGCAGCTGACTTCCAGAGCTTTGGCTTGTACCTGGATAGGTTCTAATGGGCTGAAGTTTCCCTTCTGGCATTTCACAGCCCCTTCACGCAGCAAAACCTTTGCCCTGCTGCTAGTTATGTCTTTTTAAACTACTCTTCCTGGCTAATATTGCATCTCCTGACACGCATTCTTCACGTGTCAGATGTCTCATGCAGACTCTAGGACATGGGACAACTAGGTTCAAATTCTTCACTCTGACACAAAAGCCCATCGGGTGACCTTGTGGCCCTCTATCTCTCAGCCTAACCTACCCTCCCAAAGTTCTTGTTGTGAAAATAATTTGGAGGGGGAAACAATGTAAAATGCCGCTTTAGGTCCCTTATCAGGAAGAGCAGCAGGATATAAATAAAAAACAAAGGATACGAACAAGAATGGAACTGCAGAATCCCCCATAACTCACACAAAAATCATGCTGTCCCAACATAGTGGGTCACCTGATGTGTGAAGCAGGATGTTGGACTAGAAGGATCACTGGTCTGACCCAGCAAGGCACCACTTATGTACACTGTACACACGTTCACTTTCATCTTGCCTACAGGGCTCACTGTACCTCCTGTAACTTGTACACAGGGCTATACTGACCAACTAGACTAGGATTGCTACAAGGTGAGAAATTTCTTTTTCCAAAACTCACTTAAAAAAAAAAAACCATTGATTCTCGATTCTCTTTCCCCCCCCTCTTTTACATAAGGGATTTTTCTTTCATTTCCCTTTCATTATTCTTCAAAGAGAAATAATGGCTCCCTTCTTTAATTTCAGCCCTTGCAGTTGTTTTATGTTATACCCCTCTAAGGTGATGCTTTCACAGGAAAAATAGAAAGGCACTATTTGCCTCTGAGCATCTACAGAGTAAAATTCCGATTATTCTGCAGAACTTCCCTTCCTCTCTTCAAATTTCTCTTTGATCAAAAAGGAATTGATTAGAAACTGATTCCAAATTCCTAAAAAGAGGAAAAGAAAAGGATTGTTGGATTTCAGGGAGAAGCTGGGTAAAGAAGAATTAAGAGAATTTCTCTTAACAACCCAAAACTGGACAAATGTTTACTAAGTTGCAACCTCTGGCCAAGTTCTACTGGGCTCATTCCCCAGCAAAATCATGCCTTAAAGGGATCACAGCCTTATTACAATGTGGTGTAGTGGTTAGACTAGGATCTGGAAAATCTAGGTTCTAATCCCTTCTTGGCCATGGAAAATCACTGGGTGACCTTGGGCCACTCACAACTGTCTCAACCTAGCCTACCTACAGGGCCATTAAGAGAGTAAGGTGGGAGAGAGGAGAATGATGCAAACCACTCTGGGTCCAAAAGGATAAGTATCAATCTGTTTCATTTTGTGCTCTGTCCAACTCTCAATCCTTGTACTTTTATAATCCTGTTATCTGCATTATGATATATTCTGTCTGATACATTCTTCTTTTTGTGCTGTTTTTCTAACTTTTAAAAGTGTAACCCCATTGCACTGCTTATTGGGTGTCTTACACTGCTTGATGACTGACCCACTTTAATCTTTGGAGGAAAAGGTGGCCTGTAAATTAGGCAACCATAATTGTAAAATTAACCCCCCTTAAGAAAAATCATTCACCAATACTTTTTTTCTGTGGGACATAACTTTGTATGCAAAATGTAAGACCACTTCCTTTTTTTGATGGCGTACTTGGAAAAAACCCTAGTTTTGCGTTGGAGTAAATACTCACAAAAATACACGCTTGAGTTGTCACCAGACACCCACTGCTCTAGTAGGCTGACTAAAGGAGCTCCCGTTTATAAGCACTCCCGTTTATGTGAGTAAGGCCGATCTGGCCCTGACCTGGATAGTCCAGGTGAGCCTGATCTGGTCAGATCTTAAAAGCTAAGCAGGGTTGCCTTGGTTAGTAACTGGATGGCAGACCTCCAACGGAGACCTGGGTTGCAGACACAGGCAGTGGCAAACCACCAATTTAGCTATGACTTGAGGGCACTTTCCATCACCCACGCCGATCCGACTTAACGGGTGCTTTCTTCCGAGTAAACTGGGTTGCCAATCTCCGGGGGGAAATCTCCACCCAACCAGTTTCCATAGAGAAAAGGGCAGCTTTGGAGAGTGGATTCTATGGCCTTATGACGGCTTTCCCCTCCCCAAACTCCGCCCCCCTCCCAGGGTCCACCCGAAAATAGCCAGTTTTCCAACCCAAAGTTGGCAACCCCACTTGAAGTAAACATTTCCTGTCTGAGGCGGATAGTGTGAGACACACGCAGCTCTCCCTCGTCGCCCACACCCGCCGCCCGCCCTCCGAGGGGGCCTTCATTTCGCTCCCCCAACGCTTTCGCGGCCTTCAGCGCGCTTCTGGTGGAGGCCAGCGCCGCCCCCTTCCGCCCTCACCTTTGGCCAGCGCCACGGTGGAGTTCTCGGTGTCGATGGTGTAGAGGATGCCCTCATAGCGAATCTCGGCCTTGGAGATGAGGCTGATCTTGCTGCCGATGTAAGGCGTCCCCCCGCTCATGGCGCCGGCGGGAGGAGGCCCAGCGCCCGCGCGCCCAGAGGCCTCTCCCCGCTCCGAGCCCCGTTTCGGTGGCCTCCCCTCTCCGCCTTTCCCTCTCGAGCCCCGGCTGTGCCACAGGGGGCGAGGCCGGGCGAGCCCACCCGCGTCCTTCTCCTCCTCGCCGAGGCCTTCCTCACAGCCGTCCCGACGCTCCCAACATGGCCGCCATCGCCCGCTCCGCTCGCCTCCTCTTCCTCGGCCACGAAATGGATGCCGGGAACAGCGTGGCCCAAGTCTCGCGAGAACATAGAATGGCGCGCGGGAGGCCTCGAAGGTGTCCCCCCCCCCCTCCCGTCAGACTCGCTTCCGTGAGGCGATTTTCATTCTCGTGTCGCTCGCCGCGCGTCCGAACCGCCTTAAAATAAAACGAGCGCCAGTAAAACAAATCAAGCCAATAATACAGTGATGATGATAATAATAACAATAATTTCACGACCATCAGCGTGCTAGTAAAAACAACCCACTCGAGAACAATTCTACGCACCTCCTTACCATTAGCTTACTGTTTAGCTTAAGCAACCAAAAGGGAGAGTGCATTGAAGAAATCAGAAGACAGACTGGGAAGAGCGGCTGTGAGAGCGCTAGAAAAGAGTCTTTAAAGAGTAAAAAGTCCAGTAGCACCTTTAAGACTAACCAACTTTATTGAGGCTTTTGAGCTTATACCTCAATAAAGTTGGTTAGTCTTAAAGGTGCTACTGGACTTTTTACTATTTTGCAACTACAGACTAACACGGCTAACTGCTCTGGATTAAAGATAAAGATGTCTCTCTGGAAACCAAGATCAAGAGAATGCAAATTATGGTATTCCCTATTACTATGTATGGATGTGAAAGTTTGTAGGAAAAATAGTGTTGGTGCAAAGATTGCACATTGGAATTAATGAGAATAGGCACACACACCAGTGTAGCTCTGTAAGAATACTTTACTAAAGGATAAAAAGTTAGGGTTACATTGGAGAAAAATAATAAATTGCTAAACTGAGTACATCTTGCTAGAAAAGTAACTGAGAGTAAGTAAGCAAAGAGCAAAACAGTAGGTCTTGCCAGGTACTTGTTTAAAACTCTTTACTGCATCATTCCAGTGTATGAGTTAAAAATGTTTGTTTATAGTAAATACCAGTTTCAAAATACTGTAACAAGGGAATTGATTGGAGTGCCTAAAGGTGGGAAAGTCAGATCAGCTACTTTTGGGGGAGGGCTGTATGGAATTATGCCATGCCAAGGTCCTTTCTCTCTCCAAACCCCACTTTCTCCAGGTTTCTCCAGGTTTCACCCCCCAGATCTCCAGGAATTTCCCAACTTGGAGCTGGCAACCCTCCCCTGCCCCCAGTAGAAAGCAGAGGCAGTTAGGCGTTTTGGCGCCCATCGCCTGGGAAGAAGGGAAGGGGAGAAGAGGAGCTCAATTCAGTCTCTGTAGTACATCCAAGGTCACATTCCCAGGCTTGTGTTGGAACTCGTAACCAAAACACCTTGCCTGGAAGATAAGCAGTTAGCAATAGGTCTATACAACTCTGGTTCCCTCTCCACTCACTCAGAAGCACTGAAGTAAAATACACATGATACATGGCAGATAAGCTGAAAGCCTATCTGACAGTAACTGAGACAAAGAGCAATAAAACTTCAGTATATACCATCACCTAATTCCGCCCCTGCCCCCCAATAAACAGGTTGCCCAATAGAAAATCCTAATTCTATTTCATTATGCTTACAGACTGCCATTTCTGTGGCGAGAACCCAACTTCGAAGCCTAAGTGGTTACATGCAAATAAGTTTACTAATTAAGTAATACAAACAGTTTAACTCTTTCATGACTGAAATGGAAACACTTGCTAAAATCCCAACAAAGTTGGACAGTGAAGAAAGCTGAAGGAAGAAAATTGATTCATTTGAAATGTAGGGCTGGAGGAGAGTTTTGCGGATACCATGGATGGCCAAAAAGTGACTATTAGATCAAATCAAGCCTGAATTCTCTCTAAGATGACAAAAAATAAGGCTATTGTACTTTGGTCACATCATGAGAAGACAAGATTCTTTGGAAAAGTCAATAATGCTAGGAAAACTGGAAGGCAGTAGGAAAAGAGGAAAACCTAAAACGAGATGGCTGGACTCAATAAAAGAAGCCACATGGTGCAAAGTGGTAAGCTGCAGTACTGCAATTCAAGCTCTGCTCACAACCTGAGTTCGATCCTGGCGGAAGCTGGGTTCAGCTAGCCAGCTCAAGATTGACTCAGCCTTCCATCCTTCCGAGGTTGGTAAAATGAGTACCCAGTTTCCTGGGGGTAAAGTGTAGATGACTGGGGAAGGCAATGGCAAACCCCCCTGTAACAAAAGTCTGCCAAGAAAATGTCATGATGTGACGTCCCCCCATGGGTCAGTAATGACTTGGTGTTTGCACCTTAACCTTTTTTTAATCTCCAGTTTGCAGGATCTGAGCAAGTCTGTTAATGATAAGATGTTTGGAGGACTTTCATTCATAGGATGGCCATAGGTCAGAGGCGACTTGATGGCACATAACACACACACAGCTTACCTCATCACAAATTTTGTTAGTCTTACTGATACTACTGGACTCTTGCTCTTTTCTACTGTTTAATGAGTTTGAGGCAGCAAAGTTTAACAGGAGTCCAGCAGCAGGCCCCTTAATCGTAATTGATAAATGAAATCAATGAAAATTTTTCTTCAAATAGTCTGTTGCTGTTAAGTATGCTCCTACTGGATAGTTCCACGTTGGTTTAATAAGTCATATCAATCTGCTTTTGAATTGTATCGGATTTTTTTTGTTTCCATATCAGATTTCTGCTGTTTTCAAATTTCTGCTATCTTTACCCTATTGTATAGTTTATTGAATGTCCCAGCTGTTGATCATATTGAGTTATTCTATGTAATTCATCTTGCATCTCAATGAGAAAAGGCAGATTATAAATAATATGCAGAAATAGATAAATAGATAAGAAAGTCTAGGGAAAAAACCAGGAACAGTTCAAATAGATTTCAAAACTCTACTGATTATCAGAAAAAAACTAACTGCTTACAAGCGCAAAACATATGATAATGCATATTTTTGTCCCACCATGATTAACATCAATTTCCTCCCCAAACATGTATTTTTACCAACTGATTCCAACTATCAGTCATCTCCAAACAAGAAGTATGATACTCAGTTTTCAACCTCGCATAATTAACACCAGCTTTTTCACTGTTAGACTCTTTAATAGAGATTGACACGAACCGGAAAAAAACCGAACTGTGTGGTTCGTGGTTTGTCACATTTCATGAACCACGAACTTTCAAGAACCTGCCCAGGTTCACGAACCGGTTCGTTTGGTTCGAGAAAACGTCACGTCCAGGTCAGCAAAAATGTCATTTCCAGGTCAGTAGAAGGTCACTTCCGGGCCAGCAGAAGGTCTGCAGGAAGTCCAGGCTGTCTGCAGTGACGAACCAAAAAACGAACCAAATGAACCAGCCTAAAGTTTGTGGCGGTTTGTCAGAAATGGACTCTGATAAACCACTGGTTTGCAAACCACAAACCTGCCTGGTTCATGATGAATTTTGGTTCATATTTTGGTTCATGCCCATCTCTATTCTTTAATGGCTTTTGTTACCTGGCTGTGCAGTTCAGTCTCTGCATTGGAACCAGATAACACAGAGAAAAATTTAAACCATTCCTGGACTTGTCCCTAAGACTGATACTACAAACATTTCTCTCTCATATACTGTTTGGCCTTCCACCATGCTAACCACCCCCCTCATATGTTAGTTATGGGCAATGGGATTAAGGTCACATTTCAGTCACTTGTTCTATTCTGAGTGTATTGGGGCTGAGCAATTAATCAACTCTCGGTTCTTGGAATTCTTAAACTGTTGACATTCCAAAAACGTGGGTAGTCCCTGTCTTTCAGCAAGTTTGGTCCTGGCGTGTTGCTCTTCTTGCCAAAGCCTGGTAAACAGCAGGCTGAAATTTTGCCAGTGGGCCTCAAACAGTCAAGATTGGTAAGTGAGGTTAAATCACCTTCTGTATTGCTAGAAAACCTCACTACTGAGAGATTTCCTGTTCTATATAAGGAGGGGCCCAGGGGATGAGAGTCTCTATGGTTGCTTCCACACTGGCTGTTTAGTTCGGAATTAAGGTTGCCAGGTCCCCTGAGGGCAAAGCAGGATGCAGGGGGCTGTGGAGTCAGGGGGCAGTGGGATATTCATTTCTCATGCTCCCCCATCGTGCTGGATAATTACTTCATTTCCAGTGCAATGGGAGCTGCAGGTCATGCTAAAGCCTAGTTTGTTAAAATTCATGCATTTGGAGGCAATTTTTAATGAATTGAGCTTCAGTGTGACCTGCAGCTCCCCCATTGTGCTGGAAGTAAAGTATGCTTCCCTCCACCCCGTGGCTTCCCCCCCTGCCTGCCAGGTGAGCAGGGCTGGGGGGAGGGGCAGCAGGTGAGGGTGAGGAACTGGTAAGCCTATTTGGAATAGGCATTGGGTTGGATCCAAACAGTTTCCCCACTGATGAAAAAGGGAGAAAGGTGCCCCATTTGATCACACAAAAGGCTATGCTTGGGATTCTGTGACATGGATGGACACAATCCATGTGGGATAGTGGAAGTATAGTAAGAAAGAGTGTGATTGAGTGAGAAAATATGGCTGGATCCAGCCTAACACTTGTCCTCTGCATTGTAGTAATAGAAAATCCAGATTATATCACTATCAACTGGGGAGCGAGAAGGCCTCTTTCTTCCACCGGCTCTGCCCACTGCAGCTCATCTCAGGGATGGGGGGAAACTGTGTGTGTGCAGGAATGGTGGGCAATTGTTGTTGCTGGTGACGCCATGATGTCCCTTCTGCCTTGACATGGGAGTGCATTGGGTGATGCTCTAGTATTCACCCCAAACTAAGTTTAAACCATAGAGTTTTAGAGCAGTGCTAGAGTGTCACCAGTCATTTCTGAGTCATACTGGAAGTTACATCACCACACTGCACAGTATGTTGCTGGTGAGGTCCCTGCCAGTTGAGTTTCCTGCCATTTGCCAGCCTCAGACTGCTAACTAGGTCTGTCAGCTCCGGTTTGGGAAATTCCTGGAGATTTGGAGGGTTTGAGCCAGAGGAGGAAGCTCAGAGAGTCCGCTCTCCAAAGCTGCCATTTCCTGCAGAGGAATCACTGTAGTCTGGGCATAAACTGTAATCTGAAGAGATCTCCAGGTCCACCTTGAGCATGAAACGGGCATCTCTGTTCGTGGCTTAGTGGGGATTTAAACCCAAGTGTGCCCTGTTCTAGTCCAACACTGTAACCACTGTACCACACTGACTTGCTGACTGTTTAGGCACATATTTAAAAGAAAAGAACCTAGGAGAGTTGATTCGTGTAGCTAACCTTCCACTGTTTGATATCTGTGAACATTTTGTGGGTTAAAATTTGTTTATTTTGTAATTGCTGGATTTCTTTTCTGTTGCCAAGTGGTCACCGATACTCGCAGCACTTTCAGCCAGATGTTAGGAAGCAAGTCTGGACTGGAAATGGTCTTATCAGGCCGGCCGGGGCTGCAGCTTTTCCGTATCCAGCGTTGAAAGCATGTGAACATCTCTGGTGCTGGTGATAATCCTGTTGTAGGAAAGATACTTGGACTGTAACTGAGGCTCTCCTGGACCATTATCAGCAGAAGAACTAAAATGTGCTCAGTTTTTTGGTTTGCATTTATGATTAATAAAGTTGTATGGCTTCCACTTGTTTTAGGGGCTTGTTCTAATTGCTTTGCTATTGTTTTTAATGGCTTTGTTTTATTGTTTTAGTTGTAAACTGCCTAAAGCACGTCTTTGCAGAGGTGGGATATACATTTTCTAAATAACTAAATAATTTTCTTTGCAGTTCATTTCAGAGTAACGTAGGCAAACTCATCAGTTCCCTGTTGCCTGGACCCTACAGCCTACATTTTGACATTGGTGGAAACCACAAGAAAGGGTTCAAGGGGGACAAACTTTGGCTTGGATCCTGTGGTTAATCTCTGTTGATAGAAGGGATTTCCTTACCTCTCCTGTCCTACTGGGGTCCAAAATGCTTCCTGTCATGACCCCCTCCAGTAAGCCCAGTGACTCCAACTTAAAGTTGCCGAGTGCTCACCAGTGATCATCAAATCCCCAACAGTTTGGCCCTCTGCTCACAGATCATTGGCCACTTCTGGAAGTGACGTCATCATACAGTATGTTCTAAAAGATTCTAAAAGAATTGGCCCTGGCCAATGAAGCATGCACAAACTACTGCATGATAATCATCACAGGTGGGGGGCAGGTGGGGGGCAGCAGTTCTCACATGTGAAGGAAGTCCAGGTGGGTCCCACCCTCCTGCCACTCACCAGAAAACCCTACTCCAACTTCTCAGGCGAGGAGCACAGGTCAGTGAGTGAGGAGGACCAGAGGGACCAGGGGTGTTCCAGCATTGCAGAGGTGCCTGCCAAGGATTTACCAGCGAGACCTGAGCCTGCAAGGGAAACCATGCTGCCAAGCCATGAATTAGCTACGAGGACCGTTTTCACATGCCCAAAGCCTCTGGAAGATCGCGTGAAACTCATGGCACGAAGCGTCTTCCTAGCACGATTTCCCAGCACGATCCCGTTTAATGGCGCAATTTCTGATGTCATTATGCCATTAAAGGGGATCATGCCGGGAAATCGTGCTAGGAGGACACTTCGGGCCGTGAGTTTCATGCGATCTTCTGGAGGCTTACAGGTGCGTGTGAAAACAGTCTAGGTCTCTACTAGGCAGGACTTGAACCCAGGCCTGTAGCTTCCCCAGGACTTCTCCCCACTCCTCAAGAATGGTGGCGGCAGAAGGCCCAGGCTGAGGTGGCACAAAGGAGGTGAAGGGTCAGACAGGAAGTGTGCGACCTCCTTGTAGGTCTACAGCAGATTGCGAAGGGTAGTACTTTCATCAAAGGGTGCTGACGGGTTGCCATGTCCCTTCTGTCCCCCAGCAGGGGACTGGGATCCTGGCACCCACCCTACCTTTTTTACTTTTTTTAACTTCTGGTGCACACGTGAAGCATGCGCGCGCCTCGGTGTGCATGATGACATCACTCCTGAAGTGACATCATCACGCACGTGGGAGAAAGGGCGCTTGTGTCCCCTTTCTCCCAGCTGCCACCGCTGCAGCCTGCTTGTGACGGCAGCAGCAGCAGCGAGAGCGGCTTGCTGTGGCCAGCGCCGCCTGCTTCCACCGCTGCTGCCACCGCTGCCACCACAGCACTGGTGAAAGCAGCCTGCAGTGGCAAGAGCAAGTGGCAGCGGCAGCAGGCTTGCTGTTGCCAGCACTGCCTGCTGCTGCTGCCGCCACCACCACAGTGCTAGCAAAAGCGGCCTGCAGTGGTGAGAGCAAACAGTGGTGGTGTCGGCAGCGGGTGGCGCTGGCACTAGCAACAATGAGCCACTCTCACTGCTGCTGCTTCTGCCACCGCTTGCTCTCGCTGCTTTGGGCCGCTTTCGCCAGCGCTGCGGCTCCCACACCGCAAGATCAAGCAATGGTGGCAACAGTGGGTGGCGCTGGCAACAGCAGGCATCAGCGGCAGCAGTGAGAGCAGCCTGCTTTCATCACCGCCGCCGCCTGCTCTCATGATGTGGGAGCGCGCCCCTGCCCAGGGGTGTGCCATGGCCCCCGGGGAGGGGGCACCCCAGGGAGCACCCCTTCACCAAGTAGGTCAGTGGGAGAGGGGGTGAAGGGTGGGATTGGGGGATTCCCACCCCGGGCAGAGGGATGGCAACCTAGTGCTGACCAATGCATAACGCAGCCTCAGGAATCCCAGCACCTGCTGGCAGGGCACCTGGGTTCAGTTACCTCCCAGCTTTCTTAAGCTAAGCCCTGGGAAGCCCTTAAGCTAAACCTTGCTGGATCAAGTGGATCACCAGGCACAAGCCTTCTGTCTCCAGCTCCCTGGAGGAAACTTGACAAGCCCTGACTGCAAAGAGTACGACACTCCCTGACATGCTGCTACTGGTGGCCTGCAGTTTTGAGAGGACAAAATTTTAAACAGCCACCTCTCTTTGGATTGCGGCTTCTGAGGGTGCTTTTCAATAAACCTGCCCCCCCCATGAGACAACCTATCTGGGTAGAGAAACATGCAAGTGGGTGTAGTCTGGTCTGTCGTTATTCACTTTTAACCATTTAAAAAATACCATATAGCAAGTTGGACTAGGGGCCTGATCCCAAAAAGTCTTTGGCTGTGCTGGTTTAGGATTGCCAATGTTGGGAAAGTCCTGGAGATTTGGGTGTGGAGTCTGGGGAGGTCAGACTGCCAAGCCCCAGTGGGAGCCGGGTGTACCCTGCCCTGAGCTCCTATTGCCTGCCTATGAGGACATAACTTCCTGTGGTGCCACAGGTGTGATGATGACATCGCTTTTGGTGAAAACCCAGAACTGACAACAGGTAACTGAAATTAACATCATTACACCAGCGATGTCCCCCTGTCCCTGCCCCCAACCCTCCCACTGCTTGCTAGGTTTGGCCTGCAAACCCTATGGAGAGGACCAGGGCTCATTTCAAGGGGGAACGTGCCAGAACGCAGTTCCGGCAGTTCCCCAAAGAGGTCACATGTCAGGTGGCCCCACCCACCTGACTCGGCCGTTTTGGGCCTGTTTTGACCTGGATTGGGGCCAAAACGGCCAGGATCATGCCTCTGACAGGTGGTGGATCACTCTCCCACTCAGCAGTGGCCCAATCCTGACCATTTTGGGCCCCTTTCCAGCCATTTTCAGCCCCTTTTTGCCATTTTGGGCCCAATTTTGGCCCTGAATGGCCAGGATTGGGTCCAAAGCAGCCAGGATAGGTGATGCCAGGGGTGTGTGGCATATGCAAATCAGTCATACCAATATCACATTTCCGGCGATGTCGGGGTGTGGCATATGCTAATGAGTTATGCTAATGAGTTCCTCCAGCTCTTTTTCTACGAAATGACCCCTGGGGAGGACAGAGTTTGGGGAGATGTAAGGCCATAGTGGCCATTTTCTGCAGGGTAACAGGTCTATGGGGTCTGGAGATAAGTTGTAATTCCAGGAGAACTCCAGGTCCTACTTGGAAGTTGACAGCCCTAAGCTGGTGTGACTTCTCCTGCCTCCAACATGCCATAAGAAGTAACTGATGATAAACTCTACCAAGTCAGTGGTGGAAGTAACATCATCACTTCTCTATTCCCAGACTTTATTGTTTGCAAAATCTCCTGACTAGCTACAAGGAAACTCCAGCTGTGATTACACGACAGCCTATCGAGTGTCTGGGTTGCACAGGGCTGGCTGCCTTCGAGAGCTTATAGGGAAAGTCCCACTAGCATCATACAAGAACATTTCTGACCCAAATGCCTTTCTGGGAATGGGACAAGCGTTTACTTTGATTCCATTGATTTTGGCATGATGACATCACAAGTAATTTTGGCTGGCTTTGCACATTACAAGAGCATTATGGAACTATTTGTAATCTAAACAGGGTAATAAAATAGGTCTTTTGAAGCATTTATGTTATGTATTGTCTTGCCTATATTAGCTCAAGAAGTGGAAACATAGAAAAGACATTAACAGTGCAATCCTGAGTGGGAGGGAGGAAAGTGCTTAGGGAGCAGATTAAGAGGTAAGACACCATAACTTGGATTTACATGGGCATAACCCGCCCCCCTCCATCAGTGGCACACCCCCGCCATAGCCCGATGGCGCTGGCCAGGAGAGGAGGCTAGATGGAGGCGTAAATACGGCATAAATTCCTGTGCCAGCACTGGAGGAGGCAGGCCGGGGGGTGGGCCATGGTTTAGTCAGCTCCTTAAGCTACTCTGGGCCTGGGCACGGCCCCTGCAGCGGTGGAAAGTTATGCCGTGAAAAAGGCGGTGTAGCCCATAGGTGCGCATTGAATGGGAGCCCTGAAAGACTATGGAAGCAATCCAATACAGGGCTACAAAGATGTAATTCTCTTGTTATTCAGTAGCACTTAATCCCAGGGAAGAGTCTTTCAAATTGTAGCCTATGATTGGAATCTCCCTTTCAAACATTTCCAAAGCTGATTGGAGGAGAGGGGTCTCTCCTTGTGAGGACCTGATTGGCAGGCAGGGAGAGAATGCATTTCCCAAGTAGCTACAGGGTAGGAGGTGGAGACATGCACACACATGCGCTGGTTTCATTTCCCCTTTCCTGCCAAAAGGAATAATGTAAGGTCTCTCTCTTCTTGGGATCTGTTTCGTGAATGCTGTTCAGAAAAAGAAGCTACTGCCCTGCAAGGCAAGCCCAGTGCCTGCTTGCTGCTGGAGGGCACAAAATGAAACACACACACTTTTTGGTGGGAGGGACTCATTACAATGTAGTTTCTTGGATTTGGTTCAGCATTCTGGAAGCTGCTTTTATGAGCCGAACCAGTGATTTCTGTGTGTATTTTTGGCTCGTTTTCGGCACACCTCTAGTTAACTCCACCCCATCTGTGTTTCTGTGAAAGAACAATGAAATCACTGAATTCAGCTATTGAGGGAATTCAGCTATCGTAAGATGATACGGTGACAGCAATAAAGTTAAGCCACTTGCCTGCTTGTATTCCTTAGAGATATATGCAAGACCAGACCTTAACATTTGAGTTTCCAGGCAACTGGAGGGGATGGAGGAGGTGGGTACTTCTGGTTTGGGCATTCAGTCAGCATTCCCAATGCAATGACATCAGTTCTGGGTCATGCTGGAAGCAATGTCATCCCATCAGGGACACTGATTGCATCCCCTCCTTTTCACCTAGACATTTCCTTCCTCTGCCCCCTGAAGGCAATGGGAGCGGGGGGGGGGGCAGGAGATCTCCCATCCCCAGTGGGAATCTGGAAACTCTCAAGGCCTGAGCAATCTGTTCTTAATCCTTCTTTCTTTTTAAACTGGGTGGGGAAGGGGCACAGGGGGCTGCCTGCTTTCTGAAAAGCTAGGTTCCCATGTTGGGGAACCCTGGCTGAAGGTCTAAAATACACGTGTAATTCAGTAGTACTTGACTAGAGGGAGATTTGTAGTAGAATGTTAGTAAAGATGGGTGCTCTGCAGACTAAATGAGAATAATGGTTGTTGTGGATTTTCCGGGCTGTATTGCCGTGGTCTTGGCATTGTAGTTCCTGACGTTTCGCCAGCAGCTGTGACTCAGTTTGACACTGAGAGATCCCTGTCTTTCGGTGCTACACCTCTGAAGATGCCAGTCACAGCTGCTGGCGAAACGTCAGGAACTACAATGCCAAGACCACGGCAATACAGCCCGGAAAATCCACAACAACCATCGTTCTCCGGCCATGAAAGCCTTTGACAATTTATTAAATGAGAATAGTTGTAGATGCCTGGATAGATGGATTGCACCAGCCCAGCCTCTCCTCTTCTTTCAGCCCTTGGCTGGGCATTTGCAATGCCCCTCTTTTGCTCAGATGGTTGGAATGGAATTGGTTGTCCTCATCTTTTGTTTCCGAGAAGCAGAGGCAGGAGCGGCCACCAGAAATCCTGGAGAAGACAGCAGTGGCAAAAGCGTTTTCCTACTCCTGGCTCACTTTTCATGCAGAATCTGTGGATGGTGGAGATACATAATGTGGATACATGCCTTGTTTTTTTAGAACTGTAGTTCAAATGCTCATTTAAAAGCTCGTCTGCACTACAGTCCCATGCTGAGTTACTCCAGTCTGGTTTAAATGGGCTTAGACTGAATCCTTTTTCTGCTCCAAATCCCCAGCAAGCTGTCCTGTTCTCCAGGACACCAGATCCCATCGACCCCATAGAGGACAGCAACAGATCCCATGGCAGATCTCTTTTCTTGTGTGGAGGGGAAATGATGGAATTTCAACACAATTGGAAACCAAGATTTTTATGCCAATGTGATCCCAATTGAAAATCAGGATTTCAGACTTATGTCCTTTGTTGTTTCACTGAAATATTTTTCAAGAATCTGAGAAATGGCAATCTAAGTTAAAGAAAAAAGGGGGAAAATGCAGGGCTGGATCGAGGGGGGGCAGGGGAGGGGGGGCCGGGAGCAGCTACTACGCTGCCTCCACCGCTCCGCCCTTCTTGATGACGTCGCCTAAATGACGTCATCACGCAGCGCATGCAGCGCGCGCGCGAGTGGTCGGGCTAAGGTTGCCCGGGGCGCTGGCAACCCTAGATCCGGCCCTGAAAAAATGTCCAAAAGGTCTGTATTTGTCCCTTCTAACAAGGAAGAGAAGACAACACTGTCCTTCCATGATGCTGTTTATGCATATGGCCTTCAGGCTTCTTAGGTGTGGAAAGCAGCCTAACAAAAGAGGTTTTTTTAAAACTTGAAAGCCAGCACAACCCCCGCCCCCCCCCCCCAAGAACAAAGTTTTTGTTTAGATGTCAGGTAGATACTCCACCGCCCTAAGAACATAAGATTGATATCTGGCCGAAGATGCTACTGGAGTGACTGGTGAGGAACGCTTGAGGCTTTGAATGTGTGTCTGGGCCTCTGTTCCCTCTGGAAAACCTTTAATATGTGGACAAGTCTTTGAAGAAATGTTTTGTGCGGGTTTATCAGGCAAAGTGGATGAAATTCAGGGCAAGTCACTCTGCTTAAAAAACAAAACAAAACATGTCAATTTGTTTCTATAAGGTACAAAGCTACCAGCAGAATTTTCCATCCGTCAGGTCTTTGTGGCTAGATTACCGGATTTTCTTTTATCCTCCAATAATACTGGTGTAATTGAAGGAAGATGGGAATCCTCTCTTACCATCTCTTCGTGACTTGGGCTGCTTCCACATGGTGATGATTCTCCATGGCTATCGTTGTGTAGAGAATACAGAGGCATTCTCAGTGGGTACAGACAATCCACGTGGCATTTCCCCCAGCAATTTCCTTGTCTCAGTCCCCTGTGGCTGCCATTCCTGCCTCCCCACACCATCAGAGGCTGTTTTGGGCTTTAAAAAATATCGGTAATTTAAAGACAGAAGAAGAGCTGTCTCCTTGTTATGGATGGTTTCAATATAGACAGATCAGAGATCTTTTCAATTCGGACTGTTTAAAAGGAGGAATAAGAATGGAAAACTCAGAATTAGAAGAAGTGATATTACAAGAAGGCAAAAAAGAAATTTCAAAGATTTATAAAGTACTTCTAAAATGGCATACAGAGGATGAAATAGTAAAAGTGGGCAGTAAATTTCAATAAAGAAATAACAATGGAGGCGTGGGAGCACCTGTGGAAAAACACATTGAAGATTTCAACTTGTACGAACATTAAAGAGAATGTATACAAAATGATCTATAGATGGTATTTAACACCAAAGAAGATTGTGCTAGGGAACACTAACATGTCAGATAAATGTTGGAAATGTAAAAAGCATGAAGGGTCACTATATCATATGTGGTGGACTTGTGAGGTAGCTAAGCAATACTGGGGAGATATAATTGAAGCAATTAATGAAATTATACAAATCCAAATAAATAAGAACCCGGAATTGTTGCTACTGAATTTGGGAATGGAAGGTGTTCCAGTGCAGTACAGAACATTGTTATTTTATATGACCACAGCGGCAAGACTTTTGTACGCACAGAAATGGAAAATACAAGAAATACCAACTATAGAAGATTGGATTTATAAATTGCTGTACATGGCGGAGATGGACAAAATGACAAGAAAACTTAAAGATCTTGATCCAGGACAATTTATTGCTGACTGGGGGAAATTGAAACACTATTTAGAAAAAAAATGGGATGTGAAGGGAGAACTGTGGCAGTTTGAGAATTATTAAAATGTGATGTTGTAAACAGAAGAGATAAGCGACTTTACCATTAAGGGGGAATTTAATTATTACAATCTAAGCTAGTATTATGTTTAAGTAAATCTTACCTAGAATATAGAGCTTAATCAAGGAAGAGTAAAATGGATACATTGGTGGATTAGTGATTTTAATATAGTATATATAAAAAACAATTTGAATATGCTTAGAGTAAGAAATATTACGATATATGTGTTACAGAAGAATATAAGTGAAGTCAAGTTAAATAATAAGAAGGGTTAAGGGTTGGAAAGCTGTTGGAAGTTGATAAGGAGGGGGGAGGAAAGGGTGGGGGTTAGAGAAAATTAGATATGATGGGAATGAATGTAATAAATATGAAATATAAACTCACCAATAAATTTTTTAAAAAAAATATATATTGGTAATTGACAGATCACTATACAATAATCAGATCACGGTACAATAATGTTATAGCAATCTGTTTCAACAATATAGTAGTTCCTTCTTTCCTTCGTTCCAAGTAACTCACTAGCCCTTTTTGTTGTGAAATTATGAGGGTATCTGTTCAGCCTGCTCCTTTTACCTTATAACTTTTCAACAAAAAGGACCAGTCCAGCAACCTAATTTTTAAAGGCCAGAAACCAATATATTGATGCAATAGATCATCATAACATTATTGAATTGTTGCAATCTGTCACCAGTGTTAAAGAGGCCTGTAATAACTCTCTGGTGGGGGCGGTGATAGCTGTGGGGGTTGAGGTAAGGAAATCAGTGCTCCAGTCTTTCCCAAACATGCCAAACCATGTGTCAGGTTCCACCATGGGCGCCACTATGCCGGGCGCCAGCACACCTGACGTTGATTCTGGGAGGTCGTCAGGGGCAGTGCAGGTTCTCGTTCTGTGGAAGGAGGCGGGGTATACCTCACCCATGCTCCCTCTCAGTCCACTCACAGGCCTGCTCAACCTGACACAGTCCCGGCTGCTTCCTCTTTCTCCTTCCAAAGCCTCTGCCCTCCTCGCCTCCTCTGGGCTTGCTCTTCCTCCTGTCCTTCAACGCTCTCACTCCTACTTCTTCCAGCTTCTCTCTCCGTCCCTCCCAGGCTCTGCCCTCTCCCCGATGCCCTCCAGCTGGGTATGCCCTCAGGTGTTTCCTTTCCCATCCCAGTCTCTCCCTGCCCTCCTTTCCTGCAGGATGGGGCTGGCAGGGCCTTTCCAAGTGATGCAGCTTGGCCGCTTCTGCCTCTGCTCACGAGGGGCTGCCCTGGCCTCCTGGCTTCTGGCTAGTTCCCCAGGGTGGAGGCTGCTGCTGGTTCCCCCTAGGGCTTGAGCAGGGGCTTCTAGCCCGTCTGTCCTGGTCTCAGCGTCCTAGGTAGGCATGCGTGCTTCTTGCCCTTTGGGGCTTGGCTGGGCAGTGCACGCCTGGCAGGCCTCCCCGGCTGGCTCCTTTTGCCCCTCACTCTCTGCTGGCTGGAGCTGGATCGCCTCCCCTGGGTTCTCTGTGCCCGCAGCCGGGGTACCGTTGGTCTTCAGGTAAGGGGTCTGTGGCAAGTCCAGGGCACTTGGGGTGTTCGTCCCCGGACACCATGCAAATATTGATGGCACCTGATACCAGTGCTTCAGACAATCTAATTCAAACGTCTTTTAATTAAATGGATTCTGGTTTTGGAAAAGGTGTGACCTAACTTGCAATTTGCTGCTCACAAAGTAGATTTCTGGCTCACAACACTGCACCGCTTAGTCGTTTTATCATATGTGGTGGACTTGTGAAATGGCAAAGCAGTTCTGGGGGAATATTATAGAAGCCATGTCAGAAATTTTACAAAGGCAAATAAGTAAAAACCCAGAATTGCTATTGCTAAATTTGGATTTAGAAAGGGTTCCCGTACAAGACAGAACACTAGTATTTTATATGACAACGGCGGCAAGGATTTTATATGCTCAGCTCTGGAAGACGCAAGAAATACCATCCATAGAAAATTGGATACAAAAATTGCTGTACATGGCAGAAATGGATAAACTAACGAGGAAGCTAAGAAAACAGAATTCAGAAGAATTTTTTAATGACGGGAAAATTGAAACAATACTTAGAGAAGAAATGGGACATGAAGGGGGAGTTATGGGGGCTAGACAATTATTAACTGAATAACTAGAGAGGAGATGTTGATCTTTACAAGAAATATAGATAAGCTAGAAATGTAATCTATGGTTTAGAAATATATTTTAATATGGAAAGCACTTAAAGAAGGTAATTAAAGGTATAAGAATTAATTATAGAAGTTAAATAGAGATATTAGATGTAGAGGTGGACAGCGGGTTGGAAAACTGTTGGAAGTCTAAGATAAGTGGGGGGGAGAAAGGGTGGGGGAATAAGAAAACAAGAGGATTAATGGAAAATCTGTATTTTTTTTCTGTCTTTTATTACTCACCCAATAAATTTTTAAAAAACCAAAAAAACACTGCACTGCTTAGAGGGAACATTGCTGCCAGGTAAGGGGCGGGGAGGTGAGCGGGCTTGAATTGAGGGAGTGCTCTAGGGTAGTGGCTGCACCTTGCGCGATGACCTCACTTCCAGGAAGCGAGGCCACTTCTGGGAAGTGAAGTCACTTCCAGAAGTGATGTTACTTCCAGGAACTGATGTCATTGTGTGTTTCCGGTGAGTCGCGCATGCTTCACACACGCACATGTGATAATAGAGAGATCCACTACCTCTTTTCCCAGGAAAAAAGCCCTGGTTGTGCGGAAACAACCACACAGCTCAGAAGAGACTTCATTGAGCTCTCTGCCTGCCTTTCAGGCTGAAGGACCAGCTGGCAGGGAAAGAGATGGGGCAGAAGGTGAGCCCAGGAGCCAGCATTCCACCTCTGCTTTTGATGAGAGGAAGCCAGAATAGAGAAATCTCCATGCTGCTGCGATGTGAACATGTTCCCAACTGAGAATCTTTTAAAAAGTATTAATAATAGAAATAGATGCATCTGCAACCTGATCTGGACATTGCTGGTGACCTAGAAGAGTCTATTCTAAAGATCGTCTTGGATATAGCTGTTTCTCATTTTCTAGTATAAAATTCAAATCTTATTTTAAGGCAGCAGGATCAAGAATTAGTTGATTTCGCGCACGTTGGATAATGCACTTTCAATGCACTTCAGCTATTATTTGGAAGTGAATTTTTTGTTTCACACTAGAAAAATTCAGTTCCAAATGATCTCTAAAGAGGATTGGAAGTGCATTATCCATCGTGTGCAGAATCAGCTAATTCTTGACCCTGCTGCCTTAAAATAAGATTTGGGTTTTATACTAGAAAATTAGAAAATTGCTGCCTTATAATGTAGCATTATTTTGTGTATGTGTGGGGGGCAGCTTTTAGACAGAATAAGCGTGTGTTAAAAGATTACACGTGGGATCATACTAGAGAAATAGCTTGATAACAGAGTTTGGGATTATAAAGAAGAACTCACAGTAATCCTGCATATCTTTGACAGTCGAAGCAATGAAGTGATCCGAGGCTCTGTTCTTCTTCCTCAGTCCAGTCCAGCCCGCAAACCCAGCAGGTTGGTTCCTCCATTGCTGGGTGCTCAGTGTGGACATCCTAGAGAGCTGCTCTCAGCTTGACCAAATGCAGAGCCGAGCAGGATCAGGGCTCACGGCGAGGATGTTCACGACTGGAACAGCAAAGGAAATCCCAGCTGGCTGGCCTGAGGCAGGCCTGTGTGTAGGGAGATGCCTGGCCGTGTGCCATGTTTCCCAGGCCTGAAGCTTACCAAGGAAGATGCCAGCTGGCCTTACAGACCATCTCCTTTTAAAGGAGGAGAACTCTTTGCACTTTAGGGTCCCTCTGCACCTTACTCCTAAAAGTTCTCCACGGAGCCGACCCTTTCTCTGCATAGACACACGTCAGTTCCAGGGACTGGCTTCTGTGAAAAAACAAGAGTGCAAATGGTCCAGGATGCTGCGGAAACAGACCCAGAACACCCTGTCCCCATCATTGAACCATATAGGCTGGTAAAACATTTCTTATCTCTCTTCAGAGGACATAAGAATTTGTGCTTCCTGAGCAGCGTCTGAAGTAATAATAAAATAGAGGCTAGCCCTGAAGCCCAGATGGTTAGGGGTAGGGATCCCATTCCTCTGGTGGGGGCGGGGGATCCCCCGTTTTCACCCTCCACCTCCATTTACCCGGCTGGCGGGAGAGGAAAGGCACGGGAACAGGCCTCCCAGGAGCGCTCTCAGGGCAGTACAATGACATCACTGACATCATGGTGCTGCCCTGGGAACGCTCCTGTGCTTTGCTGCGGGCTGATTTGGGCCCCAAACGGGCTGAATTGGGCCTGTTTGAGGCCCAGATCGGCCTGCTGTGAAGTGGGTGTACATAGGGTTGCCAGATACCCCTCACCTCCTGTCAGGAGGGTGGAGTACCTGGCACTTTTTGCAGCGCACAAGGTGCGAGCATGCCCCGGAGCCAGTGTGATGATATCACTTCTGGAAGTGACATCACCATGCTGGCTGTGCGAGCACTCTTATGCTCTGCACGGGGCCGATTTGGCCTTTTTGGGGCCCAAATTGGCCCCAAACAAAGTGCAGAAAAGTGATGTCATTGTGCGCCCACAAAGTGCCTGTGGGCGGCACAATGACATCACTTCCAGAAGTGATGTTGCTGTGCTGATTGGGAGCGTGTGTGCAACACATGCTCCTAAGGTGCCAGTGGTAGGCAACCTCAGGGTGTGTGTCCCCATCCCAAGGGGGTGTCCCCCCATCCCAACGGGACAAATCCCTGGGAGTTTGCCCAGTACTGGTAGGCACCTGGGAAGCTTACGCATGCCCGTGGCTGCGTGGTGATGTCACTTCCAGGGACGTCACCGGAAGTGACATCACTGGAAGTGACATCACCACGCAGCCACAGGACCAGAAGAACAAGGTAAGAGCCAGGTCTCCCTTCCTCCTGCTGGGAGGGTAGGGGGACTTGGCAACCCAAGTCAGGATACCAGAAAGTCCATGAGTTGCCTTCACAGTCATCTTTATAGAAATTAAGGAGGTCTGGGACAGGAATGTAATGATTCCCTTGTTGAACAATGCCCTTCTATTTAGAATATGGTTGTATGTGCTCTGGACATCTTTGTTTGTTTTTAAAAATCTTCACAAAGATGTCAATAATATTGGTTATTAAATACAGGAAGCAAGAATGGAAGCCATGGTTCAGGCCCTGACTTTGGAAGGAATATTACGGGTATTAAATAATAATAATAATAATAACATTCAATTTATATACTGCCCTTCAGGACAACTGAATGCCCAGTCAGAGCGGTTTACAAAGTATGTCATTATTATCCCCACAACAAACATTCTGTGAGGTGGGTGGAGCTGAGAGAGCTCCAGAGAGCTGTGACTAGCCCAAGGTCCCCCAGCTGGCTTCAAGTGGAGGAGTGGGGAATCAAACCCGGTTCTCCAGATTAGAGTCCTGCACTCTTAACCACTACACCAAACTGGCCCACAGCTTGGCCAAACAGAGGCTGGGGAGGGAGTGAGAACGGCAAATATTTGAAAGAGATGAAAACATCAAAATGGGAAGATGAATTATTTAGAGCTGGCCAAGATAGAGAAATTAAGGCAAGTGAAACGGAGCCAAAATAAGCGCTGTAGTGGCAGGGGTGGAACTGTCTCCCAGTGGTTATGTGGTGGAACTGTCTCCCAAAAGAGGCGATGAAACCCCCACAGTCACTTGAAGCGTTTGAAACAAGGCAAGAGACCACATGGATTATCTGCCCTGGGTTCAATGCTGTGGGGAAGTGGGTTTGTCACGGGGAACAGAGCAGGGGCAAACCTGCATTAATCTCACTGGCTGGCGAGAAGAAGGAACCTCGAATTCTTTTCATGTTTCGACAAACCAATTATGCTGAAAGAAGGCCTTTCCTCTTTCAAAGCAAGGTTAAAACCACCCCTTTCCCATTAAACCACAGACATTTCCTGCGCCTGGTGCAGCACCGAGGCAGCTGTTTCTTTAAGTCAGAGCACCAGATGACAATCTTAATGTGTATTATGAAATCCCAACCTACAAGGGAAAGGACATTGTGACTTAATGCTGCCAGATTACATGACGGCTGAGGTTTGATATGACATTTATCTTCAGGAGTGAGTAGACTGATAAATCCCAAGTGGCATAGCCACTAGTGAGTTAGCAAGTGTTTACTCATGAGTGAAGATAAATGTCATCTCAAGTCTCTCCTGCCGTCTGTGCATGTCCAAGATAAGTGGTTTATTTATGGCTTCGGCTAGGGTTTCCTTTCTTAATTTTAAGAGCTGGTGAAAAAGAACACATCACAAATATATTTTTGGAGCAGCTTCCATACCGAGGGGGACCTACATATCTTGCAGTTCATTTCTCTGTAGTGCCTAGCACATGTGCATATGTGTAGCAGAAGACAGGTTTTTAAACCCAGCGTGCTTTTCGAAACATTGCAGAGGTAAGAGAAAGGGTGTAATTTATTCCAAGATGACTGCAATTTATATTCGGTGAGAGTGTATGCACGTGTGTTATATATGTAGGAGTACGTAGTTCAGCCACTCCGGGATGGAATTCATTGATGTTTTAAAAAGGTGGGCCCAGTACAGTTGCCAATCTCCAGGTGGGGTCTGGAGTTCTCCCACAGTTACAGCTGATCTCCAGACTACAGAGACGAGTTCCCCTGGAGACAATGGCAGCTTCAAAGTGTGAACTCTCTGGTACGCACGTAGTTTCTAGGTGAAATTCCTCCCCAAATTCCCTCCTCCACAGGCACTGCCCCCCAGTCTCCAGGAATTCCCCAGGCCAGAATTGGCAATCCTAGGATTCAGCTTACTTGGTCATTACCTCGTTTTTTTTTTTTAAAAAAAACCTTTCTACTTGTGTTACATTTACTTAAACCAATAGAAGCATTAATAAAATTACATTTCAGTTTATTTTAAAAATGTTATAATCAATAGATTATATTTAGCCCTTCATGGTTGTCAGGCCCTCTCCTGTCTAAACTGGGAGGCGAGGGGGCACAGGGGGCTGCAGGCACTTACTACTACACAGGGCTTTTTTCTGGGAGAAGAGCTGGTGGAGCTCAGTGATGGAACTCAGGACCACACAATGACGTCACTTGGGGGTCAGCTGGAACAAGGGGGGAGTTTTTTATAGTTTAAATCGCCCTCGGTGAAAATGGTCACATGGCCGTTGGCCCCACTGAGTGGCACGGAGGTCAATCTCAACTCCCCCTCTGCCTGGAGATCAGGGGGCGGGGCCACCGGCTATGTGACCATTTTCAAGAGGTGCCGGAACTCTGTTCCACTGCGTTCCCGCTGAATAAAAGCCCTGTCACTACATATGTGGTCATGCCGTCCTGATGATTGCATCATTTCTGGAGCAACGTAGGAGCGATGGGTCATGCCAGGGACTAATTATTTAAAAATAGGCCCCAAATGGGTTATGCTGGAAATCATGCAATCACTGCTGGACGTGCGTGCTTGCACACCTGCCAGCTTGCCTCTCCTGTTTCTGGGCACCTCCCACTCCCCGGTGGCCAGGTGACTGGTGGTGGGGGGGCTGATGGGAGCTGGAGGCGGGGGACTTGGCACCCCTGTCCCCACCCCAGTGGCCTCATCCTCTGGCCCCATGCAACGAGGGCGAAGTAGAGCCTTAGATGCTCACTTTGCTGTGGTGTAACTGGCCTTGGCCTATCTCTAGCTGCTCTGCTTTCCTGCTTCTGGCAGTCATATCTCATCCTCCATGTCCCATTCCTTTTGCAGCTGAGCAGAGAGAAGAGCAAGCCTGGGGCAGTGCCTGCAAGGGGAAGAGGAACAGGGCATGGGGGGGGGTGGGCTCTGGAAAAGGTGGCCTCCAGGGCAGAGACCCAGTACATTAAATGGCCAATTTGTCCCTGCACAAACGCAGGAATGCAACACACCTATTAGAGAATCTGTACACCGGCCTTCTAACCACCATAATGTATCGAGGCCACTTCCCGAACGACAGCACAGGGAAAGGACCAGTCATCCTGCTGTGGCATCAGGCCTGCATTGCTGATCACACTTAGTTAACAGCAACCGCTGTAGGTTGTGCCCCTCGGATTTTAATTGCGATACGTGCACTTGTTTATTCATCAGATTGCTTGTATCCTGCCTTTAAAGCGTTTCTGTAGGGGAAAACATTGAAAATACCAACAGGGATCTTGGGAATTTCTCCATCTGTGTACATCACATATTGTTTCTGGGTCGGATTCTGCCAGCTTTTTCACTTAGTCATGCCCAGTTCCTTCCTTACAAAGATCCCTGTCCCACGTGGCTTTTTTCTGGGTAGGTCTCAAGGTCCCCAGCGTAGCCTTTTTTGTAGTCAAGACAGTCTTTCTGTACTGAACTCTTAGGTTATTAAAAGCTTTAACTCATGCATCTTTGGACTCACGCAGTGATTTGAGATCTAAGCGGGCAGTCTCTGACACCTAGCATCCTTAAAATGCACATTCCTGCACATCAGCTTGAGCTCTGTGAGTCTCTTAGTAAGTCAATTTCTCTAAAAGGTTGTGTAAGTCTTGTGCAAGATTCAAAGGAACTGGGAATGCTGAGTGCTGATCAACAAAGCTGCTTTCTACCTACAGGGCTTCATTGCTAGATGAAGGCTGCTTCTGGACAAATGTTTTGCTCCACTTCGGCTTCCATACAGCATCTCTTTTTTGGGGAGCATCCACATGATGTCGTCTCGCTTTTGGATATTCTCTTGCAGTCTTTCTTGAACCTGTTTAGTATGATCTTTTGGGAAAGAGCACAGTCAAAGTGCTTTTCTATGCTAGTGGACATGAAGGCACGCATTTTTGCTGCTCCCACCCACGTCCCCCGTTTTCCTTCCCTCAGCGCCTGGGCTGCTATCCTCCCCCCACACTCACTGTGCCTCCAGAGGGTTTTAAAAGAATAAACCGTTGACATATCACTATAGTGTTTTCATGCTATAGTGATATGTCAATTATTGTCCCCCCCCCCAAATAAAAAGCCTGACAAAGCCCTCTGGTAGCATGTGGGGTAGGAGGACAAGAGGAATGGCATTCACAGAGGAAGGAAGGAAAGTGCAGGGGAAACTACTGTGTGGCAGGGCCGGATCGATGGGGGGGGCAGGGGGGGTAGTCTACCCCTGGCGCTGTTAAAGAGGGGGCACCGGGTGCAGCTGCCAGCTGCTGGGAGTGCATGGGTGGCTGAGCAGAGGGCTGGGAGCGTGCACACGTCATTCGCCTGCCCTGAAGGCAGGAGCCGCGTGGCAAGCCTGCTGCCCCATCAGCATGCTGCCTGCGCGGCAAACCAGCTGCCCTGGCACGCTGCGGAGCTGGCAGCAGCAGAGCGAGTGGCTGGGAGGCTGCCCGTACCCTTCGCCTGCCCCGCAGGCCAGGGGGCGCGCAGCAAGCCGGCTGCCCCCTCAGCGGGGCAGGTGAGTGGCACGGGGCGGCCTCCCAGCCACCTGCACTGTTGCTGCTGCCGCCGCCAGCTCTGTGGTGTGCGGCGGCAGCCAGCTTGCCGTGTGGGTGGCGTGCTCTGCCCTGCGTGATGGCATCATGGAAGTGACATCATCACACAGTGCCGGGAGCATGTGCGCGCGTCGCACGTGTGCGTGAGGCCGGACTTGGCTTGCCCTGGGCGCCAGCAACCCTAGATCCGGCCCTGCTGTGTGGACACGGTGTTACTTTGGCAAACGCCGCTGCATTTGCATAGCAACAGAAGGGCCAAGGCAAATAGTCACCATGTGGAAGAAGCCAAAAAGAGATTCTAAATTGTGGGTCTATTGAAAGAACCATCCTCTGCTCTCAAAGTCATTTCTTTCTCTCCTTGATGTGTGGAGACTTGCTGAATTTTTTCAGGAGTGAGAAAAGTGCATTTTCTTTTACTCTACATATGTTCTAGGATTGAGCTTCAGCACTGGAAACAGATGCCAGAGCTGATGTCCTGGTGTGCTTTGGCTGAAATTTGTGTCCCTTTTGGAACACTATCTGCTTTTTTTCTTCATTGAGCTCAGCTTCTTTTTCTTCTTTGCTTTCATCTATATATATAAAGACAAGTGTCCTTTCTGACTCATCAATGCCCAGCCCAAACCACTGGACCTAGAAACGTGAAATTTGGGGAGAACATTCATGATGTAAACAACCACTAAGAAGGGATTTTAAGAAATTCACCCCCTAAGGAGGTCAAAAAGGGTAAAATGTGTTTCCCCAAAGGGATACAGCTTCCCTGTGTGGCTGGCAGGCTGCTGCCTGCTTGCGCCCCCGCCCAGTGCCAGCTCAGCCATTCTTCCCTGATTGGGCCAGCCTTTCAAGGTCATTTGCATATGCGGGCTGATTGGGGCTCACAACATTCCACACGTCATCCCCCTCCCCCAAGACAGTTGGAACACAGAAATCATTTGCATATGCAGCCTGATTGGTACCCATCCCCCCCACATTCTAAACAGTGTGCAGTTGTTATTGGGAGTCATTGAATGCATCCTGAGGTAAAATGCACCCCCCCTAAAAGTTCTCTAGAGTTGCCAACTCAAAAAAAAATAAACAACCAAAAATGTTACATACTCACAGGGTTTTTTTCTGGGAAAAGAGGTGGTGTAACTCTCAAGAGGGAAATGAGGAAGAAACACATGGAATTCTTTGAAATAATATTCTTTTCACGCACTATTGCCAAGTATTTTCAAGAGGTGCCAGAACTCCGTTCCCCTGCGTTCCCGCTGAAAAAAAGCCCTGCATACCCATAAGTATTATAACTGGATTTAAAGCAGTTAAATACTGTAGCGAAGCACGGGTATCAAGCTAGTTCTAAATAAAAGTAGTGGGAGAGAACAAAGATAAAAGCAATAGGTGAGCATTTGCTCATTTCAGCTGCAGATTTTATTTGTTTAAGCTTTAATATCCCACTTTCCTTGAAACCAAGGCAATGTATAGACATTTTAAAAATATCATAAGCATTGAAAAAAATTCTTGTATTAAAAACCTTTTAGTGAAATCTGAAATCCTAATGTCGGGCTCCCTCCCTCCTGACACCTAAGCAGACTTACTCTAGGCTAAACCCATTGATTTCAATGAGCTTAGACTGGTGTAACTCTGCTTAGGATTTCATTGTTGTTCTCTCAGTCCCGATTGGAACTGGGGCTCCCACACATATGAAGATGTTGGAAAGAAGTTCACATTTTGAAATTGTACAGTAGTAGGGTTGGAAGGGACCTCCAAGGTCATCTAGTCCAACCCCCCAACCACAGTCTGAAGACTTAAAGGTGCTTAATTTTTTCTTAAGTAATTCCTGCCAGTCCCACTGCAACCCCCACTGTGCTCTTCCTACAGTGGGCTGTAGCTGGAGGGAGGAATCAGCGGAAATCACTTTCTGTCCATAAGTAACTTAAAGTGTCCATAGGTCTTTGGAACTGCATGGCTGGATACAAGCTATTTTTTTAACAGTCTGATTGAAAAAAAATTGCAGTAATTAAGAATGCAATCTTATGCTCCAGTCTAAGCCCCTTTAAACCAAACCGGAATAACTCAGCATAGGATTGCGGTGCAAATGTGCTTTTAAATGAGCATTTGAACTACAGTTCTAAAAAAACAAGGCATGTATCCATATTATGTATCTCCCTCCCCAGATTCTGCATGAAAAGTGAGCCAGGAGAAGGAGAACGCTTTTGTCACCACTGTCTTCGCCGGGATTTCCGGTGGCTTCTCGGAACCAAAAGACGAGGGCAACCAACGCCATTCCAACCATAGGGGTGAGAGAGGAGCACTTGGCAACTGCCCGGCCAAGGGCTGAAAGAAGCGGAGTGGCTGGGCTGGTGCAATCCATCTATCCGAGCATCTGCAGCTATTCTGATTCAGTCTGCAGAGCACCCACCTTTACTAACAATTGCTCCATTCAAAGCTGCCTCCAGGAGTCAAACAGCAGCTGATGTAGCTGGGCAGCACCATCAGTGAAGAAAGCAATGCACAAAGAAGGGGAAAAAGCAAGTTGGCTAGGCACCAGCAGAAGAGTCCTCTCAGAGGCTCATTTGCAGCAAAAACATGTTGTTTCTATTATTCATCGTAAAGCAGCTTTGACTCCGAGAACAGCAGGCTAGAAATGTTCTCCATAAATAATGTACGTACATTTTCTGGCATGTCTGGAACGTGGCGATTGCTGACCTTCGCTAAGAAATGCCGAGGATTGTGCCAGGTGAATTGGGTGCCTGTAAACTGGTTTGTATTTCTGTACTCTCCTGACATACCCAAGGGAGGGAGGTAAAGGTAGTCCCCCTGTGCAAGCACCAAGTCATAACTGACCCATGGGAGGACGTTGCATCACAACGTTTTCTTGGCAGGCTTTTTACAGGGTGGTTTGCCATTGCCTTCCCCAGTCGTCTACACTTTACCCCCAGGAAACTGGGTACTCATTTTGCCGACCTCGGAAGGATGGAAGGCTGAGTCAATCTTGAGCTGGTTAGCTGAACCCGGCTTCCGCCAGGATTGAACTCAGGTCGTGAGCAGAGCTTGGGCTGCAGCACTGCCGCTTACCACTCTGCGCCACTACACCCAAGGGAATGCTGACAATAATATTTAGGAGACTGACAATTATTCACAGTGTATCTCTGGCTTGCCCTGACCTGGATAGCTCAGGTGAGCCTGATCTTGTCAGATCTCAGAAGCTAAACAGGGTCAACCTTGGTTAGTAATTGGATGGGAGACCTTCAGCAAAGACCAGGGTTGCAGAGGCAGGCAATGGCAAAACATCTCTGTTAGTCTCTTGCCATGAAAACCCAACAAGGGTCACTCACCATTAGTCAGCTAGGACACGGCAGCACTCTCCACCACCATCTCTGGCCTAGGAAATGGTTCAGTGGCAGAACATCTGTTTTGCATGCGGGTAGTAGGCATCATGAAAGACCTTGACCTGAGATCCTGGACAGGTGGTGCTAGTCAGAGTAGACTGTACAGACCCTGGTTGACCAGTACTCTGACTCAATAGAAGGCAGCTTCTTGAAAGAGCTTTGGCCCAATGGTAGAGCCTCTACTTTGCCTTCTGCATCACCTGTACATGTTTCTGGCTCAATCCCCGGCATCTCCAGTTGAAAGAATGGGGTGAGAGGTGATGGGAAGAGCCTTGACCTGAGACCCTGGACAGCTGATGTCAGCCCCAGTAGACAGTAGTGACCTTGATAGACCAAGGGTCCGACTTGGTATTTATATATTTAAAACAATTGCATCTAGCCTTTCTGTCCAGTTATGGCCTTCAAAGCGGTGAACACTTTAAAAGACAGAACAAATCAACTTTAGATGTGCAATAGGCCATCTGAGTTACGATGTTATGATATGGTTTTAATTGTATTTATATAGTTATGTGTTTTATGAATGTTGTACCCCGTCCTGAGCCTGCTTGTGGGGAGGGCGGCTAAATACCAAATAGTAAAGTAAAGTTTAAAAGCAGTACATATGCGAGGTATAAGGCAGCTTGACACATTCACTCCCGACATTTGTCTGGGGCTAGCAATATTTACATGTCATAGGAATGTTATTAGTTGGCCCTGACTGCAGTTTACACATTTATAATACATAAACATAGCTGAATACTTTCAGCCCTTCATTGCACTTATATAACAATTTAATAATGACAACAATAACAACATTTGATTTATATACTGCGCTTCAGGACAACTTAACACCCACTCAGAGCGGTTTACAAAGTGTGTTATTTATTATTATCCCCACAACAAAACACCCTGTGAGGTGGGTGGGGCTGAGAGAGCTCTGAGAGAGCTGTGACTGAGCCAAGGTCACCCAGCTGGCTTCAAGCAAAGGAGTGGGGAATCCAACCTGGTTCTCTAGATTAGAGTCCTGCCACTCTTAGCCACTACACTATTGCTGTATAATAATATTATAATAATAACATTTGATTTACATACTGCCCTTCAGGACAACTTAATACTTACTCAGAGCGGTTTACAAAGTGTGTTAATTCCCCACAACAATCTCCCTGTGAGGTATGGGGAGGGGGGGCTGAGAGAGCTCTGGAAGAGCTGTGACTGAGCCAAGGTCGCCCAGTTGGCTTCAAGTGGAGGAGTGGAAAATCAAACCCAGTTCTCCAGATTAGAATCACGCTGCACTTGACCACTACACCAAAACTGGTTCAGCTCAACATCAGCCGCAATCCACAAAGTGCAGCTGCTCAAGTGTCGACATGCCTTAAGTTTGCCAGCTGGAGGGTGGGGGGAGGGGGCTGGAGATCTCCTGGAATTACAACTGCTCTCTGGACTATATATGATAAAGCCAATCAGGCTCTATCTGCAGTGTTTCCACTGGAACTTTTAAAATAATAGAAACTTGTTTTTGTCTTCAATTTAGCATCCGTTAGGTTTTGTTCCTGGACAGAAGGGTTTTTTTTCCTCTTTTTTGATGTAAATTGAATGAGACAGCTCATAATAACACGGCTTGGTGTTTTTCAGGCATGGTAGGAAAAGCGCCAACAATATGAGCCAGCAGAGATCCCGGGGGCTTTTGTGCGCAGGTCTTTGCAAATCAGAAAAACAAGTTGAATGACCCTGGAGGTGGTTCTTTCAGGTAAAGCCCCCCCCCCAATGTTTTGCAATAAAGAGGGAAGATGTTAGCAGCCCCCAATTTTAAAAGTATTTGACACCAGAGGGCAGTATTTTACGATTGCCAGATTTTTCTCTCCCTCCCTGCAAACCCTATATTCAGAATTTCTTGAGTAAAGGATAGCTCGTGGAACAGGAATGATTTGGGCCCAGTTTTCACGCGAGTCACACAGATAAGGAGGCAGAACACAGCGATCTTTCCTGGATCCACATTGTATAGCTTTTGCAGAAGACACAACCTTTGGTTGAGAAGATTTTTCATTCCCGTAGTGCTATCCACTGTCCTTGGGGTGGAATGGGATTCAAAGTTGCTAAGAAGCATAAGAAGTATTCTTCCGAGGGAAAGAAAAGCCCACCTGTATATTCTACCTGGAAGGTTCTCTGCACAAGACCCACTGAATTCTCTTGCTCCATTCTTTCTCATTTCTTTTTTTTTTAAATTTTTATTAGGTGAGAATATTAATGCATACAACTTTCAAATAACATCTCAATATCATTCCCCCCCACCCTTTCCCTCCCCCCTTTTTTCAGAACTTCCAACAGCTTTCCAACCCTATATCTTAATCTATTCCTAATCTGTCCCCTTTTTCTGTAACTAAGAGCAGAACCACAAGTGACAAAAAGCACAGATTGGACACTTGTCAGCTTCCCTCAAGTTTTGATGGGAAATGTAGGCAGCTAGGCGGAATGTTGGACAAATGACAGTTGAAAAGTCCATTGGACAGCAGTCGGAGAGCCAAGCTGCAAGACCAGGATGCCTACATTTCCCATCAAAACTTGAGGGAAGCAGACAAGTGTCCAATCTGTGCCTTTTGTCACTTGTGGTTCTGCTCTCATTATATCATGTTTACATTCTGTTTTGTTAAACTAAACCCTATCTGTTAGCTTCAAATCTATTATTATTAGCTTAAAAACTATTATCTATTACAATCTGTTAACTTCAAATATATTTAAATTTAAGCTAACAATTAAATAAAATATCTACTTTATTAATTTTACCAATATCTATTAACTCCAAATCCACTTAAATTTAGTCTAACAATTAGCTAATACTTCACTTCATATGGTAAAGATTCTGTCTCTTCCAATAAAAAAGCCTTTCTAATAATTTTCAAATTGCCATAATTCTCCTTTCATGTCCCACTTCTTTTCTAAATATGTTTTCAATCTCCCCCAGTCAGTAAGAAATTCTGTTAAGTTCTGATCTCTCCGCTTTCTTGTCATTTTATCCATTTCCGCCATGTACAGCAATTTATACATCCAGTCTTCAATAGTTGGTATTTCTTGCACCTTCCATTTCTGCGCATACAAAAGTCTTGCTGCCGTCGTCATGTAAAATAGTAATGTTCTGTATTGCATAGGAACATCTCCCATACTTAAATTCAGTAGCAATAGTTCTGGGTTCTTCTTTATTTGGGTCTGTAAAATCTCATTTATTACTTCTAAAATATCTCCCCAGTACTGTCTAGCTACTTCACACGTCATTCTTTCTCATTTCTGTTGGATTTGCATGGTGAAAAGTTGCTGACAGATACCTCCCAATGTTTTCTGTGTTGACGACAGTAGCAAAAGCATGGCGCAGCATGCACCGATCAGGTGAGAGAAGCACTTTAAATATGAACACTTTGTTTGGAATCTTATTCCTTCCTTACCAGGAAGATGGATGAAAACTGGGAGCCAAGCTACAAGTGACGAATGACACTTGCCTGGCAAGTGAACAGATTCACGTGTATTCCTCCTTGTTCACTTGCCATTCACTTGCTCTCCAGTGGAGCACAAGTGAATGGCAAGTGAACAGGGAGGAATACACGTGAGTCTGTTCACTTGCCAGGCAAGTGTCATTCGTCGCTTGTAGCTTGGTTCTGTGATATTGCTTTGGCCTATTTGGACCTTGACATGGGCAGTGGCATCTGTGTGCAGATAGGAGGTAGCTTATTTTTTACTTAATTTTTTTATTTATAGGCTGCTTTTCTCCCTGATTGGGACCCAGAAGTGATGTCACATCCATCGACCATCTACCTGGAAGCGACTTCACATCCTCCATGCCAATCTAGGAGTTTCCCCAGTCTCTATGGTAAAGATTGGGGCAATCCCTACAGCATCACCCAGAAGCGACATCACATTTCCTTGAAACTTCACCCACCACAGGCACCACCCCAAAATCTCCTGGAATTTGCCGGTGAAGAGCTGGCAATGCTAATGCAGAGGCAGCCAAAGGATATGTGGTTGGAAATATGGCAAGGGAGAGGCTGGGAGTGTTGGCCAAGGTGAAACTCTCCAGGCCATCCACCTCTCAGAAACTGCTTTGTGTTATTCTCTCTACTACACTGGCTAGCCTGACAGGCTTCAGCATCCCCATTTCCTAGTCTTCCTGCCCTGCTCAGTGTAGCTGGGAACCTGGATGCTTGAGGCTTGTGCTCTGCCATTGAGCTGTGGCCCCCACTAATGGCTTCCCAAGTGGGTGAACGAAGGTCTAGAAGGTCTAGAAATCTTTCATGGACCTGAAGGGAAGAATGGAGGAGAGACCAGAAGGATTATGGTTACTCATGCAGTTGTGGCTTTGAGTATTGCAATCTTTCTTGAATGCTGCATGAAAATCAGACAGCCCCCTCCCCTGTTGTTTCCGTCCTGTTCACCAGCTGCAGTATAGACAAGACTGGGACTGAGAAGAGAGCAACAATATTTGCCAGAGGCAGAACATGAATGCCGGCCTCTTGCTCCTAAAGCAGCGCTTTGGACCATGACTCTGCCATCTTGAATCGGGTTGCCTATTTTGACCTCACAATTGTAGTCTTTTTTCAGTATAGATGCCTCTTTGTGCCGTCACCCTTGACCTTCCCGTCACATATCAGCTGTTTGGATGGCTCCTGCAGATCTGCTGCGCTAGTGGAGGTGTTTTCTCCTGGCAGAAGGAGCCTCTCACACCAGAGGAAGTCTCCTTCTTTTGGAGGAAAGCACCTCCAGTAGCACAGCTGATCCATGGGGTCCACCTTATTGATCACGCAACTTGTGCATTTGATTGCAAACACGGACTGTCAAACTCCCAAGAGCAAGCTTGTAAACCCTCTGTTTCCTTATGTAATGTGTTCACTGGGATACATCATCACCAATGGATGATGGTGGTGGCTGTTGTTCCCTATAAACTTCATGAGCTGTAGTCTGGAGGGAGAGGGGATAGAAGGGTTAAGTATTGGCAGCTGTGGCACGGTTGCCTGGTGAATGGTGCTATCTGTGCCCAGAACTTATCCAGGGGAGATGTGCTTGGCAGTAAGAAGTGCATTGCTCTGGGTATACTGGAACCAAGTCATTGCTATTGCTGTACTAATCCTTTTTTCAGCATTTTATATGGCATTTTTAAATACTTTGCCTCATTGTCAGCGTTTTAGAGCTGTATCTCGCTAAACTGGAATGATATTGTGACTATTCAGTTTGCTTCCTGTGGAAATTCAAGGGTTTGGGACTCCAACCACTTCAGTCCAAGAGTTTGCCTGGCCTGGGCTATGGATCGTGTGGTTTCCCCCAACCTTCCCTTGAGATGATTCGGGTGCACATAACTCACCAAATGGCAGGCCAGTTAAATTGGCAGAACCTTTTGCAGGTGGAATTAAGGACAGCTTGCAGCCTTTTGTGCAATTGCTCTGCTGTGAGGCATGTCACTGCAATAATAGCGGCCGCATTAATCTGGAAGCCCATTTGGACTCAGGCCTCCCATAGAGTGTCAAAAATGTCTGTTGGGTTCACCTGCCCACTGTCCTAATAATGATTTTTGTGTTAGTAGAACAACATGGGCATTTATTCTTCATTAACGTGGCTTTCAGTTTTTACACCCCCCCCCCAAAAGGGAGAGCATTCTGTTTCCCTAGGATGTTTTAAACCGAGCCCGAATTGATTCTTGCATTTGCTTTAGTTTATACATAGGATATATTATGCCAGTAGAAATTATTAATTTTCCCGTGGGGAGAAGCAGACGCTCACGGCGCTGATTGACAAATCAATAAATCTTTAGTGTGTTTGGTAAATAAGCTGTCAAGTCGGTGTCATTTCTCCCCCTCCCCCTGTGGAAAACGAGTTTTTTTCCTCATGAGCAAATGCGCTCGGGTTCCTCTCGCATTGTTTTCCTCCTTCAAAAAATGGTGCAAGATGCGCTTCTGCATCATTTGAATAAGTCCATAAAATTGTGGGGAATTATTAAACAGCCATCGAGATCAAGCTTTGCCTTGATAATCCGAACAAAGAATTCTGTTGTTTGCCAATTTGCATTTCAACCCCTAACCTCTCCCGAGGACAATAGATGTCTGACTATTGAGCCGCGGGCCAGAGAGCTGGAACTCTGTATTAATCCTCTGAATGCTGACTAGTTTTCCTCAACATTCCCAGCATGTGTGAAGAATGTGTTTGTAGCCGGGAGGCAAACTGGCATCTAAAGCCGAGCAAGGAGTTTGAAAAATAGTTGTGTTGTGTATAAATTTATTTTGCCCGTAGTGTTTTATTATGGCATATTTTCTTCATTACTTCATAGTCTACTTTTTCTTTGAAAGCAGTTCAGGCCTTTTTTAAAAAAAATCATGCGGGCAAGAGGTTGGCCAATAAAAAAGGATACTATGGATTTTGCTTTGCCAGGCAGGCCGCTGCTAGTTTATTTGGAAGTAAACTGTCTTTAATCGAATGGGATATACTCCCTAGGAAGAATGCTTCTGGGCGCAGACTTAGATCTGTAATACCTTGGAGTGTTACAGTTTAGTCCACTAATTCCCAGACTGGCCTCCATAATGATAGTTGCCATGATGCCCCCAAAGTATTTCCTGTCTCTCACTTCCTTCTTCCCCCAAACAAAGAGCCAGACCTGGCTTTCCTTTACCTTGATGGTGAAGGAAGTTCTTAAGAAGACACCAGAAGGTATCAACTTTGTGCCTGCAGGGAACACCCATTTGGAAATAGCTGTCCTTATTGTAGGAGGACGATTGACTTGGGACCTACCTCATTTTTGTAATTGCCTTCCACTGCTGCCGTTTTGTGGTGTTGTCCGGTAAGCTTTCTTAAAATTAGTCTGTACGGTGGTCTCTGTTTAGAACAATTGGCTTCAAACTTTCCAGACCTGGCCAGGATGCATCATTAACCCACAGACATCAGCATAGGACCCACTCAGTTGCAAGCATGTGACAGGAAGTATTATGATATTAGGCTATGGCAGATAGATCTCTGTACCCTCACAGCAAGCAGTCCATGGTCTTGGTTGAAAAGGTTTTATTCAAGGAATCAAATCAGGTTCATAGATATATCCACAGGTTGATCAGAAGGTTGACAGGAATAAAAAAATCTGTAAAACTATGGTTTATATAGGTCCCAAGTACTCGTCCCCCCTCCCACCAGGAAAACACAACTTTTGGCGCGAATCAGTCCTGAGAACTCCCTCATTAGTTTACATGCTTCGTCTAGACAGGAGAGAGGCAATAGATTAAAAATGAAACACAGTATTCTTCTTCCCCCTGAGAACTAGCAGGTTTGCAAGGTCAGAGACACTGAGCTTCAAAGCACAAGAGATAAGACACTCTGGATACAGCTGGCCTGTGAATGCAGGGCAAGTTATGGCATCGGCAATATGATATCAAGACACAGCACAGAACCATGGTTCATAGCAACACATCAGCTGCAAATAATGGCATGGATGGGTGACAGACATGACAAGACATTAGCAAAATCCATGGCAGCTCCGTAGGGGCCCATGACGCAGCAAACGGAGCTCTGCAACCCACATAAAGTTCTTGATCACTCCCTGGGTTTCTCAGATCTCCCCCCAAACAACCTGCTTGTAGCAGCCATGCTTGGAAAGAGGCTCTCACATTGTAGTGTTGACTGCGGTGCATATGCTCTTCCAGATCAACATGACTTAGCAACTAAGAAGGGGGGCGGGGATCATGTACGGCACTTTGAATTGGGAGCAAGACAGGCCATCCAGGAGACACAAGGGGAGCAATACAAGCAAAAGTGCCGGCAGCAAAGGCCTTGCTGGACAGAGCAACGAGGAAGGCAGAGGCGCTATGTGGGGTGCTCATCAATTTCTGCAACAGCCTGAGATAAGGCACCCCATTTGCAGATCCAGTCATGCCAGGGACCAGGTGTCTCTGTGCCTGCTGCTCTTGGCCTCCAGTTAACCAACCCCATAACATATAGTGTATGACGAGACCTGGAGGAATCTCTGCAGGCTTGGTGCCGTCCGAGCTGTTGGGCCGGAGTCTGATTACAGAAACTCGTTGGCTTCCTAAATTCTGCTGAATAACCTTTCCAAGGGATGCTGCAAATGTCACAGTGAACATGTTTGGCTGGTGAAGATACTGTGTTTTGGCTCGTGAGCCCAGTCTTGGATCTTACTGCTTTGCAACTGTGCAGTAATGGTAGGGTTTCAGCTCCATTTCCCTCTGGGTGCTTTTGCATCTGGCAGGAAGTGAAATTGACCCCCCCCACCTCAGGGCCCTGGCCGACCCATTCAGACCCACGTATTCTCTCTTGTGGCTCCCATCTGGTGGAATGACTTGCCTCGTGAAGCCAGGATAGCAACATCAGGGCTTATCTTATGTTCTTCCACACTTCTGTCATTCCATGAATGGGTAAAAAAGAAATGTTCAGGGGGGGCCGTTTAAAAAGGTGTAGGGTTATAGTATTGGGGTATCTATGAACAAGTTTAGGCAACTTTTTCATATTATATTGTTCACTGGATGTATTAATCCCCTATTATGTCGATGTAATTGTGCAATCCGGTTTATTGGCTATATTACGCAGATTTTTAACATTTCTTTGTTCTCTTGTGTAATCCTGTTTTATGGCATTCTTCACTGTGTGTATTATACTGGTCTTGGCATTATTTTATAATTCTGTAAACTGTCTGATCTTGGAAGTGAAGCAGGATTGGTACTTGAACAGGAGACCACCTAGAAAGGCTCTGCAGAGAAAGGGACTGGCAAACTGCCTCTGCTTTTTACTTAACAACAACCTTGTGCTTATATACTGCTCTTCTGGACAGATTAGCGGCATACTCAGAGTGGTTAACAAGTCAGTGTTATTATTATCCTCACAACAATCTTTGTAAGACTACACTACACAGGGAACCTTGCGGGACCCAACACGTGAAGAACACGTGTCTGGCCAGGGGCAGCGCAAGGGTTTACCACACTCGCGGCCGGCCGGCTGGCCGAGGGTCCCTGCGTGCACGCGTGCGCAAGCGCACCAGCCTGCATGATGATGTCACGCGTGACGTCATCACGGGAGCGCATGCACCGCCGCTGGCCCGATTGCTGCGGTGGGCGGCCTCCGAGCTCTCCTGCTCGGTTGCCTGCGCCACCGCAGATGCCTGCCTGCGGTGGCTGCGCCTGGCCGGGGGCTTGTGCTGGCAGCGGCAGTGGTGCGGGGTGGGAGGGATAGGAGGCTGGTGCTTTGTGGCACGCGCTCCCGCGCGCCGCACCTCCTCCGGCGCTCCCTCCGGCACCCCGCGCCTGCGGCCACTGCCTACCTGGCCTCAATAGATCCACCGCCCCTGTGTCTGGCATCTCATGTAGTTTGGCTCTCACAGCAGCGATGTAGCCACTTCCCCTCAAATCTGATCAGGAAACATGGGAGCCAACTGAAACTGTGACTGAACCTTGGTCTGCCCCACTCCCCCTGTGTAAGTAGCTTTAAGAGCTAAAGGGACATGCGGGCAAAGGAAGTGGAGGCCTCCAGTCTGGGTTGCCCAACTTCCTCTTCCCTCCCGGCCAGGATCCAATCCCAGAAGTGAGTTCAGGGGGACAAAAGCAGCTTGGAGGGGCTACAGGGAAGAAAATCACATGACGGAGAGAAGGCTCCCCTCCCCTCCTGTGTGAGTCCCTTTTGCTCCTAAAAACCCTCATCAATCCCTGGTTTGAATGTAGATGCAGAGGAGTTAGCCGTGTTAGTCTGTAGTAGCAAAATCAGAAAGAGTCCAGTAGCACCTTTAAGACTAACCAACTTTATTGTAGCATAAGCTTTCGAGCATCACAGTTCTCTTCGTCAGATGCGACGAAGAGAGCTGTGGTTCTAACAAGCTTATGCTACAATAAAGTTGGTTAGTCTTAAAGGTGCTACTGGACTCTTTTTGGTTTGAATGTGATTTATTTATACAAAACATTTACATACTACCTTATCTCCTGAGACTAGGGTTACCAGCACTGCCTTGGTAAATGCTGGGAGATTCTGAGGATGATGCATGGGTCAGTGGAGTATAGGGAGGATGTGATGTCACTAATCTCTATGGGAAATACCATAGAAATACCATAGAGACACAAGGAAATTCCTAGAGCATCTCTGAGGCGGCTATTTTCCAGCCAGGGGTCTTCCTGACATGGGCTGGCAGATGGCAAGCCTACCACAGACACAAGTTGGTGAATGAAGCGGAAAAAGATGCAACCACGATAAAATATTGTAAGATTCCTGCAACAAGTTTTTTTAAAAAAATCCACAGTCCAAATGCATAGTTGAAAATGATACACACAGAGCCAAGCTACAAGTGATGCCTGACACAGGTTGGACACTTGTCAGCTTCCCTCAAGTTTTGATGGGAAATGTAGGTGCCCTGGTTTTACAGCTTGGCTCTCCATTACAGCTGCAAGACCAGGATGCCTACATTTCCCATCAAAACTTGAGGGAAGCTGACAAGTGTCCAACCCTGTGTCAGGCGCCACTTGTAGCTTGGCTCACAGTTAAAAGCCAATATGTGCAGTTAAAAATGCAACCAAATCTGCCCAAACAGGTTACCAGATGTCTTCTGAAATAAAACTATCTTACATGCCCTCCTGAATATGGCAAGTGAAGGTGCTCTCTGTACCCATGTGTTAGGCTATTCCAGAGGAATGGATTTTCCACACCCCAAAAAAGGCCATGACCTAAGTATTACCATATAGACAATTCTAAGAGGGGGCACCACAAGGCTGTCTTAAGAGCATAACTGGTGCAGACTGAATAGACTGAGAAACATAGTTTGACAGGCATTAGGAAGCTAGGTGTGATGGGGCAGACCCAGATTAAACAAATGGATCTGTTGCTGTCACATAGGGTTGCCAGCTCCAGATTAGGAAATTCCTGGAGATTTGGGGGCAGAGCCAGGGAAGGGTGGAATTTGGGGAGGGGAGGTATCTCAGCAAGGATGTGATGCCTCCAGAGCTGCCTTTTTCTCCAGGGGAAATGATCTCTGTAGACCATCTGTAATGTCAAGAGAACTTCAGACCCCACTTCGAGTTTGGCAGCCACACGTGGTTTGTGCCTTAGCTAAGACTATGGCTAGACAATTTGTGTTTGGTGATGTGATGTCTGGTAAGAGTACATGCCCTGAGTATTGATCGTTTTAAATGTTAATTTACCTTGGAGACCTTACATTGGATGGAAAGGTGGCATAAAAATGTTTAAAATCAATCAAATCAAATTGCATTGCACGGTGTAAATTATTTTTAAAACAACGTTCATAAAATGATCATCACCAGATTCTTGAGGTGGATTCCTGAGAGGCCAAAAGTATATGGCAAATCTTCTAAATGATTAATATGTCGTGTGAAAAGAGGAATGGCCCCATAAAGCCTGTGTTTATATGCAGTTGTTGTGTTATCTTAGCTTGTGGGGAAACACTGCAGCAGCCATCACATTTTGCCTGCCACTGGATGGCGTCTTTGTTCTATAAAATGACTTCTAAAAGCTTAATGAACCAGAGTTGAATCTGACAGGAATTTGTGGGGAGAATGTTTTGTATTTTCTATTTCAGCTTGGTATTACAGCAATATCCAATTTTTCTCACACATAATCCTGAAATGATTAAACAAGGCACCCTTTTTCACTTTATATACTGCCTTTCCACTAAGAACGCTCAGGGAAGCTGAAAAAAGAAAGAAAAAAGTGACAATTTTAACAGAAAATGATTTTTACAATAACAATGACCTTTTAAACAGTACATACGTGGCATCTGAGAATACAAAAATACATCTATCAGACCAATATCAATTATGGAGCAATTGACAATGAAACCACCTGTAAAAGCCTGTTTTACTAAAAAGCCTTTATAATGATTTTTAAACACCTGAGGCAAGCATGAAACTACCTTATATCGATTCAAACCATGGGCCTATCAAAGTCAGTCTTTAGTTGAGTTTAGTTTTAGTTTATTCGGTGTTTAACCCGCCCTCCCCACAAGGGGGCTCAGGATGGGGTACGACAGTCATAAAATACAATTACATAGCAGGTTCTACAATAAGATCCAGCAATTAAAATTATATATATACAAAAACCTGATATAGTTGGCTACACATTCCTGCCCCCAGCATACAAAGAGGAGGTAGACGGACACATGAGCTGAACTCGAATACCGGAGACCGGTGGGAGGCTCAATGATGGTCCTGGCGCTGGCCTCAACCATAAGCCTGGTGGAACATCTCCGTCTTGCAGGCCCGCTGAAATGATACAAGATCCTAGCAGGCCCGAGTGTCCTCAGACAGAGAGTTCTACCAGGTTGGGGCCAGGACTGAAAAGGCCCTGGCCCTGGTCGAGGCCAAACGAGCCTCCCTAGGGCTAGGGATCACCAGTAAGTTCTTACCTGCTGAACGAAGCACTCTCCGGGGCACATATGGGGAGAGACGGTCCCTCAGGTGTGCTGGTCCCAATCCGTTTAGGGCTTTAAAGGTTAAAACCAACACCTTGAAACGGATCCAGAATTCCATGGGGAGCCAGTGAAGCCGCTGCAGGATTGGTGTAATATGTGTTCTGTATGGAACGCCCATCAGGACACTAGCCGCAGCATTCTGGACCCGTTGTAGTTTCCGGATCAGACCCAAGAGATCTTGTCTACTCTAACTGGATGCAACATTCCAGGGTCTCAGGTACAAGCCTAGTATCTGACACTTTGAGAGGGAAACTAGACAGGGCGAGTTACATGAGTTTGTGCAAGTGTTCTTACTTACTCCTGTTTTCCCAATAGCAGCCTGTGCACTTGCTCATGCAGTCACACACTTCTCGATCCCATGCACTTGCATAAGTTTTGTCCCAGTTACTTTAAGACTGGGGGATGGCATCCCATGCTGCACCTTGTCTTTGCACATGGAGAGGGGAGGGTGGCATGCTTGCTTTTTGCCAGCTGCTGCCACTGGGCTCAGTCCTCCAGGCACAGCCACACTGGAGATGCTTTGTGGGAGGGTAGCGTGCCGGGGCTCACAGCTCCCTGTCTGCTTGCTCACTTGTTAGTTTCCAAACTACCTCAACCTGATGACATGGCAAATGAATATGCACATAGTTTTATGAGGGATGGCGGTATCTTTACACATAGCTAGAAATGTGAGAGCATTTGCAACAATCATGGATTGGGGTATAGTATAGAAGAAACAGGAAAAGGATGGCTGTAGTCCATTAGAATGGGACCAACCTGGTGATATGTTATATGAGTGCCTCAGAGCTTGGATGTTACAATGAGCCTTTGAAAAAGTGTATCACAAAACGGGAATCAATATGCTGGCAAAGCCCGTTAGGTTCGTTCTAGCAACATCCAGAGAAGAAGAAGAAGAAGAAGAAGAAGAAGAAGAAGAAGAAGAAGAAGAAGAAGAAGAAGAAGAAGAAGAAGAAGAAGAAGAAGAAGAAGAAGAAGAAGAAGAAGAAGAAGAAGACCTCCTTTCTGAATAAAGATTCTTTATTGGAATGACAGCATTCTTCAGGGAAAACATCACCTAGAAAAAGAAGAAACAGACAGTGAAAACCTATTCTGTGACCGTACTACTTACCTTGTGGATTCTCCTAATATTCTTCTTCACCAGTTGGATTATGGGTTATGATACCTACCTTATTTTTATATATAATTCAGTCTATTTAGTATTAATGATGGGTTGATTGATAGGAAGGACATTGGACAATACTCATTTTTGTATCTTTATTTATTGTATTTATTATACCTATAGATCACTTCAAGCACTTTGCACTTTCTAAAATATATAAAATAGAAGAATTGCTTTAAATAAGTATACTGAATGAAATTTTATGTAAATTGAACTTTGATACCTCTGGTTGGTTTTTTTTGCCCTTTTGAGTTGTGAGCTTTGTAGACTTCAGAGGAGCCTTCTTTATAGTATTTACAAAGAGTTAAACCAAGCAGTATGAAGCAGTCTTGAATCATGCTTTCTATTTTATCTTTACAACAACCAAGCAAGATATAATGGATGAAAATGGGGGAGGCAATCAAGCAAGCTATCCCATGGAATAGTAAGGATTTTTTTTTAAAAAAAGCTCGTGTTAAAAAGCAAAATGAAAGTGGTTTGTGGGTGCTAAGGCTAGAGAACCAATAAAAAATAGGGGAATTGGAGCAATTGCAGCCCCCCCATTTCCCAGCAAGAATGACAAGAATGACCCGCATTCAATGAGAGAAGGGCAGAAACAGAACAAAACTGATGCTCTGCACACAGGGCTCTATAGTAGACAGTCCAAACACTTGCAAAAGCAGCCGCACACCCAGAGATTTCATGAAATTGGTGAACATATGCACCAATTGGGGAAAGGAGGCACGTGAATGTAAGACCACAGATAAATTTGCACAGGGCTTTTTTTCTGGGAAAAGAGGTGATGGAACTCAGTGGGTTGCCCTAGGAGAAAATGGTCACATGGCTGGTGGCCCTGCCCCCTGATCTCCAGACAGAGGGGAGTTTAGATTGCCCTCTGCGTGCTGCGCAGAGGGAAATCTAAACTGCCCTCTGTCTGGAGATCAGGGGGCGGGGCCACCAGCCATGTGACCATTTTCAAGAGGTTCCGGAACTCCATTCCACTGTGTTCCAGCTGAAAAAAGCCCTGAGTTTGCACACTCGCATGAATTCATGCAACTCATCTTGTGTGGTTCCACTCTCAGCTGTGGATGCTAGGGACTGAACCTAGAACCTTCAGTGTGCAAAGCAGATGCTCTGCCACTGAACCGTGAAGCAAAATAGTGCACGAACGGAGCCAGGAATGTTGAGGTTATGCTGGATGGAGGGAATACAAATGAGTACCTCCTCAAAACCTCAAAGGATGTGCAATGAAAGACGCTCCATAAAATATGCTGGGCTGGCATTGCAGACGTGCCAGCCAGCATCTTGAATTGAGCTGAGAGGCGAAAATGGATGCCAGTAAGATTGTCCTGGAGTCGATTCGCTGTGTTTTTGCCTCCCCCTTGTATCATAAGGCAGGTCTTGAATTTATAAAGCTGCCATATACTGGCCCATCTAGCACAGTATTAGCTGCTTTGATCAGAAGTGGGTCGCCGGCATGGAAAGATCTTTCCCACCCCCTTTCACTTGGAAATGCTGCCGATTAGACCTGGATCTGACACAAGTCGGTGTGTCCTGCTACTGAGGTTGGACCTCTCCTGAGTTCCTTCTATCTGAGCCAACTGAAGCTACTGGGCAGTTTCAAGGAAAGCCCCATGTGACTACATGGTAAATTTGACTCTCGAGTTTATAAAAGCATCAATGATGTTACCAGGGCTCATTTCAAGGGGGAATGCGCAGGAACACAGTCCCGGCAGTTCCCCAAAGAGGTCCCATGTCAGGTCCCACCACTTGACTCTCAGCCATTTTGGGCCCGTTTTGGCCTGGATTGGGGCCGAAACAGCCCGGATCGGGCCTCTGACGGGTGGTGGATCACTCACTCTCCCATGCAGCAGCGGCCCAATCCTGACCATTTCGGGCCCCCTTTCGGCCATTTTCAGCCCCCTTTTGCCATATTGGGCCCAATTTCAGCCCTGAATGGCAAGGATTGGGTCCAAAGCAGCCAGGATAGGTGATGCCAGGGGGTGTGGCATATGCAAATCAGGTATGCTAATGACACACTTGCCGTGATGTCAAGGGGCGTGGCATATGGTAATGAGTTATGCTAATGAGTCCCTCCCGCTCTTTTTCTACTAAATGACCCCTGGATGTTACCAAACTCTTGGTGGTGGCAGTGGCAGTGGCAGTGGTGGTAATGGTTGTAGTGGTAATAGTGGTGGTAGTAGAAGTAGTTCAGACTAACCTCTTGAGTTGTCTTTTCCATCAATGCCTCGGCTTGGTAGAGCTTTTTTTTCACGCAGGAGGACCAATACGTTTTAAGTTGCAGTTTCTGCTGCTTTAGTTAAAAATGGGATTCTGGTCTCTGGATGCAGACTGTGGGATTGCAGTCACGGGTGCTGCTTTCTATTGTGCCTGAAGGGGGATTTCCTCTGGCTCTGTGTTCTTGAACAGCATAAAGGATTCCATTTTTAACCTATTGTTTTTCTTCAGAGGGTGGTAAAATGTGGCTCAATGTGCTTTGGAAAATGGCAACATTTCCCCAACGCTTGAACAATCCAGGAGATTTCTGGCACTCTAAGAACCTCAGGTCCAAATTCTCGGATCAGGACCACTTTCCACTGCAATCATCGCAAGTGTGCCTCAGGTTTGAGTTTGTAGCTTTTGCTTCCCAAGTTTATGGAAGGCTTTTTTCAAGCTAGAGAACTAAAATATTCACTGTATCCAAAATACCATTTTGCACTCTTTTTGATTGCAGAGTTTCCCTTGAGTGCTAAAGGCCGTGTGTAATCCGCCTAGCTGTGGCAATGAAGCGAGCAGACATCAAGGAGAGAATGAGCACGTCTTGCCATCTTATGATCTGAAACTTCATTCTCTAAAATATTTACATGAGATGAGATTTTTGGGATCTTTCAAGATGGAACAGCTTTGCATCTAAGTAAACAACTGCGCTAAACACAACTGGCAAGAAGGTGAATTCATACACCAGAGATAAACATGAAGAATGTTCTAGAAAAGTGGCTATCTTTATCCTCTTTGTGAAAGGCTATGTGAGGCATTATCAATGAACATACTCCCTCAGATGAACATAGTTTGTAGTGGCCAATCAGGGTAATACCAAGCATTCTTCAACCATAGGAAAAGCATAAAGATCATGCAGATGCTACCAAACCTATGACACTGTCACGTGACCTTCCTCAGGGTGGTCTTAGTAATTCCAGGGCCTTGGGGGAAAATCCATGATGAGGCCACAGAACAACTGCCATCCCACTACTGCCTCCCCTGCCAGATTCAAGCAAGAAGTGGCCCTTACCTCCTGTGAGGGGAATGGGAGCTAATGGTGCTACTGGAAGCCAGCTGCCCGAGCCCCAGATGGGGCATGTGCAAGCGGCAACAGAAACCTGCCCTTCTTCTCACCCTCCTGCTTCAGAGGGACAAGATTGTGAGTGGTGGGGGCCCTCAAGTATGGGGTCTGGGGCAGCTGTCCTGTTGCCCATTGGCTAAGACCACCCATGGCTTTCCTTATCATCCTACCCCACTAGAAGTGGAAGAATTGGGGAGGCCTGTGACATCCATTACATCTCCAACATCACTGCTCCACTTCTGGGTACAACCTGAAAGTGACAAAGAGCTCCTCTAGGAATTGCTGGAAACTCTATGGCAATCTCTTCCAGAAGCGATGTACTGGTGCAGAGGCCAATGACATTCATTCATTCATTCATTCATTCATTCATTCATTCATTCATTCATTCATTCGACTTTTAGTCCACCCACCCTGCAAGCAGGCTCTGAGTGAATTACATCAGCATAACAGTAAAATCACAATAAACAGCAGCGGACAAATAATGCAACAACCCTCCATTTTTTTCTCTCTTGCTCCTGCTTGGAGCAGAGCTAGTTAATGGAGATAATTGCTGTTGTCTGCTTTAAGTAGGCACATGAAGTAGCCTGCACTTCAGCCTTGGGGTGGGGTCTTTGGCAATGTTTCATGTCTTATAGTGCCATCCTAAGCAACCCCTTCTAAGCTCATTAACTTCAATGGACTTAGAAGGCTGTAACTCTCTTCAGGGTTGCACAGTCCTGCCTCTGCTAATTTTGACATTTGTGTTCTGATTATGAACAAACGTTTTAAAAATTGTGTATTTTTATGCTTTGTACATGACCCTGGGAACTTGGATAAGCAATATATAAATTCTAATAATGATTTCTGCCACCATATTAGAGCCGCCCCTGATACACTCCCACCAGATCCCACAGCCGACTGAACTTTCGTTGATGATGATGCCCTAACTCAAAAGCTGTTTTGATGTCCAAGGGAAAGAGCAAGGACACATTTCGCCTACCCAACTTTGTGTGCGGATCATCCAGTGCTCAAAAGCGTCCCTCATCATTTGATTTACAATATCCTATTATTAAATATTTTAAGAGTTCTGCTCTTATCAGTCCTGCATGATCTCCTTCTCCTGCTTTTATAATGTTAGCCAGGGCTTTTTTTCAGCTGGAATGCGGTGGAACGGAGTTCTGGCACCTCTTGAAAATGGTCACATGGGTGGTGGCCCTGCCCCCTGATCTCCAGACAGAGGAGAGTTTAGATTGCCCTCTGTGCCGCTGGAGTGGCGCAGAGGGCAATCTAAGCTCCCCTCTGTCTGGAGATCAGGGGGCGGGGCAACAGCCATGTGACCATTTTCACCAAGGGCGATTTAAACTTTTAAAAACTCCCCCCCCCCCCGTTCCAGCTGACCCAAAGTGACGTCCTTGGCCCTGGAAGCATGCGTGCACTTTGCGCGCGCGCATGCGGTACTAGGCGCACCACCTCCCGCCAAGAGTTGCCCCCTGTGCTGGCAACCCACTGAGTTCCACCACCTTTTTCCCTAGAAAAAAAGCCCTGACGTTAGCTAAGCGAAATATCAGAGATTCTATTAATAATGTAAATCATGGAAGCTGCGAAACGGTTCTCCTAATTTCATTGTAACATTACCCAAAAGAGTGCAAATCATCGCAGTTTGCTTTACTGTGCTTGGCTTTTGTTTCAGATTTGATGTAATGATTGTCTTAAATATAGTAAAACTTTTGCTTTTGCCATGTTTGAGAAACATTCTAAAATGTTCTTTTTCCAAGTGTTGTCCTAAGCAGAGTTATACCCTTTTAGAAAGATATAACTGTCCTTAAGATTGCTCTACTGGAGAAATAAAAAGATGGGGAGGATAGGGCAGAATAATGGCTATTAAGCATGTTCAGACTTTATGTAATCATAATTGGGTGGAACCAGAAAGTCTCTAGTCCAGCCCCTTGCTGTGGAGCAAGTCTATCTTCTCTTTACATCCCCTCAGATAAGCTGTCCAAACTTGTATGGACCAATGTGTCACGAGTTGGCAGAAGAGTGCCTACAAAGCAACAATTCTAAATGAGTGAATCAAGGCAGATGTTGCAGGGAAATGCTGGTGTGTGGGCAGAGGATAAAGAAAGAAAACTGGTCTAGGGCCTGCAGGGCGGAGGGCTCCCAGTATACTGGCAATCAGCAGGAGACCAGGAGAGTGAAGATATGGGGACACTGGCTATTAGTGAGAGTGAGCCGTTGTTTCTAGAAAACCTAGAAATGATATCACACCACTCTAGGAATCATTGGAAACTCTATGATAAAAACAGAGTTTTTGGAGATTCCTAGAGAGGACTGACATCATTTCCAGGTTTTCTCTGGAAATGATCTCCTGTCCCTAGCTCTCATTTCCCACTGCTGCTCCTACAACTGGCGCTATCAGATGATGGCATGTTGTCACTCCCTAGGGAAACACAAATGCACCCCATATTGGGATTTTTTTTAAAAAAATGCTGCCATAATATTTTGAACTGCTCCTCAGATAATGGAAGAAACGGATAAAGGTGGGCTTAACTTCATGGTGTCTAAGTTGGATAAAAGTAAATTGTACAGAATTCAAGTTGAATTATTTACTTATAAGGATTATAGGGCATCTGTAAAGTATACAATAGCCACTCTGGCACTGTAAGGGGAAGGTCTTGTCTGCTCTGTGACACACATGGTGTAACATATTGGTGCGGGTCCAATGGTTCCATCAATCAATTAGCTGCTGGTTTTTTGAGATTTATTCTCAAAAGTGGCCTCAGTCCCTCAGGCTGATTTCTTGAATGGTTATTGGCATTTATAATTTAATATCTTCTTTGGCAAGTGCTTCCTAAAAACCAAGAATCCAGAAGGGTCCTGGTCGACAGATACTCAAATGAAAAATATCTAACGTGACTCTTCCCCCCCCCCCCCAGTTCTGCTGTCTGTTTTTCATTGCTGGTTTATCCACCCCCCCCAGCTCATCTTTCTTTTTTGAACTACATAGACTTGAGTTTATGGGTGAAATCATAATCTGATTTTGAGAGAATTGTTTCTGAACAGGGTTTGGCGTCTTGAAACGAGCTGAGGAGAAACGCCCTCAGTAACGACCTTCCTTACACAAAATTGCGTATTGTACACTTTGGCGGAAGAGGCTAGAATGCCATGTGTTTTACTTATAATGTATCAAATGAATGGAAAATAAAGCGGTTGGGTTATATTCCATCTTGAAAGCTATTCATATTTAATAATTGCTCTAGTTTTTGAGAGCCGCTTTAATGTTTCACTCAAAGGTTTGCAATACATTCGGCGTTAGGAAGCTGCGAGTCACTCCTTTCTCAGAAGCGGGTTCTTTCAAGTTTTCTATAATATTAGCCCCTCTCCCCCCTTTTTTGGAACAGCTCTGCAGAAAAACTCGGTAGTGTTCCCCAAAGGCTGTTTCAGATATTGTGCCTGCCCTCCCCAGACTCAGAATATAAACTGCTAAAGTGAGAGCAGATGCCATGCCGTCTTTGGCAGCCAGTACCAGCCAAATGCCTTAAAGTGATCACGAAAGAGGTTGCTTTGTAAAATATTGTACATTCTTATCTCTACAGTAACTTGGCAGGGGTGTTTTCCATGCAAATAATATTAACAAATCCTGCCATAGGTGGGGGGAAAAGAAACCGTTCAAAGGAACAAAGGTGCTTGTCCGTTTCTAAGGCAGTCCCAGTTCATGTATTGATAATTGTGTCCAACAAGAGGCAATGAATTTTCATTGCTTCAGACCTTGCTTTGATTTGCGACTGCGCTTTTGTGTGTGTTTTCATAACTCCATTTGGGATGGCAAAGCTTCAGATCTGGATCTTCTTCTACATGCTATGAGATTTTGTCCTCACTCCTCATACGGATTTTTCTTATTTCTTTTGTGTGTTCCTTTCAGCGGAGGATGCATCTCATGTTTCTCCATCTGATCACACCAAGTCCTGCTAATTCCCTCCTCTGAACGACTCTTCAACACAGCCTGCAAATACATTCCAGTTTTGTTCTGTTTTCTGGGCCAAGAAAGATTCCAAAGCATTGTCCTAACCTTGAGAATTGTTGCAATATTGCACTGTCCCCGGTGCGAATGCCTGTCACCGCAAGGAATGATTTCAGCTCCTGCCTTAAGGCTCAGCTCTGCAGAATTTGGACCTTCCTGATCTGGGACACCTCACCACATTTTAAAAAGTTAGGTTGGTTTTTTTTAAAAAAAATCATCTGCCTGAAAAACCCTGGCTGCAGATACACCAACCATCGCAGGGATGGCTGTGGCTGTGAGCATCCGCACCAAATCCAGACAGGGAAAACGCATCCTCTAGCCCGATGAGTTCACCGTCTCTAGACCTGTGACTTATTGAATGGAAAGCATGTGACAGGTAGGGTTGCCTGACCACAGGGAGAGGTAGGAGGGGGGCTTACTTTTTGCATACATACACAGTGCACACACACTCCCAGGTGGCATAACGATGTCACTATAAGAAGTGACGTCATCCCACCGACCCTCCTGCACTTCAAGCCGGGCTGGCTGGCAGCTATTGGGCAATGTGCACTACCACAGGAAGCTGCCCGCATCCAGCCCGGTCTTTCTGGCTACTCCTGGGTGGTGCTGCGCTGACACAAGAGGCTGTCCAGGTGCCCAGAGTGCAGGCCATTTTGCCAACCCTGAGGCGGTGCCACTCAGCCACAGGAGGCTGGGTGGCCTGGCTGGGCAACTAATGGGGGAAGGGCAAGAGCCAGGCTCAAGGAGGTGTCTGATATTTGGAGTACCGTTTTCTCGGACAGTCCCCTAAAATACTGGACTGTTCAGGCCAAAACCAGACACCTGGCAACCCTAGTGAAAAAAGTCACGTGAGATCAAAATAATGCAGCAGAAAGAGGGAGATCCACAGGTGATTTATATACCACCATTCAGGACAATATGTTAAGTTGTCCTAAATGGTGGTATATAAATCGACTGTTGTTATTGTTGTTGTAATGGTGCTGGCCTTATCACCTGTGGATCTCCCTCAGAGCAGTTTACAAAGTATATTATTATTATGCCCACAACAAAATACCCCACCATGGGCTGGGGTTGCCGGGGACTGCCTGGCAAATGATGGGAGTGCCCCAAGCAGGGTTGCCTAGTCCCTCCCACCTCCTGTCGGGAGGGTGGCGTCCTTGACATTTACCTTATGCGCGGCACAAGGCACCACAGAGCTGACATCATCATGCCGGCTGCGTGAGCACTCCCCCGCTCTGCACGGGGCTGATTCGGCCCATTTAGGGTCCAAGTTGGCCCAAAACGAAGCGTAGGAACGCTTTTGCGGGCGGCGCGACGACGTCACTTCTGGTGTTGCCATGCCGGTTGGAAGCACGCACACGGCATGCGTTCCAGGAGCTTGCCCCCTCCCACTTATCACTGGGCAATTGGTGGACGAGGGGGCAAATCCCCGGGAGTTTGCTCACCACTAGTGGGCACCTGGGAATCCCAGCCCCAGGAGAAAATTTAAAAGAAAAATAAGACCTCATCTACTTACAGGAACTTCTTATCATAGAGTTCTGGTGATTTCTAGAGCGACCTGGAAATTATGATAAAGAACTGCCAGCTTTACCCTAGAGTATTCTCTAGTGCCTTCCTTTGTTACTTCTCAGTAGCTCTAGGAAGTATGGTAAAAACTTCCTGTATGTTGATGAGGCCTTATTATTTTTTTTTCTACCAACACTTCCAGAAGCAAGGAGGTCTGGGCAACAAGACCTGGGGGTGGGGTCCCTGCCCCCATCCGCCCTAGATATGAAACACAAACCAAGTACCAGGTGGGTTACTATAGTGAGGAAAAAGCCAAGGTCACAGTTATGGAGGAATGCTCTTTGCCAAGGATAACCTCACTGCACAGACTTGCTGTTTTCAGCATACATGCCATGAGAGGCAGGAAGCAAGGCATACTTGCTTTTCTTTGCAACTATTTAGCAATAAAATGTCAGCTTTATAGGTTTTTGTGACCTACCTGAGGTCTCAAGTACTGCTCTAGTTCTGTGCTAACTGAAGGGTTAACCTGCTCTTCAGCAGATATACCAGCAGGGCTTTTTTTCTGGGAAAAGAGGTGGTGGAACTCAGCGGGTTGCCCTCAGAGAAAATAGTCACCTGGCTAGTGGCCCCACCCCCTGATCTCCTTTTTACATGATCTCCTTCAACACATGGTGCGGAGGGCAATCTCAACTCCCCTCTGTCTGGAGATCAGGGGGCGGGGCCACCAGCCGTGTGACCATTTTCAAGAGGTTCTGGAACTCCATTCCCCCGCGTTCCCCCTGAAAAAAAAGCCCTGTATACCAGACTGTTGGGGATAAAACATTGTTCAGTTTTGTTCCTACTAGATGGCTGTGTCTGGTCTCTAGGGTTGCCAGATGGGGTCTGGAATAATACCAGACCTTGGGGAAAAGAGGGTGGCACTTGTGTGCTCCTGCCCCCGATGTAGGGTTCCCAGGTGCCTGCCAGTAGCGGGCAAACTCCTGGGAGTTTCCCACCTTCCCCATGACCCACCACTGGTCGGTGGGAGGTGGCAAGCTCCTGGAGTTTGCCTACCACCGGCACTTCAGAGGCTGCTGCTGAGGAAGCGCGGGCAACCACGGCCCCAGCAGCACTCCCAGCTCCTCTTGGCCCGGCCAGCAGCGCAATCTCACCCAGTGTCTGCCTCGCCCTGCTGGGCTGAAGTGCAGTGCAGGACGGGGCCATGGCTGAAGGGGGATGCCGATGGGTGCTGCCCGTGCTCCAGCACCTGGGTGCCTGAGCTGGGAAGCTGGTGTCTGCATGGAGCTGCCTCAGGTTAGTGGCAGCTTGGCCCGGTCGGGGCAACACAAGCTCACCCAGTAGCCCCCTTGCCCTGCCAGGCCGAGAGGAGCTAGGAACACTGCTGGGGCCCCAGCTGCCCGTTCCAATTGATCCACATTAGAGCTGATGTGTTAGACTGACTGCTCTGCAAACTTCAGTTGATTTCCATAGGCTTTTACATGCAAGTCAGACAGGATGCCTACACTTCCCATCAAAACTTGAGGGAAACTGACACGTGTCCAAGTCGTGTCAGGCATCACTTGTAGCTTGGCTCTTAGTGAGACCAGCAGGCTAGAATACACAGCTTTTTTTTGTCTCAGCAAGGGCAGTGCGTCAGGCTCCCACTAATTTGGCTCGCTGGGCCAATGCGGAATACTGCCGGCCAGTCACAAAATCTGATGTTACATCCCCTTCTGCCTGAGAGGGTGTTATGCTCTGAGATGATATTATGCAGGCATCCTATGCGTTCTAAAAACAATTCATTAAAGTGTCCCGTGCTCAAAGTGCTATCATTGAAGTTATTAAAGTGCAATTGCTTTTTGGCATCCTATGACACTATTTTTCATGAAGAACTCAATTTGCCTTGCATATAGGTACAATACAGGTACAGTATAATGGTAAATCCAGACACTGTGAAAATCACAGATCGAAAAGACCTATAGTCATAGGTACACGTAGTTGGTTCTGTGACTGGATTCTCTAACGGACGGTCCAGATCCTTGTAAGGTCCGTTTCCAAGCTTCTTTTTCGAAGAGCACAGATGTCAAAATTTCATCATAGTTAATCTTCCATATCCCTCTTCGATTTGTCAGTTACTTCCATTTCCATTATACTGTACCTGTATTGTACCTATATGCAAGGCGAATTGAGTTCTTCATGAAAAATAGTGTCATAGGATGCCAAAAAGCAATTGCACTTTAATAACTTCAATGATAGCACTTTGAGCACGGGACACTTTAATGAATTGTTTTTAGAACGCATAGGATGCCTGCATAATTGAGGTCGAGGGAGGTTGCAATATATGGTGTAGTATTTGGTTGTGTCAAGAGAAACAAAAGAATACATAAATTGTTTATTACATCCCTTATTCTGTATAAATAAATTTGTGAAAACGACATTTAATTAATATATCCTTTATTGTAAACAATTGTGGAGACATCAATACCACACGGGAGATTCTCTGTTGTGACATTTATATTACCGTGTTGCTCATATTTGCTGAGATGATATTATGCACCGTCCTTTGATTTTCACCCACTTACGCCACTGTCTCTGTTAAGAGACAAAAAGATCGCATGAGGTCTCAACAAGTCTAGATCACAAGAATAGGTTACAAGTATAACCGGAGAACAACAACGTACTGATAACTAGTCCTGGAGCACTGTGATAACTGCAGTGACCAGGCTAGTGCTGCAAGGCCAGAGCAATGGAAAAGAAAGTATGTTCTAAAGGTATAGTACTGCCTTTATACAACTGTTCTGTATAGCACTCTATCTTCGGTCCAGGCTGTCTTGCTAGTGGCCTGATCTTGTCCCCAAGCAGCTGTTTTGGTTGATACTTCAATCCAGACCTTTTTGGAGTTGACCCAGGCCGTTTCCACATGACTCCCCGCTGCTCGTAACAACCCGGAATATTGCGAAAAAAACGCAGAAGACCACATTTTCTCACGCGAGATTTGCGCGACATCTCGCGTGAGAAAATGCGATCTTCCGCGGGTTTTTTGCGATATTCCGGGTTGTTATGAGCAGCGGGGAGCCATGTGGAAACAGCCCAGGACAGTTGGGTCTGCTCTGGGACACGTGAAGCCGATTGCTGGGTGCCCCACTGTCTTTTGATGCCATTCCAGACTATTTTGTCTGCTCTTGGATTGCCCCGGATTAAGGAGAAAACTCTGCTGGAACTTTGCCAGACAATCGACCACGACAGAAGCACGAGCATCCTTCTCCCAGCTCAAGGTAAAGCTCCAGCTCAGAGAATGAAATGGTGGGAATGGACTCCAGCACCACAACTCCAATTTGTTTGTGAACTGTAAGGATTAGAATTAGACCAAGGGTTATTTTTATGTAATTTATAATGATGACATTCATCATTCCAGAGATGAACAATGCAATCTTATGCAGCCCAGTCTAAATTCATTGAAATCAATGAGCTTAGACTGGAGTAACTCCTCAGAAGACTGCGCTGCAAATGTAAGCCTCTTACAGTTATGGATCCCAAGTGCCCGCCAGTGGCAGGCAACCTCCTAGCCGTTTGCCTGCTTGCCCACTGGCTACTGGTGATTGGTGGAAGTTTCCAAGCCACCTGGCAATCGCCTGTCACTGGCAAGCACCTGGGCTACAAGTGCTGCATGTGTACTCCTGGCAAAGGAAGCTTGACGACTCACCGGCAGGCTGTGTTGGCGCCGGGTGCAGGACGAAGTGGAGGGGTGGCTAGCCTCGAAGAGGAGGAGTGGCCCCCTCCTCCATGCCAGCCGTGCCATTCCATCGGAGCAGCGGCAGGAGCAGCAAGTTCCCCTCCCACCCTCCACTGTTCATGGAGCGATAGGGGGCGCTGTCACAACTTCATGGGTTTGGCAGTTTTGAGGCACTGGGCTGGATCCCAACAGGGTGAGTGGGCCTTCGGGACTGCTCACCTCGATGGATCTAGACGCAAGGGTCGCCTGGCAGGGCTGGCGACAAGGTGATGTGTGCTGAGGTGTGCCAGTGGGAGGCTGGCGGGAGATGCATCGGTCGGCAGCCTGGCCCTCCGATGCCAACAGGGATCTGTGCCCAGATGCCAGGCCAATGCTCCATCCAGCTGTAATCAATAAAGTTGTGGCCATTTCTAACCCAAAAGGTGCCTGATGTGAGTCATTTAGCCGGAACGCAGTCTGACATAGCACACAGGTGACAAATGCAACATCACTTCCAGAAGTGATGTCATTATGCTGAAGTGGGGGTGTATCCCCCCACTTCGCTTGGGGACGATTATCATAGGGGCAGATTCTTTGAGAAGTGCAGGACCGCTCCCACTGCTGTCGTGATGATGTCACTTCCAGAAGTGATGTCATTATGTCGGTGCTGGGAGTGTGTGCGTGCTTTGCACATGCACGAGGATGACCATCCCACTGAGTAATGGGTCTGTCAGTCCCTGGCAGTCGGGTCCCTCAAGCCCTCCACAGTTAACACGCAGGTGTTTCAGCTGAAGCAGCTTTACTGAGATCCATACAGTACAGGTGTTCACCCGAAGGTGGCAAAGTTGGCAGAAGTGACGATTCAAACAAAGGTCTGGCTATTATAGGAAAGCTTCCCGCCCTCCCGGGCCCGTTGCCATTCTGGCGCGAAACCCAAAGAGGTTGCATGGGAACAAAGCAGTTTAGACTACATGAAGTACAAAGGAAATTTGTCTCTGGGAAAGTTACAATGTTTGCTGCTAGCGGCTCTCCCCAAGGACACATGCTAGAGAAGTGAAAGCACATGTTTTCAACAGATAATGGAGGGGCCCACTGGCTCTTCTGCAATTAATATCAGAAGTTAAGACACTCTCAGATGAGCACACAGAGTTACAGCATGTAATTCAGGCAAACAGAATCATACAGCATTGACCATTATAAAATGCAGAACACAATCATGGCATGAATACTGGTCCCTTCCTTCCACTGGGAGGGTATACGGATCGGACAACCTTACTTACAGTGTTATCCTGCCCCATTAAGTCCATTGGGCTTAGAAGGCTGTAACTCTGCTTAGGGCTGCTCTGTTAATTGTTCACATTGCCATTCTTCATCGGGAGTGCTACGGGTATCCCAACAACCACCCTTAACTTTCCCCCTTATAACTTCACAATGAAAAGAGCTAACGACTTTTTAAAAAGATAACTGAGAATCAGTAGACCGTGGCAATAGATCACTCGAGCTTGATTTAGCAATTTCCATTATTTTAAAGCCTGAAAAAGCCCTCTGGTGTGCAGGGAAATGGCAGCCATGGTGGCTATGGCAAGGAAAATGTCACCAATGTGGATAGGACCTCCAAAAATACACTTATTCCCATCCAGACAGCATCCAAAGGCACTTTGATCACAATCTTTCCAGAAAGATTGTACCAAATTAGGGATGCTACAGTTGACTCTGTAAGCAGGTTCTTCCTGTGCTTGAGTCAATCTCAGAATTTGATCGGTTGTTGTGGATTTTCCGGGTTGTGTATCCGTGGTCTTGGCGTTGTAGTTCCTGACGTTTCGCCAGCAGCTGTGACTGGCATCTTCAGAGGTGTAGCACCAAAAGACAGAGATCTCTTTCTTTTTGTGACACTGTGACACATGACACTGTCACTTTTTGTAACACTGAGAGCCAAACTACAAGTGATGTCTTACACAGGTTGGACACTAGTCGGCTTCCCTCAAGTTTTGATGGGAAATGTAGGCGCCCTGGTGTTACAGCTTGGCTCTCCATTACAGCTGCAAGACCAGGATGCCTACATTTCCCATCAAAACTTGAGGGAAGCCGACTAGTGTCCAACCTGTGTAAGACGTCACTTTTAGTTTGGCTCTGAGAGATCTCTGTCTTTTGGGGCTACACCTCTGAAGATGCCAGTCACAGCTGCTGGCGAAACGTCAGGAACTACAACGCCAAGACCACGGCCCCAAAAATCCACAACAACCATTGTTCTCCGGCCGTGAAAGCCTTTGACAATATATCAGGATTTGATCGTTTACTCATTTGCTTGGCAAACATCTTGAACTACTTGCAAGCCAGTTTGTAGCTGTGCAGTAGCGGAATGAACATGTCTTGGTGCCTTATTATGTGCATGTGAAGTACAGTGCCATTATGCTACCTACGTCCATTGATATTTTGCCTGCTTTTGAGCTGGCGCAGTTATTAATCCCATACATGCATTTAACCAAACAGTTATTTCAAAAATACTTTTAAAATGAGTTTTGCAACTGTTGGTGTGGTAGCCTTCGCAAAAGCGGCAAGAACTGGAGCATGTCATGCACCTTTAAAGGGTTTCATTTTTTAATAATTCAGACTATTAACATGGTGGGGAACTGCTACTCCCATGGTCCTTTGTGAAATCATTCATGTGCAAAACCCCTGCTGAATCACTAATATCAGCTGCTTTGGGTCCCCTTTGGGGAGAAAAGGTGGGGCACAAATGAATGAATGAATGAATTTCAGTGGCTGGAAGCACTCAAAGATCTTTAATTGGGCACATGGAAAGGGAGGATCCACTTTAAAAATAATTCATCATCCAAGACACTCATTATACATTTAAATTTGGATTCAGAGCAAAGAAGTATGTCTATGCAGCAGTACCATTGGCCTGAAAGAGACAACGCACACACACACACACACACACACACACACACACACACACACACACACACACACACACACACACACACACACACACACACACACACGAGAACAGGTTGTGCTTGCATGAGTACATCCTGTGCTCTGCAAGAATTCAACCAGAGAACTCCAACAGGCCATTTGTCGAGATCTTGCTCCAATCATTTATAAATCAGTGGCAATCAGGAGGACATGAACCCAACTTGGAAGTGTTCAAGCATCCCTGTCCCAAGCCAGGTTTGGAAAGGATTGCAGCAAAGCAGGGGGAAACACAGAAGTGGGACGAGTAGAAGATGACGTCATATGGATGCTCCATAGGGTTGCCAGCTCCAACTTGGGAAATTCCTGGAGATCTGGGGGGTGAAACCTGGAGAAAGTGGGGTTTGGGGAGGGAAAAGACCTTGGCACGGCATAATTCCATAGAGTCCACCCCCCCAAAGTAGCCATTTTCTCCAGGTGAACTGATCTCTGTGGCCTGGAGACCAGTTGTAATTCCGGGAGATCTCCAGCCACTACCTGGAGGCTGGCACCCCAATGCTCCGACAGAACTACCGTAAGGAAGCCAAGGAGAACAAAACATTCATGTGGAAACAGCATTATTAAAGACGCCTTGTGGCATCCAAAACAGAAATAGCTTCAAAATGGAAATCACATAAACCACCTACACTCGCAAATTGTAGTATGCACAAATGTACAGGACCTCTACATATTAGAAAAAAATTGCAGAAGGCCTTCTCCAAGCCAACATCTACCCCAGAGCAACTGACTTTACTGAAAAATAGATCCCCTTCTTTGAACATATAAACAAGAATGACATTCAACCCCAAAACCAATCACACCAGATGCTTATCCTATAATTCTTACAAAACTTTGTTCAATGAGACATCATTACAGTAATGGAAGTGCACCAAATCCATTGCCTTTTGCTTCTATTTCTCTGCCCTTTTTACTGCGCTTTTAATCTGATGAATAAAATAAAAAATATAGGGACATAACAATAGGGACATGACAATTGGGACATAATTTAACTTTTCAGCTTCCTAAAAACTCATCAGATACACCGAAGCTCTATGATTTAAGAGAGTTATAAACAACCGGCACAACCCTCGGAATATGATAATTGATAAACATCAAAAGATCCATATAATGTTACACAATTAATGTATTTTGACACAGCTGGTTTTGCTCCTGTATTTGTTTACGATAAAAACAGAATAACAACAACAACAACAACAACATTGGAGAGAGAGAACGTGACATACAGAGTGTTTTTAGGAGGAACTCTAGAATACACAAGACAGAACTACCCCCCCATCCATTGTATACTTTCTTTGCCCACCCTGTTGTTATTTTTGTGTGTGGAGTCAGAGCACCTCTGCAGCTCATGGAAGGTATCAATACATGTTTAATGCTTAACTTACTTAAAATTTTCACATTCCCCTTTTGTCAATACAGTTCAGCTTCACTGTTCTATGGTAGAAGAGAACTTTGCTTCTTCTGCCCCTTATAAAGATATAAACATGTAATAGATGCAGAGGAGTTAGCCGTGTTAGTCTGTAGTAGCAAAATCAAAAAGAGTCCAGTAGCACCTTTAAGACTAACCAACTTTATTGTAGCATAAGCTTTCGAGAATCACAGTTCTCTTTGTCGGATGAACATGTAATGTGCAGTTTTGTCCTTGTTTGGGGTGTATGTCCAATGCAGCATGACCCAAAACTTCCTCTGGTCCTTCTGTTGCAGATTGGCATGAAATATTTATTGGAAACTGCAGCATAAAAGCATCACAGGGTCAAAAGCTGCGCCTGGATTATAAGAGAGCAATAGGGATGGGAAGTCTCAAGGGTTTTTTTTGCTCGTTTGTTCTGATTTTACTGATTCCACAAAGTCCTCCAAGAGGTCTTTTAAAGGCCTTCTCTCTTATTTTCTCAGAACAGTTGCTATTAGTTTAATAAATAATAAATAGAAGCATTCTGTCACCACAGTTTTGCTTGCCTGTTTATCAATAGTAGCATCTGTGTTTGACTAAGATGCTACTTCTTGGGGATTGTTGGCTGTGCTCTGTTCGAAATGGCCCACCCTGGATATACAGAGCTGGCATGCAGCACATTGTGCTGGACTTTTTATATCTGGTGTTCTGAGAGTCTAGTACAGAATTTCCCAAACTTTTGATACCTCTTTTCCTCTTTTGGAGGGGGGAGGGAGGGAGGATAAAATAGCAAAACTTCCAGAATTGGTTGTGGTGTTGGTTGTGGGGTTTAAAGTTTCCATTTGATCCTGCCTCAGGAAATGGGTCATAATTAGACATGGGCATGAACAGAAAAAAAAACAAACGAACATGGTGTTCGTTGTTTGTTGCCATCCATGAACAATGAACAACGAACATTGACGAACATGACCTGTTCACGAACATGTTCATTGTTCGTGGGGCCAGCAGGCTCTCCTCCAGCTATCAAGATCCCTACCACACCACTCCCAGAAACAGGAAATGTAACAATAATAAATAATAGCTTGGCCCTAGAGCCTGGCAGCAGCTCTGGAACCTGAAGGGGTAGATCCCTACTGCACCACTCCCAGAAACCTGACCTGAGCAGGCAGCAGGAAAGGTACCAGTAATAAATAATAGCTTGGCCCAGAGCCTGACAGCAGCCCTGGAACTTGAAGGGGTAGATCCCTATCCCACCACACACAAAGAAAATTCAAGCTCCAATGCACTCTATCATAATGCCAACAGCAACTGTCTCTCCCTCACTGTCTGCAAAACCAGAGCTGGGAGCCCCCCTCCGCCCTGCTCTTTGCTCCCTTGTTGTAACAAATTTGGAGCTCCACATTTGAAAGGAAGACCTGCCTATCAAGCTAAATTGTGTTTAGATTGGGGTTTCCAGGGCAACAGCAGGAGTTCAGACAGAGTTCAGACAATCCCTGCCTAAATTGCCAAGGGAATTGATTGCAGGTGCCAGATTGTCTGGCTTGACAAGCAGCAATGAACAGCAACTAAGGAGGCTTGCAACGTGTTCATTTAGAATGGGGCCTCATGAACAGCTTGTTCGCGAACAGGTGATTGGGCTGTTCGTGGCTTTTTAAAGTTCATATTGCTGTTCGTGCTCATCTCTAGTCATAATCCAGTATTAAGTCATTTTATTCAAAAGGCGGCAGCTGTTTGGAGGAGTGTGTGAGATGCAGAGCTGATCTGTCTAGGTCGATCCAGGAACTGTATGTTGAAAAAGGAATATTCTGGATTAGAGATCAGCATTAGCCATACAGGATGGCATTCTGTTGCAAAACAGAAACAAAAAGGCTAAGAAATCAGGAGCAGCCTAAGATAATTTTCATGGTGACATAGGGTTTCCAGGCCAAGCCTGGCAACCAGATGGAGATGGTGTGGGGACATGGGGGGGGGGTGGCAGTCAGCAACTGCATGAGGTCTGTCCCAGGAACCTCCAGAAGCGACATCATGCTTCTCTAGGAATCACCAGAAACTTGATGGCAAATCCATAGAGTTTCTAGTGATTCCTACAGAGGCACAATAGCACTTTTCTTCAGAAGTGATGCCACACCACATGCCTGATGGCCATTTATAATTTTATTTTCCTCCCACCATTGCTCTGGTAGCGGTGGGGAGGGGAATGAGAGCTGGGGTTGGGGGATCTCCTTCCCCCACAGGAGGACTGACAACCCTAGTGTGAATATATTTTTAAAGTAGTCTGAAATGTGCAACATGGCAAATTAACATTTCCACAGTAATTTGGAGAATAAGTGAACACAATATACTCCTAATGATTCAACAAAACACTGAAACAAACAGCGCAGTTCAGAAGTTTAAGAAAAGCTTGCTGGGGAAAGGTTTCAGGGAAAAGTTTCTCTTCTGTGTGTGAGGGTTCAAAGACAGTAGTGTTGTTAGGAGGAATTCTCTTAATTCCTCTTACTTTCACCCTGAAATCCAACAATCCGTTTCTTTCCTTTTTAAAAAGAATTTGAAACTGTAAATAGGATGCAATTCAACAAAGACAAGTGCACAGTATTACATCTGGGCCACAAAAATGGGAAGCACAAATACTGGATGGGGGATACACTTCTGGGCAGTAGTATATGTGAAAGGGATCTTGGGGTAAGAGTGGACTGTAAACTAAATATGAGCAGTCAGTGTGATGCGGTGGCAAAAAAGGCCAATTCAATCTTGGGTTGTATCAAAGGGGCCATAACGTCAAAATCGCAGGAGGTCATAGCCCCTCTCTATACTGCCTTGGTCAGGCCACACCTGGAGTACTGTGTGTCAGGTCCAGTGTATATCTAAACTGTACTGACTCCATTTTCTAATGCTTTTAGTGTTTGAGTGTTTTCTTCCCAGGTGCACCAGTTCCCAGGCAGCATTCCCACCGGAGGAGACTGTTTAGTCTAACACCGTTCCACCAAGCATTGGCCTTGAAGGAGAGCAGCTTCCCAGGACTGAGAGATGTTGTTTTGAGAACTGTGGGGGGAGGCTGATCCGAATGGGTATTGTTACTCTGTACCTTATGCTTGCTCTTCATTGGTAACAATGATCATGTACCATCCTGATTCTCCTATTCAGGACAGTGGACTATAATGGACCTTTTCTGCAGTAAAGTTTCCTTTTCCAAACAATGGACTTGTGTTTGCTTCTAAAGGGAACCCTGTAGTGAGTGCCTTATTTAGCCACAGTCTGACATTTTGTTACCAATGATGTCTGAGTCGGGCCCAGCGGAATCCAAGGTTGTCCCGGACAGGGATCCTTTGTTTGATCCGTATGCGTCTCCCGACAATCAACCTGTGCAACCTGTGCAAGCCCAAGACTCCCAGGAGCTGGGAGCAGCCGGGAACGGAACCGGAGCCTCCACTTCCACCCCGCCTCTCATCGAACTCAGTACTCGGGACGAGACCGAAGCCGACCTCGGGGCAAGGCCGAAAGCGACTGCTCTCCCCTTGATTTCGGTACCCACCCCGTCGGAGTGGGGAGCCAGACCCCGAGAAACCAGAGAGCGTCGGGCAGGTGGACTCCATCCACGAGTTTCGATGGACGGGCGCCGAAGCCTAGAAACCGTCCCGGAGCTAGACAGCAGCCAACCAAGGCCGAAAGCGACTGCTCTCCCCTTGATTTCGGTACCCACCCCGTCGGAGTGGGGAGCCAGACCCCGAGAAACCAGAGAGCGTCGGGCAGGTGGACTCCATCCACGAGTTTCGATGGACGGGCGCCGAAGCCTAGAAACCATCCCGGAGCTAGACAGCAGCCAACCATGGCGATATTGGAACAGGACGTTCGAGCAGACGGAGGGGGACACGTCTCGCCGCGGCGCCCTGAGTTGGGATTACTCCGAACTTGCTCCGTGGAAAGAGCCAACGGAGGTCCCTGAACAAAGTTGGGAGCAGATACAAGGTCGCACCTATGCGGTAGATACCAGCATCTCGGCCGTGACGGGTATGGCCAAGGGAATTCTAGCCGCGAGATCGCGAGTCGTCCAAGGGGACCCTCCTCCTTGGGGCCCCTTTTCCCCGGTGAGTGCAACGAATGAAGGTTCCATAAGCGAGCAACCGGGGCCAAGTCGAATGCAACAGTTAGAAGCTAAACTGATGGATATGGAAGAAAGTTTGGCTCATGCCATCCATTTAATTTCGGCAATGGGAGCAGGGGAAAGACTGTCTCCTGAAGAGATGGCGATACAGATAGCTACCCTCCAAAGTGTCATCTCCTATCCAGTGGAGGATGTCCAGCAGCGGTCGTCACCTACCGGCGAGGGGGGCACCTACCCTGGCGAATCGGGAGAACAACCCAAGGAACTTCCCGCACAGCAGGAAATTCCACCGAGAAGGGATGACCCGGTTGAGCCACCCGGAGAGACCCCCACCGAACCTCCTAACCAGGGAGGGGATGCGCCGCCAGACGAGACTCCCGTTGAGAGGCCTACGGAAGGGGAAGAAAAGCCAAATGATACACCGGTGATACCCCCTCTTACTTCTACTATAACGGTCCGGCCGGACCAAGCGGGAGCACACGCGGCTCCATCCGAGGAGGGAGCCCCTCGTCAACCGCGAGACACTATCCCCGTCGGGCAACCTACGGGAGACGGTCTAACAGCGCCACGAGGCCAGCCGCTGCTTCCCAGATTAACAACGCCCGGAGGGGCAAGCCCACGCAGACTGAATGCCAAGCAATTGCGATGGGCGGAATTCTTTTCCAAATTCAACTTCACTCTAAATTATCTCCCGGGCAAAACTAACTTTTTGGCGGACGCCCTATCGCGCATGCCCCAACATAAGAGCAAACGGGAGGAGACTGTCGACACTGTCTTCTCGCCTACGCAACTTGGGGGCGTGGTGACTACTCGCAGTCGTGCCAAGCAGCCCCTCCCGGCCAACCAAGAGTGGAAATCGAAACTTAAAACTGAAGTGGAGAAGGAGGGGGATAGAGCTCCGAGAAACAAACTGACCCAATCCCCACACGGGGATTGGCTAGCTGGGAGCAAGTTTTATGTCCCGGACAGCCTCAGGCTGGAGGTCTTGCAGCGCTGTCATGATGCTCCCACTGCTGGACATTATGGGTATCTGAAAACTTTGCACCTAATCCAAAGACAATTCTGGTGGCCGGGCATGCGCAAAGACATTTCCCAATACGTTAGTTCCTGTCCTGTTTGCCTCAGCGCCAAAACCAGGAAAGGGAAGCCTCCGGGTCTCCTGCAACCATTGGAAACGCCAAACAGACCCTGGGAAGTAATATCCATGGACTTTATCACTGATCTACCTATCTCAAAAGGACATAATTGTATTTTAGTTGTGGTAGATCTGTTCTCCAAACAAGCTCATTTTATCCCCTGTACTGCTATACCCTCCGCTTGAAAACTAGCGGATTTGTTTCTAAAACACATCGTAAAATTACATTCTTTTCCGTCCAAGGTGATTTCGGATCGCGGCGGACAGTTCGTTGCCAACTTCTGGCGGGAGCTTTTGAAAATGTTGAATATTGAACAAGGCATCAGTTCAAGCCACCACCCACAAACCGACGGGCAATCCGAAAAAACAAATCAAATATTAGAACAGTTCCTTCGTTGCTACATCAATTTTCAACAAGATAATTGGGTGGACCTTCTCCCTCTGGCCGAGTTCTCATATAACAACAGTGTACACGCTTCAACGGGGGAGGCCCCCTTCAAAATTGTCTACGGAACCCACTTCAACCCCTTCCCGTTGGACGCACCCCCTCTCCATTCCTCTAAATTGCCAGATGTATCTTCGTGGTGGGGGGAGGCGGCGCAGCAATGGACTCTTATTAAGAAACACCTTGAAAAAGCCAAATTGGATTACAAAAAATACGCAGACCGCCATCGTGTGGCCGAATGGGAATTACAACCCGGGGATCATGTGTATATTTCCACAAAAAATCTGAAACTAGCTCAGACAAGCCGCAAACTCGCTCTGAAGTTCCTAGGACCTTTTCCTGTGCGCAAGATAATAAATAAAGTGACTGTTGCTGTAACTTTACCCAAGAACCTGCGCCATGTGCATGATACGTTCCATGCCAGTCTTCTAAAGAGAGCTCCCACCGACAACAAATGGCACGTCAAAGCTCCACCCATTCCAACTTTAATTGACGACCAAATACACTATGAGGTACAACAAATCTTGGACTCTAAACTCAAACGAAATCAGCTTTTTTACCTCATTCGATGGAAGGACTTTGATTCTGGTTACGATGAATGGGTGAACTCTGCACATGTTCATGCTCCTAGATTAACCAAAGCTTTTCATACTCGCTACCCATATAAACCAGGGGGGGATCTGTTTTAAGGGGGGCAGAATGTCAGGTCCAGTGTATATCTAAACTGTACTGACTCCATTTTCTAATGCTTTTAGTGTTTGAGTGTTTTCTTCCCAGGTGCACCAGTTCCCAGGCAGCATTCCCACCGGAGGAGACTGTTTAGTCTAACACCGTTCCACCAAGCATTGGCCTTGAAGGAGAGCAGCTTCCCAGGACTGAGAGATGTTGTTTTGAGAACTGTGGGGGGAGGCTGATCCGAATGGGTATTGTTACTCTGTACCTTATGCTTGCTCTTCATTGGTAACAATGATCATGTACCATCCTGATTCTCCTATTCAGGACAGTGGGCTATAATGGACCTTTTCTGCAGTAAAGTTTCCTTTTCCAAACAATGGACTTGTGTTTGCTTCTAAAGGGAACCCTGTAGTGAGTGCCTTATTTAGCCACAGTCTGACACTGTGTGCAGTTCTGGAGGCCTCACTTCAAAAAGGATGTGGACAAAATCGAGAGGGTGCAGAGGAGAGCAACAAGGATGATCAAGGGTCTGGAGACTGAGCCCTACGAGGAAAGGCTGAGGGCCTTGGGAATGTTTAGTTTGGAGGAGATTGAGAGGGGACATGATTACTCTCTTTAAATATTTGAAAGGCTGTCATTTGGAGGAGGGCAAGGAGCTGTTCCAGTTGGCAGCAGAGGGTAGGACCCGAAGCAATGGGCTTAAATTACATGCACAAAGGTACCAGCTGGATATTAGGAAGAACTTTTTCACGGTCAGAGTAGTGCAAAAGTGGAATCAGCTGCCTAGGGAGGTGGTGAGCTCCCCCTCACTGGCAGTTTTCAAGAAGAGGCTGGATGATGTCAGAGATGGTTTAGGCTCATCCTGCACTGGGCAGGGGGTTGGACTAGATGGTCTGTATGGCCCCTTCCAACTCTGTGATTCTATGATTCTAAGTCTTGTTTCAGTCAATTCCATTTTGATCAAAAGAGAATATGGAAGAGAGGAGGGGCAGAAGGGAGATTCTACAAAATTTCAGAATATCATTCTGCTGATGCTCAGAGGTAGACAATGTCTTCCCAAACCTTCCTACCCTCCTGCTTCAACACCACAGCATGGTGTGCAACTTCAAAACCCTCTTGCAAGGTCTGAAATGACCAAAGGGTGTGTAGGGATGTAAAAGAAAACCTGCAAGGAGAAATAAAAGAGAAATTCTTCCTTGGAAAGAGAAAAAGCGAATAAGAGGAATCAACGGAAAAAGAAATTCCACTCTTCATAACCATGGTAAAAGTAAGCCCGTGGGGTCCTGCGACTACATGGAATTCAGAACCTGTGCTCTTTGGCCTGAATTTCCTCAACGATGTTCAACACAAAATAATTTTGTACAGGAGAGATTTCTTTTTGGGTCTGCCTGCAAAGTCTTTGCAGCAGTTTGTGTGTGTGTCTGTGTGTGTGTGAGAGAGAGAGCAAGCTGCTGGTGGTGGTTGTGAATCTTATACTGTGAACAGTTTGGTTTGAAATACGCACCCTAACCCCTTCCTAAATCAAGAGATTTTTCCTTTGTGCTTTTGCAGGAAGAAAATAATCCCTGCAGTGCCCCCTGCTGGTGAGTGGCAGCTCACTCTTTCAGCCACGTCTGTGATTGACTGAACCAAACACATCGCTGACATAGAGCCAAGGGTGAAGCTGAAAACTGCCAGTTCATTTTAAATCACATCATTACAATAACAGAAGTATATATCAATTTAAAACCACCGTTCACTGCTTCCTCTTTATTTTTTCGACGTGTGATGCTTTGCTGTGGCTGAGCAGAGTTGGGGGGAAATATGTGCATTCCAAGAAAAAGAGAGAGAGAGGGGGAGAGATTCGTTTTTAAATCTTGAGTATATATTTGTGTGCCATCTCCGTCTCAGATCAGAACTCGCCTTTTCCTTGGCACCTTGGGGGAATGTGGGGCTTGCTAAAAGCCTTGCAGCGCTTGTGCAAATGTGCCTGAGCATGCTGTGAGATTTTATTGTCAGCGCGAAACCTAGACAGACGTGCTTTTTATATCCAACCATTTGAATAACGCACTTTGGATCTTATGTTGTCGGAGGCACTGCACAAGATTTGTTTTCAGAACGCTGTGTACTGCATGTGTGGTATACAGAGCATGACTCTGTGTGAGTGTGCACACACACACGCAAATTCTCGTATAATTTTTTGTATGCTTTTCACATGAGTGTGATAAATACCGGCCATGGATTATTTATCTATTTACTTTATTTAAAGTCTGCCTTTCTCACTGAGACTCAAGGCGGATTGTGAAGTGTAAATTGCGGAGTGTGAATTGATGCATTCAATAGGGTGAGACGGCTAATAAGCTGTATACTAGTAGCAGGATAACAAAACTTTGAGACAACATGAAAAGCAAAAGATATTCGACAGGCTATGAATTAACCAGTACAGGAGTCTCCAAGCCTTGCTGGACCTATGGGAACTATTGGAGTTTTGAGAGCTGGGCCGTTTCAACACAGCTTACCTTATTCTGCAAAATAGCGAAATCTTGTGCGAAGACGCTGTTATCGCGTCTTCTCGCACGATAGCAGCGTGGTCTCACGCGATTTCACGCGAGATCTTGCTATTTTGCAGAATCAGGTAAGCTGTGTGGAAACAGCCCAGGTAGTGGATGTGCAAAATGGTTACCATGGGCAGAGCGCACAGCAAACCGTAAAATGACTGTTGCAATCGTAGCTTGGAAAATGGGTTCATCTATAAAATGGATTTATCCATAAAATGGCTGCTGTGTGGACCAGCTCCAATCACAAAATGCCGGGAGGTTCCAAGCGAAGCATCCTCCTCCAATCAAGGCAGGTGTTTTTGATGGGTACCTCTTGCTAAAGTTGCCAACAGGCCTGTAGGCAAAATGCCCTGCCCATCTGATAGAAGATTCATATGTGGAAAAGGGGGGCTGAAACTTTTCGTGACATCACCTGATCACTGCTGCAGATCCAGTTGACATTCAAGGGACAACTGGAAGAGCCAGTGTTATCCATAGGGCTACCATAACAACAACAACATTCGATTTATATACTGCCCTTCAGGACAACTTAACATTCACTCAGAGTGGTTTACAAAGTATGTTATTATTATCCCCACAACAATCACCCTGTGAGGTGGGTGGGTTGAGAGAGCTCTGAAAGAGCTGTGACTGACCCAAGGTCACTCAGCTGGCTTCAAGAGGAGGAGTGGGGAATCAAACCCGGTTCTCCAGCTTCGAGTCCCGCTACACCAAACTGGCTCTCCAGTTTGCATGGAGAAAAATTTCCTGCCTATGTAATAGAGATTTACTGTGTGGAAATGGGTAGCTGAAGCTTTTCATGTCCCAGAGGTCAATCACATCACTGGATAAATAAGCCTCTGTTAAAGGGATTTTTTTCCTCCAGGCAGTTGGCAACCCTGCCCACTCTTTGCAGGCATAGCCCCCCTTCCAAGGTCTTCTGAAGTACTTCCTCCTCCAGTGAACTGGAGGAAAGTCAGGGCTGGCTCTGTGTGAGGATCTTCCCTCACTGGCGGCCTCTCCTGACGGCCTGCCATCCTACCAGCTCTCCAGGCAGGTGTCCTCCGGCCTCAGATGGGCAGGGAAGGGGGTTGCACCACCTTGTTCCTTCTCCTGCCCTGGGAGTAGCAGCACGCTCCAGCTGTCTCTCCCTGCAAAATCCTCCTGGGCCTTCACAGGAACCTGAATTTAAAGGCCTCCCTTGGCCCCACCTCCCTGGCTCTGCCCCCAATCACCACCCAGGTCGAATCCACATTCACCCATTACCCGCATGTTTATCGAATATCTTCCGTTTGCCTCCAATCTGCGATTTTTTCCTCTTCGTTCACATTCCTGCTTCCAATCCGTCTTTCTCGCGCATCCCTCCGGTCACACCGCCTGCTTTTTTGGGCGGGACCTTTTTCCCCCGCCCATTTTTTTTATTTTTTGAGCACACTTTTCCGTTATTTCGATCTTGCCTTATAAAGAAACATCATTGAAGATAATGATGCCTCTCTTTCCCCCACTGACAGCACTGATGGCTCTCTCCCGTTTCTTTTTTGGAAATTGGGAAGCATGTGGGAAGCTTTCGTGGGCGTTTCCTATGCAGGACAGTTCAGTGCCTGAATTTTACTGAAGTTTCACTTCATTGGAGTGTCATTATTTTGATATTTCATAATTTCGATATTACATTAATATAAAATTAAAAAAATAAAAAACAGTTAAAAAGGAAGTTTCGCGAGTCCGTTCTGAGGATGGATTCACCCCAAAATGATTTTTCAAACTACCAGATTTGATTCAGAAACAGCATAATCAATAAATCCAATGCTATGAAGTCAAAAACAGTCTTTTGCAGACTACGGAGCACTTGCAAGTTGAATCAGCCAATAGGAACTCTCGGAACGGCCGGAGAGACAGGAAGGGGGGTGGTTTTTAAAAAAACCGTGTAAATTGCGCATTGGCCCGTTCACGGCCACCGTGAAACTCCCGTTGAAAACCTGTGACCACATATTCGGGAGAAATGCGAATGAAATGCATCTGTTTAATGAGGTAATGTGACCGGCACTCGGGATTGCGTGGGGAATGCGGGGAACATGCAACTTAGAATGAGTAATGTGGATTCAACCCCAGTCTCCCTGACTGGCCCTGCTCCCAGCCTATCTGATAGGAGGGCTGGGTAGACTCTGCAGGCCCCACCCACTCCATCCCCGCCTAGGGTGTGGCATTTGGTCTGCCCTCTGCCTGGCTCGCCCCTGCTGCTTCTGAACCCTCCCCAGTGGCTCCCTTGGCATCTTGGGGCCTGGGCCTGCCCGGCTTGTGCTGATGGCAACCTCCTGTGAGCCTGGATGAAGTGGAACCACCTGGGCAACTGCAGGAGACAGGTGAGTCTGCTGAGTGGCTGTAGGCTGTTCCCCAGAGTGGTGCCTGGGCATCAGCTGCAACTGGCCTAAGGGTGAGAGAGGCCTGGAAGGGCTCCTGTAACTGAGGTACAGCCAGAGGCTGTGCTGCAGGGCCTGAAGGGGGTGCCTGCTGCTGCAGGGCAGGTCGGGGTGGGGTGGGGCGGGGCAGGGCGGACAAAAGGCCGGCGTCGCCGGACACTCTGCTTTGGGAAGTGGACACCATAGCAGGTACTGTGTGCACCACATTGGGGATCTTGGGACTTCTGGCTCCCTAGATCAATGAATGATAAATCCACTTTCCCAGTTACAATTTCAGATATTCAGAACAGTGATTGTGATGTGAGACTAGAAGCTCAGGTTGTTGAGCGACTACAGATGAGGACCTGGGTGAGACACAATCATGTTTGTATCCTGCCTGTTCTTCAAAGAGCTAAGGGTGGCATATTGGTCTCTGGTCTCCCACATGTTACAACAACCCTGTGAGGATACAAATGTGTGACTTTCAAAGCAGTTCGCTGAGTTTTACAGCTGAAGGGGGATTTGAAACTGGGTTCCTCCATCTTGTTTCTACCCACTGGTCCCTATTGCCTCTCCTGGAGGTAAAGATATGTCAGAATCTCAGTTGGAAGGGCGGGGAAGAAGCAACCTAACTCACTCTGTACAAGCCACACATGGAAGTGTCCGGGTGCTCTGGCATCTTTTAACCCTCCCATGGAAAACTGTGGGTCTGGCCAGCTCTGGAGGATTTCTGTCTGCTTATCTTCCAGCTCTCCCAGGGATACCATCTCTCACACATTCCTCATAGCCTCTCCTTTGCCGCCCCTACTATATTGGTTTCCTTGATGACTAGCAGTGCACTGACCTGCTAAATTGATTTATTTATGAAAATTAAGTTGCTTTTTCCAAATTCATACTCATATAAATAAGTTTGTTTGTTCCATTTGATTATCTATGAAATATTACACTTTGCAATGGCCCTTATTGCCTGAGCTGGATAGCACAGGCAAGAATGATCTCGTCAGATCTCAGAAGCTAAGCAGGGCTGGCCTTGGTTAGTAATTGGATGGGAGACTTCCAAGGAAGACCAGGGTGACTACACAGGGGCAGGCAATGGCAAAACCACTTCTGTTGGTTTCTTGCCTTGAAAACCCTATGGGGGTCACTGTAAGTTGGCTGCAATTTGATTTAACAGCAAAAAGAGAGAGACCAGCAGCAGAGTTCCATCAGTTCAAACCCACAGATTTCCATGCACTTAGTCTGGAGTTACCCTGCGTAAGACTGCTGTGCCTCTTTAATCCGAAGCCTTGCAGGTTTCGTGGTGCAGCACCCCAGCCTCAATATCATCTGATAAACGGAAAGTTCTTGGGATGGGAAATGTAGGGGTTTGTGTTGGAAAAGGACTCCCTTTCTCCAGTGATATACACATTTGAATGCAGGGCTTTTTTTCTGGGAAAAGAGGTGGTGGAACTCAGTGAGTTGCCAGCACAGGGGGCAACTCCTGGCAGGAGGTGGTGCCCCTGGTACCACATTCATGCGTGCAAAGTGTGTGTACACTACCAGGACTGCACAATGATATCACTTTGGGTCAGCTGGAACAAGGGGGGAGTTTTTTAAAGTTTAAATCACCCTCGGCAGAAATGGTCACATGGCCAGTGGCCCCGCCCCCTGATTTCCAGACAGAGGGGAGTTTAGATTGCCCTCCATGCCGCACAACGCGGAGGGCAATCTCAACTCCCCTCTGTCTGGAGATCAGGGGGCGGGGCCACCGGCCATGTGACCATTTTCAAGAGGTGCCAGAACTCCGTTCCACTGCATTCCAGCTGAAAAAAAGCCCTGTTTGAATGTATTAATATGACATCAACCTTTTAAAAAATGAAATTTGCTTTTCAAAAATTCTTTGTTTTTTAATGGCAGAAGATTGGCAAAAGGGAAGGGGGGGAGAGAGTTGGGAATGGAGTACTTCCCCCCTCCCCCCCAGAAGAAAGGTGTTGTGTTCTCAGACTCATATCTGAAAATCTTGCTTGGGCCCAGAGGCAACCAGCTCCTGAATTATTAAGCGTGTGAGGAGGCAGGAGATTGCAGTTGTTCATTGGTGAGGGCAAGACGTGTTCTGTACATGCTCAGAGAGTTTTCTTCAATGACTGTGTCCTCGTATTGAAAATAGACTCCTGGACTAAGCCTTGGTGAGATGAGACAGCATGGTGTAGTGGTTAGAGTGTAAGACTAGGATCTGAGAGACCCAGGTGCGAATCACCACTCTGCCATGGAAGCTGGTTCATTGATCTTAGGCCAATCCCATTCTCTCAGGAGGAGAGGAGAATTGATGTATACCACTTTGGGTTCCCATCGGGGACAAAGGCAGGGTATACATGAACGAACCAACAAACGAATGAACGAACTAACTAACACTTTGCACAAATTAAGCAGTTAATTCCAGAGGGCCAGCCATGTTAGTCCGTCGTAACTGAACCAAAAAGGAGTCTTAAAGACTAACAGATTTAGTGTAGCCTCATCATGTCTACAGGCGATTTCATCAGATGCATGAAGTGAATTCTCAGTCAGCAGATAAAGGTACACACCTAGAAACAGGAAAAAATTGTGAACAGTGAGGTTAAACATCCAAGAAATGCAAGCGGTGACATTTCTATGCAGAACTCAGAAGGACAAGATAAGCGTGGTGACTGTTCATACCAGCCAAGTTTTTTAAAGCCGTGGTTAATACAATGCAATCTATTGTTAAATTCTAACTTGGTGATTATTTATTCAGCACCTATTTATGTTGCAATTAATGTTTGAGGAGCTATAAAACTCCTTTTTGTTTACAAGGAAGGAGAGTATTTGTAATTCATTTTCCAGAATGGAAAAGGTTTAGTGTCTGATGGCTGTTTTGTGTTAAATTCCTTGTACCTTTATGTGGGTGCTTTTCATAAAGGAACGGAATTTTGGAATTGTGTAACATTCTGTGAAGCTTTGATTGAAGTGTGCACTGTTAGGGATTTCTTGCGGTAGCTCTCAAGTTGTTACATTAGGATTGCCAGGTCCCTATACCCTCCTGGTGTGTGTGTAGGGGTAGGGAGGGACATACGGTACTCACTACCATGGAAATCTTCACGTCCGCACTTGCAAGTGCTCCTCCTGACATCGACACAATGATGTAAGTTCTGAAAGTGATGTTAGCACGCTTTGTGTGGGAATGTTCCTGCACTTGGATTGGCTCGTTTGGGGCCAAAATTGCCCCCTGTGAAGCTTGACAGCACTCCCATGCAAAGCATGATGACGTCACTTCAGGAAGTGATGTCATCATGCTCCGGTGGGAGCAGGCCTGCCGCACGCTAGTCTGGGTTGCCTGCCGGTGGAGGGTGATCGCCAGGTGGTTGCCACCTCCCACTGATTGCTAGCGATTGTTGGGCAAAACACTGGGAGTTTGCCCACCACTGGGGGGCACCTGGGAGCCCTATGCTATGTTCTTTTTGTTTTCAGCTTCGATTGAGAACCCATAAACTGCAAATGTGCCTGATGAGGTGGCTAAATTGGTTTCCCAGCTGATGTAAAGCAGATAAAGGACAATGTCGGTCCAAGGCAATCCAGGTGGTGCTCTTTCCTGCCTCCGGGCCCATGCATTAACCTGAGATGTTTCTCCTGGAGAAGTTCCATGGAAATGGCTCCGCAAAAACACAAGAGGGCTCCCGTTTGTGTCTGCTTTCCATTCTGCCAACTTAAACAGAACCCAGAACCCAATACAGGCTGCTTGTGGTTAAGAACTCACTAGAGGAAAAAAAAATGGCCTGTAATCAAAGAGCTCGCGATGAGACTGATCAGTGCAAATGCATTGATAGGTCCTTTGGAACATTTGTCTACCAGATATTGCCTGGACTGCCGAGGATGCTTGGGGCCGAAAGTGGGGCTGCAGAAATTAGCTGGCCATGTGACCATTTTCACCAAGAGCTATTTAAACTTTAAAAAACTCCTCCCTTGTTCCAGCTGACCCAAAGTGACGTCATTGTGCGTTCCTGAGTTCCATCACTGAGTTCCACCACCTCTTTTCCCAGAAAAAAGTCCTGATTGTACCTAATTACAATATGATTGGTTCACAGTTATGTTGTATTTGGAAACCTTAGTATGCATGTCACCTTTTTAGTGCAAAGTCAGCTCATGTTACATTTGCACATGTGTGATCCTACAGAATAAGCCATTGACTGAATATGTTACTTTTCAATCATTCCTTTCTGCCTGAATGTATCTGGCAAACGCGCAATGCAAGCCTGTACCGTTATCTTGCCTTCAGTACTCAATGCAACTAAACACAGCTTCGCAAAATAAATAAGCAATTGTGAATTGCTTACAGCAGACACATGAGAAATCACTGCTTGTATTAGGTACATTTGCATTCATTTAATTGTTAATAAGTAAGCTGGGCCATGATACCAGTATTTTGCCAGTACCAGGTGGCTGGCCTTTCCCTCCCATTCACTGCCATTCTCTGCTATTTCTTTTCCATTTCTTAGCTGTGCCTGAGTCCTGCCTCCTTTAAACACAGGAAACTGTCATTTTCTATGTCAGACCCTTAATCCATCACGAACAACAAGGAAGAATCACAGAATCATAGAATCATATGGAAGGGGCCATACAGTTGGAAGGGGCCATACAGACCATCTAGTCCAACCCCCTGCCCAGTGCAGGATCAGCCTAAAGCATCTCTGACAAGTATTCATCAAGCCTCTTCTTGAAAACTGCCAGTGAAGGGGAGCTCACCACCTCCCTAGGCAGCTGATTCCACTTTTGCACTACTCTGACCGTGAAAAAGTTTTCCCTAATATCCAGCCGGTACCTTTGTGCATGTAATTTCAGCCCATTGCTTCGCGTCCTACCCTCTGCTGCCAACTGAAACAGCTCTTTGCCCTCCTCCAAATGACAGCCTTTAAAATATTTAAAGAGAGCAATCATGTCCCCCCTCAACCTCCTCTTCTCCAAACTAAACATTCCCAAGGCCCTCAGCCTTTCCTCGCAGGGCTCAGTCTCCAGACCCCTGATCATCCTCGTCGCTCTCCTCTGCACCCTCTCAATTTTGTCCACATCCTTTTTGAAGTGAGGCCTCCAGGGCCGTCGTCACACGGGCATCTCTTCCGTTAAATTTACAGCATATAGCGTCCTACCTGTTATCGGCACAGTAACGTTTCTTTGGGTCACCTAACGGCTCTTCGTGCCACCAGCTGTCCACACCGGAGCACTCTGTTCTGTTCTCTCTAACCGCGCAGAAGCAGCTCCTCCACCCTTTTTTTATTATTCTAGCATTTAATTCCGCTATAACGGAATAACAGCATATAAACATTCCATTAGAGGAAAACATGATGACCTTTTTGTTTTTCCAACTTTGAAATTATATAAATAGCCCCTTGCCCGCAGAAAACTCCCTGTCTGACGTGATCCCCATCGCTGAAGACTCTGCCATGGCGATAGAGTCATTTTTACTTCAGCAGAAAGTTTGCATTGTGTTATGTCGTTATGGTGTTATAAGGACATAATAAAATAAAAAAGGGCAGTCGCAGGAAGAAATGGATTCTGGGATTGAAGGGAGGGCATAGGGTGTTGCGAGGTGAAATACATCGATGTGAGACATTCACACTGAGGCACAAAATAGTGCGACTATCAAGCACAAAGCAGAAGAGAGAAAATCACTACAGTGTTGCAATAAGGTGGGTGTTTGCCGGGAAATAGCGCCATTTTAGCGCTAAATAAAAGCCCGTGTGACGACGGCCCAGAACTGCACACAATACTCTAGGTGTGGCCTGACCAAGGCAGTATAGAGAGGGGCTATGACCTCCTGTGATTTCGATGCTATGGCCCCTTTGATACAACCCAGGATTGAATGAGCCTTTTTTGCCACCGCATCACACTGACTGCTCATATTCAGTTTACAGTCCACTCTTACCCCAAGATCCCTTTCACATATACTACTGCCCAGAAGTGTATCCCCCATCCAGTATTTGTGCTTCCCATTTTTGTGGCCCGGATGTAATACTGTGCACTTGTCTTTGTTGAAAAAAGGGGTGTGGAGGAAAGTCCCCACCAACTCAACCCAAACGAGCAGGGGAACAAAATCGAGGGGTAAATAACAACCTAAAAATATAATTGAGATGTTTTAGCAAGTTTTAGCATATACATGTAGCTTGCCATCCAGGCTTTATGTTTTAAACTTGTTTTTCATCTACATTTGTGCACATTTATAATAAATATTTTCGAATATATTTTTAGGTTGTTACTTAACCCCTCTATTTTGTTCCCCTTAATCCATCATGGCCAGTTTTGTCTACTCTGACTGGCAGCAACTCTCCAGTATCTCAGGAAGAACTTTTTCACATTACTTCCTGCCTAATCCTTTTAGCTGGAGGCGGGGGGCGGGGGCTGAACTTGGGGCCTTGGGCATGCAAAGCAGATCTCTTCCACTGAGCCACGGACTCTCCCTTTGCCTTGCTGGTGAGCAAGCCTTTACTCCCAAGCAGGGCTTTTTTTCTGGGAAAAGAGGTGGTGGAACTCAGTGGGTTGTGGGCAATCTGTACTGTCTGGAGATCAGGGGGCGGGGCCACCAGCCACGTGACCATTTTCAAGAGGTTCCCCCGCGTTCCCCCTGAAAAAAAGCCCTGCTCCCAAGCCATCCTTTACCTACAAGCAAGTCAGCGATTGCAAGGAAGCTTTCTTCCAACTCCCTTGTGACGGATACAGCTGTGTTTGGGTTCACATCAGGAATGCAGCTCCTTCCTCTGTCCCTTCTTCAGTTCTCTTCTCCTCCCCTCCTTGCCTCTGAGTGTGGTGTAGTGTGACACCAACCCAGATGTCATTATGCCTGAGCATTCCAACAGCTGTCAGTCCAGGGGAAAGGAACAATAACTCTCATTCAGATCCCAGGAAATATTTGGTATTGTTGTCAAGTCACTTTTACGATGGCATTTTGGGTCTGCAGAGACAGCCACAACTGAGAAGGAAATCCGAACTGCATTTTTAAAACCAGACCAGCCAGCTTCCCCTCCCCCCTCCATCTGTTCTCTGTTAAGAGACAGTTTTTAAACGAAGGGTGAATGTTTTGATACCATCCAGCCCTACAAATAAAAAGCATTTCTGCATACCTCCCTTCGCAATAACCCTGTGAGGTAGGTTACAAGAGAAAGACTGGCCCACAGTGTGCTTTATGGCTCAAACAGGGTTTTTAATCCACTCCAAATCCAACATTTGAATTGCTATACTGCATATTGCCAGGGTGCAGGGCTTTCCCCCCCCAGCTGGAACGTGGTGGAATGGAGCCACTCTTTCCTGATTGGGCCAGGCTTTCAAGGTCATTTGCATATGCAGCCTGATTGATCCTCACCCCCCACATTCTAAACAGTCTGCAGTTGCTATTGGGAGTCATTGCATGTGTCCTGAGGTCAAATGCACCTCCTAGTCTCCCCATCAAAGTCCACTAGGTTTGCCAATCTCCATGTGGGGCCTGGCTTTCCTGTGGGGCTCCTGCCTGCTTGTACCCCCCCCTCTGATTGGTCAGCTGTGGAACTCTGTGTTCTGAGGTAAAAATCAGGTCAAGGAAACTGCAGACAGTTGAAGAAAGGCAGTAACTGGATTTAAAGTAGTTAAATACTATAGTGAAGCACAGGTATCAAGCTAGTTACATATAAATCTGTCTGCTGTTGGCTTGTCACGGGGTTTTACCCGTGCAGCGTGATTGCTGAATGAGACTTCAAGGACGTTCAAAGCCTTTATTATTACAAAATAATTATTCAGTATTCTTGATATCAACTCAGTCAACGGAAAATCATACCATCCGTTATAACTAAACCATTAAAAGAGAGCAATTACATCAGTCTAAAGATATGAAGGTCACAGGCAAGGAGCCCCTTTGAAGAAAAAGCTCTTGAATTCAGCCTGTCATGTTGATAGGCTTTCAGAACCTTCTCTTAATAACAGCTATCTATCCCGTTTCAAAGACTCAAATTCTTGGCTAACTTACTACCTTATTACTTCATACACCAAACTAGGTTATCCATATTTGAAACCTATAATGATAATTAGTTTATTCTTGTCTTAACGGCCTATGTAGAGTGATTACAAGTTTCTCATACATCTGAATATCTTTTTACCCTTCACCAGTGCACCTACCCTGGAATAATCTTGCCAGCTTCTATGAAGTGAGGCATTCCTCCAGTTCTCAGATACTCCCTGCACCTGGGCCTTGGTACATTGTGTATGTTGATATGAGTTACATGGCTCTTCTAATCGACACATGGCACTATAACTGTGTGACTTTATTATTTTCTGCCCCTCTCTAAGGTTGTTAGATTCTAGGCTTCTAGACTTCCTTTCTGGTCTGTCTAGTTATGGGACTGGGCTAGCCCTGTTTCTGTCTGCAAAGATATCTTGAATGACATTCTTGGTCATATCCAGCAACTGTTTTCACCTACCTGAGAAACATCAAACCATTCAAGAGCACTGATGCAAAGTTGTGCAGGTCCAAACATTGCCCTTTTTGCAATCAGAGGCCCAACCAAATAACTGGCCTTTAATTTTTTTTTCTCAAGGAGAAGCTCTGATAAGTACCCCCAGGGGCATTATGGGTGCAGCCCAGATCTTTTCCGTGGAAGTCCTTACTAGGTATGCTGCAGATTCAGCACTGAACTTGCCTCGTTTAACCATGATGATCAGACGTGAGCCAAGCGCTAGGCCTGTTTGATTCTGCACCAAATGACTCGACCACTTGTTGAACAGGTTTGCATTAATTTTTTTTTCCAAAATTTCACTTGCACAAAAACACTGCTGACCCAAGCAGATGTACCTGAAAGACTTCCCAGGGAGTGAAATTAAAACCAACAATGAAAACCTTTAACAAGAATTCATATATAAAGAATGTTCTAATCAATAGTTTGATACAAAAATATTTATATAAGGATTAACCAATCACCTATCATACTCAATATACATAACAACAGTGAATTTAGCATCCGACCGTGATGCTAGCAGATGTCTTACAGAGTAACATGGTGGCAGTCGCTAGCAGATGTCTAACATGGTGGCAGTCTCTAAGTCAAAAAGAGGTATCAAAAGTTTGGGAAATTCTGTACTAGACTCTCAGAACACCAGATATAAAAAGTCCAGCACAATGTGCTGCATGCCAGCTCTGTATATCCGGGGCAGGCCATTTCGGGAAGCTGAATGGATTTACAAACTGGGGTCTTTACATCTCAATGGTCTAAACTCGGAATTGAATTTGTCTTGTTATGTATAACTCTCTAGCCAGTTTATGTATTCCTGTATAATTTTGAGCCACTGTGAGTTATCTGCACCTTTTGGAGTAACTTCACTTTAAACGTTTAACGGCTGCATTGTGTTTAAGAATCCAGGAGGGAGGGGTTGTTACCTCGACCGTAGCAGAGTGCGTTGAATTGTATGCACGTGAGAGATTATATTGATTTGTGGGTGAGTTTATGTTCTTTGTTATGGACTATATTTATTAATTTAAGAACTTGTATACATTAGGAAACTAATGCTGCTGTAAAAAAAATTCTTTTATTCATAGAAAATTGTTATTTTGGTGGATTTCAAACCGGCCCCTGAGGAAGTGGACGTTACACGAAATAAGCCATCTTTGCCGGCCGCTTGTAGGGCAGTGGGACCCTTCGGGGTCCTTGTTACACCTTTGTGGTTCCACCTATTACAAAGAGAAAAAGCACTTTCAGGTGAGAAATCAGTTCTTATTCACCAGTGGGGAGGAGGACGACGTTTCCTTGCAGTTACTGTTTCCTTCTATGCTTTTGGAAGAGATCAACTTCAGAAGAGAATCACTGTGGATTTGGCATTGTCTCCAGTTTTGAAGACTTACATTCATGTCAATTCTTTTTGACTTAGAGACTGGCACCATGTTACTCTGCGAGACATATGCTAGCATCACGGCCGGATGTTAAATTCACTGTTGATATGTATATTGAGTATGATAGGTGATTGGCCAGTTTGGTGTAGTGGTTAAGAGCGCAGGACTCTAATCTGGAGAGCCGGGTTTGATTCCCCACTCCTCCGCTTGAAGCCAGCTGGGTGACCTTGGGCTAGTCACCGTTCTCTGGAGCTCTCTCAGCCCCACCCACCTCACAGGGTGTTTTGTTGTGGGGATAATAATGACATACTTTGTAAACCGCTCTGACTGGGCATTCAGTTATCCTGAAGGGCGGTATATAAATCGAATGTTATTATTATTATTATTATTAGTCCTTATATAAATATTTTTGTATTGAACTATTGATTAGAACGTTCCTTATATATGAATTCTTGTTAAAGGTTTTTCATTGTGGGTTTTAATTTCACTCCCTGGGAAGTCTTCCAGGTATTCTAGGATATTTTCCCCTTTGGGAACACCTCTGTTGTCTTGACCCAAGCAGATGTGCGGCCATTAATGTCACTATGGAGTATTCAGGGAAACTCTGAAGTGTATGGTTCTTTTAAAACATTGTGTTTATTTATGACTGATTGATATGTTTTGCGACTGATTTAACTGTCTATTTAAAGAACAGCCTGTTGAGCAGAGCAGTGGTTGAGTGAAGGGCATAGAGGAACTCTACCGGACTGTGAGAATTCGCATGTTCAGATAGCTGATTGTGCTGTACTGTACTGTTGGGAAGTAATATGTTGTTGTAGCAACCTGAACAGCCACAAATGGTTTGAGAAAACGGTTAATAAAATTAGCTCTCTGTTCACAACTGGCAAACACAACATAAAGTCGAACTGGCAAAGAGGGCATAAGCAGAATGGGCGGGTGTTCGAGCATCTCTTTTTCTTACCACTGGGGAAGACGCTACAGTGCACAAACCCTTCTGGTGATTGGCTCAGACGGGAAGAGGCAGAATTCAACCTGGTAACTTAGTTTTTGTGTAGAGATATAGTGAAAACTGAGCCCTAAACACAAAGTCATTGGTGACTTCGGTTAACTTCCTGCTAAAATTTTTGGTGGTGTTTTGTTCAGACTTCGTTGGGACAAAACTATTAAAACTTTTTATTTCCCTCTTCCCATTTGTATTGATTTCATTGACCTGCCAATAGTCTCCCATCCAGGGACAAACCAGATCCACACCCACTCAGCTTTGGGACTTGGAACTCCCCAACCATACTCTGGGCTTGGCTTTCGCTTTTTTTGGACATTTTTTGCTTTCAGGAACCAAATTAGCTTTGGAGATGGAAGAACTCCACCCTCCCATGAAGAGGGGATCCCTTCAGGGGAGGCTTAGGGAGATTTGCTGAGAAGGAAGCTTGTAAAGCGAGTTGCTGCCTGCGCTTTCCTTGCAGTGCAGCTGCTCGGAGGGTTTGAATGCAGCTGGATATCTTTCCGAGGACTACAAACATGCGCTATCAAAGGAACACATTAGCTCTGACCAAGTTCGCAAGCATTTGCCTGTATATATCGGAGAAGGAATTGATTCTTGCTGCTTTTGATCCGTTCCAGAAGTGTTGCTGTGTTACTTGGTGGCAGCAAGACCACCATCTTAAAAATGTCACACGTATTGTGGCATGAGCTTTTGTGGCTCAGAGACCACTTTGTCAGATGTTTGAAGAAACCAGCTAAGCGGGTCAGCATGCATGCCCTGTGCAAACAGAGCAGATCTTTCGTTGGCTCTTTCCTTCAGGGGAAGAGATCATTGGCATACAAGGTCCAATCAAATAAACACAAGATGGACTGAAAGGTATCAGCAACTGTTACCCCTGATGGTGCCACAGTATAGCGGGCTGTTGAGTTTTGCTGTTTTACTCTTCTGCACACCTTTTCAGATTTGGGTGCAGTTTATATCTACAGCTAAAGAGTGATGCTATATGCACCAAGGTGGCTCCACAAGATGCCAACACATTAATGGCCTTGATGGCTCCTGTACTTATGTGTCTTTCCTCTGAGACAGATGAGTGATGTCTTAACAACAACAACATTCAATTTATATACTGCCCTTCAGGATGACTTAACACCCACTCAGAGCGGTTTACAAAGTATGTCATTATTATCCCCACAACAATCACCCTGTGAGGTAGGTGAGGTTGAGAGAGCTCCAGAGAGCTGTGACTGATCTAAGATCACCCAGCTGGCTTCAAGCGGAGGAGTGGGGAATCAAACCTGGCTCTCCAGACTAGAGTCCTGCTGCTCTTAACCACTACGCCAAACTGGCTCTCCATCATCACTCCCAGAGATGATCCATCAGGTCTTCAATGATTTCCACTCCCCCTCCCGTTAACTTAAGAGTGGACACCTCCATTCTGCCGGTTCTCTTCAAGACACCCTAGTACAGCCATGCAAGGGATGTATCACTATGGCAGAAACTATAACTGTGGCAAGTATCGACATGCTTCTAGCTACGATCAAGAGCACATCACACACTGTTTGTTGCTTACAGCTAAGCCCTAGGATGGAGCCACCTTTGCTCTCATTCTTTGGAGAGGAGCACGCTCTGGCTGGTTTTGCTTTGGGCATTTTAAAACGCGTTACGCCGTGGGAAAGAGACGAGACACACTGGCGAGGCCAGACAACATCCTAGTAGAGCACAGGTCCAGCACAGTGCTTGGATTGTGGGTTTAGCACAGTGCTTAGATTGTGGGTCTAGCATAGTTCTTGGATTGTGGGTGAAAAGTAGGAGGACCTTGATGAAATCCACAAGCCCTCCCTCTGACGCCCTTCAATGTTAACCCCTCCTACTCAGTCTCATAACCCCACTCCCTGTTCTGATGCTGTGCAAATGATTTGCATAGAGTCATTGTGAACCTTTTTCTTTCTACTTTTTTTTTTTTTTTACAAAGCCTTGGGAATCTTATAGCCTAGCAACAACTGGAGGGCTGGAGGCAGGGACACAGAAGGGGATGCAACATCATCGACATCGCCAATATCACAATATCACTTCCAGGTTGTACAAACCTGTACAAACAGTAGCTCTAGGAATTGCCAGAAACTCTATGATAAAACAATAGAATTTCTGGTGATACCTAGAGCTACTCTTCTGGGTTGTACCCAGAACCGACATAATGACATCGGTGACATTGCTTTTTAAATTTTTTCTTCTGCTGCTTGGAGTGGTGTCAGGCAACAGAGCTTGCCAGTGGGAGGCCTCCTGACATAGCAGGAGGCCTAGCAAGCCGAGCATCTTATGACCTCTGTGACCACAAATGGTCACAGATGACCGCTCTTCCAAGCAGTTGGCCTTGGGAGGCAGCAGAAGCATGAGCAGTGTCAGGAGGCCACCCATCTAGGTGTGATTCCATGGCCAGTGGGAATTAGGAACATGTCAGGAACATGCTGTAGGGAACGTTGTCTTTCCATGCACCTCAACATCGTACGGTGGTTGGCCTGCATCTGCCCAGGCGGCTATCATGGAAGAAGGAGTGCCCCTGGCTTGAAGACTAGGGCAAGGTGTGAGGATGAAGCCCATGTTTGGGAAGGTCCTTGAGAGCCATCTGGCAGCACACTTGAGGGTGCCTGGGATCAGAGGAGGAATAAGCCTGAACTGTTTGATGGTAGGGCAGTGAAATGTAACTTGCCCTGCCATTAACCCTAATAAAAGGATCTTGCTACTGAACCAACTTCTTCTCTGAAGAAGACAACAAGGCACCAGAATTTACTCTGGCTTCCCTAGTGCTTAGCCCTACACTCAGAGAGCATCTTGGTGACCCATAGCCCTTGGTGGAGGAATTTGCTCCTAATCAACACCAGATGACTTCTCAGCCCCTGGGTCAGTATGTCCTCAGCTGTGCAAGGCAGGTTCTACAGCAGGCTGTGTACCCTGGGCTCCCCTGCCTATCAGCAAGACTGTTGCAGAAAGGATCCTCAGGGGAGAAGCATCCCCTTTGCAGCACATGCTTGTGCCACTGAACAAATCTGTCTTCCATACACCCATAGTAGCACTTGCAAGATTAGGACCTGAATAACTCCTTCAGGACTAAGTCCTGGAGAGGATGGAAGATGCACCAAAGAGAGGAAAGCTGCTTTGCTTTAGAAATGGACTTAAGCATCTGTTCTGGTGGAGATTTTTGCTGGTTCCCTTACTTCAGCACACCAGCTCTTGAAACTGGGCCTGGATGTGGTTGTCTATTATCCTGACCTGGAGACCTGCCCTGCCTTGGAAGCAGCCTGCTTGCTGGAGCCCCCCTCTGCTGCTTCAAGCCCAGCTGCTTCCTAGTTTTCTGAGCCCCTGCTTGCAAGGAACCTTGTCCCTCCTCCACCTAGAATTACTAGATTGCCCACCACCGGAGCCGAGCTCCTGACCCCGTTGGCTGTCCTCTCCTCTGCTAGTTCTTGCAGTGGGCCAAAAGTGGTACAAGGGGGATGACATCACTTCCAGTTGGAATTTCCCCAGTCTCTATGGTAAAGCCAGACCGTAGATTCACCCAGACTCACAACGTATTATTCTGGCCTAACTGAACTGAAATAACGACAACAAAACCAACAAAAACAAGTGCATCTTATGCACCTCTCTTCTAAGGTTAGTGCCCCACTCAGAGCATTGAACAAAGCCAGTCTTTTTATTATCTTCACAATATCCCCTGGGGCTGAGAAAACCAAATCTGTGTGACTCCTGGAAGTGACGTCATCGCACCGCCCTGGGAGTATGCCTGGGAGGCCTGTTACCCTGCTGTTCTCCCCCACCAGCCAGGTGAGTGGTGGCAGGTGGTGGAGGGTAGGATCCCCCACCTCTATTGGGGGACCTGGGATCCCTATCTCAGCCTATTCTACCTCTAAGGGTTGTTGTGAGGATAAAATGGAGGAGAGAAGAATGACAAGAGGCACTTTGGGTCCTTGGCCGTTTTCACACATCTTCCTCCTCGCACAAAATCGTGCAAAACTCAGGGAACAATGGCGTCTTCATGGTACGATTTCCCATCATAATTGCATTTTGTGGTGCAATGACATCAGAAATCGCACCATGAAACGGAACCAAGACGGGAAATTGTGCCACAAAGACTCCGTTGTTCCATGAGTTTTGCGGGATTTTGCACGAGGGAAAGACGTGTGATAACGGCCATTAGGGAGAATGGTAGGGTATAAATGCAGTAAATAAATTCCATTTGCTGAAATGGTCCCACAATCACTCGGTGTAGTAGACTCTCAGGCAGTGAGGATTTGGGGGGGTGGCAAGAGACTCTGATGGACAGGAAAGTGTCTTTGACCAAACCACCTGTTAGTAGTAAACAACATGGTAAAGAGCTGCCTTGCCTGGAGTCATGATATGGGTGGATCCAAAAAGAAGTCAAAGCAGGGCAGAATTGAAGATCAGCCTACCCTTTTCACTAACCTCAGAGAAGTGTAGAATGAGCCAGAGCTGGCCAGAGCAGAGTCAGGGCCGGCGCCACCACTGAGGCAGTGAGGCGGGCGCTGTGGGTGCTGGGGTGCTGGAGGGGGTGCCAGGGGCAGAGGCAAGCGCCATGGAGCTGGTGTGCCTGGGCCACAGCTGCTGCAGCCGGCCAGCCCCGCACTGCCGCCGCCACCACTGCCGCTGCTGCCAAACGCCCCCGGCCGGGTGCAGCAGCCACAGGCCAGGCACGGCAGGTGTCCGGGGCAGCGTACAGAGCGCGGGCAGCCTCTGTGCGCTGCCCCAGCCACCTGCCATCCCGGCTTGCTGCGTGATGACATCATCACATGGTGATGTCATCACGCAAGCTGGGGGCGTGCACACGCACTATGTGCGCACACATGTAGGAGCAGGTGCAGGTGCCAGAAGCCCCGGTGCCGCCCCTGAGCAGAGTGGTGGGTTTATTGCTTAAGGGAAAAAATTTCAAAGGAAGACTCCAGCATGAAGTTGCTAAATTAGGATTCACTAGCAAATTTGACATTGGTGAACAAATCCTGGGACTATTTAGTTCCCAATGTAAGTAATCTCTCTTTAGGTCTTGTGTTATGTTTACCACCAGTAGTTCACACTTCATGATGATTGGGTGTTGTATTCATGAGACTGGCTCTTGTACGTATTTTGTATTCTACATAGTGAGGTGATATATGAATGGCTCTCTCTTCCAGTGTGTGACCTAGGGGCCGCAGTTCATAAAAAATAATAGCCTGCCACCCTATCTTCTGTACTCAGTATATACTTACCACCACTTGCATCTGGACAAAGTAGGTTATGGCCCACAAAAGCTCCTGTCTCAACACAGTTTTTAAGTTGACCCACGGGTCTTTGTTACTTTGACTTTTAATGCTACTTCTGCTGTTCAATAAAGACAGATTTCAGTTCACCTAGCACCTATTGTGGTATGTTAACAGGGAGCTAGTGTTATAGTAACGCTAGCTCTTCTGCCCAACAATCCAGTTCTGTCAGCCTACTAATAGTGTTACCGTTGTACGCAGGGCAACTCTGTCCTGCTGTTGCAGCAGTCAGGGTGAGAAATATCCTGGTTTTTTTTAGAATTCAGACTTGGATTTTAAGTAGAGGAAGGAAATGCAAATCTGGGCTGTGTGTACAGCTGCCACTTCCCTGTGAATTTGCAGTTTGTATTTTACATTGCACATGGTTCTTAAATGTTTGTCTTGATGAGGATTTTTTGTCATCAAGGATAGTAAAAACTGTAAAATGTGGGAAATAACAAGGGAAAAAAGAAGAAAAAGCAATTATTGGTAAAAGTGTAATTGCTCTACTGACACACGTTACTGTCTTGCAATAAAAAATTGGTACACATGCTAAGAAATATTATGTGTTTGTTTGTTTGTTTGTTTAGGGAATATATTTGCTGCCTCTCTAGACATCTGTTTGAGGTGATTCATATCTTTTAAAAAAACATTAAAACAACATAAATGATCACTATTAAAAATATTAAAACAAACCATGGGCATAAAAACAGCATAAAACAATCACAGAACTACCTTAAAAATCCACAAAACTGTCCTCGAGCAAGAAGCAGAAAATAAATTAATTCTCTGAAGGAAGACATTTGATAGGAAGTGGCACGTTAGCAGATTCTCTTTCAATAGCATGTATGAATAGATGTCATTTGGCTAGGAAATAATATTGTTATTGATATTAATATTATCACCAGTTTGGTGTAGTGGTTAAGAGCAGCAGGACTCTAATCTGGAGAACAGGGTTTGATTCCCCACTCTTCCACTTGAAGCCAGTTGGGTGACCTTGGGTCAGTCACAGTTCTCTGGAGCTCTCTCAGCCCCACCCACCTCACAGGGTGATTGTTGTGAGGATAATAATAACATACTTTGTAAACTGCTCTGAGTGGATGTTAAGTTGTCCAGAAGGGCGGTATATAAATCGAATGTTGTTGTTATTATTATTATTTATCACATGTCACTCTGAGCTAAAGGTCAGTTCACATTATACAAAGTCCTCATTGCCATGTTTTGATCAGACATGCTCTGGGAATTCCATGCTTGGAACTTAGAGCCAAAACAGATAAGATGCCTGACGCGTGGAGGACACACAAGTTTCCACGGGAAATGTAGTGAGAAAGAGCCTCTGTCAGGGAGAAGAGGGAGAATCCCCCCCTCTCCCCGGCAGAGGTTCTTTCTCTAGGCATCTCATCTAGTCTGCTTGGCTCCCTCTCGCCGCTGGCAGTGTGCTCAGCTCCTGAGTGCATTTAAGGGAGCAAGTGGAGTGTGCTCGCTGGCATCTCCCTCTCCCTCTTGCTGCTGCCAGTGCACTTTCCTTGCTCCCCTAAATGCATTCGGGAGCCGAGCGCACTGGCAGTGGTGAGAGGGAGCTGAGCAGACTAGGGCCGTTTTCACACAGCTTACTTTGTTCCGGAAAGCAGAGAAATCTCGCGCGAAATCTCATGAGAAGACGCTGTTATCGCGTCTTCTCGCGTGATAACAGCGTCTTCTCGCATGATTTTGCGTGATAACAGCGTCTTCTCGTGAGATTTCATGCGAGATTTCGCTGTTTTCCGGAACAAGGTGAGCTGTGTGGAAACGGCCTAGATGAGACACCTAGACAAAGAGCCTCTGCCAGGGAGAGGGGGGATTCTCTCTCTCCTCCCTGACAGATGTTCTTTCTCACTACATTTCCCATAGAAATGTGCAGGAAAACGACGAGTGTCCTCCACGTGTCAGGCCTCTCATCTGTTTTGGCTCTATGTTCCCAGATATATGCATGCCCAGTTTGGACCAGGACTGAAACACACACTACCCCCAAGCCATTTACCCAACTGAAATCTGTCAGAAAGAGCCACTAGTTGCCCCATAATCCAGTGGTGCACATATAGCTCCTAACAGTGAAAACATGTTTGGGGCTGAACTGGCCCTGCTGTGACCCAGGACGTTCTAGTTCTCAACTGGAAGTGACATCACTGGGGCCTCTGGAGCACACATGCACCATTTTGCCATTTCCTGTGGTGGCTCTTGGCCTACCCCCCCCTTCTCCCCTGCCAGCTAGATGAGCAGGGCTAGCCTTCAGTATCTCCCCAGGAGTATTTTTTTTAATTTATTTATTTTATTTATTTATTTACGTCATTTATAATCTGCCTTTCTCACTGAGGCTCAAGGCGGATTACACAGTACGAGGTTAATACAATCAGTATCAAGTAAGTACATGTCAATACAATACCATAAGGTAAACTTTTACAAGTTTAAAGACATAGCATTAGCAGGGATCCAAGACAGAGTAGAAAATACTAAAGCAAAACATAATCTATTCTAGGACTAACATTAGACAGCATGGAGCGATGGTTGTACGTAGGAGTACTTGAATTAAGATACAATAAATCAGGCCTTGTGCAGTGTTGTAAACTGCTCAAAATCTGTGACAGGATGGCAGCCTCAAGACCTGATTTCAGGACAGGTGATTGTTTTATCAGGTACATCTGGGACAACGATACTCAAAAGTTGGACAAAATAGGAAAAAAATATTGCCCTGAGGCTGACCCTTGGAAAATAGGTCTCTAAACTGATATTATCCTTCTGGCTCCCAGAAGGCAAATTGCTTGTACTTGTCTTTATCAAAGAAAAGGGAATTACAGAGAAATGGGATTGTGGGAGGAACAGGCCGAGCAAGTTTCTGCACCCAAATGTTGAGAGTTGTCCTTAGAAAGGGATTGCAGAAATTATTAGTGCATAATTTGTTCTACTGAGACGCAGCAAGCTTGACACTGTCCAGTGGTTAAGGGAGTAAAGGAGCAGCTGCTACCATAGGCAGAAATTAATCAGAGAATTCTTTTCAACCTAAGGACATCTTTTTTTATTAAGTAATAGACAGATCAGATGCAGCATAGTAATAATGCAACCTGGGAATTCTTCAGCCTCCATTTCTGCCATGACTATAGAATGTATTTCTACCTAATCTATTTTTCCCCCAGATTAAAAAAAAAAGCTCTCCAAGAGAGGCCTCCACATTTTACATTGCTTTGGGATCACATGGAAGAGGAAATGGAATTTTGGAAGCGTTGTTTTAGTAACAGAGTGGGCAATTTCCAACACTTTAAATCAGACTTAACTAGGTTTGCCATTCCCACCCCCTCCGCTCCCACCTGCTGCCCCCCAACTCCGCTCATTTGGTCGGCAGGTTGAGAGGCAGGTGTGTGTGGGGGGGGGCAGGGAGAAGTGCATGCATGAGTTCCTGTGATCCTCCATTATGCTAGAAAAGGAGGAGCCACTGGGCTTCTGTGCACCCCATTGCTCCTCCATTGCTGGCACAATGTGGGAGTGCCGAAGCATGTGCATGCATTTCTTCCCCCTAATGCCCCTCATGGGGTGAGCGGGGCCAGGGGCAGAGAGTGGGGGCAAGCGTTCCCCCACCCCAGACAGCCCTACACTTTAGCATATGAAGGGCCAACATCTTTGGATGCTCCACCTCTCTAGAACTTCCACAGAATCTGAGTAATTCCCTGCCCTCCTGCATTTGAGCCGTGACTCATTCCTGGTCCCCCCCCCCGGCTCACGTTTGCCTCCCAGCTGATTGTCAGCCAGTGGGCTTTTACAGGGCAAGTTGTGGCCAATCAGCTGGTGTCACCTTAAAGGAGCATTATCCGTCACTCACGGAGGACAGAGTACATCCGGTGATCAGCAGATTCATTATGCTTGTTCATTGATATCAGTCCTTGAAAAAGCACAGACTGTGAAACAGGCGTGGCTAGCTGTCTGCTGGGTGGAGCCATGGCCAGCGGTGTCCCATGGGCAGAACACATCTGAAAAAGAAGAATATTGCAATTAGTTGATATCTACAAATCCCTAAATACTAAGACGTACCTTAGAACCCATTGGGAAGTTGTGCTGGATTGTTTCCCTGAACCTGCAGAGAATAAATACAAAGAACTTACATATGAGATTACACAGACGGTACCTTTTAATAATAATTGTGGATGTATCTTTAATTGGTGATGAATGTATATGTATTCTTATTCTATTTGTTGGATATTTATTGACTGCATGAACTATTTATGATTATGTATACTTGTATTTATGAATATGATATGCACTTAGCACTTTAATTAATTGTTAAATAGATCCTTGGACATACACTGAGAATAATTGGTGGTGGTAATTTTTTGGGTGGGAGAACTGTTGTTTAGCTGTTGAGTGTTTTCTCCTGCGAGTGCCTCTCTGTTGTAGTCACCTTAAAGGCACCATGTGGGTTGATGACCTGGTGGAGAGATGCAGAGGATGACTCCTTGGAACTCCTCGAGGAGCCCTGGGGTCTCTTATATCCTTGACAGGAATGAGGAAGCTGATCTGAGCAAAAAATATTTAAAGGAAATTTAAAGGGCTTGTGCTCTGTCTTCTGTTTAGAGATGGTGATGAAGGACAGCCCCTGCAGACCAAATATGCTAAAAGCCATCCCTGTCTTTCTCGTTTGATAATGCCCTCCTTCTCGACCAGATATGGGATCTGAGTATGCTTGACTTGTGCATTCTTGGAGGTTTACAGCAAAGGGCAGAGCTTGGACTCGGAAAGGTCAAAAGCCCCTGTGAAATCAACTGAAGAGGCTGGCTTGCCTTGCTTTTAAAGGAATAGACCAGCATGTTTATTTGGTGTGTGTATCAATATCACAATTCAAAATGGCAGTAAATAATCTCATAAACAACCACCTGTGAGTGCTCTTGAAATTAATGGGAGTAGCGCAAGGGGGATCGTGTCCAAGCACAACTGACAAGAGAAGTGCAGCAGGTATTATAGAAAAGGTAAGAATGTTTTCAAGCTTCTTTCAAAGGTATTTCATTCATTGTGTGTGAGAGCCATTTTGGTGTAATGGTTAAGAGCGGCAGGACTCTAATCCGGAGAGCCAGGTTTGATTCCCCACTCCTCTGCTTGAAGCCAGCTGGGTGACCTTGGGTCAGTCACAGCTCTCTCAGAGCTCTCTCAGCCCCACCCACCTCCCAGGGCGATGACGCACTTTGTAAACCGCTCTGACTGGGCATTAATAATAATAATAACAACATAACATTCGATTTATATACCGCCCTTTAGGACAACTTAATGCCCACTCAGAATGGTTTGCAAAGTATGTCACTATTATCCCCACAACAAAACACCCTGTGAGGTGGGTTAAGTTGTCCTGAAGAGTGGTATATAAATCAAATGTTATTATTATATAGAGTTCCCAGAATAAATTCCAGCTTTAAAGTAGAGAATAGCCATATGATGCCCCACCACTTCTCAAGACTCTTTTGCTTAAATGGTGTTTGATCCTCTGTTCATCTCTTGCTTAGACTACTGCATTATTTTTTTCTCTTGGGACTTCCCTTGTTATACCTCTGTCAAAGATTTTCTTGCCAAAATAGCCACATCGTGCAGTGCTCCTTCTCAAAAAATCCCAACACTGGTCTCCCCTTTTTTCCCCATCAGTAACACCCTTTCTACACAAACCCTTCATCCTTAGAGTTCTCTACAGCCTTACTCCCTCCACCTGTCTCTTATTTCCCATGATACTGGTAACCATTCCTCCAACTCATTCTCATAGGGCAAACCTATACATGCTTACTCAGAAGTAAGTATCAATGGAGCCACAGGTAATAAATTATTTGAGGGTAGTTGCCAGCAGGGACTGCCCATTCAGAAACAGGCGCCTCTGCCGTAGGAGGACGTATGGCTTGCGTGCTCCAGATCTTTTGTGACTAGACTCAGCATCCCATGGCAACCATTCACTGTGGCACCTAATACATGTTCTCAGCACCCATAGGCTCAACAAGGTTGGGGCCCCTGCCACAGGCACAGCAGTGACTCTCAATGGCATATTTACTATGGTGCAAAATAGCAAAGAGTCCAGTAGCACCTTTAAGGCTAACCAACTTTATTGTAGCATAAGCTTTCAAGAGGAACAGCTCTCTTCGGCAGATGCATCTCTGACGAAGAGAGCTGTGGCTCTCGAAAGCTTATGCTACAATAAAGTTGGTTAGTCTTAAAGGTGCTACTGGACTCTTTACTATTTTTCAACTGCAGACTAACATGGCTAACTCCTTTGGATCTTACTATGGTGGTATCTCCAATTCTTTAATGAGATGGATTTCAGAGCATGGGACCCAGACCACATATGTTTAGAAGATGTATAGCATGTCTATGATTGAAGCAGTAAAGAAAGCAAGAGGCAAGCACATTCCCTGGAGGGTGGGCAGGATTTAGAGACTGCTGCTCAGACAATCTTCGTTTTTTTGAATGATGGCTACGGCTTTGCTCTCGGTGCTATCGCTCCAGCCCAGAAGCCGTACAAACAAAATTGAGTCGGTGGTGCTCGACATTGTAATGGGAATAGGCTTGCTGCAGGGGGAAGGCCTTGCTTCTGCCCTCTGAGAAAACCCAAGCAAGGGGAGATGAGTTCTTTAGCATGGGAGAAGAAAAGCACACAACCTTTTAAGGAAAAATAAAGCAAAAAAAAAGTCCTAGAAACAGTGGGGCCATTGTTGTGTAGGGAGAGGTAGCCTTGCTGGTGCGCTGGTATGTTTCTTCTATTTGCAGGGCTGAATGTTTTCACCTTGTGCAGCAGAGAAGTACAGGTTTTACAAAACAAGAAAGAAAACAAAGTAAGCATTTAAAAAAAACCTTATTATTCAGAAGTATCACAAAGCTGCATGACTAGGAAGTAGGCTTGCCATCTTCTCAGGGGCAGCAGGCAAGCTTCCAACTCCAGGCTCCAGGCCTTTGCTTCAGTGGGAGCAAGAGGCAGAGACAGGGAGCGATATCATGCAAAGACGCACAGCATCACAATGCCAGTTTGTACCTGGAAATGTACTGCACTGGAAATGCACTGTATGAATTCACACGTCTACAGTTAAAAAAAAATTGATACAAGCGAATTCCGAAAGCGTCATGGCTTCACTTCTGGGGACAAGCAGGAAGTGATGTCACGATGTCTTGCATCATCACTCCCTACCTCAAAGGCTCCTGCTCGTTGCCAGCATTCAGCTAGCACCCCTACACAGAAAAGATCTGTTTTGTTTGCCGTGTATGATATCACAGAATATCATACACATTTTGGAAAAATCTTGTTTCAAACAACATGGAGTTAGGAGAGCACACATCAGAAGGAGTTTCCCTTCTTAAAACCAACCCCTGCTTTCTCTCTCTCCCCCCATCCATCCTTGACAGCCTGGGATGGTCACACAGCTTGCCCTTCTTAGAAATGGCTCTGTACACACAGACATGTTAACGATGACGGCAGCCATATTTTTAGTTTAAGAATGCTGGGGAAAGGAAATTCCCTGCAATAAACATATAATCTGGAGGGAAAGCCCCACAGTGAAAAAGGAACTCCTACCTAGACATAGCCCAAAGAAAGGATCACCCGTGTGAGTCCTTTGACACACTTAGAGCATACGTTAGGCGTGAGAAGGGTTCTACGTACTGTCATTTCTCCCCCTCCTCTCAGCTTTTCATGTTGCTACCTGACACATATTGTAAGATGCAGATAAACAGTAGATTGGCAAAGCATGTGGACAAATTATTCAGTCACTGACAAGATACACCTCAGTCGCTGAAAGTCACACAGGGTCTAACTCTGACCCCTGCTCAGTCGCTCCTTAGATTCGGCGCATGAGCCGCAAAGATCTTGACATGCAAAAACATGCCAAAATATTGTCTATTTTGTTTTTTGAAGAGACATCAATAATTTGAAGAGGATTGAAATATTAGCAGTATGTATTTTGTTACTGATTTGAAATATAGTTATTATAGCTGTTGGGCTTAAAAGCAACATGTTTTAACTGCAATAGATTGAGCGGCCTTTTAACTATACTGGTTTTGCAATGTTTCTGCGTTGTATTATTCAGAACAATGAGGAAATGTATCACTGCAGCTGCTCGTCTTATGTTTGCTGCCAATCAGAGATAGAAGTAGCTGCTCTTTGCAGTGAAATGAGAGGCATTTTTAGATTTTATATTTGGGAACATCCAACCATGTGTACCGGGAGTGTGTGCTACCTGTAATCTGACGAAGAGAAATGTGATTCTTGAAAGCTTATGCTACAATAAAATTGGTTAGTCTTAAAGGTGCTACTGGACTTTTTTTGATTTTGCTACTACAGACTAACACAGCTAACTCCTCTGGATCTGTAATCCTCCTGCTACTCACGATTGCCATGTTGTCTGAAACTGCACACGATAGAGACCTGTTTCAGCGTCTCTCTATACAAGATGCCTTGTATGTTTGTCAAATGTAGGGAGATGCAATGTCAGCTGGGAAGCGTAGTTTTAAAAGACAGAGCTGGTGGAGATCGTTTCTCAGAGGGTTAGTTAATTTCATCTTCACACCTCAGGACTCTAAGGTTCTGTCAATTTCACCTCTCCAGTCTAAAACTGTGTGGGATGGCAACCAGAGGGCAGCGAGGCATGGAAATGGGCTGGAGCTGCCTTCCAGAGCCGGGCTTGGACCTGGAGAGGTTATAATGGGCTGAAGTTTCCCTTCTGGCATTTCACAGCCCCTTCACACATCTCCAGTGTAAAGCAAAGCCTTTGCCCTGTCGCCAGCGCTGTCTTTTTAAACGACCCTTCCCAGCTAACATTGGATCTCCCGACACGTGTTCTTCATGTGTCAGATGTCTCGACTCTCAGATAAAATGGCCAGCACAGGAAGGATTGTGGGTAACACGCGTTGCTGGTATGCATGGTTAGATACCAACAAACATAACGTCTGAAAAGGAACTTGTTAGTTTATTTAGGTATTTATACACCACATTTCTCCCCCAAGGATACCCAAAGCAGCTCACAACATTCTCCCTTTTTCCATTTTATCCTCACAACCACACTTTGAGGCATGTTAGGCTGAGAGAGACTGGCAAAGGTCATCCAGTCAGTGGTGATTTGAATGTGGATCTGTCACATTCATTCCATTAGAAACTGGAGATCTCTACTTCCAAGGAAATGTACTTAATAATTTAATATTTAATAATTGTCAATACAATAAGTTGGAGGAGCAAGAGGTCAAAAGAGAGCTTGCTTTTGGTACGACTCCTGGTGTCCATCTATAATAACAGCATAATACTATGGTCCAGGGCTTTTTTTCAGCTGGAACGTGGTGGAACGGAGTTCCGGAACCTCTCGAAAATGATCACATGGCTGGTGGCCCCGCCCCCTGATCTCCAGACAGAGGGGAGTTTAGATTGCCCTCCGCGCCAAGTGGCGCGGAGGGCAATCTAAACTCCCCTCTGTCTGGAGATCAGGGGGCGGGGCCACCAGCCATGTGATCATTTTCTTCGAGGGCAACCCACTGAGTTCCACTACCTCTTTTCCCAGAAAAAAAGCCCTGCTATGATCCATTTCCCACTTATTGGTGTGAATGCCTGAAATTGCTGTGAACCTTGGGATGCAAATACTAGAAAAAATGGAGGAGGTACAAATGTCAAACCTGTGGCCGTTTGTGCATGGATGTGATAGCCATATGACCACAAGAGTGAGCACACAGTATATCAGAGGACAGCCACGTGGAATTCTGTGCACTTCAAAAAACCTGTGTAAAACGTCATGTTTAGTTTGGCCCCAAGTCAAGCTATCACACTACCCTGGTTCTCTGGCTTTGAATTTGGATTTCAGAACATTTGTTGAGTCTAACTGGATGGCTGTACAGACAAAATAGTGATTGTCAAGAGCTTGGAGGATGAATGGTTGTTGCTTAACACCTTTAGCTCAAGTTCAGTGGTTGCAGTGGACTTGCAGTTATATTTTGCAGTACCCAAAGGTGCTGGTAGCCCAGAGCATCATAAGAGGGTTCACTGGGTCTGCAGCCAGTCCTGCAGCCCTTTGGGGGAATTTATTTTCTTGAGGTTGACCAAGGATAAGCAAACCATGAAATACAACTTATTTCCACAATGCCCCATTAAACTTATGGAACTCAATGCCATTGGATCAGGTGAGGGCCAAAAAAGGGTTAGACAAATTCTAAAATTCACGAATGGCCAGCAGACATTGGTGCAAGCAAGAGGAGGGGTCTGTTGTCTGAATGCCCTGAGTCTGATGATGCTTGGCTGGCCAGTGTTGGAATCAGGATGCAAGACTAGATAATTGACCAGTCTGATCCAACAGGGTTCTTCTGCAGTTCTTATGAGTTTCTGAAGGTGACTTGGTAAGCACAGGTCAGCTGAAAGACCTGTATGAATGAAAAGAATATGAAACCATGTGTCTATCTCACCCATTTTTATTCCACACACTCTCCAAGGAGCTCAGATCTTTGTTATCACCACAACAAACCTGCAGTGTAGGTCAGGCTGAGTGAGTGACTGAGCCAAGATTGCCTGGTGTCATGTATGGTCCCTGCATATCTGCCATGAATGTGTATGAGTTCTGCCTCTGGTTAGAGAGTGTGGGAAGTTCTTTATTGCTATATGCCAAAGGGTTATCTTACAAATGTTTACTTTCATTTTCTCGCTCCGCTGAGCAAGTGGCCTTGATAGCCAGCCGAAGCTGGCTCATGGCGTGCTTCTCCTGAGAACCTAAGATAAGTTCATCTTTCTCACTGTCTGTTCTAAAACAATGGCCGTTTCCACACGTCTTACCTTTTGCTGGCACATCACGGAAGACAGCGTCTTTGCGCGCGAAATCACAGCAGGAAGACGCTATTATCGCGCGATTTCACGCACGAAGACGCTGTCTTCCACGATGTGCCGGCAAAAGGTAAGACGTGTGGAAATGGCCAATGTCTCACTACAACTCCCCCCCAACGGCCCTCTGTCCTAAGGTGGGAAGATTCCCTATAACTAACATTGCTAGCCCCACATACGTCACTTCTGCCAATTTCAACTGTCGATGCACCTTGTACTGAATGGATCTCTAATAAAGTTAACTGGAACACCTGTGTGTTGACTGTGGAGAACTTGGGGACCAAACTGCCAGGGACTGACACCTGGGGAGTCTCATGGCAGAGAGTGGGTTTGAACTATCTCTCTCAGGTTCGACAGTCTCACCACTACACCATATGGATTCTCAGTTGTTCTAGCAAATGTGACGTCAAATGTACTTGGCAATCAGAGCATCTTTTTCTGGACACTTCTGTGTCTGCTTCATCCAAATATGAAACAGAGGGGCAAAGGACATGAACAAGCATGTACCATGTGGCATGGGAGAAACCAGGATCAACTTCTGGTGTTGGTTCATTTGCTTTCATTTCCATCAGTGAGATATAAAGTAAGTGTAGGCACAAGCCTACCCTACCCTGGATTGCCCAGGTAAGCCTGATCTCATCAGATCTCAGAAGCTAAGCAGGATCAGCCTTGGTTAGTAATTGGATGGGAGACCTCCAAGGAAGACCAGGGTTGCAGAGGCAGGAAATGGCAAACCACCTCTTTTGCCATGAAAACCCTGCCAGGGGTGGCCATAAGTCAGCTGTGACTTGAAGGCACTCTTCACCACCACCAGATACAAGCCTAACCTACATGACTGTGTGGCTAGTGGGCCTCAGATTAGCTCAGCGTGAACACGAGAACACTTTATATGGAGTTAGAGCGCTGGTCTATTATACGGTTGCCAACCTCCAGGTGGTGGCTGGCACAAGTTAAACTTATGTGCCTGGTATGGGAGTTGTAGGGAGGATAGCATACTCACCACATATCATTGCTTACTCATCACTTGCCCTTGAATGCTTGAACGTATTACTCCCCTTCAAGACCACTTAGGAGTAAACATGCACAAGCACAAGTGAAACCTAGTCTCATAAAACCTGTATAAGTCTCTTGGGACTGCTCAACAGTTGACCCTCAGTCCAGACTAGAGATGGGCACGAACAGCAATACGAACTAAAAAAAGCCATGAACATCCCAATCAGCTGTTCATGAACAAGCTGTTTGTGAGGCCCCATTCTAAACGAACATGTGGTCATTGCAAGCCTCCTGCTGTTCATTGCTGTTTGTCAAGCCAGACAATCTGGCACCTGCAATCAATTCCCTTGGCAACCGGAGGCAGGGACTGCCTGAACTTTGTCTGAACTGCTGCTGTTGCCCTGGAAACCCCAATCTAAGCCCAATTTAGCTTGATAGGCAGGTCTTCCTTTCAAGTGTGGAGCTCCAAATTTGTTACAAGGAAGCAAAGAGCAGGGGGGAGGGGGGCTCCCAGCTCTGGTTTTGCAGTCAGTGAGGAAGAGACAGTTGCTGTTGGCATTTTGAGAGAGAGACAGGGAGAGTGCATTGGAGCTTGAATTTTCTTTGTGTGTGGTGGGACAAGGATCTACCCCTTCAAGTTCCAGGGCTGCTGCCAGGCTCTGGGCCAAGCTATTATTTATTATTGGTACATTTCCTGCTACCTGCTCAGGTAGGGTTTCTGGGAGTGGTGTGGTAGGGATCTTGATGGCTGGAGGAGAGCCGGCTGGCCCCTACAAACAACGAACATGTTCGTGAACAGGTCATGTTTGTCAATGTTTGTTGTTCGTTGTTCGTGGATGGCAACGAACGATGAACACCATGTTTGTTTGTTTTTCTGTTCGTGCCCATGTCTAGTCCAGACTGCTGCTGCGTGAGGCGCTGTGCTTTTTGCCAGAGGGAAGCCCGTCCACTGTTATACTTCAGGAATTCCAAGGAGCTGAAGGGACATGAGGATGTATTATTCTCCTGCAGTGACTCTTCCGTGAATAGGATTTCTTTTCTGTATACTTTTTTTTGATTACTTAAATGAATATGTTACTTTTCCAAAAGTGTGTTCCTTGTTCTCTATGTCACAAAAGAAGCGCTGCCTCTTGGCAACACACCACCGTCTATGAACATATGCCCCACAAAAATGGGTGGTTCCTCTCATGCAAATCTGCTGGGAAGGGGTGCTGCTCGCTGACATAGTTATGCCAGGTCAGACACCAGTTTCTCCGTGCGGCTGCATCCACAGAGACACTCCCCATGGAACGTTTTCAAGATTCTGAACCAGACCTTTCTCTTCTTCAGACAAATTGCATGATGTAAGGAGCTGAAGTTGAAAGTCATAATAAAATCTCCAGTTAGATTACTTGGGGGTAAATGAAGAATCTTGTTGGGAATTACTCCCGTTCTTCCAAAGGCTCAGAAAAACCTTGCTGGACTACATTGCTTTCTGAAGCGGTATCTCTTTAACTGATGGCAGAAGCTTGCAGAAGATTTCCTTTGCCCTTTGCCCTCTTAAAAGATGGCTTTGTACAGTTCAGTGATGCAGGCGTTGGGAAGAGCTTTGTTTCTCATTAGAAGAATTCTTTCCCTGTAACTAGCAAGTCTCACATCAAGATGCTTGGAAGGAGAGACTTGCATATCCAGGAAGAATGAGAGGAGCCTCTAGTTCCTTTTGTTCCCCTCCCTCTTCTCCTTCTCCTTTAACTTACGTGCGGTATCAGTCGAGAGAGCAGCCCTGGTAAAGATGCAGTACAGTAAGCTCTGCGTTACCTGCCAAATAATTTGTGTGATTATGAGTTACTCACAGATCCCTGAGGATATGTCTGCCAAAGACAAGGAGCCCGGGCTTTCCCCACCCCAGCAAATGTCTTTCATTGCTTTTCTTTGTGAGCTTTTCGCACAGATTCTCGGCAAGAGCATCCAGGACAACAAATAGTCCCCGCCGGCCAAGAAACACCAACGGGGTCTCCAATCTGGAACTGGGTGGAGCATGGAGAGGGCGTGAAACCTTGGTTGTTTTATAGCATAGCTTTTTGTGAGCTTTATGTCATGAGAATGAAAACAAATAAAATATTGAGAGGATCCTGAGAATCTCCACAAGTGCATTGAAAGGATGGGCTGCCTGTTGTGTCTTTGGATGAGGCGCTGCTCTGACTCCGCATTCTTCCAACCAATCTCTGTTGAGGACGGGGAATTTTTGGCCCTGGGATGAACATGATATACAACTAAGGCTGCAACCACACACTATTGTCATAAGTGTGCAATTGTTGCATAATAGCAGTCATTTGCTGCTGGACGACCTTGTCCACACAGGAAAATCCAGTTGCAAATAACTCTACAATAGTGCAATATCCAACAAAGCATGGACGCAGCTGAAAGCGTGCAGTTCATGAAACAGAGGTGCAGCAGATTTACCTGTCCTCAGCGGAGGACAGTGTCCTCTATCCGAGCTCTTTCTGTGCTTCCGCTGATCTTATTTATTTATTTTATCATATTCGTAGTCCACCCTCCCCGCAAGCAGGCTCAGGGTGGATAACAGCAATTAAAACATCTTGGGCAGTTGTTGATAAAATGCGGAGATGTTCCTGGAAAGGGTCTTAAGGGCAGGGAGGACATCTACTTGGCTTTATCTCTGGGATCCACGGAAATGACAATGACAAATTAAAGACCATTGATGGCCGAACTTCTGCAGCTCTGGGGCGAGAGATGCCCTCTTCTCCTTGAAATGGTTTAAAATAATATATTGCGTTTTGCAAAATGTGGAAATTCATATTTAAGAATACAAAATCGTTATTCTATAAAATCTGCTTCTAAAACTTGCTTTTTACACAACAGATGTGACATTCCACACCTTGGAGAAGCTGTGTAGGCCTTAAGCACTGATTCAGGTATAGAAACACTTCATACAAATCAGATGAGCCTGTTATTCTCAAAGCGGTGGCGTTATTAAACTGGGTTTCATCTCATAACTACCTCCTTACACAAAAGATTTCTGTTCTTCTGCTGAACAAAAGCCAATATCCCTCCAAAGAGGCGGAACCTTGTCTTTGCTTCATCTTATCTCTGCAACCATCTCTTTGTAATGCATTATCATATAAAACCTGTCTATAAAAGTTGATTCTTAGAAAAAAGTTGCTATAAAGGTTGCACATACATCTCCTGGGGGAGCAGACAGAGGCAAAATGCGTTAGGATCAGTTCTGCTTTCCCTCTTCACCGTGATTGTCTAGCTGCAAAATCCAACCTAGCATTTCTCTGGCCATGCAACCCTATGCACAGTTACTCTGGTCTAAATCCACTGAAGTCAATTTGAATCCCTCCAATCTGACCTCCTCCCAATTGAAAAAAAGTGCCAGCACCATTACAAACCGAAGCTTTCGAGTATGGGTCTGGTTCACACCTTACCCTCCGCCACTAGCAAGTAGGCAGACAAACTGCAGCCCTTGGGCCCAATCCCCCACCCTTGAGAAATTGTGGAGCAGGATTAAAACTGGCTAGAAAACAGCCTCCATAGCAATGCCGTAGGAATTTCCCACATCTGTGTGATCTTTACCGTATTACCATAGTAAATTACTACAATATCAATCAGAAGGGATGTCATATCCTCCCCAAATGACATCCTCCCCAGGCACCGCCTTCAAAGTCTCCTGACATTTGCCAAGGCAGTGTGGGTAACCCTACTTGTAGGATTTCATTGCCAGTTTTTTATTTCAGATTTAGACTCACTCTGCATTGGATTGCAGGCCAGTTTGTTAAAACAACTTTTCCTGATTTTTGTTCACTTTTAGCTTTCTGTAGGATCAAGAATCCCATCATCATCATCGTTGTCGTCGTCGTTATTATTTATTCAATTTGTAGTCCGCTCTCCCCGCAAGCAGACTCAGAGCGAATCACATCCAGTAAAAAAACATACAATATACAATATAGACAATACGGACAATCAAAACTTGTAGCATTAAAAGAGCAGTTGCAATTGCACAATCCACCCATGCAGCCACTCCCCCACTCAAAGTTCTCACTGCTTTCACTTCATAAACTAACAATACAATCCTAAACAGATTTATGATTGACTTCATTGGATTTAAAAGGGTGTAACTCTGTTTAGGATCGGACTGTAAATCATTCCTATTGGATAGGGTCAAGGATAGTGGACTCCCTTTTTTCTTGTTCTGCCCTCTGAAAGAGGATGCTGTTAACACGTCACATTAGGTTGGGTGGAATTTGTCTCCAGAAAGATATCTCGTTTCCATGAAAAATCTGTAATTTGTTTTAGGAAGAGATCGTTTCACATGCTATTCTTGGTTTGGAGGTCTGTAATATACCCATGGTGTAATGGTTTGCATGTCAGACTAGGATCTGGTTTTCCCAAGTTCAAATCACAATCTTCCACGGAAGCTCGCTGGATGATCTTGGGCCGGTCACACACACACTCAGCCAGCCTAACCTACCTCTCAGAGATGTTGGTCCGTTTTGCAGTGGGACTTTAAGGTGTCTCAGTATCAGGTCTGCTTCCCATGTTTGCAGGAGTTTCACACTTGCAAAGTAGTCATGGGACTCAGTACTGATGTTTGTCTGCGCCGGTATCCCCGATTTTTCCTCCTGCGGACATACCAGGATTTTACTTTGAAGCCGCTGCCAAGTTGCATCTTGCCCAGTGAATGTCAATGTGAACTCTATACTCCCCTTCTGCTTCTTTTCTCCCCCCTCTCCTTTTCTCTGGGAGCTGATTGGTCTGTGTGGAATGAACCCCTCCCACCCTCCTCAGCTCTCTGAACTCCTTTTCCACTATTTTTATCAGTAAAGAAAGGTAAGAGTCATAAGGCTGCTTCTTTGTTGGCTTTCTTCCTCCAGGGGATGCACACACTCTTTTTTTTTTTAAAGCCAGGAATGATTCCTAGTGTTGCTGCTTATTCCCTGCTGGCTTTAAAAGCCAGGAAAAGGTTAAACGGCTGCTTTTCCCTCCCTCCAGTGTGCTCGTTTTGCACAGCAATTTGCAAAACAAAGCGGCAGGGAAGCTGCTGGGAGGGGATGAAACAGCAGCATTTTAACCTTTTCCTGGCTTGGCTTTAAAAAAAATAAATGAGAGTGGAACAAGCACAAAAAGTGCACGTTTTCCTCTGGAATTCCATCACCAATTGCCTCTCCAGTGGGCACAGGGCAGCCCAATCAGCAAATACAGGGGGGGGGGATGGGTTCCAACATTGCAACATTACTACACCTGTTCGATTTTTTTTTTAAAAGTGTGATGTGAATTGCAAAGCCTTGGAAGCCCGAAACTGCACTGAGGTTTCAAAGCCCGTCTAAAATGAAAATAAGGCGCCAAACTGAAACTGCCTTGGACAGGGTGGAATGTGGGGGTACCATGCCGAAGCCATTGCAATCACAAGGAATGCTCATAAATGTCGGTTTAAACCATAAGTGCAAAAAGGGCTGTTGTAAGGATAAAATGGAGGCAAGAAGAACAAGGTAACCACTTTGGATCCCCGTTGGGGAGAAAAGTGGGGTGCAAATGAAGTTAAATAAATAAATATTTCTCATTTCTTTTACATGCAGATACTCTCTACACAGGTGATCTCTGTGGTGCTGCCATGTTCATTCTTTTGGATTTCCGTTGTTCATATTTTATATATAATGCTTCTCCCTTGCTTTGTATTACAATACTTTTTGAACAAGTTATTATAAGGGTCGCACCACCTCACCTCCCAGTTCCAGGCGCTGATCACAGCCACTCAAGCAACTAGGCAGGCAGGATGCATTCCCTTTTCTGTGACACCGAAAGCTCTTCCTTTCCCAAAGGCCAGGCTTTCCAATCTCAGGGTTCGTTTCTGGGATGTACCCACGCCCAAGACATGAATTCCAGACTCGCTTAGTAAAAGATAGGTTTATTAATTAAGGAGTCTCTCCAAATGCATGAAGCACTCTTACTCAGGGAACAAGCATTAAAACAAGAAATCTTTACTGTTGTGACATATTAACGCGGCCTATTTAAAACTTGAGAGCTAGTAACCTAAGCATCTCTAAGTGGTTTCCATTGTTGCATATCTCATCCATCCGTTAGAAGGAGAGACCACTCTCATACCTAGTTGGTTCAGCATGGGGTGACAGAACAGCATGCAGCTTTCAGTTTCTCTCACATATTTGCATCAAGACGGACACTAGTCGAGGGAACTGAGTGAGCTGAGAAGCCATCTTAATTAATAAAATAATATACCCTTTCCTACCCTTTTAGGCATGCCAGTCCTCACACCAGCAAGCCCTGTTGCCTGCTGGGAGAAATAGAAAAAAAACAAAAACAAAACAGCAATATCACTGATGTTGCTACGTCAATTCTGGGTTATTCTCGGCAAAGGGTAGCTCTAAGAATTGCCAGAAACTCTATGGTTTTAGCTCTAGGCGATTCCTAGAGGTACTGTTTGTCACTTTTGGGTTGCACCCAGAAGTGATGTGGTGATGTCACTGACTTTGCAGACATGTCCCCTCGTTTCCACTCCCAGCCCTTCTGCTGGCTGCCAGTCTGGGCCCGACAATCCTATACTCTCACAGGGACATAAGCATTTCTTGGTAGCTCCTTGTTTCAGCAAATTCTCAAGATACCTCTGACGTAGTACTTTGGGTTGCTACCATTAGATTGCAAAAATCTTGGAGATCTGGAGGTGGTGCCTGGGGATGGTGGAGTTTAAGGAGGGGAGGAAGCTCAGCGGAGATGTCATGCCAGAGTCTACCCTATGAAGCTGCCTTTTCCTCCGGTGGAATTGATTCCTATAGTCTGGAGATCACTTGTAAGTCTGGAAAAGCGCCAAGCCCTCCTCCTGAAGTTGGCAACCCTAGTGGAACTTCTTGGCCCTTGTAATTGTTGGCAGTGGAGGTCAGTGCAGTGTTCCTTTGTGCACAGCCTATGCCAGTACTTCAGAAGGAGTACAAACAACAGAGAGGCGTTCCCAAGAAAACCTGAAAACCAAACACAAACCACACCTGGGAATAATTTAATTTTCAATGAACAATATTATACAAAATTCTTTTCATATACAAAGTGCTCAGTGCAATGAATATGTTAATCCATCTTCATTACAAAAATATCATATACAAATATACAAAAAATCACACATCCGTCGACTTAAGACATTTATAATAGACCGTATCCTTCCAAAATAGTCTCTCAGTGTTGGAAAATAAAGTCTCTCACAATTTATAGGGCGTTTGTTCTTTAATTCACAAGTAGTTGCCAGAACACTGGAGACTCCCGCGTTGCTCACTATACAACAAGTACGCTGGTGTTGAAAATGTTGTGAGGATATAATTTATCCTTTTGTCTTTTGCAGGCGGAGAGCTAAAGGAGAGTGACGGATGTATGAATTTTTGTATATAAAAGCAGGGGTCATTTTGTAGAAAAAGAGCTGGAGGAACTCATCAGCATAACTCATTAGCATATGCCACACCCCTTGCCATCACAGGAAGTGTGTCATTAGCATAACTGATTTGCATATGCCACACCCCCTGATATTACCTATCCTGGCTGTTTTGGACCCAATCCTGGCTATTCAGGGTTTAAATTGGGCACAAAATGGCAAAAAGGGGCTGAAAATGGCTGAAAAGGGACCCAAAATGGTCAGGATCGGGCTGCTGCTGAGCAGGAGAGTCAGAGCCCCGATCCGGGCCGTTTCGGCCCCAATCCAGGCCAAAACGGGCCTAAAATGGCCAAGAGTCAGGTGGGTGGGGCCACCTGACATGTGACCTCCAGCGCGTTCCCGCTCAAAATGAGCCCTGTATAAATGTATATAAGTGTATATATAAGTGTGGTTTGTGTTTAGTACTTCAGAAGGGGCAGTAGGCTAGATAGATAACTTTCCATATCTTTCCTCTTGTCTGCTCCGCTGCTGTCTCTCAGATACTATTCTTGGGGATTCCTTCCTTCTGGCTAATTCCTTCTCTTCCTGCTTTCTAATGGCCATGAGGGCAAGGGCTGCTCTCCCCATCCAAGCGTAGACAGAGGGAATGCCTATTCTTCCTTTCCTATCAAAGGGTGGAATTCCTCTAAGGGTCTTGTATTTCATTTCTTTTTTTCTTTTTTTTTTAATTAAATTTTTTATTGAACATTTGTTGCAACATATCATTTACAGTCAAAAACATCTTTCAAGTCAAGTCAAAAATCCAGTATACAATACAGTATTAACCTTAAATTTTGAAGAATATCATTGATGCATCCTTATGACAACTCAGTTATGCTGTTAGTTTAATAGAACGAAAGGTAACCATTGTTTGTCACAACTTGGAATATTTTTGAGTTGGGTTGCAGGTTGTGTTTTTCTATATATTCCAAAAAAGGTTGTATTTCATTTCTGAAGCAACAAACCTTATGTGGGCTCTATTCCTAAAGTGACTTCTCCATTCTGCAGCGCAAACCAAGCTCTATGGTAACATCTCTGCTGTCTCCCTAGGATACTTAGGCTGTGCTGTATGGTTTGAAGTTTCCAAGAACAAGAAGCTTCCTCTGAGTAATGGAAAAGTGATCCCATGGTACAGGAAAGGTGATGGTGGCAAGGCTACTAGGAAATGCTGGGTAGGTAATGGGCAAAGTAATTATTACTTAGTGATGCAATAGATACCAAATTTGGGATAGCTCATAATTTGAACGCCTTCACCCAGTTTGAAAAGTGTCATTTTAAAGTTGAGTCAGGTCTGTTGGCGTTTGGGCTTAATTTAAAATGAGGTTTGCACCTGCACCTCCTCCAGTAGTAAGCCCCTCCCTTCCAGTAACCCCCTTTCCAAATAATGATAAAATTTTACCTTTGTATAGGGGAAACTGGCAACAAGGCAAGCAGGTTAGACACAGGCAGGGCTTTTTTTCTGGGAAAAGAGGTGGTGGAACTCCGTGGGTTGCCCTCTGAGAAAATGGTCACATGGCTGGTGGCCCCGCCACTGATCTCCAGACAGAGGGGAGTTTAGATTCCCCTCCGTGCCGCTCAGCGGCGCGGAAGGCAATCTAAGCTCCCCTCTGTCTGGAGAGCAGGGGGCGGGGCCACCCATCATGTGACCATTTTCAAGAGCTTCCGGAACTCCGCTCCACTGCGTTCCTGCTGAAAAAAAGCCCTGGACACAGGGAAGGCCAATTGCAGGATAAGTCCTTTAAAAAGGTAAAGGTGCAAGCACCGAGTCATTACTGACCCATGGGGGAACGTTGCATCACAATGTTTTCTGGGCAGACTTTGTTATGGGGTGGTTTGCCATTGCCTTCCCTTAAATGACCGTATAAATCCTAGCCTGGAATTACAAAAAACTGCCTACTTCAGGGTTCCCCAATGAGGCACCTGTGGGAGAATGGTGTTGGCTGACACTTTGGCCCCTGTAGAGTGTTTTTTTAAAATGGCTGGTCCAGGTGGAACTTTTCCCCAGAAGGGCTTCTGACTGGCTGTGCAGATTTTTAAAAAATTGCTTTAGCAGCCGTTGCCTCCACAGCACAAGGATCTTCACTGTTACTGAAAGTAAGCTGTGTGTATACAAGAAAATATTTTAAAACAATATGTTCATTTAAAAAGGCATCCTGTTAAACAGAAATTGTCTGAAATACTGAGAAGTTAGTATTAAAGAATTACCTCAGTCCTTGCTTTTTTGTGGTTAGCTGTGCTTCTTGTGGCAGCCATTTTGTGGTTGGCTTCACTCCTGTGGCAGCCATTTTGTGGTTATTCCCATGACCTCGTGTCAGAATTCCAAAAGTGCCCACAGTCTCAAAAAGGTTGGGGACCTGCATATTTAGGCAATTTAATAAGCAGCAAAAACTACACATCCCATAATGCTTGGCAGAAGATGATGGCCAGAAGGTGTAAGGAGTTTATATTGCCATGGAAGCCTTTCCCACTTCTAGTTTCCACCCTGCCTCTGCAAAGAGAAGGCTTTGCTGGGGCAAGCATGGGAACTGTCAAGGGCAGTCGTTTGTTTCCCTCCCCTCCCCCCCATCCTTGTTATTATCCTTATTATTCTCCTTGTTGAGTGCTTGAAAAAATCTCTTGGAAATTTTCAAGAATTTGTGAGGGATGCTTCGGAAAGCATTTTGGGGTTTCTGTCCTGAGAATTCTGTGGAGCCTTGAGTGGTAAAGTATAGTAAGTTGCAAGCATTTTGTCAGGGAAAATTAGCAAACAATCCCATATAAGGAGATTTCCAGACTCTCAGGTAAAGTAACAATATTATGAGTAAGGTTCACTCAACCCACTCTCCATATATGGAGAGAAGCTGTGTTGTTTCTGATTGGACCTCTGTTCCCACCTTTGTTCTCTATTGGTTCTTTGTTCCCGCACTTTTTTGTTGCCTATCTACATAAAAGGCTGTGTAGTAGTTTGCTCTTTGCTTCTGGGGTTGGTGTTTCCCAGAGCTCCTGCAGGTTAAAACCCCAAAAAAGCTTTTCTGGTAAATAAGGATCAGCGTCGCTGTTTCCAGGTTCAGTCCACCAAAGGATAGCCCGGCTTGCCTAAACAAGGTTCTCAGAACATTTCACACAGCTGTTTTTATTAGCATGCTTGCATTTTAATGCAAAAACAAATGAGAATTAAACACATTAACAAAAAGGCGAAAGGTGTGGAAAAACAATGGGGGAAGGAGTATCCTTGCAGAATACCGCCGACAATCCTGCAAGCTGTCCTGGATAGCCCAGGTGAGCCTGAGCTTGTCAGATCTCAGAAGCTAAGCAGGATTGGTCTTGGTTAATAATTGGATGGGAGTCCTTCAGCGAAGACCAGGGTTGCAGAGGCAGGCAATGGCAAACCACCTCTGTTAGTCTCCTGCCATGAAAACCCCACCAGGGGTCACCATAAGTCAGCTATGACTTGAGGGCACTATCCCCCACAGATAACTTCACTGCCAGATGAATCAACAACATTTCACCTGTCCATATGTGAAAGTCAGAAAAATCACTGCAAACAATGTAAAAAACAAAGGATTACTATGGTAAATGTTCTTGTTTGGTTCTGGGAAGCATTCTGGGCGAGGCTGGAAGTAGGGGTCTTTTTTTTTTTGTAAAATTTTTATTGGGTTAGAACATTAATATTTTTACATTACATTGCATTCAATTATCCCCTAATTTTTCATTTCTAACCCCCTCCCTTTCCCCCCCTTTTGTTGACTTCCAACAGCTTTCCCACCCTCTGTCCCTTTTCCCTTACTTCTATTAATTTCCTCTATCTAAAACAAATATATATTCTCCATTATATTAAGCAGTACATCTTTAACTCTTTTACTTACTAAACATCCAAACTATACTTCTTTAGATAAACAATTTATCCCATTTTCCAGTTTTGAATATTTCTGTATGTCATAAACCATAAAAATTTCCCACATTTAAATCAAACAATTTGATTTGTTCTCTCTATATTAATTATTTCTTCTTTTTATAGTATTTCTATATAACTCATCACATAGTCAGTCATTTTAACTCTTCTATACATTCAGTTTGGTGCATATAAGTCTTATCAAGTAAAAAAAAAATATTGTTAATTACTCAATCCTCATGTTTAAACCGTTAATTATTCTCTATCAATATTCTATCAATTAACCTTTACATATCTATATATATCTCAATCAATTAATTAATCTAACTGCTTATAAATTCACATTTCTCTTCCTCCCCCGGTAAAGTCACCCCTCTCTTTTATACTTTTATTGTACTTCAGTAGTTCTCAAACTGCCACAGTTTTCCTCCCACCTCCCACTTCTTCTCCAGATATTGTTTCAGCTTCTCCCAGTCTGTGTTAAACTGCCCTGAGTCCAGATCTCTCAGTTTTCTTGTCATCTTGTCCATTTCAGCCATATACAGCAATTTGTAGATCCAATCTTCAATAGTTGGCACTTCTTGTACTTTCCATTTCTGCGCATACAAAAGTCTAGCTGCTGCAGTCATATAAAATATCAACGTCCTATGGTGGGCTGGGATTCCCTCCATTCCCAAGTTTAGCAGCAGGAGTTCTGGGTTCTTATTTATTTGAAACTGTAAAATTTCACTCATTTCTCTTATTATTTCCCCCCAGAACTGCCTAGCTACCTCACACGACCACCACATATGATAGAGGGAGCCCTCATGCTTTCTACATTTCCAGCATTTATTAGAAGTGTTCAAGTTTCCTAGCGCAATCTTCTTTGGTGTCATGTACCAACGATAGATCATTTTGAAAATGTTCTCTTTAATATTAATACATGTCGTTGTCTTCATTGTAGTTTTCCACAAGTATTCCCATGCCTCCATTGTTATTTCTTTATTAAAATTTATAGCCCATTTCACCATTTGTGTTTTAACTGTCTCATCCTCGGTATACCATTTCAACAGTACTTGGTATACCTTGGATATTCTTTTCTTGTCCTCTTTAAAAAGGGTCTGCTCTAGTTCCGAATTCTCTGTTCGTATACCTCCCTTTACAGAGTCCGAGTTATACAAATCTCTGATCTGTCTATACTGGAACCAATCGTAGTTCGGTGATAGTTCCTCTTGCGTCTTTATTCTAAGTTTAGACACTTCAGTTTTAGTTATTTCTTTGTACGTTAAACATTGTTGTTCATTATCAACAGCTCTCGGATCTATCACCTCGTATGGAACCACCCACAAAGGGGTTCCTTCTTGTAGGTAAATTCTGTACTTCTTCCAGATTGTATATAAACTTCTCCTTACAAAATGATGCAGGAACATCGAGTTGACCTTTACTTTGTCATGCCATAGGTATGCGTGCCATCCAAAAATTTTTTTATATCCCTCTAGGGCTAATAGTTTCTTATTCTTTAATGTCATCCACTCTTTTAACCAAACTAGGCAGATTGCATCATGGTAAAGTCTCAGGTTGGGCAGTTGCATTCCGCCTCTTTCCTTTGCATCTTGTAGAACTTTTACTTTCACTCGAGGCTTCTTGCCTGCCCAAACAAAATCTGATATTTTCCTCTGCCATTTTTCAAATTGTTTAGAGTCTCTGATGATTGGTATTGTCTGTAGCAAAAACATTACTCTTGGTAACACATTCATCTTAACTGCTGCAATCCTGCCCAACCATGACAAATTCAGTCTATTCCATTTGATCAAGTCTCTCTCTATCTGAGTCCATAATTTTTCATAATTATTCTTGAACAAATCTATATTTTTTGCAGTCAGCTCAACTCCCAAATATTTCACCTTACTAGTTACTTCACAGTCCGTTGTTTCCATTAACAATTGTTGTTTCTGCTTAGTCATGTTTTTACATAATATCTTTGACTTCTTTTTGTTAATGAAGAAACCTGCCAAGTCACCAAACTCCTTGATCTTGTCTATCACTTTTGGCATGTTCTCCAATGGATCTTCTACAATTAACATTATGTCATCTGCAAATGCTCTAACCTTGTATGAATAGTCCTTTATTTTTATTCCTCGTATTTCCTCGTCTTGTCGTATTTGTATCATCAGAATCTCCAATACTAAAATGAACAACAATGGAGATAACGGGCAACCTTGTCTTGTTCCTTTACTAATCGTCAATTTCTTGGTCAGTTCATCATTCACTACAATTGCTGCAGTCTGGTCTCTATAAATTTCTTTAATTGCTCTGATGAATCTTTCTCCCAATTGTAGCTTTTCCATAGTGGCAAACAAAAAATCCCAGTTTAAATTGTCAAACGCTTTTTCAGCGTCTACAAAGAAGAAACCAACCTCTTTGTCACAACGCTTATCATAATATTCAATAGCATTGATCACTGTCCTTAAATTGTCTCTTATTTGTCTGTCTGGCAAAAAGCCTGCTTGTTCCTCCTCTATGACTTCCGAGAGCCACCCCTTCAGTCTCTCCGCCAATATCTTCGTAAAAATTTTATAATCATTGTTAAGTAGTGATATAGGTCTGTAATTTTTCACGTTAGTCAAATCTTGGCCCTCTTTTGGGATCAATGATATATTCGCTTCGCTCCAAGTGTCTGGAATTCTTTGATCCCTAAAAACTCCGTTCATCACCTCTTTTAGGAATGGTGCCAGTTCGTTGGCCATTGTCTTATAAAATTTAGCCGTAAGTCCATCTGGCCCTGGCGCCTTTCCTAGATTTGCAGATTGTATTGCCTTACTTATTTCCTCATCAGTTACTTCACTATTCAACTTATTTTTCCAAGCTTCCGAGATCTCTGGAAATTTGGTTTTCTCCAAATATGATGCTATTGATTCTTTGGTTACTTCTTTTTTATTATACAGCTTAGCATAAAATTTATAAAAGGCTCTACTAATGGTAGTCTGCTCCAGGTACGTTTTATTTTCTTCACAGATTTTATTTATTATTTTCTTTTCCCTTTTCTTCTTCAATTGCCATGCCAAATATTTCCCAGGTTTATTAGCACCCTCAAAAGCTTTTTGATTCAGTCTTTTAAGGTTCCACTCCAATTCTTTATTACTCATTGCTGTTAACTGTTCTTGAAGAATTTTAATTTCCTGATGTATTTTCTTTTTCCCTGGTCTCTTTTTTAACTGTATTTCTTTGGCCTTTATTTTCTCCTCAATCTCTTGTCTTTTCTCCTCTTTCTTTTTCCTTGCTCTGCCATTTAAGTCCATTAGTATGCCCCTTACAACCGCCTTGTACGCGTCCCAAACTTTACTGGTTGGTACTTCTTTATTCACGTTATATTGTATAAAAAACTTTGTCTCTCTTCTCAGTATTTCCATATTTTCACTTTCCTGTAGCAAGTCCTCATTTATTCTCCAGGCTTTCCTTTTTCTCCTTTTTCCAAATTTCCACATAATTGGATTGTGATCTGAGCCTACCATCGGCATTATTTCTACCTCCTTAGTCCATAACGCTAAGTCCTTTGAGGCCCAGATCATATCAATTCTTGATAATGTAAGATGCCTTGCAGAATAAAAAGTAAACTGTTTGGTTTTAGGATATTCTCTCCTCCATACATCTTCGAGAGTCTCTTGTTGAATCAACTCAAAAAAAAGCTTTGGCAATAGTCCTCTTTTCTTTTGTGCTGTTGTAGTCTTTTTATCTAGTTCCAAATCTGTCACTCCATTAAAGTCTCCAGCAAGAATTATCTGGTCATATACAAGATCGTCTAAATGCTTCCTTAAATCCTCAAAGAAGCTTTCCTTTGCACCGTTAGGTGCATAAAGTCCGACTACCAACACTCTCTTTAAATTCCAATTACATTCCACCGTTACAAATCTAGCTTCCACATCTCTCATAACAAATTTTGGCTGCAGCTCCTCTTTTATGTACAACACCACTCCTCTTTTTTTCTTGTTAGAGGCCGCTACAAATTCTTTGCCCAATTTTCCAGATTTTAAATATTTTACATCCTGTTTTCTAATATGGGTCTCCTGCAAACAAACAATATCACATTTTTGTTTTAGTAGCCAATGAAAAATATTTTTCCTCTTATTCGGTGAGTTTAGTCCATTTACATTCCAAGATAATACATTACACTCCATATTCATGGTTTTGTTGGTAAGTCTTTTTCATTGTCCTTGATAAATCTCTCCATCTCCCGCTCAGATCTGATGCGTTTTTTTGCCCCTCCAAACTCAAAGGACACTCCTTCCGGTAACTCCCATCTGTATCTGATATTCATGTCCTTCAAAGTTTGAATTAGCACTCTATATTTTTTCCTGTCCAGTAACACTGATCTGGGCAGTTCCTTCATTATGATAATCGTCTTGCCATCAATCTCCAATGGATCTTGAAATTGTTTTGTCACAATCCTCTCTTTCATGTTTCTAGTTGTAAACTGCACAATCACATCCCTTGGTAGTTTCCTCTGGGTTGCAATTCTCGAGTTCACACGGTACGCCACATCTAGGATAGCCACAATTTCCTCCTCCTCCTTCCCCAGGTAATCAGCCAACACCTCAGTCATCTGTTCTTGCGCTGACTTCCCTTCCACTTCTGGCAGACCACGAAAACGAAGCTGCTTCTCCATGTGTTTAGTTTCTGCAACTGACATCCTCCCCTTCACCAGTCTCATCTCTGTTTGTTGCGTTTCTATTAAATTCTCCATCGCGTCTTCTACTGTTTTAACTCTCTGCTGCGTTCCTTGTAATTCACTACTAATCGTTTCCACGCCTTTTTTCACTTCTGACAGCTCCGACTTTACTGTCTGTGTAACTTCTTTGACCTCTTTAATAAGCTCCAATTTCGTGTCCTTAAGTTCTTTCATCATGTCTATAAGCTTTTTGTCCAAATTTTCTATTGCCGATTGCCACTCTTTTTTCGACATCGTGGGGCTTGCTTTAGCTCGCTCCCACGAATCTGCTCTCTTCCTTAGCTCCGTGGCGTATGTTTAAACGTTTTCCTTTCTTTCAAATGTCCCAATCTTTGCCAAAATTAATTTTTTGTATCCAAAATGTCGGGCGTCTTTTCTCTATGGTTTCTCCATGTTATTGTAATCCAAGATGGCCTACTTCCTCTTCCGCTGAAGCCGCGACCCTTCCCCTTTTCAAAAATGGCGATTCCCTACTTCCTGTCCGTCGGCAAGGGCCGCTTCCCTCCAGCCACTCTATTGTTGTTACGCACTTCCTGTCTCCCGTCTTCCCACAGCAGGTCTCGCGATGGTGTCTTTTTCCCACAGCTCCAAAACCACAGGTATTCAAAACAATAGTCCGATTTTTGCAATAACTTCTTTAAATTTAGTCTCTTTTAAAATACAACTCCTGCCGAGTCTTCACCTCCTTTTCACTAGTCTGTTGCAGTTTAAAAATCTACTTTCTTTCCTCTCTGTTTTTATCAATCTGTCCCGTTTCAAGAGATAGCGATCTTTACCTTCTCTTCAACTTTCTCGGGTTGTAATCGCTGTTTCGATCTTAAATTCTCCTCTCGACTTCCCTCCCCGATCGAAGCTTGGGTATGTAGGTCTTATGCCAGCCGAATTGGCCCCAGAACTGCCGCAGAGATTATAGCCGACCCGTCGCAAGGTGGGACCTCAAGGATTGGGGGGGAGACTCCTTGAGTAGAGCCCCCCCTCATCCGAGATCTAGCTCACCCTAGGGTCTTGAGCGTTCTTTGCCTGCTCCCCGCCTGAGAGCAGTCGGCCGCGGGTTATTTTCACCCCTCCGGCCGGTTAAAACGGCAGTCCGGTCAGCTCCGCAAATGGAGCTGCGTTAGACCTCCATGAATCCCAAACCGGAAGTCGCTGGAAGTAGGGGTCTTAATAGGGTTACCATTCCCCCGCTGGGAGTGGGGAAACCCCTGCTTCCACCGTTCCACCCCTCACACCCACTTACTTGGCTGGCGGGGAGGCATGCTCCCCGGAGGCACGCCCCCACCGAGTGGCAGAGCTCCCCCCAAGCGGTGGCGTGTGCCCTGAGCTGCGCCGCGTGCTCCTGCACCCACAGTGGGCCCGTTTTGGGGAGAATCATGCCCCACAGGGCCTGATCTGGCCCTTGGTGAGTGCAGGAGTGCTCCTGGCCGGACTTTGACCCTGCGTGATGATGTCACTTCTGGAAGTGACGTTATCGCACAAACCGGGAGCGCGCATGAAAAAGAAAAACCCCTGAGCAGAAAGGTGAGTACCAGGCTCCCAAATTCCCGCTGGCAAAGGACTTGGCAAACCCCCATTTGGGCTCCAGGGGGCCTGGCAAGCCTAGCTCTTAACCTACAGTTGGTGGCTGGAGATCTCCCAGAATTGTAACTGAACTCCAGCCAACAGAGATCAGTTCTCTGGAATAAAATGGTTGCTTTGGAGTTTGGCCTCTATGGCATTATACCCTGTGGAGGTCCCTCCCCTCTCCAACTCCTACCCTGACCAGGCTCCAGAATTTCCCTGCTTGGAGCTGGCATCCCTAGCTGGAAAGTGTGTCTATGTGAAAGTGACAATTGTCTAGCATTCACTCTGGGCCGTTTCCACACAGCTCCCCGCTGCTCGTAACAACCCGGAAGATTGCGCAAAAAATGTGGAAGATCGCATTTTCTCATGCGAGATTTGCGCAACGTCACGTCGTGCAAATCTCTCGCAAGAAAACGCGATCTTCCACGTTTTTTGCATGATCTTTCGGGTTGTTACGAGCAGCGGGGAACCATGTGGAAACGGCCCAGGTCTTGCTACTTTCACATTAGTAATATAACATCAGGGCTTTTAAAAAAAACAACAAGTCTATAGTCGATTTTATTTTTAGCTGAATATTTAGCAGCATCTTGGGTAAGGCCTGCAGGGCTCAAATTGCACTTCTATGAATTTAAGCGACCCATCTTTGACACCCTGTCTCCTCTTCGGTGCTTGTTGGTATTTTTAAAAAAACTTTCTCCAACAGATGAGGGGTTCTTTAACCATCTGTTAACCTTCCTCCTTTCTTCCCCCTCCCCCTCCTAACATACAATTGCTCCAGGCAAGAAGACTTAGAGCAAGCCACTCTGAAACAAAACGCAAAAGAGGTAAGCAGACTCGAGATCATTACACATGACATTTCAAGGCTCGAACATATTAATTTTTTATGCCTTGCTCCTTGTATATCGTTAATAAAAATCTGACTAAAAACTTTTTTTCCGGATGTATTTGTTGCGTTGCCTTTGATCTTAATGTTTGCAAACTAATACATTAATACATGTGAAGCCCAAGGAGATTTTATGAGCGCGTATTTCCATACATTATGTTTTCATTTCCATTTTAGGTGGCTTTCCCCCCTGGTTTTGTTGAGCTGTCGATTGCAGTAGCATTTTGGTTTGGGCAGAAGATCTTTGCCTGATGCCTTTGTCTTGTAAAACACCATTTCTGAGTGGCACATAGATACTTTTTCAAAAAGCCAAATACAGTTCTATGGCAGATGTCTCTAACTGTCACAGTGTGCTTTTTCTCCAAAGACAGAGATATGTATTCTCACTGCTTTTTCACTGGCACTGCTATGTAAAGATAATTAATATAGCAACATTTTAATGGATGGTTATGGTCCTGTTTCAGTAAGATGGGGAGCACTCTTGCCCCTTGTTATATTAGGGAAAGATGTCTATCCGAAAAATGTAAAATGTCAGTCAGGTCTGACAGTGATCCCTGATAGGTTATGCTTAGTTGTTGATTCTAGTGCTGTTGGTGGTGTGCTTTAAAACTAGGGTGGGAGGGTGAGGAGCACAGTCCAGGAGAAAAATTTACTTTGCCAGGTGGAATTGGATTTGAATTGCCCCCCACCAATTCCTGCTCTGCCATTTATATGGTGGGATCACCACTAGGTTGCCAGCTCTGTCTTGGCAAACGCTGGGAGATTTTGAGGGCATTGACTGGAGAAGGTGGAGTTTGGGGCGGATACTATATCACTTCTGGGCGATGCTCTAGGAATTTCCCCAAATCTCTATGGTAAAGACCATAAAGACATAAGGAAATTCTTAGAGTGTCACTATGGTGGCCATTTTCCAGCCATTTTTTTCTCCCATTCTTCAATTTCTTTAAGGCAAGGTATTGGGGCTGAGGGTGGTGTTTACTTGCCATGGGAGGGCAACTGGCAAGCCTAATTGCTACTGCACCTGACACTCATAAGAACATAAGAAGAGGCATGCTGGATCAGACCAAAGGGCCATGTAGTTCAGCACTCTGGTCACACTTCCTAGTGGCTGACTAGCTGTCAGGATGAATGCAACAGCATCTTCCTGCCTATGTTCCCTGGCAATTGATATAAAGAGGTATATTGCCTCCAGTACTGGAGGAAGTAGCTGTCCGTCATGTCTAAACATGGGTACGAGGAAAAAAAAATGAACGAGCTGTTCGTTGTTCATGGCCATCCATGAAAAACAAATAACAAACAGTAACGAACATGACCCTGTTCACAAACATGTTGGTTGTTCCTTGTTCATGGCCTGTTAAAAATCCCTTTAAACTATCAGCTGGCAGGTGGCAGGGGGCATTCCCCCTGCCGCCTGCCAGCTGATAGTTTAAAGGGCCCTTTCCTGCCACGTACAAGGGTCAGGGCCCTTTAAACTCCCCACAAACTGACCTTCCCAATGTCCAATACCCACCAAATTTGCAGGGGACATAGTCCTCACTGTCCTCCGAAGACCCCCCAAGTTTCTTTGAATGGTTAAAGCCAGAAGGAGTTCAGACAGAGTTCAGTCCCTGCCTCCGTTGCCAGGGGAATTGATTGAAAGGTGTCAGACTGTCTGGCTTGACGAACGGCTGACGAAGGCAACGAACGAGGCTTGCAACGACCACTTGTTCGTTTAGAATGAGGCCTCATGAATGGCTTGTTCGCGAACAGACGAACGGGCTGTTCATGGTTTTTTTCTGTTCGTAATGCTGTTCGTGCCCATGTCTAGTCATGTCTCATAGCAATTGATAGCCCTGTCCTCCATTAATTTGTCCATTCCCCTTTTAAAGTCTTCAGAGTTGATGGCCATTGCCATATCTTGTGGCAGTGAGTTCCACAAGTTAACTATGCACTGTGTGAAGTACTTCTTTTTGTTTGTTCTGAAACTCCCATCCACCAGCAGATTACCCCAATATGATGAGAGAGGGAGAGAGGGAGACAAGCTTATCCCTGTCCACACCATGCATAATTTTATAGACATCTATCATGTTTCTCTTTACTCTCATTTTTTCTAAGCTAAACAGCCCTAAGTGTTTTAACTGGTCCTCATAGGGCCAGTTCTAACCCCCCGGCCATTTTGGTTGCTTTTTATGCACCTTTTTTATGCACCTTTTCAAACTCTACAATGTCCTTTTTAGGCGAGGTGACCAGAACTGTACACAATATTCCAAGTGTGGTTTCACCATAGATTTGTGTAAGGGCACTATGATAACAGCACTTTTATTCTGTATTCTGTTCCTAATGAAGGTCAACATGGAATTTGCCTTTTTTACAGTGGATGCACATTGGGTTGACGTTTTCATTGAGCTAGCCACTACTAGCCACCTAGTTTTCCTCCAGACAGTCCGTTTTTGGGGCAGACTTTCTGGGGGAAACAAAGTTCAAAAACTGGACCCCCTTTGTGCATGCACCAAGAGTGTGTTTGGAGAGGCAAGCAGGCTGGCTGCCTTGCACCTGGAGAGTGGTCAGGCCATGCGCCTAATCTCCCAGCCTGTTGCATGATGCACACTCAGCCTGCCTGCCCAAACACCAGCCTGCCTGCCTTCCCAGCTGCCTGGCCTCTTACTCTCCAGTGATGACATCATGGAAGTGATACCATCATGCTGGGAGTTAAAAAAAAAAGGCAAGTGCCAGGGCCCCTGTTCACTTGGTGGGGGGGGGGGAGCCATCTGGCTACCTTATCTGCGACCACCAGGAGATTCCCTTCTTGATCTACTGCTGTCAGCTCAAATCCCCAGTGTATACGTGAAGCTGGGATTATTAGCCCCACTATGCATCACTTTACACTTGCTCACATTGTATCTTGTTTGCCGTTTCAATGCCCATTCCCCCAGGTTGGACAGATACATTCTTAGCTGTACACAATCTGTTTTCTGTTTTAACCCGCCTAGCAGCAGCCTGATCCGGGCCGAATCGGGCCCAAAACAGAATGGATTGGGGCCAAAATGGCCCAGATCGGGCCCGAAACGGTCTAGTACGGGCTGCTGCCGGGCGGGGAGTGCTTTTCCGCATGGCAGCGGTTTGTTCCAGGCCGATTCAGGCCTGATTCAGGCCGAATTCAGCCTGATCCAGGCCAAATCGAGCCCCCTCTTGGGCACGGGAGCGCTCCTGGAGCAGCCATGGCCTGTGTGATGATGTCACTTCCTGGAAGTGATGTCATTGTACAGTCCTGGGAGTGCGCACACACACGTAGTGACAGGGCGCCACCTCCTCCCAGGAATTGCCCTGGGTGAGAGTTCACCTATCTCTTTCCCCAGAAAAAAACCCCCTAGTTTTTAACCATCCTTATTCATTTGGTGACACTTGCAAACTTGACCACTTCCAAGAACTTTGAAAAACCTTCTCTTACCTTGGAATGCTCTTGCTTTTCACTGAGCATAGACTTAAGTCTTTTGCTTCCATCAAATATCACAAAACCCAAACTACCATTTCTCCCCTGCAAAGTGCTGTCAAGGGAGCAATTTGCTGAGGAGGACTGAGTATTCCTCCAGTGGGTGTAGTGGCACAGCCAAACAAAACATTAGTTTTTTCACAAGTTCTCCACAGGGACTTGTGTGTAAAAAGCACAAGGAGCCTGATTCTGATTGGGACAGCAGTGCAGGGGGTGGAGGGGCTCCTGCCTCCCCCCACCATCAAATAACCTGGGGCTATGGGGTGGGCATTATTCACCCTGTGAGGAGGCTGCATGTGCACTGAACTTGGAAGTGATACCAGTCCTCTCTAGGAATTGCCAAAAACTCTATGGTTTTAGAGAGGCACGATGCCACTGCCAGCTTTTTCAGGAAGTAATATGCTGTTGACCCAATAGCCATTTAATTACCCCCCTCTCCTGCCATCATTCTGAGTGATGGCAGAAAAATGGAGCTAGAGGAGGGGGATGCCCTTTCCCCTCTAGAGGGCTGATAATTAGGGTTCCCAGGTGCCTGCTGGTGGCCGGAAAACTCCCAGGGATTTGTCCCCTCGTCTGCCGATCGCCCAGCAATCAGCGGGAGGGGGCAAACTCTCAGAGCTTGCCCATCACCGGCAGGCACTTCAGGAGTGCGCACTGTGTGCATGCTCCCACCCAGCGCAGCGACGTCACTTCCGTAAGTGATGTCGTCGCTCTGGCCACAGGAGCATTCCTGTGCTCTATTTGGGGCTGATTTGGGCCCCAAACTGGCCAAATTGAAGCCGTGCGGAGTGCAGGAGTGCTCATGTGGCCAGCGCGACGACGTTACTTATGAAAGTAATGGCGCTATGCAGCCGACGTGGTGATGTCACTTCCGGAAGTGACATCATCGCATCGGCACTGGAGCATACGTGCAAGAAATGGCGTGGCAGAAGGTAAGTGCCAGGTTCCAAACCTCCCGATGGGAAGATCGAGGGACTTGGCAACCCTACTGATAAACCTAGGAGGTGGGGGCTGGGTGGGTGGGCAGTAACTTGTATTTCTTTCTAGTACTGACTCTTTCAGGGGACTCAAAGCAGAAGATGGGAGATACTGCTTCAGCCTTCGTCTTACCAGCTCGCTTTCACCTCTGTTTGCTGGATAAAACTGAAGGCAAGGGATTTCTCTCTCCTGTTGTATCTGAAAAAGTGAGCTCTGTTTCATGAAAGCTCATCCCAAAATAAATGTTGTTAGTCTTTAATATACCATTGGAGCCCTGTTTTATTTTGCTACAATGGACTGCTGCCCCACTGGCACATCCGTTGTCATTCACTCACTTATTCATCCCTTCATTGGCAGCCTGAGAAAGAGGCCTCGCCCTTGTTAATCAAACGGTGCCTCCAATCCAAGCGTGAACGACTATGAAAGGTTTGCTGATGCGTCTACGTAATGCCCTTTTTTTCAGGAGAATGCCGGGCAAGCTGAGAAATGCCACTAGGGGGAGTGACGGGCGCACAGGTGTGATTCCAAGGAAGAGCCAAAAAAAAAAGGATCAAGATTGTTTGTCAGTAATCTGATTAGGGATATCCTAACCAGGCAGTTGTTTGACTTTAACTAGCCCCATTCCTGAGCACTGTTAACTTGTTGGAGTGAGCAAATGCCAAGCGACTCTCAAGCTGTCTGTTACAAAGGGCTGTGCCCTGTTCTTTTGTACGCAGGCCCTACCTTGGTCCCCACCCTTCTAATGAAAGTGCATAATTTCCTGGCTCGTTGCCTGTGTCTGAAGTTGAGATTTGACTTTTCAGATCTGAACATATGACAGGACAGATAAGACAGCTTGTTTGCGCTAATTAGGATTTTGAAACGCTTCATTCTACACAAAGACTCTTACGCTATGCGTTCTTACATTGGCAGTCACTGTTTCAAAAGCAGGGAGAAGGATAACATGGTTTTAGATTTGATATTTTAATGTGGCTTAAGTGGAAGAAATAATTGCTTAAGTACTAGTGCTGTCAGTTCCACAGGGGCCCAATATCACCCCTGTCCATAACCCAAAGGAAGTGGTGTTTAATGTTAATTGTTTCTTTGCTTCACCATTTCTTTGCTAGCTTAATTGGCTTTTGAATCTTTGGGAGAGAGGAGTCAAGAAAGAACCTCTTGTCTCCCGTGGATGCCTTTGCTTGGAAATCTACAAAACAACGGAAGATTTTTGTTTTTTGATTGCATCGAATTCTCCTTCCATCTGGGGACTCAGAACGGATTCAGTAGAAATTCATGGGGGTGGGGGCCGTGCACCAGAATTATATCAAGCAATGGAATGTTACTTCCTTTGCTGAATCATGCTGACCTTTTGAGGGCGAGATTGACATCTCGTGCTTCAGGTCTGTACAATCGGTAGTTGATTTCTGGGCTGTCCCCCATTCCTGGTGCTCCGGAGATTTTTGTGTTTGGATAAAAGTATTGCATTTCCCCCCAAAACGTGCTATGTTTCAAGGCCGTGAAATACCTGTGGCAATATGTTGTCACTCAACCATGTATGTAAGGGTCCTTAAAGACTCCTACAGTTGTTGGTGAAATGGTGAACCTGTATCCTGTGCTTGTAAAATTAGGAGGTTCACTGTGGATGGAGGACTAGAGGCATTTGAGCTGATAGAAAGTCATTGAGCTTAGCGAATCTTACGCTCATTTTCTACCCACTTCAATGCAATCACTATTTTGACTATCTATAGTTACTGAGTAGGATCCAGACTACATTTTCCAACTGCATCATGCTACTTCCCTGCCTTCCCCCTCCCACTGCAGCCCACTGACCTTCACCAAATGCTGCTTGGGGAACAGGGGACCCCGAGGAATGTCATTGCAGGGGGGGGTCCGCAATGGGAGGGGGGAAATCAGCAGAAATTGCCGGTTTAGTCTGGATCCAACATGCTGTTTTGTTTAATGTGACCCTTGGTCTGCCTCATCCTCGTCCATTAGTAATACTAATTTGTACTACTAGTACTACCAGTACTACTAAGAGCCAAACTACAAGTGACGCCTTACACAGGTTGGACACTTGTCAGCTTCCCTCAAGTTTTGATGGGAAATGTAGGCGCCCTGGTTTTACAGCTTGGCTCTCCATTACAGCTGCAAGACCAGGATGCCTACATTTCCCATCAAAACTTGAGGGAAGCTGACAAGTGTCCAACCTGTGTCAGGCGTCACTTGTAGTTTGGCTCTGAGTGCTATTACTAATAAAATCAACTGGAAATCTATCAGCCCCTAGCAGCATTTAAAAATCACTTTAAAATGGCAATGGTGAACTCTTGTTGGCCATGAGTTCACCGTCCTATTTAGTTTGGCCCAAAATTCATTCAAATGAAACCTGTTTTGCAGTAGCTGCTGCGCCTTTTGCTAGTATGGTTTGGCATTGTGATGTCTCTGAGAATGTAAAGTAAAAAATGGAAAAAGCCAGTTTGGGGAAGTGCTTAAGAATGGGGGACTCCAATCTGGAGAACCGGGTTTGATTCCCCACTCCTCCACTTGAAGCCAGCTGGGTGATCTTGGGTCGGTCACAGCTCTTCCAGAGCTCTCTCAGCCCCACCCACCTCACAAGGCGTTTTGTTGTGGGGATAATAATGACATACTTTGTAAACCATTCTGAGTGGGCATTAAGTTGTCCTGAAGAACGGTATATAAATCGAATGTTGTTGTTGTTGTTGTTGTTAGACTTATTTGTATGACTTATTTGTATGTAGATGACTGGGAACAGTCCTGAAGTTGTCCTGAAGAACGGTATATAAATCAAATGTTATGTTATTATGTACACAAGCAGCCATTGGTTCACAGTTCAAAAGATATGGGCTGTTTTCACATTACTAACCTGCTTCCGTAACGTTGCGGAACGTCATGCAAAAAACGCGGAAGATAGCATCTTCTTGCGAGAGTTTTGTGCGATGTTGCTATCTTCCACGTTTTTTGCATGACGTTCCACAACATTACGGAAGCAGGTTAGTAGTGTGAAAACGGCCATGGATGAGCAGATATTCCCCTCCAAACACCAGGAACCCTCTCACTCTTTCCCAAAACAACACAACAAAAACATTCGATTTATATACCACTCTTCAGGACAACATAACACCCACTCAGAGTGATTTACAAAGTGTGTTATCATCATCCCCACAACAATCACCCTGTGAGGTGGGTGGGACTGAGAGAGCTCTGAGAGAGCTGTGACTGACCCAAGGTCACCCAGCTGGCTTCAAGTGGAAGAGTGAGGAATCAAACCTGGCTCTCCAGATTAGAGTCCTGCCGCTCTTAACCATTACACCAAACTGGCTCTCATCCATCCATTGAGTTTCACTGCTTCCTTGTTTTGCATGCCACAGATTGAGCCTTGGAAACTCCCACGATTTGCTGACTCCGAGCTGGCTTTGTGGTGTCGGCAGATGCCCCAAGATCAAGACATTGCTAGGAAAATAACACTGCTCAGTTGGGTTCTCTGCTATTCGTACTTTGTCTCAATTCCCAGATGGTAATAGTCGATTGGCATAATCCATTTGACTGGCGTAAAGAGTTGTCGTTGTAGATGGGGTGCCCTAACTATTTCAGGCTTAATTGACTTCAAATCAAACTTTCCAGCTTGTGGGAAAGATGAAAAGTCATCTGCAAAAAGAATTAAGGAAATGATTGCTCCTTAAATTGGCTCATTAAATAGGGCAATAGAATCACAACGTTGAAAGTGAAAGAATGTGGGACAGAAGGAGTGACGACTTGGATTTAAGATCGTCTTGTACGGAATATTTAAAGACAAATATTGGAAAATTGACCCAAATCTTTACCAATGACATTGCTTTTGTTTTTAAGGGGATAGCACTGAAGAATAGTTTGCTGGATAAGGAACACAAGCTGGGGCAGACCCCGGCTCAGCTGAAGAGCACCGGTTTTGTACCCAGAAGAACCCTGTTCCATCCCTGGCTGCCCAAGGCTCTCAGAGCTCAGGGTTGGGAGAGACCTCTGCTTGAAAGCTGATGCAGGTCAAGAATAGGCATGGGGTGAGCAGAAGGTAACTTGAGAGAGGACCTTCACCCTCCAAGCGATGGAAAGTACCTCTCTGCCTCTCCTCCAGTGTTGCTGCCATTGCTTTCTTATCCTTCTCTTTAAAGCTACCGTGTCAGCTTCTCTTTCTGTTTTGTATGAACGAAAAAGAGGCCCAAGCATAGGTTTGCCAGGCCTCCCACTATGGTGGGTGGCCTCCCACTGGCAAGCCCCAAAACCGCAACCTCACTAACATCACTATATCAATTCTGGGTACAACCCGGCACAATCTCTGCTTTTACCATAGAGTTTCTGGTAATTCCTAGAGCTTCCTTTTGTCACCTCCAAGTACAACCAAGTTGCCGACATCACTCACATGTCCCCTTGTTCCTCACCCCCAGCACTCCTGTAAGTTGTGAGGTTCAGCCTCACAACCCTACCTCATGCGTGTACCTTTGCTCTGGATGGGAGAACAGCAACTAATTTTTGGACAAGCTGCTATTTTGTGACTGGCTCCCCTCGCCAAGGTGCCATTTTGAATTTACCTAGCCACCTCAATCATCTTAGGCCTTGCTAGAGGTGCCCCCACCATCTGAGGCTAGACAAATGGAAATCTGGGAAAAGACCTTCTCAATTGTGGTACCAAAATTATAGAATTCTTTCCCCAGGGAGATTTGTCTGTCCCCCTCCATCACTGTATTCTGCCATCAGGTGAAGACATTTCCTCATTGATTTTCATTGACCCTTCCTCCTATTCATGTGTTCTGTTTTAATTGTTTTTATATATGTATAATGTGTTTTAAATCTTGTTTTAATGTTTTTATTGTCCAGATACCCTAAGCTGGGTGGAAAGGTTGCTTTAAAATGTTTGGAATAAAATAAATAAGGCTCCTGAGGGGGAAATTAAGTAGTTCCCAGGGTGAATAGGGAGATAGGATTCTTATCTCATTACAGATGCTGATTTTCTGCGTTCCCCACTTCTATGCATATCTCCTTGTTCTAGTCAAACTGATTGTTTCACACCTCTACATCCTGATTCCAACTGACCCCTCTTTGCAATACCCGTCCCACCTTCTGAACCGAATAGAAGGGCGGATGCAACTTCATTCCTATTTGTACCTGACTAAATCACCTTCGACTCACGAAAGCTTACACCTTGGATAATTTTGTTGGCCTTTGGGGTGCAACTGGACTCAAAATTTGTTCTTCTGCCGCAGACTAACGCAGCCGCCCTCCTGACACTTATCTCCTCCCCTGAGTGACGTTGCCTGTCTGTCCTGCTCCTCCTTTGTGCAGAGTAGCAGTGTAATGATTTTAAGTGTGTATGTGTGTGTGTCTTTAAATGCTTAGCGTGGTACAGATGAAAAGGGGGGGGTGAAAGAGAGGAATGAGTGAGGGAAATGATTGGCTGATGACTAAGAGTGTGGGCGGAGTCAATTCAGTTTTTAGACTGAGAGGAGAAAAAAGAGTGAGGCTGTTTCCACACTGCTTACCTTCCCTCGGAACGACCCGAAACATCGCGCAAAAAATGCGGAAGATCACGTTTTCTTGCGCGAGATTTGCGCGACATCGTGCAAATCTCGTGTGAGAAAACGTGATCTTCCGTGTTTTTTGCGCGATGTTTCGGGTCGTTCCGAGGGAAGGTAAGCAATGTGGAAATGGCCTCAATCTGGGGAAAGCAGGAAAGCTGTGTGCAGCCTGAGCATGTTTAAGCATTTCTGAGAGAAATATAACCTGTGTGGAAATCTGAACTCTGTGTGTCTGAGAGAGACCCATTCATTCTATCTAAAGCAGGCAAACTGTGTGTGCACCTGAAAGATACATAGTGCCACCATCTCTGATAAACATGTTTTGGACGGTAATGTAGGGCTTCAAACACTGGCAAACTGTGTGTGAGCCTGAGAGAAAGTCTTATGCGTATTTGAGTGAGAAATAGATATCTGAAGCAGGGAAACTGTGTGTGCAGCCTGAGAGAGAAAGTTTATGAAGATCTGAGAGCGGAACTACAAGTGACAAAAGGCACAGGTTGGACACTTGTCAGCTTCCCTCAAGTTTTGATGGGAAATGTAGGCATCTTGGCGGAATGTTGGACAAGTGACAGTTGAAAAGTCCATTGGACAGCAGTCAGAGAGCCAAGCTGCAAGACTAAGATGCCTACATTTCCCATCTAAACTTGAGGGAAGCTGACAAGTGTCCAATCTGTGCCTTTTGTCACTTGTAGTTCCGCTCTGAGTGACTGTGCCTATGAAAAGAAACTTTAAGAACAGATAACACTTAAGCTTAAGAAATAATATGAAACTGATACGCTTCTCGTAAAAATAAAAGGTTTGGGTTTTTTGTTTATCCCAGAGTATATGTTATTCTCATATCCCATTCCTATCCTCAAGGCCACATAGTCCCATGAAGGAGCCTGACCCTTGGGCACGTTATAAAAGGGGGAAATTTAAATTATTTTGGAATATAATTCCCGGTGGCAGCAATCTACCCAGAGGGTGTAAAAGAAGAAAAGGGTTAAAGGCAAAATCTAACTGAGAGAAAGAAAGGGGCTCATAACAAGCAGGATGCATAGTGCTCCTCCTTTCTAGGCGTTCACATTTCCAAAAACCTGCAATAAAATATGGTGGCTCTGTAAAGTCTCACACAGCCCAGCGGGCGAAGTTCTGCAGCTCCCCTGAGAATTCTGATCCCCGAGTTAAAAATTACAGGTGTAAGTTGATATCCCAGGTAAGGTTGCCATCATCCGGGCCTGACTGGGCCTCTTCCCTCCAGAGGAAGCAAGGGGCAAGGACAGGGAGTGACATCACACAATGACATGTGACGTTATGATGTCATTTCCAGTTTGTATCTGAAAATAACATCATGACACTCTAAGAACAACACATATATATGGTTAAAAAAAAGACCAACAGAGATGAGTGAATTCCTAGAGCGTCGTCACGATGCCCCTTTTGAGTACAAACCAGGAATGTTGTCACAATGTTTCGCACGCACACTCCTTTGTCCCCCAAAGGCTCCTCTCCTTCCAGGTGCAATGGATTGATTTGTAAGTGTGTGAAGGAGCTGGGAGTCAGGCGGGGCAGGCCAGCCTGAGGATGGAGACAGACAATGGCTTTTCAGGGAGTTGAGGGCATGACTGCCTGTGGCGTCTGCATTTGTATTGCCATCATCTCTGATAAACATGTTTTGGACGGCAATGTGAAGCTTCACACTCCTGCAAAGTTCTATTTGACCAGCGGCAATGACTGGACAAAAGTGCAGACTCCATAGGAAACGATGCCTCTGTCATGCCCCCTTCAATTCACTGGTAATCCCCCCCTCTAACAAACTATTGTTTCTCTTCAGCCACAGGCTGTCGGCCCTCTGGCTCTCTAGCCGTCCATCTGTTGTATCTGTATACATCTCCCCGATCTGCAGATTTTGGATATTTTGTATGAGCGAACATTCAAAAATGGCAATTCTCTCCCCCAACCAGTGGTCTGAAGCAGTCTGGTTAGTCCAGGAACATTTTGCTGAGTGTGGCTTAAATGAGACATCCTTCTCCATGTTTTTAAAGCTAAACTGTGGCTGTGAAAGGCCCCAGTCCAGACCCGCGCTAAATAAGGAGGACACGGGGTGTTGCGTTTGATCTCTCCCGGCACAGTTTTATATATTGACCTCCCTGTCCTGCTCTCTGCTCTGGAAAGTACACAGGTGCCTGTCTGCATCTGGTAGGGTTTGGAGCAAGGAGGAGACCCATCGCGATCTCTGTTGGCCGAATGTCGAGACGATCTCATCTCCAGGGCTGTGACTCCTGGAAAACTCTTCCAGAGATGAAATTAAGGGTGCTTCATGTTCTCTCCTCTCCCCAGTTTCCTAAATAAGCACAACAGATGCAGAAGGAGACGTTGGCTCTGGAGGTTTGGGTGCAAGTCTTTGGTATAAAAAGGTAGTCTGGGGTAAGATGCAGAAAAGAATTGGGGACAGAGACCTGCTTTGACTCTTTCCCTCCCTCCCTGTATGTATTGTATAATTTCTGTTGCTTCAGCCGTTGGTGGTCAGATTGGACTGAGCTGCTAAGTGGAGCTGCTAAGTTCTCCACCGCTTCTCCTGCTTTGGGTATTGCACAATCTTCCCAAGGCTGCAGCTGAAAACCTGTTGGGCTCTGGGCCAGCCTGTCTACTACGTGAGCCTAGGTGAGCAAATAGGATGCCGTTTCCACCCTGGCCCAAAGGGTTGCCAGGTTCCCTTACCCTCCCGGTGGGAGGGAAGGAGACCTGGCTCTTACCTCCTTTCCCTCTTCATCTTTTACTGTGTGATGACATCATTTCCAATGATGTCACTTCTGGTGACGTCACCATGCAGGCGCAGGACGGGCCCAATTCAGCCCGTTTGAGGCCCAAATCGGCCTGCAGCGAAGCGCCAAAGTGCGAGTGTGCCCAGGAGGCCTTGTTCTCATGCCTCCCTCCCCTGCCAGTTGGGTAAGTGGAGGTGGGGGGGTGGAGGGTGAAAGCGGGGGATTCCCCCAGCCCCACCCACCTCACAGGGTGTTTTGTTGAGGGGATAATGATAACATACTTTGTAATCTGCTTTGAGTGGGCATTCAGTCAAGGCACCTTGTGTGTGTGTGTGTGGGGGGGGGGTCCTTTTCCTCCTTCTTGTCCCTGTTGTGCAGGGTGGCATCTTCCTTCTTTCCTGTGTGTGGGTGTGGGGCAAAGAAAGCTTCCCTGCCCAGGCTGAGAGAACCCAAAAGCCTTGGGCCAGCCCTGGTTCCACCAAGACCATTATCAAAAGGTTCTATGATAGTAACTCACCAAATCTGAAACTCAGCAATAGACATAGATTCACACAAGCTGCTAACAGGGGAAGATTGATTTGTTTCAGTCACTGAATGCTAATTAAGCTGGGGAGGAGAATCCGTACAGTTGAATTAAAAATATTTTTGGCAGAAAGACTTCTCAAATTTGATGATCCATATTTTTGCTCTGAATAAATTTATTTATGAATAAATAAGTTGTATCAATTAACAGGGTAACATCTGGAACAATAAAAGTGAAAATGAATATCTCAAGTGCCAAGACTGCACTTTTTCTTCCTGTTACTTAAAATTAAAAAAAAAACGTACTACAAAATATTAAAATAAGAATTGTAAAGTGTTAGATGATCTGGGATTGTATGGATTGTGCTTTGTTTTAAGAATGGCCGTTTCCACACACTGCTTATCTTCCCTTGGAACGACCCGGAACATCGCGTGAAAAATGCGGAAGATCGCGTTTTCTCGCGTGAAGAAACATGATCTTCCACGGTTTTTGCACGATGTTCCGCGTCATTTCAAGGGAAGGTAAGCAGTGTGGAAACGGCCAATATGTTTCCAAGAATCTCTTCTCATATGAAGCCAGAATCCTTGCTTGTGTCTGATGGTGGGGTATGCTAGCTATTTTTCCCTTGCTGATGGGGAAAAGGGTGGAACTTACTTGCCCCTTAAACATTCATTTCCCTATATGAGCTTTTAAAGTGAAGTAAGTTTACATAGTACTCATGTATGCAAGCTGAGAATTTCATGATGATCATGTTCGGCAGGAGAACATACCATTTTTGTCAGCTGCTACCACTCATGATGATGCAAGCCTTGGTTCTTCTTGCTCTTAACGTTCACTACCCAACTTGATCACTGTGCCACGTCCTTTTGCACCTGCGCAGTAACTGCAGTAGCGGAGTTTCATTTCCTTCCGCCTAGCAGACTATTTTACACCTGCACAGTAGGTGAAATTGATTTCCTCCTAGCATCATGGGCCGTTTCCGCACGGAAGATCGCGTTTTCTCTCGCGAGTTTTGCGTGATGTTGCGCAACATCGTGCAAAACTCGCACGAGAAAACGCGATCTTCCACGGTTTTTTCGGCACGTTGCACAGCCTTCCGGGTTGAGGTAAGCCGTGCAGAAATGACCATGGTTAAGTCAAGCAATTAAATGATTTCCGTGCATGCACGTGTATCTAAAAAGATGACTCCCATGAGGCTGTGTGAGAACCTGCATGTACAAATGCTATAATCATCCGATCAGACTGATCTACAGCCCTTTACCATTGATGTATATTGATGGACTTCGATGAACGCTGAATATATTTTATTTGCTACATTTTAATTCTGCATTACCTTCAAGGTGCTCCAGGTGGTGTACATCAGTCACCTCTCCTCTATTTTGCTTTCACAACAACCCTGGGAGGTTGCTTGGTCTGAGAGAGAGAGAGTGACTGAGGAAGTCTGAGGACGTGCGCTGTGACTCATGTACGCTCATGTTGAAATAAACATTGTTAAGGTGCCGCGGGAATTTTGTTTTGCTAAAGTCACTCAGCAAGCATCATGCCGAATGGCATTCAAACACGAGTCTCTTAGACCCTTGTTGGACTCTTGAACCATATGCCAAGTTTTTTTTTAAGTTAAGAAGTTTAAAAAGTTTAAAATATATGATGTTTTTCTTCATTCTTCGTTGAAACCATTTATAGAGTGCAGTTGGCAGGGCTTAATGTATTCTGTGCATGTGTAGAAAACAGCCAGGCTTGAGATGCTTGTGAATGATCCCATTACGCCTGCTGTATGATGGCGCAGATGGACATGATGTGAGCCAAACCAGCAGATCCTTGAGCGTCTCTTATTGGCCATAGATCCTTAACATCAGGTGTCACCTACAATGCCATCCCAAGCTCACTGAAGTCAGTGGGCTCATAGTAATCTCCATCTCCTTCCGAAGGCAACGCAAGCTACCCGGTTAACTCCTGTTAGTTGCTCCCTTTCTTGCAATGCTCAGTTTGCTGATTCTGACACAGGATGAGTTGATGGGTTCTGTTCCCAAATGCCATTTCTGAAACACCCCTTTTCTGCCCTAAACACCCCAGCCAATTGTGTTCTGCCTGAAAATGTTTTTGGTCTTTGCTGTGCTCTGATCACGGTGCAGCCTATTTGCTCCTGTGTGTTCCTTCTCTTGACCCAGACCCCTCATTAAGTCTTCGAGAGGCATCCTTCAAGCCCAGTTCTTCAGGGGCCTGGTCTCTTAATACAATTCCCTGCCTCTAGCGTTTCTTTATCACCAGACCCCTCCATTTCATAGAGGATCTTTCTGGCACGACGGTTATTACTTAGGTCTGGCGGGAGCTTGGCGGTCACTGCCTGAAGGGCAACTGGGAGATGTCTGGCTGGGGCCACTGGGTCAAGAAGCTGATTCAGGCCTGTCTTGGAGAAAGTCCTTGTAGCCAACTATTTTTCCACTGGCTCACATTAAAGCAGAAAAAGAAAATCTTTAATAAGTTACTGAACTCTTGTGATCTGATACCTAGCTAGGCATTTGAACACTCTCAAATACATAGACTCCCTAGCTTGAATTGCTTTCCCTCCACAAATAGGAAATTCTTGCTTCATATAAGATTGTAGGAGTGTGGTTTGCCACCACAGGTATCTAAAAATGTGTGAGTGCCCACTGCTCCACCATGTGGGTAGTCACTTATGTGAAACCCTGTAAATGATTCAAGCTGGCATCCGTCCAGTATGGAAGCATCAATTCAGGAAAACAAAAATGAAACAAAATGAAGCTATTCACAGGCACGTTCAAAACTAGGAGTTTCTCTACACAAGACATCTTAGAGCGGAACTACAAGTGACAAAAGGCACAGGTTGGACACTTGTCAGCTTCCCTCAAGTTTTGATGGGAAATGTAGGCACCTTGGCGGAATGTTGGACAAGTGACAGTTGAAAAGTCCATTGGACAGCAGTCGGAGAGCCAAGCTGCAAGACTAGGATGCCTACATTTCCCATCAAAACTTGAGGGAAGCTGACAAGTGTCCAACCTGTGCCTTTTGTCACTTGTAGTTCCACTCTCACACAGGGACGCTCACGTGAGTTACTTTCTGTATTCAAGTGTATTCTGTCTCCCTAACAGTACATGTGAATCCATAATGGGAGAACAAGTGTAAGATCTTTCATTTGAGCATCCCCAGGGCTTTTTTTCAGTTGGAACGCAGGGGAACGGAGTTCCGGAACCTCTTGAAAATGATCACATGGTTGGTGGCCCTGCCCCCTGATCTCCAGACAGAGGGGGGTTGAGATTGCCCTCCGCGCCGCTCAGCAGTCTCAACTCCCCTCCGTCTGGAGATCAGGGGGCGGGGCCACCGACCATATGATCATTTTCTCTGAGGGCAACCCACTGAGTTCCGCCACCTCTTTTCCCAGAAAAAAAGCCCTGAGCATCCCCATGTAAGATGTCTTGTGGAGAGACTTTAGTTTACTGGTGTGGGTAAAATCAACTTGAACTATGTTGGCATCACTTATTTTATTTAATTAAGATACTTAGAGGGTCCTTTCTACAGCATAAAAAGGCACTTCACAGTATAAAATGAAGGATAACATTAAAACACCAAAGACAACTAAAATATATAGACAATAAATCTGAAAGAACAACGAGTGATTCCGATTCTGTACAGAGAAGCATAGGTAGTTAGGCACCATTTCTCACACAGCAGAGGGAAATGGGTGTGGTACTCAGAAATAGCCAATGATTAGATGAACAGAGGAGGAGTATGAAATGCAAGCAAAGGAAAAACAGCTCGTTATTTGCTAGCATAGTAAATCGGAATCATGAACATCAGCATTCCTTTTAAGAAACTTTCCTACCCTTGGACTTGGGAGAAAAGTTTGAAACGTAGAGTGATAGGATTAATTTTCACTTTGGTCTTACACCCCTGCCTGGGGCGGAGGATTTCCTGCTCTCCCCCTCCCCCCCACACCAGCTTACCTAGCCGGTGGGGGTGCGCACTTCCCGGGGCACCCCCCCCCCTGGGTGATGTGGTATGCTTCCATGCCCACAGCTGCCCGATTCGGGCTGAATCGTGTCCGCAGCTGGCCCGATTCAGGTTGAATTGCACCCCGCAGCAGACCGATTCATCCCTTGGTGAGTGCAGGAGCACTCCCAGGCCACTCTTTGACCCGCACGGTGATGTCACTTCCTGGAAGCGTGCGGGCACACATAGCGCTATGCATGTGCATGAAAATAAATACAGGGATGCAACGAGGTGGGTGCCAGGCTCCTGATCTCCCACCAGGGGAGATGGAGGACCTGGCAACCGTACACCCAATGTGTCCTGAGACCCCAATTGCTTTCCCTGCAGAATTCTAGCCTCAGAGGCCTGCCTGCGGAGCACAGTGCAGGGGAGGCCCCCCTAGTGGCCTTCCCGCTTCCTCTGCAGCAGCGGCGGGGACACATTGCCCTTCCCCGCCCCCTCTGCTGCCCCTCAGAGGCATGCCTATGGAGCCGGTGGAAAACTGTGGCACAGAGGAGCCCCACCCCATGCAGCCTTCTTGCCACCTCCACCGTGGCAGTGGTGCCTTGGGCCCGCTGCTAGAGCCTGTTTTATTTACTTTTACAACGGGCTCTGTTGCTAGTCTCTAATAATTGCAGAGGTTACCAACATTTACCGCAATAATCCAAAACAGGCCCAGAAACAACAGGATCTGTGCAGGCCTTTCCCCACCCTTATGGTACTGTAGACAGGCTGAACTTCTCAGCGTTAATAGAATACTAAGAAAGATGTATTGCAACAATTCTAAAAGGATTAATATAACTATAAAATTACATATTTTTCACAATCATATGAATTTCTTATGTCTTAACAATTTCAAACCAACATTTAATCACTTCCCAAGAAGTAACTTCACCTTTATTTTAAAAGATCTCTAATAATTGCACAGGTTACCAACATTTACCTGCAATAATCCAAAGCAGACCTTGAAACAAGATCTATGCAGGTCTTTCCTCACCCTTCTGGTGCTGTTGCTTCTTCCTGGGCCAGGCTGAACTGCTACACTGCTGGGAACGACCAGCCCACTTTAGGGGAAGCTAAAACACTGAGTATGCTCCATTCTAAGGTCAATATTAAGTATTTCAGACCCATTGGTTTATGATTTTATCACTAAGATAGCCTTATTTTAATTCCAAACACTTTAAAAAACTCCATTAATTTTTGTTGAAAAATTCACTCATTAAAAAAAAATTGCTTCAGGGGCCCTCTGGGAATAGGGGCCCTGAAGCTTAAGATTCATTAGTTTCACAGTAAATCTGCCTCTGACCCTGTGAGGTGGGTGGGGCTGAGAGAGCTCCAGAGAGCCATGACTAGCCCAAGGTCACCCAGCTTGCTTCAAGTGGAGGAGTGGGGAATCAAACCTGGCTCTCCAGATTAGAGTCCTGCTGCTCTTCTTAACCACTACACCAAGCTGGCTGAATGGTAGGCTACATGCATATGTTAAAAATTGCTAAAGTGTTCTCCATACACAGATGATAATACAGTAAGGTTGTCAGGGACCTGGAGTCCCTCGACAGGGGATCCCCAGGTCCTTGTAGTCTCCTGACGGGGTATTGGGAACCGGTACTTATCCCAGCTTCCTATTTCTGTGCATGCACATAGCGTGTGCATACTCCTAGCTCGCATGATGATGGCACTTCCACAAGTGACATCATCACACTGGGTCAAAGGATGCTCTCGGGTCAAAGGGGGCCCTTGTTGCTGCCGCCGGGTCTTGTTGTGAACGTGGCTGCTCGCTGCTGCCGCTTGTTCACTCTCATTTGGCACACGGGCTGCTGCGGCGGAGAGAGCCAGCAGAAGCAGTGGCGGTGAGAGCGAGCGACTGCGCTCACAGCGAGAGCCTGCTCTTGCTGCTGTTGCCGCCGCTGCCACCCAGTCTTGCGGTGCGGGAGTGTGCCCTCTGCCTGGGGGCATGCCCCCCGCCAGCCAGGTAAGTGGGCATGGGGGGGGAAAGGGGGGATCTGGGGATCCCCACTCCCAGCAGGGGAATGGCAACCCTATGATACAGTCCAATGAGCAACAGAAAGACACATCATAAGCGTTTCGACCCTAAGGCCTTCTTCAGTGGTCAATTGTACAATATTTATAATCAAACATGTCTGGACATTCCAAAACCAATATAGAAATGCTCCCAATGCTTTATCTCTTGTATTGTGTGGTATAATACAAATGTTACTGCAGACCAGGGCCGATTCCAGATGACTAACCTTAAGGCGCTTCATGCCGCCCTCTTCCGGATCGCGACGGGGAAAATGTGAAATATCGCGTTTCCTCGCGCGAGTTTTGTGCGTCATCGCGCAAAACTCATGCGAGGAAACGCGATATTTCGCATTTTCCCCGTCGCGATCCGGAAGAGGGCGGCATGAAGCGCCTTAAGGTTAGTCATCTGGAATCGGCCCAGAACTGCACTCACACAATGCTCTTCATTTGGTATTGTATTCTGAGGCTTGGTTTCCAATGTGTTTGGGTATGTTTCATCAAACTGCAGTTGAAATAAAGTGGCCACACACCCAACATCTTAGCAATTTTTAACATACGCATGTGGCCTTCCATTCAGGCGTTATGTTTTTAACTTGTTTTTAACCTATATTTTCTGCGCATCCCTAATAAACACCTTCTTGGAATATAATTTACATTTTAGGTTGTAACGTGACCCCCTCCATTTTTTCTCCTAAAATTTTAAGAAAACATCTTGCTTGTTGCCAATGTGACGACATTACTTTTGGGGAAAACCCAGATGCGTCTGACGAAGAGAGCTGTGGTTCTCGAAAGCTTATGCTACAATAAAGCTGGTTCATTTTAAGTTTATGTAAGTTCTCTCAAAGGGATTAGTATACAGGAACATTTCCACAGAGTTGCAAACACTTACATTAAAAGTCTGGAAGAAGTATAGCAACAGTCGTGCTTACTGGAGAGAATCCAAACGTTTTGGATGTTCTCCAGGCCATGCAGATAAATGAGGCTGAATGGCACACCTATGGAAATATGTTGATCAATTTTGTCTCATTGTTGTTATTAATTGCTTAATTGTTGCAATTAGCAATTCTGGGAATCTGAAAGAAATCACATCCGGACTTGTGAGGAATTGATGAGGTTTGTTAAAAGAAACCCATAAAGAAAAACGGACACCATCTCGAAATTAAATACATGCATGTATTGGATGTGTCAGGTCTGAAATCACAAACTTAGTTTGTCCAGCTGGGTTGATGAAACGGCATGTTGCTAACAGGCACAGTCTTGGTGATTCTGGAGCTTTGGGCAAGACTCTAAGATTGGGCCCTGAAATCACTCAGGCGGTGTAGGGGAGAGGGAGGGTGACCTGTCGTGAGATGGTGGGGGGTGAGCCTGACTGCCCTCCAGTTGCTTGCCAGCCCATTTGCACTGCTTGAGTCTCATGCAGTTTGGATGGGGTCAGCTGTGGGGCAGTCAGGAAGCCAGACCTACAGCTGAGCACCTGCCCCCTATGCTGCCTGAGCTGCAGGCAGTGCAGGGGATCCATAGCAACTCCATAGTGCTGGGAGCTTCAGGGCAGTAGTTGGGGTAGGGATCCCATTCCCCCAGTGGGGGCGAGGAAGTCCCTGCTCCCACCTCCCCCACCCCCACTTCCATGGCTGGCAAGGAGAAAGATGGGGAACAGGCCTTGTGGGCACACTCCCAGGGGCTGGCGCGACCATGTCACTGATGACATCGCTCTGCCCCGAGAGCGCTCTTGCACTTTGCAGCGGGCCAATTTGGGCCCCAGATCGGCTTGCAGCGAAGTGCGCACTCCCCAGCCTTGTGCAATGATGTTACTTCCCAGAAGTGACATTATCGCGCAGGCGCAGCATGAGACACAAGAGCTTCTGAGACAGATTATTTGTCCTCCTCTTTTATGTACTGAGCAGCGATGCCTTTTAAGAAGTTGTTTTCAGTGCAGTTCCACAATTGTGCAACTAGATTCCCTATGAAATCCATTGAATCTTAAGCCTTCATGCTTTCTGAAAATGCTGTAACTTTTCTGGCTTTTGGGGAGTGTTTAACAGTCTAAATAGTAACTCAGAGCCAAGCTACAAGTGATGCCTGACACAGGTTGGACACTTGTCAGCTTCCCTCAAGTTTTGGCGGGAAATGTAGGCATCCTGGTCTTGCAGCTGTAATGGAGAGCCCATATGGAGAGGCATATGGTGGAGGCTAGGTTGGGGCCCCACTGGCCACACTAAAGATCTGTCCACCACCCCACATACGAGCCAGGGTTTGAAAAGCAGTATTTTATCATCGCCATCTGAAGAAAAGCTGAATTGTATAAAGTTGTTTTAATGTCATTTGTATACTGTTTTATCTGTTTTTAACTGTATTTATGTAATTTGAAATGTTGTACTCCGCCCTGAGCCCGCCTGGCGGGGAGGGCGGACTGAAAATCTAATCTAATAAATAAATAAATAATAAAATACTTTGCAGGGCTGGCGTGAGGCTGAAATGGAATAATTCCACATGCACATCCATCCTAGTTTGCAAGAATAAAAACAGGGAAGAAATGTGACGTATGTACCAGTGACTCCACTGCCGCGCCTTTAGGAAGAAACAGGATAGACTGAAACAACCATATCTTTATAATGGTGCCTTCCTAGTAGCTTTTCCTCCTTTAGGGGAAGGGACTTTCTGAATCTATCAGATTTTTCATGTTAATGTTTTCCTCATGAGGTTTTTTTTTTAATGTAGTTGTATGTAGGGATTAGACTATCAGATTAGAATCAGGGAGTTCAAATCCCCTCTCAGCTATGATGCTCCATGAATGACCTAGGCCCAAGAACCCTCCCTCAGCCCAACCTGTCTCCCAGGTTTCTTGCCAGGACCAAAACGGAGGAGGAGGAGGCCAGAACATGTAAGTCACCTTCAGCTCCTTGGAGGAAGGGCGGGGATACACATTTGATAGAGAGAGAGAGTTGTTAGGAAGATGGCCCTTTAGATTAGCACCCGGAAACAGATCCCCGAGGAGGGCGTGCTTTGGTTTTAAAAGTGCTTTCCCTCTCCTTGAGTGATGTAGAAACTGAAATGATCAGACTTCCCTGGGAACGGACAAGCTCGGAGTTCCCATTTCCCATCAGCTCTGCCGCCCATCTCCCGTCCCCCCATGCCAGAAAACAAAGCTCCCCGGTCGCATTGTGGGGCTTTTATTCTGGCACGGAGCAAGCTGGAGCCGGCACCCTTTCTGGAAGCCTCTCCCTGCCTCAGGCGGCACTCAGCTGCCAGCTTTCATCTGCCCCCAGTCCCTCCAGGCACTCTGAATCATGTGATGGAACCTGAGGTGGTTCAGACACACCTCATTCATCTTCTGCTCGTCTGCCCACTCAGTCTGGGGAGAGAGAGGCAGAGAGAGAGAGAGAGAGAGAGAGAGAGAGAGAGGCAGAGCACACGGTGTGGCGGCAGCCGGCAGCTGGCTCTCTGCAGGCAATTGCAGGCTGCCCGCTGAATGGGGCCTAAACTGCAAAAACAGAGAGAGAGCGAGATGCAAAGAGCAGTCTGCCGCACCATGTTGGTTCGAACACTTGCTTCTGTAGCTGAGTTAGGAGGACTGCAGGATATAAACGGTCCTACTAGCAAAGTGCCTGATGGGCCTCTGGCAAGCTGAGCTCCATGGCCCCTGCAGTGCTGGCAGAGCTGTGGAGCTCATCTGGCTCCCAGGCAAGGAGACTGTGACAACAGGGGTGCCTGTTATCATGGTTGTCATAGTCGGGATCTGAGTTCGGGTCAGCGGCCCCTATGGTGCTGCCAGCCCACAGGGGCTGCTGGGCTCAGCAAGCTGGGCTCAGAACTCCGGGTAACCTCTCTCAGTCTTACCTACCTCACAGGGTTTTTGTGAGGAAAAAGTGGAAACCGTGTACATCGCCATGAGATCCTTGGAGGAAGGGCGGGATTAAAGCATAACAGACACTGGATAGATGCAAACCTGCAGGCATTCCAGTTTCATAAGGCTCAGCTGTTGAGAATTCTCCTCCATTTCCCCACACATTTTGTTCGCTGCCTTCTCTTACCTTCTCAGTCTGCATACAGATTGAACCACTCACATCTGTGAACAGGACAGCATTTCCATTGGTGGAAAAGGTGGTGGCAGTTCCCTCTGAAGGCCCTCCCCATTTTGTTTTCCATGCTGCTCCCACGATTCTGCTGACCAGGGACAAGACTGAGGGGAGAGGGGCTCAGTGGGATGGAGCAGGGGAGGAAAGTAGAGCCCTGCAGAGCCTGCAGCCTGAAGAAACTGAAGTGCCATTTGCCTGCCATGGCAGGCAAGCTCCCAACTCTGCAGTTAGGCTCACCAGTAGCCCGCCAGCGGCTTTGCCTGGTTGCCCGCTGATCACCAGGTGGCAAATCCCCTGGTGATCGCTAGCCACCGGCAGGTAACCCAATAACGTGTGCACTGGGTGCACTCCTGGCGGGGCGTAACGACATCACTTCCTGAAGTGACATCGCGCCGGCGACAGGCATGCTCTCATACTTCACTGGGGCCAATTTTGGCTCCAAATGGGCCAGAATAAGGCCAGCGCAAAGCATAGGAGCACGCCCATGGGCAGCATGATGATGTCACTTCCCGGAAGTGATGTCATCACCTCTCTCCAGGAGCACGTGTGTGCTTTGCGCACATGCAAGGACACTTCCAAAGCTAAGTCCCAGTTCTGCCCCCCCCCACCAGGAAGAGACCTGGGAACTCTGCCTGCACTCCGTCTCCTGTGCTTGATCAACAGAGCAACAGAAGGAAAAAAGGAGAGTGGAAATGACCTTCTGGATGCTCACTTCTGGGTGATTGGCTGTGCTGCTTTAAACATTTCCCCTAATCTCTGTGGTCTTTACCATAGATACTTGGAGGATTCCTAGAGCAGTGTGTATGCGGGGGGCGGGCTCTGACGGCCGTAGTTCTCCTGCTCCCCAGGCTCTGTCCCCAAAAGCTCCCAGTGGATACTGGAAACATGCCAAATATTTGCTCTTATATGTTAGAAATTTCAGCCCACACATTTCCTTCATGGGAATGATCCATTGGGATGTTTTCCAGCACAAGCCAAATGTGACCAGCAGCACAAAAGCATCTTGTTGCAACTGTGCCCCTACCTTTCCTTTCTGATAGCCCGGGAATAGTGTTTGCATTTGTAAGAGCCTCCCACTTCTCCCCCTAGCGTGGTTCAAGGTTGTATTCATGTGTCAGCCCTCATGAAAATCTATGGACTCCCCGAAGGCTAAAATGAAGAAATCTTCATCCTTCAGAGAGTGCTCTTAATAGCTGGCAAATGTGTCAGACAAGTCAAGGAGGCTTTAGGGAGGTGTCAGAGATACAAAATGGGAAATTACACTGAACATAAATCTGAAATCAGGTGTTAATTGTATTCAGGGAGACAGTCAGGATAGAAAATGTTCTGTTAATAAGAAATATGTATGAAATAAAGGTGAGATTGATTGGACCGTTGCAAATGTATCATTTGGTTTTATCATTATTAAACTCCCTGCGTTAAGCATCTGACTTTAAAATCTGATTTTTTAAAACATGAATCCCCCTTCCCATTTTTGTACCATGAGTGATACAGAATCCCCCCCCCCCTGTTCTCAGAACTAAGTTTGATAATCAGAATTGCATGCATGGAAGAAAAAGAATTGCATCTCGGGATATTCGAATACCTGCTGGTTCGGTTCTCTCCTGTTTGCTAGTTTCAGACAGGCAGGTGAATTTTCAACCACGTGTCTGTTCGTCGACTCCTTTGCAGCTATTCGGCACATTCGTTCAAATGTTCCTTCCGAACAGCAGCTTTTTGTGCATGTGCATTCGTACACAGCCCAGTGGCATTTTATTTCCTCCCGTCTTTCCTGGGCTGCTGCTCTGCTCAGCAGGCAATTGTTTAAATGGACAGCTTAATCAGTCACAAATCATATCAGTCATAAATAAATGCGGTGTTTGCAAAATCTCCTGCAGTCCAGCATTCCTATAAGTTGTTCTTAGCAATGTTAATGCCGGCTGTTTTCATGCATGCACAGCTTTGTGAAAATATGGCTAGTGGGCATTTACATAGGTTGCTGCTGAACCAAACAGACCTGGCAATCAGCTCATGTCCGATTGCTATATGGTTCAAGTGTCAAACACATTCACTGTGAAATTCGTAGCATCATCCCCAAATGCTATTCGAAATTGTAGATATTTTAAGTGCTTGACGTGGCTTTTATATCCAGTAGATTTTATGGCTTGAATTTTTCAATCTAAGGGGCGCTCCCATTATTTTTGTTGTCGTCGTCGTTGTGCTAGATGGATCCACTTTTTTGCAAGAGGAAAGAGCTGCGCCCAGAATCTCCAGACATTTTACAAATCGTGTCCGTTAAATGTTGCTACAAATATGTGCTCACAATGTTCAGTTGTGAGTGCTTCAGAGGAGTGTCACTAAGCTTGACGTGTCTGACATTTCAAGATCACCAAAAGTGTTTGGAACTCTGAGGAACTGGGATTAAAACTACTGTGTGAGATAAAATGGCGTCATGCACATATTTCATCCTCCCTAGCCATGAGGGTTATTTTAAATGTTTCTGCTGAAATAATAAAGATTCAGCGCTTCACAATGTAGTCCCAGTTGTGCAGATTTCTAGAACCCACGGTTTGTGCCAACTATATTCCAGCTGGGATCCGGTGGTGGATATCTGTGGATGGATTTTTGCCAATTCACCCTCCCACTGCAGATTTTTAATTCCCCCTCGTGCTATTGCTAGGAGTCCCCTGGGAGCAGCATTTGGGGAGGCATTTTGGACTGTGGTTGTAGAGAGAGGAAAGGCTGGGATATCCCACTTTGCTGACAGAAATTCCTTCAGTTTGGTGAAGTGGTTAAGAGTGACGGGACTCTAATCTGGAGAACCAGGTTTGATTCCCCACTCCTCTGCTTGAAGTCAGCTGGGAGACCTTGGGTCAGTCACAGCTTCTCGGAGCTCTCTTAGCCCCACCCGCCTCACAGGGTGATTGTTGTGGGGATAATAATAACATACTTTGTAAACAGCTCTGAATGGGTGTTAAGCTGTCCTGAAGGGCAGTATATAAATTGAATGTTGTTGTTATTCATGTAATTCATGGGATGTTTCTCCAAACATGAGAACTATTCCATCTTTCCCATGGTTATGGAATTAGCTATATGTGTGAAGGAGAATTTTGAAGATAATTTTTTTCCTGCAAATTACTTTACTACAAAAGAATGTAAAGCACCATTTAATGATCCCTTTACTACAGATAATCATTTAAGTATTTTATTTCACCTTTGGTACCCCATACTTTCCAATTGACAATGTTTTTTCAATCGAGGGTTTCACCTGATTTTAGATCTGAACACAAAAACACATGAAGCTGTCTGATACCGAGTCAGACCAGGGCTTTTTTTCTGGGAAAAGAGGTGGTGGAACTCAGTGGTGGAACTCAGGACCACACAATGACATCACTTTGGGTCAGCTGGAACAAGCGGGGAGTTTTTTAAAGTTTAAATTGCCCTCGACGAAAATTGTCACATGGCCGGTGGCCCTCCCCCTGATCTCCAGACAGAGGGGAGTTTAGATTGCCCTCCGTGCCAGCGACACGGAGGGTGATCTAAACTCCCCTCTGTCTGGAGATCAGGGGGCGGGGCCACCGGCCATGTGACCATTTTCAAGAGGTGTCGGAACTCCGTTTCACCATGTTCCTGCTGAAAAAAAGCCCTGAATCAGACTATTGGTCCATGAAGGCCATTATTGTCTACTCAGATTGTCAGCAGTTCTCCAGGGACTCAGGCAGAAGTTGTTCACATCACCTACTGACTGGTCCTTTCAACTGGAGATGCTGGGGATTGAACCTGGGATCTTTGGGGACCTTCTGCTTTTGTTGCCATGATAGACAACTTTCATCAGGTGAGAGATGGGAGTATAACCCTGATGATACACCCAGATCTCTGGCATTCAGTACTATCAACCACGGGTCGGTTGAGATGGATACCAGTGGCACCATGTTCTGATGGTACAATTTTTATCTGGCCCATCTGGCTGGGGAACTTGTGCTATGGGATTATGTAGAGTTTCAGGCTATCCCTCATACTGCTGGACATCTACATGAAACCCTAAGGAGGGGTTCGTCTGGAAATATGGAGTAAAATATCACAGCACGCTGATCAAAACACAGCTCTGCTTTTCCTTTTTAGATGAATCAGTGGACATTCTGGATTGGATCCAGCCAGCTTTTCCACTCAGGGTCAAGCTAGAGGTGCAGGTTTTTAACGAGTTGGACCTGAGTTTCCCAGACCCACCTTCAATTCCCTGCAGCTACACAGCAGCTTTGGAGAATAGCTGTTAAAAATAAAGGAGCCCCTAAACAGCCTCAGAATGCCTCTGCAGGGAGCAGGCGGGGGGAGGCTCCTCCCTCTGCCCTCAAGCAGTTTCCCCCCATCATAATAGCAGGAGAGAGAGTTTTTCCCCTGTTTTTTTTGCTTCACGTGGAGTATTCTGTGCACATGGAGCAGTAAAAATAGGGGGGAAACTCCTCCCGTGCTATTGTGACATAGGGAAATGACTTGAAGGGGCAGGCAGGAGCCCTTCTGTCCCCCGCGGAGGCATTCTGAGGCCCTTTGGGCTCTCTTTTCATTTTTAACTGTGGTATGGCTGCAGAAACCTGAGTTGGGTCTGGGGAATCCATACCCAACTCTTTAAAACCTGTACGTTTTGCTTGGCCCTCGATCTCACCCAATACCCCATTTTACTAGAGCCGCCTCCCTGCATAGTTTGTGTATGTATTCTGCAGCAGAGGCTGTTGGGTGGTCAAATGGAACCCCTCCCTCCTTTTCATCAGTAGAAAAAGCTGGCTGGATCCAGTCCCCCTGAACCAGTGTTTTGAAGCGGCAACGGGATAGATCAAGGGCCATAACCTGAAGCTCCATCTAAATAGGATGGAGGTTACTTCCCAGTCTTGTTACAAAGTACTCCTTCTGCAGTGGGGAGATAAGTAGGAATTTAGTTTCTCTGGCCGATTCCACACAGCTTACCTGAAGCCGGGACGTTGCGCAACGTTGCAGATCATGCCGGAAAAAACGCGGAAGATTGCATTTTCTCGTGTGAGTTTTGCACGACGTCGCACAAAACTCACGTGAGAAAACGTGATCTTCCACATTTTTTCCGGCATGATCCGCAACGTTGCGCAACGTCCCGGCTTCAGGTAAGCCATGTGGAATCGGCCTCTGATACAAAGAAGTTTTCAACAGATAATAATTTGTCATCCACAACGGTCCTATGTCATCAGTGAGAATCATCTTCCAGTCTTTGCTGAAGGATGCTGAGAGATAGAAAGAGCACTGATTCCTACCCCTTCAAGTTGTCATTCACCTTCTTTAATCTTTTTTCCTCTTGGGTCTTCCCCATTACAGATATTATTGGACAGTAATTTTGTTGCCAGAGTGAGCAGTGCATTTTGAGAATCAAAGTCCCTTTGCTGAGTTGGCTGTTGGGACAGTAAGCGCTTCTGACAGGTTGCTTGCAGAATGCTGCCTCTCTGCATATGGCATAGATCCTAGTTCACATGCAAACAGATTATCTCCTGTGCACTGATGTTAATGGGTGGGTAGAAAGCTGCCCGGGACTCTCTTAAGGATCTGTTGTATAGCGGGGCCTAATTTTCCCAAACAGGAAATGAAAAAGAATGCACTAATAACATTTATATTATTGGGTAAGGCACACAGCACACAAGGAATTGTTTACTGTATCACTGGAAAATTTTGTAGAGAATCATTAGTGGGGCAAGCCAAGGTGTGTCCAGGAGCGTGTGTATGTGTTTGTCAGATCCTGCTCAATTGGGGAAAGCTGAGGGCAGTGGGCACAGAGATCGGGCCAAGTCAGCTGGAGAAAGGATGGAGGAATTCTAACTTAAGGAGAAGGCGTCCTGGAGGCTGCTGTAGTCTGATTAATGGGTGCGTGTACATACATCCTCTGATCAAGATGAAATAAAAAAACCAAGAGCCAGTTTGGTGTAGTGGGAGTCTAATCTGGAGAACCAGGTTTGATTCTCCACTAGAGATGGGTACGAACAGCAATACGAACAAAAAAAAGCCACGAACAGCCCAATCTGCTGTTCGCGAACAAGCTGTTTGTGAGGCCCCATTCTAAACAAACAGGTGGTAATTGCAAGCCTCATTCACTGCTGTTCGTTTTGCTGTTCGTCAAGCCAGACAGTCTGGCACCTGCAATCAATTCCCTTGGCAATTCAGGCAGGAACTGCCTGAACTCTGTCTGAACTCCTGCTGTTGCCCTGGAAACCCCAATCTAAGCCCAATTTAGCTTGCTGGGCAGGTCTTCCTTTCAAGTGTGGAGCTCCAAATTTGTTACAACAGGGGAGCAAAGACTGGGGGGAGGGGGGCTCCCAGCTCTGATTTTGCAGACAGTGGAGAGGGAGAGACAGTTGCTGTTGGTATTTTGATAGAGTGCATTGGAGCATGAATTTTCTTTGTGTGTGGTGGGATAGGGATCTACCTCTTCAAGTTCCAGGGCTGCTACCAGGCTCTGGGCCAAGCTATTATTTATTATTAGTACCTTTCCTGCTGCCTGCTCAGGTAAGGTTTCTGGGAGTGGCGCAGTAGGGATCTTAACCAAACTTGGATGATGGCTGGAGGAGAGCCTGCTGGCCCCCACAAACAGCCAATCATGAACCTGTTCATGATCAGGGCCATGTTCATGGTTGTTCGTGAGTCCCTGTTCGTGGATGGCAATGAACAATGAACATCATGTTCGTTTTTTTTCTGTTTGTGCCCATCTCTATTCTCCACTCATCCTCCACTTGAAGCCAGTTGGGTCACCTTGGGTCAGTCACAGCTCTCTCAGAGCTCTCTCAGCCCCACCCACCTCACAGGGTGTTTGTTGTGGGGATAATAATAACATACTTTGTAAACTGCTCTGAGTGGATGTTAAGTTGCCCTGAAGGGTGATATATAAATCGAATGTTGTTGTTGTTATTATAGTTCAGTGGCTGGACCTATCCTTTAAACTAGGCTGGGTCAATCGAGGCCTACTCTGAATTCCACTAATGATTAGGAATAGTGTTGCCAGTCTCCAGGGAGGGGCCTGGAGATCTCCCAGAATCACAACTGCCATCCCCATGCCCTCACCTGCTGCTGCCCGGCCCTGCTTACATGGCCAGTGGGGGGAGGCGGGGGAGAAGCGTGTGCATGTGCTGTCCTGTAGCGCTCATTTTTCAATGCAATGGAGGAGCCACTGGGCATGCTGAAGCTGAGCGGAGGTGGTTTTTACTAAGCTCTTCAGCGCCCAGCAGCTCCTTTTTTGCTCCAGAAAAATGATGTCATTTTCCGGCACAATGTAGGAGTGTGGGAACATGCTCACGATTCACTCACACATGGGGGAGAGGTACCCCACCCCCTGCACTTGTTGTTTTGCCCCTGGGGCCCCTGGCAACCCTACAACTGAGAGTCAATCAGGTATAGTGGTTAGAGTGTTGGACTATGATCTGAGAGACCCAGGTTCGAATCCCCACTCTGTCATGGAAGCTCACTGGGTGACTAGAGACAGTCACACGCTGTCAGCCTAACCTACCTCACAGGGTTGTTGTGAGTATAAAAGGGAGGAGAGGAGAATGCTGTAAGCTGCTTTGGGTCCCCATTGGGGGAAAAGGCAGGGTAAAAACAAAGTAAACAAACAAAGCAAGCAAGCAAGCAAACAAACTGATTTCCAGGCTACATTTTCCCTGGAGGAAATGGTAGCATCAGAGGGTAGATTCTAAGGTAGATTCAAAGAGTATACCATGATTCAGAGGTTAGATTCATAGGGTATACCATGCATTCTAGGTGATATCCTTCCCCAAATTCCCATCTCCATAGGCTCCACCCTCAAACATCAAGGAATTTCCCAGGCTGCAGTTTGGCAACCCTATGTTGTGAATTTCATGTTGACTTTATCAGAGACGGCAGCGAATGGTCTCAGGTGTGCTTACACTGCAATAAGGCAAATCCCTGAAAGAAACCTTACGATGAGTCTAAAGGCTAAAATATTCCAGTGGAAAAACTTTATTCCATTTTAAGTCAGGAAATGTGCATCTGATGTTTATGCTGCTCTAGCAGGCCGCCTGTACCTTTAAACGGCAAGCTCTATTTGCATAAATGATAAAAGTGCAGCAATTGACTAAAAATCATTTGGCTTTAATAAGTAATTTTAATCAAATAGTTAAGAGAGAATGTCACTGAAGCTAATTTCTAAGCGCATTCCAAACAGATGGGAAATGGGAAGTGCCGGGGATTGAAAGTGCAGTTTTACTGTGGCACCCGTTTTGCAGTCTGGATTACGGTTTGATCAAGTCACGACGCCACGAGAAAAACAATTTTAATTTATTATATTAACTGAGCGTTGATGGAAGAGGCCCCCAAAAGGCGCCACAAAAGCATCCCCCATAAAAAAAACAACACACAGGCAAAGCCACCTTTACAGTGAAAGCGGACTTGGGCTTACTTTTGGCTCAAAGGGAGGGGTCATGGCGGGGTCCCATTTCATAAAACCCTGCCTCTTGCTGGGAATGCAAAACCAGCCTGAGATTTCAATAATCTACATAATTTCTAGTTCAGATGTAACTCTCAGAAAGTGACTATCACTCATTTCTCTGGTGGATCAAGGGCAAAAGAAGAAGAAGAAAAATCCAACCCAAGGAAAAAAAAATCACCCTCAGTGTGGGGACAAAATATTTCAAGTAATATTTCATAGACTGACAAGCAGTAAATTAGGGAGCCTTGTTAAGTACAATATAGCAGTCATCCTTCTATTGATCACATATAATTTACATCTTACAAAGATGTGAATTCTTGCATTCTCACTCCACAAGGAAAATCTCAATGATTTATTCATTTCAAATAAAAAATAGAAGGTAGATGAGAAGAATTACTTCACAGGCGGCGGCTTTCTCAGGGCACTGGTGCGAGGCTCTTTTTTTCCCTGCACTGCCCGAAGGGGCTTTGTGTGCGAGTCCCTCTAATTAACAAGGTGAATCATGCGGCAGCTCTCTAATTAGTGAACATGACAAGCCAATGGGAACAAGCAGCCAGACCTGGCGGACAGACGCGGTCAACAAAGGCACGGCCCCGTGTCGTTAAAAAAAAATGTATATTTCATGTAAATAAACTACAAAAAGTGAGAGGATCCGGGTAAAACCTAATTTTCTTTTTTCATGTTTTCGGCTTACGCCTCATTTATTTTCAGACATAAATACTGGCACAATAAATCAAGGCTCCCAACTCAAGTCACACATATACACACGCACATACACACTCCTCCAAATCAAAAAGTCACTCCCCATCTGAAACAAGCATCTGCTTAAGGGCCTCTATTTGTTTTCTGGCTTATTTCTCTGTTTTTTAAAAAGTGTGTTGGATTCATTACATTTAAGTTTCAAAGCAACCTTCCTTCATCCCTTCTGTTTGAAAACCAGCTCGTCCCAAAATCGCAGCGTTTAGATGCACAAGATAGCTCTGATTTGGTGGGGTATCCGTTCAGACCATCTCCGGGTTGGGATGGACTTATTTTTCGTCAACCATCAAGGTACTCAAAATGGCCCCTGATAGAGGTTTGTAGAAATTGCTGCCTGTAATTACCTCATGGACTGGAAAGATTTTTCAGTGTCCCTCCCGCAATCCCCTTAGAAAAATGCTTGCAGTGGTTAGGAGCACAGCACAAAATGCTATATGCTAACAGCTGGCAACACAACAACTACCACCTTGGGAATGATTTAAAGTGGTCTCCCTGTGGCAGCTGTTTCCGTGCATTCACCCTGAACATTATTCCTGTGGCACAAATTATAATAGCTCTCATAAAAATTGCACTTGTATTATTTGCTCTTCTCTTCTTCCCTTGTGGTTATTATTATTATTGTTGTCGTTGTCATCATCATCATCATCATGACCTTTGTCCAGTTTTCCTTTAATGGTTACATGCTGACTGCAAGGTCCTTGCCGAGCACCTTTCCTCAGTCCAGAAGCAAGAAGAGATGCACTTATGGATATTTCTCTCTTCTCTGAAGGACACAAGGAGGAGGCATTTCAGGTCTTCGAGATTTTCATTAATGACTTGGGTGAGGTGTGTACAGAATCTGCATCAGATCTGCTGAGGACGGAAAATGGGGGAGGGTGGAAAGAAGAGAGAACTAAAATATAAAATGACCTGGATAGATTGGAAATCAACAATGGTGTGATGTCACTTCCAGGGAAAACCTGGAAATAATAAAACAGTAGTAACAGTCGATTTATATATGACTTAGCACACACACTCAAAAAATCCACTTCTAAACAATTGCTAAAGTGCATTGAAAGTGCATTATCCGACGTGTGCAGAATCAGCCAATAATAATAGCATTGGATTATATACTGCTTTTCAGGACAGCTTAACGCCCACTCAGAGTGGTTTACAAAGTATGCCATTATTATCCACACAACAACAAACTCCCTGTGAGGTGGGTGGGGCTGAGAGAGCTCCTAGAAGCTCTGACTGACCCAAGGTCACCCAGCTGGCTTCAAGTGGGGGATCACACCCAGTTCTCCAGATTAGAGTCCTGCTGTTCTTAAGCACGGCACCAAACTGGCGAGCACAGCGGCACCTCAAAGACTAATATTTCCCCCCAACATAAGGGCCGTTTCCACACAGTTTACCTTGTTGTGGAAAATAGCGAAATCTCGTGCGAAATCTTGCGTGAAATCTCATGAGAAAACGCTGTTATCACGCGAGAAGATGCAATAACAGCATCTTCTCGTGTGATTTTGTGCGAGATTTCGCTATTTTCTACAACAAGGTAAGCTGTGTGGAAATGGCCAAGCTTTCATGAGTTAGGAGTTCTGCCTAAGGGGTGAGGGGAGGCCTTGGATCAGTTGGAAGGGCATCTGCTCGGCATGCAGAAAGACTTCAATCTCTGACATCTCTAGTTAAAGGGATTGCAGGTGATGTGACGATCCTCCACCTGAGACCGGGGACGGGTGGAGGGCAGACTCCTAGTGATTCCTGCCTCTGCCCAATGATTGCCAGTTGATCAGTGAGGGGAGGCTGTTCTGGGAGATGGGCCCACGCTGGAGGAGGCATGCAGCAAAACATGTGCTTGTGCAAGCCCATGGCCCTACTTAGGGATGCCAGCTCCAAGTTGGGAAATTCCTGGAGATCTGGGGGGTGAAACCTGGAGAAATCTGGAGAAAGTGGGGTTTGGGGAGAAAAAGGACCTTGGAATGGCATAATTCCATAGAGTCCACCCCCCAAAAGGAGCCATTTTCTCCAGGTGATCTCTGTGGCCTGGAGACCAGTTGTAATGCCAGGAGATCTCCAGCCACTACCTGGAGGCTGGCAACCCTACCCCTACTGATGATGTCATTTCTGGCACGACACTGTTGCTTCCAGCATTGTGTGAGGGCTAACTCTTGAAAAATTGGCCCCAAACTTACGTTTTGTGCTGATTTTAATTTTTTTTATAATACTTGTATTAGTTTTTCAAACAGAACAACAAAAACCCCACCATCTAAACCACGTACATAACATACAATATTACTTATAAGACTAAGGAGTGAGCATATAATACAACATCAACAATAAAAAAAGATTAATTAAGAAAAGGAAGAAAAATGAGTGAAAGAAAAGTTGGAGAAAACCCAGACAATGGCCGAATCCACACTCACTCACCATCCACTTATCTTGCGCAGTCATGGCAGTTGGGTTCATTCCGCTACCATGCTGTGCATCATCACATTCACCCTCCCAGTGCGTCTTCATGGCGCAATCAGTTCTCCACACGCCACTGAGTAAAGTGTTATAGTGGGCAATTCCCTCCTCCGTCGTCAGTGTTGACAGCGTACGTCACTTCCCCTTTAAAAAAAAAATAAAATTAATTTTGCACAATACCGGTATTCCGACTTTTAAGAAATGGCAAGGTCCCCTTGCCCTCATCTTTGATTGGCCCATTTTTTCCTCGTCACAGACCACTTTCTAACAATTGGCTAGTTGTTATGGCGGGCAAATTTGAAAATAATTTGTCACATTAAAACATTCTCCAGAAACCCTGTTGCTCACAAAGTAGATTTTCCAATGTACTGACCTTTCTTTATTGTGCAAATGCGCTATGAAAGCCCTTTTTTTTTTTTAAAAAAGGGCCGGGCAAAAACAGATTTCCACCATTATCACGTGGTACGGAAAGGAGGCGCAATTGTGGTGTGATGATGGTGGGGAACACGCGGAATGGGGAAGTGTGTGAGTATCTGTTTGAACAGCGCCGCAGTTGCGAAAAAGGCACGGAAACAAAAAGGAAGTGTGGATTCGGCCAATGTTGAATCAAACTGGTAAGGGAGGACTTTTCACATTTATCTTGCACAATATGTGCTGATTTTTAAAGAACCAGTCCTCCTGTTGCGATGCTGGAAGTGATAGTGTCACACCACAAATGACATCATCAGTAGGGGCTGCGGGTGCATGAATGCGCTTTGCATGGCATGGATTACGTGGGAATAAGTACCCCCCCCATACCTGCTGGTTACCAGGGAGGACCCTATTTCTGGTAAAACAAAAAACCCTGAAAGTGGCATAGGTAGGAATTTCCAATAAGTGTGAGTCTCTCTACACAAGACATCTTACCCAGGGACGCTCAAGCAAATTACTTTCTGTGTGGTCTTTTATTCAATTGTACTCTGTCTCCCTAGCAGTGCATGTGTATCCACAATGGGAGAACAAACGTAAGATCTTTCACCTGAGCGTCCCTGTGTAAGATGTCTTGTGTAGAGAGACTCTTGATGTTAAAACCTAGATTTTTTTTCTACCGGAAGTGACTTGACACCACATGTGATGCTGTGAGCTTTAAACATTTTTTCTCCCACAATTGCTCTAAGCAGCAGCAGGCAACTGGAGCAGAAGGTGGGAGAGCAGCACCCTACCTGGAAGTAAGCCCCACAGACAGGGCTTTTTTCTGGGAAAAGAGGTGGTGGAACTCAGTGGCCTTGGAGAAAATGGTCACATGGCTAGTGGCCCCGCCCCCTGATCTCCAGGCAGAGGGGCAATCTAAAACAGCGGTGCGGAGGGCAATCTAAACTCCCCTCTGTCTGGAGATCAGGGGGTGGGGCCACTAGCCATGTGACCATTTTCAAGAGGTGCCGGAACTCCGTTCCACCGCGTTCCAGCTGAAAAAAAGCCCTGCCCATAGAAAACCTAGCACTTACTTTCTTCTGAGTAGACCTCACTAAGCTTGTTTCTTTAAAGTCTCATACGCAGGACTAACTGATTAAAGATTGTTTGATTTAATTATTGATTTAGTGTTTAGTTCATTTACCTTTTACCTGATGGAGAAAAAAAAGCCCAACTGAATCCATTTTCATATTACTTAAACATGGCTGAGACGTAGAAGGAAGTGTGGGGTAGCTTGCTGTTTACTAAGCAAAAGCTGCCAAGGATTGTTAAAAAGAAAAGACTGCATCTTTTAAAACAATTCCTCAGGAGAGAAATACACTGGAATACAAAAGCCAGTAGCCCCACCGATTAAAATATCTCTGTGCTTATCACAATTGGCCTTGCAATTAATGAGTGGGTATCGTACAGGTGGTGGGCAAACTCCTGACGGTTTGTCCCTCTGCCCACCGATTGCTGGCCATTGGCAGGAGGTAGCAAACCGCCCAGTGATCGCTAGCCACTGGCAGGCAACTCAGGGAAACGGGTGTGCATACGCTCCTAGCTGGGTGCAACGGGTGTGCATATGCTCCTAGCTGGGTGCAATGAGGACACTTCCAGAAGTGACATCATTGTACTAATTGCGACAGTGGTCCTGTGCTTCATGCACCGCTGACTTCAGACCCAAACAGGAATCCCGGAAGCACTCCCACAGCCTGCGTGATGGTGTTACTTCCAAAAGTGATATTGTCGTGATCTGGCGGGGGGGGGGTGCATGTATGATGTGCGAACGTGCAAAGTTGGACTCCACTAAAGGTCAAACTACAAGTGACGAATAACACAGGTTGGACACTTGTCAGCTTCCCTCAAGTTTTGGCGGGAAATGTAGGCAGCTTGGCGGAATGTTGGACAAGTGACAGTTGAAAAGTCCATTGGACAGCAGTCAGCCGAGCTGCAAGACCAGGGCGCCTACATTTCCCATCAAAACTTGAGGGAAGCTGACAAGTGTCCAACCTGTGTCATTCGTCACTTGTAGCTTGGCCCTAAGTACCAAGCGCTCTCCTGAAACCTTAATCGTAGTTGATTAATATAATGATTTAAAGTAAGTTTAAATGAGATGGCTTAAGGTATGTTTGCCAAGATGATTTAAAACAGGGGTCTCCAACCTTTTTCGATCCTCTGGTCAGCTTTGGAATTCTGACACAGAGCACTGAGCACAACCACAAAATGGCTGCCCCGGGAGGCGGAGCCAACCAGAAATACACAGAGGATGTTCAACAGGAGAGAACAAAAGAAGTAACTTTATTAAAAAATGCACTGGGAAAGAAGAGTAAGAAAGAGAATAAAATGCACACTGTGGTGGCAGCTGCTGCCAAAACATTATTTTAATGTGCACAATCCAATCAGATCCCCAGTGGCCCATCAGGAGCCCTGCTGGGCAAGAGCTGCACCTGGCAGTGCCTACTTTCTAAAAACAATTTGCAGGTGCCAGGAAATGTTGGTGGGTGCCATGGTGCCCCTGATCTGAAGTAAGTTAAATTATAGTTTTCTTACAATAACGTTGCCCATATTCTTTTTTCACAATCTAGCACCCAATTGAAAACAAAAAAGGTGTGATAACAACATTTCAGTATTGCGGGAACTTTCCTAAAAATGTCAGTGGAAAGTCTTATACATGTTAAAATTATATCAAACAGCTATTCCTTCCTACTAATGTGACATAGGTTGCCATCCTAAGAAAATTTTCTTGGAAATCGGCCCCATTAGAAAAGAATGGGACTTACTTCTGCCAAGACCTGCCTAGTCTTGCGGCCATAATTTACTAAGCAGACAACAGCTTCGTTCATTCTGATTGTAAGGAAAAGCTCCCTGAATAACTTAATCCAGCATTTGACCCCCTCATGGCAGTGTCAGTGTCTCCAGAAAGAGGAAAGAGGATGAGATTCACTTGGCCAAGCCTCATAAATCTTATATTTTAAGTACTGAAAAAGAAGAGCAAGACAGAGCGTAGTCCTCTAGGAGCAGATAGACACCTAGCTGGGAGGAGTGACTGCGCCGGTGGAGATTCCAAAACAATATTCAGATGTTCAGTACTTTGTGAAACGTTCACCCAGGGGCTTAAGTGTTCCCAGCTAGGCCTCTGCCTGAAGGTAGTTTTTTTTTAAAAAAAAAACACACACACAACAGGATTGAGCAATAATGTTTTTAGAGCTAGAGGTGTGTGTGTGTGTTTGGTTGTGGTGCTAGAGGTGCGGGTGGGGAAAGTAACCTCTACAGGCAAACTGTAAGAGCTTGCTATTTTCAGAATTGCCACCATCATTTTTAAAGTTTGAAGACTTCCAATTTGTCATGGAAATAACCTTCACAGGCAAGCCTTCATGCTTGGGAGAAAGCCGACTTTTGCCTTGGCTGAAGGCTGCGTCTGACATTAGAGTTTTTATGCCAAAGGAAACTTCTGCGAGTCACTCTCAGGACTCAAAGTATAATATGAGAAAGTAGCGTTGCCAGCTCCATCTTGGGAGATTCCTGGAGATTTGGGGACAGTTTGGGAGAGGGAGGAATGTCAATGGGGATGTAATGCCATAGAACCCACCCTCCAGAGCTGCCATTTCCTCCAGGGGAACTGCATTCTATAATCTGGAGATCACTTGTAATTCTGGGAGAACTCCGACCCCCACCAATACTACGGGAAAGCCATAAATGGATCTCACAAAGACATTCAGGGAGTTCCTTGGCAGAGGCATATCCAAGTCAAGTGATTTTCAAACTGTTTAGTGTTTAGTGCCAGCCTGGGCCGCTGGATGGCCTCTTGCTGTTGCATGACTCTGGCAGGAGTGGCCAGCCAGCCTGGGCACCTGGAAGTGAGGTCAGTGCAATGACATCACTTCTGTTAGTGACATCATTGCGCTGGACGGGAGCACACATGCATTGCGTGTGCCAGTGTAAAAAAAGAGGTTAGTGCCTCCTCACCTTCTCCCACCGGACCCCATCTGGAAACCCTAGTTGTGGCAGAGAGTAGAAACTAGGTTAATGACCAAGTTTTCAAATCTCTTCTCCAAACCCTGGAATTTATTGGGGGATTTAGATGTCTCCCTGGGCTGAATTCGCCACAAAATTATAACAGTTCATTTGCATACCACTTTTCTGGACAAAGCAGTGAACAAAGTCAGTGTTATTATCCCTATAATACAGCTGGGGACCAGGAGCTAGGGTTGCAGTCTCCAGGTGGAGATCTCCTGGAATCAGAACTGATCTCCAGGCCTCACAGATCAGTTCTGCTGGAGAAAATGGCTGCCTTGGAGAGTAGATTCTATGGCAATATACCTTGTTGGGGCTCCTCCCTCCACGCCTTTCATGCTCCACCCCCAAAATCTCCAGGAATTTCCCAGCCCAGAACTGGCAACGCTAGCTGGAGCTAAAGTGTGGCTTACCCGAGGCTACCTGGTGAATTTATGGCAGTAGTGAGATTTGATCCCGCAAAGTTCTGTATCAGTTGCTTGATCACTACACAATAGTAAGTCTAACTGGATCTGGAATTATTTCCTTTCATGGCCACCAGCCAAACTAGGTCTGTCCCTCTGGGCCTAGCAACATCCCAAGGATGTTATTGATACTTAACTAAACAAATTCAACCTAGGACAGCAGATTTTTATATATATATACCAGGTTTCCAGATTCCATGGAACAATCTGCCTCAGTCTCTGTTGGAGTTGATTATTCTGTGGAATTCTGTGAGTACATCCACTTCTGCTGAAACCAGCCATATCTGAAGCATTCTGTAAGGAACTTAGGGTGGAGCCCATTCAGTGGGAGAGTCTTTTCTTGACATGCACAGGATCCCAGTTAGATCAAACCTCAAGAAAAATTCCTGGCAATTCCAGTTAAAAGGAACACCATAGCTGGTTCCACACATATCATTGGATGTTATGCTATTGTTGCACAATAACAACCATTCACAACTGGATTTTCCTGTGTGGACAAGCCAATATCCAGCTACAGATGACTGCTATAATGTGACTAGAGTGCCACGGCCAATGTTGTGTAGATGCAAACCTTTCCTGTAGACCTTGGGAAGCAGCAAAGTAGAGGTGCTACTTGAGTAAGTGGGACGTAAGACCATTCTTTCTAGCACGGCAAGTATTCCAGAAGAACTAAAGACAGGACTGCTTCCGACATTATCTTAATGTAAATAGGAGGGTTTATCTGTAGGTTTTCTAAATGGTTGAACCCCCCAATTTCTGCTCATTCAATTTAAACACAGTAACATCCAAAAAGTTAACGCATTCAGTGCTGCCTTGCCAAGTGAACTGTATTTTAGAATCAATACTATTCATCCAACTTCCTAATCCCTCTGCATGTATCAGATCGTCCAGGACAAGCATGATGTCATCAATAAATCTTCTATACCACAGGATGTTGCCAAAAAAAGGATTTTCCTTAGTACTTAAAATAATTTTTTTTTCTAAATTAGACATGAAGAGGTTAGCAACACTGGGGGCGGTGGAATACCCCGTCACCACCCCCTTGACCTGATAATAATACTGGGTCCTAAAACAAAAATAGTTACGTTCCAAAACAATATCTAATATTGATAACAAAAATGGGGTGGAAGGATGTTGTGACTCTCTTTTATATAACACATCCTCAACCACCTCCCTCGCCCCCTCATGGGAGATTGAAGTGTAAAGTGTGCTGACATCTAGCTTTATCAGGGCTGCTTCCACACACGTTGGATAATCCACTTTCAATACGCTTTAGTGAACATTTGAAACTGATTTTCCATGTGTGGAACAAAAAATCCACTTCGAAAGGATTGCGAAAGTGCATTGAAAGTGCATTATCCAACGTGTGTGGAAATGGCCCAGGTAAGCTCTAGAAGGACTCAATCATGTTGACAAGAGTCATAGTATCTTTTAAATAAGCTGGTGTCTTTTGTTGAAGAAATGAATCAAGATACTGTTCAAGCACAGACTCTGTCCCCGATATAATTGGTCTCCCTAGAGGGGGGTGACCTGCCTTATGTATTTTAGGGAGGGTATAAAATACTGGGGTATGAGGGGAACTATTTATCAATGCCTTGTGAGTATGTTCATCAGTTTCATGGCTGATCAATCCCTCATCCAATACAATTTGTATTATTCGCTGTATTTGTGGCAGCGGGTTAGAGGGAATAGGAGCTTAATCTCTTCAGTTGGATAACTGCCTCTCCTGTATATAGTCATTCACATTTTGTATAACTACATTGCCCCCTTTATTTGCTGGTTTTATCACAATATCTCTGTCCTTCTTTAAAGTATTTAATGCTTTAAGTTCTAAGTTAGACAAATTATGCCAGGGACGCCTTACATTACTTTCCAACTGTTTAATCTCTCTTAATATAACTTTTTCAAACGATTCAATCAAAGGATCATGTATATCAGATCTGAACATAGATTTCTGTTTGGGAAAGGAAGTTCTACCCATTTCTGTTTGTTTGCCCTGTGACGGAGGAGGAGGAAAGACTGAAGGTGATGAAACCAGCATTTCTTGAGGCCAGACAGGATTTAGGATCTGAGCTGCATCCACAAATAAATGGATACTGTGCTTTCGTTGCTCTGTCTACAACCATATTTTGCCCACACAGGACAATCTGTTTGTGAATTATTGGAATAGCCCGACAATAGTGCAATATCCAACAACGTGTGGATGCAGCTCTGGTTTCACAAACTACCTGTAGTTAAAATAAAATATAATCAGGGCTTTTTTTCTGGGAAAAGAGGTGGTGGAACTCAGTCGTGGAACTCAGGACCACGCAATGACGTCACTTTGGGTCAGCTGGAACAAGGGGGGAGTTTTTTAAAGTTTAAATTGCCCTTGGCGAAAATGGTCACATGGCTGGTGGCCCCGCCCCCTGATCTCCAGACAGAGGGGAGTTTAGATTGCCCTCCATGCCATGTGGCAATCTAAACTCCCCTCTGTCTGGAGATCAGGGGGCGGGGCCACCGGCCATGTGACCATTTTCAAGAGGTGCTGGAACTCCGTTCCACCCGTTCCCACTGAAAAAAAGCCCTGAGTATAATAATAACAACTGTGCTTATATACTGCTCTTCTTGACAGATTAGTGCCTCACCCAGAGCGGTGAACAAGTTAGTGATGTTATTGTCCCCACAATACAGCTGGGGAGCTGGGCCTGAGAGGAGTGGCTTTCTCAAGGCCACCTACTGTAATGAAAGAATGGAGTGGGAGGGCAGTATTTGTTTGTTTATTTGGTACTTTTTTATCCCACCCTTTCTCCAAGAAACTTAGGGGAAGCATGCATGGCTCTCTCCCTTCCATTTTATCCTCACAACAACCTTGTGAAGTAGGCTAGGCTAGGCAAATCAGAGGCAGGGACTTTTCTATGGTGGCCCCCCAATGGTGGCATGCCCTCCCTTGTCCACTTTATTGACCTTCAGGTGACAGGTCAAGTCTGGGTCATTCCCATAATGGAAAGGCAGTATAAAAATATTTAAAATAAATAAAAAATCACATTCTCTGTAACCCCGCTGCTGAGACTCTGCAGTTCTGGCATGCTGTCACAGTTTTCCTACTAGCATCTTCTTTTCTCTGGTACAGTCTTAAACTATCAGTTTTGATTCTGGATGTGGAAAGAAAAATTACGTTTTGAAAGTTATTTTGTTTGTTTTGCCCTAATGCAATTTTTAAAAAAGTTTTCACCCAATCATTGGAGATTTGGGCTCAGTGGTTTCCAATAACCATCAGTCGCACATGCTCTTTGACAAGCTATTTCACCCTTGTGGGTTAGGCTGCTGGACTGTGCATTTGTGCAGAAACGCATAAGCTGCCATGCTGCGAAATGTACTCTGCCAACATGTTAACAACGGAGAGACTTTGATGCGTGCTTCTTTTACATGATGTACTCATTTGTTTTGAATGATAATCAGGCATCAGAGGAAGCAACTGCGAGTGCCACAATGGTGTTGTTAAGGTAATTTGGGGGCATATTCTTTAAAAAAGTAATTCATTCAATAGTTTTCCCCATCACACACACGCACACACACACAAATTCTTAAAAGATTCATTAAAATCAAAACAAAAGAAAATACATGCTAAGAACCAAGAAATGGGGCATACAAGGGAGATCCAAGCGGATTTTCTTGTTAATTGTAGCAAATTAATCCGAAAAGTCATAAATACATTTAAAAAAATGAGACACATTTCAGGTTCCAAATTTGAGCGTGACAAAGCCGACATCTAATTTAGAGATGCATAAGTATGCCTTTTACTATGACTGAAAATGTAGTTCTTGTTAAAAGATTTTATATAGACACTGGATTTTTATATAAACACAGGGTTTCTTATATAAATACAGGGGTTTTTTTTCCTGGTGGTATGCACCCCGTAAAAAGTCTGCCAAGAAAACGTTGTGATGCAATGTCCCCCCCATGGGTCAGTAATGACTCGGTGCTTGCACAGGGGACTACCTTTACCTTTACCTATGCACCGGTACGCAGTACCACCACCTCTTCTGGCTGGCAGGCTTGGGCCCCCATGACATCATGAGTATTTGCACCTTTTTTCTTAAAAAAGAAAAAAGCACTGGGATTACTATGGCATTTTATGGGACAGGTCTGTGGATTATGCAGAAATTGGATGCTCTAACATTTTGAGAAAAAATAATTTTTGAAAAGCGATACCTATATTTTAATAGCTTGCATTTATTTCTAAACAAATACACTGAGCCTGTATTCCTTTTCAAACTGAGAATCTCTGCCTGTTTGTTTTAGTAGATTCCAGTAGATCGCAATGCACTTTTTTTTTTCTCTCCAGGGATTTCCTTTCCTATTCAATGAAGAGGAAAACCCTCAGCATGCCACAGAGATTTCAGCAGCTGTCATAATTTTGATTTTTAGGGTTTGGAGGAAAATTTTGTGTGAACTGATGTAGCTTTCAGATGCTATTGGAAAGACGGCCATCCTGCCTTGGGCAAGAATTATACCTGAGGTAACCCAATATTTAAACAAGAAATGAGTAAACCTGATTATTCTCCAACAAGCTGACGAATGTGCTCATTAGGGGAGAAATGCTGTTGAAATAGTTAAATCTTTAACCTTCTGATCCTATGTGCAGTTACTCAAGAGGATGCCCACATGAACTCCATGGGACATTTGAGTAAACACACATACCTAAGAGGGGCTGCATATTTGACTGATTTCCTTGTGATTGACTTTTGCATAACCGGAGCACAGGATTGTACCATCCTGGACAGAGAAAGTGAGGCCACAGTGCTAAAAGAAATAGCACAGAATGGTACAACTGAGCTTGGTTTAAAATGACTGGTGCCACAGAGCAATTTATAACATGATCAGCTTGTCAGTTTAACTTATGTTAATGTAAATTAGTTTTGTAAAACAGCCATCAACTTTTTTTTTGTTTGATGGATTATTTATTGGTTTCTTTGTTTAGAGCACTTATTATTCTATGTTTCTCATCCTACAACTACAGAAAGCATCCTGGGCTAGGCTGATATTCACCAGAGCTACTTGACAAGGCCACAGGCTGCAAGGTGTGGCTTAAGTACCAAGGGCCTTTGACCAGGGGCGGCGCCAGGTTTTCTGGCCCCCGAGGCTGCTCCTACGTACGCGCCCCAGACTGCGTGATGACGTCACTGTGTGTGACGTCATCACGCAGCAAGAAGGTCCCATTGGCCGGTGAGTAGCTGGGATGGCGTGTGGAGGCTGCCCGCGCTCCCAGTTGGGCGCGGTGGGTGGCTGGGGAGGTGCACGTGTGTCCTCCCAGCCCTCCCACTCCATTGTTCTGCACACCGCCCTGGATGCCTGCCGCATCTGGCCCACGGCTGCTGCACCCGGCCGGGGGCGTGGGTTGGCGGCGATGGCAGTGTGGGGCAGGAGGGCTGGCAGGCTGCAGCAGTTGTGGACCAGGCACAGCAGGTGGCTGGGGCAGTGGGCAAGCAGCTTCCCATCCCTCCCGCTCAGCTGCCAGTGCTGCCACCGCCAGCTCCACGGCGTGCGCCCCCGACCCCGGTGCCCCCTCTGGCACCCCCTTCTGCGCCTCAGTGCTCGAGGTGGGGGCTGGACCTGCCTCAATGGGTGTGCTGACCCCATCTTTGACTCTTGCTCTTTGGCTTGTGCCTCCGACTTAGGGTTACCACTAGTGTCCAGGTGATGGCTGGAGATCTCCTGGAATTACAACTGATCTCCAGGCCAAAGAGATCAGTTCCCCTGGAGAAAATGGCTGCTTTGGAGGGTAGACTCTACGACATTATACCTCATTGAGGCCCCTCCCCTCCCCAAACTCTACTTTTTCCAGGCTCCACCCCCAAAATCTCCAGAAATTTCTCAACCTGGACCTGGCAACTCTCCATAGGGTTGCCAATGCCATCTCCAAATTGGGAAAATCCTGGAGATTTTGAGGGTGGAGCCTGGAGAGGGCAGAGTTTGGGGAGGGAAAGGACCTCAGCAGGGTATAACTCCATAGAGTTCACCCTCCAAAGCAGCCATTTTTTCCAAGGGAACTGATCTCTGTGGCCTGGAGATCAGTTGTAATTCCGGGAGATCTCCCGCCACCACCTGGAAGCTGGCAACCATAAGTTATTCCCAGGCTTTAAGGGATGCAAAAGCTCAGCCTGGTTCTTAACCCTCTGATGACCATCTGCACACAATTTCCTTCCCCTTTCTGCAATAATCCTTAATGTCGCGCACAGGGCTGGGCACAGCAGGCAGGAGGCCCACTGGTACTGCAGGGCAGAACACAACAGGCAGGAAGTCAGTAGTCCAGGAGTCAGGTCAGGTGTCAGAGCCAATATGTCAGTCAGAGAGAGGAGCAGGCAGAAGAGTAGTCAGAAAGCAGGCCGGGGTCAAAATCCAATCCAACAGCAGGGCAGGGCACAAGGCAGGGCAAGAGCGTCCAGGCGTAGAGCTCTAGTAGCAGGGAGTGGCGAGCTGAGTTGCTTCCACGCTTGGTTTCCTCGGCGTCTTCCTTTTATGCTGTCCTAATGAGGAACAGCTGTTGCCTCTCTCTCTAACAATTCAGTTCGGTGTTGCGCCTGTAAACGGGCGCTCCTTCGCCTATCCAACAGAGCTGACTTATCTCTATGTTTCCTCCTTTCAGCTGGCCCCAGGTGCTCAGGTTTCGCTTTTGCCCTGTGGGAGTCTTTGTCTCTTACAGCCTCTGTGGAGGTTTCTGGCTGTTCCTCATCCCTGACAGTCTCTGCAGAAGCTCCAGGCTGTTCTTGCTGAATTCCTCCTGGAGCAGCAGCAGTGGTTTCTGACTGCTCTTCCTCTCCAATAGCTTCTGCAGGGGCTTCTGGCTCTAGAGAAGACCCTTCTGGCCCTTCCTGCTCATCTTCTGAGGAGGACTCTGAAGCAATAGGTAAGGTGGCCAGCCGGGGCTGGGGCTGACTCATGACACTTAAAGATATTCAAAGTGCTCTGCATACATTGCTGGTCTGCGGGGCTCATTTCGAGGGGCAACGTGCAGGAACGCAGTTCCGGCAGTTCCCCAAAGCAGTCACATGTCAGGTGGCCCTGCCCACCTGACTCTCAGCCATTTTGGGCCTGTTTCGGCCTCGATTGGGGCCAAAACGGCCCAGATTGGGCCTCTGATGGGTGGTGGATCACTCTCCCGCTCAGCAGCGTCCCGATACTGACCATTTTGGGCCCCTTTTCGGCCATTTTCAGCCCCTTTTTGCCATTTTGGGCCCAATTTCGTCCCTCCATGGTCAGGATTGGGTCCAAAACAGCCAGGATAGGTGAGGTCAGGGGGTGTGGCATATGCAAATCAGTTATGCTAGTGACACACTTCTAGTGATGTCAAGAGGTGTGGCATATGCTAATGAGTTATGCTAATGAGTTCCTCCCGCTCCTTTTCTACGAAATGACCCCTGCCGGTCTGTAACCCTTGCAACAGCTTTGCCAAGTACCTCCATGCTCTTGCCCCCTACAGCAATTTGGGGGAAGGGAGCTGGGAGGGTAGCCATCTAATGAATTCATGGCAGAGGTAAGATTTGAACCAGAGGGCTCCTGAGCGCTTGTTCAAGCTGTCAAATCATGTACCTTATGCCAGATCCCCCAGTAGCTTGAGAATCATTCTCAAAGGGTAGGTAAAAAGCACACAGCAAAAGCACACAGGAGTCTTCTGGACCCAGAAAAAATAATAAGATTTTATTCCAGTGTAAGCATTTAAGGAACCCACTTCATGAGATGCATGTAAAAAGGGAGGATCCACTCTGCATCTGACGAAGTAGGCTATAGTCCACAAAAAGCTTGTGCTGAAATAAGATCTTATTGCTACAAGACTCCTATTTATTCCAAAAGCTTGGTGTAGTGGTTAAGAGTGTGGGACTCTAATCTGGAGAACCGGGCTTGATTCCCCACTCCTCCACTTGAAGCCAGCTGGGTGGCCTTGGATCAGTCATGGGTCTCTTGGAGTTTTCTCAGCCCTCACAGGGTGATCGCTGTGGGGATAATAACATATTTTGGAAACTGCTCTGAGTGGGCGTGAAGTTGTCCTGAAGGGCGGTATATAAATCGAATGTTGTTGTTATTTTATTATTGTTGTTGTTGTTAGATCAATCAACTTCGTAAGGATATACCAGTTTTAATCCGGACCCTCATCTTCTTGACCAGTCCTGGGCATCTCTGTCAGATTTACCGTATAACAGTGACCTGGTGAGAGTCTAGGTGATCTATCTCCTGTTTCAGCTCACCCCATCTCACTCCTACACTCCAGATGATAGAGCGTTCTGTCATGTTGGGTTGATGTAGTAGCTCTTGCTTTTAATAGTTACAAGCTGCTAATTACATGACATCATTACACAGATAATATATTCTATCCGTTGTGTGTTGTTAACAGGTACTACATTTAGTTAAGAGGGTTCTTTCAATTAGTTACCTGTTTTGGTTCAGTAAATGGCTTCTAATAGGTGCATTCTTTTCACAGGTCAGCCTATTAATTCTTCTTGAGAATGCGAACACCAAAGTGAATTTTGTTAGTGCTCCCTTGCTAGATGTGTGTTGCAATTGTGCAGGAATCCAGTGACATGCGAGGCCACAAGAAGCCAGCTTAGAGGTAGCAGTGATGTCTCTGGTGAACATTTACTTTTTATAGGTTATTTACTTATTTATTTAGTAAATGTGCATGCCATCTCTCCAATGACCTGTTCAAAGGGGCTCACAATAAAACCAAACATGTCATTAAAAACAAGCCATTAAAATCAGGGCAGAGCCATAAAATCAGCATTAAACAAACTCTCAGCAGTTTAAATGATACACATAAAACAGTCCTTGGCTAGGACAAGACCAACAGCTGAAAAAATGGAACTCTTCAGTTAAAAAGCCTGGATCTGGCAACTTACTGAATTACACCTTGAAAGCTTCAAGAGTTGCCAGTTTTAAACTGGTCCCTCTAGATGTCCCTTTAATATCAGAATACAAGCAATAATCAGGGGGATGTTACTCACAAGAAACTTCAACAACCCATTTACACTCATTAGACTACTTTTAAAGGGGCAAGACACTTTTCTCTCTCCCGCTGGCAAAGTTATTAACAACAACACCAAAACAAAAACAACATTCAATTTATATACTGCCCTTCAGGACAAATTAATACCCACCCAGAGCAGTTTACAAAGTATGTCATTATTATCCCCACAACAAAAATCACCCTGTGAGGTGGGTGGGACTGAGAGAGCTCTGGAAGAGCTGTGACTGATCCAAGGTCACCCAGCTGGCTTCAAGTGGAGGAGCGGGGAATCAAACTTGGTTCTCCAGATTAGAGTCCCACTCTCTTAACCACTACACCAAACAGGGGAGGTAGGGATGTCAGATACTCTAGGTCCAAACTGGGGGTGCGGGCAGCAGGGTAGTTACCCATGTGCATGCATTTTCCATCATGATGTGGAAACTATAGGTTGCATCAGGAGTGATGTTTAGCGAACTGTCCCCCAGCATGACCTGTAGCCTCCATGTCATGCCAGAAAATGATGTCATTTTCCAGTGTGATGAAGAAGCATGCACATACTTGGTGCACGTGCCTTCCCCACAAGTGGCTTTCCCTTCTGCTGTCCAGGTGAGCAGAGGTGGCAGGGGATCCCCTACCCTCAGCAGGAGGATGGCAACTCTGGGGGGAGGGCATTCCAAAGATCCCCACGGCAAAGACCTTGTCTCTGGTCACCACCTGCATCACCTCTGAAGGCGGCTTGCGAGGAAGGGTTTAGCTGGTGGACTGGATAGTGGGAGAGCCAGCAGTTCTTCAAGATCTCTGACCCCAAGCCATTAAAGGTGAGATCCAACATTTTGAATTGTGTGCAGAGACAGAGGGGCCGCTAGTGCAGATCTTTGGGCACAAGGGCGATACAATCCCTTTACTTTGCCAACTTCCAGGAGGAACCTGGAATTCACTTGGCCTTACAATTGATCACCATCGACAGACATCAGTTCCCTTGGAGGAAACAGCAGCTTTGGAGAGCAGACCTTATGGCATCACATCTATGTTGAGCTCCATTCCACCCCCAAATCCACCTTCCCCATGCACAACCCCCAAATCTCTAGGCAATTCCCTTGCCCTTTACACAGGGTACCAGGCCGCTGCATTTGGGACCAGTTGAAGTTCTGGGTCAGTTTCAAAGGCAAGGCCTCATACACTGCATTGCTTGTGTTGGGGGTCAGACTGCATGCCTTCAAAAGAAGATAAAGGAAGCGAGAGATCTGGTTTCGACTGAGAATGAGTGCAAGTGTATATCCACAGCCTTTCCAATTGCACAAGCAACCCACTTGGGGGCGGGCGCGTCAATAGTAGTTTCAGGGGCATCACGGAAGCTGTGCATGATCCAGGAGCTCGGCATGATGTGGGAAGTGCACCCCAGGCTCCCTGCTTTGCTAATGAAGATGTCTCAGGGTTCTTATAGGCATATACCAAAGCACATGGTAACTATGCACATTGCCCATGTTCAGACAACATGGTGACTGCATCAGGAATAATGTGGGTAGCACATGCTCCTGATATGCGCAGTTACTAGGCTACCAGTGTGGCTGTAAAGGACTCTACCCTCTTAACAATGCTTGTGTGGAATTAGCTTCTAAGAGTTGTGCTCTGATGCTCATCTTAGGGCCACATATGACCGTAGCTGACCCATGAGTCAGAACTGAATTGCTGCTGATTCACTGTAAATGAGAAGGGAATATTTAAAGCTCAGATTATACCTCATTCTCCTTCATTTTATCCTCACAACAACCCTGTAAGGTAGGTTAGGCGGAGAGTGTGTGACTGGCCCAAGGTCATCCAGTGAGCTTCCATGGCAGGGTGGGGATTTGAACCGGAGTCTCGCAGATCCTAGTCCAACATGCTAACCATTACACCACACTGGGTCTCAAGAGGAAAGGTTCAGATCTCACCCCCTCCTGCCCATCCACACTGAGCTTTAAATACTCCTCTGCTTCCAGGGATTTGGCACAAACCATTCCAACCAGTCGCATTTAAAATCTTCCTCCAGCCTTAGGAGCCATCCTCCTTCCAAGCCTTGAGGTCCCTTAAGGCTTCCAACTTGGCTAAACTGAGTCATCGGGCAAAAGCCGGTCTCTTTTAGTGGTGCCCGTAAACGTGATCTCTTTTCATGCTGTAGAAAAGAGCAAGAGTCCAGTAGCACCTATAAAACGAACAAAATTTGTGGTCGGGTATAAGCTTTTGTGAGTCACAGCTCACTTCTTCAGATAAGTGCTGCTATTGCTGACCCTTAACCCGCCCAGGAAATTAAAACTCTTTCTCTATGTAAAGTTTCATGTTCTGCATAGCTTCCTTCGTAGGATTATTCTAAGACACTTGGCCCTAGCTCAGATACGCAGCCGGTTTGGGATAATTGTGATAACCCTTATAGGCCGGTGACTGTAGCAAATTAGCCCAAAAGATGATTCATCTTTTTTATATGCCGTTTTTATCTTCAACCTTTCCCCAGTTCTGTGTTAGACTATAGCAATAATTTCTTCTTGCAGGTTTTGGCTAGTATCAGGATTCACACCTCTATTTACAGCTGCCTCGGAGCCTCATAATTACAATACAGCTGAAATGTCCATTTTCCTTCCCTGACTACAAATAGGGATCAATCGAATTTTAAATGACTGCTTACGGGCTAGCTCCCGATCATGACCTTTGTAAATGATTAGAGCTCGCCACCGTTGCTATCTGCCTCGAAAGGGTAAGCGGGCAGGTCTGTCTAACTGGCATTTAATCTGGAAAGGAGCCAAAGATATTTCAGTGCAAAATCTAATATGAGTTGGCAAAGGGGAAGTACATGCAGACCTTTTGTGTTGCCCTCAAGAGCAGAGTGGCCGAGGTACTCCGGCCTGGAGAGCTGCATGGCACAATTCCGAAGCTTTATCCCATGGCTTCATGCTGTCCCCAAGAGCCGTCCATAACTTCACCTGCTCCTCTGACCACCCTTCTTCCATTCATCACTAGCCCTTCCTGGCTCTTTATCTTCCCTGGTCATTTCTTTGCCAGCAGATGTCTAGAGAAGGTACTATCCCCCTTTGTGGTATCATTTAGTACGACTGGCTGTGTCATGCTGCTGTAGGCTGTTGATCTGGATTGTGGGTTGGGGATAGGGCTGTCGGCCTCCTGCTATGGCAATGTCAGCTGTGTTGCTACATCATGTCTAGGGAAAACTCAGAAATGACATAGGGTAACTGTAGGAAATTCTAGAAATTCTATGGTTTTACCATTGAGTTTCCAGCAATTTCTAGAGCTACCTTGCATCACTTCTGAGTTTTCCCCAGAATTGATGTAGTGATGTAGTGATACAGCCGACGTCCTCCTCTGCCCCCGCCATGTTCCTACCCCCAAATTCTCCCACTGGTTGCAAGGGAAAGTCAGATGATGACTTCACCTCATGCAATAGGTTTTGTTAAAGAAGATGGAAAACTCACTACCTTTCATGAAAAATTCAACATCTAATAATAATAATTTCAATTTATATAGAACCCTTCAGGACAATTTAATGCCCACTCAGAGCCGTGTGTTGTTATTATCCTCTCAGTCTCAAAACTGCATTGACTCCACCCACACTCTCAGTCATCAGCCAATCATCTCACTCCCTCATCCCTCTCTTTCACCCCCACTCTTCATCTGTACCATACCATGCATTTAAAACACACACACACACTTAAAATCATTACACAGACCCTTATCTTCCACTCATGGAAGTGCTGTTCTACTAGAGTAGCGCCAACCTTTGGATCCAACCCATGTTGCCCATATTTGCAGTTTCATTCCCATGTAAACTTTTTTTATTTCTAGCACCCTATAAATGTTTTTCATGCTGAAATCTGTCAGAGAAAGCACAAAACGGAGCAGCCCAACCTGTTTTAATACGGAGGAACCCAGCTCCTATTTTTCATCGGGGGCTCTTTACCAAATCTCATCTTAAGGGTGAGGCAGGTGTGGGCATCCTAAGCTCTATCAGTGTTCATAATCTGTCTTGCCTCAGACTTTCCCCTCCTCCTTCTTTGAAAGAGATGCAGCAACAAGAATGAGCGCAGATGAAGCCTGATAGTGTTGGCTGTTGTTGGTCCATGGAAGAAACAGGAATGTAACTTGCCAGGTTCCCTAATGACAAGATAAGAATCTTGAGAAATCAGTGTCTGCCCGAGATATTTTGGTGCCTGAGATGGCAGATCCAAATGGGAGACGTCTCCTGCCAAGTAATGTGTGTTTATTTTTTGTTCATCACTACACTTTTACACCACTCGTATATAAACTGTGCAAAGCAGATCACAAGACTCTTAAAAAAGAACAATAAAAAACCATCCCATTAAAACAACAAAAGCAATCAAAAATCCCCAAAGCTGCACATTGAAACCACAAATCGCTCAAATTTCCCTATAAAAACTGATGGAGAAGAAAGGATTTGAATTGCTTCCTTAGGAGATGCGCAAGATGAGCCACCGAAGTCAACTAGTTAACAAAGAACCCAACCTACCAGCAAGTTCTCCTATGTGAGAACCATTGCAATGCATCACAGGTGCGTAGAAGCGCTATTGTACCCTTGGCTTCATTCTGTGGGGCTTGTGGAGGAGAAGTTCCTGGTGTATTGTGCCCTATGGTCAGCCTCCCACTCTGCCACTCTTAATGTCACACCATACTTGGGTGGTTCTGCCTCCGATCGTTCTGATGCGTTGTATCCTTGGGATACAAACTAGAAGCCTGTACACACCCAGACCTAGACAGCCCAGGTGACCCTGATCTTGTCAGATCTTGGAAGCTAAGCAGGGTCGGCCTTGGTTGGTAATTGGATGGGAGACCTCCGCCAAAGAGCAGGGTTGCAGAGACAGGCAATGGGAAACCACCTCTGTTAGTCTCTTGCCCTGAAAACCCCACCAGGGGTCGCCATAAGTCTGCTTTGGCTTGAAGGCACTCTCCACCACCACCACTCTTCCTATTCAGGGCCAGCCCAAGGGTTTGGAAAGGGGGTGGGCACGGAGAACTCTGGGGAAATGATGATTCAGCAGAGAAAACTGAAAAGTCTGGAATGAACATTTTACCTACTGGGCATTAAAAATGAACAATGTAGGAATAAAAACAGGCTCTTCCAAAGCCTATGTTCCCTCATGGCAGCTGCAGAAGGCCAGAGTCACCAGATACAAGATGCCAGTTCATGCTAGGCTTCCCTTCCGGTCACTAGAGGAGCCTCCTCTTGCCTTTTTGGGGCCTCTCCGAATCTGGTGCCTGGGTGATCGCCTAGGTTTTCCTTGTGGCCAGACCAGCTGTCTTCTTCTGCTATGTCGCACGTGAGTATTGCAGTGATATGGCCCTTTCTTGGTGGGGTGCTGGGAAATTAACCAAGAAAAAGTGCTGATCCGCATCACCAGTTTTAGCTGATGGGATGTTGACTGTAGCTTGGACAAAGGGTAGCGGTTGGAATGTCGGACTAGGATCTTGGAGACCCAGGTTTGAATCCCTGTGCTACTATGAAAGCTCCCTGAGTGTCTTTGGGCCAGCCTCTCTCCCTCAGACCCCACAGGGTTGTTGGGATGATAAAAGGGAGGGTAGGAGAAGGTTTAAGTGGTCTGGGGTCTCCACTGGGGAGAAAGATGGAGTATAAATATTTAAACAAACGCTGTTTGACAAGTTCCATCAAGTCACAGCTGACCTATAACAACTCCATAGGAAGAATCTGAGGTGGTTTGAATTTTCACCCAGCACCTGATCAGCATATCATAATTAGTAAAGTGATGGTGGAGAGTGCCCTCAAGTCATAGCTGACTTATGGCGACCCCTGGTGAGGTTTTCATGGCCAGAGACTAACAGAAGTGGTTTGCCATTGCCTGCCTCTGAAACCCTGGTCTTTAATGGAGTCTCCTATCCAATTACTACTAACCAAGGCCAATTTGTAAAGTACCCATTTTATAAACACATTTTTGTTGCATATGAACTTCACATAGGATTGCCAGCCCCGCTCACCCAAAAGACAGGGGGAAAGGTGTGGGGGTCCCAGTCCTTCTCTCCTGGTGAGCAGAGGCAGACCAAAGCCCGCTGCACCCAGGCTCCGCAGGCCTGATGGTATCATTTCTGGTTTAAACCAGAAGCTAGGCATCTTGGCAATCCCCAAACATAGCCTTTTAGCAGTGTTTGAGGCCAATTCTTAAAGAGCTGGGTCCAATGAGATGCAGTAGATTTTAGTTTAAACAAGAGGTGATGTCATTGGGCCTGCACCATGACAGGGTACCTGGCAGCCCTAAATTAACATCTTCATATATACACCTAAAAAAACAAAGAATATGTGAACACCCACCCTTTGTTTACACCCAATTAAATCCATTTGAGACCCATGTAGGGTTGACAGCCCCCCGCCCAACTCAGCAGTGGGGGATGAGGGGTCACAAGGAAGATATGGGGCCATGATGGCCCAGGCTCCTTGTGTGCAGGCAAAACCTGCGCAAGCTCCCCAGAAGCTCCAAAGCTATTACTTCTAGTTGAAAAGTAGAATCTAGAGGGTCTCAGCAGGGCCAAAACTGGCCCTAAACATAACATTTTCATTATGCTTGAGGCTGGTTTAGCCCTGCTGAGTCCCTTAGCTTCCAGTTTCCCACCAGAACGTGCCAACAGGGCTTCCAAAGTGCATGGGCGTGCCATTTCACTGCGTGCTCCTGTGGCTCCCAGCCTGCCTCCCCGCTCCTTTCCCCCTCCATTGGCCAGGTGACTGGGATAGGGGGGAGAAGGTGGGGGCAGGGGATCCCCCATCCACACTGGGTGGCGGGTGGGTGGGGGGGCTGGTATCCCTAGGCCCATGAGTACAACTGCCACTGGCTGCTAAAACAACACTTTTTGGGAAGCCTTTCATGGGAACTTAGCCAAAAGAACGACCCTGTGAAGTTAATGACACGGCTTTGTCTCCCATGCCTTGCTCTGCAACCGTTGACCCATTCTGGATTATTTATTAGCAGCTGACCGCAAATTAGGAGAATGAGAGACAGCGTTTGCATTTTTCTTTGCTGGAAGAAATCTTCATATTGGAAAAGTTAGCCTTTCCCCTTGCTCTGCAAAAAGGGATACAGAAGTTTGTTGTTCTGGGCTTTGTTTCCCTGTCTGGTATTTACTTGTGTACATGTAAGTGTTTTTTTAAGATGCTTACATTAGCGGCATGTTTTGCAGATGATGTATAACAGTAGAGTTTAGGTGAGAATCTTTAGTGCAAAGATCTATGGCTTCTGGGAATGCAGAAAATACTCTGCATTCACACAGTGGGGTATGATAATTGAGCCTACCAGCAGCCTCCAGTATTCTTTGGACTTCTTCATATAATTTCTTTTGATTTGCTCAGAAATCCACATTAGGAATGAATCCCAAATAAAGTATTAGTTTCATGTTCCAAGTAGATTTTTTAAAATAATAAGTAGAAGGTGGCAATCATCCTGTTGATCTCACATTTGCGGAGAGGAGAAGAGAACCTGCCCATGGGTGGATTGTCACCTAGCAGGGGGGAAAGAGTGCTACCCCAAACATTTTTTCCCTGTACGCTAAGCAAATTCACTGTGATGTATTTTGGGAAGTTTTCTCTGAAAGTTAGTTTTACTTCTGCATGTGCAGCGAAGAAAAAGTTTTCTTTGTCTCCCCCTCGCCCTCCCCTCCCGTTAAAATCCTTGACAGATTTAAAACAAATATTTTAATGGAGACTATGGGAGGTTGTATTCAGTGCTGGTGCATTCGTACAGATTCACATAGTGATCAGGGCTGGTGCCAGGGTTTCTGGCGCCTGAGGCGAGATACCTACTTGCGCCTCTTGCCTTGGGAGCATGCGCAAAGCACATGTGCGCTCCGTTGGTGTGTGATGATGTCACTTGTGCCTAGGCGCCCAGCTCGCTGGGAGCTGAGCCAAGGCAGGCAGCAGCGGCAAAGGGGTGGAGAGGCAAGCGGGGACATAGCCTGCTTCCGGGCTGGGGGGGGGTTCATCGGGGGCCGGCACAGTGCCTCCTTCAGAGTTCAGCGCTCGAGGCGGCTGCCAGCACCACCTCCATGGACACACCGGGCCTGATAGTGATCAGGCATGCTGAGAATTTTGGAAGACAGACGTGCAACTTCTCACATTTAGGAACACAAACCTTGGATCTTCTCATTTTGCCACTGTCTGAATCAAGCAGTATGTTGAACAGATTTGCAGTTGTGCAGTTGCTGCAGCTGGTTACTTTTGTTTCACTTTGATTTGTGGCTTTCTTTGGCATCTGTGCAACAGGATTCCCCGTTTCCACCCCCTGCCCCACGCCACCACTCACCTGGCCGGCAGGGGGTGGGGGTGGGGAGAGGGAACATGCCTCTTGGGTGCGCTCCTGGGGTGGTGCAACACTTTGCAGTGGTCTGATTTGGGCCCCGAACTGACCGAATCGAGCCCATTTGGGGGCCAAACTGGCTTGTTGTGAAGTGCATGCTAAGGTTAACGGGTACAGGTTGGAAATTTGTGGAGATTTGGGGGGCAGAGCCTAAAGTGGGTGGAGTTTTGGGAGGGGAAGGGTCTCATTGGGGCATAATGCCACTGAGTTCACCCTTCAAAGCAGCCATTTTCTCCAGGGGAACTGATCTCTGTTGCCTGGAGATCAGTTGTAATTCCAGGAGATCTCCAGCTACCACCTGGAGGCTGGCAAGCCTAGCCCACACAGGGCCGGCGCACCCATAGAGGCGAGGTAGGCGGTGGCCTCAGGCACAAGGGCCCTGGAGAGGTGTCAGAGGGGGTGTCGGGGGCGGAGGCGCAGAGCTGGCGTGGCTGGCTCACAGCTGCTGCAGCCAGCCAGCCCCGTGCCGCAGCTGCCACACGCCCCCGGCCGGGTGCAGCAGCCATGAGCCGCTGCTGGGGCGGCGTGCAGAGCATGGAGCAGCCTCCGCCCGCCACCCCAGCCATCCGCCAGCGAATGCCCCGGCTTGCACTGCACAATGACATCATCGCGTAATCCATGGCACGCACGCAGTGGGGCGGTGGTGGTGCCAAAGGCGCCAGGGACCCTGGCGCCGGCAGTGAGCACACGCGCACTCCCGGGCCTGTACATGGAGTAAAAAAATAGGTGAATGCCAGTTCCCCTATTGTATACTGAGCCTGGAGCTCAGAATGGTTGCAGCCCAGAGAGATTTCAGCCAAAACAAGGTTCTTTATTGCAAGCCAGAACAGACAGATGACAGCAGATAGTACTCACTTGATGACAGACCAACAAGCTGAATGGAAGCCCTCATTATATACACAGAAACCCCGCCCCAATATAGCCAGCAACCAATAAGAACATGTATTTTAGAATGCCATCATTTGCATGAACTATATACAATGTAGTGTGCAGGCAGGCCACTGATTGGTCTTTATTTGAGAGGACCGATTGTCTGCTGCCCCCGGAAAGTAACCAATGAAGATGCATATGAATGTACCCAATGAGAGTTAAGTGCAGGCAATGTAACCAATGAGAATGAAGTGCATTAGGAACTAGGGGTGTGCAAAGGCCCACTGTTTCAGCAACAGCTAAATCCGAAACGGCAAGCCATTTCGGGTATCGTTTCGGGTTGTTTCGGGTTGTTTCGGGTTTCTTTCCGATGGGAAAATGCCTCCGTTTTCCCGGACGCCTGGGGGAGGCATTTTCCCACCGAATCAAGCCAAAATTGGTGGAGACCTTCTGCTACCTTCTCTCTAACAACCCCCCAAGTTTCAGACCGATTGGACTTTGGGGGGCCATGTTATGGCCCCCCAAACCAGGTCCCCCTATCCTAGCCTAAAAAAGGGAAACGTGAACGTCTTTTTAGCTTGCTGCTGCTAATATTCTTCATTATTTCCTATGGGGAAAAAATGAAGAGGCAGGCTTGTCTTGCCAGGGGTGGCATTTTGCATGCAAAATGCCCCCCAACCCTCTGGGGCCCTTCTCCCACCTTTCCTCCTACTCCCCACCAAGGCTCAGCCTGCTGCCACTTGGGGGGGCATTTCATGGCCTCCCCAAGTAGGTGCTCTCAGCCCCCAAAGTCCACCCCCCACAGCCCCACACAAGCCCAATCCCCCCCCAGCAGCCACACACAGACTCAAATCCCGATTCCCCACATTAGCCCATCACAGACCCAAATCCACCCCCAGCAGCCCCGCACCCATAACCCCAGGAAATGCTGGCAAAGGCCAGCCCTCCCCCTTTGTTCCCTATGCTGAGAACTTCTAAACTCTCTTTCCCAGGGCAATTCCGCACAGCCCAGGGGAGCCACAATGGTGGGCAAACTTCTGAGTGCCAACTTGTCCCTGGGAAAGAGCACCTGACCTGACACACATACAACCACCCCCTGACACCCCCACCACCTACAGAGAAGCCTGGCCAGCCTGCCGTACTGTTTCCTATGATGGGAACCAACTGCACATCAAAGAATAAAACACGAACAACAGAAAATAAATTTTTTAAAAAATTATTTTCTCACTTTCAAAGTACAAGTAGGCAAAGCATTATGACACATTACACCAGCAGTCCCCCACACAGAAAAATAACACGACTCACTTAAGATCAGAGAATCACAAAAACACAATTCCTGTCAAAAACACTTTATTTCTTGAACAGCTTTAGGTTACACAGCAGGGGGGAACACCAAAGGGTATGCCAGAAGTATCTTACACAAAAATAACACAACTCACTTCACATTAAAGAATCACCCAAAACACAATTGCTTTCAATAACACTTTATTTCTTTAACTGTTTTAGGTTACACAGTAGGAGGGCACAACAGGGCATGAAAGCAGCATACTACACAAAATAATACAGCCCACTTCACCTTTTTTGACAGCAATTGTGTTTGAGTGATTCTCTGATGTGAAGTGAGTTGTGTTATTTTTGTGTAGTAGACTGCTTTTATGCCCTGTAGTGCCTTCCTACTGTGTAACCTAAAGCAGTTAAAGAAATAGAGTGCTTTTGACAGCATTTTTTGGGGGTGATTCTTTAATGTGAAGTGAGTTGTGTTATTTTTGCGTAAGATACTGCTGCCATGCCCTTTGGTGTGCCTCCCTGCTGTGTAACGTAAAGCTGTTCAAGAAATAAAGTGTTTTTGACAGGAATCATGTTTTTGTGATTCTCTGAAGTGAGTCATTTTTTTTCTGTGTGGGGGACTGCTGGTGTAATGTGTCATAATGCTTTGCCTACTTGTGCTTTGAAAGTGAGAAATGTTTTTTTAAAAAACTTTGTGTTGTTTATGTTTTATTCTTTGTTGTCCAGTTGGTTCCCATCATAGAGAACAATGGGGCTGGCTGGCCAGCCATCTCTGTAGGTGGTGGGGGAATTTGAGGGAGGGTGTCTGTGGTTCAGGTGCTCTTTCATGGGGACAAGCTGGCAGTCAGAAGTGTGTCCACCATTGTGGCATCCCTGGGCTGTGCACATTTGCTCTGGAAAACAGAGTGTTATAGTTCACAGCATAGGAAACAAAGGGAGAAGGCTGGCCAGCCTGTTCCTGGGATTGTGTGGGGCTCCTGGGGCTGGATTTGGGCCTGTGAGGAGCTACTGTGGGGATTTGGATCTGTGTGTGGCAGCTGGGGGAGAATTGGGTATGTGTGGGGCTGTAGGGGATGGACTTTGGGAGCTGAGAGCACCTACTTTGGGAGGCCATGGAAGGCCCCTAAGTGGGAGCAGGCTGAGCCTTGGGGCTGAGCCTTGGTGGGGGGTGGGAGGAAAGGTAGGAGAAGGGCCCCTGAGGGTTGGAGGCATTTTGCATGCAAAATGACACCCCTGGCAAGACAAGCCTCTGTTATTTCCCAGCTGGAAATAGTGCAGTGGGGGGGGGGAGAGCACCTACTTTGGGAGGCCATGAAATGCTCCCCCAAGTGGGAGCAGGCTGAGCTTTGGTGGGGGGTGGGAGGAAAGGTAGGAGAAGGGCCCCTGAGGGTTGGGGGCATTTTGCATGCAAAATGCCCCCCCTAGAAAGACAAGCCTGCCTCTTCATTTTCCCCCCATAGGAAACATGGAGATCAGCAGCAGCATCCACAATGGAAGAGATCAGCAGCAGCAAGCAAAAACCTTTCCCTTTTAGGTGAGGATAGGGGGACCTGATTTGGGGGGCCATAACAGGGCCCCCAAAGTCCAATCGGTCTGAAACTTTGTTGTTTGTTAGAGAGGAGTTAGAGGAAGGTCTCCACCAATTTTGGCTTGATTCTGTGGGAAAATGCCTCCCCCAGGCGTCCAGGAAGACGGAGGCATTTTCCCATCGAAAAGAAACCCGAAAGAACCTGAAACGTTTCGGAAATCGCTGTTTCGGATTACCCGAAACGTTTCGGGTTTTCTGAAACGTTTCGGGAAAACCCGAAACAACCCGAACCAGGTTGTTTTGGGGTTTTTTCGGGTATCATATACCCGAATTGCACAGCCCTATTAGGAACCTTGACATAACCTGAAGCTAACAGTGCATAGCATTCAATACAGTCGTTACCTTAGAGGCCTTGTTTGGCCTAGCTCAGCCCAATACACAACCTCCCCCATCCCGCTGAGAGGATAAGGGGACCTGGAAACCCTAAGCAGACTTGTGGTATAGACCTGTGTATTATTGTAGTTTGAACGAGGCATACAAATCAGAGGCACCATTCTGTACTTCCAAATTGCCCTTTAAAAAAAAAGCCCTGTGAACATGAACAGTATCAAGCTGCTGATCGAGATGTGGGCAAATCATTTCACATGGAGTTCTGCTGGCTGGGAAAATGATCCGTCAGCTGCATTCCAAGATGCAAATTATGGCGGCACGAGCGTCTTTCCTTCCCTACTGGAAAAGCCCGTTTGCAGCCTGCATTTCTGCTTTTGTACTGTGCGGCACACACAAAACATTCTGACAGAAGTTCAATGATCTTAATCATTTCCCTTTATTGGCCAAGACAAATTTGGCTCCAGCGTCTGGTAGAGAGGGCAGCGGGAGTTGATCCCATCTGACTGGAGAGAGGAGTTGACCTACAACCCAGAAGCGGGCGCATGAGAGGATTTCTTTCTGTGCGACTCAAATCTTTCTTTCTTAAGGCATCGCTTATGAATGGATATAGATCAAATGTGCTAGTGTGAGTTTAGCAATACCATTTAGAGTCCATCTCCCCTGCCAGAAGTTATTATACTTTATGAGGGAACAAGATTTCGTGCCGCAATTTCTCTCTATTCACAAATATTTTTTAAGAGGCGGCTCGCAGAAGTTGGCCTGGTGGGTTTGGGGCCTGGTCCAACAGAGAGGGAGACAAGCACAGCACACTCCAGGCAACTGGTTACTAGCAGGCCCAAGTTTCTAGGAAACTGAGAGCGGGACCACGAGTGACAAAAGGCACAGATTGGACACTTGTCAGCTTCCCTCAAGTTTTGATGGGAAATGTAGGCAGCTTGGCGGAATGTTGGACAAGTGACAGTTGAAAAGTCCATTGGACAGCAGTCAGAGAGCCAAGCTGCAAGACCAGGAGGCCTACATTTCCCATCAAAACATGAGGGATGCTGACTAGTGTCCAACCTGTGTCAGGTGTCACTTGTGGTCCCGCTCTCAGTGGGGGATGAGAAGGGGAGGCTGCCTTGCTTCCCAGAGCTGCAAGCAAATGGTTTTTCTTGGAGCTTTTAGCTGGGATCGCAGCAACAAACAAACTTTAAAAAAAATCAATTATTTCTTTCTTTAGTGCCATGGAACGGGTCAGGAAAAATATCTTCACTGGAGAAGTGGGATACCCCATGAGCCCTTGTGAGGAGCTGAGAGTACCTCTGCAGCTGCCTCCCTGCCCACATCCCAGGGTTGCCAGCTCAGGATTGGGAAATTCCTGGAGATTTGGGGGTGGAGCTTGGGGAGTGTGGGGTTTGGGGAGGGGTGGGATCTTAGCAGGGCATAATGCCATAGAGTCCATTTTTCAAAGCCGCCATTTTCTCCAGGGAAACTGGTTTTTGTTGTCTGGAAATGTTATAATTCTACGAGATCTCCAGGCCCCACCTGGTTGCCAGGTCCAGGTTGGGAAATTCCTGGAGATTTTGGAGGTGGAGACTGGAGATGGCAGGGTTTGGGGAGGGAAAGGACCTCAGCATGGTATAACTCCATAGAGTTCACCCTCCAAAGCAGCCATTTTTTCCAGGGGAACTGATTTCTGTGGCCTGGAGATCAGTTGTAATTCTGGGAGATCTCCAGCTACCACCTGGAGGCTGGCAACCCTAGTTGGCAATCCTACCACATCGTGAAGATCTGGCTCCACAGCACGAATCAGGGTAATCTCTGGTTCTTCTGGTCAGGATGTCTACCCAGGCTGAGCAACCATTAATAATTAAAAAGCCAAAAATTCAGAGCAAGTGATAAACAGGGCACTGGTATACGAAAGTCCATTTGCATAACTGAAAACACACAACTTAACATTACTGACATGTTGAGGAATAATACCACAGTCCAAACTCAGGTTGTTGTGAGTCTTTTATTAAGAAGTGGCCCACCCAGGGTCTTTTATTAAGAAGTCTTTTATTAAGAAGTGGCCCACAAGAGGAACAAATATACACAGGGGGTCCCTGCCCAATTGTTTTAGTGCGTTGGTGTAAATCTGTGCAAAGTCCATACTTGGATTATTGGCAGTTGTCACTTCTCTTTAGTTCTGTAAATATAATTCCCTGCCATTCCCTTTTCTACTGGTTACTCTAGCCTTCCTTCCTATAATTATTTATTAAAATATATATATCCTGCCTTTCTTCATAGCCTAGGGCAGCTTATAAGTTAAAATATTACAATTTAAAACCAACAAAATAACCCTAACACCCCCCTTCCACCTACTCCTCCAATATAACTTTAACATAAAAATTTGATTTAGAAACATATTTGTTTCTTTAATGAGCCATATTTGGCTCTAGAACCATAGGTTCCAGATCCCTGCTGTTGATGTATACAAGGATATTCTGGCTTGAAGCTGCCTAAGGAACTCTTGGCAGAGAGAGGTGTGACTCCAGGGGAGCAAAGCCCGGTTTTCAGTGCAAGAGCCGGAGTGTCACCAAGGGAGACCAAAGAGATCGGTTCAAATCTCCACAGAATGCCTAGAGTTCTCCTGGAATTACAGTCAACATCCAGGCTGCAAAATTCAGTTCCTATGGAAGAAATGACAACTTTGGAAGGTGAGATAGAATATAGCAAATGGCTATAGAAAGCAAATGCTCTAGGAGTTCCTCTTTTCCTATGGCATTCCTGTTTTTGCTGTTCCATGTGCACAGAATAATATTAACAACAACAACATTCAATTTACATACCGTCCTTCAGGACAACTTAACACCTACTTGGAGTGGTTTACAAAGTATGTTATCATTATCCCCACAACAAACACCCTGTGAGGTGGGTGGGGCGGAGAGAGCTCCTAGAAGCTGTGACTGACCTAAGGTCACCTAGCTGGCTTCAAGTGGAGGAGTGGAGAATCAAACCCGGTTCTCCAGATTAGAGTCCCACGCTCTTAACCACTACACCAAACTGGCTCTCATGGAGCAGCAAAAACTGGAAATAACCACATGGCACTGTTTTAGCATGAAAAATAGCTGTGGGGAGAGGCAGGAACCCTCCCCCCCACACACTGCAGTATTCTGAGCCCAAAGAGAGCTCCCTTGATTTATGTAATCCACCTTGGATCTCATTGAGAAGGGCAGACAATAAATAAATATTGTCGTCTCAACGAGGAAACTAATCATCTAAACCACACACTTCAAGCAAATGGCTACTCCAGAAATGAAATCAGAAGAGCAATTAAACCAAGGATAAATCAAACAACCAAGGAAAAATAGTCTCCCACAGGAAAAGTGTTTTTGCCATATATCAAAGGAATCACTGATCAGATGGAAAACTTATGAAAAAGCACAACCTTCAAGCAGTATTCAGACCCACCAGAAAAATACAACAGATGCTATGATCAGCAAAAGACAGTAGAGACCCCCTCACCTCTCCAGGAGTATACCGTATACCCTGCAGCTGTGGACAAGTTTACATCGGGACCACACAGCGTAGCATCCAGACAAGAATAAAAGAACATGAAAGACACTGCAGACTTGGCCATCCGGAAAAATCAGCAGTGGCTGAACATAGCCTAACTCAAACAGGACACAGTATCCTATTCCAGGACACTAAAATACTGGACAACACTTCCAACTACTTCGTCAGATTGCACAGGGAAGCCATTGAAATTCATAAGCATAAGCACAATTTCAACAGGAAAGAAGAGACCTTAAGAATGAATAGAGCATGGTTTCCAGTCCTGAAAAACACTAGGCTAACAAAATACTCTATACCCGACAATAGCCCTGCAGAGAAGATTAGCATATCAAGCACCAATCCATATGCAAAAGAACCTCTTCAGGATACAGTGAAGCCTCCCTCCATTAACATTCCACACCCCGGGAAACTCTTACAGGATGACTCAGCCCAACCCTGAGTAGATATAAATTACCTGCCAACTTCTTTTCCACACTGTGACACTGAGAGATCTCTGTCTTTTGGTGCTGCACCTCTGAAGATGCCAGTCACAGCTGCTGGCAAAACGTCAGGAACTACAATGCCAAGACCACGGCTATACAGCCTGGAAAATCCACAACAATAAATAAATAAATAAATAAATAAATAAATAAATAAATAAATAAATAAATAAATAAATAAATAAATAAATAAATAAATAAATAAATAAATAAATAAATAATAGTTAGTCCTCACAGCTGCTGAGAGCCAAGCTACAAGTGACGAATTACACTTGCCTGGCAAGTGAACAGACTCACGTGTATTCCTCCCTGTTCACTTGCCATTCACTTGCTCTTCACTTGATCAAGTGGCAAGTGGCAAGTGAACAGGGAGGAATACATGTTAGTCTGTTCACTTGCCAGGCAAGTGTAATTTGTCACTTGTAGCTTGGCTCTGAGTGGCTGTGGGGAAACCAAACCCAACTCTTAAAAAAAGTGAATGTGTAGTTTGGGCCTCAGGCACAGAAGAGGTGGGGTGGGAGAGAGCTTATTACCTGGACTATATCAGGTGGAACTCTCTCTCTCCCCTCTAGCCAGGTGAGAGATTCTGTGTCTATGGAATACCATAGAGACTAGAAGAAGCTAAATAGACTGTTGTCTATCAAGACACTAATAAGAAAGTTGGTATTGCTGTTGGCAACTGACCTCTTTTGGGCATTCAGGGTGGATTTTTCTCCTTAACACTTAACACCCCATTGCAAAGACTTCTACACTGTCCTTGTCCTTCATGGGAAAACACATACACACAAAGCTCAATTATGCAGCCTAACCCTTTTAAAAGGGGGAATATTTTCAGCATCTTCTATTAGGTTTGCCATTCCTTGACTGGCAAACACCAGGAGACTGGTGGTGGAGGGACTTAACTAAATGGTGACCTTCGGACTTTGTCACTTAACCAGAGGTGCTATCACTGTGTTGCACAGTATGCTGTAGAATTTACCCCAAACTCTCTAGTAAAAACCATAGACCTTCAGATGAATCCTAGAGCATCTTGTGACATGGTGATGAAGATGTTATGTTGTCAAGTGTGACAGTGTGACATTGGAAGACTGCCATTTTACATCCCTATTTCCCCCTGCTGCCCCCTTGAGTTGTCAGTTCCAGGGCAGATAGATCCCCAAGTCCCTCACAGCAAGCACTCCAGTGCATTGGTTGAAAGACTTTTATTTAGAGATCCATTTAGTTCATGGGTACATCCATAGATGGGGAAGTTGGAAGGAATGATTATACAAGCAAAGTCACTATTGATGTAGGGAGCATCATTTCCCCCCTCCCCTTGAGCAGTTTGCATTTAGGCACGAAAACTTAAGAAGTTACGTGAGAACACAATAGCTTTGTCTAGGCAAGAGTTACAAAGACATCGAAGTCTCTTCCTCTCCCCTGTGAAATGGTTACATTCTTATTTTGCAGATGCAAGGTCAGCAGACGGCATACTTATTAAAGATAACGGGCTGAGCATGTATCTCTGTGAAAAGCGTTAACAAGCAAGGCACTTTTGGTTTTAGACAGGCTAACTTGGGATGAACTCATTATAGGAATGCAATGCAGTATTAACATGGCATGAGATCAGAACATCAGAGAACACCTAAATGGCATGGATGGGTACATACATGACATGAGTGTGGGTGGGTGATGGGCAAGTGCTAGGGTTGCCAGCCTCCAGGTAGTGGCTGGAGATCTCCCGGAATTACAACTGGTCTCCAGGCCACAGAGATCAGTTCGCCTGGGGAAAATGGCTACTTTGGGGGGTGGACTCTATGGAATTATGCCATGCCAAGGTCCTTTCCCTCCCCAAACCCCACTTTCTCCAGGTTTCTCCAGGTTTCACTCCCCAGATCTCCAGGAATTTCCCAACTTGGAGCTGGCAACCCTAGTGAGTGCTGGTGCACTCCCCCGCCCCTCGCCAGTGGTGGGCAAATGGAAACTTTACCCCACATGGCAGATATCCAATCAGTGGGTTTATGGGGAGTTTTCAAGAATTATGTCCCAGAATTGCAGCGCTGCCGAATACACTGTTTTGTGGAAGCAATGGCACTTGGGTCCCAGCACCAAAGGATCCTGTCCATCTATCACATTTTTATCCCCCCCCCTTCCTCCAAGCTGTTCAGAACCTCCATAGTTCTCCTCTTCTCCATTTTACCCTACGACAATCTTAAGAGGCAGGTTGGCCTGAGAGAACCTAACTGGTGCAAGGTCACCTAGTGGAGATTTTAACCCTACTCAGGGCTTCTTTTTCAGGGGGGACGCGGGGGAACGGAGTTCCGGAACCTCTTGAAAATGGTCACATGGCTGGTGGCCCCGCCCCCTGATCTCCAGACAGAGGGGAGTTGAGATTGCCCTCCATGCCGCTCAGATCTCAACTCCCCTCTGTCTGGAGATCAGGGGGCGGGGCCACCAGCCATGTGACCATTTTCTCTGAGGGCAACCCACTGAGTTCCACCACCTCTTTTCCCACAAAAAAGCCCTGACCCTACTTTACCTTGAGACTCAAACTACTCCACCATACTGGCTCATTATGTTAGCGATCCAGCACGTAGCGTTCTAGGCTAGGTGGTCCATACAAGGGCCGATTCAGTGGTACTTAGCGGAGGAGGGCCATTCCAGGCGTTTCAAATCCTGGAATGGCTCATTTGTCGCAGGAGTTTCCCTTTTCAACTGACGGTAGCAGCACTCGGATTCAAGACCTTCGCAGGGTCGGCAGATCATCCAGAAGTATGTGTCCATATCTGGCCCCCTCCCCTGCCAGCCTCAGGAAATGTTTGTGCTTTGCTTAGCGCCACAAATGTTTCCGATACAGTGAATTTCTAATCAGCCTCTGTTCAGCCTCGAGGGTGAAGCTTGGCGAGCCTTGGCCTGTAAAAGTTACTGTTTGTTCCCGAGCAAGACAATATCCTCGTCAGGGAAGAAGGAGAAAAGGGTGTTCACTTGTTCCTACCTGTCTCGCCTCCGTTAGAGACCACGGCTTCATTATTATTATTACCCTGGTGAAGATCTTCCATCCGGCGTTACAGAGGCTAAAGATGCTGGATTCATGACGATGAAGATCAAGATCGAAGGACATCGGACTCAGGGCCAAGCTACACATGACGAATGACACTTGAACGGCAAGTGGATTGAGAGCAGAACCACAAGTGACAAAAGGCACAGATTGGACACTTGTCTGCTTCCCTCAAGTTTTGATGGGAAATGTAGGCATCCTGGTCTTGAAGCTTGGCTCTCTGACTGCTGTCCAATGGACTTTTCAACTGTCACTTGTCCAACATTCCGCCAAGCTGCCTACATTTCCCATCAAAACTTGAGGGAAGCTGACAAGTGTCCAATCTGTGCCTTTTGTCACTTGTGGTTCTGCTCTGAGTGGAGGGCAAGTGAACAGGGAGAAATACACTTGCCGTTCAAGTGTCATTCGTCATGTGTAGCTTGGCCCTGAGGTGACCCTCTGATGCCAAGTTAACTGCTTGGCACACCAGTTTCTTGTCAAGTGGCCAAAATGGATTCCACGTGGTCGCTTCTGCCTTCCCAGCTCAGATGATGGAGCACGGTACATAGTGGTTGTTCTCAACCAGATTCCATCACAGAGCTATCCCTGACAGAGCCACAAAGAGTCCTGCTTATTTTGGATGTCTCACAATTTTGGTCAGGGATTTTTCTTCAGCACAACGCTGAGTTTCCCGGAGGAGCTGATTTTAAAATGGGAACATTGTCACTTTCTGGCAGTGAGTAGACCTGCAGGCAATGTCAAGAAAACATTCAATAGCTATTATTCTGAGATCTGGGAGGTTCCGAAGTTTCACCTTGCAGGGACACCCTTCGATCATGTACTCCTTTATATTTTCTCAGGAGTGTTTTGTTCTAGAAATCGATTGTGTTTGAATAACTTTATTATACCGTTGGAATGATTAGTTTGTTGGGCTTGGTTGTGGGGGGAGCCCCTTCCTTGAGAATCCTAGCAACTTGCCTGGCTTCTAGCTAAGATGGAGGCCCTTCCTTCAGTTGGGAGGGCTACTTCCTCTGTGGAGAACTGGAATTTTACAGACACCCTCCCTCCCTCTTTTAGCACTGATACTGAGTATTCTTGAAAGCAATAGAATTTGCACATAACAGGCTATACCCATGTAGGGTTGCCAACCTCCAGGTGGGGGCTGGTATTCTCCTGGAATTACAGCTGATCTCCAGACTACAAAGATAAGTTCCCAGGAGAAAATGGCAGCACTGGAGGGTGAACTCTGGCATCATATCCCTGCTGAATTCCTTCTCCAGCTTCTACCCTCAAATCTACAGGAAATTCTCAACCCATTGACAACTAGGGTTGCCAGATGGAGTCTGGACTAATACTGGACCCTGGGGAGAGGTCGGGGGGGGGACTTACTTTTTAGGTAAACCATGTGCGTGCACGTTCCTAACATGCCACAATGATGTCACTGCAGGAAGTGACATCATCACGCTGGCCCCCACTTCTGGGTGCCAATCCTGGGTGGCACTGTGCAGCCGGAGGATACTGGGAAAAGCAGAAGGTGTCCAGTTTGGGGGCAACATTTTCCCTGGACGGTCCCCCAAAATACCGGACTGTGCTGGTGAAAACTGGACACCTGCCAATCTTATTGGCGCCCCTATGCACATTGTTAGTTCTAGCACTTTAAGGGTGTGAACATTTCTCAAGAGTCAGATTTTTCCAGTGGCACCTTAGAGTCCAACAAGATTTTCAGGGTGTGGGCTTTTGAGAGTCAGAGCTCCCTTCGTTAGATACAAGAAAATCTTGCTGGTCTCTAAGGTGCTGCTAGGCTCAAATCCTGCTGTTCCACTGCAGACCAACATGGCTACCCACCTAAAACATTTCTCAAGAGTGACTAAATAGACTTTGACCAAATTCACAGGGCCCTCTCAAAACACTCTGAAGCTGCTCTCTCTCAACCTTACTGCCTTCCTCTTAGGATTGCCAGCTCTGGGTTGGGAAATTCTTGGAGATTTTGGGGCAGTGACTGGGGAGGGTGGAGATTGGGGCAGGGAGGGAGTTCAGTGGGGCGCCGATGCTATAGAGTCTACTATGGGAAGCTGCCATTTCCTCCAGGGTGTTAGGCTATGGATGACAGGATATGGCAGACAGATCCCTGTACCATTGCAACAAGAATTCCAGGCTCTTGGATAAATGGTTTTATTGAGAAATTGAATCATTTCCATATATATGTCCTATATATGTCCATAGGGTTACTCAGAAGCATCTAAGCAGTAAGCGCAAGATTGACAGGAATAGTGATATGTGGAAAAATCCTTCTTAACACACACGTTTGCTCCTTCCCCACTCCCAACAGTAAACGGGACTTTTGGTGTGAACCTGGCGTGAGAACATCTCACATCTTTGTACTATCAAGGTGAGTCACTGGGAAAGCAAGACTTAGCAAGACATGGGAGTGAGTATTATACAAAGTCATGAACACTGAAAGATTCCACGGTCCGTTAGATAAGGACCTGTACAAAGCCTGCAAGAGAAACAGTTATGGCATTGGCAATATGACATCGAGTTATAGCAAGTTACAGCATGAAACATTGGTTCAGGACAACAGGTTTGCATTAGCATTAGCATTGTGGACAACAGCATTGATATTGGCAAGGCTGATATGTGGCTCAGACATGACACAGGGGGGACTGATCTCTGTCATCTGAAGATCAACTGTAATTCCCGGAGAACTCCAGGCCCTTTCTGGAGATTGGCAACCACAATTACTCCAAGCATCCTCAACCCCCTTGAAGACGGTCCCAGTGCAGGGCGCAGGGGGAGAGTCTTGCTATGAGGGAAAAGAAGTCGGTTCACTCCGTTGCTTTAATTGCTAATTTTGAGGACAGCAAACCAATTAAAGAATTTTTACTTGATTAATCATCTGCCTTCTAACCGAGCAATCAAGTAATTAATTGGTTAAGTACATGAATGTTATAAAAGCCTAAGGTTGCCAGCTCCAGGTTGGGAAATTCCTGGAGATTTGGGATGTGTGGACTGGGGAGGGCAGGGTTTAGGGAGGGGCTGGAGCTCCTCAGGTTATATAATGCCATACCGTCAGGGCTTTTTTTCTGGGAAAAGAGGTGGTGGAACTCAGTGGGTTGCCAGCGGAGAAAATGGTCACATGGCTGGTGGCCCCGCCCCCTGATCTCCACACAGAGGGGAGTTGAGATTGCCCTACGAGCTGAGCTCCACGAAGTACCCACAAATGGGTCCAGCTTAGACGGACTTCTACTCAGAGCCCTGTATCCCCTGGGGTTAAGTCGAGGTTGTTAGTGTGAAACTCTCATATCATGTCGTGGGGTGAACCTGTCCCTAAGCTCGGGGTGGGTTTTGTGGGGGAGGAGGGGGCTGTGGCTCAGTGGTAGCAAATTTGCTTTGCATACAGTTCAACCGTCAGCAAAAAGGACCATGGAATAGGTGGTGACAAAACACTTTCTATCTGAGACCCCAGAGAGCTGCTTCTAGTCAAAGTAGACAAGACTGATCTTGAAGATTTGTGGTCTGATTCAGTAAATGGCAGGTTTTCTTTCTAGGGCTGTGGTAGTCCAGTGGTAGGGCATCTGCTCGGCATGCAGAAGGTCCCAGGTTCTATCCCTGGCACCTCCAATTAAAATGATCAGGCAGGAGGTGATGCGAAAGACCTCTCCTTGATGACCCTGGAGATCCACGGCCGGGCAGAGTAGTCAAGAGTGACCTTGATAGATCTGAGAGCCAAGCTATAAGTGAGGAATGACACTTGCCTGGCAAGTGAACAGACTCACGTGTATTCCTCCCTGTTCACTTGCCACTCACTTGCGCTCCATTTGATCAAGGGAACAGGCAAGTGAACAGGGAGGAATACACGTGAGTCTGTTCACTTGCCAGGCAAGTGTCATTCCTCACTTGTAGCTTGGCTCACAGAACTCCTATTTTCTGCCCACTTGCGGATGGCGGCTAAGAGGCAGAACGGAGTGGAACCCCTTGGCAGGGGACCAGTTTCTTGCCCTATTTAGGGCAAGCTTTGTTTGCAGGGCCACAGGAATCCAGGAAAAAGAACCAAGCCACCAGCTTCAAAGGAGAAGGCGGAAAGCTTGACAGAGGACGCATCTTTGGCCAGGGAAGTGAATGCCCCTGAGGAAGACCAGCCTCTCTAATCAGTGGCACTAGCTCTAAGGGGAGGGAAACTCCGGCTGGTGCACTCATGTAACATTAAAAAGGACAAGCAGTCTGTCAAGGGAAGGAAGTCATGGGAGGGGGGGATGGTTTTCTCCCTCTTGATCAAAAAGACAGCAGCACAGTCGCCTGCTTCATGCGGACAAGGAATGGCAGCAGATTGCTTCTAAGGCCGTGTCACTAATTCATGGTGGCACATCCCAGGGTAGAAAAGCGAGGTGCCTCTCGTTTTCCTCCCTGCCTTATCTTTAAGGACAGCTTCTTTGGTAAGCCACCACACACATTATTTGCCAGTGAAAATGCTTGAAATGGGCTAATTCAGAGACCCATGTTAATGGAGTGGCTTGAGAATCTCCAGGAATGCAGCCACATGGCAGAAATAGAGATGCCCCTTGCCTGCTTCCAGAGGGAGAAAACCCGTCCTGGTCCCCCCACTGTTTGACCCAGTTTGGTGTCGTGGTTAAGAACAGCAGGACTCTAATCTGAAGAACCCGGTTGGATTCCCCACTCCTCCGCTTGAAGCCAGCTGGCTGACCTCGGGTCACTCACAGCTCTCTCAGAGCTCTCTCAGCCCCACCCACCTCACAGGGTGTTTGTTGTGGGGATAATAATAACATACTTTGTAAACCGCTCAGAGTGGACCTTAAGTTGTCCTGAAGGGTGGTATATAAATCAAATATTATTATTATTTAATGTCATTTCTGCCAAACCGCGCCCCCCCCCCCGGAAATGATGTCACAGAATTGCAAAATCCATCTTTACAACATTCATTTGGATTGCTAATTTTCACATGTGAATATGAACATCCACCAAATTTGGGGTGTTCCCTGTACATGATATCTTCCAGCGGGTTTAACTGTGTGTTGCATTCGAATAGCAGTAGTATGGATCATTGTTGATGTTTAGAAGTTTGTCCCATTCAGGACACCGCCATCTGTTGCTGCTGACCAGACTGGACCCCTTGATCCTGAAAGGAAAAGAGCAGAGGAGGAGGAGGAAAGAAAGACGGCAGAGGAAGTAGAGTAGAGCAGGGACTGTAAGGAGGACAGAAGGATACAATCTTTTGTTAAGAACCGTGCCTTGGGTTGTCTCCTTGCCTGCACCAAACTATGCAACACTCTGGTTGCCTGCTGCAGCAAAACCCAAAGACAAGTTCAGTGTCACCTTACAGACAAACAAATGTATCCTAGTTTTTTCTCTTTACCATCCCTCCCTCCCTCCTTCTATCCATGCACCCACAGTATGGCTGTGGAATAAATATCCAGTGAAAGTTTGTGCAGTGGCATGTATAGTTCCTCCAGTGTCAGGAGACTTCCTCTGTCTTCAGTGGCTCTTCCACTGCAAGAAGAGCCACTTAAGGCTAGAAGAAGGTTTCAGACTTTGCCCAGTTGGAGTAGTAGGATACAAGCCAATGCCATCTAAGCAACAGTGGGTTGTATCCAGCCATGAGATTTAAGGGCACTTCTGGTCAGCTATTTCTGCCAATTCCCCTTCCCACTGCAACCCCCCCCCCACTTTGCCCCCTGTGTTGTTCTTGATGGTTTGCTGACCCCCTAGAACAACATTTGTGAGGCTCAGTGGACTGCAGCATGAGGGGGAAATGGGAAAAATCCCCCTCTGCAAAGTCCACTGTGTGTGTGTATCTTGTTGGGTACAAGTAGGGCAACTAGGGAAAACTTACTGTCGGGGAGCCTCTCCTCTCCCGTGACCAGGACTTTTTTTGTGGGAAAAGAGGTGGTGGAACTCAGTGGGTTGCCCTCGGAGAAAATGGTCACATGGCTGGTGGCCCCACCCCCTGATCTCCAGACAGAGGGGAGTTGAGATTGCCCTCCGCGCTGCAGCGCGGAGGGCAATCTCAACTCCCCTCTGTCTGGAGATCAGGGGGCGGGGCCACCAGCCATGTGACCATTTTCAAGATGTTTCGGAACTCCGTTCCCCTGCGTTCCTGCTGAAAAAAAGCCCTGCCCGTGACAGACTGACATCATCGAATGCAATGACATCACTTATGGTACAACTGGAAGTAAAGTCATCACATCGCCAGTGATGATCCAGCATTAGGCCCAAACTCTATAGTTTAACCATAGAATTTTGTCTGAATGGTAGAGTGTCATTGGCAATATGATGACATCATTTCTGGGTAGACGTTCCCTTATGAGATGGGGGATTTCCTCTAATGGTTCTTTGGCTGAGTATTTTTCTGGTTTGACTTCCCCTCATCTTCGGAGAGCGTTTATGTTAGCACGTTTTAATGTTCTTCCTTCTGTGGTACTCCATGGGAGGTTTAAGAAAATTTCTTACTCCACAAGGAATTGTGCCTGTGGCTTGAGGGATATAGAAAGTACTGAACAAGTTCTCCTGTACTGCTTATTGCATTGTGGTATTCGCACCGTTTATCTAGAACCCTTGCTTCAAAATCATGAAGGTCAATTGGATGACATTAAGACACGCCTTCTACTATCCACACGTAATCCTGGGATCATTGAGTCTGTAGCTAAATTTCTTTGTTGTGCATCGAAGAGGAGAGGAATGGTTTAAGTGATGGGGCAAGGGATGTTTCTTTTTGTCTCCTTGCTGACTGTGCATATATATGTCCTGTTATGCCAATAAAGGTATTCGATTCGATTCGACATCACTTCCGGTCATGCTGGAAGTGACATCATCACATTGCTGGTGCTGGCAATTGGCCTCTCCACTGCCCAACTGAGGGGTGGTGGGAACAGCTGGCAGGGGTGGGGACAAGAGGTTGCTTGCCAAAGCAGGAGACCCGGCATCCCTAAATACAAGCCACTAACATCTCTATTAACCACACAGCAGAGTCACGCTCATCTTGAGAGCTGTAAAGTTTGCCATTCTGATCCGTGATTTTTTTGGCAGCTGCGCATACATTTTAGTCCCTGATCATATCTTTAACCCAGCGATATTATTAGTTCCCACTTGAAAAATGGCCTGCAAATGGCTGTCTCACTCCTCCTTGCCAAGACGGAGCTACCTGAGCACCCCCGCTCCCGGAAAGAATATCCCCGCCTCAAACAGACCAGTCAAACAGTGTCAGATAAATCCTCCTAAGCAGCTTAGACTCTCACGGCAAGGAAAGCCTCCATCACATAAAGAACTTGCTGAGAACTGACACCAAGCTTGAGAGGACAGATCAAACAACACAAGGCTATATCTCCCGACTCCTTCAGTGTGAATTGTTCTCCTAAATCTTGATAATGGAACACTTCTGGCCGACTGTACCATATCATCTTGACATTTGGAATACAGATATATGAGAAACGCGTCATGTTAACAGAACCTTACAACAGTCATTCTTTGTCTCCGTTGATGGGAGAATCACATCATAGAGAATAATTCATGCTGACAGTAAGAACTTGCAGATGGGCAATCTAAAATGGAGAAGTCATTATAGAAATTTATCTGACTGGTTGAGTGGCCGCAACTGCAGGGGCTGGGCAAGCCACTGAAGGGGAGGGGGGAGGTGTGGAAGGAGATTTCTTTACTTATATAAAGCCTACAATTGTGATTTGGAGGGAGGAAGGAAGGACGGACGGACGGAAGGAAGGAAGGGCTCCCTAAGAATTTCTGGTCAACAGGACCAGTGGTGGACACACACAAGGACTTTTAAAAGCAGGAATGGGCCCTAAAGCAGAAGGCAGAAGTATGAGGAAAGTTAGTTGCCCCTTTAGTCTGCACGCCACCTTTCTTTTCTTTTGGACTGCTGGTCATTGGTTAATTGTCCCTCTTTGATCCAGGGAGTCTGAGGTCACAGTAATAGGTCTTGGACTGTCTGAGAGGAATTGTCATGTATGTCAGCATACCTGCCAACAGGGCTTTTTTCAGCAGGAAAGCAGTGGAACGGAGTTCCAGAACCTCTTGAAAATGGTCACATGGCTGGTGGCCCCGCCCCCTGATCTCCAGACAGAGGGGAGTTGAGATGGCCCTCCGCGCCGCTTGGCGGCGCGGAGGGCAATCTCAACTCCCCTCTGTCTGGAGATCAGGGGGCGGGGCCACCAGCCATGTGACCATTTTCTCCGAGGGCAACCCACTGAGTTCCACCACCTCTTTTCCTAGAAAAAAAGCCCTGCCTGCCAATACTGTGTTATGTGCTGATCATAACTGTTTGCTAAAGTTGTATTCTGTATTTTGTATAAATCATCTGAGAGTGTGTAAACTGCTAACTTACAATGCACTGAGCCAGTGGGGGCTGTCTGTTATCGATTGCAAGTATTTACTTTCACTTTTGTAGCAAGTGTCCTTGGAGGCAAGCTGCAGGCAGTGAGCGATGTATCTTTTCTCAGAGACTGGGATTCTTTCATTCTGTACTCTGTCTAGCCTAAACTAATCAGTTCCCACGTAACTCCTTTGGTTTTTTGCGCCAGAATGTCAACGGATCCAAAGGGCGGGAAGTTTCCCTATAATTAATAGTGTCCAATTTTGAATATTCACTTCTGCCAATTGCTACCTTTGTGTGAACACCTTGAACTGTATGGATCTCTAATAAAAGTTACTTCAACCAATGCACCTGAGTGCTTGCTGTGAGGGACTTGGGGATCGAACTGCCAGGGACTGCCAGGAACGTTGTGTGATGGAAGCCCCGCTCTCATCTGCCAGGGAGAAGAAGGGCTAGTCCCATGAAGATGGTGCCAGAGGAGATGGCAGTTGACTCAGTTGTATGACTTTGCTCCTCTGTAAATGGTTTCTCAATGGCAGAGCAGCAATAAATTTGGATGCAAAGTGAAAACGGCTATTTCAAAGGAGGTAGTTAGTTCCCAATTTCTTTGAGATGGTAATTCCAACCTGTTACCATTTTTTGGGGCGGGGTGGGGGGATGTATTCAGGAAAATGACCCATCATGCAAAATTATTTCACATGAGCCAATCTCATGACTTTGCCATGTCAAAAATGAACCATATCCTTTTTGGGTGTCCTCCTAATCAGCTGCAGTTTTGTTTTTCATTTATACAAATTCAAGCACAATTTCTAAGAGTATTGAAGATGTGCAACTCTTGGGGTGGATTGTCTGATAAATGAGGGCCAAGTACTTTTGAAGGGATACCTCATCTGACTGAAGTCTTTCCCACATTATATAAGGAGCATAAACGAGGAGGAGGGAGAAAAAGCATAGACTCACTGATGGAGTCGCAGACAGTTTCCAAAACAAAAGTTTCTGATGCAGTCTTCACCAGGGCTTTTTTTCTGGGAAAAGAGGTGGTGGAACTCAGTGGGTTGCCAGCACAGGGGGCAACACGGTGGGAGGTGGTGGCCCTGGTACCACATGTGCGCGCATGAAGTGCGCACATGCTCCCAGGACCAATGATGTCATTTTGGGTCAGCTGGAACAATGGGGGAGTTTTTAAAAGTTTAAATTGCCCTTGGTGAAGATGGTTACATAGCTGGTGGCCCCGCCCCCTGATCTCAAGATGGAGGGCAATCTAAACTCCCCTCTGTCTGGAGATCAGGGGGCGGGGCCACCAGCCTTGTGGCCATTTTCAAGAGGTTCCAGAACTCCGTTCCACTGTGTTCCAGCTGAAAAAAAGCCCTGGTCTTAACTATACTTTCCCTAGACTTGACTTAACCTCAGTCCAAATCTTGAATTTGATTAGAGGTCTCACACCCATCCTTGGCAGACATTTCCTTCCAAGCTCCATGGGAAATGTGAGGGATTTCCTGACTGATAGCCTTTTAAGGGGTCTGGTTAAGGTGCCACCTCTCTCATGGGGATTGGCCTGCTGCTTAGATGAGCAGTTTCTGATTCCTGCTTCTGGGAAGAATGGCTGGTGGTAAAGGATTAGGTCTGGAGAAGAATCTGGGTATGGGATTCACACCTCTGACATAACAAAGACAGAACCATTAGCTAAAGACATGGCCTTGAGAGATGCAGCTAAAATGAACTCACTCTCTCTGGAGAGCTTACTCCCTGCAAGGAAATATCATATCAGTCAGGGGAAATATGCAAAAAACTGGAACATGAGGGCCAGGGCTGGTTCCAGGTATTGGGGGCTGCTGGCCAGAGAGGGCTACTCGGCTCTCCTTCTTGCCCTCCCACCCATATTGTCAGTCCTTGGCAGGTAGAATCCCCCAGTTCCCCACAGCAAACACGCAGGTGTGTTGGTTGAAGTAACTTTATTAGAGATCCATCAAGTTCAAGGTGCTGAGACAAGTGAATTGGCAGAAGTGACTTAACTGGGGTTGGTGATGTTAGTTATAGGGAACGTTCCCGCCATCAGGATAAGGGCCGTTAAAGTTTTGGCCACAAAAGAGCCAGGGGAGGGGGGTGTCAGGGAGAAGCTGGGTTTAGGCTAGACAGAACAAAGAATGAAATCATCTCAGTTCCCAAGAAAGATACATTTCGAGCAGGCCACAGCCAGCTTTCAAGGACACTTGTTTGAGGCAGCAGGGAAAGAGAAAGTAAATACTTGTGAGATAACCTACTGCCTTAACATCAATAATACACCTCTCATGCCCTCAGAGGACCAGTACGGAACACAGAATGCATTCATGGCAGACATGCAGACAGGCATATATGACACACATGCCCCCACCTGCCTGGGCATCCTTCCTGTGCCCACTTGCAAGCTCTCCCACCACCTGCCACCACAGCAGCTACCCACACTGCCTACACACAGGCGCTTTCCCTAATGGGGCTGGGTGGCGGGAGTGGCTAGGAGTGCCCCTGCCATGGCCACAAGGAAGGCTGGTGCTTTGTGCCCCACCCAGTAGGGGTAATGCAGTGGAAAAAGTTCTGCTTCAGTTCTGGGGGTTCTGGGCGAGTTCCATTCCATTACTGGTTTGTTCTGGATGGGCAGGTGCCAGATTGGATCTGATTCGTTTGGGCTTTTTGGTTTTTGTGAGATTCAGCCCGTTGCGTGCATGCAAGGCAGACATTAGCTGCGCATGCACAGACACATGCTGTTCTTTTCAAGGAGGTTGGGGAAACGAGGCTCCGGGGCAGCTGTTTTTGCACTTATTGGCACCAAAATCACTGGGAATACAGCCCTCCCTCCAAATCATTGACTGGCGCACCGAGTTTGAGCACACACACAACAACAATGGGGTTCAGACACCCTGAAGAATGCTTGGGGAAATGCATCAAGGCGAATCTCAGGGCTGTGCACACACACACCGTTCTTTGCAAGGGGGGTGGGGAAACAAGGCTTTATTGCTCAGTTAAGCAAAAACCTAGTCCCAAAAACCATCGATTCAATGAGTTTCTCCCCCAGCACAAGACACACACCTAATCTACATAACATGAACCTCCATGGCAGCCTGAGACTCAGACGCCCCTCTCTCTCTGCAAACCTGCGTGAAGCAAATCGCTTGAGGTTTCTTCTGGCTGCCACCTGCCAGTGCTACCCTACTGCTTTCCTTGCATTGTGCGTAAAAGTGCCCCTGCTGTTGGATGGCAACACCATCTGCTCTGCTCCCTTTGCCATTCCTCACTTTTGTTTCCAAAACTAAGGGTGGGGGTGGAGATTCACTTGGGCCCTTCCCCTCCAAGGGGGTTACATTCAATTGAATGGATGTTTCCAAAGCTGATGGGTGGGAGGGGAGTGGTGCCCCCCTGAGCCCTGCTCCCAGCTGGCAAGGAGACAACACTGTTGCCTGGGAAGCGCCCCCATCAAAGATGCACAGCATTTCCACCCCCCCCCCTCCAATGGAGTTAAATTGAATGGATGCTTCTGAAGCTGATGGGCAGAGGAGGGGCTGGTGCTCCTCCCCTTTCGATGACCCGATTGACAGGGAGACTGCCCGGGAGAAATGCAGTCATGCACCGTGCACGTCCCCCTTCCCACCAACGGGGTTAACACTAAAGGCTGCTCAGTTTCTCCCCTTGGGATGGATTGGTTGCGTACGTTATGGAAAATAAGATGCTGTGGGCAGCGGCCCACACTGCCTGGCTTGCCTGCCTGCCTGTGCCATTGCTGTGCGGGTAATAACTGAACAGAAACTCACAAACCATGGTGGTGTGGGATTGTTACAGTCTCATTTTCCAATTTTGTTCTGCCATTCCAGAAACTGCTTTAACGGACCAAACCAGTGATTTCTGGCTGTATTTTTGGCTCGTTTTTTCATTATGCACACCCCCCTACATGCCCTTCCCCAGTACTGCTAGGCAGCACATGCAGCTGAGAGCAGAGGTGGCAAAGCACTCAGCAGCTGGCTGTGGAAGGGTGTGGGTGGTGGCATCAGAGGAGATGCATGAGTAGGGAGTCAGTAGCTGGGGGCCCCGTCAGAAGGGGCCCCACCTTGCCACGTGCTGCTGCCGTCCTTGATCGTGGCAATCATGACAGATAGCTAAAGGATGAGACTGCAAGATGTACAGGAAGAAACATCAGTAGGGCTGGAGCCATAATCATTGGATATGGTGCTAACACGACCTGATAGCGATCATTCACAACTGGATTATCTTGTGCGCACAGGAAAAGCCAGTTTCCAATTATTCCTATAGGACAAGAGTGGCATTGTTGGATACAGCGATGCATGGGTGCAAGCCTTAGTCAAAGACAGAGGGCTGCCTAAATATGGGAAGCAGGTGAAGGCATGAGAAGAAAGGAGAGCAGAGAGACGAGGAGAAGGAAGTGATGGAGACCATGTGGAAGGAGAAGCTTATGAAGAGTGAGAGCAGAACCACAAGTGACAAAAGGCACAGATTGGACACTTGTCAGCTTCCCTCAAGTTTGGATGGGAAATGTAGGCAGCTTGGCAGAATGTTGGACAAGTGACAGTTGAAAAATCCATTGGACAGCAGTCAGAGAGCCAAGCTGCAAGACTAGGATGCCTACATTTCCCATCAAAACTTGAGGGAAGCTGACAAGTGTCCAACCTGTGTCAGGCGTCACTTGTGGTTCTGCTCTGAGAGAGGTGAGAAAGAGGAGGAGTTGCCAAAGGGGAGAGAGGGCTAGTCACAACAAGGAAAGGAGAGTAGCTCCCAAAGAAGAAAGAGATTTGAGGAGGCTGTGTGTGTGTTAGGTGCCGCCAAGTTGTCTCCGACCTATGGCGACCCTATGAATGAAAGACCTCCAAAACGGTCTATCTCTGACAGACCTGCTCAGATCCTGCAAACTGGAGGACGTGGCTTCTTTGATTGAGTCAAGCCACCTCATTTTAGGTCTTCCACTTTTCCTGCTGCCTTCCACTTTTCCTAGCATTATTGACTTTTCCAGAGATTCTTGCCTTCTCATGATGTGACCAAAGTACGATAGCTTTTGTCTTGTCATTTTAGCTTCTAAGGAGAATTCGGGATTGATTTGATCACTTGTACCCACTTATTTGTCTTTTTGGATGCCCATGGGATCCACAAAACTCTCCTCCAGCACCACATTTCAAATGAATCAATTTTTTTCCTGTCAGCTTTCTTTACTGTCCAACTTTCACATCCATACATGGCAATGGGGAATACCATAGTTTGGATTATCTTGATCTTGGTTCCCAGAGAGACATCTTCATCTTTAAGGATCTTCTCTAGCTCCCTCACAGCAGCTCTTCCAAGTCTCAGTCTTCTGATTTCTTCATTACATTCTTCATCGAGGAGGCTAGGCTGAGCAAAAAGCCCTTAGATGGGGCTGGCTGTGTTAAGTCCCTGCTCTGAGCCATGATTTCCAGAGAAATCCTAAGCAGAGTTACTCCAGTCTAAGCCCAATGAAATCAATGGGCTTAGACTGGAAGAATTCTTGTTAGGATTTCACTCTTCATCTAGAAAAGGGAGCTTACAAGTCCTGAGTAAAACAGAAGCTCCACCTGTAACTTCACCAATCCTACTTGTATCTAACAAAGGGAACTTTGACTCTCGAAAACTCACACCCTGAAAATGTTGTTGGGTCTTTAAGGCGCTACTGGACTCAAATCTTGCTCTTCTATTGCAGACCAACACAGCTGCCCACCTGAAATGGACTAACTCATGAGTTGACTATGCTGATTCCGCACATGTTGGATAATGCATTTCCAATCCTCTTTAGAGGCCATTTGGAACTGAATTTTTCGTGTGTGAAACCAAAAAATCCACTTCTAAATGATTGCTAAAGTGCATTGAAAGTGCATTATCCAACGTGTGTGGAATCAGCCAATGATGTTGCTTTGTCAGACCTATAACTCAGATCACCTGATCGAGCAGCACACACCTCCCAGGAATAAACTATTCTACTTTCCCACAACCATGCAGTTCTCGTGAGTCCTTGCTTGGAGCACCAGAAGACTGGCCAAGAACTCACTTAACATTGCAGACATGGAGAGTTCAGGGCCAGAGCCTGGTGCGTAAAGCCATCTACTGAGGTGTGGATGTTGAAGCAGTCCCCCATCCCTGCGTACAGATATCAGGGCTCAACCAAGCTTCATCAACAATCAGAGGATGTTTAGAGTCTTGGAGCTGTCCATGGTTTGGAGACCCCAGCTTCAAACAAAAGCACTTAGATATCTATGGTTGGATCTTCCATTTTGACATTTCTATTAAAAGCAACTGTGGAGTAAGGAGTGTTTAACCCTTTTCTCCCCATGCCAGTCTCCTAAAGTAAATCAGAGAGTAAGTAAATAATGGTGAAGCGGTTACAGCGTCAGTCTAGGATATGGGACACCAAAGTCCAACTCTCCACTCTGCCACGGAAGCTCACTAGATGAACTTGGGTCATTCAAACAGTCTCAAACCTAACCTACCTCACAGGGTTGTTGTGTGGATAAAATGGAGGAGAGGAGAATGACGTAAGCTGCTTTGGGTCCTCCCAGGGGAGAAAGGAGGGGTATAAATGAAGTAAATAAAGCACCACCCACAGCTATTTGGCTCGCTGAGAAAAATAGCGGGGAGGTTAGATCCCCTCTCCCTCAACGCCTCAGTCCCAATCCAACTTGTATCCCACGTCCGCTTCTAAAAGAATCACAAAGAAATGGGACATCTGATTATGGATCTTCAACATCTCAACCAGTTTGGCCCCAAGACTCACTGCTGCAGTCTGCTCCCTTGTCTTGTGACCTCTACTTATTAGCTTTCCACTTTATCCAGTTACCTTCTACAAGCTTCTGCCAGGTTGAAAGCTCTAGGCTGAATGTTTGTCTTTCTCCTGCTGCAAGTATTTATCGTCTGGGTGCGGTTGGGGGCAAAAGGAAAGGGCAAGATCCAAAAACGGTCTTGTCCCTTGGCCCATAGAGCATAGCACGTGGCCTTGTCCAGCGGATTAATCCGGTAGACACCAACTCCGGATATCTCGCCTATTTTTTTGTCTTTTAAACATTGCATTTTATGTGAATATCATTTAAAAGTGCATGTTTGTAACTTACTTTGGGTCTCAATTGGGGAGAAAAGTGAGATACAAGTGTCCTAAATAATTAAATATTCTGACTGTCCTAAACAGACTTAACCCAGCATCCATGGCAGGAACTACCTTTCCCTCACCTGTCGAGCTCCCATCACAGTTCTCCCCCTCTTTGCACCTGAACAGTCAGGAGGCCCATGTCCTAGTGGGGTGGAGGGGTGCTGAAAAAAAACTACAATCCCCATGAGGCAGTGCAAGAACACACACACGCAGATTGTTCCAGATTTCCTACCTTTGCCATTAAGCACGTCAGGCTGCTGTAAGTGAAACCTCTCACACCTGTAAGTTGCTATCTGTGACAGGTAAAGGCTTTATTGTGACAAACAGAAGACAGGGAGGGGAGGCAGTGGCAGACAGTGAGGGGGAATACTATGGCATATCATTATGAGAACAGTATCTATGCATAATTGGGTGTTCTTTCTCACGGTAAAGCATTCAATTCGGCAGATGTCTGACCATTCTGATTACAATTTGTGCGCAGATTGCAAACTTGATCGGGCAGCAGATCACGCAACTCTGCAGAGGTCTTCGGGGTCTGACTTGCATGGCAAAGTAGCTCCTGTGCAGTCATGGGGTTAAACCAGTAACACTGAAGAGGCCTTTGCACGGAGAGGAGTTTTTTTGGACCCGCTGGATCCCCTACACTCATGAAGAAGACCAACAACGTTTCTGTAACCCTCCCCCCTCCCCTGCCACAAGTGAGCAAAGAGGCCTTTGCACAAGGAGGTTTGCATCGCATGCCACTGTGTGTGTAATGGCACAGCTAAGAAAACAAATGGTAGCCTGATTCTTTCTCAGCTGCGAATCTAGATTTGATTATGTGAACACCATCCCTTCACTCACAGACCAGCACAAAAGGAGGGAGTGTCCAGAGACTCCTGCGTTGCAAAGGCCTCTGGAACACCCTCTCTTTTGGGTTGGGAGCAGCCAGCTGACAGGGATGCGTAGATGGCCTTGGCATGGCCGACTCTGCTTCCCCACAATGGCCAGTTTGTACAGGACATTTGCACCCCAGGCAATACAGCTAGAGGCCTTTGCAAAGGCCGTTTGACTCTGTCACAATATCAATCATTCCCTGCAGGGTTTTTTCCAGATAGATTCTGCCCCCCTCCCCAGCATTCCCACCAGTTATTTCTGGCTTGGGGAGAACTTCCTTGATTCCCTATAAACAGGATCCTTATAAGAAGAGGCTGTGGCACAATGGTAGAGCCTCTGGTTTGCACGCAGAAGTTCCCAGGTTCAATCCCTTGCATCCCCAGGTGAAAGAACCAGGTTGTAATGGATGTGAAGGACCTCTGCCTTGACCCTGGAGACAGGCTGCCAGTCAGGCTAGACAAGACTGATGTTGATGGACCAAAGGTCTGATCCAGTATAAGTCAGCTTCATGTATTCCCCCACCCACCTCAGCCTGCATTTCTTTCCCCTGAGCTAGTTCTGTTCTCTTGAGACAAAGCATTTTCAGGTGCCTATAAGATCTACCCCCTTCTCTCACGTGCCTGAAATTTGGCAGGAAATTTGGCAGGAGTTAGCATCCGGTTCCTGAGAACTGCAATCCAGTAGGACATAGTCTAGTGTTATGTGTTGCCAGCCTCCAGGTGGGCCCTGGATATCGCGCAGAACTACAACTGATCTCCAGGCCACAAAGACCAGTCCCCTTGGAGAAAATGGCTGCTTGGAGGGTGGACTCTATATCCCAGTGAGGCCCCTCCCCAAACTCCACCCTCCCCAGGCTCCACCCCCCGAATCTCCAGGAACTTCCCAGCCCACAGCTGGCAACCCTAGCACTGAAAGCAACAGAAATCCCAAAATGCATGGGAGCACTAAGGCAATGAAACAAAAATACTTAATGTGATTAAAATGAAACCAGATACATTGGTGCACCCTGACTCACAGCCTTACTGACTCTTTCCCGCCTTTTCCCTCCAACCAGCCATTTCTTCTTCCCTTTCACTACCAAAGGATATCTTCTTCCTGAAAAAGAAAAAAAGGATACCTCAATTCAGGGCTTTTTTTCAGCTGGAATGTGGTGGAACGGAGTTCCGGAACCTCTTGAAAATGGTCACATGGCTGGTGGCTCCACCCCCTGATCTCCAGACAAAGGGGAGTTTAGATTGCCCTCTGCGCCAGTGGCGTGGAGGGCAATCTAAACTCCCCTCTGTCTGGAGATCAGGGGGCGGGGCCACCAGCCATGTGACCACTTTCGCCGAGGGAGATTTAAACTTTTAAAAACTCCCCCCTTGTTCCAGCTGACCCAAAGTGACGTCATTGGCCCTGGGAGCAGGTGTGCACTTTGCTCACTTTGCGTGCACACATATGGTACCAGGGGCACCACCTCCCGCCAAGAGTTGTCCCCTCTGCTGGCAACCCACTGAGTTCCACCACCTCTTTTCCCGGAAAAAAAGCCCTGCCCCAATCAATTGTGTTTGTATTTAGTACAAAGAAATGAAATGAGAGATGGTAATGCATTGCCAGTTATTGGCAATTTGGAGATGTTTTAAGATGGCCATTCCAAAGAGGGAATACTTGAGTGTGTGTTGCCAAGGAGAAATGGTTCTTTTAGATTTGATGACAATAAACACACAAGTGTTGAAGGAAAAGAGACTTATTAAAGCAATCCAGAGAAGTGTATAGAAATAAACAAGTACAGAATAGAGAGTATGCTTAGGCCCCTATGCCCTGACCTGGATAGCCCAGACACACCTGGTTTCGTCAGATCTCAGAAATGAAGAAGGGACATCCTTGGTTAGTAATTGGATGGGAGACTTCCAGTGAAGACCAGGGTTGCAGAGGCAGGCAATGGCAAATCACCCCTGATAGCCTCTTGCCATGAAAACCCTACCAGGGGTTGCCATAAGTCAGTTATGACTTGAGGGCAGGATTTCATTTACATGCCCCTATTCTGCTGTCAGGACGCCCAAGAAACAATAGCCGGCAGACTCCTGGTTCTGGCTATTTGCATGTTGCAGAGCACTGCTCTGCAGTTCAGCCTGAGCTGGGACTCTGCCATGCAGGGATTCTCTGAGACTTACATAGAAACTGTATTGCTGCAGCTGCGCCCTTGTCTTCCCCAGGCGGGCCTTGAGAGAGGAGTGACGTATTCAAGGCCAACTGATAAGCAGTACGTGGCAAACATCCCCAAAGACCCTCATATACCAGATTCGCATGGCTTAACTGGTAGATGCCCCACGCCCCAATAAAATGACAGGGCATCGCGATCCGATAAGGTGGATAGTAAGATGGAAAACATCTTGCATTGCCCAAAGAGAATGTTCGAGCCTCGTCTGCAAAGCACATTGGGCACAAGAGGGAGGAACTGTGGCACGCCGCTGTCGTGGCATAACAGTCTTCTGCACGTGCCACTACAGTGTGCAAAGTGCTGAAAAGCTTCAGCCGACTGGTGACCCTGATAGGACTTTCAAGGCAAGAGATTAAAGGTCAAGCTATAAGTGCAGGTTTTTAAAGGGTTCCCTGCCGCCATACAGGAACTGTAAGGAATGGCTGTTAAAGAATAAAGGAGAGCCCAGACAGCCTCAGAATACTTCTGCTGGGGGGGGCCTCTTTCCTACCCCCTCAAGCTGTTACCCCCTGGCAAAATAGCACGGGGGAGTTCATCTCCCTCCCCCTCGTTTTTTCTACTCCATGTGCACAGAATACTCCACATGGAGCAGAAAAAGCAGGGAAAAACCTCCCTCCTGTGCTATGGGGGTAGGAGTGGCTCCACTTCCCCCTCAAGCCTGTTAAATAGCCGGTTCAGACGCTGAGCGATTCAACAAGCTCTTTATTCGATCAGAACATCACTGAAAACTTAGGCAGCAAGCTGCACATACATCCACATTCCCAAACCACGCCCCAACTATCTTAACATCCAATGAGAATGCGCAGAACAGGAACCCTTCATTTGCACCAACTACATACATTATAACTTATTTCCAGCTCAGGGATTGGTCTTTATCATGCCGCCCTGATTGGCTGCTACCAGCAAAACACAACCAATGAGAGTGCAGGCTTCAGTACCCTTGTTTGAGCTAGAAGCTTGACCAATACATAACAAAGCCATTTCCCCATGTCAAAATAGCACAGGAGGGCGTTTTTGTCCCTCTGCTTTTTCTGTACACGTGGCGTATTCTGTACACGTGGAGCAGTAAAAACGGGAAATTTTCCCCCATGCTATTTCGACAGGGGGAAACTGCTTGAGAGGGGAGGGAGACGCCCCTCCTCCCCCTGCAGAAGCATTCTGAGGCCGTTTGGGCTCTCTTTTACTCTTTAACAGCCATTCCCCACAGCTCCTGTGTGGTTGCAGAGAACCTGAGCTGAGTTTAGAGAGCCCAGACTTTAAAAATCTGCACATATAACTTGACCCTAACAGAGGTGGTTTGCCATTGCCTGCCTCTGCATAGTGACTCTAGACTTCCTTTGTGGTCTCCCATCCAAGTACTGGCCAGGGCTGACCCTGCTTAACTTCTGAGATCTGTTACGACTGGGCTAGTCCGGACCGACCAGGGCAGGAAATAGGCAGTGGGCTCATATATGTCAATCTGGATCTCCCCGATGGGATTCCAGTGGAGGAACACTCCATTATTAGAGGGTTATTTTGGACAAGGATTAGCTGGCTTTAGCTAGTTTGTTAGATGCACTTCATTCAGAGACTGAGCCTCTATAGACCTCTGTTGTATGAGAAAGGAAATGGGGATGGATCTGTTCTGGCACAAGATCAAAAGCTTGTCTCCTGAGTTGAAAGGCATCACAGTAGTTAAACAAAACAATACAAAACAAAACAAAAAACACAGTTTCAGAATGAAGCAAGAGCAAGCAGGAGGCTCGGCGGCTTTGTCTAGCTCGAGCGGTTTAAAACAACCCCCTTTCAGATTTGAATTCTGTAATTTACATGTTACATTATTATTATGCCGATGAATACTAAAAGGGCAGTCATAGTACAAGGAAGTTGTAAATCCTCTTCCTTCCCCTTGATCTCCGTGAAGATTTATTTCAAGCCTTCCTTTCTTCTTCTCGATGCCTCTCTCGCCGTTGTTGTTTTGTTTTTGCTAAAGAGTAACTTTTCCATTAATGTTGGTTGAGAAATAAGGATGCTTGTACAAAAACTCTTTCAGGCACAAAAGGAGATGGCTTGCAACAGATTATTTTACATATTTACATATTTTACCTTGAGCATTTTTGTAGTTACTGCCTACTGGTGAATCTATCAGATTTTTACACACACTTTCAAAATGAAGCTTTTTTTTTTTTTAAGCTTTTGAGCCGCTGCAAAGGGAGGAAATGAATTGGAAGGTTTTTTTTTCCACTTCATTTTCACATCCTCACATTCCCTTATTTCACATGATTTAAAACAAAATGCCTGTAGCACTATTTTTCCTTTCTCAAGAGCAGAGTGAATGTGACTTTTCTAAGGGGGTCACAGGATGCCTCTAAGGCCCGTGGGTGTAGCTGGACGGCTGCCTGCTTTCAGCTTAACTGAGGGGCTTGTCAGACTTTTCATCTCAGAAGAAATTAGCCCCGGGCACTGGCCAGAAGCGGGAGAAGGCAGCATTATGAATCCCACACTGGTTATTTCCCACTGACATCAAATCCTGAGGTTTTAAAATTAATCCCACACAAAGACAGGCCTTCATTGGGGTGCCAGTTTGAAATGAGACTAAAGGAATGACCTTTTGTGAGAAGTCGCCTTGTGAAGATAACCTTCAGCTCAACTGGAAAGGTAGCCATGGCTGGTCACCTGCATTTATTTGGTCTGTACGTCGTGTTTTTGTGAAGGGAACCCTGATTCTGGATCACAGAAACAAGGTGTGCTGGCAGAAGCCAGTATAGGCAACCTACGTGCTGCCAGGCCTTGATCCCCTACCACATCTTAAGATCTAAAACAGACAAAAGGATCTCTTAGAAATTCACAGCCACAGATCAGATAGGAACCAGGAAATGGAGAGTTTCATGAGGAAGGGGACGGACTTCACCTTCCAGACAAAGTTAATGTTGATATTACTCCGTGTGCAAATTTGCTGTTCTACAAGTAAAGCTTTTTAGGAGCAGCGAAGGAAGGAATTCAGAAAAGAAAGTATTAATAACTATTATTGTTATATACAATGATGCCGCCTATTAATAACAGGTAGGACTTTAAATACTTACCTCTGTTCAGAGCTGGGCCAGTTGACGATGCTAAAACAACACAAGAGATGTTTTTGCACTGGAATAATTAGATTTTTTTTTGTTCTAAATGAAAAGAATTAATTTGGCTGTCCCTGCCCTTTCACCTAAGGGTTTTGCATCAGGAGCCAGTATGAATTTACCACATGCAAACGTGTCTTTCATTATAATAATAAATAGGTTTAAATCAAGAGATGGTATCTCTGCTGCAGTCAGAAAAGATTTCTGTAAAAAGAAGGTGAGACACAGAGAAGAAAAAATAAAGTTAAACCACTGGCTTTTCACATTAGTGTTTTGCAGGCCTTTTTTTCAGCGGGAACGCGGTGGAACGGAGTTCCGGCACCTCTTGAAAATGGTCACATGGCTGGTGGCCCCGCCCCCTGGTCTCCAGACAGAGGGGCGTTGAGATTGCAATCTAAACTCCCCTCTGTCTGGAGATCAGGGGGCGGGGCCACCGGCCATGTGACCATTTTCGCAGAGGGCAATTTAAATTTTTAAAAACTCCCCCCTTGTTCCAGCTGACCCAAAGTGATGTCATTGTGCGGTCTTGCGTTCCATCACAGAATTCCACTACCTCTTTTCCCAGAAAAAAAGCCCTGGTGTTTTGGGTCTGTAAATTCTGAGGTGCTGCAAACTGGTTTAAGGATGTAAGCGTAGAGTCAAATTAGGACCTAGAACACATAAAAATGGCTGTATTTTCCAAAAAGGTTGTAGTAACAATAGAAGGTAGAGATGGCCTTCCCACTTCCCCTTTTTTGTCTTTTCCTTGCGTTTTGTTTTATCTTCTTATTGCTGGCTGTTTTCACACATTGTTAATTTCACGCAACATCATGCAACACTCGCGGAATGCTAGCGCCTTTATGGAGCGATTTCTGACATCATCGCGCCATGAAAATGGAATTATGACAGAGTGACGCCAGGATTCGCTCCATGAAGACGCCAACGTTCTATGAGTGTTGCGCGATGTTGCACGACATTAACAACGTGTGAAAACAGCTGCTATTTGTTGGTGTTGTGTAACATATAAAACAATACAATTAAAAAAGAAGGCAGAGATGAATCTAAAGGACTATGATCTACCGTACAGAATGTCACAGAAATGGGCGTTGCCAGCCTCCACATGGTGCCTGGAGATCTTCTGGAATTACAGCTCATCTCCAGATAGCAGAGGTCAGTTCCATTGGAGAAAACAGCTGCTTTAGAGGGTGGGAATCATTGGCATTATACCCCACTGAAGTCTCTCCCCTCCCCAAACCTTACCCTCTCACCACAGCAGCACCCAGGTCTGCCTCTTGCATACTCCAGGCAGGACCTGGAGATCTCCTGGAATCATAACTGATCTCCTTTTAGTTGGATAGCTCTGTTGGTCTGTAGTAGAACAGCAGGATTCGAGTCTAGTGGCACCACAGAGACCAACAAGATTTTCGGAGTATAAGCTTTCGAGAGACAGAGCCCCAATGTCTGAAGAAGGGACCGTTGACTCTAGAAAGCTTACACTCTGGAAATCTTGTTGGTCTCTAAGGTGCCACAGGACTCAAAACCTGCTGATCTCCAGATGACAGAGACCAGTTCCCCTGGAGAAGATGGCTGCTTTGGAGGGTGAACTCTTTGGCATTATGCCCTGATGAGGTCCCTCTTCTGACCAAATCCTGCCCTATTCAGGCTCCACCCCCGAACCTCCCGGAGTTTCCCAACCTGGAGCTGGCAACCTTACTCTTGCCATGGCAGTGTGCCTCCCAGTTAGCATTCCCAGTTGTCTACTGGAGGCAGGCAATCTCCCAGGGGTTTGCCCAGTTGTCCGCTGATCGCTGGAGATGAGGCAAACCCGCTGATCATGGGAGGAGGCAAACCACCCAGCTATCGCCTGCCATTGGCAGACAGTGGCACACTCCCGACAAGGCACAAGTCTGTTCCTCAGGTGACAACATTGTGCCGGCAGCAGGAATCCTCCCGGTGCTTCATAGGGGCCAATTGTGGCCCCCAAGGGGATGAATTGGCCCTGAATGAAGCACAGGAGAACACCTGCTGTTGGAGCGATAACATCACTTCCTGGAAGTGATGTCATCACATTGGCGCTGGGAGCATGTGTGTACTTTGTGTGCATGTGAAGGAGATCACCCTGGTGAGTACTGGGGCCCCCCTCCCACTGACAGGCAACCTTATTCAGATCCGTCCCCAGGCCCAGGAAGGGGAAGGCCTTGCCCACTCTCTAGCTGCCTCGGTGTGGGGCAGCAGTGCTCAGGGCTGCTGCTTGCCCTAATCCTGCCCTGCCCTAGGCAACAAGGAAAGGGCCTGCACATCACCTGTGCACCTCAGCATGGTGCTGCCCCAGGCAGCTGCTTGCCACAGGCCACTGTGGCACCTGCAACACCGTGGGAGGCTTGTCTTGGTGTCCTTTGAGCTCCGGGACAGACAGGTGCCCTGGGCAATTGCCGAGGGATGCTTAGTGGATGGTCTAGCTCTGGTGTCAGTGGACGGAAACAATGCCCTCTTGCCATTGGCTGTGCTGCCATGATGTCATGAAATAGTCTTGTTCGATGCAAGTGCTCAGGAGTAAAAAGGCAGCCCAAAGGTTCTAGGAACATTATGGTATTCTCATGGATGGTTTCTACTTGCCACTTCTTCATGCTACACAGTATGTTGGGAGGCATTGTTAGCAGACAACGGCACAGTCCAGGATGGAAGGGTCTCTCTGTTGTCATCGGTGGGAAAAGAGGAAGAGGCTGCAAAAGGGAGCTTTTTTATGGACCCCCCCAAGCCATTTAGGGTCTCTAAACCCCCAGGAGCAACATTTGGTGGAGATCAGTGGGCTATAGTGGGAGGCAGGAAAATTCCATTCTGTTAATGGAAAAATTACTCTGGATCCACCTCAATGTTTCCCCATAAAATATCATCCAAGTATTTCCCCAAATATTTATTTTTTGTTTCGTTTTACATTTTTGTTCCGTGTATCTGCCCTCACGAGGGCCGCCAAGGTGGCTGACAAATTAAAACATACTCAATAAAACCACATTTGAAAGCCATTAAAACCATCTAAGAAAAGCATCATCAAAACAAAACCAGAGCTAAAATACATACAAAACGAAAGCATTAGGCAGGAAGAAGAGATCAGCGAGGGAATGCTAAACAAAACCAAAAAGTCTTTACCTGTTTGCGGAAGATGGCAACAGAAGAGGACAGATGATGAGATGAATCTCCCTGGAGAAAGAGTGCCATAGTTTTGGTGCCACAACTGAGAAGGCCCTCTACTGTATTGCCAGCCACCTAATTTTGGAAGGCGGGGGCACCTGAACCTGTGACTGCAGTGGTTGGGTAGGTAATAAGCAAAATCAAATGAAAGTTATGTCCCAGCCCAAATCTGTTTACCCAGAAATGCCTGTGATTTCCAAGGTATTCACTTCTGATAAATATCCTAGGAGGGGTATGATAGTATTTTAATTATTTTTAAAAAATTTCTAGGGGCTTTTCAGAATCGGTGCTGTCGTCACGTTAGCCTTGATCCTGTATCAATGGTATGGGATCTTTCTCTCAGAGAATGGACTGGAGAGTTAGCCATTAGATGCCTGCAGAAGAAAAGTAGGGCTCCAGGCGAGCTCCAGGTTTGGAGACCACATAGCCCTTGACGAACAAACAAAAAGGGCCATTAAATGGAAGGGCGCTCCCGAGAGGGTAGTCTTATCAGCATCTGTAACTTTTTTTAAAAAAATAAAAAGGGATAGGTAAGTATTCTTGTGTCAGAATGGTGCTAGGAGAGCCCTCACTCACTTTCTAAACATATGTTTAAGAAAAATAATAAAAAGCAAAGCAAAAGGTTCTCCTGCAGGTGCCAGGCTTCACATGGGTGAAATCAACAGCAGCCTGTACACGGGCTTTCTCTGTGGTGGCCCCTATCCTGTGGAATGACCTGCTTGAGGAGGTCAGGAGAGCCCCCATGCCTCTGGCTTTCTGCCAGCGATGCAAAACCAAACTATTTTAAAAGGCTTTTTACTCCAATAGGAGGGCTGTATTGTAGGGATGGGGTTTCAGATGTTTCGCTAATGAGTTAGGAACCATAGACTTTGGGCCAAACTACAGGTGATGAATGACCCAGGTTGGACACTTGTCAGCTTCCCTCAAGGTTTGATGGGAAACGTAGGCAGCTTGGCGGAATGTTGGACAAGTGACAGTTGAAAAGTCCATTGGACAGCAGTTGGAGAGCCAAGCTGCAAGACCAGGACGCCTACATTTCCCATCAAAACTTGAGGGAAGCTGACAAGTGTCCAACCTGTGTCAGGCGTCACTTGTAGCTTGGCCCTTCATCACTATATTGTCTTACATATTATCTGTAGCTTTAAATATGTACTCCTATGTACCACCTGTGCTCCATGTTGTCTAATGTCAGTCCTAGAATTGATTATGTTCTGTTTCAGTATTTTTTCTACTCTGTATTGGATTCTTGCTAATACTATGTCTTTTAAACTTGTGCCTGTTTACCCTATGGCATTGTTTGTGGAAATGTTCTTGATACTGATTGTACTAATCTCATACTGTGTAATCCGCCTTCTCAGTGAGAAAGGCAGACTATAAATGACATAAATAAGTTCTAAAAAATCCCCATCACCCAGTGGTGTGGTCCCAAGGAGAAGGAATTGTAGCCCTGTCACCACAGATATCACAGGATCCTCCTTCCAATAAGTGAATTCATGCCCCATTTTCCACAATACACTTGTATTAGCAATGGATGGACTCCCAGTTGCTTAGGGTTGCCAACTCAGATTTGGGACATTCCTGGAGATCTTGGGGTGGAGCTTGGGGACGGCGAGATTTGGGGAGGGAAGGGACCTCAGCAAGGTATAATGCCATAGTCTCCATCCTCCGAAACCGCCGTTTCCTTAAGGATAACCGATCTCTGTAGTCTGGAGATCAGTTGTAATTCCAGGACATATCCAGGCCCTACCTGGAGGCTGGCAACCCTAGTGCTGCTTTTTCCCAGTGACCAGATATTGACTTGAAATTGTGAATCCAGTTTTAGGCACTGCAGACATATAAACAATTGGGCAATAGAAGGTTATTCGTGGTGCTTCGTGTTGACTAGTATTTTTTATTGTGAATATTTTTGTCCTTTTGTCAGCCTCAGTCTTTGAACAATTCAAACAAATACTAATGATTTCTTATACGAGAACATTTGTGTTCTGCAAACCGTACTCTGCAATCTTCACTCATATCCAGAGGTTATGAAAAATAGCCCCTCCTGTGCATTCAATCCCCTTTGTTCATCCTTTAGCCCTTGCACGGAGGCCGTTAAGTATTGTTAGGAGGTTTGCTTCAGCATTTCACCAAATAATAAAATAAAGATACACATTGATGTAAAAACAGGCTACTCAAGCTGTGTTTTCCTCTTTTGAGTGCTGAAGAAATAAGGACGGAGATGGTGTTTTTCTTTCCCAAGTTTCGTCGCAAATCTCTTCTGTTTTTGAGATCATTTCTCTTCTTTTAATACATTTCCCCTCGTTGAGGAGTATGGATCAGAAACTCACAAGGAAAACGGATGCCCTTTCCTGCAGCTAAATTAACTGGAATCACGTGGAAAACAATCTGAGCCTTGTATGAAAAGGGGAGCCATTAAAATTAGCCCAGAGCTATGGACTGCACCCAATATCACTAGAACAACACACTCTGCAGATGTGGAGGCTGGCTTACAGGCATACTGAGCTGTGTTGTATAGCTACAATTAAAATCAACTCCTCTGCCAAAAAATAAAAGGGAGGAGGGTAGAAGGAGAACATCAAAGACAGATTGAAATGTGTAGTTAGTAATAAGAGTTGGTCTCCTCTTGAACCAGCCCCTGAAGCGATCCACGGCCCCCTTGTTAATGAGAAATTTTGACCTCTGGTTTGTAAGTTAAACTTGTAATCCCAGCTAATGAAGTAAATCAATCCCAACTTCAGACTCTTGTTCCCATTTTTCTTTGCACTCTGGTGTCTGGGAGTTTAGCATCCAGGTTTGCATGCATGATATGGAGGAAGAAGAATAATCAACGGGGCAGATGTTCAGTGGCTTTGTAGCAAGCTGTGGTGGACATTGCAAAATCTGGGCGAATGTGTTCAGATGGACTGGATTCTCCGGCTGACTCATCTTCAAGGGTCAGGAGCTGGTATAGGCCAACATCTGCACCTAAGAATGATAGATCGAATGGGGGAAATTGTGCTGACCCTAAATCCAAGGGATGTCGCCGTAATCCCCAGCTATGCAGTATGCAATGCTTCCCTCCACTTTTAGCTATGTAGAACCAGCAGAGATTTATTTATTTAGTTATTCACGTTCTTTATACCCCACCTTTCTCCCCAATGGTGATCCAAAGCAGCTCCTCACAACAGCCCCTTGAGGTAGGTTAGGCTTAGACACCACCGGCGCCAGGGTTTTTGGCACCCACGGCCACTCCCATGTGCGCGTGCATGCAGTGCACGTGCGCCCCCCCGGACTGCACAATGATATCATCATGCAGCAAAGCTGGACCCATTGGCCAGTGGGTGGCTGGGGTGGCACGCAGAGGCTGCCCGCACTCCGTGCTCTGCATGCCGGCCCAACTGCCTGCCATACCTGGCCTGCGGCTGCTGTGCTCAGCCAGGGGCGTGTGGTGGCGGTGGCAGCATGGGGCTGGCCAGCTGCAGCAGCTGCGAGCCAGGCACGCTAGCTCTGTGGCACACGCCTCCACCCCAGCACCCCCTCCGGCGCCCCAGCGCCCGCGGCGCCCACCTCACTGACTCAATGGTGGCGCCGTCCCTGGGCTTAGAGGGTGTAACTGGCCCAAGGTCACCCACTGAACTCCCACCGTAGAATGGGGATTCCAACCTGGGTCTCTCAGAACTTGGTCCAACACTCTAACCACTACACTATGACAAGGCGCTAAACTTCCAGGGGCACTTTAACTCCTTAATCCAGCACTGGTGCTTCCGGTGGGCATTATGAAAAAACCCTTCTCTGTGTTCAAAGGACAAAAAGGGGAGACTGAACCACTCAGCAGCTACCAGGCTCTGTCCTCCATGCTAGGGGCCAAACTCAAACCACAAGGAAGATGGCCTGGGGGTTCATGTGGCCATGGGGCGATGCTGGAACACGTGGTCCTTCCTGGACTGTTCAGGTTGTTATTCTCTCTTGAGATGCAAATGAAGGTAAGACTGGAGTTGTTAGTCTGCATCTAAGAGTCTCTCTACACAAGATGCCTTGGCATGTGTTTGTCAAGTGTAGGGGGTTGCAATGTTAGCTGGGAAGCATAGTTTAAAAAGACAGAGCCAGTGGAGATTGCGCCTCAGAGGGTTGGTTAATTTCATCTTTGCCTCCAGGAAGACATGTCAATTTCACCTCTCCAGTCTAAAACTGTGTGGGATCACAGCCAGAGGGCAGCGAGGAATGGAAATAGGCTGGAGCTGCATTCTAGAGCCGGGCTTGGACCTGGAGAGGTTCTAATTGGCTGAAGTTTCCCTTCTGGCATTTCCCAGCCCCACAGCTCCAGTGTGCCGCCGGCTCTGTCTTTTTAAACTACTCTTCCCAGCTATCATTGCATCTCCTGACATGTGATCTTCATGTGTCAGATGTCACGTATAGAGAGATGCAAGCGGAGTCTAGGACTAGGGTTGCCAGTATCCAGGGGGGAAACTAGATATACAAATTCAAACTGTATTTTCCGTGCAAAGTGCTAAGTGCAATAAATAACAATACAGTGGAAAAATTCATACAACAATAATTACTACAAACTTCATGATCCGTATCAATGCATGTACAAAATTTTTTTGACTCAAATGAGTTAATACAATAAATACATTAAACAGCAAAATTGCACAGCAGGTAAAATTCTATGATAACCACCAGTCCAATCCCATAAAGGGAGTAATGAAGCCAATAGGCATAATTGCCGACGGGATGCTGCGAAGCAACTTTCTCCAATACCCGTTTCGTGTATCTTCCTCCTGGGCAATTGTCTGGTGAACTAAAGGAGTACATACATTAATATTCACATTACACATTCTCCTAATCATATAGGTCAAAAAATTTTTGTACATGCATTGATACAGATCATGAAGTTTGTAGTAATTATTGTTGTATGAATTTTTCTACTGTATTGTTATTTATTACACTTAGCACTTTGCAAGGAAAATACAGTTTGAATTTGTATATCTAGTTTCCGCCCAGTTGGTTGTTTACAATAGTTCTTGTTGAACTGGGAGGCTCCGCTTGTTTGTGGACAGTATCCAGGGGGGGCCTGGAGTTCCCACCAAATTACCTCTGATCCCCAGGCTGCGTCATTCGGTTCTCCTGGAGGAAATGGCAGCTTCAGAGTGTAGACTCTATGACATCACATCCCCACTGATTTCCTGCCACTCCCCAAGTTCCACCCTCCCCAGATTTCCAGCTACGGAGTTGGCAGCCTACTGGAAACTGTTGTGGCTGTAGCACCGCTGGCGTGGACCTGGTTGCCAGACCCTCCATCTTAAAACTGCTTCCAGCTTTCTGAAGGACGAACAAGGTAGAAGTAAACAAAATGGACACACAACGGTATTCTACAAGAGGAAAGCTATGCGTTCCCCTCCAGGTAGACACCATCGCTTGAACTCACAGAAGTGGGAGGTGCAATTCTTCTTTAAAAAAAAAAAGATAAATGGAAGGCCCTGGTCGGTGGATTGGCCTAAAGGTAGCACCATTAAGAGAACTTTTACCTCAGGGTTCCTTGTTACTAGCCACTTTCCGAAGCGAGAGCTAGCATTTGCTTGGAGAGTGACTATGGAAGGATGAACTTACAGCCCACTGTAGCACTTCTTTATGGTTCAAAAAGGCAGGACATCATTGGTCCCATGTTCTCTCTGCCCGCCCCAAATAAATCAATTCTCAGGAAAATCAGCTTAAGGGCCGTATGACCAGTGCATTGCAAGGCTCAACAAAACTTAATATCAAGCATTACAACCAGCTATCAAGTTCAAAAAGAAATGAGCGCCTGACCTGAATCTCTTTGAAGACCAGGCATGCACATGCATTTTTGCACTTATTTATTTGTATCCTGCTTTTCCCTCAGTGAGGACCAGAAGCAGCTTGGAACATCATTCTCCTCTTTCCCACAACAACAATCCTGTGAGGCTGAGAAAGTATGGCTGGCCCAAAGATGCCCAGCCAGCTTCCATGGCTGAATGGGGATTTGAACTCAGGGCTTCCAGGATCCTAGTTCAATACTTTATGCCCTGTTGAATCTCAAGTGCACAGAGACTGTGCTGAAGACCAAAAATATACATTGGACGTAATGCTGTCCACCTTAACCGAGCTTGCTTTCCCCTAGCGTTTACTCTTTATACCAGTCTTAATCATGGCTAGTCATTATGTTCGCACCAACGCAAACTGTAGCTAATACCAACCAGGGGATCCTCTCTCAAGTGATTTGAAACCCTCTTTAAATCCTAGTTTTACATTATGGTTAGAAGTAAAACTTCAGCAGTAGCTACAATTCATGGTCCCTTGCCTTTGTACTGTTGCCTAATCTCTTAACCATGGTTAGGAGATCTGGAGTGCCCTGTTGACCTGAGCACCTCCCCTGTCCATGAGCATCACCTTTCTCTTTTTGTTTCAGACCTCAGTATGATGAGTATGAAGATGACCCAGGCACTTTTGCTAACCACATGGACTGGCAAATCACATTGGTTAACCATGGTTAGAACCATCTTTGCAAAGTAACACTTGCACTAATTATGCACAAACTATGGCTGGCACTAACTATGGTTGGCAAAAGTACAGATGTAATGCTAACAATGGCTCTGAAAGGGAAAGAGGGGGGAATGCCTATATGGGAGAAGAATTTCCAGGGTGCTCCTGAATGCCTAACCATGGCTAGGAGGTGGGTCAGTGTTCTAGTAGCATGGAGCCAAGATCAGCGCAGGCAGAACAATTAACCAGAGCTAAGCGTAGAGGGGAGCATGCATTGCAGGGAGCTGCTGAAGGTCTGGAACATACCACTGTCTGGTTCAGACCCTTAACCCTGGTTAAGGAATGGTCCACCTGTGGATTGTGCCCAGTCAATCTACTCCTGGAAACCTCTTTCCCTTCAAGAATTAAATGTGTGTTATCCAATCAAAGCTGTTTGCATTCAACATCTGAAGGTGTTTTCTTGATTTATTTATTTACATATTTATAACCCGCTTTTAGGGTTGCCAGCGTCAGAAGATGCTGGGGGGTGGCAACGAAAACACAGTCACACCAATGCCACTAAGTCATTTCTGGCATGTACCTAGAAATGAAGTCACCACTAGGGGGAGCGGTGCTCTAGGATTCACCCCAAACTCTATGATTTTACCATAGAATTTTGGTTGAATCCTAGAGTGTTGCTCTGATGTGGTGACATCAGTTTTGGGTTCATGCTGGAAGTGACATGGTAGCGTTGCTGGTTTTCACCCCAAATTTGCTCCTACTGCTCTACCTGGGCTAGGAAGTCTCCACTGATCTGATCACCCTGCATGTTTTTCCTCCTCAATGGGGACTCAAAATGGCTTACAGCATTATTCCCCCTTTCTCCATTTTATCCTCACAGCAACACCAATCCTGTGAGGTAACGTAAGCTGACAGAGAGGGGAACTGAGTTAGGTCGCCGAGTGAGTTTTTGTGGCAGAGTGGGGATTCAAACCGGGGCTCCCAGATCCTAGTTTGACACTCTCATCACTACCTGCCTGTGGGGACATGCCTGTGTGGGCATGCATTTTTGGAGGGCGGGGGTGCGGAGAGAGACAGAACACGCAGTCTGTGTGCTCTTATTTCTGCCTTCCATTTTGTAGAGCCTTCTTTGGGGGGCTTTAAGATATCGCGGGGTGGTATTAATGCTTCTACTAATCGCAGCGCAAAATAGACGGGAGTTTACGATAACCTACTTTTCCCCTGCGCTCAATGTGAAAGAAAGCGAGCTTAATTTTGACAACAAGTGGAAAAAGCACAGCAGTGGCTCCGTTCACAAATGATATACCTTGCTATATGGAGAATCCTGTTGAGAAGAACTTCACAAATAATCATGGTTTATTAGCTGCACAGTCTTTCCCCCTTTGTTTCTATTCATTTAATTTAAAGTGAAGCAGCTCAGCATGCAAAACTAAAATTAGCTGCAAAAGAGGAGGAAAAAAGAAGAGGGGGGGAGAGAAAGGTGGAAGAGAATAAACAGGAAAATCCATTAGAGTCGATGGGTTATTGGCTTTCTTGCCTTCCTCAGATGGCGGCCTATTAAAAGTGGTAATGCCTACCTCTGGCCTTGCCTCCAGGCCTGAAATAAGGCCACGGCAGGCATATTTCACATGCATCAGACAGAAGAATTAAATAGACCAATGTTCCCTAAAAGACTGAAGTACATCTCTTTCTGACGTTCATCTTGGGCAAAAATTCATTGATCTCGGTATGTCCCTTGGCAATTATAAAATATTAAATCCAAGTCACACTTTTCTAGTTGGCTTAATTTTTCCCCCACTATTCAGAGCTTTCTATTTGATCAATCTTAACAAGTTCGGAATAACATCTAATAATGATTTTTTTTTTTTTTACAAAAAACTTCAGTGTAAAAGTTTGTTCATTTGACTGTCTTTCTAGGTTGGGTGCTTTGCTGGCATTTTTATTTCATCAGTTGAATTTGTGTGAGTTAAAAATGAGATGATTAAAATCTGTTTCTGTATCTATTTTAATGAGCGTTCTTAAAGCATTTTGGATTTTTAGTTTTTAACTCTGCTATAGGATTTGCAAAGTCTATTTTTAAAATAACATTTTCTATTTAAGATACAGATTTAAAAAAACACTAGAAAATACCTCTTACAAATAGTACGGAACTGGATGCATGTCTCTTTGACTCCTGTTGAAAGACACGAATGGTCAGATTTCAAAATAAACACAAGCTAATGTGTAAAAGTGAGGATTTCAAAACCACAAAAATGCTTGTTCTTTTATTTTATATTTTTTGGCATTTAACATTGTGATTCTTTCTCAGATGTGATAAAAATGATTTTCAGAACTTAACATTCAGTTAAGATTTGAAACAAGCAAGAAGGAAATGGATAGAAAGGAAGTACAAATACTAAAGGAAGTACAAATACTAAAGGAAGTACAAATACAGTGCAATACTAAACAGAGTCCTGGGCCATTTTCACACTGCTTACTGGCCACGGAACATTGTGCCAAGCTCCCAGAATGACAACGTCTTCCTGGCACAATTTTGCGCGAGATCATGTGCGAAATCGTGCCAGGAAGACACTGTCCTTCCAAGAGCTTGGCGCGATGTTCAGTGGCTGGTAAGCAGTGTGAAAACGGCCCTGCTGTTCTATGTCCATTGAATTCAAGCAGAACAAAATTCAGGTGCTTATAATAGTGTGCAAAACTTTGGTTTGTTCATAATTTTTCAATGTGTGTGTGATAGCTCTACAGACCCCTGGTGTATGAAACATATAATGAGCCAGTGATGTATAGTTGTTATAGTGCTGGGACTAGGAGCTAAGAGATGCCAGTTCAAATCTCTACTCTGCTGTGATGCTTATTGGTGGGGCCCACTGGCCAATCACTCTCTTTCTCAGCCTCATCTACCTCACAGGACTGTTGTGAGGATAAGATGAAGGTAAGGAAAAAAACGATGTAAGTCTACATTGAACTCCTTGGATCTGAAATAAATAATACACTGCATGAGGGAAAAAACCATGGTCAGTGACCCTGAGCTGGAACTGATTGCTGTTGAAAAGTAGTAGTAGTTGTCCCTATAGCAACTGGGGAGTAGCAAATGTATTCAGGGGTCTCTGTGTGTTTGTGTGTTTTTGTGTGTGTGTGTGTGTGTGTACACCTCCACTCAGTTACTGCCTTCCTCTTCTGTCTGCTGCAATGGCCAGGGACTGTGCATGCTACAATTTTGCAAGAGCCTGGAAAAGCCACGGAATATGGTAATGCTGAGCGCAGAATTCTGCTTCTATGGAATCTTGGCCTTTCAAAGGGCAGCTGATAAGAGTCTCACTGTATGTTCTGGAGGGCACATGAAGACTGAGGCTTCCATAGGGCATGTGTCATGGGGGTGCCAGGTGCCTGGAGGGCAGCATCACGGGGGGGGGACTGGGGGGGCACAAAATAATGTAAAGCAAAATTAGGGTCTTGGGTTGCTACAGTTAAATAATCTGCTCCTTGCTGTATAGTAAAGAGTCCAGTAGCACCTTTAACTAACTTTACTGTAGCATAAGCTTTCAAGAATCACACAGTTCTCTTCATCAGATGTAGCATAAGCTTTCGAGAACTGTTGTTCACTCTAACACCTTCTGGATGTTACCAGCACATTACCACATGGATCAGCTGCATGTGGTGGAATGTGTAGATTAGGCCTAAGCTAGTGGTCCCCATCACATTTCATGGCAATGTATTTCTCTACATTGCCATGAGATTTTCTACAAGTATGGGCTGGGTGAAGGGCTTTCTTCTGTCTGTCTTACAGGATGTTTCATCAAATTCTAGTGTTATGCCATGCATAATTTAATACACTTCTATTATTTCCTCTAAACTTAAAGTTCCAAACTCTTCAGCCTCTCCTTTTTCAGGAAGGTGTTCCAACTTCTTGGTCATCTGGGTTATATCCTTTCTTGCACCTTTTTCAACTCTAGGAGGGCCTTTTAGAAATTATTCAGTCCAGAAGTATTCAAAATGTGGCTGAAACATAGGTGTCTGTAAAGCTATTGCAATCCTAAGAGCTCTTTTCCGGGTAGTGGCAGCCAGTGCCAATCTCCAGGTGGGCCCTGGAGATCTCCCAGAACTTCATCTGATCTCCAGAATACAGAAATCAGTTCCCCTGGAGAAAATGGTTGCTTTGGAGGGTGGACTTAATGGCATTATACGCCGCTGAGGTCCTTGCCCTCCCCAAATCCCACTGCCTCTATACTCTACCCCTAAGTTTCCAGGAATGTCCCAAACCAAGTCTAGGCAGTTCAGTCCCCACCAGTATATATGTGAAAACAGTTAGAACTTACCTTGTTCCCTATGGCCTTGCACCTTTGATTCAGGATGCCCCCTGAAAAATATCATCCATGTACCTTGTATCAGGAGCCCGGTGGTGCAGAGTGGTAAGCTGCAGTACTGCAGCCCAAGCTCTGCTCACAACCTGAGTTCGATTCCGGTGGAAGCCGGGTTCAGATAGTTGGCTCAAGGTTGACTCAGCCTTCCATCCTTCTGAGGTCGGTAAAATGAGTACCCAGTTTCCTGGGGGTAAAGTGTAGATGACTGGGGAAGGCAATGGCAAACCACCCCGTAACAAAAGTCTGCCAAGAAAACGTCGTGATGCAACGTCCCCCCATGGGTCAGTAGCAACTCGGTGCTTGCACAAGGGACTACCTTCACCTTTACCTACCTTGCTCTAACACAATGGTTTTCAATAGAGATGGGCATGAACCAAAATATGAACCAAAGTTTGTCACAAACTGGACGGATTTTTGGTTCGCGAACCGGTGGTTCATCAGAGCTCATTTCTGATGAACTGCGATGAACTGCTATGATTTTTAGAGCAGTGTGTATGGTTCATTTTTTGGCTTGTCTCTACAGACAGCCTGGTGCCGATCAATCTGTTACCTAGGCAACGGGGGAGGAGGAATGGGCTTTCTACAGACCTTCTGCTCCCCGGAAATGATGAACTGATGAACCAAACAAACGGGTTCACAAACCAGGCAAGTTCATGGCTGTTCGTGGTTCGTGAAATGCGACGAATCACAACGAATCCCCATTTTCCCAGTTCGTGCCCGCCTCTAGTTTTCAACCATTCCAGGCCATGGATCTCATTGAGCTGCAAGGAAGTTTACATGACATCGGAACAATGTGACAGGAATACCAGGAGCCAGAATGGCTCGTTGGTGCCAAGGCCAGGACCCTGGGCAGCAGCAATCCTTTGTGGAATGTGCAACGTTTGCCGTTTCATGGTGAAGTTGACAGACATGGATGCCAATAGGGAAAGAGCACTGTATCCAAAAGGTTTTTCTACGTGTAAGACATCGAATGTAGTATACCTCATTCAATGTAGCTGTCCGTTAACCTATGTAGGCAGTACAACTCGCCAATTTAAAATAAGACTGCAGGAACACGTCTCCCGCATAAAAAATAAAGTAGCGGAAGCCGCTCTAGTAGAACATTTCTGGGATTGTAATCATAGGTGGGGGGACCTTAGAGTCTCAGGGCCAAGCTACGCGTGACGAATGACACTTGAATGGCAAGTGTATTTCTCCCTGTTCACTTGCCCTCCACTCAATCCACTTGCCGTTCAAGTGTCATTCGTCATGTGTAGCTTGGCCCTCAGTAGTGGAAACGTTGAAGTCTAGACCATGTTCAGACCTAACTAGAAAATTATTACAACGAGAAACCAAGTGGATTTTTGAACTAATGGTCTGAACAACGAGATTGATTACTCACGCTTCTTGGGATAATAATAAAAATAATACATGGAATTTATTTGTAATCTATGACAATGCTTTAAGCAGATTTGAAGATGCATATGGTAAATTTGACTTTTGTATTGTATATTTCTTTAAATGGTTTCAGGGTTACCTCTTCAATGAATTAATTAGCCTCTTTTATAGAAGGCTTTTAGGAGGATAGAGAACAAATTGTATTGCGGTAGGACTCCGTCAATTGCGAACTGGGTGGTGTGAGAAAGCGCGATTTCGGGACCAGTGAGTAATAGATTATGATCTGTGTTATATAGGCTGAATTAATTATTTCATGGTATGTGTAAATATAAAATTTATAAAATACAAAATATTTTATTTTAGTCTTGGATAGAGAACAAATTGTATTGCAGTAGAACTCCGTCAATTGCCAACTGGGTGGTGTGAGAAAGCACGATTTCGGGACCAATGAGTAATAGATTATGATCTGTGTTATATAGGTTGAATTAATTATTTCATGGTATGTGTAAATATAAAATTTATAAAATACAAAATATTTTATTTTAGTCTGTGAAAATTTGCCCATGAAGAAGAAATATCCACGAAACGGGAATTGAAAATTGCAAGCAAAACCCCGTTGGCTGTGTGTTAAATGGATATACCAGCTCTTGTGATCTCTTAAGATGGTCTTCAATCTGTGGCATGAAAAGAAATAGATCAAGGAATTGACCTCATGCTCTGGTTCCCACCAGTTGGAGTTCTAACCATATGGACTTGATCCTTCATTGTTCTTGATCTTAACCATTGTATTTATGATATCTATTGTATTTGTAGAAAACACCTTGCACTTTGCACAAATTTTTAAAAAGATTTAAAAATTGAAATATTTATTCAATGAGTGTTTGATAATTATTTGTCGCCCGGTTTTGGTTATTAGTAGCATCGGTCCTAATGGCTTATTGTTTTGATGACCTCGGGCAGTTTACTTAACACCCAGAGCTGTGCTGGAGCTTTGGTGAGCTGATTGTGAACTGGCTTGCAGATGCATGTGTGAATTTTCCTCGATCTGTCTCTTGGCGTTCTTCTTCTAAACCAGGAGTTCACAAACTGTGGGTCTGAACCCGGAGTGGGTTGTGAATCTCTTGCAGGTGGGTCAAGGGGTGAGGTGGGAGAAGGGTGAGGTGGGAAAGGAGGTTCTGGGAAGCTTGATGACATATTGGCATTTGCTTCTTCGTATCATGTGAAAGCCCAGGGGAGCCCGATCTCATCAGATCTCAGAAGCTAAGCAGGGTCAGCCTTGGTTAGTTATTGGAAGGGAGACCTCCAACAAAGACCAGGGTTGCAAAGGCAGGCAATGGCAAACCACCTCTGGTAGTCTCTTGCCATGAAAACCCCACCAGGGGTTGCCATAAGTCAACTCTGACTTGAGGGCATAAAATACAGCCTGTTAGTAGAGGTATTTGTATATAAGTGCTACGCATGAAAGGTAAAATAGAAACTTGTTCAGTGTAGAGGGAGATGGGGGGAAATGGCTTGCAATTACTTTGCAAGCGGGTTCTGAATATGGTTTAAAGGTTTAGAATCAGATCCAAGTGGAGAAACCCATGTTCTCAATCAGCCCCAAAGCATATCAATTAAAGGCCAGTCTTGGAAGGCTGAGGACTTTGTTCAGAGAGGTAAAGTTGCCCATCTTGAAGAACTGCTTTTAGCATCTCCTAAACCCACTTATTTCCACTACGTTTAGACATACTAATTGTATGCCAAAAGCAACAGTCATTGGATTTCTTTTAGGACCACCAAAAGAATCATACACAGCCGCTTGAAAGCTTTTGAGTAGCCCAGAACTCTTCACTGGGCTGCAGAATCAGTTTAAAAAGGCTGTTCAGAGAATGATGCTAAAGAATGTTCTGAGGCAGGGTGAAGTTGCTCATGGTGTTTGTAGAGTCTTTGGGCAGATTCGCGCAACACGAAGGCCTCAAGGCTTTCTTGAGGCCTTTGTGTAACATATATACCAGGAGTCCTATGCTTTCCAGATGCATGAGAGCCACATTCTGGTCACAACTGCAGACGTGTGCAAAAAGGACCTCAGTCTTTCCCCAGTCCAATTTTTGTGAATTGAAACAGTCTAGAGAGCAACTATTTGCTCTATTGGGGAAACGTGCACTTAATGACGAGTATACATACGTTTCTAAACCAGAGTACACAACAACAGCTCCCAGCGGCCATTTTGGGTTAGAAAAAAGGGTATGGGGGGGGACTGAGACCCCTTCTCCATCTGTTCTGGGGTTGCAATCAGAATATGGCTCCTCCAGACTTGGGAGGCACAGAACTCCAGAAACACGTGTCACTTAGAGTCCTTGTGGTGGCCTCAGGGACTTTGTGTTGTGAGCAGGGCTTTTTTTCAGCGGGAATGTGGTGGAATGGAGTTCCGGCACCTCTTAAAAATGGTCACATGGCTGGTGGCCCCGCCCCCTGATCTCCAGACAGCGGGGAGTTTAGATTGCAATCTAGATTGTCTGGAGATCAGGGGGTGGGACCACCGGCCATGTGACCATTTTTGCCGAGAGCAATTTAAACTTTAAAAAACTCCCCCCTTGTTCCAGCTGACCCAAAGTGACGCCATTGTGCAGTCCTGAGTGCCACCACCCATTTCCCCTGAAACCACCCCCCCCCCCCCCCCGTGGTTGTGAGAAATTGGCCTTTAAAATGGAATCAGAATTGTACAGCTGACCTTGCTGGAATTGACGGTGCTGAGAGTGAAGCAGCTTTCGAGACACACCAACTGGTAGTATCAAAAATGAGTTTTTACATTCTGGAATGGAATATTTTACAGTCTCTTCCTCCTTTCCCTTTCTCATGTTTTGTGCTGAACTTCCAGCCTGAAGAGGAATTCTGGAGAACCTGAAAGCTTGCCTCTTTCTCTGATATTTTGGGTGGTACTGGCAAAAACGGCACGAACGGTTGTTTTAGAATTTTTTCAACCAACTATCAGGGCTACCTAAAATAGTTGTTGAATTCCACTCATCTCCATTTCTTACAACTGCCATTCCATATCATGATCCCGTTTTGTATTCTTCGTAGTCATTTATCCTTCCAGTTTCCTTTTTATTCGTTTCTGACAATGAGGATTTCTTTAGCATCTTGCGAGTCTTCTGTAGAGGAAGAGATGCTTGGTTGTAATTCATTCAGAACTCAAAACTGCCTACGTGTTTTTGTAGGTTGAATGCATGGGGGTACGTGATATTCTGCCTAATTTTTTTAAAAAAATCCATTCACTTTTGCCAGATTTGCAGCATGTTTTATCGCACAGGCGCATACAACGTCCTTTGTTAAAGCAGTCTTTACATAAAGAGCGCTTTTAACTACTCACTTAATTTAAAAACGTTTAGTAGGGCTAGTTACCATAGTAGTGACCCCAAAGTAACCTCTCTCCTGTACCTGGGTATTTCTGAAGTGTAGCATTAGCATCCGCTGTTCCTTCCTTGGGAGTTTCAACAGCTAAATAAGTTGCAGCCCCTTCAGCCATTCTCATAAAAATTTGCTTCCAGACAACATGGTCTGTTTATTGTGTAATAATCGCACTGGCACTAAATTGCAATGAGGGCCGAACACTTAGGAATTGCATTAACCACTTAGCCACTCGAGCCATATCTCTTCTCTTTCATTCAGAAGTGCTGGGTTTTATTTGTGTCTAGAGCTGCTCACTCCAGTTCCAAGAAGTGTAGAATATTTTCTTGGGTTCTCTCACACTGCAGTTTCTCCTCCTTCTTTTTGTCAATCGGCAGTGACCTTGACTCAGAATTTTCCAGAGGTTTTTTCCCCCAAGAGCTAAGGAACAAAGAACAGTGTGTTACATGTGTGTGGTTTAATGTCTGTTTCGTTCCATGGGCAGGAGTGTGTGTGTATAGCTTTGCCAACCTCCAGGTGAGGCCTGGAGATCTCCCAGAGCTGATCTTCACAATACAGAGATCAGTTCCCCTGGAGAAAGTAGATCCAGAGGAGTTAGCCGTGTTAGTCTACAGTTGCAAAATAGTAAAGAGTCCAGTAGCACCTTTAAAACTAACCAACTTTATTGTAGCATAAGCTTTCGAGAACCACAGCTCTCTTCATCAGATGCCTCCAACCCTATGTGCACATGAAATGCATGTACGCTCCCATGTGCTCCCATGTCACCAGAAAATGACATGATTTCCAGAGCAATGTGTAAGCACTGGGTTGTGCCTGAGGTCGATTCTCTAAAAATCAGCCCCAAACTTAGTGTTTGAAGGGGATTTCTGGAGAATCAGTCCCTGGCATGACTTCAGTGTTGTGTTGGAAATTTCATTTTCTTGCACAATGGATAGGAATGCATATACTTTGAATGCATGCCTCAGGCCTGCCTTTGGCCGTTCCAGGTGACTTTACCCTCCATTGGCCAGGTGAGTAGCAGTGAGTGGCAGAGGTTGGCGGAGGCTGGGGTGAGGCATCCCCCACTATGGCCAGGCATCTGGCAAGCCTGCTGGGATTGTCTGAAAATATATGTGACATGGCCCCCTCGACAACATTGCACACTTCCTGTTGCCCCCTCCCTGTTGCACACTTCTTGTTGCCCCCTGCTTGTGCATTTTGAGTGCCTCTCCTTGCCCATAATTCTTTTTAAAAGGATACAAAGGGAACCCATCTTCCTTTCCTCCATTACCTAGCACTCTTAAAACCGTACAAGGTGGTGACTGGAACACATTACAGACTGCAACCGTCCCAACTGATAACAAAATGTGTGATTCAATCATCTCTCTCATTTCCCCCTTTCCCAGTTCCTCCAGTGAATTCAGGGTGACATGTACTGTTTTCTCCTCCATTTTGACCTCATAACAACCCTGTGAGGTAGGTTAGGCTAAGAGAAATTAACCCAAAGACGCCCAGGGAAGTTGTGAATTCACAACAGCCCTGTAAGGCGGAATCAGCACTGATGCAGCCGAGTTTGTCCAAGGCTACCTTAATGGGGAAAGCATGATTGGAACGGAAGGGCTTCTTCCTTGTAGCCCCTAAGAGACACTTCAATAGGCAGGACTCTTGTATCGCCTTAAAAGTGAACAGAAGTTTATTTCAGCAGACGCTTCCTTGGGGTGGTGCTCACTTCTTAAGATGCAATAAATGAACTTAGCAGGTATTTATGTCATTTTATGCATGTTTATGTTTATTGTTAGGATTTGTCTCCCATCCTCCCTGCCTGCAGGCTGGACAGCTCACAACAGGCATATAAATTAAAAAATGAGAGAGAGCCAAAGCAAGATAGTAACTAGCTTAGAATAATAAGGGTAATTTTTCAGAGATCATTTACGAGCGATCCTGCGTACAGAACTACATGTCACCCTGTACTTCCCCCAGTTCTTGCCCCTCCTTCTCCCTGCTGTTTCTTTGTCCCCCCCCCCCCCCACAAGCCTCCCACCTACACAAAATGTCTGCCTGTTGAAGAGCCTCTTGTTTCCCTCTCGCCCATGAAAGCTGATGCTGGAATAAAATGTCGGTCTTTAAGGTGCCGCGAAGTCTCCTGTTTATTTTGACAGACTAACAGGCAGAATTGTTCTCATGGGCTCCGCATAGCTAAAGGCTGCAATCCAAAGGTGGTTTCCTGGGAACAAGCCCCATGGAAGAACTTAGGGCTTACTTCCAAGTAGACCTGCTTCGCTTTGCTCTCTAAATCATTCCCTCATTTCCTCTCCCCCTTGAGATCCCCCCCACCCCTACCCAGGTGCAAACTTGACCCAGAAAGCACCAGCAAAGAGGACCCCCCCCCTTTGAAAAAGTCTTTTTGGGTGAAGGAAAGTCCTCCCCTGTGTTAAAGTGTCCAGTAGCACCTTTAAGCCTAACCAACTTTATTGTAGCATAAGCTTTTGAGAAGCACAGTTCTCTTTGTCACATGCATCTGTAGCATAAGCTTTTGAGAACCACTGCTCTCTTCATCAGATGCATCTATATCATAAGCTTTTGAGAACCACTGCTCTCTTTGTCAAATGCATCTGTAGCATAAGCTTTCGAGAACCACTGCTCTCTTTGTCACATGCATCTGTAGCATAAGCTTTCGAGAACCACTGCTCTCTTCATCAGATGCATCTATATCATAAGCTTTCGAGAACCACTGCATCTATATCATAAGCTTTTGAGAACCACTGCTCTCTTTGTCAAATGCATCTGTAGCATAAGCTGCATGCATCTGACGAAGAGAGCTGTGGTTCTCGAAAGCTTATGCTACAGTAAAGTCGGTTAGTCTTAAAGGTGCAACTGGATTCTTTACTATTTTGCAACCACAGACAAACACGGCTAACTCCTCCGGATCTCCCCGTGTCGTGTCTCTGAGATGGGAAGCGGTGTGCGTATGCCCCCGCGCCCCCGCTTTTGCAAATCCTCTCTGTTGCAAAAGCGATGCCTTTTTTTAAGAAGAGGCAGCCAAGCTTCTCAAGGCAGGCAGGCAGGCAGGCAGGCGGCCGAGGGAACGGAAGGGTTAAGCAGGCACGGCGCGGGGACGCCGGCGGGCAGCGGCGCTTCAGAGCACAGCCGTGTTCGTGCGAAGGCAAGTCATTTCCCGAAACACTGCAGACACATGGCCGGGGGCGCTCTCAAACCTTTGGAGACCAAAATGGCTCGCAGGAGTTAGAAGTAATAAGGTGTTTCCCCCCCTGCTTTCTCCTTCACTGAAATTCTGTAAGGTTGCTATACATTACCCAGGAACAATGCCACCGTCTCTGGCTGCCTTGCCTCCTTGCTCGGTGTGTGTGCGCGCTTTATGTGGGTATTAAGATCCATTACAATCTGACATTTTTAAGATTGGTTATCCTGTAGTTGGGTGTTAAATTGAAGTTGTTTGTTTTGAATTTAATTCTTTCATTTTTCAAGGGGCGTGTGTGGGTGGGGGGGGGGAGTGGGGGAGGCAGCAGGCTTTTTCTGGGTTTTTCCATGATTTGGATTCCAGATTGTATCACAAAACTTAGAGCCTTTCCAGTACTCCAACCCTTCCCCCAGTCAGTCAGATCCTCTGTTGGGGTGTGTGTGTGTGTCCATGTTCATTCCTGAATGTATTCTTCATGTGATACCAGTTTAACAATTATGACAAAATGTAATCTTCCCTGTATCTCAATTTGTATCGGTTTCCCGAGTCAAATTCTCTGAGATGCAGAATATTATTTCCTGAACACATTCCTTACATGACACAATTTAAAGAGTTACCACAAAACCCGGATCCTTTTGAATATCGGTCTGTCTCTTTCCCAAATCAGTTGGATTTTCTATGGAACATCCTTTTGGGTAGGAAGAAGAAAAATAAGATCCATGTGGTTTCCTGAATGCATTTCCTTATACAATGCAAGGATAACAATGAATTCAAAACTATCTATCTATCTATCTATCTATCTATCTATCTATCTGTCTGTCTGTCTGTCTGTCTGTCTGTCTGTCTGTCTGTCTGTCTGTCTGTCTGTCTGTCTGTCTGTCTGTCTGTCTGTCTATCTCCCAAGTCAAATTCTCCAGTTTTGGCACAGTTGAGGGGGGGAGGGGGGCAGGGAAAGGAAAGATAGGGCACTTGTTTTTGAATGCATTCTTTATACGATACAATTTTTATATTTTTAACAACTATCTGTCCTGCCTGTCTCAGTCCCGGTGCAGCCTGCGTATGATTACGATACCTTCTATGTCTGCAGCGGCTAAATAAACACCACATCAAGTAAATTACTACAGCTCTGCTATTAGGCCAGGAGCAATTTGAAGGACATCTGTTAACTCTTTTTCAAATGCCCTGTCCTTAGTCTTTAGTTTGAAATGTTTCTGTTCTTAATTAGTACTTTAGCAGTGCAATCCTAAGCGGAGTTACATCCTTCTAAGCCCTCAGAAGGGTGTAACGCTGTTTAGGATTGCACTGTAAAAGTAATGAAATAACTGTGGAGCGGGGCTTGGGAAAGAGAAATCTGTTTTCGAGGGATTCTTCTGGCTCTCTCCAGTGTTCTAATCCACTCTCACATTTTCTCGGCATCTTAATAAAAAACGGATGCCATCCTTTCAACGCGAAGTATGTTAACGCACAGTTCTTTTGTCCAGCATGAGGGGCACATACAGCAACTCCGGGGACACTCACCAAGTTTTGTGGGTTTGCTTTGACGGCCTAAGCCTTACTGGTATGATGGAGCAATGCCTGAAATGGGGTGGAAGTGGACTTTTGCCAGCAGTTCTTCAGATCTTTAGAAGTCAGTAGAGGATTGCAGAAAATCCTGACATTTGCCAAGGGACTTCGCTAGACATTCAAAGCAAGCTTGGTGGCACTAACTACTGTTTGAGCTGTTTGTGGTTTCCTTGAAATAATGGATTGCATCCTCACTAACCAGTTGTCTGGGCCAATCTCCAACATATCACCCTTAGGTGGACTTTCTCCATTTCAGATAGCTATGCAAACCCAGCCCAACTGCAGAAGCCACCCAAGGAGGGTTGGTTTTAGGGGCTCCAATGAGGCAGCCTGCCTTTTGAAAGATATGCCCTGTGAGTATTTCAGGGCTACAGAAGAAACAAGGGTGCCCTGCCTTGAGAAGCATAAATGTCTCACTTGCTGTGACTGTGGGACTCCCTCCCAAGAGAAACCCATCAGAATTGGTCATTATGCGCTTCTAGTCGAATAATTCGATAACTTTGTCATTTCATAAAGCATTTGGAGGCCAATTGAAGGCCTGCTTTCGCCATGTTGTGTGTGTGTGTTATACATCATAGAAAGTGTTAGCTGCCTAGGGGCCATAGGGCACTATGGCTTCATGCTACACTGAACCTGTGAAAAAAACAGCCCAGTCCTGCCTCTTCAGTACCATGAAGGCTCCCTCCTGACAGGCAAAGAAAGCCGGAGGGACTTGCAGCCACGGGGAAGGAGAGCTGCTGGCGGCCTGTCGCCTCCTCTTGCTTCTCGCTGGTTATCTTTCTTAAGGCAGCTAATCTTCCCTTGCAGTCAGGAGAGGGAGTAGGAGGTGAGATTAGGAGCAACAGGAGAGAGATAACCAGAGGTAAACAAGCGCGGGCAGGTTGCATGTCCTCTGAGGATAACTCCTCAGTGTCCGTTCCTGTTCTTGAAGGAGACCAGAAGTCAAGACTGGTTCATACACTGTGTCTGTTCATACTGGGAGCTCAGCAGCCATCTGTTCTAATATCTTCCGAGCCACAGAAGTCAGGCTGACCGGCCTGTAGTTTCCCAGGTCATCCTTCTTCCCTTTCTTAAAGACTGGGATAACATCCGCTCTTCTCCAATCTTGTGGCACATCCCCAGTCCTCCAGGAGGCCTTGAAGATGATGGACAGGGGTTCTGCAAGTTCTCTAGAAAGTTTTTTCAGCACTCTTGGGTGCACCCCATCCGGTCCAGGGGATTTGTATTCATCCAGTGCAGCCAGATGCCTCTCCACAACCTCTCTGTCAATGTCAACTAGCCACTCAGGTGTCCTGTCACACTTTCTACTATCTCTAGATGTGCCTGAGTTCTTCAGGGAGAAAAAAGAGGCAAAACAGTCATTAAGCCTGTCTGCTTTTTCTCTGTCCTGCATCAGAGTTTCTCCATCTACTCCCAACAGTGGTCCAATTGCCTCTTTTACCTTGCGTTTGCTTCTCACATATCTGTAGAAGTTTTTCTTATTGTAGCGAGCCCTCCTGGCCAGACTCAGGTCATGTATACTGAAACTAAAAGTGCACACAAAATATGTGTTGCCCCTATTCAGAGAACATGGAGACTGCATGCATCAGGAGGATCTACTTTTGTTTAGAAAGGCTCCTGGTATGTGTGGATAAAATGTTTGCAGGGGACGTCCGTCAGCCTTCACAGAGCTAAACTACATGAGACGAATTACGCGTGGATGCTCAAGTGAAGGGAGACGCAATGTTACCTGGGAAGCGTAGTTTGAATTTCACCTCTCTAGCCGGCAAAGGTCGCTCCTCAGAGGGTTTGTTCATTTCCTCTTTGCATCCCTGAAGGCTCTGCCAATTATTAACAAACCCTCTGAGGAACCATCTTTGCCAGCTCTCTAGAGAGGTGAAATTCAAACTACGCTTCCTGGCTAACATCACATTTCCCTTCACTTGAGTGTCCTCGTGTAATTTGTCTCATGTAGTTTAGCTCTCAGTTAGTTTGCAGCATGGCCTGTGCTGTATGGGTGTATGGAATAACAGGCAACATTCAGGGGCTGTCAAGAGCCACAATAGCACCCCCCCCCAGACAAAAATACCCACTGCCCCACTCATACAATATTTGGGACCCTTCCTTTTCAGAAGAACACACACAAGATGCTTGATTAGAATGGTTCTGCTGCTGTTATTCTCCAACTTGCCCAGCTCCTCAATATCTAGGCAGAAATATATGAGAGAGCATAGTGCTCCTATTCTAAATGAGGTTTGTTCTATTTTTCTAGCCAAAGAAGTGGTTTTTTAATGGCCTGAGGTGCAAATTCCCTGCTGGAGAGACTCTGTTCCCAAATATGGAGGAGCCTTCAGATTGGGACCAGAGTACATGGAGAGAAGGGGCTTAAGTCTTTACCCACTGTGCTATTTTCTGACCTGAAATGTATTTATGTCATTTATAGTCCGCCTTTCTCACTGAGACTCAAGGTGGATTACATAGAGTGAGATTAGCACAGTCAACATCAGGGCTGTCCCACTCATTGAGGCTGGCCCGGCAGCCGCCTCAGGGTGCTAAGGTGCTGGAGGGGCACTGGCCTGGAGGCAGGGGCGCGCACCATGGAGCCGCCACCACCGCCAGCCAGGAGCACGTGCTGGCGGCAGCAGCGTGGGGCAGCTGAATGGGCAGCCTCCCTTTCAGTTGCTCTGTGAGCCAGGCGCAGCCGGCGGCCAGGGCCGCTGGCTGCTCCTGGCCCTCAGAGCAACTGAACGGGAGCGCTGGAAGGCCCCTTGTGCACACACCAGCTGTGTGTGCATGGACAGAGGCAGCCATTAAGCTGCCTCAGGTGCCTGCGATGCTGGAGCCAGCCCTGGTCAATATCAAGGATATTTCAATAAACAATGCCATAGGGTAAATAAATGCTAGTTTACAAAGACATAACATTAGCAGAAATCCAATACAGAGTTAAATGCTGAAACAGAGCATAAGCAACTCTAGGACAGACATTAGACAACACACAACTACCCAGTAGGGCCATACTTAAAACAACAGATAGTACATAGGAGCACACCCTTAAAGCTACAGATAGGGCATAAGGCGACATAGTGGTGAAGTCTATGGTCCCTGTCTCCTTAGCGAAGCATCTCATTGAGATAATCTCCCTACAATACAGCCCTCCTATCTGTGTAGAAAGCCCTTTTGAACTTCTGATGAGACCAGAGGCTATGTCAGCACATTGCTGGCAATATCATTATGTCTCAGGTAAAGTTCCCCTTCCCCATAGGTTGCTAGCCTTGTGCTTTTTCGTTGTCGTTGTTGCAAAATATGAAAAGCGAAAATTCCTTTTAACGATGGAGAACCGTTGGAGCGATCACGTCTTTTGAGATTCGGGCCTTCTTCAGTTGAAGGCTATATGCCAGCAGCCCCTGTTGTACTGGGGCATGCATATGCCTGTGAGATTATGTGCGAAGTTCATTCCAGCAGTCTGTTTCATAGGAATCTGGTTACCAGTGCTGGATCGTGGTAGTTGAATAAGCCCTGAGCGCCCGTGTCTAAACAAAAGTGCGCCAGAGCAGCGAATTTTTTAGCTGCAGCTTTTGACTTTTTGAAGTTACATGCCTTCTCTTGGTGCCTGAAGATAACACTGAATAACATATTTGAACCATTCATGTGTGAAAAAACTAAAATTGTAGCTCATGAGCTGATTTCCTTCACACATTGGTGAAATTTAAATCTTTTTTTCTTCAGACACTTCAGGGGTAGAATATTAGTAGGCAGAATGGTATAGGGATTTCATTAAGAGGGCAATCTCTTCCCAAGCTTCTCCATTCAGAGGTTGGGCAATAGCGGGCTAGTTTGGTTCTTTCACTAATGCTCAGCTTTGACATTTCAGATTCCACATACTGTATTCCGCAAGACCGAGCCTCCTAATTCTGCCAAAACAAAACCAAAGTCTAGTGGCATCTTAACAACTAACAACATGAGCTTTTGTGAGTCACAGGTCATTTTTTCAGATATTTGGAGATCAAGCTGGGAATCTTATGGGGAGATTGTGTGTAGGGGAGAGTAAAGGGGAGAGATTGTGTGTGGGGGAGAGTAAAGGCAGAGTGTGAATGTAGTCAGGAACTTTTTCTGTGAAGAATGGAAGATAGAAAGGCTAGGTGTGAATCCAGTCATAAAACTTGACATTCTAGCTGTATCTGAAGAAGTGTGCTGTGGCTCACGAAAGCTCATTCCCTACCACAAAATTTGGTAGTCTTATAGGTGCTACTGGGCTCTTGCTCTTATCTAAAACTTCAAAGTATGAGCTCTCCATGTGTTTGAAAGAAAATAGCCATTACAAATAACGAGTTATGGGAGAGGTCAGAGGTTCAAACAAATAAGCGAAGAGAGGTGATAAGTTTGTGAAAATATAGTTATTGGTATAAAGTTACAGTCTGGTAAAACATGTTAAGAACAGCCACGTGGGTCCTGTGGATCTCTTTGAGATTGTTGCGAGTAAGGAAACCCAAGTCTATGTTTAAGCCGAGAGGCAAACTACACGAGACACCTGGGTGCTTGTTGGGTCCTGCAAGGTTCCCTGGGTAATGTAGTCTTACAAAGAACAGCAGCTCCATGAGATTCTCTGCTGGGGGAAGAGTGGTGGGGGATTCTCTCTCTCTTGCAAAAGCCTCTGCTCAGGTTTTCCTCTGGGAGCTCGGGGGGTGGTGGTGGTAGATGTAACAGGAGGCAGGAAATCCAGGGCGGCTTTTTGCATGTGAGAAAGAGAAACCGCAATGCAAACTGAGAGCCAGTTTGGTGTAGTTTTTAAGAGCGGCAGGACTCTAATCTGGAGAGCCGGGTTTGATTCCCCACTCCTCCGCTTGAAGCCATCTGGGTGACCTTGGGCCAGTCACAGCTTCTACCTCTCTCAGCCTCACCCAACTTACCAGGTGTTTTGTTGTGAGGATAATAATGGCACACTTTTTAAACCGCTCTGAGTGGGCATTAAGTTGTCCTGAAGGGTGGTATATTAATCGAATGTTATTATTATTATTTTTATTAATTCTCTGCTGAGGAAAAGAGCAGTGGGGGGATTCCCTCTCTTTCTTGCAAAAAGCAACCCTGAATTTCCTGTCTCCTGTTATGTCCACCCCCCTCTCCAAGCTTCCAGAGGAAAAGTCGAGCGGAGGCTTTTTGCAAGAGACAGAGAGAGACTGTCCCCCCACTGCTCATCCCCTGCTAAAGAATCCGATCAAGGGGCTGTTCTTTGTAAGACCACACAACCCAGGGAACCTTGCGGGACCTGATGAATGAAGAACACGTGTCGGGTGCCTCGTGTTGTTTGGGTCTAAGTTGAGCAAGTCTGACCTTGAAGCCTTCTCTTGGTGGTAGAAGTATCACCTGACTGGCTCTGGCCTAATGACACGCCAATAAAGAGTAAAAGTAATAGAACTGTGCATGAGCATGGGTATATAAAAGGCACCAGGGCTTTTTTTCTGGGGAAAGAGGTGGTGGAACTCAGTGGGTTGCCCTCGGAGAAAATGGTCACATGGCTGGTGGCCCCGCCCCCTGATCTCCAGACAGGGGAGTTTAGATTGCCCTCCGCGCCGGAGCAGTGTGGAGGGCAATCTCAACTCCCCTCTGTCTGGAGAGCAGGGGGCGGGGCCACCAGCCATGTGACCATTTTCAAGAGGTGCCGGAACTCCGTTCCACCGCGTTCCAGCTGGAAAAAAGCCCTGAAAGGCACTTTTATTATGTACTTGTGTTATTCCCAGATTTCATGTGTTTCCAAGAGGGTGGGAGATCATTGCTCGTCATGATTTAGAAAACAGTATTTAGAGCAGGGGGTGGGGCATCTGCAAATGTTATATTTAAAAAGCTAAACTATGTCAAAGTTCAGAGCATGAGAATGAGAAAAAGGCAGTATAAGAAAGCCCCTTTGCATCATTGGAAATATACAACTTAACATGATAACTGACATGCTGACGAATAAGCCACAAAGTTTCTACAACCAAAACCAGTTGTTGCAAGTCCTTTATTAGGAAGTGGCACATACATGAGGTCTCAGAATAAGTAATAAATATGCCCAACAACATCCTGTGTGATGGTTTTATTACATGGGCATAGATCTATGCATTATTGGCAGCTGTTCAACTCTCTCATTTCCCTTTCTGTGAAGGATCTGTAAGAAGACTTTGAATCCCATAAACATCTTTGCCTGCCATTCCGATGGAGCGGCACGGCGGGCAGTCATTCTGAACTCCCCTCTGTCTGGAGATCAGGGGGCGGGGCCACTGGCCATGTGACCATTTTTGCCGAGGGCGATTCAAACTCTTAAAAACTCCCCCCTTGTTCAAGCTGACCCAAAATGACATCATTGGTCCTGGGAGTGTGCACGCACTTTGCACGCGTGCATGTAGTACCAGGGGTACCACCTCCCTCCAAGAGTTGCCCCCTGTGCTGGCAACCCACTGAGTTCCACCACTTCTTTTCCCAGAAAAAAAGGCCTGATTACAACTGAGATCCAGACAATAGAGATCAGTCGCCCTGAAGAAAATGGCTGATTGGAGGGTGAACTCTATGGCATTATACCCCATTGAGGTCACTCCTCTCTCCAAACCCCACCCTTCCCATAGCTCTACCCCGTATCTCCAGGAATTGCCCAAGATGAAGTTGGCAACTGTAGCTCTCCCCTTCCTCTTTGCCTTATACCAGACCTTATACCAAGCCCTTTCTGCTAGACCAATTCTAGCCCACATCTGGGAGGGGGACAAGGAACAATATGCCCCCGAGAATATGGAAGCTGGCTATCGTTGATGCATTGAAACAAACTTAAATCTCTCTATGTGTTTTATATAATTCATTCACATTTCTGTGCTTTCTTGTGTCAGAAATTTTTAACATCTATGACAGAAAAAATCAAGTACATTTCCCAGTCCTCCCCCCCCCATTTGTACAGGATTGCCAACAAGGGGTTAAGCCAGTCAGAAATGTGAAGAAGAGATATGAAATGGTAGCTAAGAAGATAAAGGAAGGCCGGGAGTTGTGAT